>NW_027515276.1:6422500-8822500 GCF_048772815.1 Callospermophilus lateralis | reverse complement strand
GCATGCAACCAGGTGAGGGAGTACATTCTGCAGTTTGGCAGTTGGGGACAGCACATTCTGGGAACAAAATTAGCAAACAGTTCTCAAGATTTCAACAGTGTTTTGTTAAGCATACAGAAAAACAGGAAGTGACAAGTACCTATTGTATTAACCTTTCTCCAAAGCAAAATGCAAAGTGAGCATGGAATACTAAAATCAACCATGTCCAGATTGCCTAATGCTCTGAAATGTCAATCCTATTGGTGTCTACATATTTGTTTCTTCCTAAGATTATACATTCAACTTCAACCATGTTGAAAATGTCTAATCCTATCACTCACCTTATACTTTGCCTGATTTTCTAATGTCTCTATTGATATCTTTTTCCTACATATTTTCTCCAGTTCATCATTGTGAATGACTTTTCACATGTGCTAATATTTACATTCACTCTCTAAACGAAACAATATTGCTAATGAACTTTTGGTCCGATTCCTATACTCACCCTTTTTACTAAACCTACCAACTATCTTTCTAATCCTACGGATTATTCATTTTTGACTGGATGTTCTCTTCTACATTCAATCATCCAAGGTACAAGGTCCTATGCCATTGCATATTGATTTATCTGAGACATCTGTGCAGAACATAATTCAAAGCTAAGTATCCCACTAAAGGGCCCAATGCCCTTCAGGGCTTCAAATCGTACCTAGATTTTCTGGTTTCATACTTATATTTCACTGATATATTCTTGTGAATATTGCAGGTTCCCAATACCATTATTCATTTGGCAGAATGATGCCTAACCCAAATAGAATATGTTATTAACCCTAACCATACACTGTTCTCTCAATCTAACTTTACAGAAGAGCATAGACAGAGTTGGTCTTACAATACAGGCATGTAGGTGATCTTCCAATTGCTGAGAACCTCAAAGGTTGATGCAGAAATGATCCCAGGAGAAGATGTAGGCGGATATAAAGGACCTGAGAGAGCAAAAGTCATCTTCCATTGCAAACAACCTGGTCAGGATGAAACGATGTGTCTGAATCAGCCTCTCTCTTCTTAATATAAAGAAGATGGACCAAACCAGCCCTGTGTGGAGAGCTTCTCCTCTGTCCCTATGGTTTATATACCATTCTAACTTGTGAAAGTGCCACAGGAAGTAGGGGCAGCCACTATCTCAAGGAACCCTTGGAAGCCACTGTTAGGACAAAGTGGTTGCCAAGGCAGTGACCTCATTCCGTTCCTGAAGGAATTGACCTAAGTCACATCTTTGGTGATGGAACTCCCTGAACTTGTTATCCAGGAAGCCAGGCACACAGAGCCAGTCCCAGTCCCAGTCCCAGTTGGCTCACTTGTTTGGATTTACCAAGGACAGAGTCTGTCTTTCTTGATACCTAATGATTTGAGGATGGCCAAATGCAAGTAGAGCTCTGAAGACGGGCCTTTCTGGAGAAAGCAGGTAGTGGTCAGCCCAGGCTCCTGACAACTTCACAGAGTTGGACAAGGAGACCGGATCTGAGACAGGACAGGCCATTTCGGGGGAACATAGTATGGTCCACCAGTCAGAGGACACTCTGGAAAGTCACAGACTCACTTGGGGGAAGGAGGGGCCTTTGTGAATGTGGGTGTGAGTTTGTGGATTTGTCTCATGTTCTCAGAATAGGTAGGAAAGTCAGTATGTTTGGTTAGGAGTGGACTGTTTCTAGAAAATCGTTTGACAAGGTGAGTGTTTCTATGTCTGTGTATCTCACTGTGTCCGTGGTTGAAAACATTAGAAATAAGAATTCATCAATGGATGTGTCCTGTCTAGTAGAAAGCTTCCCAGCATTCATCCTGCCCATTTTAGGAATGGATTGCAGGTTTCATTATTGATGGGCAACACCTACTATCTTCCCAAGATCCTGTTTTCTTCCTGAATTCTCGCCACTCTCCAGAATAGGCTCATGGTTTTGTGTCCAAGATATGTACGACCTCCAAGCTCTGTGACATGACCATGTACTGGATAGCTGAAGGGAATGCGAGCATCTCAGAAAACTCAGATATCAGTGTGACCAGGAAAGTCTCAGTGGAGAAACCCTGCTTTGGGCCTTTTGCTAACCTATTTGCCTGTTGCCATGAATATCAGGAAGGTCTTTGCCTCAGGCCAGCCCTTTGTGAATCCTGAAGAAAACTGTTTTCAAATGGTAATGAATGGGCATCACCTGTGGCTCTTTGCTTAAATGCTTTGTAAAGAGATGTGTCTGAATCTGCCTCTTTGCCCTGTGTGAGGTAGTGGCTTAGATTCTCAGCACCAGTTGGATCTAAAGAAAAATCCAATGTGTGCATCCAAAACCAAAATGCAAAAAAGATCAGTCGTGGTGTATGAAGTCTCTCGCCTTCCTCTTTTAGGTTCCTGACCTCCATCAAGTGAGAATAGGGATCCTTTGGGACAAATGAGTTCTTTCAAGCCCTGCAGAGATGATTGGGTTTTCTCATGACTCCAAATCACATGAAGAAACTATACCTGACAGTCAGTAGGCCTCAAATTGGAGAAGCATAGCAGTATTAACGGCAGACCTATGTGATCAATCCTGGATCACAGAAAGGGTGTCCAGGCTACCCTGTGGTTAGGCAAATGAAGGGAAAGAGACCTTATTTTGGAAACTCTCTTTGGCTGTGACATTCATGGAAACATCCAGCCAGAGGTTATGATGAATGTATATATGGAAGAAGATGAGGGCCTTGGGGGAGTGTTTTGCTTTTAATTGTGGTCATTTGTGTGGAGTTTGGAAGAGATGACTGGGTCCACCTGGGCTTGAACTCTGATGTGATTCCCCTCAGAGACTGAGTTCTGTAACTGACCTCAGAGAAGTAATTGCTTTGGAATTGGATATGTCTTAATCAGCCTCTTGGCCCTGTGTGAGGCTGTGGCTTTGATTACCAGCACCGTAAGGATCTAAAAAAAGATCCCATGTCTGCTTCCAAAACCAAAATGACCAAAATTGCAGTCATTGTTGATGAAGTCTCTCGCCTTCCTTTGTAAGGTTCTGAAAGAATAAAAGAAATTGAAATTGAAACGTAAAGAACCAGGTTCTGTAAAGTATCCAGGCTGCACTCAGAGCCTGAAATTCCTGTGGCAGTTAAGACAATTCCTGGAACTGCCCTTTAGATGTGTGTTGAAATCTTCCCTGACCACCTAGTTACTTAACAACCTCTTCTCAAAAACCGTGCAGCTCAGCACATATACATCTCAGGGCTTCAACCAATCATTTTAAATGTATACCCCTTCTCAGGGCTAACCAATAACACCCTGCCTGAACTATTCCCACCAATGAATGTGCAAATCATGTTTTAGAGTTGTTATTTGATTTTCCCACGGTATACGGTGATTTGCTAAAGGAAGCTATGATGTATGTTAAGTCCCTGCCCTCTCTAAAGAATGTATATAAAATCTGCTCATGTTGTTCTCGGGGCTCTTTGTTCCTTGCTCCTCTGAAGTGAGCTCTGAGCCCCAGCATGCTGGACCCCCAATAAACCCTTTGCTGTTTCATGAGAAATTCTCTTGGTGGTCTTTTCCTCCGACGTTCGGCCCACCTTTTCATCTGGAGGCCCTAGCTGAGAAATCCAGCAGTGACGAAAAAAAGACCCCAACGGACTCCTTTCAGAGTAAGTAAGGTGCCTCTTTCTGGTTTCAGGTTTCAGGTTAGGGCTTGGCAAAATGGCTGTCGGTGAAGAACATTAGCTCTCTGCGACGGTGGCTGACAGATGTGTCACAGAGCCACAGGCCACGTCCCTGGGGGACACTCCAGAGGACTCCGGAAATAGAGGATTAGTAGTTTCCTCAACTCGGTTATTTTTTGCTTCACGATTAGGTTTTCCAGCCCATCAGGTTTTGCTGGCTACTCAGTTTTGTTCATTGTCAGGAACTCATGTTGAGTTTACTGTCTGTCTTTATTGTCTAACCCATCATGTTTTGCCAGTTACTCAGTTCTAATCTTTGTCTTGGACTCATGTTAAACGTTTACTGTTTGTCTTTGTCTGTGTCATGTTTGTGTATTCACTGTCCCTGTTTGAGTAACTCCCATTATGGGACATTATGGGACAAAGCACTTCCATGCCTCTGTCCCTTAACCTTGATCATTGGACTGATGTCCGCTCAAGTACCAAGAATCTTTCTTTTTCAGTAAAATGCCGGACCTGGCAGACTCTCTGTGCTTCAGAATGGCCCATCCTAGGAGTCTGATGGCCCCCAGAAGAATCCTTCCACTTCCCTCTAATCCGAAAAGTCAGAGATATTGTCTTTCACCGGGGCCACGTGGCCACCCAGATCAACAGCCATATACCCCTTGCCCCACGATCCTATCATTCCAACATTCTGCTCCTCCCCCTCTTCCCTCCATTCTGAGTCACAAGACTGGACACTCCTCTCTCTCCTTATCCTCTACCCTCGCTCCCCAACCCACAACATGTTCCAGATGATCCTCCCGCCGCTGACTCAGCCTCTCCGCCGCTAGAGGCAATTGGGCCAGACCCAAGCCCTCCAGGGGACTTCCCCGCAGCAGCAGCAGCCCCTGCTCCCCTGAAGGAAGCTGGGCCACCTAAAAAAACCCGCAGGAGATGGATAATAGAAAACTCGGAAGCCCCTGTGATGCTCCCTCTCCATCCCTACGGGCCCATGAACCGACCCAACTGGGACCCCAACACCTTTAAATGTAGGTAGCATCTGTCCACTTATCGCCGTTCTCTAATAGTGGGTCTCTGAGCGGCCGCCAGAGGGCCGACTAATTTGTCCAAGGTAAGAGAGATTATCCAAGGGCCTAATGAGTCTCCTTCTATGTTTCTGAAGAGAATTATGGAAGCCTATAGGAAATATACTCCTTTTGATCCTCAGGCAGAAGACCACAAGGCATCTGTTGCAATGGCCTTAATCGAGCAGACTGCCCTAGATATTAAGAGAAAGTTACAACGTCTAGATGGATTATAAGATATGACCTTAAGAGATTTAGTCAGAGAAGCTGAGAAAGCATATTATAAGAGAGAAACTGAGGAGGAAAGGGAATAGAGGAGAGAGAGAAGGAAAGGGAACAAAAGAAGGAGGAAAGAAGCAAATGGCAGAGTAAAGCATTGCCTAAGGTTCGGGTCACAGCAGCAAATAGGCCAGAAGTTAAAAAGCAGGGATACATAAAGGGTTACCTGGGCCCACGCCAAAGGCTGCCCCTGGCCTCAAATCAATGTGCCCACTGTAATAAAAAAGAACACTGGGCCAAAGAGTGCCCCCAAAAGAAGCAGCCACGCCAGCCCGCCGTGCTGACTCTAGAAGAGGACTAGAAAATTCGGGGCTCAGATCCCCTTCCCCAGCTCATAGTAACATTTGAAGTTGAGGGGAACACAGTGAACTTTGAAGTGATTACAGGAGCAGTATACTCAGCCCTTAAGACTTCACTGGCCCCCCTATCAATTAAATGGTCCCTAGTTCAAGGGGCTAATGGCAGTAGATATCGGGCTTGGACAACTAAGATGAACATGGACCTCGGAAAGGGAAAAGTCCACCACTGTTTCCTAGTAATTCCAGAATGCCCGGCCCCAATGATGGGCAGGAATCTGCTTACCAAACTCCGGACTAGAATAACCTCTAAACCTAATGGTCCCCAAGTGGAGGTTCTATAGCGTTCAGTATAAACTCCCATAGTCACATCTTTGACTATGTCCGTAGAAGATGAACATCAACTCTTTGCGCCCCATAGGACTAATCAAACAGGCAAACTACCCCATAAATCGATAAAAGATTATCCTAATGCCTGGGCAGAAACTGCTGGGTTAGGTCTAGCCATCAACAACCTCCAATAGTAGTAGAATTAAAAGCTTCTTCGTCTCCAATTAGTGTTAAACAATATCCTCTAAGCAAAGAAGCTAAGGATGGGATAAGGCCCCATATTCATAAATACCTGGCTCTTGGGGTCCTAAGGCCCTGTCAATCAGCCTGGAACACCCCCCGGTACCAGTAAGAAAGCCAGGAACTGGGGACTACCGTCCTGTTCAAGACCTAAGAGAGATCAACAACAGAGTGCAGGACATTCACCCCACAGTACCCAATCCATATAATTTGCTTAGCACTCTGAATCCGTAGCGGAAATGGTACACTGTGCTGGACTTAAAAGATGCTTACTTCTGCTCGCCTCTACATAAGTACTGTCAGTTGCTGTTAGCTTTAGAGTGGATAGACCCAGAACCTGGAACATCTGGCCAACTAACCTGGACTAGACTCCCACAGGGGTTCAAAAAATCCCCCACTCTCTTTGATGAAGCCCTCCACAGAGACATCAATGACTTCAAAACTGCACACCCCGAAGTCACCCTACTCCAATAGTGGATGATCTTCTACTGGCAGCCGACACCAAGGAGACCTATAAGTCTGGGACCCAAGCACTATTATTCGAGCTTGCTCGGCTTGGATATAAGGCTTCTGCCAAAAGGCCCAAATTTGTCAGCAAGAAGTAATCTTCCTGGGTTATTCTCTCAGGGGTGGCAAACGATGGCTCCCTGAGCCCAGAAAAAAAACTGTTGTGCAGATACTGCCCCAATCTAATAAGAGAAAACTCAGAGAGTTTCTTGGGACTGCCAGCTTTTGCAGGTTATGGACTCCTGGGTTAACATCTTTGGCTGCCCCTTTATACCCGCTGATAAAGGGGGATGCCCACTTCCAATGGACCCCTGAGCACCAACAAGCTTTTGATAATGTCAAAAAAAGATGCTGCTATCTGCTCCGGCCTTAGCACTCCCAGATGTAGAAAACCCTTCACTCTCTACATAGAGGAAAAGAAAGGAATAGCACGGGGAGTGATCACTCAGTCTTTTGGACCTTGGAAAAAGCCAGTAGCGTATTTATCCAAAAAACTGGACCCAGTGGCTAGCGGGTGGCCCCATTGCTTAAGTGCTATAGCAACGGCAGCCCTTCTAATAAAAGATGCTCATTAATTAACGTTGGGAAAGAAGCTAACCATTTTATCCCCCCATGCCCTGGAGAGCATGATCTGTTAGCCTCCAGAGAGGTGGCTATCAAACTCCAGAATAAACCACTACCAGAGCCTCTTGCTTGACAAAGACAGAATAACGCTGGGACCCCCTGCTCCACTCAACCCAGCTACACTGCTGCCAGAAGAATCATCAGGACCCGTCACTCATGAGTGTCAACACATACTGGCAAGGAAACCAGTATACAACAAGACTTGAAGGATCAGCCACTGCCTCGCCCTGAAGTCGTATGGTTTACGGATGGCAGCAGCTTCCTCCAAGATGGTAAGCAGCGGGCTGGAGCAGCAGCAGTTAGCAAAACTAATTTCATCTGATACTCTGGTCTCCCAGAAGGGACATCAGTCCAAAAAGCAGAACTGATTGCCCTTATGAAAGCATTGGAACTAGCAACAGGCAAAAGGGCCACCATATAAACTGTTAGCCACTATGCATTTGCCACTGTTCATATGCACGGGACTATTTACCAACAATGGGGGCTATTAACCTCTGCCGGGAAAGAAATAAAGAATAAAGATGAGATCCTCCACCTTCGCTCAGCAGTGCAGGGCCATAAGGAACTAGCTATAGTGCACTGTCCAGGGCACCAGAAGAGAAACAATCCCGTGGCAGTTGGAAACAGAAGGGCAGATGAGGAAGCTTAATTGGCAGCCCTAAACGGAGTGACTCTGTTAACTTTTTTCACACCGGGGGGAACAAAAATCAGGAGACTTGGCCGCCCCGGAACATTCAGGCAACTTATCATCTGAGGAGACAGATAGAGAACTCTGGGACCCTTCAGAGCCAAGTTTACAATTTCAAAAAGCCCACCTTTATGTCAAAGATGTACACCAGCTCAACCACTTAGGCTCAAAGAAGTTATAAGCACTCTTAAAGGACCGAATAAAGGACTTATTATTGACTGACTCACAGAGGAAAAAAATAGCTGAGCTGGTGACTAGAGCTTTTCAAGTCTTCCAATTAGTTAATACTTTCCCATCCAAGAGTCCTGCAGGGATGCGCATACGAGGAACCAGACCAGGACAATTCTGGGAAGTGGACTTTACTCAAATTAAGCCAGCAAGGTATGGACTTAAATATCTCCTAGTCTTTGTAGATACTTTTTCATGATGGGTCAAAGCCTTCCCCATGAAGAAAGAAACAGCTCAGATGGTGGTCAAAAAGATCCTAGAAGACAGTTTTCCAAGGTTCGGCCTGCCTAAGGTAATAGGGTCTGATAACGGACCGGCATCCATGGCCAAGGTAAGTCAGGGATTTTCCAGGACCCTGGGGATTAATTGGAAGTTATATTGTGCTTATAGACCCCAGAGCTCAGGACATATAGAAACTATGAATAGAACCATCAAAGAGACTTAACGAAATTAATCTTGGAGACCGGCATAAAAAATTGGACTATGCTCCTCCCTCATGCACTTTTTCGTGCAAGAAATACCCCTCCGCCTCTTTGTGTAACCTCACCCCTTATGAAATTCTCTACGGTGCCCCTCCTCCATTAAGGGACCTAACCCCAACTCTGAGATTAATGATTCCTTCAACACCCCCTTGCTAGACAGACTTAAAGCCCTTGAACAAACCCAGCACCCAGCGATACCTGTGAAAACAGTTGGCCACTGCTTATCATCCTGGAGACGAGGGAACTCCACATTGATATCAAGTGGGAGACTTCGTCTACATGAGACAGTGTCAGGTGTCATCCCTGGAACCCTGCTGGAAAGGACCATACCAGGTGCTGCTTATAACACCTACAGTGGTGAAAGTGGATGGGATCACTTCCTGGATCCATACCTCCCATCTCAATCCTGCGCCCTCTCCAGACTCTGGCTGGAAACTGGAACAGACTGGTAACCCTCTCAAGTTGCATGTCGGTGGTGTGGGTAGGTCTATGGATTCTTCCCCTGACCACCAGCAGTCCTAATCCCCATCAGCCTGTTCAGCAACAATGGCAAGTTTTATAAATCCTACTGGGCAAGTAGTGTGGTCTATTTCACATACAGCCCTCTTATGGACTTGGTGGCCATCTCTCCACCCGGATATTTGTCAGCTTGCCATAGGCCTCTCTGACTGGGATCTCCCTGACATAGTGGACCCCACACAGATGCCACTCAAACCCAAACCAGGGCAACATAGACCAACTTACCCCATGAATTATTGATGTCATCTCCCCCAGCTCAGGTGTAAACTAGCCAGTCTTGTGTATTAAGTGTGCCCAGCTGATTTCTGAAGTCACAAACAGGCCCAAACGTGTGGAGGACCCAGTGACTTTTATTGTAGATCTTGGGGTTGTGAACACACGGGACCTACATTGTGAAACCCAAACTCCCCAGACAGTATGATTTGGGTAGGATGAAATGACATCTGGATTGATCCCAATAAATGTGCCGCTATCCAAGTGGTGTCAAAAACTTGCTGTGGAAAAAATAGTCTATGTTACCCCCTCAATATAACTTTCACTTCCAAAGGAAGGGGCTACCTCAGAACAACATGGCCTATGGGAAATACTTGGGGAATGCGATTCTATATTAATGGCCCTGGTTATGACTTTGGTCTCTGGTTCACCATCCAGCTTAAAAAGGAAGAAAATCCCACAGCAATAGGGCCCAATCCCCTCAAGTCAGGAATTAAGCCTCCTCAACCTCCCATGCCTAGATCTACCAAAACCCCTCTACCATCTCATACTTCGCAGTTTCCATCTTTGCCTACCTCCCCAGTCCAGAGTACAGTTGACTCCTCCCCCTGGGAACTAATTAAAGGAACCTTTATGGTACTGAACTCCACACAGTCAGAACTCCTTGCATTTCAGCCCAGGTATTTGACAGCTCTGTACATTATTGTATAATGGTGCAGATACTTCCCAGGGTGCTCTATCATGATGCAGAATCCTTTGAAGGTCTACTAGGGGGACAACCAACCCGATTTTGCCGGGAGCCAGTGTCCCTTACTCTATCCATCCTATTGGGGCTAGGAGCTGCTGCAGGAGTGGGTACAGGAACAGCTGATATGATCCATGGGTCACCACAAATCGCCTGATTAGAAACAGCAATAAATCAAGACTTGAAGACGTTAGAGACCTCCATCACACTTTTGCAGGAATCCTTAACCTCTCTCTCTAAAGTTGTTTTACAGAACAGTCGAGGATTAGACCTCCATTTCATGAGGGAGGGGGGCCTCTGTGCTGTACTGAGAGAAAAATGCTGTTTTTATGCTGACCATACTGGAGTTGTAAAATAATCCATGAGTAAATTGAGAAAATTCCTTGTAGAGCACCAGAGAGAATGGGAGATTCAACAAGTGTGGTTTGAGTCATGATATACCCAGTCCCCCTGCTTAACTACACTCCTATCAGCCTTAGCTGGACCCCTGATCATGCTTATGGTGTTGATAACTGTGGGACCTCGTTTGCTTAACTACATAGTTTTCTTTCTCCAGGCTCAGATTGGCCAGGTAAAACTCATGGTAATCAGACAGAAATACACTTCACTGGCAGAAATAGAATGTGAGACCCCACAATAATTATGATTCATTACTTTTAAGATTAAAAGTAGGCAGAAAAAGGATTGAGAAATGAAAGAATTAATGAAATTGAAATTGAAACGTAAAGAAACAGGTTTTGTAAAGTTTACAAGCTGTGCTCAGAACCTGAAATTCCTGTGTCAGTGAAGACAATTCCCGGAACTGCCCGTTAGATGTGTTGAAATCTTCCCTGACCACCTAGTTACTTAACAACCCCTTCCCAGAAACCGTACATGTCAGCACGTATACATCTCAGGGCTTCAACCAATCAGTTTAAATGTATACCCCTTCTCAGGGCTGACCAATCACCCCCTGCCCGAACTGTTCCCGCACATGAATGTGCTAATCATGTTTTACAGTTGTTATTTGATTTTCCCACAGTATATGATTGTCGCGACCCCTTGCCCGCAAGGAAGACGCAACTCAGAAATCTTCTTTAAGCAGTTTATTCAGGCCTTGATTAAAGTATCTTCTAGTGACCCCCCTCCTCCCGAGCGCCCAAGCACAGTCTAATAAAGCCTCCCACGTACCAATCTTAAGCCGCCACGTGGATCTTTCTCATAGGGTAGCAAGGGATAGCGTGCCAACTCTCCATAAAAGGAGTTGCTTACTACAGGCCACAGTGGAAGCCGGCGCCATCTTCTAATGGCGGCCACAATCTACAACAATGGCTTACCACAGTTCCCCCTTCTATTTTATAAAACAATGCAGGCGAAAGTAGAGGTCCTATCCCACTGTGCAGAAGCGGCTGCAATGTATGGTTCAGTCCTAAGGAGGCGCCTTCCCCAGACCTGACCCCATATCAGCCGACGCCTTTTTTCGTAGGGCGGGGGCATGGACGTCAAACCCGCATGCAATAGGACATGCTTTCCTTGAGGTCCGTTGAGGGATCACTCAAGTGCAGTGCTTTGCCTCGCATCCTGCATCTTGACGACGGCGAGAAGTAGGGCAACACAGGTAGCCTGGTAACAATAACAAATTTTTAGTTGGCAACACAATCCCTAAGCCCCAGAGGAAAGTAAAGAGTCTGTAGCCGAGAAGAAAGACCAGTCCTAAAACCCATCTGCGTGCAATGGTAACAAGACCTGCAGAGTGCAAGGGCTATTCAGTACTGGGGGAGAATAAGAAAGAGGACATGCCAATCCCAGTGCACTGTGAAATTAACTTGGGGTGCAATGGCCATGCCCAGAAAATCACTGTTAAAGATGCGCAAGCCAGATTTGCGGAGACATGCCATTTTCCAAGGCCGCAAGAGCCTATACAATCATAGCCTTCTCCTGTGTATGGCGAGTTTTAAGGCGACAGAGAAGCCACAAACAAAGTATAATACCGAAGCAACACATTGCCCCCAAAATGCCCACTCCCACCCACTCCTTAAAGAAGGAAAAGGCAGAAGATAGCCAACTGGTGAATTGACCCAAAGTCACTGGTTCGACACAGGTACTATTCAAAACAGCAATTTGAGTTAGTTGAGATTGGAGTAAGTTTTCTGCTTCAATGGACCAGGTTCCAGATAAATATTTCCCGATGATGTGGGAGGCATTCCTGGAATCATTAAATCTGACAGAGGTTATACATAAATGTGCACGTTGATCAACACAACCTAAATATACTAGATCAGACAATTTCTCAACTTGATCTTGAAGCAGATTTATCCTTTGATTAGCAGCCAGAATCCCAGATAAAATGTGTTGATTAATTCTACTTTGAGATTTACGTATGGTGGATGTTTGTTGAATAACCTCATTAAGAGTGGCAGCAGTTTGTACTTGGCTGGCCATGGCTACTCCAGCTGTAACTGCTTCAGCAGCAGATACCGCCACAGCTGTCACTATAACTGCCATAATACCAAAATCTTTATGGGCTCTAATCAGTTCAACAATAGGAAAAGATTCCGGATCCACAGTAACTGGGATCGGGACAAAGGTTGGAATTTTCATAATCACTGCCACAGTCCAAGAGCCATTCCAACACTCAGTTAAATAACAGGTAACATTAGAACAATTAAGCATCCCCTTTGATGTATCATTAGCCAAAAGAAACAGGAACGGAGATTGGAGACAGACTGCTGCAGAGGATAATGTAGCATTACTTAATTGTGAGTTATGTGAAATATTTCCAAGTCTCCTACCTCGATCCGAGTCTTGGATACTACCAGAAACATTAAACAACCAGCTTTTGACTCCTCGTAATTGAGCCAAAGTGGAGATATCAGCTGTGGCTCCCTTTTCATTGGAAATTAACCATTGAAACCAAGACCAACCTGTTCCTATAGAGGAATTACAGTTGGAAGAATTATATAAGTATCTTTTATGAGAGGGGGAAAGAGAGAAACCCTTAGAGACCTGATGTTTCTCCCAAGAGTGATCTTGACAAGGCGTGAATGTTCGGGGGGGTATCCTGTTTGTTGATTAGCAAACTTGCCTTGTCCCAAAAGCATATCCTTATCCTAGGCAGGGCGTCTTGCTGCATGATTTTGAGCAGCTTGCTCTACTGCACCCTCTAGCATAAATGCTCTCCAATCCAAAATTTCCCTGGGGAGACACAAGCGCAGACTAGATTAGCCCAATCTGAAGGAGTCATACAAAATATAGCAAGTCCCTCCACCTGAGTAAGGGTGAAAGCGGCATCCACGCCATAAGTGCGGACAGATTCCGCCAAGGTTTTAATTATCTTAAAGTCTAAAGGCTCATGATATCTTCCCCTGTTATTGTCCTGAAATACAGGGTATGCAAGTCCCATATCTGTATTAATTGTCCTCCAAACTTGCACATGATAAGATCTCCCGGAATTTTGGCTCCCCCCCACATATGGGGGTGGGGCAACCGGCACCATATCTTTTTCGAGATATTCTACCTCCTCCTCCTCAGAGTGTTGTTGACCAATATTGGATCCCGTCCCCTTTTTACAGTAGGCCTGCGTGCCCTGTATCCCTTGTTTCTTTTTCTTCATTTTTATCTTGCGTAGTTGTTGTAGGAATATATCAAGGTCCTCAGAACTCTCTGAGCCGCTTGTGTTCGCAGGCGTTTTTAATTCAGCCAAGTCTGGGTAGAGCCTTCTCCTATTTTTAGTTTCAGGCTCTTTTGCCTTCTCATTACTCTTACTCCCAATGCTCTCTGCCACTTCACTATGTGATCCTTCAGACTTTTCCTCATGTAGTTGCTCAAGAACAGCTTGACCATCACTCACAGCTTCCTGGGATTTACTATCTACTATACATCCTCTAACTAACTTACAAAGTGGTATAACACCACCCTCTAAGGTGCCTTGTTCACGAGCGAAATCTAGATCTTCCCCTAATTTGTCCCAGCTAGGTATAGTAAGGCTGCCCGAAAACGCAAACCACGGTGCAGCAATATCTGTCTTCTGTAAAAATCTCTGTAAAGTACTACGTTTCACTTCTAGTCCCTTGGAACGTAACAGGCCATGTAGGACCAGGAGAAGCAGACTTGAAGATGTGGCACCCATGACACAACAAAAGACACACAAAAAACAAAAGTGAAAGTACACAGTGCAGCTGCAATAAAATGTAACGCTCTCTCTTGCTTTACAGAGGAGCTGCCCCGCTTTGATCGCGGATCCCACTTACCTGGGACAAATCCCCGCTTTGATCGTGGATCCCACTTACCTGGGACTAACCGGTGCACCACACCTGACTACTGAAAGTTCTGGTTCCCGGGTCTCGGCACCACTTGTCGCGACCCCTTGCCCGCAGGGAAGACGCAACTCAGAAATCTTCTTTCAGCAGTTTATTCAGGCCTTGATTAAAGTATCTTCTAGTGACCCCCCTCCTCCCGAGCGCCCAAGCACAGTATAATAAAGCCTCCCACATACCAATCTTAAGCCGCCACGTGGATCTTTCTCATAGGGTAGCAAGGGATAGCGTGCCATCTCTCCATAAAAGGAGTTGTTTATTACAGGCCACAGTGGAAGCCGGCGCCATCTTCTAATGGCAGCCACAATCTACAACAATGGCTTACCACATATGTTGATTTGCTAAAGGAGGCTATGCTGTATATAAAGTCCCTGCACTCTCTAAAGATTGTATATAATATCTTCTCAAGTTGTTCTCGGGGCTCTTTGTTCTTTGCTCCTCTGAAGTGAGCTTTGAGCCCCAGCATGCTGGACCCCAATAAACCATTTGCTGTGGCATGAGACAATAGGTGCTTGGGTTTTCTCATGTCTCCAAATCATATAAAGAATCTATACCTGACAGTCAGTAAGCCTCAAATTGGAGAAGCAGTGCAGTATTAGCGGCAGGGCTATTTGATCACTCCTGAATCAAAGGAAGGGTGTTCAGGCCACCCAATGCCCTTCTGGACTTCAAATATTACCTAGATTTCTGTTTTCATACTTATATTTCACCAGTATATTCTTGTAAATATCGCAGGTTCCCAATACCTTAATTCATCCCACAGAATGATTCCTAAACCAAATTGAACCTGTTATTACCCTTAAACATGCAATATTTCCTCAATCTAACTTAACAGAAGAACAAGGATATTGTTGGTCTTACAATACAGGAATATAGGGGATCTTCCACCTGCTGAGAACCTCAAAGTTCCATGCAGAAATGATCCCTGAAGAAGATGTAGACACCTATGAAAGACCTGAGAGAGCAAAAGTCAACTTCCATGTAAAACAACCTGGTCAAAATGAAGGGATGTGTCTAAAAGCATCTCTCTTCTTAATGTAGATTAAATCGACCAAACCAGGCCTGTGTGGAGAGCTGTTCCCGGGTGCCTATGGTTGATATACCATTCTATCTTGTGAAAGTGTCACAGGAAGTATGGGCAGCCTCCATCTCATGGAACCCTTGAAAGCAACTGTTAGGACAAAGTGGTTGCCAACGCAGTGACCTCATTCAGTTCGTGAAGGAAGTGACCTATCACACTTCCTTGGTGATGGAACTCTCTGAACTCGGGATCCAGGAAGCCAGGCACCCAGAGCCAGTTCCAGTCCCAGTTCCAGTGGTCTCACTTGTTTGGATTTACCAAGGACAGAGTCAGTCTTTCTTAGTACCTACTGAAGTGAGAATGGCCAAATGCCAGGAGAGCTCTGAAGATGGGCCTTTTCTGAGAAAGCAGATAGTGGCTCAACCATGGCTCCTGACAACTTCACAGAGTTGGCAAAGAAGACCAGTTCTGAGATAGGACAGGCCATTTTGGTGGAACATAGTATGGCCCAAAAATCAGAGGAAACTCAGGATACTCACAGACATACTTGGGGGAAGGAGGTTCCATTGTGGGTGTCGGTGTGAGTTTGTGGTTTTGTCTCATGTTCTGAGAATAGGTAGGAAAGGCGGTTTGTTTGTTTGGACTGGAATGTTTCTAGAAAGTCATTTGACAATGTGAGTGTTTCTATGTCTGTGTATCCCACTGAATCTGTTTTTGTAGACATTTGAAAAGCGAATGCATCAATGGTTGTGTCCTGTCTAGTAGAAAGCTTCCCCGCATTCATCTTGCCAAATTAAAGAATCAAGAGCTGCTTGCCTTATGGATGGGCAACACCTATTATCTTCCTAAGTTCCTCTTTTCTTCCTGAATACTGGCCACTCTCCAGAATAGCCTCATGGTATTATTTCCAAGATATGTACCACCTCCAAGCTCTGTTACATGATCATGTACTGGATAGCTGAAGGGAATGAGAGCATCTCAGAAAACTCAGATATCAGTGCAACCACTAAAGTCTCAGTGGAGAAACACTACTTTGGACTTTTGTTCTGTTGTCCTGAATGTCAGGAAGGTGTTTGCCTCAGGCCACCCCTGTGTGAAACCTGAAGAAATCAATTTTCAAATGGAAAAGGATGGGCGTCACCTGTGGCTCTTTGATTAATTGCTTTGGAAATGAATGTGGCTGAATCAGCCTCTTTGCCCTGTGTGAGGCAGTGGCTTAGATTCTCAGCACCTGATGGATCTAAAGAAAGTTTCCAAGTGTGCATCCAAAACCAAAATGGCCAAAAGAGCAGTCATTGTGGATGAAGTCTCTCGCCTTCCTCTGTAAGCTTCCTGACCTCCATCAAGTGAGAATAGGGATCCGTTGGGTCAAACCAGTTCTTCAAAGCTCGGCAGAGGCTAGCCAATAGGTGCTTGGGTTTTCTCAGGACACCAATTCACATAAAGAATCTATACCAGACAGTCAGTTGGCCTCAAACTGGAGAAGCAGAGCAGTATTAAAGAAGGGCTATTTGATCACTCTTGGTTCACAGGAAGGGTGTCCAGGCCACCCTGACTTTAGGCAAATGAGGGGCAAGGGAGCTTATTTTGTACACTGTCTTGGGCTGCGCCCGTCATGGAAACCTCTAGCCAGAGGTTATTCAGAGTGTCTATGTTGAAGAAGATGAGGGCCATGTGGGAGTGTTTTGGTTTTAATTGTGGTCATTTGTTGGTGGTTGGAAGAGAATCCTGGGTCCACCTGGGCTGGAATTCTGGTGTGATGCCCCTTAAAGACTGAGTTCTGGAACTGACCTCAGAGAAGTATTGCCATTAATTGTGTTGGGATTTTAGGCGGCCATGCATGAGAGTCGCCATTGGAAACTGAGATCTAAGCCTGGCGTGGCTATTCACCAAGCACTGTCAATCTCAGCCAGGACATCACATTATTTTATTATGAAAGACTTGGCAGCCATTGTTGACAGTCAAAACACACATGGACCTCACATTGTAGACCTCAATGGGCCTGGCTTCATGTGGCCTTTTGGCCACACTTTGGGAAGCCTTGCCTCTGAGAATTCTCCAGAGGTTTCCTTGAAATGTGCTTCCTAAAAATTTAATGGTTCCTGAATGAATTGAAACCCACAGTTTCTCCAACTTCATCCTTGAAAAATTTCTAGATAAATACCATGAAATTTTTGAAATTTCCATGACCAGGTGGCACTGGAGAACCTTTGGATGTCCTGTTGCTGATCAAGAGTGTACCAGACAGTGCCTTCCTTGACTGGGTTTCATGAAAATGGTGTAGAACAGAGCTGCCAGTATGGTGGAGCCTGCTGAGTAGTGGGCCCAGAGCTGTGGTGTGCAGTTGTGTGATAAAACATCTGTGGTGGGGTCATGTGGATCTTACTTCGGCTTCCAAATGCTTGTGATTGACATGGTGCAGCCAGCAGACTTTTGTATATTAAGCCATCTTGTTAGATGGAGAGTTTTCAGGGCAATGTTCAGAATCAAGTTGCTACGGTGAAGGGGGCAAGCAATGTGGCATAGAAGCCTGATTGGTGCATTCTCCATCAGACCCTTACCCACCACACGTGACAGAACTCCCTCCAGCACTGTGTTCCAGTTGAACTCCTTGTATTTTGTGAAGCAAATACCAAACTCCCAGTGCAGCAACAAGAAACACAACAAAATTGGAGAATGACCAAATGGCTTCACAGTCTACACGGAAAGATTCTTCGACCCCAGTGGCCACAGCTTACCCACAAAGAGAGAATTCAGCACTGCTGCCTCATGTTCATTGGAAAATAAGAAACCATGTCCTCCATGTAACATAGATGCATACACAGCTTTGATGATCTCACTACAAAGGAAGCTAAAGCTCCTGAAAACAACATATATTTCAAGTGTACAATCTCAAAGACAGTTTCCCAGATGTCTTGAGGCCTGCACACTTCCATGTTTGTGGAGTGTTTACAGTCTCCATTACTTTTGGAAACTCCTCTACCACCTCCAGTGTTGTGAACTCCCGAGCATTTTCCATTCCAGATATGTATTCATAGATTTTCTAACTCTTCTCCTCTAATTGTATCTTACTTGGGGCGAAGGTAATGTAAAGGCATTGTTCTGGATGAGAGTGGGAAGATTTTTTTTGTAGCACATATTTGCATACACATTGGATTCATTTTCCAATTATTCATTCAAAATACTTAATCCCTCATAGTAACCCACTCCCTACTAGACTCTGACTACAAATCCTAATATGATGGATAAAAATAGTCCAAACCAAATTGAAATACAAGCAGTTCAGAGGATGCCAGGTGTACATTTGGACGTTCCTTTTGCATTATATATGGTAGGAGTTTTAAATCTAGTGAATTTTTTGTTGAAACACTTCTCCATGTGTTTTTAAAGTTAACAAATATGTGAATTCATGTCTCCATTTCTCTGTAGCCTAATCAGCACATATATTTTTATATGCACATATAGAATCCTACCTGGTACCACACGTACATTCTTGTGAGGTGGCTGACTTGGCAGATACAAATTGTAAGAAGAGATCACTCCTGTTAAACACTGTTGGAACTGAAAATTCAACCTATGCGTGAGTATCCTAGCTGAACAACATTATACATAAATTCATGTTCAGTAAAATGAATATTTTTAGATCTGTGGATGATATATATTTCATGGTGAATTTCATTTTTCTTGTATATTAATACTTTTTAATTTCTGTGTGTGTATTTTAATGTCTGTATATATATATATATATATATATATATATATATATATATATATATATATATATGTTTTTTTTCCAGAGTTTTCAAAATATGAAATAAATGTATCTTATTATGTACTCCCTAAATTCATTAATATTTAAGTGCGTATTTATAATCAACTTTTCATAAGATTATTCTAAGACATATTCATCCTCCTGAAATACGTATTTGTTTCCTAGTACTGAAAACTAAGTTCAGTGAATTGTGCATATATATCCTAATATTTTTACACTAATTGACCCAGGTTAATATAAATGCAAGTAGATTCCTATGGGATATGATGTGTATTTTGACGTTCATTTTTTTTCAACACTTGTACATTACTATTTCCTCAGTTTATGCACATCATAAGATATATATTTCATCCACAAGTTCAGAAATTTAAAGGCTTTTGTTTCACTTTCAATCACTTCCTGCTTCAGAACACATGTATTCCTCCAGGTTACATGACTGGCTTTTCATGAGACTTCTTTCCAAACACATTATTTTCGATTTCCACAATTACCTTTGAAGCAAAACTCACACATTCTTCATGATAAACCATAACCCTAATATTACCATTAGATGTATAACTGGTTTGAATGAATGGATATATATCAATATAAGGTTTCCTGTATATTTTCAGATATCAACTCGAACCATTATTTAAGTTGGAACCAGTTATATTATTTATTTACATTATGGTCTATTCATGCATTATTTCTATATTCATAGACACAGTGTACACCTATTTGTATTCAAAATACTAATTTACACATCTTCAAAATACTGTTCCTAGAAATGGTGAAAGAAATACTCATGTCACCTGATCTACATATACATTTTATCACAGTAATATTCTGGAAACAAAAAGCAAATGTCACACTTATGATTGTACTAAAGCCTAAATGGAAATTGAACATGGATTACTAAAATCATCCATGTCCAGGTTGCCTATTGCTCTCAAATGTCGATCCTATTGGTGACTACATATTTGTTTCTTCCTAAGATTATATATTCAACCTCAAACCTGTTGAAAATGTCTAATCCTATTACTCACCTTATACTTTGCCTGATTTCCTAATGTCTCTATTGATATATATTTTCCCCAGTTCATCATTGTGACTGCCGCTTAACATGTGCTGATATTTACATTCACTCTCTACATGAAACCCTATTGCTAAAGACCATTTTGTCCAAATCCTATACTCACTCATCTTTCTAAAACTACCGACTATCTTTCTAATCCTACCAAGTATCCCTTTTTGACTGCATGTTCTCTTCGACATTCAATCATCCAAGGTACAATGTCCTATACCATTGTATATTGATTTATCTGAGACATCTGTGCAGAAATTAATTCAAAGCTAAGTATCCCAATCAAGGGCCCAATGCCCTTCTGGGCATCAAATCTTACCTAGATTTCTGTTTTCATATTTATATTTCAACTGTATATTTTGTAAATATCGCATGTTCCCATAACCATTATTCTTCCTGCAGAATTATTCCTAACCCAATCGAACATGTTGTTAACCCTAACCATACACTGTTCGCTCAATCTAACTTTACAGAAGAGCAGGGAAAGAGTTGATCTTCCAATACTGGATTGTAGGGTATCTTCCATCTGATGAGAACCTCAAAGGTCCATGCAGAAATGATACGTGGAGAAGAAGAAGGCAGCTATGAAGGACCTGAGAGAGCAAAAGTCATTTTCAATGTTAAACAACCGGGTCAGGATGAAGAGATGTATCTGAATCAGCCTTTCTCTTCTTAATGTACAGAAGATGGACCAAACCAGGCCTGTGAGAAGAGCTGTTCCCGGGTGCCTATTGTTGATATACCATTCTAACTTGTGAAACTGTCACAGGAAGTACGGGCAGTCTCCATCTACTGGGACCCTTAGAAGCAAATATCAGTACACACCTCCTTGGTGATGGAACACTCTGAACTTGGGATCCAGGAAGCCAGGCACCCAGAGTCAGTCCCAGTCCCAGTCCCAGTGGTCTCAAATGTTTGGATTTACCAAGGACAGAGTCAGTCTTTGTTGGTACCTACTGAAGTGAGAATGGCCAAATGCCAGGAGACCTCTGAAGAGGAGCCTTTTCTGAGAAAGCAGGTAGTGGCTCAACCATGGCTCCTGACAACTTCACAGAGTTGGTGAAGAAGACCAGATCTGAGACAGAACAGGCCATTTTTGGGGAACATAGTATGGACCACCAGTCAGAGGACACTCAAGATATTCACCAACATACTTGGGGGAAGGAGGTGCGGTTGTGGGTGTTGGTGTGAGTTTGTGGTTTTGTCTCTTTTTTGAGAATAGGTAGGAAAGACTGTTTGTTTGTTTGGACTGGAATGTTTCTAGAAAGTCGTTTGACAACGTGAGTGTTTCTATGTCTGTGCATTCCACTGTATCTGTGGTTGTAGACATTTGAAAAGCGAATGCATCAATGGTTGTGTCCTGTCTAGTAGAAAGCTTGCCAGCATTCATCCTGCACAATTAAAGAATGGAGAGAGGCTTGCCTTATGGATGGGCAACACCTACTAACTTCCTAAGTTCTTGTTTTCTTCCTGAATACTGGCCACTCTCCAGAATAGCCTCATGGTTTGGTTTCCAAGATATGTACCACCTTCAAGATCTGTTACATGGCCATGTACTGGATAGCTGAAGAGAATAGAAGCATCTCAGAAAACTCACATATCAGTGTGACCATTAAAGTCTCAGTGGAAAAACACTGCATTGGGCCTTTTGCTTACCTATTGTTCTGTTGTCCTGAATGTCAGGAAGATCTTTGCCCCAGGCCATCCCTTTGTGAAGCCAGAAGAAAAGAGTTTACAAATGGAAATGAATGGGCATCACCTGTGGCTCTTTGCTTAATTGCTTTGGAAAGAGATGTGGCTGAATAAGCCTCTTTGCCCTTTGTGAGGCAGTGGCTTAGATTCTCAGCACCTGATGGATCTAAAGAAAGTTTCCCAGTTTGCATGCAAAATGAAAATGGCCAAAAGAGCAATCATTGTGGACGAAGTCTCTCGCCTTCCTCTGTAAGCTTCTTGACCTCCATGAAGTGAGAATAGGGATCCTTTGTGTCAAATCAGTTCTTCAAAGCCCTACAGAGACTAGCACATAAGGGCTTGTGTTTTCTCATGACACCAATTCACATAAAGAATCTATACCAGACAGTCAGTAGGCCTCAAATTAGAGAAGCAGAGCAGTATTAAGAGCAGGACTATTTGATCACTATTGGTTCACAGGAAGGGAGTTCAGGCCACCCTGACTTTAGGCAAATGAGGGGCAAGGGAGTTTATTTGGAAAACTGTCTTGGGCTGTGCCCCTCATGGAAACCTCCAGTCAGAGGCTATGAAGAGTGTCTATGTGGAAGAAGATGAGGGCCATTTGGGAGTGTTTTGGTTTTAATTGTGGTCATTTGTGTGGTGGTTGGAAGAGATGACTAGGTCCACGTGGCTTGAACTCTGGTGTGATTCCCCTTACAGACTGAGTTCAGGAACTGACCTCAGAGAAGTATTGCCATGAATTGTGTTGGGATTTTAGGAGACCACGCATGAGAGTTGCCTTTGGAAACTGAGATCAATGCCCAGGGTGCTTTCCGCAGAGCATTGTCAATCTCTGCCAGGGCATCACATTATTTTATTCTGAAAGACTTCGCAGCCATTGTTGACAGTCAAAACACACATGGGCCTCACATTGTAGACCTCAATGGGCCTGGCTTCATGTGTCCTTTTGGCCACTCTTTGGGAAGCCTTGCCTCTGAGAGTTCTCCAGAGTTTCCTTGAAATGTGCTTCCTCAAACATTAATGGTTTCTGAATGAATTGAAACCCACAATTTCTCCAACTTCATCCTTGAAAAATGGCTAGATAAATACAATGAAATTTTTGAAATTTTCATGACCAGGTGGCACTGGAGAACCTTTCAATGTCCTCTTACTGATGAAGTGTGTACCAGACAGTGCCTTGATTGACTGGGTTTCATGAAAATGATGTAGAACAGAGATGCCAGTATGTTGGAGCCTGCTGAGTAGTGGGCCCAGAGCTGTGGTGTGCAGGTGTGTGATAAAACATCTGTGGTCGGGCCATGTGTATCTGACATTGACTTCCAAATGTCTTGTGGCTGACATTGTGCAGCCAGGAATCACTTATATGTCTGATAACTCTCCATATAAGGCATCTTGTTATATGGAGATGTTTCAGGACAATGTTCAGAATCAGGTGCTATGGTCAAGGGGACAAGCTATGTGGGATAGAAGCCTGGTTGATGCATTCTCCTGCAGACCCTCATCTATTTCATGTGACAGAACTCTCTCCAGCACTGTGTCCCAGCTGAATTCCTTGTATTTTGTGAAGCAAATAACAAACTCCCAGTGCAGCAGCAAGAAACACCATGAAAAATGGAGGATGACCAAATGGCTTCACAGTCCACACGGGGAGTCACTTAGCCTTCAGTGGCCACAGCTTACCTACAAAGAGTGAATTCAGCACTGCTGCCTCATGTCCTTTGGAAAATAAGAAACCATGTCCTCCACGTCACATAGATGCAGATCCAGCTTTGATGGTCTCATTAGAAAGAAAGCTAAAGCTCCTGACAACAACATATATGTCAAGTGCCCATCCTCAGAGGCAGTTCCTAAGGAAGTCTTTAGGCCGGCAGAGCTGCATGTTTGATAGCGTTTACCTATTAGACCAGAATGCAAGAAAAGACCACTGACTCCAATTAAAATCAAGTTAAAGCAAGCTTATAATTTCCACTGCCCAGGTGGCCTCTCCCTCCCAAAACAGTGGGAAAAAGACAGCCACCCAAATTTCCTACAGCCCAGGTTTATAACCCAGAATTTTACACTACAGGGGGGTTACAAATATCAGAACTCTGACAAGCATCACACTAATCGTAGTTTATATATATATATATATATATATATATATATTTTTTTTTTGCTGGCCCCAACATCAGAATTTATGAAAACCATTAGAACCTCAGAGAGGGTCATTGACTGGCCAGGGAAGGCCAATATTTATGAGGTGTCAATAAAGTTTCATAGAGGGCTGTTCCTGGTCAAAGTGCCAGGCATGGGTGAGTTCAAGGCCACGGGCAGGCATTCCAAGCAGGTTCAGAATTTGGTGTAATTTATAGTTAAGCCAAAATTTTCTTTTCATGGCTTTGTGGCAAGATGGATCCAAATTTTAATAAAAGATCAGGTTGGGTATATCATTCCCCCCTTTTCTAATGTGTCCCTTTCAAATCTTTGATAGGGTAGGGGAAGGGCACTGAGGGAATTTTAATACCTCACGTAACAGTCTCCATATTTTTTGAACTCACACAAAACCAGTCTCCCTGATTTTACCTGACTTAATTAATTACTTAAAATGAAAGTCTATCTATTTTTGGCTCCATTGTTGTAAGAAGAGAGTCGTCACTCATTTTGGCTTCTTCTGAGCTGAGAGAGGGTGACATGAGGGGGCACAACATGAGGGATATGAGTTGCCTTTTAGAAGTCAATTCGGTTTGAAGTCTGGTTGTGGTAGAACAGTTTGTAAAGTCATCTGGGGATGGGTTCTTCTATGAGAGAAACAAAAAACATGATTACTGAATAAATGTTGCAGCAGCTGAAACATGTCACTGTATAGATGTCCCCTCATCTGTATTCAATATCCCCAGTTATCAGGACTTTCAACTTAACTTTTAGTGTCACAGTTGTTTCACCCCATAAGATACAGTTTAATAATTTAATGTCATCTGATCTTGCAAATTCCTTTTACTAGTATGACCTCTGTGTGTAATAGATAAACCTTTAATTCTGTTATTCAGGGCTGGATAATCGTACTAGCAAACACCAAGCCTACCTGTGTAGGTTAGGAATATCTGTAGGATTTAAACAAAAAACTTCTGCCTCTGGTACCTCCTCTTGATAGTCTCTTTTTATACTCATCAGGCATTACTGTCTGAGAATCCTTCTTTGTAGCCTCCAGTCTTACTTATTTTGGGAGGCTACCATAAAGTGTATACGTTAAAATATTATTATAACTATTATTTTTTAAAATGCCCAGGAATGGCTGTATTTTGGGTTTATCTGTCTTTGCTAAGAGTTTAAGATGAAGCAGTAAAACTGACTTTTGTTTCTATCTATTGTTAACAGTCAGCTGAGATTTTATGGGAGTCATTCCTGGGGAAACTTGAGAGCAGCTTCTCAGTTCTGCTAGTGCCATTTGCGCTAGGTGAGTCCAGGTCTTGCTTGACCATGTGGCTTCTCTCGGAAGCATCAGGAATATCTCCCTTCTCTGATGACTCTCTTCTTCGTAGAAAATGCACTGATTGGCTTTCTGTTCTCCAGTGGTCTCATTAATCTTCCTGATCAGGAGGTTATGTGGCTCAGAGTTGCAAAGTTCTTTAGAGAAGTCTCCTGTTCCCTGGATACAGACTGACTCAGAGGGCAAGAGCCAAATATTTGTTTTATTGTCCCTTTTCATTTAAATTAAATTTTAAATCCTAATCTTAAACATCCAGCAAATAAATTTTAACAGCCTTATATTAAGAGTACTGTGCTTTAATGTCTATAATTTAAAATTATTTATCTTTTTATTATTTGGGATCTGTATTTTTCTGTCTTGTAGGTGATGACTTATTATCTTAAATTAACCAATGTTGTGTTCTAAAAGCAACTCTTTTGTAAAACACTAACAGGGAATCTTTAGTTAACTTATAAGGAAATTCAAAATAAAATTAACAAGAGTAAAAATACTTAGTTCATATAATAGTTACCCTGAATTTTAGGCTGAGTTATACATTATATCCCCTTTTTGAGATCCTAGTAATCTTGACAGAAAAACATAACTTTAAATTAAATAACATCTGACCTACTGCTTTCGTAGTTATTCTCACATGTTGTAAGATGAGACACAGAGCCTTATCTCAGGTAAGGCAGGGCTCTATATAAATCTTAAGTCTTTTAGTTCTAAAGCTGATCTTTGTTTTTTAAATATGATTTTACACAGTTTACATAAATTGTTTGAGGTCACATGAATATTAGCTAACACCATATGATATCACATTTAAAACATGAATTAAAGAAAGGCTGAAAGTTTTTAACCTTTACATAGATTAGGCGCTCATTAACTTAAAAATATATTTAAATTTTTTCCCAATGTAAAAAGTAACATAAAACTTTATATATCTTATTGATAACAAGTAAATAAATCCCCAATATATATATATTTTTACCATACAACTTCAGAACACCAGCTTGATGAAATGCTCTTTTAAAGTTTCTACCTTACAGAATTGTATACCTGGAAGATATGAGCACATTAATAGCATCACAATGACATTGATGTTTTTACATTAACCAAGTTTAGCTTTTAAAGAAATGGCAGTAGAGTGCTCTAAAATAACAGTTCTTATTTAATCAGTTGTTTAATTTATATGGTTGCTTGTTCTAGAAAAATAAAACTTTATAAACACAATGTTATGGGTAAACTTTTGTTTTAAGAAATTTGTGTCGCTTTATCACATGACTGATTTTTACAATCTTATACAGACTTTAGAACAAACTTATACAGACCTTACTAAATCAATCAGATATCTAACAAAAGTACTCATGAATGAGTAATCCCATATCAAATTTACTTTACTTATTTATCAAAATATTAGAGAAATGTATTGAACAGTGTAAACCATTTCTTTGTTAAAGGAAAAGTCCTAGAACCAAGGCATATTAGACATTTTATAGACATTAATATTTTATTAGATTTTTGAGCAGCTAGAAAAACTTGTAAGCTTAAATTTAAAGACATTTATTGTTATTTGCTTATCCAAATTTAAAGTTAATCATTTAAATCACGTGAATTAAAGATCTTTGAATCCACTTTTTAAAATTTGTTTTTATGAGTGCTTTTTTTTAATGATCGCTCCTTATATATGTTAATTTGTATATCACATATATGATATACGAACATATGGATATATAGACATACAACACATAACAAAAGTGTGCACAAATAATAATAGTAAGGCCTTGTAGCTTTTCGCAGGTGAAATCTCCATTGCAATGTTTCAAAACTCCACTGTTGGTCAAATATAGAACGGATCAGAAAAATATTAACCTAGTTCTGTAGGATCAAAATAATGAACTCAAAAAAAAAAATACAGAATCTAAGGAAAAAAATGAGAGTCCTAGAAAAAATGACTGGCCAGTAATTAGTAAATACCATACGATATACCTTTTTTTTCCCACTTAGATATCAGATCAGTCTCCTACTGAGTTTGCAGGCTTCTTTCATTTACATTTCAACATAAGTCCTGGCTGAGTTCTGGAAGGAGCTGGACAAAACTGCTATTCTAAGCAGACACCTCAGGCCTAAGGCACTTTAACCATAATTTTCAGGTGAGGATGTTGAAAATTATGATACAATTTTAAGATACAATTCACAAAATTTTATACCTTAACATCTTTTTTTGTCAACAGATACCATATTATGATTTACTATCCTTGTCCAAATTAATGCACTGATACACACTGTGACATTTTCCCAGGCTACCCAATTAAAAATTGGTTAAAAAAAAGACTGAATGATTGGGAAGTTACTTGCCAACTTGGAAGTAGAATTCTTTAGTTTTCCATTTTAAGTATTTAAGCTCTCTGGCATGAATTATCTGAAATCATAAACTAAAAAATTACCTAAACCCGACTTTTAACTTCAAGATTGTGCAATGCTTCAAAAACCCATTCAGATACCATATTGTTACAATAAAACATCATCCTTTAGACACACATTCAGCTAAGATCATTCCCAAGAAACAATTTATAATATCAACACATTATTGCACATGTCTTAAATGGCCAGAAACAAAGACAAAAGACAGACAGAAAGGAGCTCCAGACTATGGCTGACAGGACAGAAGCCTTTAAAACAGCAGAAAAGAGAAAAATCTCCTACACCAGTGGCACGATATATGTCCCCACAAGGGCATCAGATGTTTTCACAGAGGGGGAACCTGAAATGCAATATCAAAGGTCTCCATGGTGACTTTACTGCATTTAGTGTCTCCTTTTTCTTTTTCTCTTTTTTAAGAAGACAGAGGTGGCATAATACTTACAGTGCAGGGAAGGAAGGAGGGAATTCACTGAAGCAACAGGACTTCGGCAGCTGCTGGGAGTCCCTCAGTCCCGTCTTTTACTTACAGGATTAGCTCCTCTGGTTCGGTTCCACCCCAAGCACGCTGAATCTCCTAACATTTCAGTAGTCAGCTCTCAAAAATTCCAGGGTCAGGGGCGGTATCAAAATTTGTAACTTAAATTTCGGTTCCGGACCTTGAAGCCAATTAATACCAATTTAATATAAGGACAGGGTTTGAGAAAAAGTAAAAGGGAGGTTTACTGCTTTGCTAACAAAGGAGAAAAACAGGGGACTTTGTCCAAAGTTGTGACTCTCTTGATCTGGAGGGACAAGGGGTTTTAAAGGAGTTTCACTTGTTAACCTGGGAGATACTCAGTTATTAGGTCCCCAGCAGGCATTGCCCTCTGCCGTGGGTGTGCTCCAGACAGCCAGCTAGGGGCTTCTCTCATCCTGCTTAACAAAGGCGGGTATAGTGCATCACATTTCTTTAAAACACAGTCCAAAGGGGTGTCAGGCTTACATGATTTATTACCCATTTTCAAGTCCAATATCCTTAAGTTTTTACCACAGAAATCACACAACAAAACGCACAAAAACAAACAAATAAAAAACATTTAGAACACAGAACAAAACACACACAAAAAAAACAGAAACTCGGCAAATAAACAGAAAACCAGAGGAGCAATGCAGCGTCTTGCTAAAGCTCTGGGGTAAGAGCTCCTGCATGCCAGTCGGCACCTCTCTACACTTTCAGAGGTATTCCCTACAGAACAGAACAGAGGAAAGAAGGATTCCTATTACTGTCCCAGACAGGAGTATATGTGAGCCTTCCCAGGCCACCTCTCTGTCATCGGAAGAGTACTCCCTTAACCGGATATCAGATGTTATAAAGGCGC
This sequence comes from Callospermophilus lateralis, assembly GCF_048772815.1. NCBI lineage: Eukaryota > Metazoa > Chordata > Mammalia > Rodentia > Sciuridae > Callospermophilus > Callospermophilus lateralis. The sequence goes on along the minus strand of NW_027515276.1, from coordinate 8,793,567 downwards.
CTCTTACCTATGAAGGCCTCCTCCACCAGGTGCTTGATAATAGTTTTAGTGCGATGGTTCACTGCAGTGATCCACGGACTGAAGGCTCATTACAAGGTTTTGGAACTTGGCTCTCCAGCCCGGAGTCCTGGAGGATAGGCCAGCTTCAGAATTTCCAGCAGTCTGGCTTTGTGATCTGGTCGGGTCATGTTGCTGGGGAACTCCAAAATGTTAGTCCAGGACACAAGAAAAGACCACTGACTCCAATTAAAATCAAATTAAGGCAAGCTTAATATTTCAAGCAGCCGGGCTGCCTCTCCCTCTCAAACTGGCAGGAACAAGACAGCAACCCCACCTTTCCTACAGCCCAGCTTTATAGCCCAGAAAGTTACACAAAAGGAGGGTTACAGAAAACAGAACTTTGACAAGCATCACACTAATTGTAGTTTACATTTTTTTTTCTGGCCCCAGCATCAGAAATTATGAGGACCATTAGAGCTTCTGAGAGGGTCGTTGTCTGGCCAGGGAAGGCGAATATTTATGAGGTGTCATTAAAGTTTCAGAATGGGCTGTTATCTGGTCAGAGAGCCAGGCATGGGTGAGTTCAAAACATGGTCAGGCATTCTAAGCAGGTTCAGAATTTGCAGTAATTTATACTAAAGCAAAAATCATCTTTTCATGGCTTTGTGGCAAGATGGCTCACAATTTTAATGAAAGATCATGTTGGGTGATCAACCCTGTCCCTTACTTTTGGAAAATCCTCTACCACCTCCAAGGTTGTGAACTCCTGAGCATTTTCCATTCCAGATATGTATTCACAGAATTTCTAACTCTTCTTCTCTAATTGTGTCTTACTTGGGGCGAAGGTAATGTCAAGCCATTGTTCTGGATGAGAGTGGGAAGAATATTGTGCAGCACATAATTGCATACACATTGGATTCACTTTCCAATTTTCCAATTGAAATACTGAATTCCTGACAATAACCCATACCCTTCTAGACGCTAACTACAAATACTAATATGATGGAGAAAAATAACCCAAACGGAATTGAAATATAAGCAGTTCAGAAGAGGCATGGTGTATATTGGACTTGCCTTTTGCAAGATAAATGGTAGGTGTAATAAATCTAGTCATTTTTTAATTGAAATTGTTTTATATGTGTATTAAAGTTAACAAATATGTGAATTCCTATCTCCCTTTCGCTGTAACCTATTCAGCACATTAATTTTTATATGCACATATAGAATCCTACCTGATATCACACGTACATTTTTGTGAGGTGCCTGACATTGCAGATACAAATTGTGAGAAGAGATCACTCCACCTAAACGCTGTTGGAACTGAAAATTCAAGCTAATGGTGAGCTTCCTAGTTTAATAACATTATACATAAATCCATGTTCAGTAAAATGAATATTTTTGGATCTGTGGATGATATATATTTCATGGTGAAATTCGATTGGCATATATAATTCTACTTTTGAATGTCTTTGTGTGTGTTTGTGTGTGTGTGTGTATATATATATATATATACACACACCCACACAAACACACAATATATAAATCTCTAGATTTTTCAAAATATGAAATATATGTGTCTTATATACACTCCCTAAATTCATTCATGTTCATGTATATGGATTAATATTCAACTTTTCACAAGATTATTCTCAGAAATATTCATCCACCTGAAATACATATTTGTTTTCTAGTACTGAAAACTAACTTCAGTGAAAGGTGCAAACAAATCCTAGTATTTCTACATTAACTGACCTAGTTTAACATCAATGCAAGTAGATTCCTATGGGACATGATGTGTATTTTGACATTAATTATTATTCAACACTGGTACATTACTATTTCTTCAGTTTATACACATCATAGGATATATATTTCATCCACTACTTAGCAAATTTATAGGCATTTGTTTCACTTTCAATCACTTCTTGCTCCAGAACACATGTATTTCCCTATGTTTTTTGACTGGTCTTTTCATGAGACTTTTTTTCAAATATATTATTTTCGATTTCCATGATCAATTTTTAAGCAAAACTCACACACCCTTCATGATAAAACATAACCCTAAGATGACCATTAGATATATAACTGGTTGGAATGATTGATTGTGTATCATTATAACATTTCTTATATATTTTCAGATATCCATTCAATCCGTTATTTAAAGTGGATCCAGTTATATTATTTATTCCCAGTATGGTCTATTCATGCGTTATTGCTATATTCATAGACAGAGGGTATACCCATTTGTACCCCAATACAAATTTATATGTTCTCAAAATATTGCTCCTGGAAATGGTGGAAGAAATACTCATGTCACGTGATATACATATACATTTTATCACAGAAATATTCTGGACACAAAAAGCAAAGGTCACACTTTCAATTGTACCAAAGCCTAAATGGAAAGTGAGCATGGATTACTAAAAACATACATGTCCAGGTTGCCTAATGCTCTCAAATGTCAATCCTATTGGTGACTACATATTTGTTTCTTCCTAAGATTATATGTTCAACCTCAAGCCTGTTGAAAATGTCTAATCCTATCACTCACTTTGTACTTTGCTTGATTTCCTAATGTCTTTATTGATATCTGCTTTCCCTCATATTTTTCCCAGTTCATCATTATGACTGACTCTTCACATGTGCTGACATTTACACTCACTCTCTAACCGAAACCCTATTGCTAAAAAACGTTTTGTAGAAATCCTATACTCACTCTTCATTCTATACCTAACTAGTACCTTCCTCATCGTACTGAATATCGCTTTTTGACTGGATGTTCTCTTCAACATTCAATCATCCAAGGTACAAGGTCCTATGCCATTGTATATTGATTTATCTGAGACAACTGTGCAGCACATAACTCAAAGCTAAGAATACCACTTAAGGGTCCAATTCCCTTCTGGGCTTCAAATCTTTCCTAATTTTCTGCTTTCATACTTATATTTCACCTATATACTCTTGTAAATATCGAAGGTTGCCAATACCATTATTCATCTCGCAAAATGATTCGTAACCCAAATCAAACATGTTATTAACCCTAAACATACACTGTTCCCTCAATATAACTTACAGAAAAGCAGGGCAGAGTTGGTCTTACAATATAGGAATGTAGGTGATCTTCCACCTTCTGAGAACCTCAAAGATCCATGGAGAAATGATCCTTGGAGAAGATTTATGCAGCTATGTAGGACCTGAGAGAGCAATAGAAATCTTCCATGGCAAACAACCTGGTCAGGATGAATTGATGGGTCTAAATCAGCCTCTCTCTTCTTATTGTAGAGAAGTTGGAAGAAACCAGGCCTGTGTGGAGAGCTGTTCCCGGGTGCCTAAGGTTGATATTCCATTCTAACTTCTGAATGTGTCACAGGATGTTGGGGCAGCCTTCATCTCATGGGAACCTTGGAAGCAACTGTTAGGACAAAGTGGTTTTCAAGGCAGTGACCTCATTCAGTTCCTGAAGGAAGTGACCTCTTCTCACTTCCTTGGTGATGGAATTCTCTGAACTTGGGATCCAGGAAGCCAGGCACCCAGAGCCAGACCCAGTCCTAGTCCCATTGGGCTAACTTGTTTGCTTTTCCCAAGAACAGAGTCAGTCTTTCTTGGTACCTACTAATGTGAGGATGGTCAAATGCCAGCAGATCTCTGAAGAGGTACCTTCCCTGAGAAAGCAGGTAGTGGCTCACCGCTGTCTCCTGACAACTTCACAGAGTTGGCCAAGGAGACCAGATCTGAGACAGGACAGACCATTTCGTGGGAACATAATATGGCCCACCAGTCAGAAGACACTCTGGATAGTCACATACCTACTTGGGGGAAGGAGGTGGCTTTGCCGTTTGTGGTTTTTTTCTCATGTTCTGAGAATAGGTAGGAAAGGCGTTTTTTTTTTTGGTGTGGAGTGGACTGTTTCTAGTAAGTCCTTTGACATTGTGAGGGTTTCTATGTCTGTGTATCCCACTGTATCTGTGGTTGTAGACATTAGAAAAGAGAATGCATCAATGGACTTGTTTTCTCTAGTAGAAAGCTTCCCCACATTAATACTGCCCAATTGATTAATGGACTTCACTTTGCCTTATGGATGGGCAACACCTACTGTCTTCTTAAGTTACTCTTTTCTTCATGAATTCTGGCCACTCTACAGAATACGCTCATGGTTTTGTGTCCCAGATATGTAACACCACAAGGCTCTGTGACATGGCCATGTACTGGACAGCTGAAGAGAATGAGAGCATCTCAGAAAACTCAGATATCATTGTGACCAGTAAAGTCTCAGTGAAGAAACCCTTCTTGGGCCATTTGCTTACTTCTGATTCAATTATCCTGAATGTCAGGAAGGTCTTTGCCTCATGCCAACCCTTTGTGAAGCCTGAAGAAAACTGTTTTCATATGGAAATGAATGGGCTTCACCTGTGGCTCTTTGCTTAATTGCTTTGGAATGGGATGTGTCTGAATCAGTCTCTGGTCCTTGTGTGAGGCTGTGACTTAGATTCTCAGCACCCAATGGATCTGAATAAAAATCCCATGTGCTTCCCAAACCGAAATGGCCAAAAGAGAAGTCATTGTGGATGAATTTTTTTGCCTTCTTGTTTTTGGTTCCTGACCTCCATCAAGTGAGAATAGGGATCCTTTGGATTAAATGAGTTCTTCAAATCCCTGCAGAGGCTAGCCCATATTTGCTTGGGTTTTCTCATGACTCCAAATCACTTAAAGAATCCATACCTCACAGCCAGTAGGCCTCAAATTGGAGAAGCGGAACACTTTAACAGCAGGAATATTTGATCACTCCTGGTTCACAGGAGGAGTGTCCAGGCCACCATGATTTTAGGCAAATGAGGGGCAAGTGAGCTTATTTTGGAAACTTTCTTAGGCTGTGCCCCTCAAAGAAATCTCCAGCCAGAGGTTATGATGAGTGTCTTTATGGAAGAAGATGAGGGCCCTGTGGGAGTGTTTTGATTTTAATTGCGGTCATTTTTGTGGTGGTTGGAAAGAATGACTGGGTCCACCTGAGCTTGAACTCTGGTGTGATTCCCCTTAGAGACTGAGTTCTAGAACTGAACTCAGAGAAGTATTGCCATGAATCGTGTTTAGATTTTAGAAGGCCATGCATGAGACTCACCCATGAAAACTGAGATCTAGGCCCAGGGTGTCTTTCCACAAAACAATGGGAATCTCAGGCAGGATATCACATGATTTTATTCTGAAAGATTGGCAGGTATAGTTGAGAGTCAAAACACACATGGACCTCACATTGTAGACCTCAATTTGCCTGGCTTCATGTGACCATTTGGCAACTTTTTGAGAAGCCTTGAATGTGAGTGTTCTCCAAAGCTTTCATTGAAATGAGCTTTCTCAACACTTAATGGTTCCTGAATGATTTGAAACCCACAGTGCCTCCAACTTAATCTTTGAAAAATGGCTAGATAAATACCATGAAATTTTTGAAATTCCCATGACCAGGTGGCACTGGAGAAACTTTGGAAGTCCTGTGGTTGATCATGTGTATACCAGAGAATGCCTTGTTTTACTGGGTTTTATGTAAATGGTGTAGAACAGAGATGCCAGTAATTAGTATCCTGCTGAGTAGTGGGCCTAGAGCAGTGGTGGGCAGGTGTGTGATAAAACACCATGGTGGGGCCATGTGGATCGGCCATTGGCTTCCAAATGGATTATGACTGACATAGTGCAGAAATCAGACACTTATATGTAAAGGCATTTTTTATATGGAGAGGTTTCAGGGCAATGTTCAGAATCAGTTAACTATGGTTATTGGGGCAAGCTATGTTGGATAGAAGCATGGTTGGTGCATTCTCCTGCAGACCCTGACCCACCACACGTGACAGAACTCCCTCCAGCACTGTATTCTAGTAGAACTCCTTGTATTTGGTGAAGCAAATACCAAATTCCCACTGCAGCAGCAAGAAACACCACGAAAAGTGGAGGATGACCAAATGTCTTCAGAGTCCACACGAGGAGACACTTAGCCTCCAGTGGCCACAGTTTACCTACAAAGAGAGAATTCAGCACTGCTGCCTCATGGTCGTTGGAATATAAGAAACCATGTCTTCCAGGTCACATAGATGCAGACCCATCTTTGATGGTCTCACTACAAAGGAAGTTAAAGCTCATGACAACAACATATATTTCAAGTGCCCAACCTCAGAGGCAGTTTCCTAAGAAGTCTTAGGCCAGCAGAGCTCCATGTTTGTGGAGTGTTTACCCTGTTCTTTACTTTTGGAAACTCCTCTACCACCTCCAAGGTTGTGAACTCCCGAGCATATTCCATTCCAGATATGTATTCACAGATTTTCACACTTTTCTACTCTAATTGTGTCTTACTTGGGGCCAAGCTAATATCAAGGCATTGTTCTGAATGTGAGTGGAAAGATTTTTGTGTAACACATATTTACATACACATTCGATTCATTTTTCAATTTTCTATTTGAAATACTGAAGCCCTGAAACTAACACATACCCTTCTATACTCTGACTTATAATTCTAATATGATGGTGAAAAATAACCCAAACAGAATAGAAATACAAGCAGTTCCGAGGAGGCATGGTGTATTGTTACAATTGGTTTTTGCATTATATAGTGTAGGAGTTATAAATCTAGTCAATTTTTTTTGTTGAAATAGTTCTACATGTGATTTTAAAATTAAAAAATATGTGAATTCCTGTCTCCCTTTCTCTGTAGCATATTCAGCACATGTATTTTTATATGCACATATAGAATTCTACCTGGTACCACACGTACATACTTGTGAGGTAACTGAATTGGGAGATGCAAATTGTGCTAAAGGATCACTCCTCCTAAATGCTGTTGGAACTGAAAATTCAACCTATGGGTGAGCTTCCTAGTTGAATATCATTATACATTAATCCATGTTCAGTAAAATGAATATTTTTCGATCTGTGGATTATATATATTTCATGATGAATTTTGATTGGCATATATATTGCTACTTTTTTTTTCTTTTATTGGTTGCTCAAAACATTACAAATCTCTTGACATATAATATTTCTTACATTAGATTCAAGTGGCTTATGAACTCCCATTTTTAGCCCAAATAGAGATTACAGAATCACATCGGTTACACATCCACATTTTTACATAATGCCCTATTAGTTACTGTTGTATTCTGCTACCTTTCCTATACTCTACTATCTCCCCTCCCCTCCCTTCCTATCTTCTCTTTTTCCCCCATCTACTGTAATTCATTTCACTCCATGTTTATTTTCCCATTCCACTCACAACGATATGTAATTTTGTGTAACAATGATGGTCTCCCTCCATTACCATGCAATTTCCCTTTTCTCTTACTTACCCTCCCACCTCATGTCTCTGTTTAAAGTTAATCTTTTCTTCCTGCTATTGCTCCCTGCTCTGTTCTTAGTTGCTCTCATTATATCAAAGAAGACATTTGGTATTTATTTTTTAGGGATTGGCTATTTTCACTAAGCATAATCTTCTCCAGTGCCATCCATTTTTCTGCAAATTTTATGATTTTGTCATTTGTTAGTGCTGTGTAATACTTCATAGTGTATAAATGCCACATGTTTTTTATCCATTCATCTATTGAAGGGCATCTGGGTTGGATCCACAGTGTTTCAGTTGTGAATTGTACTGCTATGAAAATCGATGTAGTAGTATCCCTGTATTACTCTCTTTTAAGGTCTTCAGGGAATAGTCCGAGAAGGGCAATAGCTGAGTCAAATTGTGGTTCCATTCACAGCTTTCCCAGGAATCTCCATACTGCTTTCCAAATTGGCCACACCAGTTTACAGTCCCACCAGCAATGTACAAGAGTATCTTTTACCCCACATCCTTGCCAGCACTTGTTGTTTGACTTCATAATGGCTGCCAATTTACTGGAGTGAGATGGTATCTTAGGGTGATTTCGATTTGAATTTCTCTGACTGCTAGAAATGGTGAGCATTTTTTATGTACTTGTTGATTGATTGTATGTCCTCCTCTGAGAAGTGTCTGTTCAAGTCCTTGACCCATTTTTTTAATTGGGTTATTTGTTATCTTATTGTCTATTTTTTTGAGTTCTTTGTATATTCTGGATATTAGGGCTCTATCTGAAGTGTGAGGAGTAAAAATGTGTTCCCATAATGTATGCTCCTTATTTACCTCTCTTATTCTTTCTCTTGCTGAGAAAAAACTTTTCAGTTTAAGTAGTCCCATTTGTTGATTCTTGTTATTAACTCTTGTGCTATGGGTGTCCTATAAAGGAATTTGGAGCCCAACCCCATAATATGTAGATCAGAGCCAACTTTTTCTTCTATCAGACACAGAGTCTCTGATTTGATATCTAGCATCTTGATCCACTATGAGTTAACTTTTGTGCATGGCGACAGAAAGGAATTCAGTATCATTTTGTTGCATATGGATTTCCATTTTTCCCAACACCATTTGTTGAAGATACTATATTTCCTCCATTGCATGCTTTTAGCTCCTTTTTCAAATATAAGATAGTTGTAGCTTTTTGGATTAGTCTCTGTGTCCTCCATTCTGTACCATTGGGTCCACCCGCCTGTTTTGGTACCAGTACCATGCTGTTTTTTTTGTTGTTGTTGTTTTATTTTGTTTTTTTTTAATTAATTTTATTGTAGGTTGTTCAAAACATTACATAGTTGTTGATATATCATATTTCACACTTTGATTCAAATGGGATATGAGCTCCCATTTTTACCCCATATACAGATTGCAGAATCACATCAATTGCACAACCATTGATTTACATATTGCCATTCTGGTGACTGTTGTATTCTTCTGCCTTTCCTATCCTCTACTATCCCCCCTCCCGCTCCCCTCCCCTCTTCTCTCTCTACCCCCTCTACTGTAATTCATTTCTCCCCCTTATATTTTTCCTCCTTTCCCCTCACTTCCTCTTGTATGTAATTTTCTATACCCCTGAGGGTCTCCTTCCATTTACATGCAATTTCCCTTCTCTCTCCCTTTCCCTCCCACCTCTCATCCCTGTTTAATGTTAATCTTCTTCTCATGCTCTTCGTCCCTACTCTGTTCTTAGTTACTCTCCCTATATCAAAGAAGACATTTGGCATTTGTTTTTAAGGGATTGGCTAGCTTCACTTAGCATAACCTGCTCTTATGCCATCCATTTCCCTCCAAATTCTATGATTTTGTCATTTCTTAATGCAGAGTAATACTCCATTGTGTATAAATGCCACATTTTTTTATCCATTCTTCTATTGAAGGGCATCTAGGTTGGTTCCACAGTCTTGCTATTGTGAATTGTGCTGCTATGAACATGGATGTAGCAGTGTCCCTATAGTGTGCTCTTTTTAGGTCTTTAGGGAATAGACCGAGTAGGGGAATAGCTGGATCAAATGGTGGTTCCATTCCAAGCTTTCCAAGAAATCTCCATACTGCTTTCCAAATTGGCCGTACCAATTTGCAGTCCCACCAGTAATGTACAAGAGTACCCTTTTCCCGACATCCTCGCCAGCACTTGTTGTTGTTTGACTTCCTAATGGCTTCCAATCTTACTGGAGTGAGATGGTATCTTAGGGTGGTTTTGATTTGCATTTCTCTGACTGCTAGAGATGGTGAGCATTTTTTCATATACTTGTTGATTGATTGTCTGTTCTCCTCTGAGAAATTTCTGTTCAGGTCCTTGGCCCATTTGTTGATTGGGTTATTTGTTATCTCATTGTCTAATTTTTTTAGTTCTTTGTATATTCTGAATATTAGGGCTTTGTCTGAAGTGTGAGGAGTAAAGATTTGTTCCCAGGACGTAGGCTCAATATTTACCTCTCTTATTGTTTCTTTTGCAGAGAAAATCTTTTTAGTTTGAGTAAGTCCCATTTGTTGATTCTAGTTATTAACTCTTGTGCTATGGGTGTCCTATTGAGGAATTTGGAGCACGACCCCACAGTATGTAGATCATAGCCAACTTTTTCTTCTATCAGACGCCATGTCTCTGATTTGATATCAAGTTCCTTGATCCACTTTCAGTTAACTTTTGTGCATGGCGAGAGAAAGGGATTCAGTTTCAATTTGTTGCATATGGATTTCCAGTTTTCACAACACCATTTGTTGAAGATGCTAGCCTTCTTCCATTGCATGCTTTTAGCCCCTTTATCGAAAATAAGATAGTTGTAGTTTTGTGGATTGGTTTCTGTGTCCTCTATTCTGTACCATTGGTCCACCCGCCTGTTTTGGTACCAGTACCATGCTGTTTTTGTTACTATTGCTCTGTAGTATAGTTTGAAGTCTGGTATAGCTATACCGCCTGATTCACACTTCCTGCTTAGCAATGTTTTTGCTATTCTGGGCCTTTTATTTTTCCATATGAATTTCATGATTGCTTTCTCTATTTCTACAAGAAATGCCATTGGGATTTTGATTGGCATTGCATTAAATCTATTGAGAACTTTTGGTAATATGGCCATTTTGATGATGTTAGTTCTACCTATCCATGAACAGGGTATATTTTTCCATCTTCTAAGATCTTCTTCAATTCTCTGTTTAGGGTTCTGTAGTTTTGAATGTATAAGTCTTACACCTCTTTTGTTAGGTTGATTCCCATGTATTTTATTTTTTCTGAGGATATTGTGAATGGGGTGCTTGTCCTCATTTTCATTTCAGAGGATTTGTCGCTGATATACAGGAATGCCTTTGATTTATGCGTGTTGATTTTATATCCGGCCACTTTGCTGAATTCATTTATTAGCTCTAATAGTTTCTTTGAAGACCCTTTTGGCTCTGCTAGGTATAGAATCATGTCATCTGCAAATAGTGATAATTTGAGTTCTTCTTTTCCTATTTTTATGACTTTAATTTCTTTCGTCTAATTGCTCTGGCCAGTGATTCGAGAACTATGTTGAAAAGAAGTGGTGAGAGAGGGCATCCCTGTCTTGTTCCAGATTTTAGAGGGAATGCCTTCAGTTTTTCTCCATTCAGAATGATGCTAGCCTGAGGCTTAGCATAGATTGCTTTTACAATATTGAGGTATGTTCCTGTTATCCCTAGTTTTTCTAGAGTTTTGAACATAAAGGGATGCTGTACTTTGTCGAATGCTTTTTCCGCATCTATCGAGATGATCATATGGTTCTTATTTTTAAGCCTATTGATGTGGTGAATAACATTAATTGATTTCCGTATATTGAACCAACCTTGCATCCCATGGATAAATCCTACCTGATGATGGTGCACAATTTTTTTGATGTGTTTTTGTATCCGGTTTGCCAGAAGTTTATTGAGGATTTTTGCATCTAGGTTCATTAGAGATATTGGTCTGTAGTTTTCTTTCTTTGGAGTGTCTTTGTCTGGATTAGGAATCAGGGCGATATTGGCCTCTTAGAATGAATTTGGAAGTTCTCCCTCTTTTTCATTTTCCTGAAATAGCTTGAAAAGTATTGGTATTAGTTCCTCTTTAAAGGTTTTGTAAAACTCTGCTGTATACCCATCCGGTCCTGGGCTTTTCTTAGTTGCTAGTCTTTTGATGGTTTCTTCTATTTCCTCAATTGATATTGGTCTGTTTAGGTTGTCAATATCCTCCTGACTCAATCTGGGCAAATCATATGACTTAAGAAATTTATCGATGCCTTCACTATCTTCTATTTTATTGGAGTATAAGGATTCAAAATAATTTCTGATAATCTTCTGTATTTCTGAAGTGTCTGTTGTGATATTGCCTTTTTCATCCCGTATGCTAGTAATTTGAGTTCTCTCTCTTCTTTTCTTCGTTAGCGTGGCTGAGGGTCTGTCAATTTTATTTATTTTTTCAAACAACCAACTTTTAGTTTTGTCAATTTTTTCAATTGTTTCTTTTGTTTCAATTTCATTAATTTCAGCTCTGATTTTAATTATTTCTTGTCTTCTACTTTTTTGCCGTTGTTTTGCTCTTCTTTTTCTAGGACTTTTGAGTTGAAGTATTAGATCATTTATTTGTTGTTTTTTTTCTTTTTTTAAGGATTGAACTCCAATCAATAAATTTTCCTTTTAGAACTGCTTTCAATGTGTCCCATAGATTCCGACATGTTGTGTCTGTGTTTTCATTTATCTCTAAGAATTTTTCAATTTCCTCCTTGATGTCTTCTATAACCCATTGATCATACAGTAACCTATTTTTCATTCTCCAAGTGATGCATGATTTTTCCTTACTTCTTTTATCGTTGATTTTCAATTTCATTCCATTATGTTCAGATAAGATGCATGGTATTATCTCTACTCCTTTATATTGTCTAAGAGTTGCCCTGTGACATAATATAAAATCTATTTTTGAGAAGGATCCATGTGCTGCTGAGAAAAAAGTGTAACTGCTTGATCTTGGGTGGTATATTCTATATATGTCAATTAAGTCCAGGTTATTAATTATGTTATTGAGTTCTATAGTTTCCTTATTCAACTTTTCTTTGGAAGATCTATCCAGTGGTGAGAGAGGTGTGTTGAAGTCTCCCATAATTATTGTATGGTGGTCTATTAGACTCTTGAACTTGAGAAGAGTTTGTTTGATGAACATAGCTGCACCATTGTTTAGGGCATATATATTTATGATTGTGATGTTTTGTTGGTGTATGGTTCCCTTGAGCTGTATGTAGTGTCCCTCTTCATCCCTTTTGATTAACTTTGGCTTGAAATCTATTTTATATGATATGAGTATGGACACTCCTGCTTGTTTTCAAAGTCCATATGAGTGATATGATTTTTCCCAACCTTTCACCTTCAGTCTATGTATGTCTTTTCCTATCAAATGTGTCTCCTGAAGGCAGCATATTGTTGGGTCTTGTTTTGTGATCCATTCTACTAGCCTGTGTCTCTTAATTGGTGAGTTTAAGCCATTAACATTTAGGGTTCTTATTGAGATATGGGTTGTTCTTCCAGCGATATTTGTTTATTTATGTTCCTAAACATGGTTTGTTTTCCTCTTTGATTATCCCCAGCCTTTACTGTACTCCCTCCCGCTGTTGGTTTTCATTGATATTTTCCATTTCCTCTTCCTGTAATATTTTGCCGAGGATGTTTTGAAGAGATGGTTTTCTAGCTGCAAATTCTTTTCACTTTTGTTTATCGTGGAAGGTTTTAATTTCATCTTCCATACTGAAGCTTAATTTTGCTGGATACACAATTCTTGGTTGGAACCCATTTTCTTTCAGTGTTTGAAATATGTTATTCCAGGATCTTCTAGGTTTCAGAGTCTGTGTTGAAAGATCAGCTGTTATCCTGATTGGTTTACCCCTAAATGTAATCTGCTTCCTTTCTCTTGTAGGTTTTAAAATTCTCTCCTTATTCTGTATGTTGGGCATCTTCATTATAATGTGTTTAGGTGTGGATCTCTTATGATTTTGCACATTCGGCATCCTGTAGGCTTCTAGGATTTGGGATTCTGTCTCATTCTTCAAGTCTGGGAAGTTTTCTCGTATTATTTCATTGAATAGATTGCTCATTCCTTTTGTTTGGACCTCTATACCTTCCTGTATCCCAATGACTCTTAAGTTTGGTCTCTTTATGTTATCCCATATTCTTGAATGTTCTGCTCATGGTTTCTTAACAGCTTTGCTGAGCTGTCTATGTTCTTCTCCAGTTGAAATACTTTGTCTTCATTGTCTGATGTTCTATCTTCTAAGTGTTCTACTCTGCTGTTAGTATTCTCAATTGAGTTTTTAAGTTGGTTTATTGTTTCCTGCATTTCCAGGATTTCTGTTTGTTTGTTTTTTATAACCTCGATCTCCCTGTATAATTGATCTTTTGCTTCTTGGATTTGTTTATGTAATTCATTTTCGAAGTGGTTGAAGTGGTCTTTCATTGTCCGATTTTGCTGTCTAATGTCTTCCTTGAGACTCCAGATTATCTGAAGCATGTATATCCTGAATTCTTTATCTGACATTCCATCTGCTGCAGATATTACCTCTTCTAAAGTTGAGTTGACCTGCATTGCTTGTGGTCCTTTCTTTCCTTTTCTTTTCATACTGAACGCGTTTCTTTCTGCTTGGTGAAACTGTTGTGTTATTGATTTTTCCCCCTATATATTTATATTGCTCTTGTATAGTTGCAAAGTTTCCCTCGCAGGCTTTGGCGGTGGTTCTGCCCCTCCTCCAATTAGGGCAATGTGCCTACCACGCCGGCAGGTCGCTGTGCCTGTACTTTCGGTAGGCCTGTTCTTTCGGTGGTCACAGGTCCGCCTATCTTGCAGGCGTGAGCAGCGGCTCTGCCCCTCCGCTGGCTGCTAGGCCTGTTCTGTCTGTCGTTTGCAGGTCTGTCTACCTAACAGGTGCTGGTGGCGGCCCTGCCCCTCCTCCAACCGGGGTGATGTGTCAGACGGGTCACTGGGCCTGTTTTGTCAGTGGTCACGGTACCGCCTACCTTGCAGGTGCGTGGGGCAACAGTGCCCCTCCGCAGGTTCTGGGCCTGACCTGCCGGTGGGTCGCAGGTCATTCATTTTTTAGTTCTAGTAGTTTTTGTAGACCCTTTTGTGTCTTCTATGTTTAGAATAATGTCACCCGAAAATAGTGATAATTTACGTTCTTATTTTCCTATTTTTATGCCTTTTATTTCTTTAGTCTGTCTAATTGCTCTGGCCAGTGTTTTGAGAACTATATGGAATAGAAGTGGTGAGAGAGGGTATCCCTGTCTTGTTCCAGATTTTAGAGGAAATGCCTTCAATTTTTCTGCATTCATAATGATGCTAGCTGAGGCTTTGCATAGATAGCTTTTACAATGTCGAGGTAATTTCCTGTTATCCCTAGTTTTTCTAATGTTTTGAACATAAAGGGATGCTGTACTTTGTCAAGTGCTTTTTTTGCTTCTAACGAGATGATCATATGGTTCTTATCTTTAAGTCAATTGATGTGGTGAATAACATTTATTGATTTCCGTATATTGAACCATCGTTGCATCCCAGGGATGAATCCTACTTGATCATGTTGCATAATTTTTTTGATGTGCCTTTGTATTCGATTCGCCAGAATTTTATTGAGGATTTTTGCATGTAGGTTCATCAGATATATTGGTCTGTAGTTTTCTTTCTTTGAGGTGTCTTTTTCTGATTTCGGAATTAGCGTGATGTTGGCCTCATAGAATGAATTTGGCAGAGCTCCCTCTTTTTCTCTATCCTGAAATAACTTGAAAAGTATTGGTATTAAATCTTCTTTAAATGTTTTGTAAAACTCCGCTGTATAGCCATCCATTCCTGGGCTTTTCTTGGTTGGTAGTCTTTTGATTGCTTCTTCTGTTTCATCCATTGACATTGGTCTGTTTAAATTGTGTGTATCCTCCTGACTCAGTCTGGGCAAATCATATGACTTAAGAAATTTGTTGATGTCTTTACTATATTCTATTTTATTGGAATATAGGTTTTCCAAATAATTTCTAATTGTCTTCTGTATTTCGGAAGCATCTGTTGTAATATAGCCTTTTTCATCCCATATGTTAGTAATTTGAGTTCTCTCTCTTCTTCTCTTCATTAGCATGGCTAAGGGTCTGTCGAACATATATATTTTTTCGAAGAACCACCTTTTAGTTTTGTTAATTTTTTCAATAGTTTCTTTTGTTTCAATTTCGTTGATTTCTGCTCTGATTTTAATTATTTCTTGCCTTCTGCTACATTTTCTGTGGTTTTGCTCTTCCTTTTCTAGGGCTTTGAGTTAAAGTGTGAGCTCATTTATTTGTTTGGTTTTACTTTTTTTCAGGAATGACCTCCAGGCAATGAATTTCCCTCTTAAAACTGCTTTCATTGTGTCCCATAGATTCCGATATGTTGCGTCTGTATTTTCATGTATCTCTAAGAATTTTTTGATTTCCTCCTTTATATCTTCTCTAACCCACTGATCATTCAGTAACATATTGTTCATTTTCCATGTGATGTAGGATTTTTCCTTCCTTCTTTTATCATTGATTTCCAGTTTCATTCCATTATGATCAGATAAAATGCATGGTATTATCTCCACACCTTTATATTTACTGAGGGTTGCCCTATGGCATAATATATGGTCTATTTTTGAGAAGGATCCACGTGCTACTGAGAAAAAAGTATATCCACTTGATGATGGTTGATATATTCTATATATGTCAGTTACATGTAGGTTATTGATTGTGATATTGAGTTCTATACTTTCTTAATTCAACTTTTGTTTGGAGGATCTGTCCAATGGTGAGAGAGGTGTGTTGAAGTCTCCCATAATTATTGTGTTGTGGTCTATTTCATTCTGGAACTTGAGGAGAATTTGTTTCTTGAACGTTGCAGCACCATTATTTGGTGCATAAATATTGATAATTTTTATGTTTTGTTGGTGAATGGTTCCTTTTAACAGTATATAATGTCCTTTCTTATCCCTTTTGATTAAATTAGTCTTGAAGTCGATTTTATTCGATATGAGGATGGCCACCCCTGCTTGCTTACGAGGACCATTGCATGGTATATTTTTTCCAAAACTGCACCTTCAGCCTGTATGTCTTTTCCATTCAGATGTGTCTCCTGGAGGCAACATATTGTTGGATTCGTTTTTAATCCAAGTTACCAGCCTATGTCGCGTTATTGGAGAGTTTAAGCCATTAACATTTAGAGTCACTATTAATATATGGTTTGTACTGCCACCCATAATTGATGATTCTTCTTTTTTTTTTAATTTAGTTTGTTTCTCCATGATTAGCTTTTCCCCCACCCTCTGTCATTACTGAGGCACTTCCCACTGATGGTTTTGGTTGTTGATTTTCATTTCTTCTTCGTGTATTGTTTTACTCAAGATGCTTTGCAATGCTGCTTTTCTGTCTACAAATTCTTTTAGCTTTTGTTTATCATGAAATATTTTTATTTCATTGTCATACCTGAAGCTTAATTTTGCTGGATACAGAATTTTTGGTTAGCATTCATTGTCTTTCAGTGTTTGAAATACGTTGTTCAAGGATCTTCTCTCTTTCAGCGACTGTGATGAAAAATCCCTTCTCAAGCTTATTGGTTTACCCCTTAATGTAATCTGTCTCCTTTCTCTTAGAGCTTTTAATATTTTCTCTTATTTTGTATATTGGATAACTTCATAACGATGTGTCTTGGTGTTGATCTACTGTGATTTTGTGTGCTTGGTGTCCTGTAAGCATGTCCAATTTGTATATCCGTTTACTTTGTATTTCTGGAAATATTTCTGTAATTATTTCATTCAATAGATTACTCATTTCATTGGTTTGAATCTGTGTACCTATCCAGATGACTCATAAATTTGTTTTTTTTATGTTATCCCATATCTCTTGGATGTTTTACTCATGATTTTTTACCAGCCTTTCTGTGTTGGCTAGATTCATTTCAAGATGATATATTTTGTCTTCATTATCGAACATTCTGTCTTCTACTTGCTCCACAGTGTTAGTGATACTCTTAATTGACTTTTTAATTTGGTTTATCGTTTCCTTCATTTCTAGAATTATTGTTTGATTTTTTTATAATCTCTATCTCCTGATAAAGATTCATAACTTCTTCTTTTATCTGTTTATGTAATTCATTTTCAATGTGTTCTTTCACTGTTTGGCTTTGCTGTCTCGTATCCTCTTTAAGTTTCCATTCCATCTGTCTAAGGTATTCCTTGAGTTCTTTATATGACCATTTTTCTGATGACTATAGGTCCTCCTGAATATTTAGGCTGTCCTTCATTGTTTGTACTTATTTTCTTCCTTGATTTTTTGTGCTGCTCATGTTACTTTTTGCTCTGTTTCACTGCTGAGTTACTGTTTACTCTTATAATTTTATTTGATGCTTTGGAGGAAAGATATTAGAAGGAAAGGGAAGAAGTCACTAAAGAGAATGAGAGTAGGCAGGTAGAATTAAAGGAAGGGGAAATAAGAAAATTGAAAAGAAACGATAAGACATAAGAAAAAAAATAGAAAAGAAAGAAAGAAAGAAAAAAATTTAAAAATAATGATCATTTAAAAAATGAATATTAAAATTTAAAATAATAATAATAATAATAAAATAAAAATATTTTAAAATGAAAACATTTTAAAACGTTAAAGTACAACAACAACAAAAAAAATGAATTCACATAAAGAATCTAAATGCCACACTCAGTAGGCCTCAAGTTGGAGAAGCAGAGCAGTATTAAGGGCAGGCCTATTTTTTCACTTCTGTTTCACAGGAAGGGATTCCAGGCCACCCTGATTTTAGGCAAACGAGGGGCAAGGGAGCTTATTTTGGACACAGACGTGGGCTGTGTACCTCATGGAAACCTCCAGCCGGAGGGTATGATGAGTGTCTACATGGAAGAAGATGAGGGCCATGTTGGGGTGTTTTGGTTTTAGCTGTGAACATTTGTATGGCGGTAGGAAGAGAAGACTGGTTCCACCTGGGCTTGAACTCTTGTGTGAGTCAACATAGAGACTGAGATCTGGAATTGACCTCAGAGAAGTATTGCCATGAATTGTGTTGGGATTTTAAAAGGCCATGCATGAGAGTCGCCCTTGGAAAGTGAGATCTAGGCCCAAGGTGGCTTTCCACAGAGCAAAGGGAATCTCAGCCAGGATATCACATGATTTTCTTCTGAAAGACTTGGCAGCCATAGTTGAGAGTCAAAGGCTCATGGACCTCACATTGTAGACCTCAATGGGCCTGGCTTCATGTGACCTTTTGGCCACCCTTTGGGAAGCCTTGCCTCTGAGAGTTCTCCAGAGCTTTCATTGAAATGAGCTTACTCAACATTTAATGGTTAATGAATGAATTGAAACCCACAGTGCCTCCAACTTCATCCTTGAAAATTGGCCAGATAAAAACCATGAAATTTTTGAAATTCCCAAGACTAGGTGTCACAGGAGAACCTTTGGATGTCCTCTAGCTGATCATGAGAATACAAGACAATGCCTTTATTGACTGGTTTACATGAAAATGGTGTATAACAGAGATGCCAGTAAGTTGGAGCCTGCTGAGTAGTGTTCCTAGAGCCGTGGTGGGCAGGTGTGTGATAAAAAATCTCTGGTGTTGCCATGTTTATCTGCCATTGGTGTCCAAATATCTTGTGACTGACATTTTGCAGCCAGTAGACCCTTATATGTAAAAGCATCTTGTTATATGGAGAGGTTTTAGGGCAATGTTCAGAATCAGGTTGCTATGGTCAATGGAGCAAGCTATGTGGGATAGAAGCCTGGTTGGTGCATTCTCCAACAGAACCCGACCCACCACAACTGACAGAATTCCCTACAGCACTGTGTCCCAGGTGAACGCTTTTTATTTCATGAAGCAAATACCACACTCCTAGTGCAACAGCAAGAAACAGCATGAAGAGTGGAGGATGACCAAATGGCTTCACAGTACACATGAGGAGACACTTGCCCTCAGTGGCCAGTTTACCTACCCAGAGAAAATTCAGCACTGCTGCCTCATGTTCATTGGAAAATAAGAAACCATGTCATCCATGTCACATAGATGCAGACCCAGCTTTGATGGTCTCACTACAAAGGAAGCTAATGCTCCTGACAACAAAATATATTTCAAGTGCCCAACCTCAGAGGTAGTTTCTCCAGATGTTGGGCCGGCAGAGCTTCATGTTTGTGGAGTGTTTACCCTGTCCCTTACTTTTGGAAACTCCTCTACCACCTCCAAATTTGTTAACTCCTGAGCATTTTCTATTCCAGATATGTATTCACAGATTTTCTAACTCTTCTCCTCTAATTGTGTCTTACATGGGGCAAAGGTAATGCCAAGGCATTGTTCTGAATGAGAGTGGGAAGATTTTTATGTAGCACATATTTGCATACACATTGGATACATTTTCCAATTTTCCATTCGAAATACTGAATCCCTGACACTAACAAATTTCCTTCTAGACTTTTACTTATAATCTTAATATGATGCAGAAAAATAACCCAGACAAAATAGAAATACAAGAGGTTCACAGGAGCCATGGTGTATAGTTGGATTTGCCTTTCGTATGATAAATGGTAGGTGTTATAAATCAAGCCAATTTTAATTGAAATAGTTCTCCATGTGTTTTAAAAGTTAACAAGTATGTGAATAACTGTCTCCCTTTCTCTGTAGCCTATTCAGCACATGTATTTTTTATGCACATATTGAATTATACCTGGTATCACACGTACATTTTGTGAAGTGGCTGACTTGGCAGATACAAATTGTAAGAAAAGATCACTCCTACTAAACGCTGTTGGAACTGAAAATTCAACATATGGGTCAGTTTTCTAGTTGTACAACATAAATTGATGTTCAGGAAAATGAAAGGAAAATGAATATTTTTGGATCTCTGGATGATATATTTTTCATGGTGAATTTCAATTGGCATACATAATGCTACTTTTTAATGTCTGTGTGTGTGTGTGTGTATATATATATATATGTATTCACTCTCCAGATTTTTCAAAATATGAAATGTATTTGTCTGATTATACACTCCCTAAATTCATTCATATTTATGTATGTGGATGTATAATCAACTTTTCACAAGTTTATTCTCAGAAATATTCATCCACCTGAAATACATATTTGTTTCCTAGTACTGAAAACTAACTTCAGGGGATCATATGATGACAGCGAAAGGAGTGCATCAACCCCATGTACAGCGTCACTGTGCAGGAGAATGACAAATTTCCAGAAAAATTTGGGTGGTCCTAAACCTAGTGGAAGTATTTCCATCTCACGAGGATCAGCTACGGGGCTCAAACGTGAGTGATTTGTCTGCATGGAGCATAATGCTGCTTATTCAGCAAATCTCCCTGTGGGTAGAGTCTGTGGCACGTGCTGGGAAGCAATGAGATAGCAACACAAATATTCAGTGGTGCAGATTCTGTGGGCTCCTGCCATCTGTACAATCACTGTGCTCATTGCTGAATTCTGGGTTTGAGACCAGGGAAATACACGGTCCAATTCGGTTTTCCACACCAGTCAGACCACAGAGGAAGCCAGGGGCCACCATCTTGGAGAGCTGACGTCACCATTCCTGTTTTCAACTGATAGCAGCTCATTCAGCTATAGAACAGGTAATCTCAGGCTGTCATTCGCCTGTGTCTCGGAGACAAATTACTCAGGCCTGCTCCTATCAGAACATACACCAAGCCCAGAGCGGCTGAATTCTGGCTCCTGGAACTGATCAGGCCCAGGGCTAAAGAACCTGCGGAAACTGCTTCTCGGTCTAGGTCTTGCTGAATACTGTGGAGGTAAATACCTACCGAGCCTTCATAGGCAGTGGCAACAGGATTGAGACGGGGCTTGTGAGGGCCGGTCAGGACTCACCCATTGCTTTGTTCATCTGGCAAAGGGAACAAAATGCTGCCATTCGCATGGGATACCAACATGTTAGAGATCTGAAGTCATCACAAAGTGGCGGAGGAGATAACTTCATCGATACCAGCGGTGAGAGAAACAGTTGGTCTCCTGGTAAAAAAAGTGAGTCACAAACACCCGAGTCTCTCTCACTCTGTCTTCAAGCTAGAGGGACAGAGCAGAGACACCGCTCACGCCCGGCACTGGCCCAGCGACCCGCAGGCGTGGTAGTCACGTCATCCCAATTGGAGTAGGGACAGAGCAGAGCCGCCGCCCGTGCCCGGAACAGGCCCATCAACCAGCAGGCTTGGTAGTCACATCACCCCAATTGGAGTAGGGGCAGAGCAGAGCCACAGCCTATGCCCAGAACAGGCCCAACGACCCGCCGGTGTGGTAGACATGGCACCCCTATTGGAGTAGTGGCAGAGCAGAGCCTTCTCCCGTGCCCATTACAAGCCCATCGGCCCACCAGCATGGTTGTTAGGTCACCCCAATAGGAATAGGGGCAGAGTAGAGCCACCACCCATGCCAGAACAGGCCCAGCAACCCGCCGGCGAGGTAGTCACATCACCCCAATTGGAGTAGGGGCAGAGCAGAGTGACCAACCTCGCCCACAACGTAGGCAACCGAACAGCGAAACAGGCCAAGTGGCCTGCGGGCACGGCAGACACATAACCCCATTTGGAGTAGGGGAAGAGCAGATCCACTGCCCGTGCCCACAAAATAGACAGACCTGCGACCGACCAGCAAAGAGGCTCAGCGTCCTGCCGGCATGGTAGACACGTCATCCCAATTTGAGTAAGGGCAGAGTAGAGCTGCCGCCCGCACCTGCAAGGTAGGCAGACCTGCAATGGATCAGCAGAACAGGCCGAGGGGTCCGTGCGCGTTGTAGACACGTCACACCAAATGGAGGAGGGGCAGAGCAGAGCCACTGCCCGCGCCCGCATTGTAGACAGACCTGCGACCAACCAGCACAACAGGCCCAGCAGCCCGTCAGCGTGGTAGATAGATCACCCCAGTTGGAGGAGCAGAACAGCCGCCCCCCACTACTTCAAGGGAGACTTTTCAACTATACAAGAGCAATATAAGTATATAGGGGGAAAATTTCAAAAACACAACAGTTTCAACAAGCAGAGAGAAACGCGAGCAGTATGAAAAGACAAGGAAAGAAAGGACCACAAGCAATGCAGGTAAACACAATTTTAGAAGAGGTAATAGCTGCATCAGATGGAATGTCAGATAAAGAATTCAGGATACTCAGGCTTTAGATGATCTGGAGTCTCAAGGAAGACATTAGACAACAAAATCAGACAATTAAAGATCCCTTCGACAATGAATTACATAAACAAATCCAAGAAGCAAAAGATCAACTATATAGGGAGATAGAGGTTGTAAAAACAAACAGAAATCCTAGAATTGCAGGAAGCAATAAACCAACTTAAAAACTCAATTGAGAATACTACCAGCAGAGTAGAACACTTAGAACATAGAACATCAGACAATGAAGACAAAGTATTTCAACTTGAAAAGAACATAGACAGCTCAGCAAGACTGTTAAGAAACCACGAGCAGAACATCCAAGAAATATGGGATAACATAAAGAGGCCAAACTTAAGAGACATTGGGATACAGGAAGGTATAGAGGTTCAAACAAAAGGAATGAGCAACCTATTCAATGAAATAATACGAGATAACTTCCCAGACTTGATAAATAAAAAAGAATCCCAAGTCCTAGAAGCCTACAGAACGCCGAATGTGCAAAATCATAAGAGAGCTACAACTAGACACATTATAATGAAGATGCCCAACAAACAGAAAAAGGAGAGAATTTTAAAAGCTACAAGAGAAAGGAAGCAGATTACATTTAGGGGTAAACCAATCAGGATAACAGCTGATCTTTCAAAACAGACTCTGAAAGCTAGAAGATCCAGGAATACTCCATTGTGTATAAATGCCACATTTTTTTATCCATTCTTCTATTGAAGGGCATCTAGGTTGGTTCCACAGTCTTGCTATTGTGAATTGTGCTGCTATGAACATGGATGTAGCAGTGTCCCTATAGTGTGCTCTTTTTAGGTCTTTAGGGAATAGACCGAGTAGGGGAATAGCTGGATCAAATGGTGGTTCCATTCCAAGCTTTCCAAGAAATCTCCATACTGCTTTCCAAATTGGCCGTACCAATTTGCAGTCCCACCAGTAATGTACAAGAGTACCCTTTTCCCGACATCCTCGCCAGCACTTGTTGTTGTTTGACTTCCTAATGGCTTCCAATCTTACTGGAGTGAGATGGTATCTTAGGGTGGTTTTGATTTGCATTTCTCTGACTGCTAGAGATGGTGAGCATTTTTTCATATACTTGTTGATTGATTGTCTGTTCTCCTCTGAGAAATTTCTGTTCAGGTCCTTGGCCCATTTGTTGATTGGGTTATTTGTTATCTCATTGTCTAATTTTTTTAGTTCTTTGTATATTCTGAATATTAGGGCTTTGTCTGAAGTGTGAGGAGTAAAGATTTGTTCCCAGGACGTAGGCTCAATATTTACCTCTCTTATTGTTTCTTTTGCAGAGAAAATCTTTTTAGTTTGAGTAAGTCCCATTTGTTGATTCTAGTTATTAACTCTTGTGCTATGGGTGTCCTATTGAGGAATTTGGAGCACGACCCCACAGTATGTAGATCATAGCCAACTTTTTCTTCTATCAGACGCCATGTCTCTGATTTGATATCAAGTTCCTTGATCCACTTTCAGTTAACTTTTGTGCATGGAGAGAGAAAGGGATTCAGTTTCAATTTGTTGCATATGGATTTCCAGTTTTCACAACACCATTTGTTGAAGATGCTAGCCTTCTTCCATTGCATGCTTTTAGCCCCTTTATCGAAAATAAGATAGTTGTAGTTTTGTGGATTGGTTTCTGTGTCCTCTATTCTGTACCATTGGTCCACCCGCCTGTTTTGGTACCAGTACCATGCTGTTTTTGTTACTATTGCTCTGTAGTATAGTTTGAAGTCTGGTATAGCTATACCGCCTGATTCACACTTCCTGCTTAGCAATGTTTTTGCTATTCTGGGCCTTTTATTTTTCCATATGAATTTCATGATTGCTTTCTCTATTTCTACAAGAAATGCCATTGGGATTTTGATTGGCATTGCATTAAATCTATTGAGAACTTTTGGTAATATGGCCATTTTGATGATGTTAGTTCTACCTATCCATGAACAGGGTATATTTTTCCATCTTCTAAGATCTTCTTCAATTCTCTGTTTAGGGTTCTGTAGTTTTGAATGTATAAGTCTTACACCTCTTTTGTTAGGTTGATTCCCATGTATTTTATTTTTTCTGAGGATATTGTGAATGGGGTGCTTGTCCTCATTTTCATTTCAGAGGATTTGTCGCTGATATACAGGAATGCCTTTGATTTATGCGTGTTGATTTTATATCCGGCCACTTTGCTGAATTCATTTATTAGCTCTAATAGTTTCTTTGAAGACCCTTTTGGCTCTGCTAGGTATAGAATCATGTCATCTGCAAATAGTGATAATTTGAGTTCTTCTTTTCCTATTTTTATGACTTTAATTTCTTTCGTCTAATTGCTCTGGCCAGTGATTCGAGAACTATGTTGAAAAGAAGTGGTGAGAGAGGGCATCCCTGTCTTGTTCCAGATTTTAGAGGGAATGCCTTCAGTTTTTCTCCATTCAGAATGATGCTAGCCTGAGGCTTAGCATAGATTGCTTTTACAATATTGAGGTATGTTCCTGTTATCCCTAGTTTTTCTAGAGTTTTGAACATAAAGGGATGCTGTACTTTGTCGAATGCTTTTTCCGCATCTATCGAGATGATCATATGGTTCTTATTTTTAAGCCTATTGATGTGGTGAATAACATTAATTGATTTCCGTATATTGAACCAACCTTGCATCCCATGGATAAATCCTACCTGATGATGGTGCACAATTTTTTTGATGTGTTTTTGTATCCGGTTTGCCAGAAGTTTATTGAGGATTTTTGCATCTAGGTTCATTAGAGATATTGGTCTGTAGTTTTCTTTCTTTGGAGTGTCTTTGTCTGGATTAGGAATCAGGGCGATATTGGCCTCTTAGAATGAATTTGGAAGTTCTCCCTCTTTTTCATTTTCCTGAAATAGCTTGAAAAGTATTGGTATTAGTTCCTCTTTAAAGGTTTTGTAAAACTCTGCTGTATACCCATCCGGTCCTGGGCTTTTCTTAGTTGCTAGTCTTTTGATGGTTTCTTCTATTTCCTCAATTGATATTGGTCTGTTTAGGTTGTCAATATCCTCCTGACTCAATCTGGGCAAATCATATGACTTAAGAAATTTATCGATGCCTTCACTATCTTCTATTTTATTGGAGTATAAGGATTCAAAATAATTTCTGATAATCTTCTGTATTTCTGAAGTGTCTGTTGTGATATTGCCTTTTTCATCCCGTATGCTAGTAATTTGAGTTCTCTCTCTTCTTTTCTTCGTTAGCGTGGCTGAGGGTCTGTCAATTTTATTTATTTTTTCAAACAACCAACTTTTAGTTTTGTCAATTTTTTCAATTGTTTCTTTTGTTTCAATTTCATTAATTTCAGCTCTGATTTTAATTATTTCTTGTCTTCTACTTTTTTGCCGTTGTTTTGCTCTTCTTTTTCTAGGACTTTTGAGTTGAAGTATTAGATCATTTATTTGTTGTTTTTTTTCTTTTTTTAAGGATTGAACTCCAATCAATAAATTTTCCTTTTAGAACTGCTTTCAATGTGTCCCATAGATTCCGACATGTTGTGTCTGTGTTTTCATTTATCTCTAAGAATTTTTCAATTTCCTCCTTGATGTCTTCTATAACCCATTGATCATACAGTAACCTATTTTTCATTCTCCAAGTGATGCATGATTTTTCCTTACTTCTTTTATCGTTGATTTTCAATTTCATTCCATTATGTTCAGATAAGATGCATGGTATTATCTCTACTCCTTTATATTGTCTAAGAGTTGCCCTGTGACATAATATAAAATCTATTTTTGAGAAGGATCCATGTGCTGCTGAGAAAAAAGTGTAACTGCTTGATCTTGGGTGGTATATTCTATATATGTCAATTAAGTCCAGGTTATTAATTATGTTATTGAGTTCTATAGTTTCCTTATTCAACTTTTCTTTGGAAGATCTATCCAGTGGTGAGAGAGGTGTGTTGAAGTCTCCCATAATTATTGTATGGTGGTCTATTAGACTCTTGAACTTGAGAAGAGTTTGTTTGATGAACATAGCTGCACCATTGTTTAGGGCATATATATTTATGATTGTGATGTTTTGTTGGTGTATGGTTCCCTTGAGCTGTATGTAGTGTCCCTCTTCATCCCTTTTGATTAACTTTGGCTTGAAATCTATTTTATATGATATGAGTATGGACACTCCTGCTTGTTTTCAAAGTCCATATGAGTGATATGATTTTTCCCAACCTTTCACCTTCAGTCTATGTATGTCTTTTCCTATCAAATGTGTCTCCTGAAGGCAGCATATTGTTGGGTCTTGTTTTGTGATCCATTCTACTAGCCTGTGTCTCTTAATTGGTGAGTTTAAGCCATTAACATTTAGGGTTCTTATTGAGATATGGGTTGTTCTTCCAGCGATATTTGTTTATTTATGTTCCTAAACATGGTTTGTTTTCCTCTTTGATTATCCCCAGCCTTTACTGTACTCCCTCCCGCTGTTGGTTTTCATTGATATTTTCCATTTCCTCTTCCTGTAATATTTTGCCGAGGATGTTTTGAAGAGATGGTTTTCTAGCTGCAAATTCTTTTCACTTTTGTTTATCGTGGAAGGTTTTAATTTCATCTTCCATACTGAAGCTTAATTTTGCTGGATACACAATTCTTGGTTGGAACCCATTTTCTTTCAGTGTTTGAAATATGTTATTCCAGGATCTTCTAGGTTTCAGAGTCTGTGTTGAAAGATCAGCTGTTATCCTGATTGGTTTACCCCTAAATGTAATCTGCTTCCTTTCTCTTGTAGGTTTTAAAATTCTCTCCTTATTCTGTATGTTGGGCATCTTCATTATAATGTGTTTAGGTGTGGATCTCTTATGATTTTGCACATTCGGCATCCTGTAGGCTTCTAGGATTTGGGATTCTGTCTCATTCTTCAAGTCTGGGAAGTTTTCTCGTATTATTTCATTGAATAGATTGCTCATTCCTTTTGTTTGGACCTCTATACCTTCCTGTATCCCAATGACTCTTAAGTTTGGTCTCTTTATGTTATCCCATATTCTTGAATGTTCTGCTCATGGTTTCTTAACAGCTTTGCTGAGCTGTCTATGTTCTTCTCCAGTTGAAATACTTTGTCTTCATTGTCTGATGTTCTATCTTCTAAGTGTTCTACTCTGCTGTTAGTATTCTCAATTGAGTTTTTAAGTTGGTTTATTGTTTCCTGCATTTCCAGGATTTCTGTTTGTTTGTTTTTTATAACCTCGATCTCCCTGTATAATTGATCTTTTGCTTCTTGGATTTGTTTATGTAATTCATTTTCGAAGTGGTTGAAGTGGTCTTTCATTGTCCGATTTTGCTGTCTAATGTCTTCCTTGAGACTCCAGATTATCTGAAGCATGTATATCCTGAATTCTTTATCTGACATTCCATCTGCTGCAGATATTACCTCTTCTAAAGTTGAGTTGACCTGCATTGCTTGTGGTCCTTTCTTTCCTTTTCTTTTCATACTGAACGCGTTTCTTTCTGCTTGGTGAAACTGTTGTGTTATTGATTTTTCCCCCTATATATTTATATTGCTCTTGTATAGTTGCAAAGTTTCCCTCGCAGGCTTTGGCGGTGGTTCTGCCCCTCCTCCAATTAGGGCAATGTGCCTACCACGCCGGCAGGTCGCTGTGCCTGTACTTTCGGTAGGCCTGTTCTTTCGGTGGTCACAGGTCCGCCTATCTTGCAGGCGTGAGCAGCGGCTCTGCCCCTCCGCTGGCTGCTAGGCCTGTTCTGTCTGTCGTTTGCAGGTCTGTCTACCTAACAGGTGCTGGTGGCGGCCCTGCCCCTCCTCCAACCGGGGTGATGTGTCAGACGGGTCACTGGGCCTGTTTTGTCAGTGGTCACGGTACCGCCTACCTTGCAGGTGCGTGGGGCAACAGTGCCCCTCCGCAGGTTCTGGGCCTGACCTGCCGGTGGGTCGCAGGTCATTCATTTTTTAGTTCTAGTAGTTTTTGTAGACCCTTTTGTGTCTTCTATGTTTAGAATAATGTCACCCGAAAATAGTGATAATTTACGTTCTTATTTTCCTATTTTTATGCCTTTTATTTCTTTAGTCTGTCTAATTGCTCTGGCCAGTGTTTTGAGAACTATATGGAATAGAAGTGGTGAGAGAGGGTATCCCTGTCTTGTTCCAGATTTTAGAGGAAATGCCTTCAATTTTTCTGCATTCATAATGATGCTAGCTGAGGCTTTGCATAGATAGCTTTTACAATGTCGAGGTAATTTCCTGTTATCCCTAGTTTTTCTAATGTTTTGAACATAAAGGGATGCTGTACTTTGTCAAGTGCTTTTTTTGCTTCTAACGAGATGATCATATGGTTCTTATCTTTAAGTCAATTGATGTGGTGAATAACATTTATTGATTTCCGTATATTGAACCATCGTTGCATCCCAGGGATGAATCCTACTTGATCATGTTGCATAATTTTTTTGATGTGCCTTTGTATTCGATTCGCCAGAATTTTATTGAGGATTTTTGCATGTAGGTTCATCAGATATATTGGTCTGTAGTTTTCTTTCTTTGAGGTGTCTTTTTCTGATTTCGGAATTAGCGTGATGTTGGCCTCATAGAATGAATTTGGCAGAGCTCCCTCTTTTTCTCTATCCTGAAATAACTTGAAAAGTATTGGTATTAAATCTTCTTTAAATGTTTTGTAAAACTCCGCTGTATAGCCATCCATTCCTGGGCTTTTCTTGGTTGGTAGTCTTTTGATTGCTTCTTCTGTTTCATCCATTGACATTGGTCTGTTTAAATTGTGTGTATCCTCCTGACTCAGTCTGGGCAAATCATATGACTTAAGAAATTTGTTGATGTCTTTACTATATTCTATTTTATTGGAATATAGGTTTTCCAAATAATTTCTAATTGTCTTCTGTATTTCGGAAGCATCTGTTGTAATATAGCCTTTTTCATCCCATATGTTAGTAATTTGAGTTCTCTCTCTTCTTCTCTTCATTAGCATGGCTAAGGGTCTGTCGAACATATATATTTTTTCGAAGAACCACCTTTTAGTTTTGTTAATTTTTTCAATAGTTTCTTTTGTTTCAATTTCGTTGATTTCTGCTCTGATTTTAATTATTTCTTGCCTTCTGCTACATTTTCTGTGGTTTTGCTCTTCCTTTTCTAGGGCTTTGAGTTAAAGTGTGAGCTCATTTATTTGTTTGGTTTTACTTTTTTTCAGGAATGACCTCCAGGCAATGAATTTCCCTCTTAAAACTGCTTTCATTGTGTCCCATAGATTCCGATATGTTGCGTCTGTATTTTCATGTATCTCTAAGAATTTTTTGATTTCCTCCTTTATATCTTCTCTAACCCACTGATCATTCAGTAACATATTGTTCATTTTCCATGTGATGTAGGATTTTTCCTTCCTTCTTTTATCATTGATTTCCAGTTTCATTCCATTATGATCAGATAAAATGCATGGTATTATCTCCACACCTTTATATTTACTGAGGGTTGCCCTATGGCATAATATATGGTCTATTTTTGAGAAGGATCCACGTGCTACTGAGAAAAAAGTATATCCACTTGATGATGGTTGATATATTCTATATATGTCAGTTACATGTAGGTTATTGATTGTGATATTGAGTTCTATACTTTCTTAATTCAACTTTTGTTTGGAGGATCTGTCCAATGGTGAGAGAGGTGTGTTGAAGTCTCCCATAATTATTGTGTTGTGGTCTATTTCATTCTGGAACTTGAGGAGAATTTGTTTCTTGAACGTTGCAGCACCATTATTTGGTGCATAAATATTGATAATTTTTATGTTTTGTTGGTGAATGGTTCCTTTTAACAGTATATAATGTCCTTTCTTATCCCTTTTGATTAAATTAGTCTTGAAGTCGATTTTATTCGATATGAGGATGGCCACCCCTGCTTGCTTACGAGGACCATTGCATGGTATATTTTTTCCAAAACTGCACCTTCAGCCTGTATGTCTTTTCCATTCAGATGTGTCTCCTGGAGGCAACATATTGTTGGATTCGTTTTTAATCCAAGTTACCAGCCTATGTCGCGTTATTGGAGAGTTTAAGCCATTAACATTTAGAGTCACTATTAATATATGGTTTGTACTGCCACCCATAATTGATGATTCTTCTTTTTTTTTTAATTTAGTTTGTTTCTCCATGATTAGCTTTTCCCCCACCCTCTGTCATTACTGAGGCACTTCCCACTGATGGTTTTGGTTGTTGATTTTCATTTCTTCTTCGTGTATTGTTTTACTCAAGATGCTTTGCAATGCTGCTTTTCTGTCTACAAATTCTTTTAGCTTTTGTTTATCATGAAATATTTTTATTTCATTGTCATACCTGAAGCTTAATTTTGCTGGATACAGAATTTTTGGTTAGCATTCATTGTCTTTCAGTGTTTGAAATACGTTGTTCAAGGATCTTCTCTCTTTCAGCGACTGTGATGAAAAATCCCTTCTCAAGCTTATTGGTTTACCCCTTAATGTAATCTGTCTCCTTTCTCTTAGAGCTTTTAATATTTTCTCTTATTTTGTATATTGGATAACTTCATAACGATGTGTCTTGGTGTTGATCTACTGTGATTTTGTGTGCTTGGTGTCCTGTAAGCATGTCCAATTTGTATATCCGTTTACTTTGTATTTCTGGAAATATTTCTGTAATTATTTCATTCAATAGATTACTCATTTCATTGGTTTGAATCTGTGTACCTATCCAGATGACTCATAAATTTGTTTTTTTTATGTTATCCCATATCTCTTGGATGTTTTACTCATGATTTTTTACCAGCCTTTCTGTGTTGGCTAGATTCATTTCAAGATGATATATTTTGTCTTCATTATCGAACATTCTGTCTTCTACTTGCTCCACAGTGTTAGTGATACTCTTAATTGACTTTTTAATTTGGTTTATCGTTTCCTTCATTTCTAGAATTATTGTTTGATTTTTTTATAATCTCTATCTCCTGATAAAGATTCATAACTTCTTCTTTTATCTGTTTATGTAATTCATTTTCAATGTGTTCTTTCACTGTTTGGCTTTGCTGTCTCGTATCCTCTTTAAGTTTCCATTCCATCTGTCT
Source organism: Callospermophilus lateralis (assembly GCF_048772815.1). NCBI lineage: Eukaryota > Metazoa > Chordata > Mammalia > Rodentia > Sciuridae > Callospermophilus > Callospermophilus lateralis. Next base: position 8,762,055 of record NW_027515276.1, on the reverse strand, counting down.
AAGGTATTCCTTGAGTTCTTTATATGACCATTTTTCTGATGACTATAGGTCCTCCTGAATATTTAGGCTGTCCTTCATTGTTTGTACTTATTTTCTTCCTTGATTTTTTGTGCTGCTCATGTTACTTTTTGCTCTGTTTCACTGCTGAGTTACTGTTTACTCTTATAATTTTATTTGATGCTTTGGAGGAAAGATATTAGAAGGAAAGGGAAGAAGTCACTAAAGAGAATGAGAGTAGGCAGGTAGAATTAAAGGAAGGGGAAATAAGAAAATTGAAAAGAAACGATAAGACATAAGAAAAAAAATAGAAAAGAAAGAAAGAAAGAAAAAAATTTAAAAATAATGATCATTTAAAAAATGAATATTAAAATTTAAAATAATAATAATAATAATAAAATAAAAATATTTTAAAATGAAAACATTTTAAAACGTTAAAGTACAACAACAACAAAAAAAATGAATTCACATAAAGAATCTAAATGCCACACTCAGTAGGCCTCAAGTTGGAGAAGCAGAGCAGTATTAAGGGCAGGCCTATTTTTTCACTTCTGTTTCACAGGAAGGGATTCCAGGCCACCCTGATTTTAGGCAAACGAGGGGCAAGGGAGCTTATTTTGGACACAGACGTGGGCTGTGTACCTCATGGAAACCTCCAGCCGGAGGGTATGATGAGTGTCTACATGGAAGAAGATGAGGGCCATGTTGGGGTGTTTTGGTTTTAGCTGTGAACATTTGTATGGCGGTAGGAAGAGAAGACTGGTTCCACCTGGGCTTGAACTCTTGTGTGAGTCAACATAGAGACTGAGATCTGGAATTGACCTCAGAGAAGTATTGCCATGAATTGTGTTGGGATTTTAAAAGGCCATGCATGAGAGTCGCCCTTGGAAAGTGAGATCTAGGCCCAAGGTGGCTTTCCACAGAGCAAAGGGAATCTCAGCCAGGATATCACATGATTTTCTTCTGAAAGACTTGGCAGCCATAGTTGAGAGTCAAAGGCTCATGGACCTCACATTGTAGACCTCAATGGGCCTGGCTTCATGTGACCTTTTGGCCACCCTTTGGGAAGCCTTGCCTCTGAGAGTTCTCCAGAGCTTTCATTGAAATGAGCTTACTCAACATTTAATGGTTAATGAATGAATTGAAACCCACAGTGCCTCCAACTTCATCCTTGAAAATTGGCCAGATAAAAACCATGAAATTTTTGAAATTCCCAAGACTAGGTGTCACAGGAGAACCTTTGGATGTCCTCTAGCTGATCATGAGAATACAAGACAATGCCTTTATTGACTGGTTTACATGAAAATGGTGTATAACAGAGATGCCAGTAAGTTGGAGCCTGCTGAGTAGTGTTCCTAGAGCCGTGGTGGGCAGGTGTGTGATAAAAAATCTCTGGTGTTGCCATGTTTATCTGCCATTGGTGTCCAAATATCTTGTGACTGACATTTTGCAGCCAGTAGACCCTTATATGTAAAAGCATCTTGTTATATGGAGAGGTTTTAGGGCAATGTTCAGAATCAGGTTGCTATGGTCAATGGAGCAAGCTATGTGGGATAGAAGCCTGGTTGGTGCATTCTCCAACAGAACCCGACCCACCACAACTGACAGAATTCCCTACAGCACTGTGTCCCAGGTGAACGCTTTTTATTTCATGAAGCAAATACCACACTCCTAGTGCAACAGCAAGAAACAGCATGAAGAGTGGAGGATGACCAAATGGCTTCACAGTACACATGAGGAGACACTTGCCCTCAGTGGCCAGTTTACCTACCCAGAGAAAATTCAGCACTGCTGCCTCATGTTCATTGGAAAATAAGAAACCATGTCATCCATGTCACATAGATGCAGACCCAGCTTTGATGGTCTCACTACAAAGGAAGCTAATGCTCCTGACAACAAAATATATTTCAAGTGCCCAACCTCAGAGGTAGTTTCTCCAGATGTTGGGCCGGCAGAGCTTCATGTTTGTGGAGTGTTTACCCTGTCCCTTACTTTTGGAAACTCCTCTACCACCTCCAAATTTGTTAACTCCTGAGCATTTTCTATTCCAGATATGTATTCACAGATTTTCTAACTCTTCTCCTCTAATTGTGTCTTACATGGGGCAAAGGTAATGCCAAGGCATTGTTCTGAATGAGAGTGGGAAGATTTTTATGTAGCACATATTTGCATACACATTGGATACATTTTCCAATTTTCCATTCGAAATACTGAATCCCTGACACTAACAAATTTCCTTCTAGACTTTTACTTATAATCTTAATATGATGCAGAAAAATAACCCAGACAAAATAGAAATACAAGAGGTTCACAGGAGCCATGGTGTATAGTTGGATTTGCCTTTCGTATGATAAATGGTAGGTGTTATAAATCAAGCCAATTTTAATTGAAATAGTTCTCCATGTGTTTTAAAAGTTAACAAGTATGTGAATAACTGTCTCCCTTTCTCTGTAGCCTATTCAGCACATGTATTTTTTATGCACATATTGAATTATACCTGGTATCACACGTACATTTTGTGAAGTGGCTGACTTGGCAGATACAAATTGTAAGAAAAGATCACTCCTACTAAACGCTGTTGGAACTGAAAATTCAACATATGGGTCAGTTTTCTAGTTGTACAACATAAATTGATGTTCAGGAAAATGAAAGGAAAATGAATATTTTTGGATCTCTGGATGATATATTTTTCATGGTGAATTTCAATTGGCATACATAATGCTACTTTTTAATGTCTGTGTGTGTGTGTGTGTATATATATATATATGTATTCACTCTCCAGATTTTTCAAAATATGAAATGTATTTGTCTGATTATACACTCCCTAAATTCATTCATATTTATGTATGTGGATGTATAATCAACTTTTCACAAGTTTATTCTCAGAAATATTCATCCACCTGAAATACATATTTGTTTCCTAGTACTGAAAACTAACTTCAGGGGATCATATGATGACAGCGAAAGGAGTGCATCAACCCCATGTACAGCGTCACTGTGCAGGAGAATGACAAATTTCCAGAAAAATTTGGGTGGTCCTAAACCTAGTGGAAGTATTTCCATCTCACGAGGATCAGCTACGGGGCTCAAACGTGAGTGATTTGTCTGCATGGAGCATAATGCTGCTTATTCAGCAAATCTCCCTGTGGGTAGAGTCTGTGGCACGTGCTGGGAAGCAATGAGATAGCAACACAAATATTCAGTGGTGCAGATTCTGTGGGCTCCTGCCATCTGTACAATCACTGTGCTCATTGCTGAATTCTGGGTTTGAGACCAGGGAAATACACGGTCCAATTCGGTTTTCCACACCAGTCAGACCACAGAGGAAGCCAGGGGCCACCATCTTGGAGAGCTGACGTCACCATTCCTGTTTTCAACTGATAGCAGCTCATTCAGCTATAGAACAGGTAATCTCAGGCTGTCATTCGCCTGTGTCTCGGAGACAAATTACTCAGGCCTGCTCCTATCAGAACATACACCAAGCCCAGAGCGGCTGAATTCTGGCTCCTGGAACTGATCAGGCCCAGGGCTAAAGAACCTGCGGAAACTGCTTCTCGGTCTAGGTCTTGCTGAATACTGTGGAGGTAAATACCTACCGAGCCTTCATAGGCAGTGGCAACAGGATTGAGACGGGGCTTGTGAGGGCCGGTCAGGACTCACCCATTGCTTTGTTCATCTGGCAAAGGGAACAAAATGCTGCCATTCGCATGGGATACCAACATGTTAGAGATCTGAAGTCATCACAAAGTGGCGGAGGAGATAACTTCATCGATACCAGCGGTGAGAGAAACAGTTGGTCTCCTGGTAAAAAAAGTGAGTCACAAACACCCGAGTCTCTCTCACTCTGTCTTCAAGCTAGAGGGACAGAGCAGAGACACCGCTCACGCCCGGCACTGGCCCAGCGACCCGCAGGCGTGGTAGTCACGTCATCCCAATTGGAGTAGGGACAGAGCAGAGCCGCCGCCCGTGCCCGGAACAGGCCCATCAACCAGCAGGCTTGGTAGTCACATCACCCCAATTGGAGTAGGGGCAGAGCAGAGCCACAGCCTATGCCCAGAACAGGCCCAACGACCCGCCGGTGTGGTAGACATGGCACCCCTATTGGAGTAGTGGCAGAGCAGAGCCTTCTCCCGTGCCCATTACAAGCCCATCGGCCCACCAGCATGGTTGTTAGGTCACCCCAATAGGAATAGGGGCAGAGTAGAGCCACCACCCATGCCAGAACAGGCCCAGCAACCCGCCGGCGAGGTAGTCACATCACCCCAATTGGAGTAGGGGCAGAGCAGAGTGACCAACCTCGCCCACAACGTAGGCAACCGAACAGCGAAACAGGCCAAGTGGCCTGCGGGCACGGCAGACACATAACCCCATTTGGAGTAGGGGAAGAGCAGATCCACTGCCCGTGCCCACAAAATAGACAGACCTGCGACCGACCAGCAAAGAGGCTCAGCGTCCTGCCGGCATGGTAGACACGTCATCCCAATTTGAGTAAGGGCAGAGTAGAGCTGCCGCCCGCACCTGCAAGGTAGGCAGACCTGCAATGGATCAGCAGAACAGGCCGAGGGGTCCGTGCGCGTTGTAGACACGTCACACCAAATGGAGGAGGGGCAGAGCAGAGCCACTGCCCGCGCCCGCATTGTAGACAGACCTGCGACCAACCAGCACAACAGGCCCAGCAGCCCGTCAGCGTGGTAGATAGATCACCCCAGTTGGAGGAGCAGAACAGCCGCCCCCCACTACTTCAAGGGAGACTTTTCAACTATACAAGAGCAATATAAGTATATAGGGGGAAAATTTCAAAAACACAACAGTTTCAACAAGCAGAGAGAAACGCGAGCAGTATGAAAAGACAAGGAAAGAAAGGACCACAAGCAATGCAGGTAAACACAATTTTAGAAGAGGTAATAGCTGCATCAGATGGAATGTCAGATAAAGAATTCAGGATACTCAGGCTTTAGATGATCTGGAGTCTCAAGGAAGACATTAGACAACAAAATCAGACAATTAAAGATCCCTTCGACAATGAATTACATAAACAAATCCAAGAAGCAAAAGATCAACTATATAGGGAGATAGAGGTTGTAAAAACAAACAGAAATCCTAGAATTGCAGGAAGCAATAAACCAACTTAAAAACTCAATTGAGAATACTACCAGCAGAGTAGAACACTTAGAACATAGAACATCAGACAATGAAGACAAAGTATTTCAACTTGAAAAGAACATAGACAGCTCAGCAAGACTGTTAAGAAACCACGAGCAGAACATCCAAGAAATATGGGATAACATAAAGAGGCCAAACTTAAGAGACATTGGGATACAGGAAGGTATAGAGGTTCAAACAAAAGGAATGAGCAACCTATTCAATGAAATAATACGAGATAACTTCCCAGACTTGATAAATAAAAAAGAATCCCAAGTCCTAGAAGCCTACAGAACGCCGAATGTGCAAAATCATAAGAGAGCTACAACTAGACACATTATAATGAAGATGCCCAACAAACAGAAAAAGGAGAGAATTTTAAAAGCTACAAGAGAAAGGAAGCAGATTACATTTAGGGGTAAACCAATCAGGATAACAGCTGATCTTTCAAAACAGACTCTGAAAGCTAGAAGATCCAGGAATAACATATTTCAAACACTGAAACAAAATGGGTTCCAACCAAGAATTGTGTATCCAGCGAAAGTAAGCTTCAGGATGGAAGATGAAATTAAAACCTTCCACGATAAACAAAAGTGAAAAGAATTTGCAGCTAGAAAACCATCTCTTCAAAACATCCTCGGCAAAATATTACAGGAAGAGGAAATGGAAAATATCAATGAAAACCAACAGCGGGAGGGAGTACAGTAAAGGCTGGGGATAATCAAAGAGGAAAACAAACCATGTTTAGGAACATAAATAAACAAATATCGCTGGAAGAACAAGCCATATCTCAATAATAACCCTAAATGTTAATGGCTTAAACTCACCAATGAAGACACACTGGCTAGTAGAATTGAACAAAAAACAAGACCCAACAATATGCTGCCTACAGGGGACGAATTTGATAGGAAAATGCATACATAGACTGACGGTGAAAGTTTGGGAAAAATCATATCACTCATATGGACTTCGGAAACAAACAGGAGAGTCCATACTCATATCAAATAAAATAGATTTTAAGCCAAAGTTAATCAAAAGGGATAAAGAGAGACACTACATACTGCTCAAGGGAATCATACACCAACAAGAGACAGCAATCGTTAATATATATGCCCCGTACAATGGTGCAGCTATGTTCATCAAAGAAACTCTTCTCAATTTCAATAGTCTAATAGACCACAATACAGTAATCATGGGAGCCATGAACACACCTCTCTCACCACTGGACAGATCTTCCAAACAAAAGTTGAATAAGGAAACTATAGAACTCAATAACACAATTAATAACCTAGACTTATTTGAGATATGTAGAATATAACACCCAACATCAAGCAGTTACCTTTTTTCTCAGCAGCACATGTATCCTTGTAAAAAATAGATCATATATTATGTCACAGGGCAACTCTTAGACAATATAAAGGAGTACAGTTAATACCATGCATATTATCTGATCATAATGGAATGAAACTAAAAATCAATGATAAAAGAAGGAAGGAAAAATCATGCATCACTTGGAGAATGAACAATAGGTTACTGAGTGATCAATGGGTTATAGAAGACATCAAGGAGGAAATTTAAAAATTCTTAGAAATAAATGAAAATGCAGACACAACATACCGGAATCTATGGGACACATTGAAAGTAGTTCTAACAGGAAAATTCATTGCTTGGAGTTCATTCCTTAAAAAAAGAAACAACCAACAAATAAATGATCTCATACTTCATCTCAAAATCCTAGAAAAAGAAGACGAAAGCAACAGCAAATGAAGTAGAAGGCAAGAAATAATTAAGATCAAAGCTGAAATTAATGAAATTGAAACAAAAGAAACAATTGAAAAAACTTGACAAAAGTAGAATTTGGTTCTTTGAAAAAATAAATAAAATTGACAGACCCTTAGAAATGATAACAAAGAGAAGAAGACAGAGAACTCAAATTACTAGAATAAGGGATTAAAAAAGAAATATCACAACAGATATTTCAGAAATACAGAAGATAATCAGAAATTATTTTGAATCCTTATACTCCAATCAAATAGAAGACAGTGAAGGCATCGATAAATTTCTTAAGTCATATGATCTGCCCATATTGAGTCAGGAGGATATAGCAACATAAACAGACCAATATCAATTGAGGAAATAGAAGAAACCATGAAAACACTACCAACTTAGAAAAGCCCAGGACCGTAGAGGTATACAGCAGAGTTTAACAAAACCTTTAAAGAGGAACGAATACCAATATTTTTCAAGGTATTTCAAGAAAGTGAAAAAGAGGGAGATCTTCCAAATTCATTCTACGAGGCCAACATCACCCTGATTATTACAGCAGACAAAGACACTTCAAAGAAAGAAAACTACAGACCAATATCTCTAATGAACCTACATGAAAAAATCCTCAATAAAATTCTGGGGAATTGGATACAAAAAAAATATCAAAAAAATTGTGAATCCTGATCAAGTAGAATTCATCCATGTGACGCAAGGCTGGTTCAATATACGGAAATCAATAAATGTTATTCACCACATCAATAGACTTAAAAATAAGAACCATATGATCATCTCGATAGATGCAAAAAAAGCATTCAATAAAGTACAGCATTCTGTTATGTTCAACACTCTAGAAAAACTAGTATAAGAGGAACATACCTCAATATTGTAAAAGCAATCTATGCTAAGCCTCAGGCTAGCATCATTCTGAATGGAGAAAAATTGAAGGCATTCTCTCTAAAATCTGGAACAAGACAGGGATGCCCTCTCTCACCACTTCTGTTCAACATAGTTCTCGAAACACTGGCCATAGCAATTAGACAGACGAAAGAAATAAAAGGCATAAAAATTGGAAAAGAAGTACTTAAATTATCACTATTGCAGATCACATGATTCTATATCTAGCAGTCCCAAAAGGGTCTACAAAGAAACTAATGGAGCTAATAAATGAATTCAGAAAAGTGGCAGGATATAAAATCAACATGCATAAATCAAAGGCATTCCTGCATATCAGCGACAAATCTTCTGAAATGGAAATGAGGACAACCACTCCATACGCAATATCCTAAAAAAAAAATAATAATAATTAGGAATCAACCTAACAAAAGATGTGAAAGTCTTATACAATGAAAACCACAGAACCCTAAAGAGAGAAATAGAAGAAGATCTTAGAAGATGTAAAAATATATCCTGTTCATGGATAGGCAGAACTAACATCATCAAAATGGTGATATTACCAAAAGTTCTCAATAGGTTTAATGCAATGCCAATCAAAATCCAAACGGCATTTCTTCTAGAAATAGAGAAAGCAATCATGGAATTAATATGGAAAAATAAAAGACACAGAATAAAAAAAACAATACTAAGCAGGAAGTGTGAATCAGGCGGCCTAGTGATACCAGACTTCAAACTATACTACAGAGCAATAGTAACAAAAATAGCATGGTACTGGTACCAAAACAGGAGGGTGGACCAATTGTTCAGAATAGAGGACACAGAAACCAAGCCAGGAAACTACAACTATCTTATATTTGATGGAGGGGCTAAAAGCATGCAATGAAGGAATATAGCATCTGCAAAAAATGGTGCTGGGAAAACTTGGAATCCATGTGTAAAAAAATGAAACTGAATCCCTTTCTCTCGCCATGCACAAAAGATAACTCAAAATGGATCAAGGAGCTTGATATCAAATCAGAGACATGGAGTCTGATAGAATAAAAAGTTGGCTACGATCTACATACTGTGGGGTCGGGCTCCAAATTCCTCAATAGGACACCCATAGCACAAGAGTTAATAACTACAATCAACAAATGGGACTTACTCAAACTAAAAAGGTTTTTCTCAGCAAAAGGAACAATAAGAGAGGTAAATAGGGAGCCTAAATCCTGGGAACAAATCTTTACTCCTCACACTTCAGATAGAGCCCTAATATTCAGAGTATACAAAGAACTGAAAAAAATAGACAATAAGATAACAAATAACCCAATAATCAAATGGGCCAAGAACCAGAACAGTCAGTTCTCAGAGAAGGACATACAATCAAAAAACAAGTACATGAAAAAATGCTCACCATCCCCAGCAGTCAGAGAAATGCAAATCAAAAGCACCCTAAGATACCATCTCATTCCAGTAAGATTGGCAGCCATTATGAAGTCAAACAACAACAAGTGCTGGTGAGGATGTGGAGAAACAGGTACACTTGTACATTATTGGAGGCACTGCTAATTGGTGCAGCCAATTTGTAAAGCATTATGGAGATTTCTTGATAAGCTGGGAATGGAACTACCATTTGACCCAGCTATTCCTCTTCTCGGTCTATTCCCTAAAGACCTTAAAAGATCATGTTACAGGGACACTGCTACATTGATGTTCATAGCAGCAGAATTCACAATAGCAAGACTGTGGAACCAACCTAGATGCCGTTCAATAGAAGAATGGATAAAAAAAAATGTGGCATTTATACACAATGGAGTATTACTCTGCTTTAAAAAATGACAAAATCATAGAATTTGCAGGAAAATAGATGGCATTAGAGCAGATTATGCTAAGTGAAGCTAGCCAATCCCTAAAAAACAAATGCCAAATGCCTTCTTTGATAAAAGGAGAGTAACTACGAACAGAGTAGGGATGAAGAGCATGAGAAGAAGATTAGTATTAAATAGGGATGAGAGGTGGGAGAGAAAGGGATAGAGAAGAGAAATTGCATGGAAATGGAAGGAGACCCACAGGGTTATATAAAATTACATAAAAGAGGATGTGAGGGGAAAGGGAAAAATAATACAAAAAGGGAGAAATTTATTACAGTAGAGGGGGTAGAAAGAGAAGAGGGGAAGAGAGGGGAGAGGAGGAGGGATAGTAGAGGATAGGAAAGGCAGCAGAATACAATAGACACTAGTATGGCAATGTGTAAATCAATTGATGTGTAACTGATGTGATTCTGCAATCTGTATACGGGGTAAAAATGGGAGTTCATAACCCACTTGAATCAAAGTGTGAAATATGATATATCAAGAAATATGTAATGTTTAGAACAACCATAAAAAAATTAAAAAAAAAAAAAGGAAACTAACTTCGGTGAATGAGGCACGCGAATCCTAATATTTCTACAGTAACTTACCAAGTTTAACATCAATGCAAGTAGATTCCAATGGGACATGATGTGTATTTTTACGTTAATTTTTATTCAAAACTGGTACATTACAATTTCATCAGTTTATGCACATCATAGTATATATATTTCATAAACAATTTAGCAAATTTATAGGCATTTGTTTCACTTTCAATCTCTTCCTGCTTCAGAACACATGTATTCCTCCATATTTCTTGACTGGTCTTTGCATGAGAATTCTTTCCGAACACATTATTTTCGATTTCCATAATCACTTTTGAAGCAAACTTCACACACTCTTCATGATAAACCAAAACACTAATATTACCATTAGATGTATAACTGGTTGGAATGAATGAATGTATATCAATATAAGATTTATTGTATATTTTCAGATATCAATTCAATCCATTATTTAAAGTTGGAATCAGTTATATTATTTATTCACAGTATGGTGTATTCATGCTTAATCTCTATATTCATGGACACAGGGTACACCTCTTTGTATCCCCAATAATAATTTTATGTCTTCAATATATTGCTCCCAGAAATGGTGGTAGAAATACTCATGTCACCTGATCTACATATACATTTTATCACAGTAATATTCTGGACAAAAAATGTAAAGGTCACACTTATGATTGTACCAAAGACTAAATGAAAAGAGATCATGGATTACTAAAAACATCCATGTCCAGGTTGCCTAATGCTCTCAAATGTCAATCCTATTAGTTACTAGATTTTGTTTCTTCCTAAGTTTATATATTCAAACTCAACCCTGGTGAAAATGTCTACTCCTATCACTCACTTAATACTTTGCCTGATTTCATAATGTCTCTATTGATATCTGCTTTTCTACATATTTTCCCAATTTCATCATAGTGACTGACTCTTCATATGTGCTGACATTTACATTCACTCTCTAACCGAAACCCTATAGCTAAAGAATTTTTAGTCCCAATCCTACACTCATTCTTCTTCCTAAACCTACCGACTATCTTCCTAATCCTACCGACTATCCCTTTGGATTGGATGTTCTCTTCTACATTCAAACATCCAAGGTACAAGGTCCTATGCCATTTTATATCAAATTGTCTGAGACATCTTTGCAGAATATAATTAAAAACTAAGTATCCCAATTAAGGGCCCAATGCCCTTCTGGGTTTCAAATCATACCTAGATTTCTGTTTTCATACTTATATTTCACCTCGATATTCTTGTAAATATCGCAGGTTCCCAATACCATTATTTATCGCACAGAATGATTGCTAACCCAAATCGAACCTGTTATTAACCCTAAACATACACTGTTTCCTCAATCTCATTTTACAGAAGAGCAGGGAGAGAGTCGTTCTTACAATACAGGAAAGTAGGGGACATTCCACCTGCTGAGAACCTCAAAGGTCCATTCAAAATGATACCTGGAGAAGATGTAGGCAGCTATGAAGGACCTAAGAGAGCAAAAGTCATCTTCCATGGCAAACAACCTGGTCAGGATGAAGGGATGTGTCTGAATCAGCCTCTCTCTTTTTATTGTAGAGAAGATGGACCAAACCAGGCGTCTGTCGATAGCTGCTGCTGGGTGCCTATGGTTGACATACCATTCTACCTTGTGAAAGTGTCACAGGAAGTAGGGGCAGCCTCCATCTCATGGGACACTTGGAAGCAACTGTTAGGACAAAGTGGTCGCCAAGGCAGTGACCTCATTCAGTTCCAAAGAAAGTGACATACCTCATTTCCTTGGTGATGGAACTCTCTGAACTTTTGTATCCAAGAATCCAGGCACCCCGAGGCAGCCCCAGTTCCAGTGGGCTCACTTGTTTGGATTTACCAAGGACAGAGTCAGTCTTTCTTGGTACCTACTGATGTGAGGATGGCCAAATGCCAGGAGAGCTCTGAAGAGGGACCTTTCCAGAAGAAGCAGGTAGTGGCTCACCCCTTTTTCTTGACAACTTCACAGAGTTGGCCAAGGAAACCAGATCTGAGAGAGGTCAGGCCATGTCCTGAGAATAGGTAGGAAAGTTGGTTTGTTTGGTTTGGAGTGGATTGTTTTTAGTAAGTCGTTTGACCAGGCGAGTGTTTCTATGTCTGTGTATGCCACTGTGTCCGTTGTTGTAGACATTAGAAAAGAGAATGCATTAATGAATGCCTCCAGTCTAGTATAAATCTTCCCATAATTCATTCTGCCCAATTTATGAATGGACTGCAGCTTGTCTTATCGAGAGGCAATACCTTCTATCTTCCTAAGTTCCTGTTTTCTTCCTGAATTCTGGCCACTCTCCAGAATAGGCTCATGGTTTTGTGTCCAAGATATGTACCACTCCAAGCTCTGTGACATGGCCATGTACTGGATAGCTGAAGAGAATGGCCAGCCTTTCAGAGAACTCAGATATCAGTGTGAACAGGAACGTCTCAGTGGAAAAACCCTGCTTTGGGCCTTTTGCTTACCTATTGTTCTGTTGCACTGAATGTCAGGAAAGACTTTGTCTCAGGCCACCCTTTTGTGAAGCCTGAAGAAAACAATTTTCAAATGGAAATGAATGGGCATCACCTGTGGCTCTTTGTTTAATTGCTTTGGAAAGGGATGTGGCTGAATTAGCCTCTTGGCCTTGTGTGTGGCTGTGACTTACATTCTCAGCACCTGATGGATCTAAAGAATAATCCCATGTGTGCATCAAAAACCATAATGGCAAAAAGATCAGTCATTGTGGATGAAGTCTCTTGCCTTCCTCTATAAGGTTCCTGACCTCCGTCAAGTTAGAAAATGGATTCTTTGGGTCAAATGAGTTCCTCAAAGCCCTGCAGAGGTGCTTGGGGTTTCGCATGACTCCAAATCACAAAGAATCTGTACCTGAAAATCAGTAGGCCTCACATTGGAGAAACAGAGCATTATTAATGACATGCTTATTTGATCACTCCTGGTTCACAGGAAGGGTGTCCAGGCCACCCTGACTTTAGGCAAATGAGGGCCAAGTGAGCTTATTTTGGACACTTTCTTGGGCTTCGCCCCTCATGAAAATCTTCAGCCAGACATTACGATGAATGACAATATGTAAGAAGATGAGGGCCATGTGGGAGTGTTTTCGTTTTAATTTTGGTCATTTGTGTGGCGGTTGGAAGAAATGACTGGGTCCACCTGGGCTTGAACTCTGGTGTGATTCCCCTTAGAGACTGAGTTGTGGAACTGACCTTAGAGAAGTATTGCATTGAATTTTTTTGGGATTTTAGGAGGCCACGCATAAGAGTCACCCTTGGAACTGAGATCTAGGCCCAGGGTTGCTTTCCACAGATTTTTCAGTTCCTGAAAGAAGTGACCTCACCTCACTTTCTTGGTGATGGAACTCTCTGATCTTGGGATCCAGGAATTCAGGCACAAAAGCCAGGGCCAGTTCCAGTCCGAGTGGTCTCATTTGTTTGGATTTACCAAGGACAGAGTCAGTCTCTCTTGGTACCTACTAATGTGAGGATGGCCAAACGGCAGGAAATCTCTGAAGAGGGGCCTTTCCTGAGAAAGCAGGTAGTGGCTTACAGCTGGCTCCTGACAATTTCATAGAGTTGGCCATGGAGTCCAAATCTGAGACAGGAGTGGCCATTTCGGGGGAACATAGTATGGCCCAAAAGTCAGAGGACACTCCAGATAGTCAAAGACCTACTTGGCGGAAGGAGGTGCCTTTGTAGGTTTGGTTGTAGGTTTGTGGTTTTGTCTCATGTTCTGAGAATAGGCAAGGATGGCAGTTTGTTTGGTTTGGAGTGAACTGTTTCTAGTAAGTCGTTTGGCAAGGTGAGTGTTTCTATGTCTGTGTATCCCACTGTTATCCATGGTTGTAGACATTAGAAAAGATATTGGATCAATGGATGTGTCCTGTTTAGTAGAAAGCTTCCCAGAATTCATCCTGCACAATTTATGAATGGACTGCGGCTTGCCTTATCAATTGGCTACACCTGCTATCTTCCTAAGTTCCACTTTTCTTCCTGAATTCTGGCCACTCTCCAGAATAGGCTCATGGTTTTTGTGCAAGATATATACCACCTCCAAGCTCTGTGACATGGCCATGTACTGGATAGCTGAAGGGAATGGCGAGAATCGCAGAAAACTCAGAAATCACTGTGACCATTAAAGTCTCAGTGGAGAAACCCTGCTTTGGGCCTTTTGGTTACCTATTGTTCTGTTGCCCTGAATGTCAGGAAGGTCTTTGCCTTTGGCCACCCCTTTGTGAAGCCTGAAGAAAACAGTTTTCAAATGGAAATGAATGGATCACCTTTGGCTCTTTGCTTAATTGCTTTGAAAAAGATGTGTCTCATTCAGACCATTGGCCCTGTGTGAGGCTGTTGCTTAGTTTCTCATCACCTGATGGATCTAAAGAAAGATTCCATGTGTACATCCAAAACCAAAGTGGCAAAAAGAGCAGTCATTGTGGATGAAGTGTCTCGTCTTCCTCTGTAAGGTTTGTGACCTCCATCAAGTGAGAATAGGGATCCTTTGTGTCAAATGAGTTCCTCAACGCCCTGCAGATTCTATCCCATAGGTGCTTGGGTTTTATCATGACTCCAGTTCACATAAAGAATCTAAAACCCACAGTCAGTAGTCCTCAAATTGGAGAAGCGGAGCAGTATTAATGGCAGGCCTATTTGATCACATCTGGTTCACAGGAAGGGTGTACAGGCCACCCTGAGTTTAGTCAAATTAAGGGGCAAAGGAGCTTATTTTTGACACTGGCTTGGGCGGAGCCCCTTATGGAAACCTCCAGCCAGAAGTTATGATGAGTGTCTATATGGAAAAAGATGTGGGTCATGTGGGAGTGTTTTGGTTTTAATTGTGGTCATTTGGGTGGCGGTTGGAAGTGACGACTGGGTCCACCTGGGCTGGAACTCTGGTGTGATTCCCCTTAGATACTGAGTTGTGGTACTGACCTCAGAGAAGTATTGCCATGAATTGTGTTGGGATTTTAGGAGGCCACGCATGAGATTTGCCCTTGGAAACTGAGATCTAGGCCCAGGTTGGCTTTGCACAGAGCACTGGGAATCTCAGCCAGGGTATCACATAATTTTATTCTGAAAGGCTTGCAGCCATAGTTGAGAGTCAAAACACACATGGACCTCACATTGTAGACCTCAATGCGCCTAGCTTCATGTGATCATTGGCCACTCTTTGGGAAGCCTTGCTTATGAGAGTTCTCCAGAGCTTTCATTGAAATGAGCATCCTCACCATTTAATGGTTCCTGAATGAAGTGAAACCCACAGTGCCTTCAACTTCATCCTTGAAAAATGGCTAGATAAATACGGTGAAATTTTTTTAAATTTCCATGACCAGGTGGCACTGGAGAAACTTTGGATATCCTGTTGCTGACTATGAGTATACTAGACAGTGCCTGATGGACTGGGTTTCAAGAAAATGGTGTAGAGCAGAGATGCCAGTAATTTGCAGCCTGCTGAGTAGTGGGCATAGAGCTGCAGTCGGCAGGTGTGTGATAAATCATCTGTGGTGGGGCCATGTGGATCTTCCTTTGGCTTCCAAATTGCTTGTGACTGACATGGTGCAGCAAGCAGACCCTTATATGTAAAGGCGTATTTTTATTTGGAGAGGTTTCAGGGAAATGTTCAGAATCACGTTGCTATGGTCAAGAGGTAAGCTATTTGGAATAGAACCTTGGTGGGTGCATTCTCCTGCAGACCCTGACCCACCACACTTGAGAAACTCCCTCCAACACTTTGTCCCAGTTGGACTCCTTGTATTTTGTGAAGAAAATACCAAACTACCAGTGCAGCAGCAATTAACACCACAAAATGTGGAGGATAACCAAATGGCTTCACAGTCCACACGGGGAGACACTTAGCCCCCAGTGACCACAGTTTACCTACAAAGATTGAATTCAGCACTGCTGACTCATGTTCATTGGAACATAAGAAACCATGTCCTCCAGGTCACATAGATGCAGACCCAGCTTTGATGCTCTCATTACAAAGGAATCTAAACCTCCTGACAACAACATATATTTCAAGTGCCCAACCTCAGAGGCAGTTTCTGAAGAAGTCTTTAGGCCAGCAGAGCTCCATATTTGTGGAGTGTTTACCCTGTCCCTTACTTTAGTAAACTACTCTACCACCTCCAAGGTTGTGAACTTTTGAGCATATTAAATTCCAGCTATGTATTCCCAGATTTTCGAACTCTTCTCCTGTAATGATGAATTACTTGGGGCGAGGGTAATGTCAAGGCATTGTTCTGGATGACAGTGAAATATTTCTCCATGTGTT
The DNA here is from genome assembly GCF_048772815.1 of Callospermophilus lateralis. NCBI lineage: Eukaryota > Metazoa > Chordata > Mammalia > Rodentia > Sciuridae > Callospermophilus > Callospermophilus lateralis. The sequence goes on along the minus strand of NW_027515276.1, from coordinate 8,745,571 downwards.
TTTTTTAAATTATTTTATTTCATATTATTATTTCAGTTTTTTAATTGGGTGTTCAAAACATTACAAAGCTCTTGACATATTATATTTCATACATTAGATTCAAGTGGGTTATGAACTCCCATTTTTATCCCAAGTACGGATTGCAGAATCATATCTGTTACACATCCGCATTTTTATAATGCCCTATTAGTAACTGTTGTATTCTGCTACATTTTCTATCCTCTTCTATCCCTGCTCCCCTCCCATCTTCCCTCTCTACCCCATCTACTGTAATACATTTATATCTTTGTTTATTTTCCCATTCCCCTCACAACCTCTTATATGTAATTTTGTGTAACAATGAGGGTCTCCCTCCATTACCATGCAATTTCCTTTATCTCTCTCTTTCCGCCCCCCACCTCATGTCTCTGTTTAATGTTGATCTTTTCTTCCTGCTCTTCCTCCCTGCTCTGTTGTTAGTTGCTCTCATTATATCAAAGAAGACATTTTTATTTGTTTTTTAGGGTTTGGCTAGCTTCACTAAGCATAAGCTGCTCTAGTGCCATCCATTTCCCTGCAAATTCAATGATTTTGTCATTTTTTAATGATGCATAATACTCAATGGTGTATAAATACCACATTTTTTTATGCATTCATCTACTGAAGGGCATCTGGGTTGGTTCCACAGTCTAGCAATTTTGAATTGTGCTGCTATGAACATCGATGTGGCAGTATCCCTGTAATATGCTCTTTTAAGGTCTTCAGGGAATAGTCTGAGAAGGGCAATAGCTGGGTCAAATGGTGGTTCCATTCCCAGCTTTCCCAGGAATCTCCATACTGCTTTTCAAATTTGCCACAACAGTTTGCAGTCCCACCAGCAATGTATAAGAGTACCCTATTCTCCACATCCTCGCCAGCACTTGTTGTTGTTTGACCTCATAATGGCTGCCAATCTTACTAGAGTAGGATGGTATCTTAGGGTGGTTTTAATTTGCATTTCTCTGACTGCTAGAGATGGTGAGCATTTTTCATGTACTTACTGATTGATTGTATGTCCTCCTCTGAGAAGTGTTGGTTCAGGTCCATGGCCCATTTTTTGATTGGGTTATTTATCATCTTATTGTCTAATTTTTTGAGTTCTTGGTATACTCTGGATATTAGGGCTCTATCTGAAGTGTGAGGAGTAAAAATTTGTTCCCATGATTTAGGCTCCCTATTTACCTCTCTCATTTTTTATCCTGCTGAGAAAAAAAACTTTTCAGTTTAAGTAAGTCCCATTTGATGATTGTTGTTATTAACTCTTCTGCTATGGGTGTCCTGTTAAGGAATTTGGAGCCCGACCCCACATTATGTAGATCAGAGCCAACTTTTTCTTCTATCAGATGCAGGGTCTCTTATTTGATATCTAGCTCCTTGATCCACTTTGAGTTAACTTTTGTGCATGGCAAGAGGAGGGGATTCGGTTTCATTTTGTTGCATATGGATTTCCATTTTATACAAAAACATTTGTTGAAGATGCTATATTTCCTCTATTGCATGCTTTTAGCTCCTTTATCAAATATAGCATAGTTGTAGCTTTGTGAATTAGTCTTTGTATCCTCTATTCTGTACCCATTGGTCAACCCGCCTGTTTTGGTACCAGTGCCATGCTGTTTTTGTTACTATTGCTCTGTAGTATAGTTTTAAGTCTGGTATCGCTATATCGCCTGATTCACACTTCCTGCTAGAATTGCTTTTGCTATTCTGGGTCTTATATTTTTCCATATGAATTCCATGATTGCTTTATCTATTTCTACAAGAAATGCCTTTGGGATTTTGATTGGCATTGCATTAAACCTATTGAAAACTTTTGGTAATTTCGCCATTTTGATGATGTTAGTTCTGCCTATCCAGGAACAGGGTATATTTTTCCATTTTCTAAGATCTTCTTCTACTTCCCTTTTTAGGGTTCTGTAGTTTTCATTGTATAAGTCTTTCACCTTTTTTGTTAGGTTGATTTTCAAGTATTTAATTTTTTTGACGATATTGTGAATGGAGTGTTTTTCCTCATTTCTGTTTCAGAAGTTTTGTCGCTGATATACAGAAATGCCTTTGATTTATGCGTTTTGATTGTATATCCTGCCACTTTGCTGAATTCATTTATTAGTTCTAGTAGATTTTTTTGTAGACCCCTTTGGGTTTTCTATGTATAGTATCATGTCACCAGGAAATAGTGATAATTTATGTTCTTATTTTCCTATTTTTATGCCTTTGATTTCTTTCGTCTGTCTAATTGCTCTGGCCAGTGTTTCGAGAACTATATTGAATAGAACTGGTGACAGAGGGCATCCCTGTCTTGTTCCAGATTTTAGAGGGAATGCCTTCAATTTTTCTCCATTCATAATGATGCTAGCCTGAGACTTAGCATAGATAGCTTTTAAAATGTCGAGGTTAGTTCCTGTTATCCCTATTTTTCTAATGTTTTGAACATAAAGAGATGCTGTACTTGGTCAAATGCTTTCTGCGTGTATCGAGATGATCATATGGTTCTTATCTTTAAGTCTATTGATGTGATGAATAACATTTATTGATTTTCGTATATTGAAACATCGTTTCATCCCAGGGATGAATCCTACTTGATCCTGGTGAAAAATTTTTTTGATGTGCCTTTGTATTCGATTAGGCAGATATTTATTGAGGATTTTTGCATCTAGGTTAATCAGATATATTGGTCTGTAGTTCTCTTTCTTTGAGTTGTCTTTTTCTGGTTTTGGAATTAGGGTGATGTTGGCCTCATAAAATGAATTTGGCAGAGCTCCCTCTTTTTCTATTTCCTGAAATAACTTGAAAAGTATTGGTATAAATTCTTCTTCAAAGGTTTTGTAAAACTCCGCTGTATAGCCATCCGTTCCTGGACTTTTCTTGGTTGGGAGTCTTTTGATTGCTTCTTCTATTTCATCCATTGATATTGGTCGGTTTAAATTGTGTGTATCCTCCTGACTCAGTTTGGGCAAATCATATGACTTAAGAAATTTATCGATGTCTTCACTATTTTCTATTTTATTGGAATAATGATTTTCAAAATAATTTCTAATTATTTGATGTGCCTTTGTATTCGATTCGCCAGAATTTTATTGAGGATTTTTGCATGTAGGTTCATCAGATATATTGGTCTGTAGTTTTCTTTCTTTGAGGTGTCTTTTTCTGATTTCGGAATCAGCGTGATGTTGGCCTCATAGAATGAATTTGGCAGAGCTCCCTCTTTTTCTCTATCCTGAAATAACTTGAAAAGTATTGGTATTAAATCTTCTTTAAATGTTTTGTAAAACTCCGCTGTATAGCCATCCGTTCCTGGGCTTTTCTTGGTTGGTAGTCTTTTGATTGCTTCTTCTGTTTCATCCATTGACATTGGTCTGTTTAAATTTTGTGTATCCTCCTGACTCAGTCTGGGCAAATCATATGACTTAAGAAATTTGTTGATGTCTTCACTATATTCTATTTTATTGGAATATAGGTTTTCCAATTAATTTCTAATTGTCTTCTGTATTTCGGAAGCATCTGTTGTAATATAGCCTTTTTCATCCCATATGTTAGTAATTTGAGTTCTCTCTCTTCTTCTCTTCATTAGCATGGCTAAGGGTCTGTCAAACATATATATTTTTTCGAAGAACCACCTTTTAGTTTTGTTAATTTTTTCAATAGTTTCTTTTGTTTCAATTTCGTTGATTTCTGCTCTGATTTTAATTATTTCTTGCCTTCTGCTACATTTTCTGTGGTTTTGCTCTTCCTTTTCTAGGGCTTTGAGTTAAAGTGTGAGCTCATTTATTTGTTCAGTTTTACTTTTTTTCAGGAATGACCTCCAGGCAATGAATTTCCCTCTTAAAACTGCTTTCATTGTGTCCCATAGATTCCCATATGTTGCGTCTGTATTTTCATGTATCTCTAAGAATTTTTTGATTTCCTCCTTTATATCTTCTCTAACCCACTGATCATTCAGTAACATATTGTTCATTTTCCATGTGATGTAGGATTTTTCCTTCCTTCTTTTATCATTGGTTTCCAGTTTCATTCCATTATGATCAGATAAAAGGCATGGTATTATCTCCACACCTTTATATTTACTGAGGGTTGCCCTATGGCATCATATATTGTCTATTTTTGAGAAGGATCCATGTGCTGCTTAGAAAAAAAGTATATCCACTTGATGATGGTTGATATATTCTATATATGTCAGTTACATGTAGGTTATTGATTGTGATATTGAGTTCTATACTTTCTTTATTCAACTTTTGTTTGAAGGATCTGTTCAATGATGATAGGTGTGTGTTGAACTCACCCATAATTATTGTGTTGTGGTCTATTTCATTCTGGAGCTTGAGGAGAATTTGTTTCTTGAACAACGTAGCACCATTATTTAGTGCATAAATATTGATAATTGTTATGTCTTGTTAGTGAATGGTTCCTTATAACAGTATATAATGTCCTTCCTTATCCCTTTTGATTAACTTAGTCTTGAAGTCGATTTTATTCGATATGAGGATGTCCACCCCTGCTTGTTTATGAGGATAAGTGTGCATGGTGTATTTTCTCCCAACCTTTCACCTTCAGCCTGTGTGTCTTCACATTTCAGATGTGTCTCCTGGAGGCAACATATTGTTGGATTTGTTTATTTAATCCAAGTTACCAGCCTATGTCGCTTTATTGGAGACTTTAAGCCATTTACATTCAGAGTTACTATTGATGTATGGTTTGTATGCCAGCCATGTTTGATTATTCATATTTTTTTAATTTAGTTTGTTTCTCCATGACAAGCTTTCACCCTGCCTCTGTCATTACCAAGGTAGTTCCCAATGATGGTTTTGGTTGTTGTTTTTCATTTCTTTCTTGTGTAGTGTTTTGCTCAAGACGCTTTGCAATGCTTGTTTTCTGGCTTCAAATTCTTTTAGCTTTTGTTTATCATAAAAGATTCTTATTTCGTTGTTGGACCTGATGGTTAATTATGCTGGATACATAATTCTTGGTTGGCATCCATTGTCTTTCAGTGTTTGATATACATTTTTCCAGGATCTTCTCGCTTTCAGCGTCTGTGATGAAATATCCATTGTTAACCTTATTTGTTTACCACTGAATGTATTCTGCCTCCATTCTCTTGTAGATTTATTATTTTCTCTTTGTTCTGTATATTGGATATCTTCATAACAATGTGTCTTGGCATTGGTCTACTGTGATTTTGTGTGCTCTTGTCCTGTATGCATCTACAATTTGTATATCCATTTCCTTTTTTATTTCTGGAAAGTTTTCTTTAATTATTTCATTCAGCAGTTTTCTCATTCCCTTGGTTTGAGTCTCTGTACCTTCCTCTATCCTGATGACTCGTAAGTGTGTTTTTTTTTATGTTATCCCAAATCTCTTGGATGTTTTTCTTGTGATTTTTTTGCCAGCCTTTCTGAGTTGGCTGGACTAGTTTCAAGATGATATATTTTGTCTTCATTATCTGACCTTTTGGCTTTTACTTGCTCCACTCTGTTAGTGATACTCTCAATGGAGTTCTTAATTTGGTTTATCATTTCCTGCATTTCTAGAATTATTGTTTGATTTTTTTATAATCTCTATCCTCTGATAAAGATGCTTAACTTTTTCTTTTATCTCTTTATGTAATTCATTTTCAATGTTTTCTTTTACTGTTTGGATTTTCTGTCTCGTATCCTCTTTAAGTTTCCATTCCATCTGTCTAAGGTATTCCTTGAGTTCTTTATATGACCATTTTTCTGATGACTCTAGGTCCTCCTGAATATTTAGGGTGTCCTTCGTGGTTTGTACTCCTTTTCTTCCTTTCTTGTTTATGCTGCTCATGTTACTTCTTGTTCTGTTTGACTGCTTAGTTACTGTTTACTCTTATAAATTTATTTGATGCTTGGGAGGAAAGATTTTAGAAGGGAAGGGAAAAAGTCACTAAAGAGAATGAGAGTAGGCAGGTAGAATGCAAGGAATGGGAAATAAGAAAATTGAAAAGAAATGAAAAGACAATAGAAAAAATAGAAAATAAAGAAAGAAAATGATTTTTTAAAAAAATGATTATGATAATATAAAATTAAAATTTTAAAAAATAATAATAACAAAAGAAAAAATTAAAAAAAATTAAAAACATTTTAAAAAAGTTAAAGAACAGCAACCAAAAAATGAAAATAAAAGAAAACAAAAAAAAACAAAAACAAAAAAAACAAACTAATATAATAATAATAATAATAAATGCAGTCATAGATTGCAATAAACTTTTTTTTCCATTAGGTAGAGCTGTGCCCACTGGGCCAAGCTTCTCCTTTCAATAGGTGGGAACCAATCACTGTGCAGCAGCTATTCCTCCCACACTGGGTGGGTGTCCAATCCTGAGTGCCTAGGGCCTTCTTTTGTGTTTCCTCAAGCCAGGCCCCACTCACCTGTGACACTCACCACAATACTGGCTACATGCCAGGTCTGCTGCTCCTAGGAGCCCTGTTTTCTTGAACGCTTGGGCACAATCTCCCTGTTTGTCTCCCTCAGACCCTAAGTTTTTAGAGCTTAGGCCTGAGAACCCCCAGCGAATTTGCTTGCACTCCGGAAGCCATGCCCCCAGAAGCTGGAGCAAGAGACTTCAGTTTTCAGCACTGGTGGGAGCGGTGGCCTGGAGGTCTGCACCACGAGTCCCGTGCCACTCCTAATTCCCTCAGTCTGGATATCGCGCTCAAGGGAGAGCTGGGAGGGGCTCTTAAGATTTCCACACAAGTTCGCAAATTTATAGGAATTTGCTTCACTTTCAATCACTTCCTGCTTCAGGACACATGTATTCTTCCATGTTTCTTGACAGGTCTTTTCATGAGACTTCTTTCAAGACACATGACTTTCAATTTCCATAATCACTTTTGAAGCAAAACTCACATAAACTTTATGATAAATTATAACTCTGATATTACCATTAGATGTATAACTGGTTGGAATTAATGATTGCATACCAATATAGGATTTCTTATATATTTTCAGATAAAAATTCAATCCATTATTTAAAGTGAAAAGAGTTATATTATTTATTCACAGAATGGTCTATTCATGCATTATCTCTATATTCATAGACGCAGTGTACACTTCTTTATACCCCCAATACTAATTTATACGTCTTCAAAATATTGCTCCCTGAAATGGTGGAAGAAATACTCATGTCACCTGATCTACTTATACATTTAATCACAGAAATATTCGGAACACAAAATGCAAAGGTCACACTTATGTTTGTACCAAAGCCTAAAAGGAAAGTAAACATGGATTACTAAAAACATCCATGTCCATGTTGCCTAATGCTGTCAAATGTCAATCCTATTGGTGACTACATATTTGTTTCTTCTTAAGATTATATATTCAAACTCAACCCTACTGAAAATGTCTAATCCTATCCCTCACTTTATACATTGCCTGATTTCATTATGGCTCTATTTCTGTTTCCTACATATTTTCCCCAGTTCATCATTGTGACTGACTCTTCACATGTGCTGACATTTACATTCACACTCTAATCGATAACCTATTGCTAATAAGCTTTTGTTCCTAATCCTATACTCATTCTTTTTGTAAACCTACCGAATATCTTCCTAATCCGACCGACTATCCTTTTTTGACTGGTTGTTCTCTTCTACATTCAATCAAGCAAGGTACAAGGTCTTATGCCATTGTATATTGATCTATCTGAGACCTCTGTGCAGAATGCAATTCAATGCTAAGTATCACAATCAAGGGTCCAATGCCCTTCTGGGCTTCAAATGTTACCTAGATTTCTGGGTTCACACTTATATTTCACATATATATTCTGGTAAATATCGCAGTTTCAAATACCATTATTCATTCTGCAGGATGATTCCTAAACTAAATCCAACATGTTATTGACCCTAAACATACACTGTTCCCTCAATCTAACTTTACAGAAGAGCAGGGACAGAGTTGGTCTTACAATACAGGAATGTAGGGGATCTTCCACCTGCTGAGAACCTCAAAGGTCCATGCAGACATGATCCCTGGAAAAGAGGTAGGCAGCTATGAAGGACCTGAGAGAGCAAAAGTCATCTTCCATGGCAAACAACCTTGTCAGGATGAAGGGGTGTGTCTGAATCAGCCACTTTCTTCTTAATGTAGAGAAGATGGACCAAACACGGTCTGTGTGGAGAGCTGTTCCCGTGTGTCTATGGTTGATATGCCATTCTAACTTGTGACAGTGTCACAGGAAGTAGGGGCAGCCTCCATCTCATGGGACCCTTGGAAGCAACTATTAGGACAAAGTGTTTGCCAAGGCATTGACCTATTCAGTTCCTGAAGGAAGTGACCTACCTTACTTCTTTGGTGATGGAACTCTCTGAACTTGGGATCCAGGAAGCCAGGCATCCAGAGCCAGTCCCAGTCCCAGTCCCAGTGGGCTCACTTGTTTAGTTTTACTAATGACAGATTCTGTCTTTTTTGGTACCTACTGATGTGAGGATGGCCAAATGCCAGGAGAGCTCTGAAGACGGGCCTTTCCTTAGTAACTAGGTAGTGGCTCACCGCTGGCTCCTAACAACTTCACAGAGTTGGCCAAGGAGACCAGATCTGACACAGTACAGGCCATTTCGGGGGAACATAGTAGGGCCCGCCAGTCAGAGGACACTCTGGATATTCACAGACTTACTTGGAGAAGGAGGTGCCTTTGTGTTTGTGGGTGTGAGTTTGTGGTTTTGTCTCATTTTCTTAGAATAGGTAGAAAAGCTGGTATGTCTGGTTTGCAGTGGACTGTTTCTAGATAGTCTTTTGACAAGGCAAGTGTTTCTATGTCTGTGTATAACACTGTGTCCGTGGTTGTAGACATTAGAAAAGAGAATGCATCAATGAATGTGTCCTGTCTAGTAGAAAGCTTCCCAGCATTCATCCTGCCCAATTTATGACTGCACTGCAGGTTGCCTTATCGATGGGCAACACCTAATATCTTCCTAAGTTTCAGATTTCTTCCTGAATTCTGACCAATCTGCAGAATAGTCTCATGGTTTTGTGTCCAAGATAGGTACCACCCCAAGCTCTGTCACATGGCCATGTACTGAATAGCTGAAGGTAATGGCGAGCATCTTAGAAAACTCAGATATCAGTGTGACCAGGTAAGTCTCAGTGGAGAAACCATGCTTTGTGCCTTTTGCTTACCTATTTTTCTGTTTCACTGAATGACAGGAAGGTCTTTGCCTCAGGCCACCCCTTTGTGAAGCATGAAAAAAACAGTTTTCATATGGAAATGATTGGGCATCACCTGTGGCTCTTTGCTTAATTGCTTTGAAAGGGATGTGTCTGAATCAGACTCTTGGCCCTGTGTGAGGCTGTGGCTTAGATTCTCAGCACCTGATGGATATAAAGAAAGATCCCATGTGTGCATCCAATACCAAAATGGCAGAATTCAGTCATTGTGGATGATGTCTCTCTCCTTCCTCTATTAGGTTGCAGACAATCATCAAGTGAGTATAGGGATCCTTTGGGTCAAATGAGTTTTTCAAAGCCATGCAGAGGTGCGTGGGTTTTCTCATGATTCCACTTCACATAAAGAATCTAAACCCAACAGTCAGTAGGCCTCAAATTGGAGAAGCAGAGCAGTTGTAATGGCAGGCCTATTTGATCACTCCTGGTTCACAGGTATGGTGTCCAGGCCACCCTGACTTTAGGCAAATGAGGGCCAAGGGAGATTATTTTCGACACTCTCTTGCGCTGTACCCCTCATGGAAATCTCCAGCCAGAGGTTATAATGAGGGTCAATGTGGAAGAAGATGAGGGCCATGTGGGAATGTTTTGGTTTTAATTTTGGTCATTTGTTTGGCAGTTGGAAGGGATGACTGGGTCCACCTCGGCTTGTACTCTGGTGTAATACTCCTTAGAGACTGAGTTGTAGAACTGACCTCAGAGAAGTATTGCCATGGATTGTGTGGGGATGTTAGGAGGCCACGCATGAGAGTCGCCCTTTGAAACTGAGATCTAGGCCAAGGGTGGCTTTCCACAGAACACTGAGAATCTCAGCCAGGATATCACATGATTTTATTCTGAAAAACTTGGCAGCCATAGTTGAGAGTCAAAACACACATGGACCTCACATTGTAGACCTCAATGGTCCTGGCTTCATGTGACCTTCTGGCCACTATTTGGGATGCCTTGCCTGTGATTGTTCTCCAGAGCTTTTATTGAAATGAGCTTCCTTAACATTTAATGGTTCCTGAATGAATTGAAACCCACAGTGACTACAACTTCTTCCTTGAATAATGGCTAGGTAAATACCATGAAATTTTTGAAATTTCCATGACGAGGTGGCACTGGAAAACCTTTGGATGTCCTGATGCTGATCATAGTATACCAGACAGTGCCTTGATTGACAGGGTTTCATGAAAATGGTGAAGAACAGAGATGCCAGTTAGTTGTCGCCTGATGATTAGTGGGCCTAGAGCAGTGGTGGACAGATGTGTGACAAAACATCTGTGGTGGGGCCACGTGGATCTGCCATTGGCTTCCAAATGGCTTGTGACTGATATGGTTACAGTCAACATACCCAATAGGTAAAGGCATCTTGTTATATGGAGAGGTTTCAGGGAAATGTTCAGAATCAGGTTGCTATGATCAAGGGGGCAAGCTATGTGGGATAGAAGCCTGGTTATTGCATTCTCCTGCAAACCCTCACCCACCACACGTGACTAAACTCCCTCCAGCAATGTGTCCCAATTGAACTCCTTTATTTCGTGAAGCAAATACCAAACTCCCAATGCAGCAGCAAGAAACACCACTAAAAGTGGAGGATGAACAAATGTCTTCCCAGTTAACACAGGGAGAAACTTAGCCCCAGTGTCCACAGTTTAGCTACAAAAAAAGAATTCAGCACTGCTGCCACATGTTCAATGAAAAATAAGAAACCATGTCTTACAGGTCACATATATGCAGAACCAGCTTTGATGGTCTCTCTACAAAAGAACTAAATCTCCTGAAAACAACATATATTTCAAGTGACCAACCTCAGAGGCAGTTTCTCAAGAATTTTTTCGGCCAGCAGAGCTCCATGTTTGAGGAGTGTTTACCTTTTGCCTTACTTTTTTGAACTCTGCTACCACCTCCAAGGTTGTGAACTCCTGAGCATATTCCATTCCAGATATGTATTCACAGATTTTCTAACTCTTCTCCTCTAACTGTGTCTTACTTTGGTAAAAGATAATGTCAAGGCATTGTTCTGGATGAGAGTGGGAAGATTTTGCATAGGCATTGGATACATTTTTCAATTTCCCTTCAAAACACTGAATCTCTGACCCTAACCAATTCCCAACTAGACTCTGACTACTAATCCTAATATGATGGAGAAAAATAACAAAAAACAGAAAAGAAGTACAAGCAGTTCAGTGGAGGCAAGGTGTACATTAGGACTTGCCTTTTGCATAATATAGGATAGGAGTTATAAATCTTGCATTTTTTTTGAAATAGTTCTCCATGAGTTTTTAAAGTTAACAAATATTTGAATTCCTTTCTCCCTTTCTCTGTAGCCTATTAAGCACATGTATTTTTATATGCACATATAGATTTCTACCTGGTACCACACGTATATTCTTGTGAGGTGTTTGACTTGGCAGATACAAATTGTGAGAAGAGATCACTCCTCGTAAATGCTGTTGGAACTGAAATTTCAAACTATGGGTGAACTTTCTAGTTGAACAACATTATACATAAATCCATGTTCAGTATAATGAATATTTTTGGATCTGTGTATGATATATATTTCATGATGAATTTTGATTGGCATATATATTGCTAGTTTTTAATGTCTCTCTCTCTCTCTGTATATATATATATATATATATATATATATATATATATATATATATATACTCTCCAGATTTTTCAAAATATGTAATATATGTGACTTATTATACACTCCCTAAATTCATTCATATTCATTTATGTGGATTTATAATCAACTTTTCACAAGATTATTTTCTAAAATATTCATCCACCTGAAATTCATATTTGTTTCCTATTACTGACAACTAACTTCAGTGAATGGTGTATACAAATCCTAATATTTCTACAGTAACTGACCCAGTTTAACATCAACGCAAGCAGATTCCTATGGGACATGATATATATTTTGACATTCATATTTATTCAACAATGGGACATTATTATTTTTTCAGTTTATGCACATCATAGTATATATATTTCATCCAAAATTTCAAAAATATATAGGAATTTGTTTCACTTTCAATCACTTCCTGCTTCTGAAAACATGTATTCCTCCATGTTGCTTTACTGGTCTTTTCATGAGACTTCTTTCCAAACACATTATTTTCGATTTCCAAAATCAATTTTGAAGCGAAACTCACACACTCTTCATGAAAATCCTAATACTAATATTATCATTGATGTATAACTGGTTGTAATGAATGTCTGTATATCAATATTTGATTTCCTGTATATTTTCAGATATCAATTCAATTCATTATTTATAGTGGAATGAGTATATGTTTTATCAGAGTATGTTCTATTCATGCATTATCTGTATATTCATAGAAACAGGGTACACCTCTTTGTACCCCCAATACTAATTTATACGTCTTCAAAATATTGCTCCCAGAAATGGTGGAACATATACTCATGTCACCTGATCTACATATATATTTTATCACAGTAATATTATGGACACAAAATGCAAAGGTCACACTTATGATTGTACCAAAGCCTAAATGGAAAGTGAGCATGGATTAGTAATAACATCCATGTCAAGGTTGCCTAATGCTCTCAAATGTCAATCCAAATTGTGACTACATATTTGTTTCTTGCTAAGATTATATATTCAACCTCAACCCTGTTGAAAATGTCTAATCCTATAACTCACATTATACTTTGCCTGATTTCCTTTTGTCTCAATTGATATTTACTTTCATACATATTTTCCCCAGTTCATCATTGTGAATGACTCTTCACATGTGCTGACATTTACATTCACTCTCTACCCGAAACCCTATTGCTAAAAAACTTTTGGTCCAAATCCTATACTCACTCTTCTTTCTAAACCTTCTGACTATCTTCCTAATCCTACCGATTATTCCTTTTTGACTGCATGTTCTCTTCAACATTCAATCATCCAAGGTAAAGGTCCTATGCCATTGTATAGCGATTAATCAGAGACATCTGTGCAGAACATAATTCAAAGCTAAGTATCCTACCCAAGGGCCCAATACATTTCTGGGCTTCAAAACCTACATAGATTTGGGTTTTCAAACTTATATTTCACCTTTATATTCTTTTAAATATCGCAGGTTCCCAATAACATTATTCATCCCGCAGAATGATTCCTAACCGAAATCGAACCTGTAATTAACCCTAACCATACGCTGTTCCCTCAATCTAACTTTACAGAGGAGCAGGGACAGAGTTGGTCTTACAATACAGGAATGTAGGGGATCTTCCACCTGCTGAGAACCTCAAAGGTCAATGCAGAAATGATCTTTGGAGAAGTTGTAGGCAGCTATGTAGTACCAAAGAGAGCAAAAGTCTTCTGACATGGTAAAGAACCTGGACAGGATGAAAGGATGTGTCTGAATCAGCCTCTCTCTTCTTAATGTAGAGAAGATGGACCAAAGCATGCCTGTATGGAGAGAAGTTCCCCGGTGCATATGGTTGATATACCATTCTAACTTGTGACAGTGTCACAGAAAGTATGAACAGCCTCCATCTCATGGGACCCTTGGCAGCAACTGCTAGGGCAAAGTGGTTGCCAAGGCAGTGACCTCATTCATTTCATGAAGAAAGTGACTTCACCTAACTTACTTGGTGATGGAACTCTCTGAACTTGGGATCAAGGAAGCCAGGCATCCAGAGCCAGTCCCAGTCACAGTCCCAGTGGGATCACATGTTTGGTTTTACCAAGGGCAGAGAGTCTTTTTTTGGTACCTACTGATGTGAGAATGGCCAAATGCCAGGACAGCGATGAAGAGGGTCCTTTCCTAAGAAAGCAGGTAGTTGGTCATCGCTGGTTCCTGACAACTTCACAGATTTGGCCACGGAGACCAGATCTGAGACAGGGCAGGCCAGTTCGGGGTAACAATATGGTCCACAGACAGAGGACACTCCCGATAATCACAGACATATTGGGGGAAGGAAGTGCCTTTGTGGGTGTGGGTGTGAGTTTGTGGTTTTGTCTCATGTTCTGAGAATAGGTAGGAAAGGCAGTTTGTTTGGTTTGGAGTGGACTGTTTCTAAAAAGTCGTTTGAAAAGGTGAGTGTTTGTATATCTGTGTATCTCACTGTGTCCGTGGTTGTAGACATGAGAAAAGAGAATGCATCAATTGATATGTCCTGTCTAGAAGAAAGTTTTCCAGCATTCATCCTACCCAATTTATGACTGGACTGCAGGTTGCCTTATGGATGGGCCACCCCTACTATCGTCCTAAGTTCCTGTTTTCTTCCTAAATTTTGGCCACTACCCAGAATAGGCTCATGGTTTTGTGTCCAAGATATGTAACACCTCCAAGCTCTGTGACATGGCCATGTACTGGATAGCTGAATGGAATGGCGAGCATCTCAGGAAACTCAGATATCAGTGTGACCAGGAAAGTCTCAGTGGAGAAACACTGTTTTGGGCCTTCTGCTTACCTATTTTTCTGTTGCCCTGAATGTCAGGAAGGTCCTTACCTCAGGCCACTCCTTTTTGAAGCCTGAAGTAAACAGTTTTTAAATGCAAATGAATGGGCATCACCTGTGGTGCTTTGCTTAATTGCTTTCGAAAGGGATGTGTCTGAATCAGCCGCTTGGCTCTGGGTCAGGCTATGGATTAGATTCTCAGCACCTGATGGATATAAAGAAAGTTCCCATGTGTGTATTGAAAACAAAAATGGTAAAAATATCAGTCATTGTGCATGAAGTTTCCTGCCTTCCTCTGTTAGGTTCCTGACCTCCATCAAGTGAGAATAGGATCCTCTGGGTCAAATGAGTTCTTTGAACTCCTGCACAAGTGCTTGGGTTCTCCCATGATGACAAATCACATAAAGAATCTATACCTGACAGTCAGTAGGCCTCAAATTGGAGAAGCAGAGCAGTATTAAAGGCAGGCCTATTTGATCACTCCTGGTTTACAGGAAGGGTGTCAAGGCCACGCTCACTTTAGGCAAATGACGGGCAAGGGTGCATATTTTGGACATTGTCTTGGGCTGCGCTCCTAATGGAAACCTCCAGCAAGAGTTTATGATGAGTGTCTATATGGAAGAAGATGAGGGTCATGTGGGAAAGTTTTGGTTTCAATTGTGGTCATTTGTGTGGCGGTTGGAAGAGATGACTGGGTCCACATGGGCTTGAACTCTGGTGTGATTCTCCTTCGAGACTGAGTTCTGGAACTGACCTCAGAGAAGTATTGCCATTAATTGTGTTGGGATTGTAGGAGGACACGCATGAGAGTCACCCTTGAAACCTGAGATTGGGCCCTGGGTGGCTTTCCACAGAGCACTGAGAATCTCAGCCAGGATATCACATGATTTTATTCTGAAAGACTTGGCAGCTATAGTTAATAGTCAAAACACACATGGACCTCACATTTTAGACCTCAATGGGCCTGTCTGCATGTGACATTTTGACCACTCTTTGGGAAGCCTTGCCTGTGAGAGATCTCCAGAGCTTTCATTGAAATGAGCTTCCTCACCATTTCATGGTTCTTGGATGAATGGAAACCCCAAAGTGCCTCCAACTTCATTCTTGAACAATGGATAGATAAATACCATGAAATTTTTGAAATTCCCAATGACCAGGTGGCACTGGAGAACCATTGGATGTCCTATTGCTGCTCATGAGTGTACAAGACAGTGCCTTGATTGACTGGATTTCTTGACAATGGTGTAGAACAGAGATGCCAGTAAGTTGGAGCCTGCTGAGTAGTGAGCCTAGAGCAGTGGTGTGCAGTTGTCTGATAATATATTTGTGGTGTGGCCATGTGGGTGTGTCATTGGCTTCCAAATGGCTTGTGACTGATTTGGTGCAGCCAGCAGAAAATTATATGAAAAGGCATCTGGTTATATGGACAGGTTTCAGGGCAATTTTCAGAATCAGGTTGCTATGGTCAAGGGAGCAAGCAATGTGGGATAGAAGCCTGGTTGGTGCATTCTCCTGAAGACCCTGACCCACCACACCTTACAGGACTCCCACCAGCACTGTGACCCATTTGAAATCCTTGTATGTTGTGAAGCAAATACAAAACACCCAGTGCAGCTGCAAGAAACACCACGAAAATTGGAGGATGACCAAATGGCTTCAAAGTCCACACAGGGAGACACTTAGCCCCCAGTGGCCACAGTTTATCTACAAAGAGAGAATTCATCACTGCTTCCTCATGTTCATTAGAAAATAAGAAACCATATCCTCCAGGTCACATAGATGCAGACCCAGCTTTGATGGTCTCCGTACACAGGGAGCTAAAGCTCCTGACAACAACATATACTTCAAGTGCCCAACCTCAGAGGCAGTTTCTCAAGAAGTCTTAATGCCAGCATAGCTCCATGTTTGTGGAGTGTTTACACTGTCCCTTACATTTGGAAACTCCTCTACCACCTCCTGAACATTTTCCATTCCAGGTATGTATTCACAGATTTTCTAACTCTTCTTCTCTAATTGTGTCTTACTAGGGGCAAAGATATTGTCAAGGCATTGTTCTGGATGAAAGTGGAAATTTTTTGTAGCACATATTTGCATACACATTGGATTCATTTTCCTATTTTCCATTTGAAATACTTAATAACTGACACTAACCCATACCCTAATAGACTCTTACTACTAATCCTAATATGATGGAGTAAAATAACCCAAACAGAATAGAAATACAAACATTTCAGAGGAGGCATGGTGTATAGTTAGACTTGGCTTTTGCATGATAAAGTGTAGGTGTTATAAATCTAGTTAATTTTTAATTGAAATAGTTCCATGTGTACTTAAAGTTAACAAATATGTGAATTCCTGTCACCCTTTCTCTGTAGCCTATTCAGCACATGTATTTTTATATGCACATATAGAATTCTACCTGGTACCACAGGTACATTCTTGTGAGGTGGCTGACTTGGCAGATAGAAATTGTGAGAATAGATCACTCTGCCTAAACGCTGTTGAAACTGAAATTTCAAACTATGGGTGAGCTTCCTAGTTGAACAATATTATACATAAATCCATGTTCAGTAAAATGAATATTTTTGGATCTGTGGATGATATATATTTCATGGTGAATTTCGATTGGCATATGTATTGCTAATTTTTAATGTCTGTGTGTGTGTGTGTGTGTGTGTGTGTGTGTGTGTATATACACTCTAAATTTTTTTAAAATATAAAATATATGTGTCTTATTATAAACTCCCTAAATTCATTCATATTCATGTATGTGGATTTAGAGTTAACATTTCACAAGATTATTCACGGAAATATTCATCCACCTGAAATACATATTTTTTTCCTAGAAATGAAAACTAACTTCAGTGAATGGTGGATACAAATCCTAATATTTCTACAATAATTGATCCAGTTTCTCATCAATGCAAGTAGATTCCTATGGGACATGATGTGTATTTTGATGTTCATTCTTATTCACCACTGGTATGTTACAATTTCTTCAGTTTATGCACATTATAGGATATATATTTCATCCATACGTTAGCAAAATTATAGGCATTTGTTTCACTTTTAATCATTTTCTGCTTTAGAACACATGTAATCCTCCATGTTTCTTGACTGGTTTGTTTATGAGACTTCATTCCAAACATATTATTTTCGATTTCCATAATCATATTTGAAGCAAAACTCACACACCCTTCATGATAAACTATAACCCTAATATTACTATTAGATGTATAACTGGTTGGAATGAATGATTGTATATCAATATAAGATTTCTTATATATTTTCAGATATCAAATAAATCCATTATTTAAAGTGGAACCAGTTATATTATTTATTTACACTATTGTCTATTCATGCATTGTCTCTATATTCATAGACACAGGGTACACCTCTTTGTAAACCCAATACTAATTTATACGTCTTCAAAATTTTGCTCCCAGTAATGGTGGAAGAAATACTCATGTCATCTGATCTACATATACATTTTATCACAGTAATATTCTGGACACAAAAAGAAAAGGTCACACTTATGTTTGCACCAAAGCCTAAATGTAAAGTGAACATGGATTACTAAAACCATCCATGTCAAGTTTGGCTAATGCTCTCAAAAGTCAATCCTATTTGTGACAACATATTTGTTTCTTGCTAAGATTATATATTCAAACTCAACCCTGTTGAAAATATCTAATCCTATCTCTCACTTTATACTTTTCCTGGTTTCATAATGTCTCTATTTATATCAGCTTTCCTACATACTTTCCACAGTTCATCATTGTGACTGACTCTTCAATTGTGCTGACATTTACATTCACACTCTAATCCAAACCCTATTGCTAAGGAACTTTTTTTCCAAATCCTATACTCACTCTTCTTCTTAAACCTACTGACTATCTTCCTAATCCTACCCATTATCCCTTTTTGACTGGATGTTCTCTTATACATTCAATAATACAAGGTACAGTGTCTAATGCCATTGTATATCGATCTATCTCAGACATCTGTGCAGAACATAATTCAATGCTAAGGATCACAATCAAGGGCCCATCCCCATTCTGCGCTTCAAATCTTATTTAGATTTCTGTTTTCATACATATATTTCACCTATATATACTTATAAATGTCGCAGGTTCCCAGTACCATTATTCATGCAGCAGAATGATTCCTTATTCAAATTGAACATATTATTAACCCTAACCATACACTGTTCCCTCAATCTAACTTTACAGAAGAGCAGGGACAGAGTTGGTCTTACAATACAGGAATATAGGGGATCTTCCACCTCCTGAGAACCTCAAGGTTCATGCAGAAATGATCCCTGGAGAAGATGCAAACAACTATGAAGGACCTGAGAAAGCAAAAGTCAACATCCATGGCAAACAACCTGGTCAGGATGAAGGGTTGTTTATGAATCAGCCTCGCTCGTCTTATTTTAGAGAAGATGGACCAAACCAGGTTGGTGTGGAGAGCTGTTCCTAGGTGCCTATGGTTGATATACCATTCTACCTTGTGAAAGTGTCACAGAAAGTAGGGGCAGCCTCCATCTCATGGTCGTCTTGGAAGCAACTGTTAGGACAAAGTGGTTACCAAGGCAGTGATCTGATTCAGTTCCTTAAGGAAGTGACCTCACCTCACTTCTTTGTTGATGGAACTCTCTGAACTTTCTATCCAAGAAGCCAGGCACCAAGAGGCAGTCCCAATCCCAGTGGTCTCACTTGTATGGATTTACCAAGGACAGAGTCAGTCATTCTTGGTACCTACTGATGTGAGGACAGCCAAAACCAGGAAAGCTCTGAAGAGGGGCTTTTCCTGAGAAAGTAGGTAGTGGCTCACTGCTGGCTCCTGACAACTTCACAGAGTTGGCCAAGGAGACCAGATCTGAGACAGGACAGGCCATTTCATTGGAACATAGTATGGCCCACCAGTCAGAGGACACTCCGGATAGTCACAGACCTACTTGGGGGAAGGATGTGTCTTTGTGGGAGTCGGTGTGGGTTTGTGGTTTTGTCTCATATTCTGAGAATAGGTAGGAATGGCGGTTTGTTTGGTTTGGAGGGAACTGTTTCTAGTAAGTCATTTGACAAGGCGAGTGTTTCTATGTCTGTTTATACCACTGTGTCCCTGGTTGTAGACATTAGAAAAGAAAATGCATCAATGGGTGAGTCCTGTCTAGTAGAAAGCTTCTCAGCTTTCATCCTGCCCAATTCATGAATGGACTGCGGCTTGACTTATCAATGGGGAACACCTGCTAACTTCTTAAGTTCCTGTTTTCTTCCTGAATTCTGTGCACTCTCCAAAATAGGCTCATGGTTTTGTGTCCATGATATGTACCTCCTCAAATCTCTGTGACATGGCCATGTACTGGATAGCTGAAGGGAATGGCGAGCATCTCAGAAAGCTCAGATATCAGTGTGACCAGGAATGCCTCAGTGGAAAAACCCTGCTTTGGACATTTTGCTTACCTATTCTTCTGTTGCCCTGAAAGTCAGGAAGGTCTTTGCATCAGGTGTGTCATGTGGGAGTGTTTTGGTTTTAATTGTAGTCATTTTTGTGGCCGTTGGAAGAGATGACTATGTCCACCTGGGCTTGAACACTTATGTGATTCCCCTTAGAGACTGAGTTCTGGAACTGACCTCAAAGAAGTATTGGCATGTATTGTGTTGGGATTTTAGGAGGCCACGCATGAGAGTCGCACTTGGAAACTGAGATCTAGGCCCAGGGAGGCTTTCGGAAGAGCACTGGAAATTTCAGGAAGGACATCACATGATTTTATTCTTAAAGACTTGGCAGCCATCGTTGCAAGTCAAAACACACATGGACCTCACATTGTAGACCTCAAATGCCTGGCTTAATGTGACCTTTTAGCCTGTCTTTGGGAAGCCTTGCCTGTTAGAATTCTCCAGAGCTTTCATTGAAATGAGCTTCTTCTCCATTTTATGGTTCCTGAATGAATTGAAACCCACAGTGCCTTCAACTTCATCCATGAAAAATGCCTAGATAAATATCATTAAAATTTGGAAATTCCCATCACCTGGTGGCACTGGAGAACCTTTGGGTGTCCTATTGCTGATCATGAGTGTACCAGAGAGTGCCTTGATTGACTGGGTTTCATGATAATGGTATAGAACAGAGATGCCAGTAACTTGGAGCCTGATGAGTAGTCGGCCTAGAGCAGTGGTGTGCAGGTGTGTGTTAAAACATCTGTGGTGGGGTGATGTGGATATGCCATTGGCTTCCAAATGCCTTGTGACTGATATGGTGCAGCCCCCATACCCTTGTATGTAAAGGCATCTTGTTATATGGAGAGGTTGCAGGGCAATATTTAGAATCAGATTGCTATGGTCAAGGGGGCAAGCTATGTGGGATATAAGCCAGGTTGGTGCATTCTCCTGCAGACCCTTACCCACCACACGTGACAGAACACCCTCCATCACTGTGTCCCAGTTGAACTTCTCGTATTTTGTGAAGCAAATACCAAACTCCCAGTGCAGCTGCAAGAAACACCACGAAAATTGGAGGATGACCAAATGGCTTCACAGTCCACACTGGAAGACACTTAGCCCCCAGTGGCAACAGTTTACCTATAAAGAGAGAATTCAGCCCTGCTGCCTCATGTTCATAGGAAAAAAAGAAACCATGTCCTCCAGGTCATATAGATGCAGACCCAGCTTTGATGGTCTCACTACAAAGGAAGCTAAAGCTCCTGTCATCAACATATATTTCAGGTGCCCAACCTCAGAGGCAGTTTTTCAAAAAGTCTTTAGGCCAGCAGAGCTCCATGTTTTTGGAGTTTTTACCCTGTCCCTTACTTTTTGAAAATTCTCTACAACCTCGAAGGTTGTGAACTCCTGAGCATTTTCCATTACCGATATGTATTCACAGATTTTCTAACTCTTCTCCTCTAATTGTGTCTTACTTGGGGTGAAGGAAATGTCAAGGCATTGTTCTGAATGAGAGTTGGAAGGTTTTTGGGTAGCACATATTTGCCTACACATTGGATTCATTTTCCATTCGAAATACTGAATCCCTGACTGTCAAGGGTAGAAGGAATTCTTTTTCAAAGAACAGCCTGACACAAGAAACAGCCACCAGGAGACATCCTGTCTGGAAGACATCCTGTAGCCATATGTGTCCCTGAGACATCCTGTGGCCATCTTTCTTCCAGAAACATCCTGAAGTTATCTCACCTTGTGAAGACATCCAGGAACTGCCGATAAGAGAGTTTTCCCAAATCCAGCATTTTAATACCCATGTGTGAACAATAAAATTTTGCAGCTTGATCAGAACTCCTGTGTTGCTCTCATCTCTCGTGTCTCTTGTCCCTTCATCCCTCCCCATCTAGGTTCGCTGCCCATGTTGATGTGTCCTGCCAGCC
This sequence comes from Callospermophilus lateralis, assembly GCF_048772815.1. Taxonomy (NCBI): domain Eukaryota; kingdom Metazoa; phylum Chordata; class Mammalia; order Rodentia; family Sciuridae; genus Callospermophilus; species Callospermophilus lateralis. The sequence continues at coordinate 8,723,595 of NW_027515276.1, read as the reverse complement.
GGGACATCTGGCGCCCACCGACTGGGGCTCAAGCCATTGACTGAGGGGGAACCCCTTCCTCCTGGAAGACTTGGTCAAGAGGAGCCCGCGATCGTCTCAGCAGACACCACACGAAGACATATCCAGGAGGAGGGTGGGAATGATGCACGGTGAGTGACCCACAATGTGACAAGCAGTATCGTCACATGATTTGTTTATTTCAGGCCTCATGGAGTTCTTCAAGACATGGGGGGCACATGTTAAGAAAAAGGAGTTAAAATTTTTCTTTTCACACATAGGAGCATTGTGTCCATGGTTTCCTCTTGAAGGGACCATTGATGGCAAAAATGGCTTAGAGTAGGAGACTGTTTAAATGATTATTATGAATCCTTTGGCCCAGAAAAAATGCCAGTTCCCACCTTTTCTTACTGGAACTTAATTAATGAAATTCTTAAAAGTTTTCGCTTTGACAATGGTACCTTACAACTTGGCAGGATTGGGGAAGAGATTATGCAAAAGACCTCTCGTCCCTCCTCTGCATGCCCATCATTAGTATAGACATAGACCCTTCTCAGTCTTCCCAGGACCCTGAGAACCTTCCTGGTCCCCCTCAAAATACGACCCTAATTAATAAGGCTCCAATGATTAAAAACCACCTTTATCCAGTTTTAAATCCCAGAGACACATTGACCCCTGGGAAGGATGCTATCTTGGAGAAGGAAGCAGCTCTCTACCATTCAGAAGACCCGCAACCTCTCAGGACCCTGCCACAGCCTACAGGATTTACACATCCACCTCCCTCCTATATCCCTCCTGCCTTTTGTGCTCTGGCCCTTCAGGGGCCAAGTGCCCCCCCAGATATTTTTTCCCTACTTCCCCTACCTAACCTCGCTCCCTTGCCAGCATCCTTCCAACATAGACGGGAAGAGATGCAACTTTTAAAATAATTAAATTCCCTTGACTCTGAGCTCTCTTCATTAGCCTTAGCTATGGAGTCAATGCAAGCTGGCCCACAGCGGTCTAATACAAAGTCGAAGCCACTCCATCGGCCTGTTCTCACCTTCCCAGTCACCACCAGTCAGATAGATAAGCCTGCCCAGGCTGAGGTCAAAGACTTCGATGAGGAACAAGAGGAGGAAGCGGGGGAAATGGATCAAGGAGATCAGGACTCAGAGGATGAGGAGTTCACCCCTGGGCAGGAAGGAACCCAGAGTCTACAAAAAATTAAGCCTATGTTTTCTTGAAAAACTTAATAAGGCTTGTGCTCACTATGGCCCCACTGTGCCCTACACGTTGGCTTTATTAGAAACCCACAGCGCACAATGGCTTACTCCCAATGATTGGAAATTTTTAGACCAAGCAACCTTCAGTGCCGGAGACTTCCTGTTATGGAATGCAGATTTCGAAGACAATGTCGGGAAACTGCTCAAATAATTTTAACTAAGGCCTCCTCTGAATCTGGGACTTAAGTTTAGCTAGTGGGCAATGCGCCTTTTGACACTAAAAATAACAGGCACGTTTCCCTCCTGGACTCTTGGCGCAGATTCAGATGGCTGGTTTTCCTGCTTGGTGACACCTCCCTCAAAAGGCCTCGGCTACCAATTCCCTGGCAAAAATTTGACAAGTGCCCCATGAGCCTTATAGGTAGTTTGTTCCCCGGCTTAACCTAGCTGCGGAATGCTTGCATGAAAAAAGCGAAGGTGAAAGCACCTATGTAAAACATCTTGCCTTTGAAAATGCCAACCCAGCATGTCAGGATGTTCTTCAACCACATAAGGATAAAGGGAAACTTTCTGAATTTATTAGACTCTGTGTAGGCGTGGGTGCAGCCCATGCCATGGGTCTCGCTTTAGGGGCCGCCTTTACCAAGGCGTTTCACAATCCTGGCTCACGTACTTGCTTTACTTGTAAACAACCTGGCCATTTTGCATGTGGGTGTCCGACAGGCAAACAAAGCCTAGGAATAGCGTCTCCTCAAACTGGGGCTTAACCGCCCCCAGCTACCCTTTTCCATAGAAGTGGTAAAGGTCATCACTGGGGCAGTGAGTGTAGATCTAAGACAAATGCCCTCAGACAGCCTATTTCTTCCTGCTTCTCGGGAAACTCCCTGCGGGGCCAGCCCCTGTCCACAACATCCCCCAGGACAAACACAGGAGCAATAAGGTTGGTTCCCTCCCAAACTCCCAACCTACCACAAAATCCTTCTCCACAATTGCCTCCCTCCAACTAGCCACCACAGGCAGCGCAAAATTGGACCTCTGTGCCACCACAGTTACAATATTAGACTCAATGCAAGGGCCCCAGATAATACCCACTGGAATTATGGGTCCCCCTCCATCTCATACATGTGCCCTTATTCTTGGAAGAGCCTCCACTACCATACAAGGTGTTCAGGTCTTCGCTGGCATTAATGATAATGATTTCACTGAAGAAATAAAAATACTGGCCACTGCTATTAATGGAGTTGCCACCATCCCAGCAGGAACAAGACTTGCACAATTAATTCTCCTTCCCTTGGATTCAGGAGGCATTTCCACCACCCAAACCTACCTCGGGGGGCTGCCTTCTTAGGCTTCTCTGATGTGTATTGGGTTCAACCCATTTCTCAAAATAGACCCACCCTTACCTTACTTACTGAAGGAAAGGAATTCCAAGGAGTTCTAGATATTGGAGCTGATGCCACAATTATTTCTCAAAAATACTAGCCATCAGGTAGGCCCCTCACTCCATCCTTGACTGACCTTAAAGGGATAGGAAAATAAAAAAATCCTCTGGTCAGCTCAAGGTCTATTAGCTGCACTGATAAAGATGGTAATAAGTCAACTGTCACTCCTTTCGTTGATTCTGACCTCCCTGTTAACGTATAGGGTGGAGATATTTTGAGTCATTGGAAGTTATTCTCGCCAGTCCCAATTCCATGGTGACTCCTCAAATGCTTCCTATGAATTTTGTTCCTGGTACAGGCCTGGGGATACTGAAACAAGGACTGGTGGAGCCTATACAACCCATAAAAAAAACAAATACATGTGGACTTGTGTATTCAGATTTTTAGTGTCGGTCCCTGACCCTCCTGTACCCCATGCAGATAAAATTATTTGGGAGACTCAGACTCCTGTGTTGGTGGATCAGTGGCCCCTTACCCAAGAAAAATTGGAGGCTTCCTCCACGTTAGTGCTGGAACAGCTGGCAGCCGGCCATGTAAAGCCCTCAACCTCACCATGGATTACTCCTATTTTTATTATCAAGAAAAAATCAGGCAAGTGGCGCCGCAGCATATAAATAACCTCTGAGAATAATAAAAGTTTGCAGCATGATCAGAACTCCTGTCTTGCTGTCATCTCTCGTGTCTCTTGTCCCTTCATTCCTCCCCAACTAGGATCGACACCCAAGTTGATGTGTCCTGCCAGCCGGGCCATCTGACACTAACCCATACCCTCCTAGACTCTGATGACAAATCCTAAAATGATGGAGAAAAATAACCCAAACAGAATAGAAATACAAGCAGTTCAGAGAAGGCATGGTGTATAGTTGCACTTGCCTTTTGCATGATATAGGGTAGGTGTTATAAATCTAGTTAATTTTTAATTGAAATAGTTCTCCATGTGTTTTTAAAGTTAACAAATATGTGAATTCCTGTCTCCCTTTCTCTGTAGCCGATTCAGCACATGTATTTTTATATGCACATATAGAATCCTACCTGGTATCAGATGTACATTCTTGTGAGGTGGCTGACTTGGAAGATACAAATTGTGAGAAGAGATCACTCCTCCTAAACGCTGTTGGAACAGAAAATTCAACCTATGGGTGAGCCTCCTAGTAGAACAACATTATACATAAATCCATGTTCAGTAAATTAAATATTTTTGCATCTGTGGATGATATATACTTCATGATGAATTTCGATTGGCATATATATTGCTACATTTTATTGTCTGGGTGTGTGTGTTGTGTGTGTGTGTGTGTGGGGTGTATATATATATATATATATATATATATATATATATATATATATATATATACACTCTCCAAATATTTCAAAATATGAAATATATGTGTCTTACATATACTACCTAAATTCATTCATGTTCATGTATGTGGATTTATAATCAACTTTTCACAATATTATTCTCAGAAATATTCATCCACCTGAATTACATATTTGTTTTCTAGTACTGAAAACTAACTTCAGTGAGTGGTGCATACAATCCTAATATTTCTACAGTAACTGACCCAGTTTAACATCAATGCAACTAGATTCCTCTTGGATATGATGTCTATATTGAAGTTCATTTTATTCAACACTGGTACATTACTATTTGTTCAGTTTATACACATCATAGGATATATATTTCATCAACAACTTCAATAATTTATAGGATTTTGATTCACTTTCAATCATTTCCTGATTCAGAACACATGTATTCCTCCAGGTTACTTGATTGTTTTTTCATGAGACTTCTTTCCAAACGCTTTTTTTTTCGATTTCCATAATCATTTTGAAGAAAAACTGACACACTCTTCATGATAAACCATAACCCTAATATTACCATTAGATGTATTTCTGGTTGGAATGAATGATTGCATATAAATATACGATTTTCTGTTTATTTTCAGATATCAATTCAATCGAATATTTAAAGTTGGAACAAGTTATAATATTTAATCACAGTATCGTCTATTCATAAATTATCTCTATGTTCATAGACACAGAGTAAATCTATTTGTAACCCCAATACTAATTTTTTCATCTTCAAAATGTTGCTCCCAGAAATGGTGGAAGAAATACTCATGTCACCTAATCTACATATACATTTTATCACAGTAATATTCTGGACACAAAAAGAAGAGGTCACACTTATGATTGTATCAAAGCCTAAATGAAAAGTGAGCATAGATTACTGAAAACATTGATGTCCAGTGTGCCTAATGCTCTCAAATGTCAATCCTATTGGTGACTACATATTTGTTTCTTCTTAAGACTATATTTTGAACCTCAACCCTGTTGCAAATGTCTAATCCTATCACTCAATTTATACTTTGCCTGATTTCCTAATGTCTCTATTGATGTCTGCTTACCTAAATATTTTCCCCAGTTCACCATTGTGACTGACCCTTCACGTGTGCTGACATTTACATTCACTCTCTACCCGATACACTATTGCTAAAGAACTTTTGGTCCAAGTTCTGTACTCAGTCTTCTTCTGAAACTTATCGAATATCTTCCTAATCCTACCGACTATCCCTGTTCTAGTGGATGTTCACTTCTACATTCAATCATCCAAGGTACAAGGTCCTATGCCATTGATTATCGTTTTATCTGAAATACCTGTGCAGAACGTATATCAAAGCTAAGTATCCCAATCAATAGCGCAATGCCCTTCTGGGCTTCAAATCTTACCTAGATTTTTGTTTTCATACTTATATTTCACCTATATATTCTTATTAATATCACAGGTTCCCAATACCATTATTCATCAATTAGAATAATTCCTAACCCAAATCAAACCTGTTATTAACCCTAACCATACACTGTTCCCTCAATCTAACTTTACAGAAGAGGAGGGACCAAGTTGGTCTTACAATACAGGAATGTAGAAAATCTTCCACCTGTTGTAAAACTCAAAGGTCCATGAAGAAGTGATCCCTGGAGAACATGTAGGCAGCCATGAAGGACCTGAGAGAGCAAACATCATCTTCCATTGCAAACAACCTGGTCAGGATGAAGGGTTGTGTCTGAATCAGCCTCTCTGTTCATAATGTAGAGAAGATGGACACAAACAGTCCTGTTTGGAGAGCTGTTCCTGGGTGCCTATGGTTCATATACCATTCTAACTTGTGAAAGTGTCACAGGAAGTAGGAGAAGCCTCGATCTCATGGGACCCTTGGAAGCAACTGTTAGGACAAAGTGGTTGCCAAAGCAGTGACCTCATTCAGTTCCTGAAGGAAGTGACCTCACCTCACTTCCTTGGTCATGGAACTCTCGGTACTTGGGATCCAGGAAGCAAGGTACCAAGAGCCTGTCCCAGTCCCAGTCCCAGTGGGCTCACTTGTTTGGATTTACCAAGGACAGAGTCAGTCTTTCATGGTACCTACAGATATGAGGATGGCCAACTGCCAGGAAAACTCAGAAGAGGGGCCTTTCCTGAGAAAGCAGATAGTGGCTCACCGCTGGCTCCTGACAAGTTCACAGAGTTGGTGATTTCCGGGGATCATAAGTTGGCCCACCAGTCAGAAGACACTCTGGATAGTCACAGACATACTTTGTAGAAGGTGGTGCCTCTGTGGTTGTCGGTGTGGGTTTGTGGTTTTGTCTCATGTTCTGAGAATAGGTAGAAAAGGCGGTTTGTTTGATTTGGAGTGAACTGTTTATAGTAAGTCGTTTGGCAAGCAAGAGTTTCTATGTCTGTGTATCCCACTGTGTCCATGGTTTTAGACATTAGAAAACAGAATGCATCAATTGTTGTGTCCTGTCTAGTAGAAAGCTTCCCAGCATTCATCCTGCCGAATTTATGAATGGATTTCAGCTTGCCTTATCGATGAGCAACATGTGGTATCTTCCAAAATTCCTGCATTCTTCATGAATTCTGGCTATTCTCCAGAATAGGCTCATGGTTTTGTGTCCAAGATATGTAGCAGTTCCAAGCCCTGTGACATGGCCATGTACTGGATAGCTGAAGGGAATGTCGAGCATCTCAAAAAACTCAGATATAAGTGTGACCATGATAGTCTAAGTGGAGAAACCCTGCTTTGGGCCTTTTGCTTACCTATTGTTCTGTTGCCCTGAATGTCAGGAAGGTCTTTCCCTCAAGACATTCGTTTGTGAAGCCTGAAGAAAACAGGTTCAAATGGAAATGAATGGATATCACCTGTGGATCTTTGCTTAATTCCTTTGGAAATGGAAGTGTCTGAATCAGCCTCTTGGCCCTGTGTGAGGCCGTGGCTTAGATTCTCAACCCCTGAAGAATCTAAAGAAACATCACATGTGTGCATCCAAAACAAAAATGGCCAAAAGTGCAGTTATTGTGGATGAAGTCTCTCCCCATTCTCTGTGAGGTTCCTCACCTCCATCAAGTTAGAATAGGGATCCTTTGGGCCAAATCATTTCTTCAAAGCCCTAAAGAGGCTTGCCCATAATTGCTTGAATTTTCCCGTGACTACAATTCACATAAAGAATCCAAACTGCACAGTCAATATGCCTCAAATTGGAGAAACAGAGAAGTATTAACAGCAGGCCTATATGAACACTCCTGGTTCACATTAGTGGTGTCCAGGCCACCCTGAATTTAGGCAAATTAGGGGCAAGAGAGATTATTTAGGAGACTGTCTTGAGCTTCGCCCCTCGTGGAAAATTCCAGCGATAGGTTATGATGAGTGTCTATATAAAAGAACATGAGGGCCATGTGGGAGTGTTTTGGTTTTAATTGTGGTTGTTAGTGTGGTGGTTGGAAGAGATGACTGGGTCCACCTTGACATGAACTCTGGTGTTTTTCCCCTTAGAGACTGAGTTCTGGAACTGACCTCAGAAAAGTATTGCCATTAATTGTGTTGGGATTTTAGGAGGCCATGCATGAGAGTCGCCCTTGGAAACTGAGATCAAGGCCCAGGGTGGCTTTCAACAGAGCACTGGGAATCACAGCCAAGATCTCACATAATTTTCTTCTGAAAGACTTGGCAGCCATAGTTGAGAGTCAAAAGACACATGGACCTCACATTGTAGAACTCAATGGGCCTGGCTTCATTTGACCTTTTGGCCATTCTTTGGGAAGCATTACCTGTGAGATTTCTCCAGAGCTTTCATTGAAATGAGCTTCGTCAAGATTAATGGTTCTGGAATGAACTGAAACTCACAGTGCCTCCAACGTCATTGTTGAAATATGGCTAGAAAAATACCATGAAATTTTTGAAATTTCCATGACCAGCTGGCACAGGAGAACCTTTGGATGTCCTGTTGCTGATCATGAGTATAACAGACAGTGCCTTGATTGACTGGTTTTAATAAAAATTGTGTAAAACAGAGATGCCAATAAGTTGGAGCCTGATGATTAGTGGGCCTAGAGCATTGGTAGGCAGGTGTGTGATAAAACATCTGTAGTGGGGCCATGTGGATCTGCCATTGGCTTCCAAATGGCGTGTGACTGACATGATGCAGCCAGCAGTCCCTTCTAAGTAAAGGCATGTTGTTATATGGAGAGGTTTCAGGGCAATGTTCAGAATCGATTTGCTAGGGTCAATGGGGCAAGCTATGTGATATAGAAGCATGGTTGGTGCATTCTCCTGCAGAAATTGAAATACCACATGTGACAGAACTCCCTGCTGCACTGTGTCCCAGTTGAACTCCGTGTATTTCATGAAGCAAATAGCAAACTCCCATTGTAGCAGCAAGAAACACCATGAAAATTGGAGGATGAACAAATGGCTTCACAGTCCACACAGGGAGACACTTAGAACCCAGTGGCCACAGTTTACCTACAAAGATCAAATTCAGGACTGGTGTCTCATGTTAATTGGAAAATAAGAAACTATGTTTTACAGGTCACATAGGTGCAGACCCAGCTTTGATGATCTCAGTACAAAGGAAGCTAAAGCTCCTGATAACAACATATGTTTCAAGTGCCCAACCTCAGAGGCAATTTCTCAAGAAGTCTTTAGGCCAGCAGAGCTCCATGTTTATGGAGTGTTCACCCTGTCCCTTACTTTTGGAAACTCCTGTACCACCTTCAAGGTAGTGAACTTCTTAGCATATTACATTCCAGATAAGTATTCACTGATTTTCTAATTCTTCTCCTCTAATTATGTCTTACTTGGGGCGAAGATAATGTCAAGCCATTGTTCTGGAGGAGTGGGAAGATTTTGTGTGGCACATATTTGCATACACATTGGATACATTTTCCAATTTTCCATTCGAAATACTGAATCCCTGACTCTAACCCCTACCATACTAGACTCTGACTACTAATCGTAATATGATAGAGAATAATAACCAAAACAGAATAGAAATACAAGCAGTTCAGAGGAGGCATGGTGTATAGTTGGAATTGCCTTTTGCATTATATAGGGTAGGAGTTATAAATCTAGTCTTTTTTTGTTGAAATAGTTCTCCGTGTGTTTTGAAAGTTAACAAATATGTGAATTCCTGTCTCCTTTTCTCTGTAGCCTATTCAGCACATGTAATTTTATATGCACATATAGAATTGTACCTGGTATCACACGTACATTTTTGTGAGGTGACTGACTTGGCAAATACAAATTGTGAGAAGAGATCACTCCTCCTAAATGCTGTTGGAACTGAAAATTCAACCTATGGGTAAGCCTCCTAGTTGAACAACATTATACATAAATCCATGTTCAGTATATGAATATTTTTGGGTCTGTGGATGATATGTATTTCATGATGAATTTCGATTGGCATATATATTGCTAGTTTTTAATGTCTGTGTGTGTGTGTGTGTGTGTGTGTGTGTGTGTATATATATATATATATATATATATATATATATATATATATCTATCTCCAGATTTTTCAAAATATGAAATATTTGTGTCTTATTTTGCACTCCCTAAATTCATTCATATTCATGTATGTGGATTTATAATCCACTTTTTAAAAAATTATTCTCAGAAATATTCATCCACCTGAAATACATATTTTTTCCTAGTACTGAAACAGTTTTCAGTAAATGGTGCATCCAAATCCTAATATTTCGGCATTGCAAGATGGCTGTGAAGACAGTGTATCACACCCAGTGTACCCTGCCACTGCGCAAGTGAATAACGAGTTAGAGCAATGAAAAACTATCTGGTTAGGATCTTACAGGAAAATGGGTGTTTACCGAAACCTACAAGAATGATTTCCACCACCGAGGTCCGGTAATTGAGTCTCAAACACAAGCCACTTGTGCAACTGGAGATCCATTCTGATTGATCCGCGTGACCTGCCCTGTGTCTACAAATGGTGAGGCATCAACGAGAAGCGACCAGCAAGCAGGGAGAAACGTTGCTGCGGATTCTGTGGAATCCTGCTGGCTGAGCATCCACTGAGCCCCCAGCTGAATTCGGGATTTCAGACGGGGAAGTTAGCAGTACATTTCTATGCCCCAAAGCGGAAACTCCACAAAGGAAACCAACAGCCACCATCTTGGAGAGCTGAAGTAACCACCATCACTCCCTGACAGATTGCAAGAATAAAACAGGTGTGTGTTTCTTAGCTCATCTCACATACAGAGGGGAATTCACATAAAATATCTCCTAGGCTTTTGGGGGAGGGATAATCAGAGCAAGTCTGCATAAAGACTGGGGGAAAACTAGAGGCACCTGACCTTCATCTCCCCTTCCCATCAGCGGCAAAAATGAAACTTGTCTAGCCAGTGCGGGGCGATGGGCAAGCGAAAAAAATTAAAACAATAGAGTTCCAGGGTTCCCAATAGACACCCTCCCCACCCAACAAACGGCAGACCCAGAGAACAGTTTGAGCTGCCGAGAAGAATCACTCAGGAGAAATCTGGTCTAGCAGGAGAAATCAGGACTAGCAGGATAAACCAGGGGACTAGAGGCCAGGCCCTCCTGACTGGCTGGCTGGAGAACGCCAGCCCACTGCCAGTGTGACTGGGCAACTGGAGACCACCTTCCTGCTGGCGCCAGCCCACCTGCTGACGCTATGTCTTGACGGCTGGAGAACGCGCGCCTGCCGGCGACCGAACGCGCAACTGTGTGGCTAGAGATCACCCACCAGCTGAAGACAGACCACAAGCTGCCCGCGCTACTGGGTGGCTGGAGACTGCCGGCCTGCCAGCGACCGGGAGCTGAAACCAACCAGAGACAACCCAGTCCACCCACCCAATTCGGACACTCCGGCAAGGAGCCTGGGGCCCACCACAGCAGAGAGGTGACATCACTGGAGCTCGGCCGTCAGAATTCCTTAACAGTGGAATCCACTTAAGCAGGCATAGTCTACCAACACAAAGGAGAGAAAACAGAGATATATAAACCCATAACAAATCTATAGAAGAGAGCAGAAACACAGCAATCAAATAGAGCTGGAAAATGACGTGAACATCATGAAAAAACAAGGGAAAACAAGGTGTACAAACAATGAAGGACAACTTAATACTACAGGAGAACCTAGAAGCATCAGAAACAGGGATAGGGAAAAAACTTAAGTCATACCTAACTCAGATGGAAAGGAATAAGAGAGAAGACATGAGGCAGCAAGTCTAAGGATAAAAGTATATTTTGAAAATGAATTAAACAAACAAATTCAAATGGCAAAGAACAAGCTTTACCAGGAGATAGAGATCTTTTAAAAAATCATACAGTAATTCTAGAAATGCAGGAAACTATAAACCAAATTAAAAACTCAAACAAGAATATTACAAATAGACTAGATCAAGTAGAAGTCAGAACATCAGATAATGAAGACAAAGTTTGTCAACTTGAAAAGAATATAGTCAACACAGAAAACATGCTTAAATCCCATGAGCAACTATTCAAGAGATATGGGGTGTCATAAAAAAAAACAAAATTGGGAGTCATCGGGATAGAAGAAGGCATAGAAATTCAAACCGAATGAATGAACAACATATTAAATGAAATAATTCTAGAAAACTTCCCAGAGATGAAAGATGGAATGGATTGCCATATCCTGGAAGCCTACAGGACCTCAAACATTCAAAACCATAATAGACAAACTCCAAGACATATAATTATGAAGATAGCCAACATACAGAACAAGGAGAGAATATTAAAAGCTACGAAAGAAAGTAGGCAGATAATATTCAGGGGTAAACCAATAAGGTTAACAATTGATTTTTCATCACAGACTTTGAAAGCGAGAAGATCTTTGAACAATGTATTTCAAACACTGAAAAATAATGGATTCCAACAAAGAATACTGTATCCAACAAAATTAAGCTTCAGATTTGACAATGAAATTAAGTCCTTCCTGATAAATAAAAGCTAAAAGAATTCGCAGACAGAACACCAGCACTGCAAAGCATTTTGAGCAAAATACTACAAGAAGAGGAATTGAAAAATAGTGCCCAAAACTAACAGCGGGAGGTATCTCAGTAAAGGGGTAAGAAAAAAACCAAAAAGTAAAAACTACCCAAATTAAAATAAATAAATAAATAAACATGACTGGAAGTACAAATCATATTTCAATTGTAACCTTAAATGTTAAAAATCTAAACTCACCAATCAAGAGACATAGGCTAGTAACCTGGATCAAAAAAATAAATCCAACAATAAGCTGCCTTCGAGAGACTCATATGAAAGGTAAAGACATACATAGGCTGAAAGTGAAAGGTTGGGAAAAATCATACCACTCATATGGCCCTCGGAAGCAAGCAGGAGTGGCCATACTCATATCATATAAAATCAACTTCAAACCTACGTTAATCAAAAGGGATAAAGTAGGACACTATATATTGTTAAAAGGAACCATCCACCAACAAGACATAACAATTATCAATTGGTATGCACCAAACAATTGAGCTGCAACGCTCATAAAACAAACTCGCCTCAAGTTCAAGAGTCAAATAGACTACAACACAATAATTATGGGTGACTTCAACACACCGCTCTCGCCATTAGACAGATCCTCTATAAAAAACTGAATAAAGAAACTATAGAATTCAAGCACAATCAATAACCTTGACGTAACCGACATATATAGAATACATCAACCATCATCAAGTGGATACACTTTATTCTCAGCAGCACATGGATCCTACTCCAAGTTAGACCATATATTATGCCATTGGGCAACTCTTAGTAAATATAAAGGCGTGGAGAAAATACCATGCACCATATCTGATCATAATGGAATGAAACTGGAAATCAATGATAAAAGAAGGAAGGAAAAATCCTACATCACATGGAAAATGAACAATATTCTACTGAATGATCAATGGGTTACAGAAGACATAAAGGAGGAGATAAAAATATTTTTAGAATCAAATGACAATACAGACACATCGTACTGGAATCTATGGGACACAAAGAAGGCAGTTTTAAGAGGGAAATTCATTTCTTGGAGTTCTTTCCTCAAAAAAAGAATAAAACAACAAATAAATAAACTCACAGTACACATCAAAAACCTAGAAAAGGAAGAGCAAAACAACAGCAAATGTAGTAGAAGACAAGAAATAATTAAAATTAGAGCAGAAATCAACGAAATTGAAACAAAAAAAAAACATTGAAAAAATTGATAAAACTAAAAGTTGGTTCTTTGAAAAAATAAATAAGATTCACAGGCCCTTAGCCATGCTAAGGATGAGAAGAAGAGAGACAACTGAAATTACTAACATACGGAATGAAAAAGACAATATCACAACAGACAGTACACAAATACAGAAGATAATTAGAAAGTATTTTGAAACCCTATATTCCAATAAAATAGAAGATAGTTAAAATATCGATAAATTTCTTAAGTCATACGATCTGCCCAGATTCAGTCAGGAAGACACACACAATTTAAACGGACCAAAAACAAAGGAAGAAATAGAAGAAGCCATCAAAATACTACCAACCAAAAAAAGCCCTGGACCTGATGGGTATAGAGCAGAGTTCAAAAAAACCTTCAAAGAAGAATTAATACCAATACTTTTCAAGCTATATCAAGAAATAGAAAAATAAGGAGCTCTTCCAAATTCATTCTCGGAGTCCAAAATCACCCTGATCCCAAAACCAGACAAAGACACTTCAAAAAAGAAAACTACAACCAATATCTCTAATGAACTTGGATGCAAAAATTCTCAATGAAATCCGTGTGAATTGAATCCAAAAGCATATCAAAATAGTTGTGCACCATGATCAAGTAGGATTCTTCCCTGGAATGCAAGGCTGGTTCAATATACGGAAATCAATAAATGCTATTCACCACATCAATAGACTTAAGGACAAGAACCATATGATCATCTCGATAGATGTAGTAAAAATATTCGACACAGTTCAGCATCCCTTTATGTTCAAAACACTAGAAAAACTAGAAATAACAGGAACTTACCTCAACATTGTAAAAGCTATATATGCTAAACCTCAGGCTAGGATCATCCTAAATGGAGAAAACTGAAGGCATTCCCTCTGAAATCTGGAACAAGACAGGGATGCCCTCTATCACCACTTCTATTCAATTTAGTTCTTGAAATACTAGCCAGAGAAATTAGACAGACAAAAGAAATTAAAGGCATAAAAATAGGAAAAGAAGAACTTGAATTATCGCTATTTGTGGATGACATGGTAATATATTTAACAGACCCAAAAGGGTCTACAAAGAAACTGCTAGAGTTAATAAATGAAGGATATAAAACCAACACGCATAAATCAAAGGCATTCCTGTATATCAGCAACAAAACTTCTGAAATGGAAATGAGGAAAACGACTCCATTCACAATATCCTCAAAGAAAATAAGATACTTGGAAATCAACCTAACAAAAGAGGTGAAAACCACAGAACCCTAAAGAGAGAGATAGAAAAAGATCTTAGAAGATGGAAAAATGTACCCTGTTCATGGATAGGCAGAACTAAATTAATCAAAATGGCGAAATTACCCAAAGTTCTATACAGGTTTAACGCAATGCCAATCAAAATCCCAATGGCATTTCTTGTAGAAATGATAAAGCAATCATGAAATTCATATAGAAAAACAAAAGACACAGAATAGCAAAAGAAATTCTAAGCAGGAAGTGTGAATCGGGAGGTATAGCGATACCAGAGTTCAAACTTTACTACAAAGCAATAGTAACAAAAACAGTGTGGTACTGGTACGAAAACAGGCAGGTGGACAAATGGTATAGAATGGAGGACAGATAAACAATCCACAAAATTACAACTTTCTTATATTTGATAAAGTGGCTATAAACATGCAATGGATGAAGGATAGCATCTTCAACAAATGGTGCAGGGAAAATTAGAAATCCATATGCAACAAAATGAAACTGAATCCCGTTCTCTCACCATGCACAAAAGTTAAATCAAAATAGATCAAGGAGCTAGATATCAAATCAGAGACACTGCGTCTCATAGAAGAAAAAGTTGGCTACGATCTATATACTGTGGGGTCAGGCTCCAAATTCTTTAATAAGACATCAATAGCCCAAGAGTTAATAACAAGAAAAAAACAAATGGGACTTACTTAAACTAAAAAGATTTTTTCTCAAGAAGAGAAACAATAAGAGAGGTAAATAGAGAGCCTACATCATGGGAACAAATTTTTACCCCTCACACTTCAGATAGAGCCCTAATATGCAGAATATACAAAGAACTCAAAATATTAAACAATAAGATAACAAATAACCCAATCAACAAATGGGCCGAGGACCTAATCAGACACTTCACAGAGGAGGACATACAATCAATCAACAAGTACATGAAAAAATGCTCACCATCTCTAGCAGTCTGAGAAATGCAAATCAAAACCACCTTAAGATACCATCTTACTCCAGTAAGATGAGCAGCCATTATGAAGTCAAACAACAATAAGTGTTGGCGAGGATGTGGGGAAAAGTGTACACTTGTACACTGCTGGTGGGACTGCAAATTGGTGAGGCCAATTTTGAAAGAAGTATGGATATTCATGGGAAAGCTGGAAATGGATCCACCATTTGACCCAGCTATCACCCTTCTTGGACTGTTCCCTGAGGATCTTAAAAGAGCGTACTATAGGGATACTGCCACATCAATGATCATAGCGGCACAATTCACAATAGCTAGACTGTGGAACCAACTTAGATGCCCTTCAATAGATTAATGGATAAAAAAAATGTGTCATCTATACACAATGGAGTATTACACAGCACAGAAATGACAAAATCATAGAATTTGCAGGGAAATGGATGGCATTAGAGCATATTATGTTAAGCGAAGCTAACCAGTCCTTAAAAAATAAATGCCAAATGTCTTCTCTGATATAAAGAGAGCAAATAAGAGCAGAACAGGGAGGAAGAGCATGAGGAAAATATTAACATTAAACAAAGACGAATGGGGGGAGAGAAAGGGAGAGAGAAGGGAAAGCTTATGAAAATTGTAGGAGACCCTCAATGTTACACAAAATCGCATATAAAATGTTGTGAGGGGAAGTGGGGGGGAAACAATGGAGAGAATTGAACAATAGCAGATGAGGTAGAGAGGGAAGATGGGAGGGGAGGAGAGGGTGGATAGTAGGGGATAGGAAAGGTAGCAGAATACAACAGTCACTAATATGCCATTATGTAAAAGTGTGAATGTGTAACCGATGTGATTCTACAATTCGTATTTGGGGAAAAAATCTGAGTTCATAACCCAATTGAGTCAAATGTATGAAAGATGATATATCTTGAGCTTTGTAATGTTTTGAACAACCAATAAAAATAAATAAATAAATAAAGGTTTAAAATTTAGTGGGAAGAAATCAGCTAAAAATGGGTTCAGATGTATTCATTTTGCTATGCAGAAACTTTGTTTTGTGTAGTTGTAAATATCACAAATTTATTTTACCAGAAAATGCACATAAATTGAGATGAAAGGATAATTCACCTATCTTCATGAAAAATTCATAGCATTTTCTACACTTTTCATACTTCATTTTTTTCGTGAATATTTTGACATGGACAAGGTCTAGTCTTAGGCTATTCTTCCAGAATACTACCTCATCTGACAAGTTCGTACAATGTGTTGGATTGTTCTTTTCATCTTTTATTTAATAGTTTCTAGATGATAATGTGTATTTTTCTTATCTTTATTTGGACATTATCTTTGCATTTTATGTTTTACTGGGGAAGAGACTCATCAAAAGCTCTTTATTATATGTATCAACAATCAAACATTTAGAGCATGCAATTATTCTTAATTTTGCATGAAAATAAATTTGTACCATTTTTCTTATAAAGATGTAGTATTATTAATAATGTCCCTACTGTAATAAGTAACTACTTACAAGAAGAATTAAACAATTGACTTTATATCAATTATGAACATGAAAAGTACTAAAATAAGTATTTGGCAATTAATACACAATTGATAGAAATAGAAATCACAAGAACGCCATTTAAAATGTCAGTGCATATGGCCCTTAAATAATAGGTTGTTCAAATAAAATTTCTCTAATTCATAAGAGTTAATATGCCATATTACAGCTTAATGTGATATAAAACCTTAAATTATCAGTATTGATAAATAAGAATGATACCTTTTTACTTAAATATGTTTATTTGATTTTCACTGTAAGATGTTAATTATGGAAGAATTGAGAATTAAGAAAGACTTGGTCTATATTATTTCTAACAGGAAAATCAAAGTACTTTTAAATATATATGTATATATATATAATATATGTAATGCATATGCATGAATATAGATACATATGTGTAATAAATGTATTGTAATATATCTATCAGGTGATTATAATTTTTAGATTTTCTCAAGAAAAAGAATGACTATAAAAAACAGTCTTAAACTTAAATTTCATAGCATACTACTGTTTGTAATGACATGAGAGAAAAATAGATATGGAGGGGAAACGAAAAAGGAAGGGAGAGAAGGGGGAAAATGGGGAAGAAAGTGAGTAAAGAAGAGGGACATGAGTGTATGATGTTAAGATAAAAGTGGAGGGGCTGGGTTTGTGGCTCAGTGGTAACATGCTTTTCTAGCATGTGTAAGGCACATGGTTCTATTCTCAGCACCACATACAAATAAACAAAATGAAGGTCAATCAACAACTGAAAAAATAAAAAATAAAAAAGAAGAAATATTATGAAAATTCCAAGCTTTGATGAATGTTAAATAAAAAAATTATGTTACATAGCCTTATGTAATTTTAGACTATCCAAAATAGTCACTAAATGTTAGATTATTAGTGCTATAACTAAAAATCCATTGATCTTTCCTCTACATTCTGTGGCATGCTAGTGCTAAAATAAATTGTATTATTAATCCCCCCCCAAATCCTAATATTTCTACAGTAACTGACCCAGTTGAACATCAATGCAAGTAGACATGATGTGCATTTTGATGTTCATTTTTATTCAACACTGGTACATTACTATTTCTTCAGTTTATGCACATCATAGCATATATGTCTCATCAAAATTTCGCAAATTTATAGGCATTTGTTTCACTTTCAATCACTTCCTGCTTGAGAACACATGTATTCCTCCATGTTTCTTGACTGCTCTTTTCATGAGACTTCTTTCCAAACACATTATTTTCGATTTCCATTATCACATTTGAAGCAAAACTCACAAACCCGTCACAATAAACCATAACACTAATATTACCATTAGATGTGTAACTGGTTGGAATGAATGGTTCTATATCAATATAAGATTTCTTACTTAGTTTCAGATATCAATTCAATCCATTATTTAAAGTGGAACCAGTTATATTATTTATTCACAGTACAGTCTATTCACGAATTATCTCTATATTCATAGACACAGGTACACCTCTTTGTACCCCCAATACTAATTTATACGTCCTCAAAATATAGCTCCCAGAAATGGTGGAAGAAATACTCATGTCACCTGATCTACATATACATTTTATCACAGTAATATTCTGGACACAAAAAGCAAAGGTCACACTTATGATTGTACAAAACCTAAATGGAAAGTGAACATGGATTACTAAAAACATCCATGTCCAGGTTGCCTAATGCTCTCAAATGAAAATCCTATTGGTGACTACATATTTGTTTCTTCCAAAGATTATATATTCAAACTCAACCATGTTGAAAATGTCTAATCCTGTCACTCACTTTATACTTTGCCTGATTTTGTAATGTCTCTATTGATATCTGCTTTCCTACATATTTTCCCCAGTTAATCATTGTGACTTCCTCGTCACATGTGCTGATATTTACATTCACTCTCTTAGCGATACCCTACTTCTAAAGAACTTTTGTTCCAAATCCTACACTCATTCTTCTTCCTAAATTTACCGAATATCTTCCTAATCCTACCGACTATCACTTTTTGACTGGATGTTCTCTTCTACATTCAATCATCCAAGGTGAAAGGTCCTATGCCATTGTATATCGATTTATCTGAAACATCTGTGCAGAATGTAATTCAACGCTAAGTATCCCAATCAAGGGACAAATGACCTTCTGGGCTTCAAATCTTACTTAGATTTCTGTTTTCGTACATATATTTCACCTCTATATTCTTGTAAATATCACAGGTTCCCAATACCATTATTCATGCAGCAGAATGGTTCCTAACCCATATCGAACATGTTAATAACACTAATCATACACTGTTCCCTCAATCTAACTTTGCTGAAGAGCAGCGACAGTGTTGGTCTTACAATACAAGAATGTATGGGATCTTCCACCTGCTGAGAACATCAAAGGCACGTGCAGAAATGATCTCTGGAGAAGATGTAGGCAGCTATGAAGGACCTGAGAGAGCAAAAGACATCTCCATGGCAAACAACCTGGAAGGATGAAGGAATGTGTCTGAATCAGCCTCACTCTTCTTAATGTAGAGTAGACCAAACCAGGCCTGTGTGGAAAGCTCTTCCCAGGTGCGTATGGTTGATATACCATTCTAACATATGAAATTGTCACAGGAAGTAGGGGCAGCCTCCATCTCATGGAACCCTTGGAAGCAACTGTTAGGACAAAGTGGTAGCCAAGGCAGTGACCTCATTCAGTTCCTGAAAGAAGTGACCACACCTCACTTCCTTGGTGATGAAAGTCTCTGAACTTGGGATCCAGGAAGCCAGGCACCCAGAGCCATTACCAATCCCAGTCCCAGTGGTCTCACTTCTTTGAATTTACCAAAGACAGAGTCAGTCTTTCTTCTTACCTGTTAAGGTCTGTAAACAAGTCAGATTGGCACCTGTTATTTTGCTGGAGAAATGTTAGAGTCTGTAAACAAGTCTGGATGGCGCCTGGCAAAATGCCAAAGGGAGTGGTTTGTGAAGTAACAAAAGCGAGCCATTAAGTGTGAAGATTCCTTATTGGTTGACTGCTGTATCAATTTTATGCTAATGAGATAGGCTGTGTAAAATGTATAAATATCACTCAGATCTTACAATAAACGGCTCTCATTCCTGCTGCATCAACATACACAAGTTATTCGTCACCCCCCAGGTTATTCTGCTGCAGTGGGACTGCGGCAGATGGTGGCCCGTTACGGGGAGCCCTGGGACACTCACGGGTAAGGGTCAGAAAAAGCTTTCTGTCCATAGATAGGACGGGAGCAATCTGCTTGTCCCTAGGCAGATAGGGCGATAGGAAAAATGACCATTTCGAGAAAATGGAGAAGATTGATGCAGTATGTTTGTGTCTTGTTTTGTCTTGAAATGTTGTATTGTCTTTGTGATGAAAATATGGAAGGGGTGAGAAGTAAATTGATAAGAGAAAAAGGCACCCCAGTGGAACCAAGAATAGTTAGGGCATGTGTTGATAAAAGCCCAGAAACTCTAGTCAGAAAGAAAAAGAAAGTTCAGAAGAAGAAGGATTATCAGGAAAAAAGTTGCAGCAAAAGGCTATTACTGAATACTTTTCGATACTGGAGGGTGCGTGAAATGACAAGGCGGCTGCCACCTGCCCAAGCCGATCATGGAGCAGTAAGAATTTTCCAAGAGGCAGTTGAGGGCTCTTCCCCGCCCCCCTGCCCGGGGGAGCGGATCACCACTGTGAGCCCAAATCTAGACCTGACCTGGAGGCACAGTCTCGCAGGCTTTTGCTCCCTGTGCCTGGAAGAAGTTTGAGCCCAGGACTCTCCCTGGGGCCATCTGGGGCTGCCCAGGATGCTACAGCTGGCAGAAGATGCCACTGGCATCCCTGAAGTTTGATCATTTCCAAGGCCAGTAACTACAATGGGTCTCCCACACCTGCAGGCTGATGAGTAATGAGTACTATTAAGGCTTATTTCAAATGTAAAAAACCTTGAGATAATGTACTAAAATTGTTCAGAAGGTTGTTTTCTTAGTGAAATGCTACAGGATTTTCTTTAGCCATCCGGAGTTCCTGCCTTCGTCCAAGTGCCGTTGAAAACAAAGGTGGAAGAATTTACAATGTTGCTGAGAACTGGAGGAAACTTCGGCTGAGAACCCGAGGAGACTTCGGAGCTATCGCTGTTTCTGCTACTACAACTTAAGCTAGCTGCCTGGAGAACTTACCTGGACTGTGATTTACCTGAACTCTGAGTTAATCTATTGAGACACTGCTTTATCTGGACTGAGACAACAGACTGTAATCTACAACAACTTGTAACTCGGTATCTTTGCTAACGGTGTCATTGCTGGTATAAGTTTTCCAAGGGCTTCTTGCATGGAGCCATCAATTGGATTGGTATTGTAACATTTTGTATCCTCCCTTTCTGTTTCTAGCAGGTTATTTATGGTGTTTCTGTAAAAAACACTATGGTCCTTATTTAAATTAAACAAAAGGGGGAAATGTTAACGTCTGTAAACAAGTCAGATTGGCACCTGTTATTTTGCCAGAGAAATGTTAGAGCCTGTAAAGAAGTCTGGATGGCGCCTGGCAAAATGCCAGAGGGAGTGGTTTGTGAAGTAACAAAAGCGAGCCATTAAGTGTGGAGATTCCTTATTGTTTGACTGCTGTATCAATTTCATGCTAATTAGATAGGCTGTGTAAAATGTATAAATACCGCTCTTATTCAACAATAAACGGCTTCCAGTCCTGCTGCATCAGTCTACACAAGTTGTTCGTCACCCCCCCGGTTATTTTGCCCAGCCAGCCGGGCTACAGCACTTACCTACTGATGTGAGGATGGCCAAATGCCAGGAAAGCTCTGAAGATGGTTCTTTCCTGATAAAGCAGGTATTGGCTCACCGCTGACTCCTGACTACTTCAAGAGTTGGCAAAGGAAAGCAGATTTGAGACAGAACAAGCAATTTTGGGGAACATAGCATGGCCCACCAGTCAGAGGACACTCTGGATAGTCACAGACCAACTTGGAGGAAAGAGTTGCCTTTGTGGGTGTGGTTGTGGGTTTGTGTATCCCACTGTGTCTGTGGTTATAGACATTAGAAAAGAGAATGCATCAATGGATGTGTTCTGTCTAGTAGAAAGCTTCTCATCATTCATCCTGCCAAATTTATGAATGGACTACGACTTTCCTTATGAATGGGCAATACCTGCTATCTTCCTAAGTTCCTGTTTTCTTCCTGAATTCTGGCCACTCTCAAGAATAGGCTCATGGTTTTGTGTAAAAGATATGTACCACCTCCAAACTCTGTAACATGGCCTTGTACTGGATAGATGAAGGGAATGGAGAGGAACTCAGAAAACTCAGATATCAGTGTGACCAGTAAAGTGTCAGTGGAGAAACACTGATTTGGGCCTTTTGTTTACCTATTGTTCCGTTGCCCTGAATGTCTGGAAGGTCTTTGCCTCAGTCCACCCCTTTGTGAAGCCTGAAGAAAACAGTTTTCTAATGGAAAATAATGAGCATCACCTGTGGCTCTTTGCTTAATTGCCATGGAAAGGGATGTGTCTGAATCAGCCTCTTGGCCCTGTGTGAGGCTGTGACTTAGATTCTCACCACCTGATGAATCTAAGGAAAGATCTCATGTGTGCATCCAAAACCAAAATGGAAAAAGAGCAGTCTTGTGGATGAAGTCTCTCGCCTTCCTCTGTAAGGTTCCTGATTTCCATCAAGTGAGAATAGGTATCCTTTGGTTCAAAAAGTTTTTCAAAGCCCTGCAGAGGCAAGCCCATAGGTGCTTGGATTTTCTCATGACTCCAATTCACATAAAGAATCTAAACCCCACAGACATTAGGCTCAAATTGGAGAAGCAGAGCAGTATTAATGGCAGGCCTATTTGATCACTCCTTGTTCACAGATAGGTTGTCAAGCCACCCTACCTTTAGACAAATGAGGGTAGGGAGCATATTGTGGATACTGTCTTCAGCTGCGCCCCTCATGGAAACTTCCAGCCAGAGGTAATGATGAGTGTCTATGTGGAAGTAGTTGAGAGCCATGTGGGAGTATTTTGGTTTTAATTGTGGTCATTTGTTTGGCTGATGGAAGAGATGACTGGGTCCACCTTGGCTTGAACTCTGGTGTGAGTCTTCTTAGAGACTGAGTTTGGAAATTACTGCAGAGATGTATTGCCATGAATTGTGTTGGGATTTTTGGAGGCCACACATGGTAGTGGCCTTTGGAAACTGAGATCTAGGTCCAGGGGGCTTCCCACAGAGCACTGGGAATCTGAGCCAGAATATCACATGATTTTATTCTTTAAGACTTGACAGCCATAGTTGAGAGTAAAAACACACATGGACCTCACATTGTAGACCTCAATGGGCCTGGCTTCATTTGATCTTTTGGCCACTCTTTGGGAAGTCTTGCCTGTGAGAGTTCTCCAGATGTTTCATTGAAATGGGCTTTCTCACCATTTGATGTTTCCAGAATGAATTAAGTCCCACAGTGCCTCCAACCTCATCCTTGAAAAATGGCTAGATAAACATCATAAAAATTTGAAATTCCCATCACCAGGTGTCACTGGATACACTTTGGATTTCCTGTTGCTGATCATGAGTGTACCAGACAGTGCCTTGATTGACTGGGTTTCATGAAAATGGTGTAGAACAGTGATGCAAATAAGTTAAAGTCTGTTGAGTAGTGGGCCTAGAGGAGTGTTTTGCAGGTCTGTGATAAAACTTCTGTTTTGGGATTATGTGGATCTGCCAAAAGGCTTGTAACTGACATGGTGCAGCCAGCAGACCCTTGTATGTAAAGGCATCTTGTTGAATGGAGAGGTTTCAGGTCAATGTTCAGAATCAGGTTGCTATGGTCAAGGGGGCAAGCTATGTGGGATAGAAGCCTGGTTGGTGCATTCTCCTGCAGACCCTGATGCACAACACGTGACAGATCTCCCTCCAGCACTGTGACCCAGTTGAATTTCTTGTATTTCCTGAAGCCAATACCAAACTCCCAGTGCAGCAGCAAGAACACCATGAAAAGTGGAGGATTACCAAATGGCTTCACAGTCCACACGGGGCCACACTTAGCCTTCAGTGGCAAGAGTTTACTTACAAAGAGAGAATTCAGCCTTGCTGCCTCACTTTCTTTGGAAAATAAGAAACCATGTTCTGCAGGTCACATAGATGCAGACCCAGCTTTGGTGGTCTCACTAGAAAGGAAGCCATAGGTCCTGACAACAACATATACTTCAAGTGGCCAACCTCAGAGGCAGGTTCTCCAGAAGTCTTTAGGCTGGCACATCTCCATATTTGTGCAATATTTACCCTGTCCCTTACTTTTGGAAACTCCTCTACCACCTCCAAGATTGTGAACTCGCAATCATGTTCCATTCCTGATATGTATTCACAGATTTTCTAACTCTTCTTCTTTTATTTTGTCTTACTTGGGGCAAAGATAGTGTCAAGGTATTGTTGTGAATGAGAGTAGGAAGATTTTGTGTAGCACATATTTGCATACACATTTGATTCATTTTCCTATTTTACATTCAAAATACTGAATCCCTGACACTAACCCATACCCTACTAGACTCTGACCACTAATCCTAATATGGTGGAGAGAAATAATGCAAACAGAATTGAAATACAAACAGTTCAGAGGAGGCATGGTGTATAGTTGGATTTGCCTTTTGCATGATAAAGTGTAGGTGTTATAAATCTAGTCAATTTTTAATTAAAATATTTCACCATGGGTTTTTGTAGTTAACAAATACGTGAATTCCTGTCTCCCTTTCTCTGTAGCCTATTCAGCACATGTATTTTTATATGCACATATAGAATCCTACCTGGTATCACACGTACATTTTTGTGACCTGGCTGACTTGGAGATACAAATTGTGAGAAGAGATCACTCCTCCTAAACGCTGTTGAAACTGAAAATTCAACCTATATGTGAGCTTCCTAGGAGAACAACATTGTACATAAATCCATGCTCAGTACAATAAATAATTTTGCATCTGTGGATGTTATATATTTCATGATGGATTGGCTTATATATTGGTACTTTTTAATATCTCTGTGTGTGTTTTGGGTGTATATATATATATATATATATATATATATATATATATATATATATATACACTCTCAAGATTTTTCAAAATATGAAATATATGTGTCTTATATACACTACCGAAATTCATTCATGTTCATGTATGTGGATTTATAATAAAAATTTCACAATATTATTCTCAGAAATATTCATTCACCTGAACTACATATTTGTTTCCTAGTACTTAAATCTAACTTCAGTGAATGGTGCATACAAATCCTAATATTTCTACAGTAATTGACCCAGTTTAACATCAATGCAATTAGATTTCTATGGGACATAGTGTGTATTTTGATGTTCATTTTTATTCAACACTGGTTCGTTAATATTTCTTCAGTTTATGCACATCATAGGATATATATTTCATCCACAAATTCACAAATTTATAGGCATTTGTTTCACTTTCAATCACTTCCTGCTTCAGAACACATGTATTCCTCCAGGTTTCTTGACTGGTCTTTTAATGAGACTTCTTTCCAAACACATTATTTTCGATTTCCATAATCACGTTTGAAGCAAATCTCACACAGTCTTTATAATAAAACATAACGCAATTATACAATTAGATGTGTAACTGGTTGGAATGAATGATTGTATATCAATATAAGTTTTTGTGTATATTTTCACATATCAATTCAATCCATTATTTAAAGTGGAAACAGTTATATTATTTATTCATAGTATTGTCAATTCATGCATTAATTCTATATTCATAGACACAGGGTACAAATCTTTGTACCGCCAATAATAATTTATACATCTTCAAAATATTGCTCCCAGAAATGGTATAAGAAATACTTATGTCACCCGATCTACATATACATTTTATCATAGTAATATTCGAGACACAAAATGCAAAGGTCAAACTTATGATTGTACCAAAGCCTAAATTGAAAGTGAGCATGGATTACTAAAAACATCCATGTCCATGTTGCCTAATGTTCTCAAATGTCAATCCTATTTGTGACAACATATTTTTTTCTTCCTAAGATTATATATCCAAACTCAACCCTGTTGAAAATATCTAATCCTATCACTCACTTTATACTTTTCCTGATTTCTTAATGTCTCTATTGATATCGGCCTTCCGACATATTTTCCCCAGTTCATCATTGTGACTGACTCTTCACATGTGCTCACATTTAAATTCACTCTCTATCCGAAACCCTATTGCTAGAGAACTTTTTGTCCAAAACCTATACTCACTCTTCTTTCTGAAACTGAGTATCTTTCTAATAATTCCAACTATCCTTTTTTGACTAGAAGTTCTCTTAAACATTCCATCATCCAACGTACAAGGTCCTATGCCATTGTACATCGATTTATCTGAGACATCTCTGCAGAAAATAATTCAAATCTACGTATCCCAATCAAGGGCCCAATGCCCTTCTGGGCTTCAAATCTTACCTACATTTCTGTTTTCATACTAATATTTCACGTATATTTTCTTGTAAATATTGCAGGTTCCCAAACATTCCTGCAGAATGATTCCTAACTCATATCAAACATGTTATTAATCCTAACCATACACTGTTCCCTCAATCTAACTTTACAGAAGATTAGGGACAGAGTTGGTCTTTCAATACAGGAATGTAGCAGATCTTCCACCTGCTAAGATCCTCAAAGGTCCATACAGAAATGATCCCTGGAGAAGATGTAGGCAGCTATGAAGGACGTGAGAGAGAAAAAGTCATCTCCATGTAATGGCTCACCGCTGGCTCCTAATAACCTCACAGAGTTGGCCAAGGAGTCCAGATCTGAGACAGGACAGGCCATTTCTGGGAACATAGTATGGCCCACCAGTCAGAGGACACTCCGGATAGTCACAGACCTACTTGGGGGAAGGAGGTGCCTTTGTGGGTTGGGTGTGAGTTTGTGGTCTTTTCTCATTTTCTGAGAATAGGTAGAAAAGGCAGTTTGTTCATTTTGGAGTGGATGGTTTCTAGAAAGTCGTTTGACAAAGAGTGTGTTTCTATGTCTGGGTATCCCAATGTGTTCGTGGATGAAGACATTAGAAAGAGCATGCATCAATGGATGTGTTCTGTCTAGTAGAAAGCTTCCCAGCATTCATCCTTCCCAATTTATAGATGGACTTGGCTTGAATTCTGGATGGGCAACACCTACTGTCTTCCTAAGTTCCTGTTTTCTGCCTGAATTCTGGCCACTAACCATAATAGGCTCATGGTTATGTGTCCAAGATATGTACCACCTCCAAGCTCTGGGACATGGCCATGTACAGGATATCTGAAGGGAATTGGAGCATCTCAGAAAACTCAGATATCAATGTGTCCAGTAAAGTCTCTGTGGAGAAACCCTGCTTTGGGCCTTTTGCATACCTATTCTTCTGTTGCACTGAATAACAGGAAGGTCTTTGATTAGGCCACGCCTTTGTGAAGCCTGAAGAAAATAGTTTTCAAATGGAAATGAATGGGCATCACCTGGGGCTCTTTGCTTAATTGTTTGGAAAGAGATGTGTCTGAATTGGCCACTTGGCCCTGTGTGAGGCTGTGGCTTAGATACTTAGCACCTAATGGACCTAAAGAAACATCCCATGTGTGCACCCAAATCCAAAATGTCCAAAAAGCATTCATTGTGGACTACGCCTCTCGCCTTCCTCTGTAAGGTTCCTGATCTCCATCAAGTGAGAATAGGGATCCTTTGCATCAAATGAGTACTTCAAAGCCCTGCAGAGTCTAGCCCATTGTTGCTTGTGATTACGCATGACTCCAGTTCACATAAAGAATCTAAATCCCACAGTCAGTAAGCCTCAAATTGGAATTGTGGAGCAGTATTAAAGGCAGGGCTCTATGATCATTCCGTGTTCAAAGGAAGGGTGTCCAGGAAACCCTGACTTGTGACAAATGAGGTGCGAGGGTGCTTATTTTGAACACTGTGTTGGTCTGTGTCCCTCATGGAAACCTCCAGCCAGAGGTTATTATTAGTGTCTATATGGAAGAAGATGAGTGCCATGTGGGAGTCTTTTGTTTTTAATTGTGGTCATTTGTGTGGCGGTTGGAAGAGATATCTGGTTCCTCCTGGGCTTGAACTCTGGTGTGATTTCCCTTAGAGACTGAGTTGTGGAACTGTTTTCAGAGAAGTATTGCCACGAACTGTGTTGGGATTTTAGGAGGCCACACATGAGATTCGCCCTTGGAAACTGAGATCTATGCCCAGGGTGGCTTTCCACAGAGCACAAGTAATCTCAGCCAGGATATCACAAGATTTTATTATTAAAGACTTGGCAGCCATAGTTGAGAGTCAAAACACACATGGAGCTCACATTGTAGACCTCAATGAGCCTGGCTTCATCTGACCTTTTGGCCACACTTTGGGAAGCTTTGCCTGTGATAGTTCTCCATTTCTTTTGTTCAAATGAGTTTCCTCGCCATTTAATGGTTCCTGAATGATTGGAAACCCACAGTGCCTCCAACTTCATCCTTAAAAAATAGCTAGATAAATACCACCAAATTTTTGAAATTCCCTTGACCAGGTGGCACTGGAGAACCTTTGGATTCCTGTTGCTGATCATGAGTATACCAGACAGTGCCTTGATTGACTTGGTTTCATGAAAATGGTGTAGAACAGAGATGCCAGTAAGTTGGAGCCTGCTGAGTAGTTGGCCTAGAGCAGTGGTGGGGAGGTGTCTGATATAACATCTGTGGTGAGGCCATGTTTATCTGCCATTGGCTTCCAAATGGCTTGTGACTGACATTTTGCATCCAGCAGACCCTTGTATGTAAAAGCATCTTGTTATATGGAGAGGTTTCAGAGCAATGTTCAGAATCAGGTTGCTATGGTCAATGGGGCAAGCTCTGTGGGAAAGAAGCTTGCTTGGTGCATTCTCCTGCAGACCCTGACCCACCACATGTGACAGAATTCCCTCCAGCACTTTGTCCCAGTGGAACTCCTTGTATTCCAAGAAACAAATACCAAACTTCCAGTGCAGCAGCAAGAAACACCACAAAAAGTGGAGGATGAAAAAACGGCTTTACAGTAAACACGAGGAGACACTTAGCGCGCAGTGGCTACAGTTTACCTACAAAGAGAAAATTCAGCACTGCTGCCTCATGTTCATTGGGAAATAAGAAAAAATGTCCTCCAGGTCACATAGATGCAGACCCAGTTATGATGGTCTAACTAGAACGGAAGCTAAATCTCCTGACAACAACATATATTTCAAGTGCCCAAACTCAGAGGCAGTTTCTCAAAAGTCTTTAGGCCAGCAGAGCTCCATGTTTGTGAAGTGTTTACCCTGTCCCTTACTTTTGGAAACTCCTATACCACCTCCAAGGATATGAACTCCTGAGCATATTTCATTCCAGATATGTATTCACAGATTTTTGTAACTCATCTCCTCTAATTGTGTCTTACTTTAAGCGAAGGTGATGTCAAGGCATTGTTCTGGATGAGAGTGGGAAGATTTTTTTGTAGCACATATTTGTATAAATATTGAATTTATTTTTCTATTTTCAATTCGAAATACTGAATCCCTGAAACTAACCCATAACCTACTAGACTCTGACTACTAATCCTAATATGATGAAGTAAAATAACCCACACAGAATAGAAATACAACCAGTTCAGAAGAGGCATGGTGTATAGTTGTACTTTCCTTTTGCATGATAAAGGGTTTGTGTTATAAATCTTGTCAATTTGTAGTTAAAATAGTCCTCTATGTGTTTTTAAAGTTAACAAATATGTGAATTCCTGTCTCCCTTTCTCTGTAGCCTATTCAGCACATGCATTTTCATATGCACATATAGAATACTACATGGTATCACACGTACATATTTGTGAGGTAACTGACTTTGCAAATGCAAATTGTTAGAAGAAAACACTTCTTCTAAATGCTGTTGGAACTGAAAATTGAACCTATAGGTGAGCTTCCTAGTTGAACAACATAAATCCATATTTAGTAAAATCAATATTTTGGGATCTGTGGATGATATATATTTCATGGTGAATTTCGATTGGCATACATAATGCTACTTTGTAATGTCTGTATTTAGGTGTGTGTGTGTGTGTGTGTGTGTGTGTGTGTGTGTGTGTGTATTATATATATATATATTAAATATATATATATTAATATATATATATATATATATATATATTCACTCTGCTGATTATTCAAAATATAAAATATCTGTGTCTTATTATACACTAACTAAATTCATTCATATTCATGTATTTGGATTTATAATCAACGTTTGAGAAGATTATTCTCAGAAATATTCATCCACCTGAAATACATGTTTGTTTCCTAGTACTGAAAACTAACTTCAGGGTATCATATTATGGCGGTGATGGGAGTTCATTACCCCCGTTTACCGCCTCACATTGCAGGAGAAGGACTAGTTAGAACGGCTAAAATCTATCTTGTTAGAAATTTCCAGGAAAATTGGTGTGCTCCAAAACCTACAGGAAGGATTTCCATTGCACAAGAACCAGCTACGGGGGCTCAAACGCCAGCGATTTGTCCTCACGGAGGGTCACGCTGCTTATTCAGCAAATCACCCCACGGCTAGTGTCTGCAATGCGCGCTGGGAAACGACGAGAGAGCAACGCAAAGATATAGCCCTGTGGATTATGCGGGCTCCTGCCAGCTGTGCAATCACTGTGCTCAGTGTTGAGTTGTGGGTTTGAAACGGGGGAAGGAAGCAGTCCAATTCGGTTTTCCACACCGGTGAGACCACAGAGGAAGATAGCGGTCACCATCTTGGAGAGCTGACGTCACCATCCCTGTTGTCGACTCATCACAGCTCATTCAGATACAGAATAGGTAATTTCAGGCTGCCATTCGCCTTCATCTTGCAGACAAATTACTCAGGGTCAGTGCTGAAGAACCCACGAAAATTGCTTCTTGGATCCTGCTCCTATCAGAACATACACCGAGCCCGGAACGGCTGAATTCCGGGTCCCGGAACTGCTCTGGCCCAGGGCTAAAGAACCTGCAGAAACTGTTTCTTGGTCTGGGTCCTGCTGAATACTGTAAATGTAAATGCCAACTGAGCCTTCATAGACAGTGGCAACAGGATTGAGACGGGGCTTGTGAGGGCCGGTCAGGACTCACTCGTTGCTTTGGTCACCCGGCAAAGGGAAAGAAATGCTGCCATTCACATGGGATACCAACATGGCAGAGATCTGATGTGATCACAAAGCGGTGGAGGAGATAACTTCATCTATACCAGCGGCGAGAGAAATAGTTGGTCTCCTGGTAAAGAAAGTGAGTCACAAATATCCGAGTCTCTCTCACTTAGTCATCAAGCCAGAGGTGCAGAGCAGAGATGCCGCCTGTGCCTGGAACAGGCCCAGCGACCCACCGGCATGGTAGTCACGTCACCCCAATTGGAGTAGGGGCAGAGCACACCCATGCCTGCAAGGTAGGCAGACGTATGACCGACCGGCAGAACAGGCCCAGGGGCCAGTCAGAATGGTAGACAGATCACCCCAATTGGAGGAGCATCACAGCCGCCAACCGCACCTGCAATGGAGACTTTTCCACTATACAAGAGCAATATAAATATATAGGGGGAAAATTTCAAAAACACAACAGTTTCACCAAGCAGAAAGAAACGCAAGCTGTATGAAAAGACAAGAAAAGAAAGGACCACAAGCAATGCAGGTCAACTCAAGTTTAGAAGAGGTAATAGATGCAGCATATGGAATGTCAGATAAAGAATTCAGGATATACATGCTTCATGTGATCTGGAATCTCAAGGAAGATATTAGACAGCAAAAATCAGACAATGAAAGATCACTTCAACAATGAATTACATAAAAAAATCCAAGTAGCAAAGATCAACTATACAGTGAGATAGAGGTTATAAAAAACAAACAAACTGAAATCTTAGAAATGCAGGAAGTAATGAACCATCTTAAAAACTCAATTGAGAATACTACCATTAGAGCAGAATACTTAGAAGATAGAACATCAGACAATGAAGACAAAGTATTTCAACTCAAAAAGAACATATACAGCTCAGCAAGACTGTTAAGAAACCATGAGCAAAAGTGCAAGAAATATGGGATAACATAAAGAGACCAAACATAAGAGTCATTGGGATACAGGAAAGTATAGAGGTCCAAACCAAAGGAGTGAGCAATCTATTCAATGAAATAATAGGAGAAAAATTCCTAGACTTGAAGAATGAGACAAAATCCCAAATCCTAAAAGTCTACAGGATGCCGAACGTGCAATATCATAAGAGATCCACACCTAGACACATGATAATGAAGATACCCAACATACAGAATGAGGAGAGAATTTTAAAAGCTACAAGAGAAAGGAAGCAGATTATAGTTAGTGGTAAACCAACCATGATAACAGCTGATCTTTCAACACAGACTCTGAAAGCTAGAAGATCCTTTAATAACATATTTCAAACACTGAAAGAAAATGGGTTCCAACCAATAATCATGTATCCAGTGAAATTAAGCTTCAGATGGAAGATGAAATTAAAACCTTCCACAATAAACAAAAGTGAAAAGAATTTGCAGCTAGAAAACCATCTCTTCAAAACATCCTCGGCAAAACATTACAGGAAGTGGAAATGGAAAATATCAATGAAAACCAACAGTGGAAGGTAGGACATTAAAGGGGGGAAAATAATCAAAGAGGAAATCAAACTATGTTTAGTAACATAAATAAACAAATATGTCTGGAAGAACAACCCATATCTATATAATAACCAAAAATCTTAATGGCTTAAACTCACCAATTAAGAGACACAGGCTAGTAGAATGGATCACAAAACAACAACCAACAAAATGCTGCCTACAGGAGACGCATTTTACAGGAAAAGACATACATAGACTCAAGGTGATACTTGGAAAAATCATATCACTCTTATGAACGTTGGAAACAAGCAGGAGTGTCCATACTCATATCAAATAAAATAGATTTCAAGCCAAAGTTAATCAAAAGGGATAAAGAAGGACACTACATACTACTCAAGAAAACCATACGTAACAATCATAAATATATATGCCCCAAACAATGGTGCAGCTTTGTTCATCAAACAAACTCTTCTCAATTTCAAGAGTCTAATAGACCACAATACAGTAATCATGAGAGACATGAACACACCTCTCTCACCACTGGACAGATCTTCCAAACAAAAGTTGAATAAGAAAACTATAGAACTCAATAACACAATTAATAACCTAGACTTAATTGACATATATAGAATGTACAACCCATCATCAAGAAGTTACACTTTTTTCTCAGCAGAACATGGATCCTTCTCAAAAATACATCATATATTATGTCACAGGGCAACTCTTAGACAATAAAAAGGAGTAGAGATAATACCATGCATTTTATCTGATCATAATGGAATGAAACTAAAAATCAATGATATAAGAAGGAAGGAAAAATCATTCATCACTTGGAGAATGAACAATAGGTTTCTGAATGATCAATGGGTTATTGAAGACATCAAAGAGGAAATTAAAAAATTCTTAGAGGTAAATGAAAACACAGACACAATATATCGGAATCTATGAGACACATTGAAAGCAGTTCTAAGAGGAAAATTCATTGCTTGGAGTTCATTCCAAAAAAAAGAAAAAACCAACAAATAAATGATCTCATACGTCATCTCAAAATCTTAGAAAAACAAGAGCAAACAACAGCAAAAGAAGTAGAAGGCAAGAAATAATTAAAATCAGAGCAGAAATTAATGAAATCGAAACAAAAGAAACACTTGAAAAAATTGACAAAACAATACATTGGTTTTTTGAAAAAATAAATAAAATTGACAGACCCTTAGCCATGCTAACAAATAGAAGAAGAGAGAGAACTCAAATTACTACCATATGAAATGAAAAATGAAATATAACAAGAGACACTTCAGAAATACAGAAGAAAATCAGAAATTATTTTGAATTAATATACTCCAATAAAATAGAATATAGTGAAGGCATTGATAAATTTCTTAAGTCATATGATGTGCCCAGATTGAGTCAGGAGGATATAGACAACCTAAACAGTCTAATATCAATTGAGGAAATAGAAGAAACCATCAAAATACTACCAACTAAGAAAAGCCCAGGACCGGATGGGTATAGAGCATAGTTTTAAAAAACCTTTAAAGAAAAACAAAAACCAATACTTTTCAAGCTATTTCAGGAAAAAATGCAAAAATCCTCAAAAAAATTCTGGCGAATCAGACACAAAATCATATATATATAAAAAAAATGTGCACCATGATCAAGTAGGATTCATTCCTGGGATGCAAGGCTGGTACAATATACAGAAATCAATAAATGTTATTCATCACATCAATAGACTTAAAAATAAGAACCATATGATCATCTCGAGAGATGCGGAAAAAGCATTCGACAAGGTACAGCATCACTTTACGTTCAAAACTCTAGAAAAACTAGGGATAACAGGATCATACCTCAATATTGTAAAAGCAATCTATGCTAAGCCTCAGGCTAGCATCATTCTGAATGGATAACAATTGAAGGCATTCCCCCTAAAATCTGGAGGAAAACAATGATGCCCTCTCTCACCCCTTCTGTTCAACATTGTTCTCGAAACACTGGCCAGAGCAATTAGAAAGGCTAAAGAAATTAAAGGCATAAAAATTGGAAGAGAAGAACTCAAATTATCGCTATTTGCAAAAGACATGATTCTATACCTAGCAGACCCAAAAGGGTCTACAAAGAAACTATTAGAGGTAATAAATGAATTCAGCAAAGTGGCAGGATATTAAATCACCACGCATAAATCAAAGGCATTTTTGTATATCAGCGACAAATCCTCTGAAATGGAAATGAGGACAATCACTCCATTCACAATATCCTCAAAAAAATAAATAAAATACTTGGGAGTCAACCTAACAAAAGAGGTGAAAGACTTATACAATGAAAACTACAGAACCCTAAAGAGAGAAATAGAAGAAAATCTTAGAAGATGGAAAAATATACCCTGTTCATGGATAAGCATAACTAACATCATCAAAATGACAATATTACCAAAAGTTCTCTATAGGTTTAATGCAATGCCAATTAAAATCCCAAGGTCATTTCTTGTAGAAATAGATAAAACAATTATGAAATTCATATGGAAAACTAAAAGACCCAGAATAGCAAAAACAGCTCTAAGCAGGAAGTGTGAATCAGGCAGTATACCGATACCAGACCTCAAACTATACTACAGATCAATAGTAACAAAAATAGCATGGTACTGGTGCCAAAACAGGTGGGTGGACCAGTGGTACAGAATAGAGGACACAGAAACCAATCCACAAAACTACAACTATCTTATATTTGATAAAGGGGCTAAAAGCATGCAATGGAGGAAGGATAGCATCTTCAACAAATGGTGCGGGGAAAACTGGAATTCCATATGTAACAAAATGAAACTGAATCCCCTCCTCTCGCCATGCACAAGAGTTAACTCAAAATAGATCTAGGAGGTTGACATCAAATCAGAGACACTGCATCTGGTAGAAGAAAACTTTTGCCACAATCTACATACTGTGGGGTCGGGCTCCAAATTTCTCAATAGGACACCCATAGCACAAGAGTTAATCACTAGAATCAACAAATGGGACTTACGCAAACTAAATAGATTTTTCTCAGCAAAAGAAACAATAAGAGAGGTAAATATGGAGCCTACATCCTTGGAACAAATCTTTACTCCTCACACTTCAGATAGAGCCCTAATATCAAGAGTATACAAAGAACTCAAAAAAATTAAACAATAAGAAAATGAATAACCCAATCAACAAATGGGCCAATGACCTGAACAGACACTTCTCAGAGGAGGACATACAATCAATCAATAAGTACATGAAAAAATGCTCACCATCTCTAGCAGTCAGAGAAAAGCAAAACAAACCCACCCTAAGATACCATCTCACTGCAGTAAGATTGGCAGCCATTATGAAGTCAAACGACAACATGTGCTGTCGAGGATGTGGGGAAAAGGGCACACCTGTACATTGCTGGTGGGACTGCAAATTAGTGCAGCCAATTTGGAAAGCAGTATGGAGATTTCTTGGAAAGCTGGGAATGGAACCACCATTTGACCTATTCCCCTTCTCGGTCTATTCCCTAAACACCTAAAAAGAGCATGCTACAGAGATACTGATAAATCGATGTTCATAGCAGCACAATTCACAATGGCAAGACTGTGGAACCAACCTAGATTCCCTTCAATAGATGAATGGATTAAAAATGTGGCATTTATATAGAATGGCTTTTGACTCACAAGGTGCAGCCAGCAGACCCTTATATGTAAAGGCAAATTGTTATATGGTTTGGTTTCAGGTAAATCTTCAGAATCAGGTTGCTATGGACATGGGGGCAAACTATGAGAGATAGAAGATTGGATGGTGCATTCTCCTGCAGACCCTGACCATACACAGGTGACACAACTCTTTCCAGCACTGTGTCCCAGTTGAACTCCTTGTATTTCGTGATGCAAATACCAAACTCCCAGTGCAGCAGCAAGAAACCCATGAAAAGTGGAGGATGACCAAATGGCTTGACAGTTCAAACGGGGAGACACTTAGGTTCCAGTGTCCACAGTTTACTTAGGAAGAGAGAATTCAGCACTGTGGTCTCATGTTCATTGGAAAATAAGAAACCATGTCCTCCAGGTCACATAGATGCAGACCCATCTTTGAAGGTCTCACTACAAAGGAAGCTAAAGCTCCTTACAACAAAATATATTTCAAGTGCCCAACCTCAGAGAGACTTTCTCAAGAAGTCTTTAGGCCAGCAGAGCTCCATATGTGTGGACTGTTTAACCTTTCCCTTACTTTTGGAAACTCCTTTAACACCTCCAATTTTTTGAACTACTGAGCATATTTTATTCCACATATGAATTCACAGATTTTCTAACTCTTCTCCTCTAATTGTGTTTTACTAGGGTCGAAGGTAATGACAAGGCATTGTTCTTGATGAGAGTTGGAAGATTTTTGCGTAGCATATGTTTGCGTACACATTGGATTCATTTTCCTATTTTCCATTCAAAATACTGAATCCCTGACACTAACCCATACCCTACTAGACTTTGACGATTAATCCTAATATGGTGAAGAAAAATAACCCAAAGAGTATAGAAATACAAGCAGTTCAGAGGAGGCATGGTGTATACTAGGTCTTGCCTTTTGCATGATAAAGGGTAGGTATTATAAAAATAGTCAATTTTTAATTGAAATAGTTCTACATGTATTTTTAAAGGTAACAAATATGTGACTTCCTGTCTCCTTTTCTCTGTAGCCTATTCAGCACATGTATTTTTATACGCACATATAGAATCCTACTTGGTATCACACATAATTTCTTTTGAGGATACTGACTTGGAAGATAAAAATTGTGAGAAGAGATCATTCCTCCTAAATGCTGTTGGAACTGAAAATTCAACCTATGTCAGCTTCCTAGTAGAACAACATTATACATGAATCCATGTTAAGCAAAATGAATATTTTTCGATATGTGGATTATATATATTTCATGATGAAATGCGATTGGCATATATATTGCTACTTTTTAATGTCTGTGTGTGTGTGTGTGTGTGTGTGTGTGTGTGTGACTCTCCAAGTTTTTTAAAATATGAAATATATGTGTATTATATACACTCCCTAAATTCATTCATGTTCATGTATGTGGATTTCTAATCAACTTTTCAGAAGATTATTCTCAGAAATATTCCTCCACCTGGAATACATATTTGTTTCCCATTACTGAAATCTGACTTCAGTTAATGGTTCATACAAATCCTAACATTTCTACATTAACTGACCCAGTTTAACATCAAAGCAAGTAGATTACTATGGGACAAGTTGTCTATTTTGAACTTCATTTCTATTCAACACTGCTACATTACTATTTCTTCACGTTTAGCCCATCATAGCATATATATTTCATCCACAAGTTCACAAATTTAGAGGCATTTGGTTCACTTTAAATCCCTTCCTGCTTTAGAACACATGTATTCATCCAGGTTTCTTGACTGGAATTTTTTGAGACTTCTTTCCAAACACATTATTTTCGATTTCCATAATCCTTTTGAAGAAAATCTCACACACCCTTCATGATAAACCATAACCTAATATTACCATTAGATGTATAACTGGTTGGAATGAATGATTGTATATCAATATTAGATTTCCTGTATATTTTCAGATATCAATTAAATGAATTATTTAAAGTGGAACCAGTTATATTATTTATTCACAGTATGGTCTACTCATGCATTATCTCTATATTCACAGACACAGCGTACACCTCTTTGTACCCCCAATACTAATTTATACATCTTCTCAATATTACTCCCGGAAATGGTTGAAGAAATACTCATGTCACCTGATCTACATATACATTTTATCACAGTAATATTCTGGACAAAACTGCAAAGGTCACACTTATGATTTTACAAAGCCTAAATGGAAAGTGAACACGGATTACTAAAAACATCCATGTCCATGTTGCCTAATGCTCTCAAATGTCATTCTTTGGTGACTACATATTTGTTTCTTCCTAAGATTATATATTCAAACTCAATCCTGTTGAAAATGTCTAATCCTAACACTCACTTTGTACTTTGCCTAATTTCCTATTGTCTTCCTTGATATTTGCTTTCCTACATTTTTTCCCTAGTTCATCTTTGTGACTGACTCTTCACATGTGCTGACATTGGCATTCACTCTCTAATCGAAACCCTGTTGCTAAAGATTTTTTTTTCCAAATTCTATACTCACACTTCTTCCGAAAACTACCGATTATCTTCCTAATCTTACCGACTATCCCTTTTGGAGTTGGTGTTCCCTTCTAAATTCAATCATCCAAGGTACAAAGTCTTATGCCATTGTATATTGATTTATCCAAGAAAACTCTGCTGAAGGTAATTCAATGCTAAGTATCCCAATCAAGGGCCCAATTCCCTTCTTGGCTTCAAATCTTACCTAGATTTCTGTTTTCATACATATATTTCACCTCTATGTTCTTATAAATATAGCAGATTCCCAATATCATTATTCATCCCTCAGAATAATTCCTAACCCAAATTGAACAAGTTATTAATGCTAACCATACACTGTTCCCTCAATCTAACTTTACAGAAGAACGGGACAGAGTTGGTCTTACAATACAGGAATATAGGGGATCTTCCACCTGCTGAGAACCTCAAAGGTCCATGCAGATATGACCCCTGGAGAAGATGTAGGCAAATATGAAGGACCAAACAAGGCCTGTGTGGAGAGCTGTTCCTGGGTGCCTATGGTTGATATACCATTCTAACTTGTAAAAGTGTCACATGAAGTTGGGGTAGCCACCAGCACTTGTCCCCGTTGAACTCCTTGTATTTCGTTAAGCAAATACCAAACTCCCAGTGCAGCAGCAAGAAACACCACGAAAATGGAGGATGAACAAATGGCTTCACAGTCCACATGGGGAGACACTTTGCCCCCAGTGGCCACAGATTACCTACAAACAGGGAATTCAGTACTGCTGCCATATGTTCATTATTAAATAAGATACCATGTCCTCCAGGTCACATAGATGCACACCCAGCTTTGATGGTCTCACTACAAAGAAGCTATAGCTCCGGACAACAATATAAATTTAAGTGCCCAACCTCAAAGCCAGTTTCTCAAGAAGTCTTTAGGCCAGCAGAGCTCCATGTTTGGGTTGTCTTTACAATGTCCCTTACTTTGTGAAACTCCTCCACCACATCCAAGGTTGTGAACTCCTGAGAATTTCCCATTCCAGATTGGATTTATTTTCCAATTTTCACTTCTACAGTAACTGACCTAGTTTTACATCAATGCAAGTAGATTCCTATGGAATATGATGTGTATTTTGAAGTTCATTTTTATTCAACACTGTTACATTACTATTTCTTCAGTTTATGCACATAATAGGATATATATTTATTCCACAAGTTAGGAAGTTTATAGGCATTTGTTTCACTTTCAATCACTTTCTGCTTCAGAACACATGTATTCCTCCATGTTTCTTGACTGGTCTTCTCATGAGACTTCTTTCCAAACACATTATTTTCTATTTCCGTAATCACTTTTGAAACAAAACTCACACACCCTTCATTATAAACCATAACTCTAAGATTACCATTAGATGTATAACTCTTTGGAATGAATGATTGTATATCAATATAAGATTTCCTATATATTTTCAGATTTCAATTCAATCCATTATTTAAGTGGAACCAGTTATATTTTTTCCCAGTATGATCTATTTATGCATTATCTCTATATTCATAGACACAGCGTACACCTCTTTGTACCCCCAATACTAATTTATTCGTCTTCACAATATTGCTCCCGGAAATGGTGGAAGAAATACTCATTTCACCTGATCTACATATACATTTTATTACAGTAATATTCTGGACACCAAATGCAAAGGTCACACTTATTATTGTACCAAAGCCTAAATGGAAAGTGAGCATGGATTACTAAAAACATCCATGTCCACATTGCCTAATTCTCTCAAATGTCAATCCTATTCGTGACTACATATGTGTTTCTTCCTAAGATTATATATTCAACCTGAACCCTTTGAAAAAGTCTAATCCTATCACTTTATAGTTTGCCTGATTTTGTAATGTCTCTATTGATATCTGCTTTCCTACATATTTCCCAAGTTCATCATTGTGATTGACTCTTCACATGTGCTGACTAACATATTCACTCTCTAACCAAAACCCTATTGCAAAAGAACTTTTGTTCCAAATACTATACTCACTCTTCTTCCTATACCTACCGACTATCTTCCTAATCCTACCGACTATCCCTGTTTGACTGGATGTTCTCTTGTATGTACATTCAATCATCCAAGGTAGAAGATCCTATGCCATTGATTATAGATTTATTTTAGACATCTGTGCAGAAAGTAATTCAATGCTAATTATCCCAGTCAAGGTCCCAATGCCATTCTGGGCTTCGAATCTTACCTAGATTTCTGTTTTTATAATTATATTTCACCTCTATATTCTTTTAAATATTTTAGGTTCCAAATACCATCATTCATCCAGCAGAATGATTTCTAACCCAAATCAAACATGTTGTTAACCTTAACCATTCACTGTTCCATCAATCTAACTTTACGGAAGAGCAGGGATAGAGTTGGTCTTAAAACACAGGAATGTATGAGATATTTCACCTGATGAAAACCTCAAAGGTACATGCATAAATGATCCCTGAAGAACATGAAGGCAGCTATA
This sequence comes from Callospermophilus lateralis, assembly GCF_048772815.1. Taxonomy (NCBI): domain Eukaryota; kingdom Metazoa; phylum Chordata; class Mammalia; order Rodentia; family Sciuridae; genus Callospermophilus; species Callospermophilus lateralis. The sequence continues at coordinate 8,682,428 of NW_027515276.1, read as the reverse complement.
AAGGACCTGAGAGAGCAAAAGTCATCTTCAATGGCAAACAACCTGGTCAGGATGAAGGGTTCTGTCTGAATCAGCCTCTCTCTTCTTAATGTAGAGAAAATGTACCAAACCCAGCCTGTGTGGGTAGCTGTTCCAGGGCGCCTATTATTGATATACCATTCTAACTTGTGAAAGTGTAACAGGAAGTAGGGGCAGCCTCCTTCTCATGTGACACTTGGAAGCCACTGGTAGGACAAAGTGATTGCCAAGGCAGTAACCTCATTCAGTTCCTGAAGGAAGTGACCTCACCTCACTTTTTTGGTGATTAAAATCTCTGAACTTGGGATTCATGAAGCCAGTCACCCATAGCCAGTCTCAGTCCCAGTCCCAGTGGTCACACTTGTTTGGATTTACCAAAGACAGAGTCAGTCTTTCTTGGTAACTACTGATGTGAGGATGGCCAAATGCCAGGAAAGCTCTGAAGAGGAGCCGTTTCTGAGAAAGCAGGTAGTGGCTCACCTCTGGCTCCTGACACCTTCACAGAGTTAGCCAAGGAGACCAGATCTGACACAGGTCAGGCCATTTCAGGGGAATATAGTATGGTCCACCAGTCAGAGGACACTCTGGATATTCACAGACCTACTTGAGTTAAGGAGGTGCCTTTGTGGGTGTGGGTGTGAGTTTGTGGTTTTGTCTAATGTTTTGAGAATAGGTAGGAAAGGCGGTTTGTTTGGATTGGAGTGTACTGTTTCTAGTAAGTCGTTTGACAAGGCGAGTGCTTCTATATCTGTGTTTCCCACTCTGTCCGTGGTTGTAGACATTAGAAAAGACAATGCATCAAGGATGTGTCCTGTCTAGTAGAATGCTTCCCAGCATTCTTCCTGCCCGATTTAGGAATGGACTGTGGCTCGCCTTATGCATGGGAAACACCTACTAACTTTCTAAGTTCCTGTTTTCTTCCTGAATTCCGGCAAATCTCAAGAATAGGCCCATGGTTTTGAGTCCAAGATATGTACCACCTCCAAGCTCTGTGACATGGCCATGTACTTGATAGCTGTAGGGAATGGGAACATCTTAGAAAACTCAAATAACTGTGTGACCAGTAAACTCTCAGTGGAGAGACCCTGCTTTGGTTTATTTGCATACTAATGGTTATGTTGCCCTGAATGTCAAGAAGGTCTTTGCCTCAGGCCACCCCTTTGTGAAGCCTGAAGAAAACTGTTTTCAAATGGAAATAAATGGGCATAACATGTTGCTCTTTGCTTAATTGCTTTGGAAAGGGATGTGTCCGAATCAGCCTCTTGGGCCTCTGTGAGGTTGTGGCTTAGATTCTCAGCACATGATAGATCTAAAGATAGATTCCATGTGTGCAATCAAAACCAAAATGGCAAAAAAATTAGTCATTGTGGATGAGTCTCTTGCATTCCTCTGTTAGGTTCTTTACCTCCATCAAGTGTGAATAGGAATCCTTTTGGTCAAATGAGTTCTTCAAAGCCCTGCAGAGGTGCCTGTGTTTTCTCAAGACTCCAAATCACATAAAGAATCTATACATGAGAGTCAGTAGGCCTGAAATTGGAGAAGGAGAGCAGTATTAATGGCAGGCCTATTTGATCACTCCTGGTTCACAGGAAGGGTGTCCATGTCACCCTGACTTTAGGCAAATGAGGGGCAAGCAACATTATTTTGGACACTCTCTTGGGATGCATTCCGCATGGTAACCTCCAGCCAGAGGTTATGATGAATGTCTATATTTAAGAAGATGAGGGCCATGTGGGTGTATTTTGGTTTTAATTGTGGTCATTCTTGTGGCAGTTGGAAGAGATGACTGGATCCACCTGGCTTGAACTCTGGTGTCATTCCCCTTAGAGACTGAGTTCTGGAACACACATCAAGGAAGAATTGCCATAAATTGTGTGGGGATTTTAAGAGGCCACGCATGAGAGTCGCCCTTGGAAACTGAGATCTATGCCCACGGTGGCTTTCCACAGAGCACTGGGAATCTCAGACAGGATATCACATGATTTAATTCTGAAAAACTTGGCAGCCATATTTGATAGTCAAAACACACATGGACCTCAATTTTAGACCTCAATGGGCGTGGCTTCATGTGACCTTTTGGCCATGCTCTGGGAAGCCTTGCCTGTGAGAGTTCTCCAGAGCTTTCATTGAAATGATCTTCCTCAACATTGAATAATTCCTGAATGAATTGAAATAAACAGTGCCTCCAACTTTATCCTTGAAATTTGGCTAGATAAATACCATGAAATTTTTAAAATTCCAATGACCAGGTGGCACTGAAGAACCTTTGGATGTCCTGTTGCTGATCATGAGTGTACCAGACAGTGCCTTGATTAACTGGTTTTCATGAATATGGTGTAGAACAGAGATGCCAGTAATTTGGAGCCTGTAGAATAGTGGGCCTAGAGCAGAGGTGATTAAGTGTGTGATAAAACATCTGTGGTGGGGTCATGTGGATCTGCCATTGTCTTCCAAATGGCTTGTGACTGACATGGTGCAGCCAGCAGAACATTGTATATAAACGCATCATGTTATATGGAGAGGTTTAAGGGCAATGTTCAGAATCAGGTTGCTATGGTCACGGAGGCAACCTATGTGGTATACAAGCCCTGTTGGTGCATTCTCCTGCAGACCCTGACCCACCACATGTGACAGAACTCCCTCCAGCACTGTGGTCAAGATTAACTCCTTGTATTTCATGAAACAAATACAAAACTCTGAGTGCAGCAGGAGACATTATAAAAAGTGGAGGATGATGAAATGGCTTCACAGTCCACATTGGGAGACACATAGACCCCAGTGGCCATAGTTTACCTACAAAGAGAGAATTCAGCACTGCTGCTTCATGTTAATTGGAAAATTATAAACCATGTTCTCAAGGTCACAGACATGCATAAACAGCTTTGATGGTCTTACTAGAAAAAAAGCTAAAGCTCCTGAAAACAACATATATTTCAACTGTCCATCTTAGAGGCAGTTTCTGCAGAGTCTTTAGGCTGGCAAATCTTCATGTTTGTGGAGTATTTACATAGTCCCTTACTTTTGGAAACTCCTCTACCATCTCCAAGGTTGTGAAATCCGGAGCAGTTTTCATTTCAGGTATGAATTCAAAGATTTTCTAACTCTTTTCCTCTAATTGTGTCTTACTTGGGGTGAAAATAATGTAAAGTTATTGTTCTAAATGAGAGTGGGAAAATTTTTGTGTAACACTAATTTGCATACACATTGATCCATTTTCCAATTTTCCATTTGAAATACTGAATCCCTGACAGTAACTCATACCCTACTATACTCTGACTACTAATCCTAATATGATGGAGAATAATACCCAAACAGAATGAAAATACAAGCAGTTCAGTGGAGACATGGTGTACAGTTGGACTTCCCTTTTGCATGATTAAGGGTAGGTGTTATAAATCTACTCAATTTTTAATTGAAATAGTCCTCCATGTGTTTTTAAAGTTCACAAATATGTTAACATGTCTCCCTTTCTCTGTAGCCTACTCAGCACATGTATTTTTATATGCACATAGAGAATCCTACCTGGTATCACACGTACATTTTCATGAGTTGGCTGAATTGGCAGATACAAATTGTGAGAAGAGATCAGTCCTCCTAAACCCTGTGGGAACTGAAAATTCAAACTATGTGTGAGTTTCCCAGTAGAACAATATTATACATAAATCCATGTTCAGTATAATAAATATTTTTGCATCTGTGGATGATGTATATTACATGATGAATTATGATTAGCATGTATTTATTGATACTTTTTAATGTATATTTGTGTTTATTTAAAAAAATATATATATATATATATATATATATATATATATATATCTCCAGATTTCTCAAACTATGAAATATATGTGTCTTATACACACTCTGTAAATTCATTCATGTTCATGTATATGATTTATAATCAACTTTTCAGAAGATAATTCTCAGAAATATTCATCCACCTGAAATACATATTTGTTTCCCAGTACTGAAAACTAACTTCAATCAATGGTGTTTACAAATCCTAATATTTCTACAGTAACTGACCCAGTTTAACATCAATGCCAGTAGATTCCAATGGGACATGATGTCTATATTGACCTTCATTTTAATCCAACACTGGTACATTACTATTTCTTCAGTTTTTGCACATCATAGGATATGTATTTCATCCACAAGTTCACAAATATATAGGAATTTGTTTCACTTTCAAGCACTTCTTGCTTCAGAACACATGTATTCCTCCATGTTACTTGATTCATCTTTTCATGAGACTTCTTTCCAAATACATTATTTTCAATTTCCATAATCAATTTCGAAGCTAAACTCACACACTCTTCATGATGAACCATAACATTAATATTAACATTAGATGTATAACTGGTTGGAATGAAAAGTTGTATATCAATATAAGATTTCCTCTATATGTTCACGATTCAATTCAATCCTTTATTTAAAGTTGGAACCAGTTATGTTTTTTATTCACAGTATTGTCTATTAATGCATAATCTCTATATTCATAGATACAGTGTACTCCTCTTTGTTCCTTCAATACTAATTTATACGTCTTCAAAATATTGCTCCCAGAAATGGTGGAAGAAATACTCATGTCACCTTATCTATATATAGATTTCATCACAGGAATATTCTGGACACAAAAAGCGAAGGTCACACTCATGATTGTATCAAAGCCTAAATGCCAAGGGAGCGTGGATTACTAAAAAGAACCATGTCCAGGTTGCCTAATGATCTCAAATGTAAATTCAATTGGTGACTACATATTTGTTTCTTCCTAAGATTATATATTCAACCTCAAACATGTTGAAAATGTCTAATCCTATCACTCACTTCATACTTTTCCTGATTTCGTAATATCTTTATTGATACCTGCTTTCATACATATTTCCCCCAGTTCATCATTGTGACTGACACTTCACATATGCTGACATTTACATTCACTCTTTACCCGAAACCCTATTGCTAAAGAACTTTTGGTCCAAATCCTATACTCACTCTTCTTTCTAAACCTACTGACTATCTTCCTAATGCTACTGACTATAGTTTTTTGACTCGATGTTCTCTTCGACAATCAATTATCCAAGGTATATGGTCCTATGCCATTGTATATCAATTTATCTGAGACACATGTGCAGAACATAATTCAAACCTAAGTATCCCACTCAAGGGCCCAGTTCCCTCTGGCTTCCAATCTTACCTAGATTTCTGTTTTTATACTTATATTTTACCTATATATTTTTGTAAATATCACAGGCTCCCAATACCATTATTCATCCGGCAGAAAGATTCCTAACGCAAATCAAACATGTTATTAACCCTAAACATACACTTTTCCCTCAATCTAACTTTACAGAAGAGGAGGGACAGAGTTGGTCTTACAATACAGGAATGTAGGGGATCTTCCACCTGCTGAGGACATCAAAGGTATATGCAGAAATGATCCCCTGAGATGATGAAGGAAGCTATGAAGGACCTGAGAGAGCAAAAGACATCTTCCATGGCAAACTATCTGGTCAGGATGAAGGGATGTGTCTCATTCAGCCTCTACCTTCTTAATGTAGAGAAGATGGACCAAACCAGGCCTGTGTGGAGAGCTGTTCCCAGGTACCTATGGTTGGTATACCATTCTAACTGTGAAAGTGTGACAGGAAGTAGGGACAGCCTCCATCTCATGGGACTTTTACATGTAACTTTTAGGACAAAGTGGTTGCAAAGTCAGTGACCTCATTCAGTTCCTGAGGGAAATGACCTCACCTCACTGCCTTGGTGATGGAACTCTCTGGACGTTTGATCCTGGAAGACAGGCACCAAGAGCCAGTCCCAGTCCCAGTCCCAGTGGTCTCACTTGTTTTGATTTATCAAGAACAGAGTCAGTCTTTCTTAGTACCTACTGATGTGACGATGGCCAAATGACAGGAAAGCTCTGAAGAGGAGCTTTTCCTGGGAAATCAGGTAGTGGCTCACCCATGGCTCCTAACAACTTCAAAGTGTTGGCCAAGGAGACTAGATCTGATACAGGACAGGCCATTTTGGGGGAACATACAATGGCCCACCATTCCGAGGACACTCTGGATAGTCACAGACTTACTTGAGCAAAGGAGGTGCCTTTGAGTGTGTGTGTGTGGGTTTGTGGTTTTGTCTCATGTTCTGAGAATAGGAAGGAAAGGCTCTTTGTTTGGATTGGTGTGGACTGTTTTCAGTAAGTCATTTGACAAGGCGAGTGCTTCTATGTCTGTGCATCCCACTCTGTTCGTGGTTGTAGACATTAGAAAAGAGAATGCATCAATGGATGTGTCCTGTCTAGTAGAAAGCTTCCAAACATTCATCCTGCCCAATTTACAAATGGACTGCAGCTTGTCTTATTGAAGGGCAACATCTGCTCTCTTACTAAGTTTCTGTTTTCTTCCTGAATTCTGGAAACTCTCCAGAATAGCCTCATGGTTTTGTGTCCAAGATATGTACCACCTCCAAGCTCTGTGATATGGTGATGTACTGGATAGCTGAAGGGAATGGCGAGCATCTAAGAAAACTCAGATATCAGTGGGACCAGGAAAGTCTCAGTGGAGAAACCCTTCTTTCGGGCTTTTGCTTACCTATTGTTCTGCTGCCCGGAATTTCAGGAAGGTTTTTACCTCAGGACACTCATTTGTGAAGCCTGAAGAAAACAGTTTTCAAATGGAAATGAATGGGCATCACCTGTGGCTCTTTGCTTAATTTCATTGGAAATGGATGTTTCTGAAACAGCCTCTTGGCCCTTGGTGAGGCTGTGGTTAGATACTCAGCACCTTATACATCCCACGTGTTCATCCAAAACCAAAATGGCCAAAAGAGCAGTCCTTGTGGATGAAGTCTCTCCCTACCTCTGTAAGGTTCCTGACCTCTATCAAGTGAGAATAGGGTGCCTTTGGGTCAAATGAGTTCTTCAAAGCCCTTCAGAGGCTAGCCCATAGGTGATTCCAATGATTCCAATTCACATGAAGATTCTAAACCCCACAGTCAGTAGTCCTCAAATTGGAGAAGCAGAGCAGTATTAACGGCAGGCCTATTTGATCAGTCATGGTTCACAGAAAGGTGTTCAGGCCACCCAAACTTTAAGCAAATGAGGGGCAAGGGAGCTTATTTTGGACACTGTCTTGGGCTGTGACCCTCATGGAAACCTCCATCCAGAGGTTAAAATGAGTGTCTATATGGAAGAAGATGATGGCCATGTGGAAGTGTTCTGGTTTTAATTGTGGTTATTAGTGTGGTTGTTGAAAAATATGACTGGCTCCACCTGGTCTTGAACTCTGGTGTGATTCCCCTTAGAGACTGAGTTCTGGAACTGATCTCAGAGAAGTATTGCCATGAGTTTTGTTGGGATTTTAGAAGGCCATGCATGAGAGTCACCCTTGGAAACTGAGATCTGTGCCCAGGAAGGCTTTCCACAGAGCACAGGGAATCTCAGCCAGGTTATCACATAATTTTTTTCTGAAAGAATTAGCAGCCATAGTTGAGAGGCAAAACAGGCAAGGATTTTACATTGTAGACCTCAATGGGCCTGGCTTCATGTGACCATTTGGCAACACTTTGGGAAGCCTTGCCTGTGAGAGTTATCCAGAGCGTTCATTGAAATGGGCTTCCTCACCATTTAATGGTTACTGAATTAAATGAAACCATCAGTGCCTACAACTTCATCCTTGAAAAATGGGCTCGATAAATACCATGAAATTTTTGAAATTCCCATGACCAGGTGGCACTGGAAAACCATTGGAGATCCTGTTGCTGATCATGAGTGTACCAGAAAGTGCCTTGATTGACTGGGTTTCACAAAAAAATTGTGTAGAACAGAGATGCCAGTAAGTTGGAACCTGCTGAGTAGTGGGCCTAAAGCAAAGGTGGGTAGGTGTGAGATAAAACATCTCTGGTGGTTTCATGTGGATCGGCCGTTGGCTTTCAAATGGCTTTTGACTGACATGATGCAGCCAGCAGACCCTTATATGAAAAGGCATCTTGTTATATGGATAGGTTTCTGGGCAATGTTCAGAATCAGGTTGATATGGTCAAGGGGGCAAGCTATGTTGGACATAAGCCTGGTTGGTGCATTCTCCTGCAGACTCTGTCCCACCACACGTGACAGAACTCCCTCCAGCACTGTGTCCCAGTTGAACTCCTTGTATTTCATGAAGCAAATACCAAACTCCCAGTGCAGCAGCAAGAATCACCACGAAAAGTAGAGTATGACCAAATGGCTTCACAGTCCACACGAAGAGACACTTATCCCCCAGTTGCCACAGTTTACCTACAAAGTGAGAATTCAGCACTGCTGCCTCATTTTCATTGGAAAATAAGATACCATGTCCTTCAGGTCACATAGATGTTGACCCAGTTTTGATGCTCTCACTACATTGGATGCTAAAGCTACCGACAACAACATACATTTCAAGTGTCCCAACTCAGAGGCAGTATCTCAAGAAGTCTTTAGGCCTGCAGAGCTCCATGTTTGTGGAGTGTTTACCTTGTCTTTTATTTTTGGAAAGTCATCTACCACCTCCAAGGTTGTGAACTCCTGAGCATATTCCATTCCGGGTATGTATTCACAGATTTTCTAACTCTTATCCTCTAATTGTGTATTTCTTCCAGCGAGGGTAATATCAAGGGATTGTTCTTAATGTGAGTGGGAAGATTTTTGTGTAGCACATATTTGCAAACACATTGGGTTTACTTTCCTATTTTCCATTCGAAATACTGAATCTCTGACACTAACCCATACCCTACTAGACTCTGACTACTAATCCTTATATGATGGAGAATAGTAACCCAAACAGAATACAAATACCAGCAATTCAGAGAAGGCATGATATGTAGTTGGACATCCCTTTTGGATTATATTGTGTAGGAGTTAAAATATATATTTAATGTTTATTGACATAGTTCTCCATGTGTTTTTAAAATTAACAAATATGTGAATTCCTCTCTCCCTTTTCTGTAGCCTATTAAGCACATGTATTTTTATATGCACAAATAGAATCCTACCTGGTATCACATGTACATTCTTCTGAGGTGGCTGACATGGCAGATAAAAATTGTGAGAAGAGATCACTCCTCCTAACCTCTGTTGGAACCGAAAATTTAACCTATGGGTGAGCTTCCTAGTTGACCAACATTATGCATAAATCCATTTTCAGTAAAATGTATATTTTTGGATAAGTGGATGTTATATATTTAATGATGAATTTCGATTGGCATATATATTGCTACTTTTTAATGTCTCTGTGTGTGTGTGTTTGTGTGTGTGTGTGTGTGTATATATATATATATATACTCTCCAGATTTTTCAAAATATGAAATATATGTGTCTTATTATACACTTCCTAAAATCATTTATATTCATGTATGAGGATTTATAATGAACTTTTCACAAGATTATTCTCAGAAATATTCATCCACCTGAAATACATATTTGTTTCCTAATACTGAAAACTAACTTCAGTGAATGGTGCATACAAATCATAATATTTTGACATTGCAAGAGGGCCGTGAATAGAGAGCATCATACCCATTGTACCGCGCCACTGCGCAGGTGACTAACGACTAAGAACGACAAAAAACTATCTTGTTAGGAACTTACAGCAAAATGGGGGTGCACTGAAACCTAGAAGAAGGATTTCTAGCACTGAGGTCCGGTAAATGAGTCCCAAACATGAGCCAACTCTGCGACCGGAGATCCTGTCTGACTGATCCGCGCGACCCGTCCAGTGGCTACAGACAGCAGGGCACCACCGAGATGCGATCAATAATCACGGAGAAACGTTGATGCAGATTCTGTGGAATTCTGCCAGTAGAGTCCCCACTGAGCCCTGGGCTGAGTTCAGGGTTTCAGATGGAGAAGGAAGTGGTACAGTTCTAACCCCCACAATAGAAACTCCACAAAGGAAACCAACGGCCACCATCTTGGTGAGCTGAAGTAACGACAGCCACTCCCCTACAGATTGCAACAATAAAACAGGTGCTGTTACTCAGCTCATTTCCCATACTTCGGGGAATTTGCATCAAATCTCTCCTAGGCTTTCTGGGGGAGAGATTATCAGAGCGAGCCTGCATAAAGACAGGGGAAAACTAGAGGCACCTGACTTTCAACTCCCCCTCCCATCAGTGGTGAAAAAAACCTGTCTAGCCAGCGCTGAGAGAGGGGCAAGCGGAAAAAAAAAATCAAAACAATAGAGTGCCGGTGTTCCCAATAGCCAACTGTGCAATCAGAGATTCGGGCTGATTGAATCATGCAGCCAGACCTGCTGTTACAGATGGCGGGGCACCACCGAGAAGTGACCTGAAGCAGGGAGAAATGTTGCTGCGGATTCTGTGGAATCCTGCCGGCTGAGCTCCCACTGATCCCCGGGCTGAGTTTGGGAATTCAGACAGGGAAGAAAGTGGTATAGTTCTATCCCCCACAAAAGAAACTCCACCAAGGAAACCAGCGGCCACCATCTTTGAGATCTGAAGTAACCACCGCCCCTCTCCAATAGATTGCAACAATAAAACAGATGTGTGTTACTCAGCTCATCTCTCATACAGCGGGAAATTCGCATAAAATATCTCCTAGGCTTTCCGGGGGAGGGTTAATCAGAGCAAGCCTGCATAAAGACGCAAGAAAAACTAGAGACACCTGACTTTCGACTCCCCCTACCATCAGTGGCAATAACGAAACGTGTATAGCCAGTGCTGGGGGAGGGGCAAGCAGAAAAAATCAAAACAATAAAGTGTCTGGGTTCCCAAAAGACACCCTCCACCCCCAACAAACGGCAGGCACAGAGTACAGTTTGAACTGCCGAGAGGCATCACTCAGGGGAAATCTGGTCTAGAAAAAGAAACCAGGACAAGCAGGAGAAACCAAAGGCCTAGAAGGCAGGCCCTTGTGACTGGGCGGCTGGAGACCGCAGGCCCGCACGTGACATTCCACCCACTGCCTGAGTGACTGGGGGGCTGAGGAATGCCCGCCCGCCGGCAACCGAGCGTGAGACTGCGTGGCTAGAGATTGCCAACCCAACGGCGACAGCCCACCTGCTGCCCGCGTGACTGGGCGGCTGGAGACCGCCTGCCCGCTGGCGACCAACCGCGCAATTGGGCGGCTGGAGACCACCCGCCTGCCAGTGACCCAGAGCTGAAACAAACCAGAGACATTCAAGTCCCACCCCCCAATTCGGACACCTCGGCAAGGAGCCTGGGGCCCGCCAAAGCAGAGAGGTGACATCACTGGAGCTCGGCCTTCGGAATTACTTCCAAGCGGAATCCACTTTAGCAGGCATAGTTTACCAACACAAAGGAGAGACAACAGAGATATACAACACCAAAACAAATCTAAAGAATAAAGCAGAAACACAGCAATCAAATAGAGCTGGAAAGTAACGTGAACATCATGAAAAAACAAGGGCAAAAAAGGAGTACAAACAATGCAGGACAATTTAATTCTACAGGAGGACCTTGAAGCATCAGAAACAGGGATAGGGAAAGAACTCAAGGCATACCGAACTCAGATGGAAAGGAATATTAGAGAAGACATGAGGCAGCAAGTCCAAGCAATAAAAGTATATTTTGAAAATGAATTAAACAAACAAATTCAAATGGCAAAGAATGAGCATTACCAGGAGATAGAGATCTTAAAAAAAATATTAAACAGTAATCCTAGAAATGCAGGAAAATATAAACCAAATTAAAAACTCAAACGAGAGTATTACAAATAGACTAGATCAAGTAGAAGTCAGAATATCAGATAATGAAGACAAAGTTTATCAACTTGAAAAGAATAGAGTAAACACAGAAAAGATGCTTAAATCCCACCAGGAATTTATTCAAAAGATATGGGATGTCATTAAAAAACAAAAAACAAATTTAAGAGTCATCAGGATAGAAGAAGGCATAGAGATTCAAACCAAAGGAATGAACAACATATTAAATGAAATAATTCTATAAAACTTCCCAGAGATGAATGATGGATTGGATTGCCAATTCCTGGAAGCCTACAGGATCCCAAACATTCAAAACCAAAATAGACCAACTCCAAGACATATAATTATGAAGATAGCCAACATACAGAACAAGGAGAGAATATTAAAAGCTACAAGAGAAAGGAGGCAGATTACATTCAGGGGTAAACCAATTAGGTTAACAACTGATTTTTCATCACATTCGTTGAAAGTGAGAGGATCCTGGAACAATGTAATTCAAATGCTGGAAAAAAAAAAAAGAATTCCAACCAAGAATACCATATAAAGCAAAGTTAAGTTTCAGATTTGACAATGAAATTAAAGTCTTTCACGATAAACAAAAGCTAAAACAATTCTCAGCCAGAAAACCAGCACTGCAAAGCATTTTGTGCAAAATACTACAAGAAGAAGAGTTAAAAAATAGTGCCCAAAACTAACAGTGGGAAGTATCTCAGTAAAGCGGGAGGAAAGTAACCAAAAAAGTAAAAACTATCCAAACTAAAATATAATAAATAAATAAACATGACTGGAAGTACAAATCATATTTCAATTGTAACCTTAAATGTTAATGGCCTAATTTCACCAATCAAGAGACATGTGCTAGTGACCTGGATCAAAAAAACAAATCCAACAATATTCTGCGTTCAGAAGACTCATATGACAGGAAAAGACATACACAGGCTGAAGGTAAAAGGTTGGGAAAAATCATAACACTCACACGGCCCTCAGAAGCAAGAAGGATTTGCCATACTCATATGGAATAAAATCAACTTCAAACCTAAGTTAATCAAAAGGGATAAAGAATGACACTATATTCTGTTAAAAGGAATCATCCACCAACAAGAAAAAAACAATTATCAATTTGTATGCACCAAGCAATGGAGGTGCAACGTTCATAAAACAAACTCTCCTCAAGTTCAAGAGTCAAATAGACTACAACACAATAATTATGGGTGACTTCAACATACCACTCTCGGCATTAGAGAGATCCTCTAGACAAAAACTGAATAAAGAAAGTATAGAACTCAACAGCACAATCAATAACCTAGACTTAACCGACATATATAGAATATATCAACCATCATCAAGTGGATACATGTTCTTCTCAGCAGCACATGGATACTACTCAGAGATACACCATATATTATGCCATAGGGAAATTCTTAGTAAATATAAAGGCATGGAGATTATACCGTGCACCATATATGATCATAATGTAATGAAACTGGAAATCAATGAGAAAAGAAAGAAGGAAAAAATCCTACATCACATGGGAAATGAACAATATGCTACTGAATGATCAATGGGTTACAGAAGACATAAAGAAGGAGATAAAAAAATTCTTAGAGACAAATGACAATACAGACACAACATACCAGAATCTATGGGACACAATGAAAGCAGTTTTAAGAGGGAAATTCATTTCTTGGAGTTCTTTCCTCAAAAAAAGAAAACTACACCTCAAAAACCTAGAAAAGGAAGAGCAAAACAACAGCAAATGTAGTAGAAGACAAAAAATAATTAAATTTAGAGCAGAAATCAATGAAATTAAAACAAAAAAGGTTGAAAAAATTGATAAAACTAAAAGTTGGTTCTTTGAAAAAATAAATAAGATCGACAGGCCCTTAGCCATGCTAAGGAAAAGAAGAAGAAAGAGAATTCAAATTACTAACATATGGGATGAAAAAGGCAATATCACAACAGACACTACAGAAATACAGAAGATAATTAGAAAGTATTTTGAAACACTATATTCCAACAAAATAGAATATTGTGAAGATATTGATAAATTTCTTAAGTCATACGATCTGCCCAGATTGAGTCAGGAAGACACAAACAATTTAAACAGGCCAATAACAAAGGAAGAAATAGAAGAGGCAATCAAAAGACTACCAACCAAAAAAAAGCCCTGGACCGGATGGGTATACAGCGGATTTCTACAAAACCTTCAAAGAAGAATTAAAACCAATATATTTTCAAGCTTTTTCAAGAAATAGAAAAAGAAGGAGCTCTTCCAAATTCATTCTATGAGGCCAACATCACCCTGATCCCGAAACCAGACAAAGACACTTCAAAGAAAGAATACTACAGACCAATATCTCTAATGAACTTGGATGCAAAAATTCTCAATAAAATCCTGACGAATCAAATACAAAAGCATATCAAAATAATTGTGCACCATCATCAAGAAGGATTCATCCCCGTGATGCAAGGATGGTTCAATATACGAAAATCAATAAATGCCATTCACCACATCAATACAATTAAAGACAAGAACCATATGATCATCTCGATAGATGCAGAAAAAGCACTTGACAAAGTTCTGCATCCCTTTATGTTCAAAACACTATAAATACTAGGGATAACAGGAACTTACCTCAAAATTGTAAAAGCTATATATGCTAAACCTCAGGCTAGCATCATCCTAAATGGAGAAAAACTGAAGGCATTCCTTCTAAAATCTGGAACAAGACAGGGATGCCCTTTATCACCACTTCTATTCAATTTAGTTTTGAAATACTAGCCAGAGCAATTAAACAGACCAAAGAAATTAAAGGCATAAAAATAGGAAAAGAAGAATTTAAAGTATCACTATTTGCAGATGACATGATAATATATTTAACAGACACAAAAAGGTCTACAAAGAAATGGCTAGAGTTAATAAATGAATTCAGAAATGTGGCAGGATATATAATTAACACGCATAAATCAAAGGCATCCCTGTATAACAGCAACAAAACTTCTGAAATGGAAATGAGGAAAACCACTCTATTCACAATATCCTCAAATAAAATAAGATACTTGGGAATCAACCTAACAAAAGAGGTGAAAGATTTATATAATGAAAACTACAGAACTCTAAAGAGAGAGATAGAAGAAGATCTCAGAAGATGGAAACATGTGCCCTGTTCATGAATAGGCAGATCTAACAACATAAAAATGGCAATATTACACAAAGTTCTCTACAGGTTTAATGCAATGCCAATCAAAATCCCAACGGCATTTCTTGTAGAAATAGATAAATCAATCATGAAATTTATATGGAAAAACAAAAGACCCAGAATAGCAAAAGCAACTCTAAGCAGGAAGTGTGAATCTGGAGGTATAGCGATTCCAGAGTTCAAACTGTACTACAAAGCAATAGTAACAAAAACAGCATGGTACTGGTACCGAAAAAAGCAGGTGGACCAGTGGTACAGAAGAGAGGACACAGAAACCAATCCACAAAATTACAACTTTCTTATATTTGATAAAGGGGCTAAAAGCATGCAATGGAGGAAGGGTAGCATCTTCAACAAATGGTGCTGGGAAAATTGGAAATCCATATGCAACAAAATGAAACTGAATTCCCTTCTCTCGCCATGCACAAAATTTAACTCAAAATGGATCAAGGATCTAGATATAAAATCAGAGACACTGCATTTCATAGAAGAAAAAGTTGGCTACGATCTACATACTGTGGGGTCGGGCTCCAAATTTCTTAATAGGACGCGCATAGCCCAAGAGTTATTAACAAGAATAAAAAAATGAGACTTACTTAAACTAAAAAGTTTTTTTCTCTACCAGAGAAACAATAAGAGAGGTAAATAGAGAGCCTACATCCTGGGAACAAATTTTTACCCCTCACACTTCAGATAGAGCCCTAATATCCTGAATATACAAAGAATTCAAAAAAAAAAAACTATCAATGGATAACAAATAACCTAATCAACAAATGGGGCAAGGACCTGAAAT
Source organism: Callospermophilus lateralis (assembly GCF_048772815.1). Taxonomy (NCBI): domain Eukaryota; kingdom Metazoa; phylum Chordata; class Mammalia; order Rodentia; family Sciuridae; genus Callospermophilus; species Callospermophilus lateralis. The sequence goes on along the minus strand of NW_027515276.1, from coordinate 8,666,718 downwards.
GACACTTCACCGAGGAGGACATACAATCAATCAACAAGTACATGAAAAAATGCTCACCACATCTAGCAGTCAGAGAAATGCAAATCAAACCCACCCTAAGATACCATCTCACTCCAGTATGATTGGCAGCCATTATGAAGTCAAACAACAAGTGTTTACGAGGATGTGGGGAAAAGGGGACACTTGTACACTGCTGGTGGGACTGCAAATTGGTGAGGCCAACATGGAAAGCAGTATGGGAATTCCTGGGAAAACTAGGAATGGATCCACCATTTTAACCAGCTATCGCCCTTCTCGGACTATTCCCTGAGGATCTTTAAAGAGTGTACTAAAGGGATACTGCCACATCAATGATCATAGTGGCACAATTCACAATAGCTAGACTGTGGAACCAACCTAGATGCAATTCAATAGATGAATGGATAAAAAAAAATGTGGCATCTATACACGATGGATGCAGCACTAAAAAATGACAAAATCATAGAATTTGCAGGGAAATGGATGGCATTAAAGCAGATTATGCTAAGAGAAGCTAGCCAATGCTTAAAAAAATTGGCAAATGTCTTCTTTGATAAAAAGAGAGTAACTAAGAATAGAACAGTGAGGAAAAGCATGAGGAAAAGATTAATATTAAACAAAGATGAGTGGGAGAGAGAAAGGGAGAGAGAAGGGAAAGCATATGGAAATGGTAGTAGACCCTCATTGTTACATAAAATTACATATAAGACGTTGTGAGGGGAAAGGCGGGAACAAGAGAGAGAAGTGAAGAATAGCAGATGAGGAAGAGAGGGAAGATAGGATGGGAGGGGAGGGGGGATAGTAGGGGATAATAAAGGTAGCAGAGGACAACAGTCACTAATATGACATTATGTAAAAATGTGAATGTGTAACTGATGTGATTCTGCAATTCGTATTTGGGGAAAATTGGGAGTTCATAACCCATTTGAGTCAAATGTATGAAAGATGATATATCATGAGCTTTGTAATGTTTTGAAAAACCAATAAAAATAAATAAGCAAAGGTTTAAAATTGAGTGGGAAAAAATCAGCTAAAAAAGAGTTGAGATGCATTCATTTTGATAAGCAGAAAGTTTGTTTTGTGTAGTTGTAAATATCACAAATTTATTTTACCAGAAAACTGGCTTTTAAAAATGAACATATATTGAGATTAAAGGATAATCCACCTACCTTCATGAAAAATTCATATCATTTCCTATATTTTTCATATTTCATTTTTTTCGTGAATATTTTGTCATGGACCAGGTCTAGTCTTAGGCTACCTCTTCTGAGAAGTTCGTACAATGTGTTGGATTGTTCTTTTCATCTTTTATTTGATAGTTTCTAGCTGATAATGTGTATTTTTCCTTATCTTTATTTGGAAATACATACCCAACTACATCTTTGCATTTTATGTTTTACTGGGGAAGAAACTCATCAAAAGCTCTTTATTATATGTATCAACAATCAAACATTTAGAGCATGCGATTATTCTTAATTTTGCATGAAAATATCTTTGTACCATTTTTCTAATAAAGATGTAGAATTATTAATACTGTCTCTACTGTAATAAGTAACTACTTACAAGAAGAATTAAACAATTGACTTTATATCAATCATGAATATGAAAATTAATAATATAAGTATTTGGCAATAAATATGCAATTGATAGAAATTAAAATCACGAGAAAGCCATTTAAAATGTCAGTGCATATGGTCCTTAAATAATAGGTTGTTCAAATGAAATTTCTCTAATTCATAAGAGTTAATATGCCATATTACAGCTTAATGTAATATAAAAACTTAAATGATAAGTATTGATAAATAAGAATGATACCTGTTTACTTAAATATGTTTATTTGATTTTCACTGTAAGATGTTAATTCTGGAAGACTTGAAAATTAAGAAAGACTTGGTCTATATTATTTCTAACTGGCTAATCAAAGTACTTTTAAATATATATGTATATATATAACATATGTAATACATATGCATGAATATAGATACATATGTATAATAAATGTATTGTAATATATATATAGGTTATTATAATTATTAAATTTTCTTTTTTCTTCAAGAAAAAAGAATGACTATAAAAAACATTCTTAAATGTAAATTTCATAGCATATTACTGTTTGTAATGACATGAGAGAAAAACTCCTATGGACGGAAAATGAAAAAGGAAGAGAGAGAAGGGGGAAAATGAGGAAGAAACTGAGTAAAGAAGAGGGAGAGGAGTGTTTGATTATAAGATAAAAGTGGAGGGTCTGGGTGTCTGGCTCAGTGGTAACATGCTTGGCTAGCATGTGTGAGGCACTGGGTTATATTCTCATCACAACATATAAATAAATAAAATGAGGTCGATCAACAACTGAAAAAATTAAAATAAAAGTAGAAATATTACCAAAATTCCAAGTTTTTATGAATGCTAAATAAAAAAATTGTTGCATAGCCTTATGTAATTTCTAGACTCCCAAAAATAGTCATTTAATGATAGATTACTAGTGCGATAACTAAAAATCCATTGCTCTTTCCTCGACATTCTGTGGCATGCTAGTGCTTAAATAAATTGAATTATATTACCAAAAATATTCTAATATTTCTACAGTAACTGACCCAGTTTAACATAAATGCAAGAAGATTCCCATGGGATATAATTGTATTTTGACGTTCATTTTTATTCAACACTGGTACATTACTATTTCTCCAGTTTATGCACATCATAATATGTATATTTCATTCACAATTTACCAAATTTATACGCATTTGTTTTACTTTCAATCACTTCCTGCTTCAGAACACATGTATTCCTCCACGTTTCTTGACTGCTCCTTTCATGAGACTTTTTCCAAAGACATTATTTTTGATTTCCATTATCATTTTTGAAGCAAAACTCACACACCCGTCATGATAAACCATAACCCTAATATTACCATTAGATGTAAAACTGGTGGGAATGAATGATTGTATATCGATATAAGATTTCTTGCATACTTTCAAATATCAATTCAATCCATTATTTAAAGTGGAACCAGTTATATTATTTAATCACAGTATGGTCTATTCATGCATTATCTCTATGTTGATAGACACAGGGTACACCTCTGTGTACCCCCAATAATAATTTGTATATCTTCAAAATTTTGCTCCCAGAAATGGTGGAAGAAATACTCATGTCAACTGATCTACATATACATTTTATCACAGTAATATTCTGGACACAAAATGCAAAGGTCACACTTAGGATTGTCCCAAAGCCTAAATGGAAAGTGAACATGGATTACTAAAAACATCCATGTCTTGGATGCCTAATTCTCTCAAATGTCAATCCTATTGGTGAGTACATATTTGTTTCTTCCCAAGATTATATATTCAACCTCAACCATGTTGAAAATGTCTAATCCTATCACTCACTTTATATTTTGTCTAATTTCCTAATGTCTCTATTGATATCTCTTTTCCTACATATTTTCCCCAGTTCATCATAGTGACTGATTCTTCACATGTGCTGACATTTACATTCACTCTTTATCCGAAACCCTATTGCTAAAGAACTTTTTGTCCAAATACTATACTCACTCTTTTTTCTAAACCTACCGACTATTTACCTAATCCTACGACTATCCCTTTTTGACTGGATGATCTCTTCAACAATCAATCATCCAAGGTACAAGGTCCTATACCATTGTATATTGATTTATCTGAGACATCTGTGCAGAACATACTTCAAAGCTAAGTATCCCAATCACGGGCCCAATGCCTTTCTGGTCTTCAAATCTTACCTAGATTTCAGTTTTCATAATTATATTTTACCTGTATATTCTTATATATATTGCAGGTTCCCAATACCATTATTCATCCAGCAGAATGATTCCTAACACAAATCGAACATGTTATTAATCCTAACTATACACTGTTCCCTCAATCCAACTTTACAGAAGAGCAGGGACAGAGTTGGTCTTACAATACAGGGGTGTAGGGGATCTTCCACCTGTTGACAACCTCAAATTTCCATGCAGATATGATGCCTGGAGAAGATGCAGGCAGCTATGAAAGGCCTGAGAGAGCAAAAGTCATCTTCCATGGCAAACAACTCGGTCAGATTGAAAGCATGTGTCTGAATCATCCTCTCTTTTCTTAATGTAGGGAAGATTGACCAAACTAGGCCAGTGTGGAGAGCTGTTCCCAGGTGCCTATGGTTTCTATACCATTCGAACTTGTGAAAGTGTCACAGGAAGTAGGGGCATCCTCCATATTATGAGACCCTAGGAAGCAAATTTTAGGACAAAGTGGTTGCAAAGGCAGTGACCACATTCAGTTCCTGAAGGAAGTGACCTCACCTCACATCCTTGTTGATGGAACTCTCCGAATTGGGGTACCAGGAAGCCAGGAATCCAGACCCAGTCCAAGCTCCAGTCACAGTGGTCTCACTTGTTTGGATTTACCAAGGACAGAATCAGTCTTTTGTGGTACCCAGTGATTTGAGGATGGCCAAATTCCAGGAAAGTTCTGAAGACGGGCCCTTCCGGAGAAAGAAGGTAGAGGCTCACTGCTGTCTCCTGACCACTTCACAGAGTTTACCCAGGAGACCAGATCTGAGACAGGACTGGCCATTTCTGGGGAACATAGTATGGCCCTCCAGTCAGAGGACACTCTGGATAGTTTCAGACCTACTTGGGGGAAGGAGGTGACTTTGTGGGTGTTTGAGTGGGATTGTGGTTTTTTCTCATGTTCTGAGAATAGTTAGGAAAGGGGGTTTGTTTGGTTTGGAGTGAACTGTTTCTAGTTAGTCCTTTGACAAGGCGAGTGTTTCTATGTCTGTGTATCCCACTGTGTCCATGGTTATAGACATTAGAAAAGAGAATGCCTCAATGGGTGTGTTCTGTCAAAGAGAAAACTTCCAAGCATTCATCCTGCCCATTTTATAAATGGACTGTGGCTTGCCTTATCATTGGGCAACACCTACTATTTTCTTACGTTCCTGTATCCTTCCTGAATTCTGGCCACTCTCCAAAATAGGCTCATGGTTTTGTGTACAAGATATGTACCACTTCCAAGCTCTGTGACATGGCCATTTACTGGATAGCTGAAGGGAATGGCAAGCATCTCAGAAAACTCTGATATCAGTGTGACAGTAAAGTCTCAGTGGAGAAACCCTGCTTTGGGCCTTTTGATTACCTATTGTTATGTTGCCCTGAATATCAGGAATGTCTTTTCCTCAGGCTACTCCTTCCTGAAGCCTGAAGAAAACAGTTTTCACATGGAAATGAATGGGCATTGCCTTTGTGTTTTACAATAAAACCTTCACAGAGATTAGGCTCTACTTAACTTAAAAATACTTTTAAATTGTATCTAAGTGTAAAAAGTAACATGTAACTGTACATATCTTTTTGATAACAAGTCCAATTATACAACACAAATGATACACATAAATCTCCAACATGTTTTTATTTTAAGCCTAGAATTACCATACAACCTTAGAACACCAGCATGATACAATGCTCTTTTGAAGCTTCTACCTTACACACTTGTATACCTGGAAGATATGAACACATTAACACCACAATTACATTGATGTTTTTGTATTAACCAAGTTTAGCTTTTTAAAGAAATAACCTGGCATAATTTTAAAAAAACAGTATTGTTTAACCAGCTGTTTAATTTTTTTAAGATTACTTGCTCAAAACTTACACATATAACCAACTTACACAAACCTTTTTATTATTTACTTAAACCATTTTAATTACTTAATCATATAGACTCTCTTATCGAGAAACACATTTTCCCTCTATTAAATCTATATCTAGAAACTTTTAGTTTCTCTTTTCCATCTGTGAACCTCTTTCTGTTCACATTTTGAAACAATACTTATAAATTTCTGAATTTAAGCAGATTATTTTGTAGACATCAACATTTTATTAGGGCCTGTTTGTACACCTAGAAAACTTATAGGCCTAATTCTAAAGACATCTTTATTTTTATCTGTTTACCCAATTTGAATTGAACCATTTGAATCACGTGAATCCAAGATATTTATATCAATTTTTAAATATTTTATGAGCGCTCCTCATCTGTCAATTGTCATATCACTGCATGATATATGGACATACACACATACAGACATACCAACATACAACACGTAACACAAGTGTAACACATAACACAATAGTGAAGGCCTTGTAGCTTTTTCAGGTGAAATATCCATTGCAATGTTCAAAAACTCCACAGTTGATCAAAAATAGAACTGATCAGAAAACATTAACCCATCTGCAGGATCAAGATCATGAGCTCAAAAAATAAAAAATACAGAATCTAAGAAAAAGCAAGAGTGCCAAAAAAGATGACTGGCCAGTAATTAGTAAATACCATATAATGTACTTTTTGTTTGGATCTAGTTTGAGTTCAGGTAAAAAGACACTTTTACTCCTTTTTATCTGTCTCCTGCTGAGTGCTGCAGGATTCTTTTATTTGCATGTCAACTTAAGTCCTGGCTGAGGACTTGAAAACTGTAAAGGCTGGAGTCCTGAGCAGAAACCTCATGCCTAAGGCATTTTAGCTATAAGTCATAATTTCCAGGTTTGAATGTTGAAAATTATGATGCAAGTTTAAGATGTAATTCTCAAAATTTTATATCTTTATGTTTTTCTACACTAGAAAATCTTGAGGCCCTTAGAATCACCACAAAAAACTGAAAATATGATCATTTTTTGATTATATTAAAGCCACCATCATAAGAAGTTTCTCTAGGATCATTAAGCCACTTTCTTTGTTCTGAAGTTTCTAAAGTAGTAGTAAGCTACATTAAATTTCTTGAAAAAAATTTTAAAAACAACCACAGACTACCATTTGTATCCCAAATTAAGCTTTAAAAATTTCCAAGACTGTTGCTAATTAATGTCATTTCACTAAGCCAGACCAACGTTTTAATTTAGCACGTTTTTAAAAAAATCTTACACATTGAAGGGAACAGATATCATATCATAATTTATTATCTTTGCCCAAGTTAATGCACTGGTATATCTAGTGAAATTTTCTCAGGCTACCTAGTTCAAAATTAAAACTCTTTAATTATTTTTTTATCCGAAGTATTTAAGTTTTCTAGTATCAGCTATCTTAAATCAAACTAAAGTCTTGTTTAAACCCAACTTTTATCTGTAAGATAGTGCAATGCTTTAGAAACCCATTCAGATACCAGATTGTTACAATTAAAAATATCATCTTTTAAATACAATTTCAGCCAAGATCATCCCCAAGAAACAATCTAAAATATCAACATATTACTGCATTCATGGTCCCTTTTGTTAAGTAAACAGAGGTGGAGCAATCCTTAAAGTGCAGGTAAGGAATAAGGGAGTTCCCCACAGCAAAATGGCTCTGGCACCTGCTGGGAGTCCCTTAGCCTCACCATTTACTTACAGGATTAGTCCTTCTGGTGGTTTGACCCCAGGCACCAGGCATATTCTATATCTCCCACCTTTTCAGTAGTCAGCTTCCAAAAAATTCATCCTCTGCTTGCAATTGTTTTGAGTGCTAGGCTTCCCCAAGAGGGCAGAGTGTGGTTCATTGAAAGTCCCCACTGGTGTGTCAAAATTTATGACTGAAGGTTTGGTTCCCATCCCCAAAGCCAATTAATAACAATTTAATAATGAGGATAGGGTTTTGAGAAAAGTTTAAGAGAGATATCAATGTTCTTAGACCCCAGGCATTTCCTTCTGCAGTGGGCATGCTCAAGCCAACTATGGGAAGAAAAGAAATCACTGCTTCCCTAATCTCGCTTAACAAAGAGAAGAAAAGTTTATCAAAGTTCTTTAAAACACAGCTAAGAGAGGTGTAAAAGGTGAGAACAGAAAAGCTGTTGGTTCTATTGACTTTTGGTCCCTCACAGAAGAAGCTTTAGGTTAAATTTTAGCTAAAGTTATTTCCACACATCTAAGGCAGGTTGGAACTCGGGACTCTGCATCGGTCCAAACAATGCCATCACATTTAACAGAAACACAGACAAAAAGACACACAAAGACCATCATGCAGCTCCCGTTTGTTCACAACCTCAAGATCAACAATCTTGTGACTCAGGGAGAATGGAGGGAAGAGGGGGAGGAGCAGAAGGTTTGAGTTATAGGATTGTGGGCAAAGGGGTCAGATTGGAGGCAGCGACCAGGAAAGGCTTCAGGGACAGAGGCATGGAATGGCTTTGTCCCATAATGAGAGTTACTCAAACAGAGACAAGGACAAAACAAACGTAACACAAACACGGGCACACAGTTAACGTTTAACACGAGTTCAGAAGTAAAAATTAGAACCCAGTAACTGGCATAACCTGATGAGTTACACCACAAAGACAGACAGTGAATTCAACCTGAGAGAAAAAAGTAGCCAGCAAGACCTGATGGGTTTGCAACAGAGTCACTTAATGAGGGCTCATCTGTCCCTCCTCACCTAATGAGGGCACTTCCATATCTCCTCACCTAATGAGATCACATCTGTCCCTCTCCAAGTCCTTCAAGGTGTCCCTTGCAAGAACGTGGCCGGTGGCTTTAGGACACGTTTGTCCACCACTGCCAGGGGGAACTTACACGCTCTGCTGGCAGCCACTCTGCCAACCCAAACCGAAAACCGAAAAACCAAACCTGAACAAAAAGCTCTGAGCGATCACAAGGAAAAATGGAAAGAGGCGCCTTTCTTACCCTCAGAGGGGTCCTTTGGGATCTCCTTGTTCGGTGCTGCACAATTCCCGGCCAACTCACCAAAATTAAGGGTTCAGCGAATGTCGGAGAAAGAGACCACCAAGAGACCGCGGATCATGCAACAGCAAAAAGCATTTATTGAGTTCCAATCCATCATGCTGGGGCTCCGTGCTCACTCAAGAAGGGAGAGCAGCCCAGAGCCACAAGCAGGAGTTGAGCAGTGCTTAAGTACACTTTTTGGGGAGGGCGGGACGTTACATACATCACAGTCTCTTTTAAAAAATCATCATACACCACGGGAAAACCAAACAACAATTCCAAAGATGATTAGCTCATTCTTTGGTGGGAACAGGTCTGGCAGGAGTGATAGGTCAGTTCTAAAGTGGGGTACACATTGAAACTGATTGGTTTAGGCCCTGTGATGCCTATGTGCCAGGCCACAAAGGGTACTAGGTTATTAAACAATCAGGCAGTCAGGGGAAAATTTACTGGGCAGTCCGGGAATTGTCCTACAAGCTACAGGAATTTCAGGTTTTGTGTATAGCATAGGAACGTAACAATACCTGGTCGTTTACATTTTAACTCAGACATTGCAGCTTAGAAACTTTGCAACACCCAGTCTTTTAAACTTTAAATTTTACACATTAATTTCAATTTCTTTTACACTTACAGATTACTTCTGGTTCACAACAAGGGTGTCAAAGCCACCCTGACTTTAGGCAAATGAGGGGCAAGGGAGTTTATTTTGGACACTGTTTTTGGCTGTGCCCCTCATGGCAACCTCCAGCCAGATGTTATGATGAGTGTCTTTATGGAAGAAGATGAGTGCCATGTAGGAGTCTTGTGGTTTTAATTGTGGTCATTTGTGTGGCGGTTGAAGGAGATGACTGGGTCCACATGGGCTTGAACTCTGCTGTGATTCCTCTTAGAGACTGAGTTCTGGAACTGACCTCAGAAAAGTATTGCCATGAATTGTGTTGGGAAAACAGGAGGCCACGCATGAGCATCGCCCTTGGAAACTGAGATATAGGCCCAAGATGGCTTTCCACAGAGCACTGAGAATCTCAGCCAGGATATCACATTATTTTTTTGTGAAAGACTTGGCAGCCATAGTTGAGAGTCAAAACACACATGAACCTCACATTCAAGACCTCAATGGGCCTGGCTTCATGTGACCTTTTGGCCACTCTTTGGGAAGCCTTGCCTTAAAGAGTTCTGCAGAGCTTTCATTGAAATCAGCTTCCTCACCATGTAATGGTTCCTGAATGAATTGATACCCACAGTGCCTCCAACTTCATCCTTGAAAAATGGCTAGATAAATACCATGAATTTTTTTGAAATTTTCATGACCAGGTGGCCCTGGAGAACCTTTGGATGTTCTATTGCTGATCATGAGTGTACCAGACAGTGCCTTGATTGACTGGGTTTCATGAAAATGTTGTAGAACAGAGATGCTAGTGAGTTGGAGCCTCCTGAGTAGTGGGTGTAGAGCAGTGGACTATAGGTTTCTGAATAAATACCTGTGGTTTTACCACGTGGATCTGCCATTGGCTTCAAAAGACTTGTGACTGACATGGTGCAGGCCACAGATCCTTATATGTATAGGCATCTTGTTATATTGAGAGGTTTGAGGGCAATGTTCAGAATCTGGTTGCTATAGTCAAGGGGGAAAGCTATGTGGGATAGACCCCTGTTTTGAACATTCTCCTGGAGACCCTGACCAACCACACGTGACAGAACTCCCTCCAGCACTGTGTCCTTGTTGAACTACTTGTATTTCATTAAGCCAATACCAAACTCCCAGTGCCACAGTAAGAAACACCACGAAAATGGAGGATGATGACCAAATGGTTTCACAGACCACAAGGGGAGACACTTAACTACCAGTGACCACAGTTTACCTACAAAGGGAGAATTCAGAACTCCTTCCTCATGTTCATTAGAAAATAAGGAACCATTTTCTCCAGGTCACAAGATGCAGATCCAGATTTGATGGTGTCACTACAAAAGAAGCTAAATCTTCTGACAACTACATATATTTCATGTGCCCAACCTCAGAGGAAGTTTCTCAAGAAGTCTTTAGGCCAGCAGAGCTCCATGTTTATGCAGTTTTTAACCTCTCCCTTACTTTTGGAAACTGTTCTAACACATCGAATGTTGTGAACTCCTGAGCATTTTCAGTTCCACATATGTAATCACAGGTTTTCGAACTCCTCACCACTAATTGGGTCTCACTTGGAGTGAAGTTAATGTCAAGGAATTGTTCTGGATGAGAGTGGCAAGATTTTTGTGTAGCACATACTTGCATACACATTAGATTCATTTTCCTATTTTCCATTTTAAATACTGATCCCTGACACTAACACATACCCGACTAGAATCTGAAAACTAATCCTAATATTATGGATAAAAAGAAACCTAACCGAAAAGAAATACAGGCCTTCCATAGGAGGCATGGTGTATACTTTGATTTGCCTTCTGCTTAATCAAGGGTATGTGTTATAAATCTTGTCAAATTTTCTTTGTAATATTTCTCCATGAGATATATATATATTTTTTTTTCTCAAAACATGAAACATATGTGTATTATTAAACACTCCCTAAATTCATTCATGTTCCTGTATGTGGATTTATTATCAACTTTTCACAAGATTATTCTCAGAAATATTCAACCACCTGAAATACATATTTCTTTCCTAGTACTGAAAACTAACTTCAATGAATGGTGCTTACAAATCCTAATATTTCTACAGTAACTGACCCAGTTTAACATCAATGCAAGTAGATTCCTATGGGACATGATGTGTATTTTGAAGTTCATTTTTATTCAACACTGGCACATTACTATTTCTTCAGTTTATGGAAATCATAGGATATATCTTACATCCACAAGTACACAAATTTATAGACATTTGGCTCAATTTCAATCACTTTCTCCTTGAGAACACATATATTACTCCATGTTTCTTTATGGTCTATTCACTAGACTTCTTTCTAAACACATTATTTTCGATTCCATAATCATTTTTGAAGCAAAACTCACACTCTTCATGATAAACCATAATTCTAATATTACCATTAGATATATAACTGGTTGGAATGAATGTATGTATATCAATATAAGATTTGCTATATATTTTCAGATATCAATTCAATCCATTATTTAAAGTTGGAAATAGTTATATAATTTATTCACAATATTGTCTATTCATGCATCATCTCTAGATTCATCAACACAGGTTACAACAATTTGTATCCTCAGTACTAATTTATAAGTTTTCAAAATTTTGCTCCCCAAAATGGTGGAAGAAATACTCATGTCACCTGATGTACATATACATTTTATCACAGTAATATAATGGACACAGTATTGATAAATAAGAATGATACCCTTTTACTTAAATATGTTTATTTGATTTTCACTGTAAGATGTTAATTCTGGAAGACTTGAGAATTAAGAAAGATTTTGTCTATATTATTTCAAACAGGCTAATCAAAGTACTTTTAAATATATATATATATATATATATATATATATATATATATATATATATATACATATATATATAACATATGTAATACATATGCATGAATATAGATAATATGTATAATTAATGTATTGTAATATATCTATCAGGTGATTATAATTTTTAAATTTTCTCAAGAAAAAAGAATGACTATAAAAAACTGTCTTAAATGTAAATTTCATAGCATACTACTGTTTGTAATGACATGAGAGAAAAATACATATGGAGGGATAATGAAAAAGGAAGAGAAAGAAGGAAGAAAATGAGGAAGAAAGTGAGAAAAGAAGAGGGAGAGGAGTGTTTTAATGATAAGATAAAAGTGGAGGGGCTGGGTTTGTGGCTCAGTGGTATCATGCTTGTCTACCATTTGTGAGGCACTGGGTTATATTCTCAGCACCAGATACAAATAAATAAAATGAAGGTCTATCACAAACTGAAAAAATAAAAAATGAAAAACTAGAAATATTACCATAATTCCAAGGTTTTATGAATGTTAAATAAAAAAAAAAATGTTATATAGCCTTATGTAATTTCTACACTCCCCAAAGTAGTCATTTAATGTTAGATAATTAATGCTATAACTGAAAATCCATTGCTCTTCCCTCTACCTTCTGTGGCATGCTAGTGCTAAAATAAATTGTATTATAACACCAAAAAAATTCTAATATTTCTACAGTAACTGACCCAGTTTAACATCAATGCAAGAATATTCCTATGGGATATAATGTGTATTTTGACATTCATTTTTATTCAACACTGGTATATTACTATTTCTCCAGTTTATGCACATAATAGGATGCATATTTCATCCACAATTTAGATAATTTATAATTTTTTACTTTCAATCACTTCCTGCTACAGAACACATGTATTCCTCCGTGTTTCTTGACTGCTCTTTCATGAGACTTTATTCCAAACACATTATTTTCGATTTCCATTATCACTTTTGAAGCAAAACTCACACACCCGTCATGATAAACCATAACCCTAATATTACCATTACATGTATAAGTGGTGGGAAAGAATGATTGTATATCAATATAAGATTTCTTACTTAGTTAAAGGTATCCATTCAATCCATTATTTAAAGTGGAACCAGTTATATTATTTGGTCACAGTATGGTCTATTCATGCATTACCTCTATATTGATAGACACAGGGTACACCTCTTTGTACACCCAATACTAATTTATACGTCTTCAAAATATTGCTCCCAGAAATGGTGGAAGAAATATTCATGTCAACTGATTCTACATATGCATGTTATCATAGTAATATTCAGGACACAAAATGCAAAAGTCACACGTATGATTGTACCAAAGCCTAAAAGGGAACTGAACATGGATTACTAAAAACATCCATGTCCAGGTTGCCTAATGCTCTCAAATGTCAATCCTATTGGTGACTACATATTTGTTTCTTCCTAAGATTATATATTCAATCTCAAAACTGTTGAAAATGTCTATTTTTTTACTCACTTTATACTTTGCCTGATTTCCTAATGTCTCTATTGATATCTGCTTTCCTACATATTTTCCCCAGTTCAACATTGTGACTGACCCTTCAAATGTGCTGACATTGACATTCACTCTCTAACCGAAACCCTATTGCTAATGAACTTTGGTCCAAATCCTATACTCACTCTTCTTCCAAAGCATACTGACTATCTTCCTGATTCTATCGACTATCCCTTTTTGAGTGGATGTTCTCTTCTACATTCAATCATCTAAGGTACAATGTCATATGCCATTGTTTATCAATTTATCTGAGATATGTATGCAGAACGTAATTCAATGCTATGTATCCCAATCAATTGCCCAATGCACTTCTGAGCTTCAAATCTTACTTAGATTTCTGTTTTTATACTTATATTTCACCTATATATCCGTGTTAAGTAAAATGAATATTTTTGGATCTGTAGATGATATATATTTCATCATGAATTTTCTACTCACCTGATATACATATATATTTATCTCAGTAATATTCCAGACACAAAATACAAGGGTCACACTTATGATTGTACCAAAGCCTAAATTGAATGTGACCATGTATTACTAACATCATCCATGTCCTTGTTCCCTAATACTCTCAAATATCATTGCTATTGGTGACTACATATTTGTTTCTTCCTAACATTATATATTCAACCTCAACCCTGTTAAAAATGTATTTTCCTATCACACACTTTGAACTTTGCCTGATTTCCTAATGTCTCTATTGATAAATGCTTTCCTACACCTTTTCTCCAGTTAATCATTGTGAATGACTCTTCACATGTGCTGACATTGACATTCACTCTCTCACTGAATCCCTATTGCTAAAGAACTTTTGGTCCAAATGCTTTACTCAGTCTTCTTTTGAAACCTACCAACTATCTTCCTTATCCTACCAACTATCCCAGTTTGAGTGGATGTTCTCTTCTATATTCAATGATCCAATGTACAAGGTCCTATTACCATGATTATCTATTTAACTGAAACATCTGTGCAGAATGTAATTCAAAGCTATGTATACCAATCAAGTGCCCAATGACCTTCTGGGCTTCCAATCGTTCCTAGATTTCTGTTTTCATACTTATATTTCACCTCTATGGTCTTATAAATATTGCAGGTTCCCAATAACATTATTCATACAGCAGAACAATTCCTAACCCAAATCGAACATGTTATTAACCCTAACCATACACTGTTCCCTCAATCTAACTTTACAGAAGAGCAGGGAAAGAGTTGGTCTTACAATACAGGAATTTAGGGGATCTTCCACCTGCTGAGAACCTCAAACGTCCATGCAGAAATGATCCCTGTAGAAGATGTAGGCAGCTATGAAAGACCTGAGAGAGTAAGAGTCACCTTCCATGGCCAGCGACCTGGTCAGGATGAAGGGATGTGTCTGAATCTGCCTCTCTCTTCTTAGTGTAGAGAAGATGGACCAAAACAGGCCAGTGTGGAGAGCTGTTCTGGAGTGCCTATGGATGATATACCCTTCTAACTTGTGAAAGTGTCACAGGAACTAGGGGCAGCCTCCATCTAATGGGGCCTTTGGAAGCAACTATTAGGACAATGTGTTTGCCAAGGCAGTGACCTCATTCAGTTCCTGAAGGAAGTGACCTCACGTCATTTCCTTGGTGTTCGAAATCTCTGAACATGTGGTCCAGAAAGCCAGGCACCCAGAGCCAGTCCCAGTCCCAGTCCCAGTGATCTCACTTGTTTGGATTTACCAAGGACAGAGTCAGTATTTCTTGGTACCTACTGATGTGAGGATGGCCAAATGCGAGTAAAGCTCTGAAGAGGGCCCTTTCCTGAGAAACCAGGTTGTGGCTCACCGCTGGCTCCTGTCAACATCACAGAGTTGGACAAGGAGAACAGATCTGAGACAGAACAGGCCATTTCATGGAAACATAGTATGGCCCACCAGTCAGAGGACACTCCGGATAGTCACAGACCTACTTGCGGGAAGGAGGTGCATTTGTGGGTGTGGATGTGGGTTTGTGGTTTTGTCGCATGTTCTGAGAATAGGTAAGAAAGGCAGTTTGTTTGGTTTGGAGTTAATTGATTCTAGTAAGTCGTTTGAAAAGGCAAGTGTTTCTAGGTCTGTGTATCCCACTGTGTCAGGGGTTGTAGACATTAGAAAAGAGAATGCTTCAATGGATGTGTCCTGTCTAGTAGAAAGCTTCCCCGGATTCATACTTCCCATTTATGAATGGACTGTGGCTTGCATTATCGATGGGCAACCCCTGATATCTTCCTAAGTTCCTGTTTTCTTTCTGATTTCTGGCCACTTTCCAGAATAGGCTCATGGTTTTGTGTCCAAGATGTGTACCACCACCAAGCGCTGTGACATGGCCATGTACTGGATAGCTGAAGGGAATGGCAAGCATCTCAGAAAACTTAGATATCAGTGTGATCAGGAAAGTCTCAGTGTAGAAATACTGCTTTGGTACCTATTGTTCTGTTGCCCTCAATGTCAGGAAGCTTTTTGCCTCTGGCCGCCCCTTTGGGAAGCCTAAAGAAAACAGTTTTCAAATGGAAATCAATGGGGATCACCTGTGACTCTTTGCTTAATTGCATTGGAAAGGGATATGTCTGAATCAGGCTCTAGGTCCTGTGTTAGGCTTTGGCTTAGATTCTCAGCACATGATGGATGTAAAGAAAATCCCATGTTTGCATCCAAAACTAAATTGGCCAAAAGAGCAGTCATTATGGAAGAAGTCTCTCGCCTTCCCCTGTAAGGTTCCTTACCTCCTTCAAGTGAGAATAGGAACCTCTGGATCAAATGAGTTCTTCAAAGCCCTTTAGAGGCTATCCCATAGGTGCTTGGGTTTTCTCCAGAATCCAAATCACATAAAGAATCTATACCTGACAGTCAGTAGGCCTCAAAATGAAGGAGCAAAGCAATATTAACAGCAGGCCTATTTGCTCACTCCTGGTTCCCCAGACGAATGTCCAGGCCACCCTGACTTTAGGCAAATGAGGGGCAATGGAGGTTATTTTGGACACTGTCTTGGGCTGTGCCCCTCATGGAAACCTCAAGCCAGAGGTAATGATGAGTGTCCATATGGAAGAAGATGAGGGCCATGTGGGAGTGTTTTGGTTTTAATTGTGGTCATGTGTGGGTGTTGGAAGGGATGACTGGGTCCACCTTGGCTTGAACTCTGTTGTGACTCCCCTTAGAGACTGAGTTGTGGACCTCACCTCAGAGAAGTATTGCCATGAATGGTGTTGGGATTTTAGGAGGATTCACATGAGAGTCACCCTTGGAAAATGAGATCTAGGCCCAGGGTGGCTGTTCACAGAGCACTGGGAATCTCAGCCAGGTTACCACATGATTTTATTCTGAAAGACTTGGCAGCCATATATGAGAGTCAAAACACACATGGATGTCACAATGTAGATCCTAATGGGCCTGGATTCATGTGATCATTTGGCCACTGTTTGGGAAGCCTTGCCTGTGAGACTTCTCCAGAGATTTCATTGAAATGAGCTTCCTAACCATGTAATAGTTCCAGAATGAAATGAAACACACAGTGCCTCCAACTTCAACCTTGAAAAATGGCTAGATAAATACCAAGAAATTTTGAAACTTCCCATGACCAGGTGGCACTGGAGAATCTTTGGATATCCTGTGGCTGATCATGAGATTACAAGACAATGCTTTGATTGACTGGTTTTCATGAAAATGGTTCAGAACAGAGATACCAGGAAGTTGGAGCCTGCTGAGGAGTGGGCCTACAGCAGTGGTGGGCAGGTGTGTAATAAAACAACTGTGGTGGGGCCATGTGGATCTTCCATTGGCTTCCAAATGGCTTGTGACTGACATGGTGCAGCCAGCAGACCCTTGTATGTAAAGGCATCTTGTCATATGGACAGGATTCAGGGCAATGTTTAGAATCAGGTTGCTATGGTCAAGGGGGAAAGTCATGTGGGATATAAGCCTGGTTGGTGCATTCTCCTGCAGACCCTGACCTAACAAAAGTGACTGAACTCACTCACGCACCGGGTAACTGTTGAATTCTTTGTATATCATGAAGCAAATACCAAAATCCCAGTGCAACAGCAAGAAACACCACGAAAAGTGGAGGATGACCAAATGGCCTCACAGTCCACATGTGGATACACTTATCCCCCAGTTGCCACAGTTTACCTACAAAAGAGAATTCAGCACTGCTGCCACATATTCAGTGGAAAATAAGAAACCATGTCCTCCAGGTAACATAGATGCAGACACAGCTTTGATTGTCTCACTACAATGGAAGCTAAATCACCCGACAACAACATATATTTCAAGTGCCCAAACTCAGAGTCAGTTTCTCAAGAAGGATTTAGGGAACCAGAGCTCCATGTTTGTGGACTGTTTTCCCTGTCCCTTACTTTTGAAATCTCCTCTACCGTCTTCAAGGTTGTGAAATCCTGAGCACATTCCATTCCAGATATTTATTCACAGATTTTCTAACTCTACTCCTCTAATTGTGCCTTAGTCTCGGTGATTGTAATGTCAAGGCATCCCTTTCTCTGTGGCCTATTTAGCACATATATTTTTACATGCAATTATAGAATCTTACCTGATACCACACGTACATTCTTGTGAGGTGACTGACTTGGCAGATACAAATTGTAAGAGATCACTCCTCCTAAACGCTGTTGGAACTGAAAATTCAATCTATGAGTGAGCTTCCTTGTTGAACAACATTATACATAAATCTATATTCAATAAAATAAATATATTTGGATCTGTAGATGACATATATTTCATGGTGAATTTCAATTGGAATATATTATGCTATTTTTAAGGTCTGTGTGTTTGTGTATGTATATATATATATATATATATATATATATATATATATATATATACACACTCTCCAGATTTTTCAAAATATGAAATATATATCTTGTTATACACTCCCTAAACTCATTCATATTCAAGTATGTATATTTATAATCAAAATTTCACAAGAGTATTCTCAAAATTATTCATTCACCTGAAATACATATTTGTTTCCTAGTACTGAAAACTATCTTCAGTGAATGGTGCATACAAATCCTAATATTTCCACAGTACCTGAACCAGTTTAACATCAATGCAAGTAGATTCCTATGGGACATGTTGTGCATTTTGACATTTATTTTATTCAACACTGGTACATTACTATTTCTTCAGTTTATGCTCATCATAGCAAATATATTTCATCCAAAACTTTGCAAATTTATAGGCATTTTGTTCACTTTCAATCACATTATTCTACAGAACACGTGTGTTCCTCCATGTTTTTGATGGGTCTTTTCATGAGACTTCTTTCCAAACACATTATTTTCGATTTCCATGATCACTTTTGAAGCAAAACTCAAAGACACTTCGTGATAAACCATAACCCTAATATTACCATTAGATGTATTGCTGGTTGGAATGAATGATGGTATATCGATATAAGATTTCTTATATATTTTCAGATATCAATTCAATCTATTATTTAAAGTGGGACCAGTTATATTATTTATTCACAATGTGGTATATTCATGCACTATCTCTATATTCATAGACACAGTGTATACCTCTTTGTACCACCAATACTAATTTATAGGACTTCAAAACATTGCTCCCAGAAATGCTGGAAGAAATACTCATGTCACACGATCTACAAATACATTTTATCACAGTAATATTCTGGACACAAAATGCAAAGGTCACACTTATGATTGTACCAAAGCCTAAAAGGAAAGTGAACAGGGATTACTAAAAACATCCATGTCCACATTGCCTAATACTCTCAAATGTCAATCCTATTGGTGACTGCATATTTGTTTCTTCCTAAGATTATATAGTCAAACTCAACCCTGTTCAAAATGTCTAATCCTATCACTCACTTTATACTTTCCCTGATTTTGTAATGTCTCTGTTATTATCTGATTTCCTACATATTTTCCAAAGTTCACCGTTGTGACTGAATCTTCATATGTGCTGACATTTACCTTCACCCTCTAACAGAAACCCTATTGATAAAGAAGTTTTTTTTTTCCATATCCTATACTCACTCTCCTTCCAAAACCTACCAACTATCTTCCTAATCTTACCAACTATCCCATTTTGACTCGATGTTCTCTTCCACATTCAATCATCCAATGTACAAGGTCCTATGCCATTGTATATGGATTTATCTGAGACATCTGTGCAGAAAGTAAGTCAACACTAAGTATCCCAATGAAGGGCCCAATGCCCTTCAGGGCTTCAAGTCTTAGATTTCTGTTTTCATACATATATTTCACCTACATATTCTTATAAATATTGTAGGTTCCCAATAACATTATTCATCGAGCAGAATAGTTCCTAACACAGATTGAACATGTTATTAACCCTAACCATACACTCTTCCCTCAATCTAACTTTACAGAAGCGCAGGGACAGAGTTGGTCTTACAAGACAGAAATTAAGGGATCTTTCACCTGCTGAGAACCTCAAAGGTCATTAAAGAAATGATCCCTGGAGAAGATGTAGGCAGCTATTAAGGACCTCAGAGAGCAAAAGTCATCTTCCATGGCAAACAACCTGGTCAGGATGAAGGGTTGTGTCGGAATCAGCCTCTCTCTTCTTAATGTAAAGAAGATGCAGCAAACCAGGCCTGTGTGGAGAGCTGTTCCTGGGTGCCTATGGTTGTATACCATTCTAACTTGTGAAAATGTCAGAGTAAGTAGGTGCAGCCTCCATCTCATGGGACCCTTGGAAGCAACTGTTAGGACAAAGTGGTTGCCAAGGTAGGGACCTCATTCAGTTCCTGAAGGAAGTGACCTCACCTCACTTCCTTGGTGATGGCATTCTCTGAACTTGGGATCCAGGTAGCCAGGCATCCAGAGCCAGTCCCAGTCCCAGTCCCAGTGGTCAAAATTTTTCGGATTTACCAAAGACAGAGTCAGTCTTTCTTGGTACCTACTTATGTGAGGATGGCCAAATGCCAGGAAGGTCTGAAGAGGGGCCTTTCCTGAGAAAGCAGATAGTGGCTCACCACTGGCTCCTTACAGCTTCATAAAGTTTGCCAAAGAGACTAGATCTGAGACAGGACAGCCCATTATGAGGGAATTTATTATGGCCCACTATCAAACGACACTCCATATTGTCACAGACGTACTTGGGGGTCTGTGTGGGTGTGGGTGTGGGTATTTGTTTGTGGTTTTGTCTCATGTTCTGAGAATAGGTAAGAAAGTCGGTTTGTTTGGTTTGGTGTGAACCGATTCTAGTAAGTCGTTTGACAAGGCTAGTCTTTCTAAGTCTGTGTATCCCACTGTGTCCATGGTTGTAGACAATAGAAAAGAGAATGCATAAATACATGTGTCCTTTCTAGTAGAAATCTTCCCAGCATTCATTCTGCCCAATTTATGAATTGTCTGCGGCTTGCCTAATGGATGGGCAACACCTAATATCTTCTTAAGTTCCTGTTCTCTAACTGAATTATGGGCAATCTCCAGAATACGCTCATGGTATTGTGTCCAAGATATGTACCACCTCCACGCTCTGTGATACGGCCATGCACTAGAGAGCTGAAGGAAATGATGAGCATCTCAGAAAACTCAGATATCAGTGTGACCAGGAAAATCTCAGTGGAGAAACCCCGCTTTGGGCCTTTTGCTTACATATCCTTCTGTTGCCCTGAATGTCAGGAAGGTCTTTGCCTCAGGCTACGCCTTTTTGAAGCCTGAAGAAAACAGTTTTCAAATGGAAATGTATGGACATTACCTGTGGCTCTTTCTTAATTGCTTTGGAAAGGGATGTGTCTGAATCAGCCTCTTGGCCCTGTGTGAGGCTGTGGCTTAGATTCTCAGCACCTGATGGATCTAAAGAAAAATCCCATGTGTGCATCCAAATCAAAAAGCCAAAAGAGCAGTAATTTTGGATGAAGTCTCTCACCTTCCTCTGTAAGGTTTCTGACTTCCATCATTGAGAATACAGATCCTTTGGGTCAAATGAGTTCTTCAAAGCCCTGCAGACACTAGACCATAGGTTCTTGGGTTTTCTCATGACTCCAATTAACATAAAGAATCTAAACCCCACAGTCAGTAGGCCTCAAAATCGAGAATAAGAGCAATATTAACGGCAGGCCTCTTTGAACACTCCTGGTTCACAGGAAGGATGTCCCGGCCACACTGACTTTAGGCAAATGGATGCAAGGGAGCTTATTTTGGACACTGTCTTGGGCTGTGCCCCTCATGGAAACCTCCAGCCAGAGGTTATGATGAGTGTCTATATGGAAGAAAATGAGGGCCATGTGGGAGTGTCTTGACTTTAATTGCGGTCATTTGTGTGGCGCTTGGAATAGATGACTGGGTCCACCTGGGCTTGAACACTGGTGTGATTCTCCTTAGAGACTGAGTTCTGGAACTTACCTCAAAAAAGTATTGCCTTGTATTGTGTTGGGATTTTAGGAGGCCACACATGAGAGTCGCCCTTGGAAAGTGAGATCTGGGCCCAGGTTGGCTTTCCACAGAGCACTGGGAATCTCGGGAAGGATATCACATGATTTTATTCTTAAAGACTTGGCAGCCATAGTTGCAAGTCAAAACACACATGGACCTCAAATTTTAGACCTCAGTAGGTCTGGCTTCATGGGACCTTTTGGCCTGTCTTTGGGAAGCCTTGCGTGTGATAGTTCTCCAGAGCTTTCATTGAAATGAGCTTCCTCTCCATTTAATCGTTCCTGAATGAATTGAAACCCACAGTGCCTCCAAGTTCACCCTTGAAAAATGGCTAGATAAACACCTTTAAATTTTTGACATTCCCATGACCAGGTGGCCATGGAGAACCTTTGGATATCCTATTGATGACCATCAGTGTTCCAGACAGTGCCTTGATTGACTGGATTTCATGAAAATGGTGTAGAACAGAGATGCCAGTAATTTGGAGCCTGCTGAGTAGTCGGCCTAGAGCAGTGGTGTGCAGGTGTGTGTTAAAACATCTGTGGTCGGGTCATCTGCATCTGCCCTTCGCTTCCAAATGGTTTGTGACTGACATGCTACAAGCCACAGACCCTTGTATGTAAAGGCATCTTGTTATATGGAGAGGATTCAGGGCAATGTTTACAATCAGATTGCTATGGTCAAGGGGGCAAGCTATGTGGGATAGAAGCCTTGTTGGTGCATTCTCCTGCAGACCCTTACCCACGACACGTGACAGAACTCCCTCCATCACTGTGTCCCAGTTGAACTTCTTGTATTTCGTGAAGCAAATATCAAACTCCCAGTGCAGCTGCAAGAAACACCACAAAAATTGGAGGATGACCAATGGCTTCACATTCCTCACTGGGAGACACTTAGCCACCAGTGGCCACAGTTTACCTACAAAGAGAGAATTCAGCACTGCTGCCTCATGTTCATTGGAAAATAAGAAACAATGTCCTCTAGGTCACATAGATTCTGACCCAGCTTTGATCGTCTCATTACAAAGGAAGCTAAAGCTCCTAAAAACAACCTCAGATGAAGTTTCTCAAGAAATCTTTAGGCCAGCAGAGCTCCATGTTTGTGGAGTTTTTACCCTGTCCCTTACTTTTGGAAATTCCTATACCACCTCCAAGGTTTTGAACTCCTGAGCATTTTCTATTCCAGATGTGTATTCACAGATTTTCTAACTCTTGTCCTCTAATTGTGTCTTACTTGGGATGAAGGTAATGTCAAGGCATTGTTTTGAATACACATTGGATTATTTTTCCAATTTTCCATTCGAAATACTGAATCCCTGACTGTCAGGGGTAGAAGGAATTCACCTTAAAGAATAGCCTGACACTTACAAGAAACAGCCCCCATGGAGACATCCTGTCTGGGAGACATCCTGTAGCCAACTGTGTCCCTGAGACATCCTGTTGCCATCTGTCTTCCTGAAACATCCTGAGTTTATCTCACCTTGTGAAGACATCCAGAAACTTCGGATAAGAGAGCTTTCCCATCTCCAGCATATAAATGCCCCTGTGTGAAAAATAAAAGTTTGCAGCTTGATCAGAACTCCTGTCATGCTGTCATCTCTCGTGTCTCTTGTCCCTTCATTCCTCCGCATCTAGGTTCGCTGCCCCTGTTGATGTGTCTTTCCAGCAGGGACTACTGGCACCCACTGACTGGGGCTCGAGCCTTTGACTCATTGGGAACCCCGTCCTCCTGGAAGACTTCATCAAGTGGAGCTTGCGATTGCCTCAGCAGACACCACCAAGAGACAGATCCAGGAGGAGAGTGGGGATGACGCACGGTGAGTGACCCACCATGGGACAAGCAGTTTCGCCACATGATTTGTTTTTGTCAGGCCTCAAGGAGTCCTTCAAGACATGGGGGTGCGTGTTAAGAAAAAGGACTTAAATTTTTTTTTCTAATACATAGGAGAATTGTGTCCATGGTTTCACCTTGAAGTGACCATTGATGGTAAAAGATGGCTTAGAGTAAGAGACTGTTTAAAACATTATTATTAAACCTTTGGCCCAGAAAAAGTGCCAGTTCCCACATTTTCTTACTGGAACTTAATTAATGAAATTCTTAAAAGTTCACCCTTTGACAATGGTACCTTACAACTTGTCAGGATTGGAGAAGAGACTATGCAAAACACCTCTCGTCTCCCCAAGGCATGCCCATCAGTTAGTATAGACATTGACCCTTCTTAGTCTCCCCAGGACCCTGGGAACCTTCCTGGTCCCCCTCAAAATACCACCCTAATGAATAAGGCTCTAATGGTTACCAGACGCCTTTATCGAGTTTTAAATCCCAGAGACACATTGACCCCTGGGACGGAGACTACCTTGGAGAAGGAAGCAGCAAGCTACCATTCAGAAGATGCGCCACCTCTCAGGACCCTGCCACAGCCTATAGGACTTACACATCTACCTACCTCCTATATCCCTCCTGCCTTTTGTGCTCCAGCCCTTCAGGAGCAAAATGCCACCCAGATATTTTTTTCCCCACTTCCCTTGCCTAGCCTGGCTCCCTTGTGAGAGTCTCTCCAACATAGACGGGAACAGATCAAACTTTTAAAAGAATTAAGATCCCTTGACTCTGAGCTCTGTTCATTAGCCTTAGGCATGGAGTCAATGAAAGCTGGCCCACGGTGGTCTAATACAAAGGCTAAGCCACTCCATCAGCCTGTTCTCGCCTTCCCAGTCACCCGCAGTCAGATAGATATGCCTGCAAAGGCTGAGGTCAAAGACTTAGAGGAGGATCAAGAGGAGGAAGTGGGGGAAATGGATCAAGGAGATCAGGACTCAGAGGATGAAGAGTTCACCCCTAGGCAGGAAGGAACCCAGAGTGTCTACAAAAAATTAAGCCTGCGTTTTCTTGAAAAACATAAAAAGACTTGTGCTTACAATGGCCCCACTGTGCCCTACACGTTGACTTTATTAGAAAGCCACAGCGCACAATGGCTTACTCCCAATGATTGGAAATTTTTAGACCGAGCTACCCTCAGTGCCGGAGATTTCCTGTTATGGAATGCAGATTTCAAGGAGCACTGTCAGGAAACTGCTCAAAAAAAATTAACTAAGGCCTCCTATAAATCCTGAACTTATGTTAAGCTAGTGGGCTATGAGCCATTTGACACTAAAACTAAATAGGCACGTTTCCTTTCTGGACTTTTGGCGCAGATTCAGATGGCTGGCTTACATGCTTGGAGATGCCTCCCTCAAACGGGCTCGGCTACCACTTCTTTGGCAAAAATTTGACAAGGACCCAATGACCCTTATAGAAACTTTGTTCCCTGGCTTAACATAGCTGCAGATTGCTTGCTTGGACAAAGCGAAAGCGAAAGAACTTTTGTAAAACATCTTGCCTTTGAAAACGCCAACCCAGCATGTCAGGATGTTCTTCGACCACATAAGGAAAAAGGGAAACTTTCTGACTTTATTAGACTCTGTGCAGGGGTGGGTGCAGCCCATGCCATGGGTCTCGCCCTACGTGCCCCCTTTACCAAGGCCTTTCACAATCCTGGCTCATGTCCTTGCTTTACTTGTAAACAACCTGGCCATTTTGCACGCAAGTGTCCGAAAGGCAAACAAAGCCTAGGAATATCGTCTCCTCAAACTGGGGCTAAATCGCCCCCAGCTACCCTTTGTTCTAGATGTGGTAAATGTCATCACTGGGCCAGTAAGTGTAGATCTAAGACAAATGGCCTCAGACAGTCTATTTCTTCCTGCTTCTCAGGAAACTCCCTGCGGGGCCAGCCCCTGGCCACGACCTCCCCCAGGACAAAACCAGGGGCAATAAGGTTTGTTCCCTCCCAAACTCCAAACCTACCACAAAATTCTTCCCCACAATTGCCTCCCTCCAACTAGCCACCCCAGGCAGCGCAGGATTGGACCTCTGTGCTACCACCGATACAATATTAGACTCAATGCAAGGGCACCAGATAATACCCCCTAGAATTATGGGTCCCCCTTCATCTCATACGAGTGCCCTTATTCTTGGAAGAGCCTCTGCTACGTTAAATGGTGTTCAGGTCTTCCCTGGCATTAATGATAATGATTTCACTGGAGAAATAAAAATACTGGCAACAGCTATTAATGGAGTTCCGGCCATCCCAGCAGGAACAAGACTTGCACAATTAACATTCCTTCCCTTGGATTCAGGAGGCACTTCCACTGCCCAAACCTACAACGGGGGACAGCCTCCCTCGGCTCCTCTGATGTATATTGGGTTCAGCCCATTTCTCACAATAGACCCACCCTTACCTTACTTATTGAAGGAAAGGAATTCCAAGGAATTCTAGAAACTGGAGCTGATGCCACAATTATTTCTCACAAATACTGGCCATCAGGTTGGCCCATCACCCCATCCTTGAATGATCTAAAAGGGTTAAGAGTCAAAAAATTTCCATGTCAGTTCTAGGGCTTTTAGCTGGACTGATAAAGAGGGTAATAAGGTGACTGTCACTCTTTTCATTGTTCCTGACCTCCCTGTTAACCTATGGGGCCGAGATATTTTGAGTCAAATGGAAGTTATTCTTGCCCGTCCCAATTCCATGGTGACTCATCAAATGCTTTGTATGAATTTTGTCCCTGGTACAGGCCTTGTGAGACTGAGACAAGGACTGGTGGGGACTATAAAACCCATAAAAAAAAACAAATACATATGGACTTGGGTATTCTGATTTTTAGTGTCGGTTCCTGACCCTCCTGTACCCCATGCAGATAAAATTATTTTGGAGACTCAGACTCTTGTGTGGGTGGATCAGTGGCCCCTTACCCCCCAGAAAAATTGGAGGCTGCCTCCATGTTAGTGCAGGAACAGCTGGCAGCCGGCCATGTAGAGCCCTCAACCTCACCATGGAATACTCCTATTGTTATCAAGAAAAAATCAGGCAAGTGGCGTCTTTTACAATATTTGTGTGCCATTAATAAAGTTATGTGCCTGATGGGAGCACTACTGCCTGGAATTTCCACACCAGTGGCTATTCCCAAAAACTATTGTAAAATGGTTATTGACTTAAAAGTTTGCTTTTTTACCATTCCTTTACATCCCGAGGATAGACCCTATTTTGCCTTTAGTCTCCCTTGCATTAATTTCCACGGCCCTATGCAGAGATTTCAATTGAAGGTTCTTCCCCAAGGTATGGCCAACAGCTCTAGTCTTTGCTAAAAATAAGCTGTTCAAGCAGTAGACCCTGTGAGAGAGTGATGACCACAATTTTATGTTTTACATAATATGGATGATTCTTTAATTGCTGCACCTAATTACCATGACCTTAATAATTGTTACTTGGACCTTTAGAAAACACTCACTACCTTGAGACTACAGATAGCTCCTGATAAGGTTTAAACACAGGACCCTTATACCTATTTGGGCCTTAAACTTCAAGATAATCAGATCCAAATTCCTAAAATACAACTACGTGTGGACCATCTTCACACCTTTAATGATTCTCAAAAATTACTGGGAGATATTCAATGGCTAAGAACATATTTAAAATTACCCACTTGTGTACTTTTGCCCCTTAATGATATTTTGAGAGGTGATTCCTACCCCTCTTCCCCTCAAAAGCATACTCCCGAGGCATGACAGGCATTAAACCAAGTCACAGAATCCATTGCCAAACAGTTTGTTACACAAATTTCTTATAACCTTCCTCTGGTTCTGGTTCTTTTACACACTCCTCATATACCCTCAGAAAAATTTTGACAGGATATCCATATTTTAAAAATAAAGGCTTCCCCTTACTTTGGGTCCATTTATCCACCACATCCTCCAAGTTTATTACCGTTTATCTTGCTCAGGTAGCTTCTATTATTATTAAAGGTCGTTTGCTTTCTCGACAACATTTTGGCAAAGACCCTGATAATATTTTAATTCCATATACTAATCACCAAACCCAATTTTTACTACAGAGAGGGGATGATTGGGTATTGCCCAATCAGGCCATTTGGGAACAATTGATAACCATGTCCCCAATGACACCCTTTTACATTTTGTCCAGATACATCCATTCATTTTTCCCAAAATTACTCAAAAGGCTCCCAGTCCTCAAGCCCTTACTGTCTTTACAGAGGGTTCCAGTAATGGCTGTGCGGTCTTTGTTGTAAATAACCAGCCTACCACCTTTGATACTGTCTATCATTAAGCACAGTTTGTGGAATTGTTTGCCATAACACAAGTTTTTATAACATTTTGTGATAATCCTGTTAATATTCATACAGACAGTGCCTACATTGCTCATTCTGTGCCCCTGCTGGAGATTTCACCCGCCATTAAAGCTTCTTCCAATGCGGCCTTTCTGTTTCACCAGCTTCAGCAGCTAATTCAGGCCAAACAACACCCATTTTTCTTAGGACACATCAGGGCACACTCTGATCTTTCCGGTCCTCTAACACAGGTAATGCTTAAGCTGATGCAGCAACTCCTACCATCTTTCCAATTTTTGGTGGCTCCATTCAAAAGGCCATGGAGCTAAACAATCTTCACCAACTAAATTCCCAGAGCCTTTGATTACTTTGTAAAATTACCAGGCAACAGGCACGAGAAATAGTAAAAGAATGCCCTGCTTGCGCTCTCTCTCTCCCGATTCAACACTTGGGAGTTAACCCCTGAGGATTACTGCCAAATCAGGTTTGGCAAATGCATGTTACTCATTTTCCTGAATTTGGATAAACCAAATATATACATGTTTCTATCGATACCTTCAGCAGCTTTATTTTTGCATCACCACATTCTGGAGAGGCTACCAAAGATGTCCTTTCTCATCTTGTTTCACCCTTTTCCATAATGGGTAAACCAATACATATTAAAACAGATAATTGTCCTCCATATACCAGTGCCAATTTTAAACATTTTTGTGCTACCTTGCAATTTTGTCATACTACTGGAATTCCATACAAACCTCAGGGCCGAGGCATTGTGGAACGTTCCACCTTACCTTAAAGAC
Source organism: Callospermophilus lateralis (assembly GCF_048772815.1). Taxonomy (NCBI): domain Eukaryota; kingdom Metazoa; phylum Chordata; class Mammalia; order Rodentia; family Sciuridae; genus Callospermophilus; species Callospermophilus lateralis. The sequence continues at coordinate 8,637,645 of NW_027515276.1, read as the reverse complement.
TTGGCTATCCCGCCTTAAGGCTTCCGCCCTTGTATTTACCACTCACAGGCATTGCCTTAACCATGCATTATTTGCCCTTTTTTTTCTTACCCTAGACAGTGAAGGCCTTTCGGCTGCAGACAGACACTGGCATCCCTTTTCCAATTCTGATCACCCACCTGTTATGTGGCGAAATCCCCTTACAAATAAATGGAAACGCCCAGATCCTGTCCTCATCTGGGAACGAGGCTCAGCTTGTGTTTTGGACAAAGAGCTAGCAGCCCCAAGATGGTTAACAGAACACCTGGTTAAACAGGTTAATGACTTACCTCAAACCGGGGACGGAGGCCCTCCCGATGAGTACAATTTTTCCTCTTTTTCGGATCCATCCAACAATCTGTGTGAGGATCCTGCTTAAGGAACTTATGCTGAACAGGTTTGTGCACGGAGGCCTTGGCCCTCCACCTTCCAACATCATGGAGTACCTTTTTGCCCCCCCACCCCCGTGAATGCAAGGGAGGATCTTGGACTCAGGCTTCCACTAGTTGGAACCAGACTGCTGACTGCATGACTAAGGTGGCTTACCTCCATGCCGAGGTTGACCATAAACTCAGAGGAGTTCATCAGCCTAAATGGGTATGTGTTAACAAGCCAAAGATTATTCCCCCTAGTACAAGTAAAGCTCTCCAAAATTGTTCTGCAACCCGTACGCATACCCAGGCGATGCATGTCTCTTGTTATGTGTCGGCCTCAATTTGTGTTAACAAGCAGGGAAAATGATTTTTTGAAGCCTCCCTAATTAAAACTCATGAAGCAGGGGGGGCCACTATTCATTATACCCCCGTTCTCTTTGACCGGGGAGGAGAAGGCAAATACACCAAGCTACAGTCAGCTGGGTGCCAAGGCACTGTCGGAAAACCTTCCGACTGGCCCATTAAGGCCCCTACAGGGGTCTCTGATGGTAGAGGACCCACTTATTCTGCCAAGCATCCTCAGATAATCAAACTTTTGAAACCCCAAATCCCTGAGCTCACATATCATCCCTTAATGTAGCCGAAATCCCAGTTCCCAGGTTTAGATACCAATACATTAGATATTTTGCAAACTACCTTCTCCTTCCTTAGTAATTCCAACCCCACCCTTGCTGGTAATTGCTGGCTCTGCATGACAACAGGGGAAAGCATTCCTATGGCAGTTCCTATTAATTCTACTATGGACAATGATAATACATGCCAACCCGGATTTCCCTTTAAAAAATAGCCTATAGGCACTTTTACATTATGTCGTTTAGGTGCGATGCAGAATAATACCTATGATATGGATTTTGGAATTACTTCCTTTGGAAATTGCTCAACAGTACAAAATTATTCCTCACCCATCCCATCTCTTTGTCCCCCCAATGGCACAGTTGTTATGTGTGGAGGAAATGTGGCCTTCCCCAGGCTTCCAGCGAATTGGACCAGTGACTGTGTTCTTGCCTTATTACTCCCTGATATAACTATTGTCCCAGGAGACGAACCTCTAGCCTAGACACCTTAGTCAAAAGACAGAGGCGGGTGATACAGGCCTTACCACTTATTGCCAGCCTTGGAATAACAGCTGCTGTGGGCACAGGTACACTGGCTTTGGCATGGCTATACACCCTTACCATCGCATGTCTCAACAACTTAAAATGATGTACAAACTCTATCAGAAACCATTAAAGATTTGTAGGACCAAATAGACTTCCTGGCAAAAGTGTTCCTTCAAAACAGACGAGGTTTAGATTTGCTGACTGCTAACCAGGGAGATATTTGATTGGCCTTAGGGGAACGATGCTGCTTTTATGCCAATAAATCTGTCATAGTATGCACTAAATTTAAGCAGCTTCAAGAAGATCTAGAAAAGAGATGAAGAGAACTATTTGAAAATCCCCTCTGGACTAAGCTTAATGGATTTCTACCCTACCTTCTTCCCCTATTAGGCCCTTTGTTGGGTTTACGTTTAATGGTGACCATAGGACCCTGCATTATAAACAGTGTGGCACAATTTATTAAAGAACACATTAATATTATGGCCTCTAAGCCCATACAGATCCACTATCATCATCTGGAGATGGAAGACCACGCTGTCAACTTTTAAAAGGATGTTCTACCCTTCTCACAGGCTTATTTCTTAAGTTTACATTCCCACAGATCTCTCTTTCTTACATAAAACTATAAGTAAAAGCTCTGACAAACCATCTTCTGCCCTTGCCATAAGGGTTCGTCTCCATGGGCCCTTCGGCTTGGGGGAAGACGAACCCATGGAGTTAGGACGTTAGGCCATAATATCGGAGGGTGCAGGAAGGACTGCAAAAGGATGGATCCACGGATCCCCAAACACAAGACCTCTGAGTGACACGCTCTGGTGCATGGCGGTTGGCATGCTTCCCCTTCAAGGCCATCTCCTCCAAAAACATGCCAAGGCCACCACGAAATCTGCTAGTAAAGATGCTTGCTCGGATCAGGAGATATTCTAAGGCCTCCTAGACAAACAGAGCTTCTAACCCCCCCTAAAATCATGGCCGGTAAGGTAGGTCAAATATTTTATATAAGAAAGGGGGAGATGTCAGTGCCTAGAAGGAAGTTCTCCTTCAAAGAATAGCCTGACACTTACAAGAAACAGCCCCCTGGGAGACATCCTGCCTGGGAGATATCCCACAACCATCTATCTCCCTGAGACATCCTGTCGCCGTCTGTCTTGCTGAAATATCCTGAGGTTATCTAACCCTGTGAAGACATCCAGCAACTGCCGATAAGAGAGTTTTCCCATCGGCAGCATATAAACACCCTGTGAGAACAATAAAAGTTTGCAGCTTGATCAGAACTCCTGTCTGGCTGTCATCTCTCCTGTCTCTTGTACCTTCATTCCTCCCCAACTATGTTCGATGCCCACGTTGATGTGTCCTGCCGGCCGGGACCCCTGGCACTAACCCATATCCTACTAGACTATGACTACTAATACTAATATGATGGAGGAAAATAACCCAAATAGAATAGAAATACAAGCAGTTCAGAGGAGGCATGGTGTATAGTTGGAGTTGCCTTTTGCATGATATAGGGTAGGTGTTATAAATCTAGCTAATTTTTAATTGAAATAATTCTCCATGTGTTTTTAAAGTTAAAAAATATGTGAATACCTGGCTCCCTTTCTCTGTAGCCTATTCACCACATGTATTTTATATGCACATATAGAATCCTACATGGTATCACACGTATATTCTTGTGAGGTGGCTGACTTAGCAGATTCAAATTGTGAGAAGAGATCACTTCTCCTAAACGCTGTTGGAACTGAAAATTCAACGTATGGGGGAGCCTCCTAGTAGGAAAACATTATACATAAATCCATGTTAAGTAAAATAAATATTTTTGCATCAGTGGATGATATATATTTCATGAAGAATTTCGATTGGCATATATATTGCTACGTTTTATTGTCTGTGTTTGTGTTTTGTGTGTGTGTATATATATATATATATATACTCTCCAAATTTTTCAAAATATAAAATATATGTGTCCTATATACACTACCTAAATTCATTCATGTTCATGTATGTGGATTCATAATCAACTTTTCACAAGATTATTCTCAGAAATATACATCCACCTGAAATACATATTTGTTTTCTAGTACTGAAAAGTAACTTCAGTGAATGGTGCATAAAATCCTAATATTTCTACAGTAGCTGACCCAGTTTAACATCAATGCAAATAGATTCCTATGGGACATGATGTGTATTTTGAAGTTCATTTTATTTAACACTGGTACATTACTATTTCTTCAGTTTATGCACACCATAGGATATATATTTCATCCACAGGTTCACAAATTAATAGGCATTTGTTTCACTTTCAATCATTTCCTGCTGCAGAACACATGTATTCCTCCAGGTTTCTTGACTGTTCTTCTCATGAGACTTCTTTCCAAACACATTATTTTCGATTTCCATAAAAATTTGAAGCAAAACTCCCACACTCTTCATGATAAACCATAACCCTAAAATTACCATTAGATGTATAACTGGTTGGAATGAATGATTGTATATCAATATAAGATTTCCTGTATATTTTCAGATAACAATTCAATCCATTATTTAAAGTTGGAACCAGTTATATAATTTATGTTGAGTGTCTATATGGAAGAAGCTGAAGGCCATTTTAGAGGGTTTTGGTTTTAATTGTGGTCATTTGTTGGTGGTTGGAAAAGATGACTGGGTCCACCTGGGCTTGAACACTGGTGTGATTCCCCATAAGACTGAGTTCTGGAACCGAACTCAGAGAAGTATTGCCATGAAGTCATGTTGGGATTTTAGGAGGCCACGTATGAGAGTCGCCCTAGGAAACTGAGTTCTAGGCCCAGGATGGCTTCCCACATCGCCATGGGAATCTCATCCAGGATATTACATGATTTTATTTTTAAAGAGTTGGCAGCCATAATTAAGAGACAAAACACACATGGATCTCACATTGTAGACCTCAATGGGCCTGGCTTCATGTGACCTTTTGCCCCCTCTTTGGGAAGCCTTGCCTGTGAGAGTTCTCCAGAGGTTTCATTCAAATGAGCTTCCTCAAAATTTTATGGTTCCTGGATGAATGGGAAACTCACAGTGGCTCCAAATTCATCCTTGAAAAATGGCGAGATAAATACCATGAAATTTTGGACATTCCCTTGACCAGGTGGCACTGGAAAACATTTCCATGTCATATTGCTGATCAGGAGTATACCAGACAGTGCCTTGATTGACTGGGTTTCATGAAAATGCTGTAGAACAGAGATGCCAGTAATTTGGAGCCTTCTGAGTAGTGAGCCTAGAGTAGTGGTTAGCAAGTGTGTGATAATACATCTGTGCTGTGGCCATGGAGATCTGCCATTGGCTTCCAAATGTCCTGTGACTGACATGGTGCAGCCAGCAGACAATTATATAAAAAGGCATCTTGGTATATGGAGACGTTTCTGGCAATGTTCAGAATAAGGTTGCTATGGACAAGGGCACAAGCTATGTGAGATAGAAGCCTGGTTGGTGCGTTCTCCAGCAGACACTGACCAACCACATGTGACAGAATGCCGTGCAGCACTGCGACCCATTTGAACTCCTTGTATTTTGTGAAGCCAATACCAAACTCCCATTGTAGCAGCAAGAAAGACCATTAAAAGTGGAGTATGACCAAAGGGCTTCACAGTCCACACGGGGAGAGGCTTAGCCCCAATGGCCATTGTTTACCTATAAAAAGAGAATTCATCACTGCTGCACCATGTTCATTGGAAAATAAGAACACATGTCCTTCAGGTCACATAGATGCATATCTAGCTTTGATGGTCTCACTACAAAGGAAGCTAAAGCTACTGACAACAACATATATTTCAAGTGCCCAGCCTCAGAGGCAGTTTCTCAAAATGTCTTTAGGCCAGGAAACCTCTATATTCATAGACACAGGGTACAACTTTTTGTACCCCCAATACTAATTTATACGTCTTCAAAATATTGCTCCCAGAAATGGTTACGAGAAATACTCATGTCACCTGATCTACATATACATTGTATCACAGTAATATTCTGAACACAAAATGCAAAGGTCACACTTATGATTGTACCAAAACCTAAATAGAAAGTGAACCTGCATTACTAAAATCATCCATGTCCACTTGCCTAATGCTCTCAAATGTCAATCCTATTGATGACTACATATTTCTTTTTTCCTAAGATTATATAATTAAAGTCAACCCTGTTGAATGTGTAATCCTATCACTAACTTTATGCTTTGCCGGATTTCATAATGTCTCTATTGATATCTGCTTTCCTATATGTTTTCTCCAGTTCATCATTGTGACTGACTCTTCACATGTGCTGACATTTACATTCACTCTCTATATGAAACCCTATTGCTAAAGGACTTTTTTTCCAAATCCAATATTCACTCTTCTTCCTAAACCTACCAACTATATTCCTAATCTTACTGACTATCCCGTTTTGAATGGATGTTCTTTTCTACATTCAATCATCCAAGTAAATGTCAGGTGAGCGTCAGAGGAAGAGACCACCCAGAATATATCTCATGCAACAGCAAAGGGTTTATTGGGGGTCCAGCGTGCTGGTGCTCATACCTCACTTGAATAGAGCAGAGAGCACTGAGAACAGCTTAAGCAGAGCTTATATACTTTCCTTGAAGAGGGCAGGGAGGAAATTTTATTAATGGATCAGGGCGAGTGGGCAGTTTGCACGCAACCGGGTGAGGGAGTGCATTCTGTAGTTTGGCCATTGGGGACAGCACATTCTGGGAACAAGATTAGCAAACATTTCTCAAGATTTCAACAGCGTTTTGTTAAGCGTACAGAAAAACAGGAAGTGACAAGTGCCTATTTTAATAACCTTTCATTCCCCACTTCTTTTTCTGGCTACTTTTAGTCATAAAAGTGATCATTGGGGGGTGTCACATTTTATGTCTGCTAGTGGGGTATTAACATAAGTTTAACTTGTCCAATTTGAGATTGGAGAAAAGAAATTACATGGTTGAGCAAACAGAGTTTATAGGTAGCAATAATATGAGGAATACACAATTTGAAAGGGTTACCAGTCTTTTCCAGTTTCCAGCCAGAGTCTCAACAGGCCGCAGGCTTGAGATGAGAGGTATGGATCCAGGAAATGATTCTGTCTACCTTTACCGCTGTAGGTGTTATAAGTAGCACCTGGTATGGTCCTTTCAAGCAGGGTTCCAGGGATGACACCTGATGTCGTCTTACATAGAAGAAGTATCTTACTTGATGTTGATTTGGAGTCCTCTCGTCCCCAGGTTGTTAGGCAGTGGCCATCTGTTTTCACAGGTATCCTGAGTTCTTTCAAGAGCTTTAAGTCTGTCAAGCAAGGGGGTGTGAAAGGGATCGTTAGGTCTTAGAGTTGGAGTTAGGTCCCTTACTGGAGGAGGGGCACCATAGAAAATTTCATAGGGGGTGAGGTTACACAAAGAAACAGAGGGAGTATTTCTTGCATGAAACAGTTCATAAGGCAGTAGCATAGTCCAATATTTTATGCCGGTCACTAAGCTTAATTTCGTTATGGTCTCTTTAATGGTTCTATTCATTCATTCTGCCTGTCCTGAACTCGGGGGTCTATAAGCACAATGTAACTTTCAATAAATCCCCAAGGTCCTGGCTAACCCCTGACTTATGTGGGTTATGAACTCGGGTCCATTATCACACCCTATTACTTTAGGCAGGCCGTATCTTGGAAAAATATCTCCCAGGATCTTCTTCACCACAATTTGCACTGTTTCTTTTTTTTTCTTTTTTTCCTTTTCTTGTTTTTTTTTTTTTTTGTGGGAAAGGCTTCAATCCATCTGAAAATGTATCTACAAAGTCTAGGAGATTTTTAAGTCCATAACTTGCTGGCTTTATTTCAGTAAAGTACACTTCCCAGAATTGTCCTTGTCTGGTTCCTCATAGGTGCTTTCCTGCAGGAAGCTTGGAAGGATAAGAATTAACCAATTGATGGACCTGACAGGCTTTTGTTAACCATTCAGTTATTTCCTTTAACTGTGAGTCGGTTAGTGGAAAACTCTGTTCTTGATCCTTCATGAATGAATGTAGTTTCTTTGAACTAAGGTGAGTGATTAGGTGTACATTATCTACTGACATAGTTAGAGCTGTGAATATAGGAGTTTTTACTGAAGGATTTAGAAATTCCACTTGGGGGCCTTCAGGGTTAAAAGTTATTTTGGCCTGGAGCTTGCTGAGCAGAACTCTGCCCATCAATGGGGCTGGGCATTCTGGAATTACTAGGAAGAAGTGATGGATTTTTCCTTTCCCCTGGTCCCAGGTCCTCTTAGTTGTCCAAGCCCGATATTTACTGCAATTAGCCCCTTGAATTAGAGACCTTTTATTTGATAGAGGGCAAAATGGGGCCTTAATGGCTGAGTATATTGCCCCTGTATCCACTTCAATGTTTACTGGGGTGCCCTCCACTTCAAAAGTTAACCTGAGCTCGGGGAGGGGATCTGATCCCCAACTTTCTTAGTCATCCTCCAGAGTCAGAATGGCTGGCTGGCGTGGCTGTCTCTTTCTAGGGCTCTCTTTGGCCCAGTGTCCTTTTTATTTACAGTAGGCACATTGATCTGAGTACAGGGGTGGCCTCTAGTTTGGGCCCAGGTATCCCTTCCTGTCTCCATGTTTCTTATTTCTGGCCTATTTGTTGTTGTGACCAGGACCTTAGTCAATTCCTTAGTCTGTCTTTTGTTTCTTTTATCCTCCCTTTGCTTCCTTATCTTCTTCAGTTTCTCTCGTATAGTATACCTTTTTGACTTCGCTGACTAAATCTCTCAAAGTCATATCTTGTAATCCATCTAAGTGTTTTAAATTTCTTTAAATATCCAGGGCAGCTTGCCCAGTAAAAGCCATCATGACAGATGCCTTTTGAGCCTCTGCCTGAGTATCAAAAGGAGTATATCTCCTATATGCCTCCATAATTCTCCCTAGAAACATAGAGGGAGATACATCAGGCCCTTGAATAAACTCTATTACCTTGGCCAAATTAGTTGGTCGCCTAGCAGCCACTAAGATACCCGCTATTAGAGCCCGGAGATAAGTGAACAGATGCTCCCTACCTTCAAAGGTATTGGGGTCCCTGTTTCGTCGATTCTAGGGAAAGCCGGGTTGAATATGTTGGGAAGTTGTGTCAGTCACCCACCTGGTCTGAGGATATTATTTTCTAGCTTCAAGGAGGATTCTCTTTTGTTCCTCTGTCATGAAGAGAGTCCCTAGGTGTTGTTGGCAGTTATTCCAAGTAGGCTGGTGTGAAAACATCTATGAATCAACCACACCTGAGAGACGAGTGGGGTCCTCGGTAAAAGGGGGATTGTTATTTTTCCAGTTATATAGGTCTGAAGAGGAGAAAGGCCAATACTGGTAGGCTTGCATTTTTTCCCCATGGCCATCATCAATCATTGGCACATAGGGAAGGAGGGGGAGCATCACGGGAGTTCCAGGGTTTTCAATCATTCATTGCCGGTGAGTTCCTTTAGCCGGGCCAGGTTCCTCCAGGGGAGGAGGGGCTGTGTGTGTCACGGGGGAGTTTTCTGGAGGGTGCTGGGCTGGCTTAGCTTCCTCCAATGGCGGAGAGGCTGAGTCAGTAGCAGGGGAATCACTTAGAGGGTGTTAAGGGTTGGGAGACCAGGGCAAGGGATAAGGAGAGGGATGAGAGTCCAGTAGAGTTAAATCTTGTGACTTAGGCAGAAAAGAGGGTGGAGGAGGAGGAGGAGCAGAGGGTTTGAGAGATCGTGGGGGAAAGATTAGGAGCGGGGGCAGGGGCAAAGAAAGGCTTCACCCATGGATGAGATTTGCAGAGGTAATGCCGGGTTAAGATATATGGCTTTTGATCTGGATGGCTATGTGGCCCTTCCTGAAAGACAATATCTCTGACTTTTTAAATTACTGAGAAGTAGAAAAATTCTTCTAAGGGCCATCCGAATCCAAAGGTGGGCCATTCTGAGGCACAGAGAGTCTGCCAGGTCCAGCGGTTTACTGAAAAAGAAAGATTCTGAGCCCTTAAGCGGAATTTGGTCCAGTGATCAAGGGTCAGGGACAGAGGCATTGAAGTGCTCTTTCCCATAATGAAAAATGCACAAACAGTAAAAGCAACGACACATGACACAGACAAGACAAGACAATAAAGACAGGCAATGGACGTCCAACACTGAAACGAGGACTGAGTAGCCGGCAATACCTGATGGGCTGGCAATACCGAATCTGAAACAAAATATCACTGAGTTAAGGAGACTATTGTTCCTCGATTTTCAGAGTCCTCTGGGGTGTCCCTCAGGGTGGTTGCCTGTGGCTCTGTGACACATCTGTTAGCCACCGTGAGAGAGAGCTCACGCTCTTTATTGACAGCCATTTTGCCAAGACCTAACCTGAAACCTGACACCAGAAAGAGGCGCCTTACGAATCCCGAGAGGAGCCTGTTGGGGTCTCTCGTTCGCTGCTCCCAGAACTCGGTGGAACCTCCATATGTAAAGGTCGGACGAGTGTCAGGCGAAGAGACCTCCAAGAGACTGTCTCATGCAAAAGCAAAGGGTTTATTGGGGGTCCAGCATGCTGGGGCTCAGAGCTCACTTAAATATAGCAGAGAGTCCTGAGAACAGCTTAAACAGGGCTTATATACTTTCCTTGGGGAGGGCAGGGAGGGAAGATAAGTATACAGAAAAACATGAAGAGACAACTACCTATTTTACTAACTTTTCACTAACGACTATACTTTGCCAGATTTCCTAATGTCTCTATTAATATCTATTTTCCTACATACTTTTCCCAGTTCATCTTTGTGACTGACTCTTCACATGTGCTGACATTTACATTTACTCTATACCCGAAAAGCTATAGCTAAAGAACTTTTGGTGCAAATTCTATACTCACTATCCTTTCTAAACTACCGACTATCTTCTTAATCTTACCGATTATCACTTTTTGACTGGATGTTATCTTTGACAATCAATCATCCAAGGCACAAGGTCCAATGCAATTGTATATCGATGTACCTGAGACATCTGTGCAGAAAATATATCAAAGCTAAGTATCACAATCAAGGTCCTAATACACTTCTGGGTTTTAAATCTTACCTAGATTTCTGTTTTCATACTTATATTTTACCTGTATATTCTTGTAATTATCGCAGGTTATCAATACCATTTTTCATTCAGCTGAATAATTCCTAACCCAAATCAAACCTGTTATTAACCCTAACCATTCACTGTTGCCTCAATCTAACTTTACAGAAGAGCAGGGACAGAGATGGTCTTACAATACAAAAATGTAGGATTCATTCCAACTACTGAGAAACTCAAAGGTCCATGCAAAAATGATCCCTGCAGAAGTTGTAGGCAGCTATGTAGGAACTGAGAGAGCAAAAGTCATCTTCCATTGTAAAAAAACCTGGTCAGGATGAAGGAATGTGTCTGAATCAGCCTCTGTCTTCTTAATTTAGAGAAGAAGGACCAAACCAGGCCTGTGTTGAGAGCTGTTCCCGGGTGCCTATGGTTGATATACCATTCTAAGTTGTGAAAGTGTCACAGGAAGTAGGGGCAGCCTCAATTTCATGGGACCCTTTGAAACAACTGTTAGGACAATGTGGTTGCCAAGGCAGTGACCTTATTCAATTCCTGAAGGAAGTGACCTCACATAACATCCTTAGAGATAGAACTCTCTGAACTTGGGATCCAGGAAGCCAGTCACCCAAATCCCCTCCCAGTCCCACTCCCACGGGTCTCAATTTCTTGGATTTACCAAGGACAGATTTAGTCTTTCTTGGTACATACTGATGTGAGAATGGCCAAATGCCAGAAAGCTCTGAAAAGTCGCCTTTTTTTTTTTTTAGGTATTGGATCACCGCTGGCTCCTCAGTACTTCACAATGTTGACCAAAGAGACCAGATCTGAGACAGGACAGGCCATTTTGGGGGAAGAAAATATGGCCCACAATCAGAGAAACTCTGGATAGTCACAGACCTACTTTGGGGAAGGAGGTGCCTTTGTGGGTGTGGGTGTGAGTTTGTGGATTTGTCTCATGTTCTCAGAATAGGTAGGAAAGTCGGTATGTTTGGTTTGGTGTAGACTGTTTCGAGTAAGTCGTTTGACAAGGCGAGTGTTTCTATGTCTGTGTATCCCACGGTGTCCATGGTTGTAGACATTAGAAAAGAGAATGCATCAATTGATATGTCCTGTCTAGTTGAAAGCTTCCCAGCATTCATCCTGCCCAATTTATGAATGGATTTCAGCTTGCCTTATCGATGGGCAACACTTGCTATCTTTCAAAGTTTCTGCTTTCTTCCTGAATTCTGGCCACTCTCCAGAATAGGCTCATGGTTTTGTGTCCAATATATGTACCACTTCCAAGCCCTGTGACATCGTCATGTACTGGATAGCTGAAGGGAATGGCGAGCATCTCAGAAAACTCTGATACCAGTGTGATCAGGATAGTCTCAGTGGAGAAAACCTTTGGGCCTTTTAATTATCAATTGTTCTGCTGCCCTCAATGTCTGAAAGGTCTTTGCCTCAGGCCACCTTTTTTTGATGCCTGAAAAAAACTGTTTTCACATGGAAATGAATGGACATCACCTGAAGCTTTTTGCTTAATTCCTTTGGAAAGGATGTGTCTGAATCAGCCTTTTGGCCCTGTGTGAGGCTTAGGCTTAGATTCTCAGCACCTGATTGATCTAAAGAAAGATTCCATGTGTGCATCCAAAACCAAAATAGCCAAAAGAGCAGTCATTCTGCATGAAGTCTCTCCACTTCCTTTGTGAGGTTCCAGACCTACATCAAGTTAGAATAGGAATGCTTTGGGTCAAATAATTTCTTCAAAGCCCTGCAGAGGCTAGCCCATAGGTGCTTGGGTTTTGCTCATGTCTCCAATTCAGACAAAGAATCTAAACCCCACAGTAGTCCTCAAATTGGAGAAGCAGAGAAGTATTAACAGCAGGCCTATGTGATCACACCAGGTTCACAGGAAGGGTGTCCAAGCCACCCTGATTTTAGGCAAATTAGGGGCAAGGGAGATTATTTTGGAGACTGTCTTGGTCTGCGCCCCTCATCGAAACATCCAACCAGAGGTTATGAAGAGTGTTTATATGAAATATCATGAGGACCATGTGGGAGTGTGTTGGTTTTAATTGTGGTCATTTGTGTGGTGGTTGGAAGAGATGACTGGGTCCACCTTGACATGATCTCTGGTGTGATTCCCCTAAGAGACTGAGTTCTGGAACTGACCTCAGAGAAGTATTGCCATGAATTGTGTTGGGATGTTAAGAGACTACGCATGAGAGTCGCCCTTGGAAACTGAGATGTATGCCCAGGTTGTATTTCCACAAAGCACTGGGAATCACAGCCAAGATATCACATGATTTTATTCTGAAAGACTTGGCAGCCATTGTTGAGAGTCAAAACACACATGGACCTTACATTGTAGACATCAATGGGCCTGGATTCACGTGACCATTTAGCCACTCTTTGGGAAGCCTTGCCTGTGAGAATTCTCCATTGTCTTTTATTGACATGAGCTTCCTCAAAATTTATTGGTTCTGGATTGATTTGAAACGCACAGTGCATCCAACTTCATCTTTCAAAAATGGCTAGATAAATACCAAGAAATTTTTGAAATTCCCATGACCAGGTGGCACTGGAGAACCTTTGGATGTCCTGTTGCTGATCATGAGTATACCAGACAGTGCCTTGATTGACTGGGTTTCATGAAAATGGTGTAGAACAGAGATGCCAATAAATTGGAGGCTGCTGAGTACTGGGCCTAGAGCAGTAGTGGGCAGGTGTGTGATAAAACATTTGTGGTGGGGCCATGTGGATTTGCCATTAGCTTCCAAGTGTCTTGTTACTGAAATGGTGCAGCAAGCAGTCCCTTCTATGTAAAGGCATCTTGTAATATTGAGAAGTCTCAGGGCAAGTTTCAGAATCAAGTTGCTATGGTCAATGGGGCAAGCTATGTGGGATAGAAGCATGGTTCGTGCATTGTCCTAGAGAAACTGACCCACCACACGTGACAGAACTCCCTCCAGCACTGTGTCCCAGTTGACCTCTTTGTATTTTGTGAAGCAAATACCAAACTCCCAGTGAAGCCGCAAGAAACACCATGAAAATTTTAGGATCACAAAATGGCTTCACAGTCCACACGGGGAGACAATTAGACCCAGTGGCCACAGTTTAGCTACAAATAGCAAATTCAGCACTGCTGCTCATGTTCAGTGGAAAATAAGAAACAATGTCCTCCAGATCACATAGATGCAGACCCACCTTTATTGGTCTCACTAGAAACGAAGCTAAAGCACTTGACAACAACATATGTTTCAAGTGCCCAACCTCAGAGGCAGTTCCACAAGAAGTCTTTAGGCCAGAAGAGCTCCAGTGTGTGGTGTGTTTACCCTGTCCCTTACTTTTGGAAACTCCTTAGCATATTCCATTCCAGATATGTATTCACAGATTTTCTAACTCTTCTCCTCTAATTTTGTCTTACTTGGGGAGTAGGTAATGTCAAGCCATTGTTCTGGATGACAGTGGGAACAATTTTTTGTAGCACATATTTGCATACACATTGGAATCATTTTACAATTTTCCAGTCAAAATAGTGAATCCCTCACACTAACCCCTACGCTACTAAACTCTCACTACTAATCATAATATGATGGAGAATAATAACCCAAACAGAATTGAAATACAAGCAGTTCAGAGGAGGCATCGTGTATAGTTGGACTTGCCTTTTGCATTATATAGGGTAGGAGTTATGAATCTAGTCAATTATTTGGTTGAAAGAATTCTCCATGTTTTTTTAAAGTTAACAAATATGTGAATTCCTGTCTCCCTTTCTCTGTAGCCTGTTTAGCACATGTAATTTTATATGCACATATAGAATCATACCTGGTATCACACGTATAGTTTTGGTGAGGTGGCTGACTTGGCATATAGAAATTGTGAGAAGATATCACTCCTTCTAAAAGCTGTTGGAACTGAGAAGATATCACTCCTTCTAAAAGCTGTTGGAACTGAGAATTCAACCTATGGGTGATCCTCCTATTTGAATAGCATTATACATAAATCCATGTTCAGTAAAATGAATATTTTTGAATCTGTGGATGATATGTATTTCATGATGAATTTCGATTGGCATATATAATGCTACTTTTTAATGTCTCTGTGTGTGTGTCTGTGTGTGTATATATATATATATATATATATATATATATATATATATCCTCCAGATTTTTCAAAATATGAAATATATGTGTCTTATTATGCACTCCCAAATTTCATTCATATTCATGTATGTGGATTTATAATCTACTTTTCAAAAGATTATTCTCAGAAATATTCATCCACCCGAAATACATTTTGGTTTACTAGTACTGAAAACTATCTTCAGTAAATGGTGCATAGAAATCCTAATATTTTGACATTGCAAGATGGCCATGAATAGAGTGCATCACACCCTTTGTACTGCGCCACTTCATATGTGAATAAGGAGTTAGAATGACGAAAAAGTATCTTGTTAGGATCTTACAGAAAAATGGGTGTGCCTGGAACCTAGAAGAATGATTTCCACCACCAAGGTCCTGTAATTGAGTCTCAAACAAGAGCCAACTATGCGACCAAAGATCTGGGGTGACTGATCCGTGCGGCCCATGCCATGGCTACAGACGGCGGGCCTCCACTGAGAAGCGACCAGCATGCAGGGAGAAACGTTGCTGCAAATTCTGTGGAATCCGGCTGGCTCACCCGCCACTGAGCCCGGGGCTGAGCTCGGAATTTCAGATGGGGAAGAAAGCGCTACAGTCCTATCCCCCACAACCGAAACTCCATCGAGGAAACCAACGGCCACCATCTTGGAGAGCTGAAGTATCCACCGCCACTCTCCGACAGATTGCAACAACAAAACAGGTGTGTGTTACTCAGCTTATCTCCCATACAGCAGGTAATTTGCAAAAATTCTCTCTTAGGCTTTCCGGGGGAGGGATTACCAGAGAAAGCCTTCACAAAGACGGGGGGAAAACTAGTGGCACCTGACCTTCAACTTCCCCTCCCATCACCGGTGAAAACGAAACTTGTCTAGCCAGCGCAATGGGTGGGGCAAGCGGAAAAATTCAAAACAATAGAGTGCCAGGGTTCCCAATAGACACCCTCCACACCCAAGAAACGGCAGGCAAAGAGTACAGTTTGATCTGCCAAGAGGCATCACTCAGGGGAAATCTGGTGTAGCAGGGGAAATCAGGACTCGCAGAGGAAACCAGGGGACTAGAGGACAGACCCACTTGACTAGGCGGCTGGAGAACGCCTGCCCACCAGCAACCAATCACCCGCTGGCTGCCTGCGCAATTGGGCAGCTAGAGATCACCCGTCCGCCGGTGACAGCCCATTCGCTGATTGCACGACTGGATGGCTGGAGACCGCCCGCCCGCCAGCAACCGGGAGGTGAAACCAACCAGAGACAGTCCAGTCCCACCCCCCCATTCAAACACCCCGGCAAGGAGCCTGGGGCCCGCCATAGCAGACAGGTGACATCACTGGAGCTCAGCTGTCGGAATTCCTTCCAAGCAGAATCCACTTTTGCAGGCATAGTCTACAAACACAAAAGAGAGACAACAGAGATATACAAAACCAAAACAAATCTATTGAAGAGAGCAGAAACACAGCAATCAATAGAGCTGAAAAGTAATGTGAACATCATGAAAAAACAAGGGAAAAAAATTCTACAGGAAGACCGAGAAGCATCAGAAATAGGGATAGGGAAAAAACTCAAGGCATACCTAACTCAGATGGAAAGGAATATTAGAGAAGACATGAGGCAGCAAGTCCAAGCAATAAAAGTATATTTTGAAAATCAAATAAACAAACAAATTCAAATGGCAAAGAACGAGCTTTACCAGGAGATAGAGATCTTAAAAAGAAATATCAAACAGTAATCCTAGAAATGCAGAAAACTATAAACCAAATTAAAAACTCAAACGAAGAATATTACAAATAGACTAGATCAATTAGAAGTTAGAACATCAGATAATGAAGACAAAGTTTATCAACTTGAAAAGAATAGAGTAAACACAGAAAAGATGCTTAAATCCCATGAGCAATCTATTCAAGAGATATGGGATGTCATAAAAAAAACAAGTTTGAGTGTCATCTGGATAGAAGAAGGCATAGAGATTCAAACCAAAGGAATGGACAACATATTAAATGAAATATTTCTGGAAAATTTCCCAGAGATGAAAGATGGAATGAATTGCCAAATCCTGGAAGCCTACAGGACCCCAAGCATTCAAAACCATAATAGACCAACTCCAAGACGAATAATTATGAAGATAGCCAGAACAAGGACATACAGAACAAAGAGAGAATATTAAAAGCTACGAGAGAAAGTAGGCAGATTACATTCAGGGGTAAACCAATAAAGTTAACGACTGATTTTTTATCACAAACTTTGAAAGCAAGAAGATCCTGGAAAAAAGTATTTCAAACGCTCAAAAATAATGGATTCCAACCAAGAATACTGTATCCAGCAAAATTAAGCTTCAGATTTGACAATGAAATTTAAGTCTTTCACAATTAACAAAAGCTAAAAGAATTCACAGCCAGAACACCAGCAGTGCAAAGCATTTTGAGCAAAATACTACAAGAAGAGGATTTGAAAAGTAATGCCTGAAACTAGCAGAGGGAGGTATCTCAGTAAAGGGAGAGGAAAATAACCAAAAAGTAAAAACTAACCAAAATAAATAAATAAATAAATAAATAAACATGACTGGAAGTACAAATCATATTTCAATTGTAACCTTAAATGTTAATGGCCTAAACTCACCAATCAACAGACATAAGCTAGTAACCTTGATCAAAAAAGAAAAAAATCCAACAATATGCTGCCTTCAGGAGACTCATATGATAGGTAAAGACATACAGAGGCTGAAATTAAAAGTTTGGGAAAAATCATACCACTCACATGACCCTCGGAAACAAGCAGGAGTGGCCATACTCATATCGAATAAAATCAACTTCAACCCTACGTTAATCAAAAGGGATAAAGAAGGACACTATATACTGTTAAAAGGAACCTTGCACCAACAATGCATAACCATTATCAATTTGTATGCACCAAACAATTGAGCTGCAACACTCATAAAACAAACTCGCCTCAAGTTCAAGAGTCAAATAAACTACAACACAATAATTATGGGTGACTTCAACACACCGCTCTAGCCATTAGACAGATCCTCTAGACAAAAACTGAATAAAGAAACTATTGAATTCAACAGCAAAATCAGTAACCTAGACTTCACCGACATATATAGAATATATCAACCATCAAAAAGTGGATACACGTTCTTCTCAGCAGCACATGGATCCTACTCAAAGGTAGACCATATATTATGCCATAGGGCAATTATTACTAAATATAAAGTCGTGGAGATAATACCATGCACCATATCTGATCATAATGGAATGAATCTGGAAATCAATGATAAAAGAAGGAAGGAAAAATCCTACATCACATGGAAAATGAACAACATGCTACTGAATGATAAATGGTTTACAGAAGACATAAAGGAGGAGATAAAAAAATTCGTAGAGACAAATGACAATACAGACACAACACACTGGAATCTATGGGACACAATGAAAGCAGTTTTAAGAGGGAAATTCATTTCTTGGAGTTCTTTCCTCAAAAAAAATAAAAAAGAAAAAAACAGCAAATAAATGAACTCACACTACACCTCAAAAACCTAGAAATGGAAGAGCAAAACAACAGCAAATGTAGTAGAAGACAAGAAATAATTAAAATTAGAGCAGAAATCAAGGAAATTGAAACAAAAAAAACATTGAAAATATTGATAAAAATAAAGTTGGTTCTTTGAAAAAATAAATAAGATTTATAGACCCTTAGCCATGCTAAGGAAGAGAAGAAAAGAGAGAACTCAAATTACTAACATACGGGATGAAAAAGGCAATATCACAACAGACACTACAGAAATAAGAAGATAATTAGAAAGTATATGGAAAACCTATGTTCCAATAAAATAGATGATAGTGAAGATATCAATAAACTTCTTAAGTCATGCGATCTGCCCAGATAGAGTCAGGAAGACAGACACAATTTAAACAGAACAATAACAAAGGAAGAAATTGAAGAAGCCATCAAAATACTACCAACAAAAAAAAAAAAGCCATGGACCGGATGGGTATACAGCAGAGATCTACATAACCTTCAAAAAGGAATTAATACCAATACTTTTCAAGTTATTTCAAAAAATAGAAAAAGAAGAAACTCTTCCAAATTCATTCTATGAGGCCAATGTCACCCTGATCCCAAAACCAGACAAAGACACTTCAAAGAAAGAAAACTACAGACCAATATCTCTAATAAACTTGGATGCAAAAATTCTCAATAAAATCTTGGTGAATCGAATACAAAAGCATATCAAAAAAATTATGCACCATGATCATGTAGGATTCATCCCTGGGATTCAAGCCTGGTTCATTATACGGAAATCAATAAATGCTATTCACCACATCAATAGACTTAAAGACAACAACCATATGATCATCTCGATAGATTCAGAAAAAACATTCGACAAAGTTCAACATCCCTTTATGTTGAAAACACTAGAAAAACTAGGGATAACAGGAACTTACCTCAAGATTGCAAAAGCTATATATGATAAACCTCAGGCTGGCATCATCCTAAATTGAGAAAAGCTGAAGGCATGCCCTCGAAAATCTGGAACAAGAGGGATGCCCTCTATCACCACTTCTATTTAATTTAGTTCTTGAAATATTAGGCATAGCAATTAGACAGACAAAAGAAATTAAAGGCATAAAACTAGGAAAAGTAGAACTTAAATTATCGCTATTTGCGGATGACATGATAATATATTTAACAGACCCAAAAGGGTCTACAGAGGAACTGCTAGAGTTAATAAATGAATTCAGCAAAGTGGCAGGATATACAATCAACTCGCATAAATCAAAGGCATTGCTGTATATCAGCAGCAAAACTTCTGAAATGGAAATGAGGAAAACCACTCCATTCAAAATATCCTCAAAGAAAATAAGATAATTGGAAAAACAATTAAATAGTTGGGAAACAACCTAACAAAAGAGGTGAAAGATTTATAAATGAAAACTACAGAACCCTAAAGAGATAGAAGAGATCTTAGAATATGGAAAAATATACCCAATTCATAGATAGGCAGAAATAACATCATCAAAATGGCGATATTACCCAAATTCTCTACAGGTTTAAATTGATGCCAATCAAAATCCCAACGACATTTCTTGTAGAAATGATAAAGCAATCATGAAATTCATATGGAAAAACAAAAGACCCAGAATAGCAACAGCAATTCTAAGCAGGAAGTTTGAATCTGGAGGTATAGCGATACCAGAGTTCAAACTGTACTACAAAGCAATAGTAACAAAAACAGCATGGTACTGGTACCAAAACAGGCAGGTGGACCAATGGAACAGAATAGAGGACACAGAAACCAATCCACAAAATTACAACTTTCTTATATTTGATAAAAGGGGCTAAAAACCTGCAATATACGATGGATAGCATCTTCAACAAATGGTGCTAGAAAAATTGAAAATCGATATGTAACAAAATGACACTGAATCCCTTTCTCTCGCCAAGCAAGGAAGTTAACTCAAAGTGGATCAAGGAGCTAGATATCAAATCAGAGACACTGCATCTGATAGAAGAAAAAGTTGGCTACGATCTACATACTGTGGGGTCGGTCTCCAAATTCCTTAATAGGACACCCATAGCCCAAGAATTAATAACAAGAATAAATTAATGGGACTTACTTAAACTAAAAAGTTTTTTTTTCTCAGCAAGAAAAACAATAAGAGAGGTAAATAGAGAACCTACATCCTGGGAACAAATTTTTACCCCTCACACTTCAGATAAAGCCCTAATATCCAAAATATACAAAGAACTCAAAAAATTAAAAAATAAGATAACAAATAACCCAATCAACAAATGAGCCAAGGACCTGAACAGACACTTCACAGAGGAGGACATACAATCAATCAACAAGTACATGAAAAAATGCTCACAATCTCTAGCAGTCAGAGAAATGCAAATCAAAACCACGCTAGGATACCATCTCACTCCAATAAGATCAGCAGCCATTAGGAAGTCAAACAACAGTAAGTGTTGGCGAGGATGTGGGGAAAAGGGGACACTTGTACACTGCTGGTGGGACTGTAAATTGGTGCAGCCAATTTGGAAAACAGTATGGAGATTCCTGGGAAAGCTGGGAATGGATCCACCATTTGACAAAGATATCACCCTTCTTGGACTATTCTCTGAGCATCTTAAAACAGCGTACTATTGGGATACTGCCACATCAATGATCATAGCGGCACAATTCACAATAGCTAGACTGTGGAACCAACTTAGATGCCCTTCAATAGATGAATGGATAAAAAAATGTGGAATCTACACACAATGGAGTATTACGCAGCACTAAAAAATTACAAAATCATAGAATTTGCAGGGAAATGTATGGCATTAGAGCAGAATATGCTAAGCGAAGCTAGCCAATCCTTAAAAAACAAATGCCAAATGTCTTCTTTGATATAAAGAGAGCAACTAAGAACAGAAAGGGAGGAAGAGCATGAGGAAAAGATTAACATTATACAAAATGAGTGAGGGGAGAGAAAAGGAGAGAGAACAGAAAGCATATGGAAATGGTAGGAAACCCTCAATGATACACAAAATTACACATAATAGGTTGTGAGGGGAAATGGGAGGGAAATAATGGAGAGAATTAAACAACAGCACAAGAGGTAGAGAGGGAAGATGGGAGGGGAGGGGAGGGGGGATAGTAGGGGATAGGAAAGGTAGAAGAATACAACAGTCACTAATATGCCATTATGTAAAAATGTGAATGTGTAACCAATGTATTTCTGCAATTCTTATTTGGGGAAAAAAATGGGAGTTCATAATCCAAATGAGAAAAATGTATCAAAGATGATATATCATGAACTTTGTAATGTTTTGAACAACCAATAAAAATAAATAAATAAATAAAGGTTTAAAATTCAGTGGGAAGAAATCAGCTAAAAAAGTGTTGAGATGCATTCATTTTTCTTAGCAGAAACTTTGTTTTGTGTAGTTGTAACTATCACAAATTTATTTTACCAGAAATTTGGCTTTTGAAAATGCACATAAATTGAGATTAAAGGATAATTCACCTACCTTCATGAAAAATTCATAGCATTTCCTATATTTTTCATATTTCATTTTTTTAGTTAATATTTTGTCATGGACCAGGTCTAGCCTTAGGCTATTCTTCCAGAATACTACCTCATCTGACAAGTTGGTACAATGTGTTGGATTTTTCTTTTCTTCTTTTATTTAATTGTTTCTAGCTAATAATGTGTATTTCTCCTTATCTTTATTTGGACATACATACCCAACTATATCTTTGCATTTTATGTTTTACTGGGGAAGAGACTCATCAAAAGCTTTTTGTTATATGTATTAACAATCAAACATTCAGAGCATGCAATTATTCTTAATTTTGCATGAAAATATCTTTGCACAATTTTTCTTATAAATATTTAGAATTATTAATAATTTCCCTGCTGTAATAAGTAACTACTTACAAGAAGAATTAAACAATTGACTTTATATCAATTATGAATATGAAAAGTACTAAAATAAATATTTGGCAATTAATACACAATTGATAGAAATTGAAATCACGAGAAAGCCATTTAAAATGTCAGTGCATATGGTCCTTAAATAATAGGTTTTTTAAAAAAATTTTCTCTAATTCATAAGATATATTATGCCATATTATCGCTTAATGTGATATAAAACCTTAAATTATCAGTATAGATAAATAAGAAAGAAACCTGTTTACTTAAATATGTTTAATTGATTTTCACTGTAAGATGTTAATTCTGGAAGACTTGAGAATTAAGAAAGATATGGTCTATATTATATCTAACAGGCTAATCAAAGTACTTTTAAATATAAATGTATATATACATTTATATTTGTAATGCATATGCATGAATATAGATACATATATATAATAAATGTATAGTGATATATCTCTCAGGTGATTATAATTTTAACGTTTTCTCAAGAAAAAAGAATCACTATAAAAAACAGTCTTAAATTTAAATTTCATAGCAAGATACTGTTTGTAATGACATGAGAGAAAAATTGATATGGATGGAAAATGAAAAAGGAAGAGAGAGAAGGGGAAAAATGAGGAAGAAAGTGAGTAAAGAAGAGGGAGAGGCATATTCGATGTTAAGAAAAAAGTGGAGGGGCTGGGTTTATGGCTCAGTGGTAACATGATTGTCTAGCATGTGTGAGGCACTGGGTTCTATTCTCAGCACCACATAAAAATAAACAAAATGAAGGTCCATCAACAACTGAAAAACAAAAAATAAAAAAGTAGAAATATTACCAAAATTCCAAGCTTTGTTGAATGTTAAATAAAAAACAATATGTTACATAGCCTTATGTAATTTCTAGACTCCCCAAAATAGTCATTAAATGTTAGATCATTAGTGCTATAACTAAAAATCCATTGTTCCTTCCTCTACATTCTGTGGCATGCTAGTACTAAAAAAAATTGTATTATAACACCAAAAAAAAAAAAAAAGCCAAATCATAATATTTCTACAGTAACTGACCCGAGTTTAACATCAATGCAAGTAGATTCCTATGGGACATGATGTGCATTTTGACGTTCATTTTTATTCAACACTGGAACATTACTATTTCTTCAGTTTATGCACATCATAGGATACATATTTCATCCACAATTTAGCAAATTTATGCGCATTTGTTTAACTTCAAATCACTTCCTGCTTCAGTACCCATGTATTCCTCCATGTTTCTTGACTGTTCTTTTCATGAGACTTCTTTACAAACACATTATTTTCGATTTCCATTATCATATTTGAAGCAAAACACCCGTCATGATAAACCATAACCCTAATATTACCATTAAATGTATAAGTGGTTGGAAAGAATGATTGTATATCAATATAAGATTTCTTACTTAGTTACAGATATCAACTCAATCCATTATTTAAAGTGGAACCAGTTATATTATTTATTCACAGTATGGTCTATTCATGTATTATCTCTATATTCATAGACACAGGGTACACCTCTTTATACCCCCAATACTAATTTATACGTCTTCAAAATATTGCTCCCAGAAATGGTGGAACAAATACATGTAACCTGATCTACATATACATTTTATCACAGTAATATTCTGAACAGCAAAAAGCAAAGTTCACACTTATGATTGTACCATACCTAAATGGAAAGTGAACATGGATTACTAAAAATATCCATGTCCAGGTTGCCTAATGATCTCAAATGAAAATCCTATTGGTGACTACATATTTGTTTCTTTCAAAGATTATATATTCAAACTCAACCCTGTTGAATATGTCTAAAGCTGTCACTCAGTTTACACATTGAATGATTTTGTAATGTGTCTATTGATATCTGCTTTCCTACATATTTTCCCCAGTTCATCATTGTGACTGAATCTTCACATGTGCTATCACTAACATTCACTCTCTAACCGAAACCCTATTGCTAAAAAACTTTGGTTCAAATCCTATATTCACTCTTCTTCCTAAACCTACCTACTGTCTTCCTAATCCTACCGACTATCCCTTTTTGACTGGATGTTCTCTTCTACATTCAATCATCCAAGGTACAAGGTCCTATGCCATTGTATATCAATTTATCTGAGACATCTGTGCAGAACGTAATTCAATGCTAAGTATCCCAATCAAGGACCCAATGACCTTCTGGGCTTCAATTCTTACTTAGATTTCTCTTTTCGTTCATATATTTCACCTCTATATTTTTATAAATATCGCAGGTTCCCAATACCATTGTTCATCGAGCAGAATGGTTCCTAACTAAAATTGAAAATGTTATTAACACTAACCATACACTCTTCCCTCAATCTAACTTTACAGAAAAGCAGTGACAGTGTTGGTCTTACAATTCAGGAATGTATGGGATCTTCCACCTGATGAGAACCTCAAAGGTATGTGCAGAAATGATCCCTGGAGAAGATGTAGGCAGCTATGAAGGACCTGAGAGAGCAAAAGTCATCTTCCATGGAAAACAACCTTGTAGGATGAATTTTGGTGTCTGAATCAGCCTCTGTCTTCTTAATGTAGAGAAGACGGACCAAACCAGGCCTTATGGAGAGCTGTTCCTGAGAGCCTATGGATTATATCTCATTCTAACTTATGAAAGGGTCACAGGAAGTAGGGGCAGCCTCCATCTAAAGGGACCATAAGAAGCAACTGTTAAAACAAAGTGGTTGCCAAGGCAGTGACCTCATTCAGTTCCTGAAGGAAGTGACCTCACCTCACTTCCTTGGTGTTGGAACTCTCTGAACTTGGGATCCAGGAAGCCAGGCACCCCGAGCCAGTCCCAGTCCCAGTCCCAGTTGTCTCACTTGTTCGGATTTACCAAGGACAGGGTCAGTCTTTCTTGGTACCTACTGATTTGAAGATGTCCAAATGCCAGAAGAGCTGTGAAGAGGGGCCTTTCCTGAGAAAGAAGGTAGTGGCTCACCGCTGGTTCCTGTCAACTTCACAGAGTTGGCCAAGGAGACCAGATCTGAGAGAAGACAGGCCATTTCGGAGGAACATAGTATGGCCCAGCAGTCAGAGAACACTCCGAATAGTCATAGACCTACTTGGGGGAAGGAGGTGCCTTTGTGGGTGTGGTTGTGGGTTTGTGGTTTGGTCTCATGTTCTGAGAATAAGTTTTTTCAGATATCAGCTCCGGAGCCCAGGAATTAGTTCTCATTGGGGCTAAGGTTCCCCACCAGCGAGATTTGAAATTGGCGCTGGCTGCATTGTTAACAAGGGCGGGGACTTTTCACGCCACTGCAGAAAAGAAGAAGGTAGGAAGAAGAAGTCCTTAGGCGCCATGTTGGGGTTTTTCTCTGGGGTATGGCTGCCATTTATACTTTTCCTAACATTCCTCCCTTTTTGTTTTTTTAGAAATTGGGGTGTTGTTTGTCATTTCTGGCTGATTCCTGCTGTGTAGGGGTGCTGTGGGGCCTAGAAAGGGAAGTGGACGAAAGCTCGGGGGGCAGGTCTTGGGATATCATGGCAGCCAGAAATAAAACCCAGTGGTATAGATAGCTACTTCAGTAGGGGTAAAGTCTATGAAAGTTCCCTGATGCCACAAGTTGTCGATGGCATGAAACCATTCCTGGATGGAGGAGATTGTTGGTATCAGCCACTGGTCCTGTAACAGAGACTCAAGGAAATACTGGATGCGTTGCCTGGACATGGCGTCACCAGCACCTGAAGAAGATCAGAGCGAATAAAAACAGAATGAAGATAAAAATTAAAGCAAAGGTCAATTTTTGGCAGAAGTTCCATGTTGGGGGACTGACATAGAAGAGGCCAAGGGCCATGAGGAAGCTTAGAATGTCATAAAGACTCATGAATCCAGGATGGCAGATTAGGAGGTTCTCCAAGCTCGTTGCCTCCCGCTGTCTGATGTAC
Source organism: Callospermophilus lateralis (assembly GCF_048772815.1). NCBI lineage: Eukaryota > Metazoa > Chordata > Mammalia > Rodentia > Sciuridae > Callospermophilus > Callospermophilus lateralis. Next base: position 8,611,585 of record NW_027515276.1, on the reverse strand, counting down.
GTTGCATTCCATCGTGCCTGGTAGTGAGCTTCATCACTGAGTGAACTGTTCTCTTGGAGATGTTAGGGGTTCATCGGTCATCAGAGGCTGGTAGTGCCTAAGCAAAAGCTGGTTGAAATTTTGATTAAAAATTTTTTGCAGTTGGGTTTGAAGGAACTTCATTATGCATGGCAAGAGAGCACAAAAAGGGAGCATCCCAATAAGGGGCCCCAAGTTAGGTAGTAAGTACATGGCAAGATAGGATTGGAAGAACCCTGTTATGGGATTGGAGGAGCTAGGTTTGAGCAATTTGGTCGATAATTCCTGCAATTTAACAACATTTTTTTCTATCAGCCCAGATTCATTAACATAATAGCAACATTCCTCTCTGAGGAATAGGCATGTACCCCCTTTTTCTGCAGTGAGAAGATCAATTGCCCTTTGGTTCTGTAAAGCCACGTGTGCCAATGAAGTAACCTGGCGCTGCAAGGAGCCCAGAGACTCAGCAGTGGTATCGAGTGCTTCCTGCAGTTTTTGTTGCAGGTCATTGGATGCCCATAGAACATGACCTATAGCTCCACCAGAGAGTCCGAGACCCGCCACTGAGGTTGTTAAAGTGAGGCCTACGAGAACCGGCAGAAAGACTGCCCTACGGGTTCCGGAAGGTAGGGCCAACTGTCGGAATTCGGTGGGAGTATACAAAGACAGCTGAGGAACTACAGTAACCAAGAAACAGGTGCCAGAGACATTGATCGTTGAGGTACTTTAAGACCCATTACACCAGAGGAAATTTCCAGGTTGCATAAACGCAGGGCTCGATTGGGTGCTTAAGCTCAAGGAACAAATTGGTAAAGGATTCATTATTGGCAGGTGGAAACAGATGAAAGCAAATAAAGCATTGGTGGAATAACTTTCCCACAGTGGGATACGTGTCACATGTAGGGGTTGTCCTTTCTTAGAGAAATTGTAGGTTTTTGCTGAAATATTTCCTGCCGCTAATGGGACCGCTGCTAGAAGTGGACGACTAATTGAAGCACAGAGAAAGCACTGAGAAGGAGGCACAGAAAGAGGGGTGGATTTTAATAATTGAAGAGTTTGGTGTAACAAATTGAGCCATGTGTCAGGGGGACCTGAGGGGGTTGAAGGGTTTGAATCCTTTTTGGATGAGCTATGGATAAGATCTCGAAGTTTTGATTCTGACTCCTTAATGTGTTTGACTTCCTGGATGGTTGCCTTAGGTGGCATAATCAGGGTGCTTCCAACAGTCATCCACATTGTGGGTCTGGCTGAGGTTGTCCGAGCATAGACAGCAAACTCAACATAGCCCCAACGTTTGGCCTTGGGGTCAGGTATATCTAAAGTATAACATCCATTGTTATCAGATGAAGAGCCTTTATGCCACTTTAGGTAACTAGATGTCCACCCTTTTGGGTAACCAAGTGAGTGGTAAGAATAGCTACCATGTTCATCATGGAACCTGCATGACCAATAGGGCGCCCATTATATATCTCAGGCCACCAATGACAATAGTCTTTTGTTTGATCAAAAAGGAAGAAAATGAAAGGCCAGTTCCAGCTACCAGGGACGAAGGTCCTTGAAGGTGACAATTTTAGGGAAATAGAGGTGCAATTTTGGATGAAGCAAGTAGTTGCATCCACTGCACGGACCTTCTGCATGCCATGTTCTGAGTACCGTTCCTGAAGAGTGAATAAATACATGGTAGGAGAGGTGGGTAAAGACCAGTCCCGATAGAGTACATAAAATAAGCAGAGCACAAAAAAACAAGCAGTTACAGAAGATTAGGGTGTTGGTAGAGCTCATTGTGACTTTTTTAAGAGGAATTGGGCTGCATGGAACACCGTGTGAGCTGCAACTTAAATGGGTGAGATGAGTGTGGAGAGCAGGAGTTAAGGGAAGGTTCAGGAGGTGATTCTTGGAGTTCCTCTGGGTGGTCCTGTCGTCAGCAGGTGGGACCTCCTGGTGATATGGCTTCAACCTAGAAATGTGAATCCAGGGAGTGAGACGGTTGTCTGGTAAGGAGAGTTTGGTGGCAGTGGGGGTACAGAGAATGACAGGATAGGGGCATTTCCATTTTGGGGCAAGAGTCCCTTTCTCCTCTGGGGTATTATAATAGACTAGACTCCCAGGTGTTATGGGAGGAGTGTTTGGAGAGGACACTGGGTCCGGATGAAGCCAGTCCTGATATTTCCAGATTTTCGAGCAGAGATGATATAAAAGAGGCAAAGACAAATCTCGGGTGAGAGATCCTTGTGAAATGACCAACCCAGGGGGTATAAGAGGTCTTACATACATTATCTCAAAGGGAGACAGTAAAGATGGTTTTTAGGGAGAGCTCTGACTCGAAGCAAATCCAAGGGAAGGAGTTTGACCCAGTCTAAGTTTAATTCCATTGTCAATTTGGTAAGGACTTCCTTTAGAGTACGATTTACCCTTTCCACTTTCCCTGAAGCTTGGCGGTAATATGGACAGTGGGAATGCCACTTGAAGGAGAGGGCTTGAGAGACCTTTTGTGTGATCCTATAAATAAACTCAGGGCCATTGTCATATTGTAGAGAAGTGGGCATACCAAACCTGGGGATGATGTCTGTCAGTAAGATTAAAGCTACAGTGGAAGCCGTTTTTTTGGAAGTGGGAAATGCCTCAATCCAACCAGAGAAAGTGTCCACAAAGACAAGGAGGTATTTAGTGCGCCATACTGTGAGCATGTTGGTGAAGTCTACCTGCCAGTCAGCAGTGGGAATGTGTCCCCGGGCTTGGTGGGAAGGGAAAGGTTTGGGCCTTAAAGGAGTATAAGTGTTGGTCCACTGACAGATCTGACAATTAGAGGCTATATTCTGTAGCATGGCTTTGTCAGGGAGGGTGAGCGAGAAGAAGCTCTGTAAAAAGAGGGTCAAAGACTGAGAATTGGAAAGGAATAGATTATGAAGGAACTTGAAGAGATTCTTGTTCTTACTGGAAGAAGTAGGGGCTTCAGATGAGCTGTCTAAAGTGGCCATTATATGTCCCCCAGGGGGTCCATCATTGGAAGTGGTAGCAGCCATTTGTGCCACCTGGTCAGCTTTGGCATTGCCCTCAGTGATAAGAGAGAAGTCCTTCTGATTAGACCTACAATGGACAACTCCCACCTGGGTGGGTAAGTGGGAGGCCTCTATCAGATTTGTTATAAGAGCCGAATTAGTGATCACATTACCTTTGGTGGTAAGTAGGCCTCGCTCCTTTTATATTGCAGGATGGGATAAGATATGGAAGACATATTTTGAATCAGTATAAAGGGTGAGGAATTTGCCTTGTGCTAGAAGGCTGGCACGAGTGGCTACTATAAGTTCAGACTGCTGGTTGGTAGTTCCTGAAGGCAGAGCTTTGGCCTCTATAATCTCAGTGGCTGATACTACAGCGTATCCAAAGTAATGAGTGCCGTTCTGCCTAAAGGAACTGCCATCAGTAAAACAGATAAGGTCAGGCTTGGCTAGTAGTCACTCAGAAATGGAAGAATGACAGGGGAGGAAATCATCTAAGGTTTCCAACCAATTATGAGTTGGTGTGTTAGACGTGGGAGTCATTGGGAGCAGTGAGGCAGGGTTCTGTGCAGAGCAGGGAAGGAAAGTAATATTAGGGTTTTCCAGAAAGGAAGTGAGGAGCGACAGAAATCTGGATGGAGGAAGGGTTTGAAAGCCCTTATAAGCTAAAAGATCCTTCAAGTGATGTGGGGAGTGGATAGTTAAAGGGGCCCCAAAAGTAAGCTTAGAGGCTTCTTTGTGTAAAATTTGTCCAGCAGCCAGAGCTCTTAAGCAAGGGGCCCACTCACGGATGGTAGGGTCAAGTTGCTTGGACAAATATGCCACAGGTGCAAATGTAGGCCCATAGTTTTGACCTAAGACACCAAGTTCTTGCCTCCCATTTTCATGGACATATACATGAAATGGTCTTGAAAGATCAGGAAGGTGAAGGGCAGGTGCCTTTAAGACAAGTTGCTGAAGCCTGCGCAAGTTGTAGTTTGGGGAGGAGGCAAGAGATTCACTAGGGGGTCCCTTTGCTAGGTCATACAGGATTTGTAAAGAAGAGAATAATTTGGGATCCAGGCCCTAAAATAACCTGCTAGTCCTAGGAATGATAGTATTTTGGCTTTTGTATGGGGCACTGGAAGATAAGAGAGGAGTTGCCTTCTATCCAGTGTTATTTCCTTTTTTCTGGGTGTAAGACAAAAACCAAGATAGGTGACAGAAGACTGGGAAACATGGGCCTTGTGGGGAGACTCCCTATTTCCCTTGTCTGCTAGGAAATTAAGAAGCTGAGCAGTGTGGGATTGAGAGTGTTCCCAGAGGGACTACATAGAAGAAGGTTATCGACATATTGAAGGAGAGTAGAGTCAGGACAGGTCGGGTGAAAGGATGTGAGGTCCTGGGCAAGAACTTGGCCAAAGAGATGGGGGCTATCCCTGAACCCCTGTGGGAGGACAGTCCAGGTAAGCTGATGAGAATGGCGGGTGTGAGAGTCAGTGCAAGTAAAAGCAAAGATATACTGAGATTCTGAGAACAAGGGAATAGAAAAGAACGCATGTTTTAAATTTAGGACCAAGAAGTGGGTAATAGTGGCAGGGATCTGAGAGAAAAGGGTGTCAGGGTTGGACACTAGCGGGTGGATGGGGACCACAGAGGAGTTGACAAGGGGAAGGTCTACAACCAGCCTGTAGGACACGTTAGGTTTCTTTGCTGCCAGAATGGGGGTGTTGAAAGGAGAGTGTGTAGGCCTAAGATACCCCTTTCATAATAAATCCTGGATGATGGCTTCTAATCCGAGGAAGGCTGTGGTTGTGAGTGGATATCATGGTTGACTAATATATCTTGAAGTGTCCCGTAAGACAATATGAATAGGACTGCATTTAGCCATAAAGGGTGTAGTTGTGTCCCAAAACTCAGGGTTAACTGGTTTAGATAGTCGTGGGAGAGTGCATGAAGGAGGTGTATCTGCCCCTAGGAACATCATGAGGAAATGAGAGGTAGGAGAGGTGTGGGGTGATATGTGAATGGTGACTTTTAATAGTGAGAGTATGTCCCTTTCCAGAAGGGGAATGGGGCAATGGCTCATAACGAGAAAGGAGTGAGTGAAGGACAAAAGGGATTTTGAGGGAAAATACGTTTACCTCCTACCACGACAATAGGAGTTTTTGAGGGTGTGGTAGGACCCGAATACTCCCTCAAGACTGAAAAAGTGGCACCAATATCCAAGAGGAAGGTAATGCAGCGTCCATCCACCAGGAAGGTGACCCTAGGCTCTTGATTCTTGATGGTAATAGTCTGGAGGGAAGGCCCAGGGCTCCATCAATTCTCCTCTGCCAAGCCCAGGAGAGGCTGGGGTTGCCGGGTGGCTGACCAACCTCCCTTCCGGGTTGTTGGGCAGTCTGCCCCCCAGTGTCTCCTTTGATGGCATGTTGGGCAGGGGTTTTACGGTGTTCTCGGTGAAGGACAATCCTTACCACATTTGAAGAAAGCTCCAGGGGGTGTCACATTGGGACGGCATGGTGATGGCCTTCTCTGAATGACCTGGGCCAACATTTGGAATTTGGCAGTTTCAGCTCTCTGCCTAAGGCAATCACTTTCATCCTCTCTACCATGAAAAACCTTTAAAGCGACAGCGAGGATTTTGGTCTGAGGAGTAGCAGGGCCCTGTTCAAGCTTTTTAAGCTTGGCTTTAATGTCAGAGTATTTTTGGGCCAGAACATATGTCATTAAGACATGACGGCCATCAGAGGTTTCTGGGTCGAGTTATGTGCACTGTTGAAGGGCCTTGGTTAGTCTATCCAGGAATTCTGAAGGTGTTTCCTCCTTCCTTTGAATGACCTCCTGCACCTTTTTAAAGTTAACAGCCTTGCGGGTGGCCTTTTTCAGGCCCGCCAAGAGGCAGGATGTAAAAAGGTCATGAGTCTGTAAGCCTTCAGGGGTGTTGTAATCCCATAGGGGATCCTGCTCTGGGACAGCATGAGGGCCCGTGTGGTGGTTAGGATTTGTCCTATGATTTTCATCAGCATGGGCTTGGGCTAGCTCCCAGACCCATTGCCTTTCCTCGGGGAGATGTGAATTGGCCAAGAGCATGTATATGTCATGAAGAGTGAGGCTATATGCTTGCAGGACCCATTGAAACTCCCGTATGTAAGTGGTGGGTTTAGTGGTGATTGAGCCTAACTTCCTCTCTAGCTGAGTAATGTCTGACCTGAAGAAGAGCACGTGGACTCTGATGACACCCTCGGGACCAGCTACCTCATGAAGGGGTGCGATTGTCTTAGGGGTGGGAAGGAGTCCTTTAGACCTGGTAACAGGAGGACTGAAAGAGGCAGGCGGCGGACAGGAAGGAGAGGAAGGGGAAGGGAGTGTCTCTTTGGAAGAGGAGGAGGTAGAGCAGGCAGAAGAGGACAAGGGGAGGGGGATAAAATGGAAGGCTGAGGATCCATGGAATCAGGCAGAGGATGAGGAGGGTATAGCAGAAGAGAAGGGGCAGATGGGGCTGGGGATAAGGTGGGGTTTCATCTGCTGGGTCGAATGAGGAAGAATCTGTGAAGTCAGAAGTAGAAGTAGGGGAAGAGAGGGGATTGCAAACAAGGAGGACCTGAGGGGGAGGGCAGGAGGAGCAGAGACAAGGTGCTGTGTGGGAAGGCTAAAACCTTCAATACAGGGAATCTTCCTCCACTTTTTCAGACGCTGGCAGTAGTTAAAAAGGTCCCGGGGGAGGTTTGGATCTAAGGATCCTTCTTGGACTGATCCCCTCATGGAAACCTCAAGCCACAGGTTATGATGAGTGTCTATATGGAAGAAGATGAGGGCCTTGTGGGAGTGCTTTGGTTTTAATTGTGGTCATTTGTGTGGTGGTTGGAAGTGATGACTGGGTCTACGTGGGCTTGAACTCTGGTGTGATTCCCCTTAGAGTCTGAGTTCTGGAACTGATCTCAGAGAAATATTGCCATGAACTGTGTTCAGATTTTAGGAGGCCACGCATGGGATTCGCCCTTGGAAACTGAGATCAAGGACAGAGTGGCTTTCCACAGAGCCTTGGAATCTCAGCTAGGATATCATATGATTTTATTCTGAAAGATTTGGCAGCCATAGTTGAGAGTCAGAACACCCATGGACGTCACATTGAAGACCTCAATGGGCCTGGCTTCATGTGACCTTTTGAAGACTCTATGGGAAGACTTGCCTGTGAGAGTTCTCCAGAGCTTTCATTGAAATGAGCTTCCTCACCATTTAATGGTTCCTGAATGAACTGAAACCCACAGTGTCTCCAACTTCATCCATGAAAAAAAGCTAGATAAATACAATGAAATTTTTGAAATTCCAATAATCAGGTGGCACTGGAGAACCTTTGGATGTCTTGTTGCTGATCATGAGTGTACGAGAGAATGCCAAGATTGACTGGGTTTCATGAAAATGGTGTAGAACAAAGATGCCAGTAAGTTGGAGCCTGCTGAGTAGTGGGCCTATTGCAGTGGTGGGCAGGTGTGTGATAATATATCTGTGGTGTGGCCATGAGGATTTGCCATTGCCTTCCAAATGGCTTGTGACTGACATTGTGCATCCAGCAGACCCTTCTATGTAAAGGCATCTTCTTACATGGAGAGGTTCCAGGGCAAAGTTCAGAGTCAGATTTCTATGGACAAGGGGGCAAGCTCTGTGAGATATAACCTGGTTGTTGCATTCGCCTGCAGACCCTGACACACCACAAGTGACTGAACTCCTTCCAAAACTGGGTCCCAGTTGAACTCATTGTATTTCATGCAGCAAATACCAACCTCCAGTGCAGCAGCAAGAAACACCACGAAAAGTGGAGGATGAACAAATGGCTTCACAGTCCACACGGGAAGACACTTAGCACCCAGTGGCCACAGTTTACCTAAAAAGAGAAAATTCAGCACTGCTGCCTTATGTTCATTAGAATACAAGAAACCATGTCCTCCAGGTCACATAGATTCAAACCCAGCTTTGATGGTCTCACTAGAAAGGAAGCTAAAGCTCCTTACAACAACATATGTTTCAAGTGCCCAACCTCAGAGGAAGTTCCTCAAGAAGTCTTTAGGCCGGCAGAGCTCCATGTTTTTGGAGTGTTAACTGTTAGACAAGGACACAAGAAAAGAACACTGACTCTAATTAAAATCAAATTAAATTAATCTTATTATTTCCACCTTTCATGCTGCCTCCCCTCCCAAAACAGCCGGAACAAGACAGCAACCCCAGCTTTCCTACAGCCCAGCTTTATAGCCCAGAAAGTTACACAAAAGGGGTGTTACAGATAACAGAACTCTGACAAGCATCACACTAATGGTAGTTTAGATTTTTTTTGCTGTCCCTACATCAGAATTCAGAGGACCATTAGAGCCTCAGAGAGGGATGTTGTCTGGCCAGAGAAGGCAAATATTTATGATGTGTCACTAAAGTTTCAGAGCTGGCTGCTATCTGGTCAGAGAGCTGGGCATGAGTGAGTTCAAGGCACGGGCAGGCATTTCAAGCAGGTTCAGAACTTGCAGTAATTTATGGTAAAGCCAAAATTATCTTTTCATGGCTTTGTGGCAAGATGGCTCCCAATTTTAATAAAAGATCAGGTTGGGTCTATCATTTCCCCCTTTTCTCTGTGTCCCTTTCAAATCTTTAATAGATTAGGGGAAGAGCACTGAGGAAATTTTAATCCCTCAGGTAAGATTCTCCAATTTTTTAGAACTCACCCAAAACTGATCTCCCTGATTTTACCTGACTTAATTAATTACTTATATTGATAGTCTATTTATCTTTCTCTTCATTGTTGTAAGAAGAGTGGCGTCAATCATTATTTCTTCTTCTGACCTGAGACAGGCTGAAGTGAGTGGGCGTGAGGGACATGAGTTGCCTTTTATAAGTCAGTTGGGGGACATGAGTTGCCTTTTAGAAGTCAGTTCGGATTGAAGTCTGGTTGGGGAAGAACAGGTTGTAAAGTCATCTGGGGATGGGTTCTTCTATGAGAGAAACAAAAACCATGAGTACTGAATAAATGTTGCAGCAGCTGGAACATGTCACTGTATGGAAGTTCCCTCACCAGTCTTTAATATCCCCAGTTATCAGGACTATCAAATTAATATTTAGCTTTTAGTGTTACAGTTGTCCCTCCCCGTAAGATACAGTTTAACAATTTAATGTCATCTGATCTTGTAAAATCCTTTTTTTTGTATGACCTCTATGTCTAATAGAGAAACCTTTAATTCTGTTACTCAGGGCTGGATAATCGTACTAGCAAACACCAAGCCTACCTGTGTAGGTTAGGAATATCTGCAGGCCTTAAATTAGAAATTTCTGCCTATGGCAGCTCTTCTTGATAGTCTCTTTTTATAAGTATCAGGCATTCCTGTCTGAGAATCCTCCTTTGTAGCCTCCAGTCTTACTTATTTTGGGAGGCTAAAATAAAGTGCATACCTTAAAATATTATTATTATTATTATTATTATTATTATTATTATTATTATTTTTATTATATTATTATTATTTAAAATGCCCAGGAATGGCTGTATTTTGGTCTTAACTGTCTTTCCAAAGTGTTTAAGATGAAGCAGTCAAACGGACTTTTGTTTCTATCTATTGTTAACAGTCAGCTGAGCTTTTTGGGAGTCAATTCTGGAAAAACGAGAGCAGATTTTCAATTCTGCTAGTGCCATTTGCGCTAGGTGGGTCCATGTCTTGCTTGACCATTTGGCTTCCCTCAGAAGCATCAGGGATATCTCCTTTCTCTGATGACTCTCGTAACAAATGCACTGATTGGCTTTCTGTTCTCCAGTGGTCTCATTAATCTCCCTGATCAGGAGGTTATGTGGCTCAGAGTTGAAAAGCTCTTTAGAGAAGTCCCCTGTTCCCTGGATTCAGATTGACTCAGAGGGTAAGAGCCAAAATATTGGTTTTCTTGGCCCTTTTCATTTAACTTTAATTTTAAATCCTAATCTTAAACATCCAGCAAATAAATTTTAACAGCCTTATATTAAGAGTACTGGACTTTAATGTCTATAACTTTATAATTATCTTTTAATTAATTGGGATCTGTATTATTCTGTCTGTATTGTAGGTGATGACTTATTATCTTGAATAAACCCATGTTGTGTTCTTAAAGCAACTAACAGGGAATCTTTAGATCACTTATAAGAAAATTTCAAAATAAAATTAACAAAAGTAAAAATACTTAGTTCGTGTAATAGCTACCCTAAATTTTTTGGCTGAGTATTACTTTATATCCCCTGTTTTAGATCCTAGGAATCTTGACATTTTTTAGGTTTTTAACATAACTTTAAAGAAATATTATCTGACCTACTGGTTTCGTAGTCATTCTCGCATATAGTAAAATGGGACACACAGCCTTATCTCAGGTAAGGCAGGGCTCTTTATAAATCTTAAGTATTTTAGTTCTAAAGCTGATCTTTATTTTTAAATATCATTTGACAAAGTTTACATAAATTGCGGTCTCATGAACACTAGCTAACACCATATGATATCACATTTAAAACATGAATTAAAGAAAGCCTGAAAGTTTTCAACTTTTACATAGATTAGGCTCTCATTAACTTAAAAATACATTTAAATTGTTCCACAATGTAAAAAGTAACATGAAACTTTACATATCTTATTGATAACAGGTAAATAAATCTCCAATATATTTTTTTTACCATACAACTTCAGAACACCAGCTTGATATAATGCTCTTTTAAAGTTTCTACCTTACAGACTTGCATACCTGTAAGATATGAAAACATTAATAGCATCACAATTACATTGATGTTTCTACATTAACCAAGTTTACCTTTTAAAGAAATGGCAGTACAGTGCTCTAAAATAACAGTTATGATTTAATAAGTTGTTTAATTTTTATGGTTCCTTGCTCTAGAAAAAATAAAACTTAATAAACACAATGTTATGGGTAAACTTATGTTTCAAAAAATTTTTGTCTCATTAACACATGACTGATTTTTAAAATCTTATATAGAGTTTAGTAAAAACTCATACAGACCTTAGTAAATGAATCAGATATCTAACAAAAGTACTCACGAATGAGTAATCCCATATCAAATTTACTTTACTTATTTATCAAAATATTAGAGAAATGTATTGAACAGTGTAAACCATTTTTATGTTGAAGAAAATGTCCTAGAACCAAGGCACATTAGACGTTTTGTAGATATTAATATTTTATTAGATTTTTGAACACCTAGAAAAATTTGTAAGTTTAAATTTAAAAACATTTATTTTTATCTGTTTATCCAATTTAAATTGAAACATTTAAACTACGTGAACTAAAGATCTTTGGATCCACTTCTTAAAATTTGTTTTTATGAGCGCTTTTTTTATGAGTGCTCCTTATATATGTTAATTTGTGTATCATATATATGATATACGAACATATGTATATATAGACAGACAACACATAACAAAATTGTACACCCATAATAATAGTAAAGGCCTTGTAGTTTTTCGCAGGTTAAATCTTTATTGCAACGTTTCAAAAAGTCCACAGTTGGTCAAAGATAGAACTGATCAGAAAAACATTAACCTAGGTCTGCATGCTCAGAATCATGAGCTCAAAAAGAAAATACAGAATCTAAGGAAAAAAATAAGATTCCTAGAAAAAACGACTGGCCAGTAATTAGTAAATACCATACAATTTACTTTTTTTTCCGTTAGCCATCAAATCAATCTCCTACTAAGCTTGCAGGCTTCTTTCATTTGCATTTCAACATAAGTCATGGCTGAGGTCTGGAAGGAGCAGAAAAAAACTGCTATTCTGAGCAGACACCTCAGGCCTAAGGCATTTTAACCATAATTTTCAGGTTCGGGTGTTGAAAATTATGATACAAGTTTAAGATACAATTCACAAAATTTTATGTCTTTACATCTTATTTTGTCAACAGATACCATACTATGGTTTACTATCCTTGTCCAAATTAATGCACTGGTACACACAGTGACATTTTCCCTGGCTACCGAAATCAAAATTGGTTAAAAAAAAAAAGACTGAATGATTGGGAAGTTACTTGCCATTTGGAAGTAGAGTTCTTCAGTTTTCCATCCTAAGTATTTAAGTTCTCTGGCATGAATTACCTGAAATCTTAAACTAAACAATTACCTAAACCCGACTTTTAACTGCAAGATTGTGCAATGCTTCAAAAACCCATTCAGATACCATTTTGTTATGATAAAACATCATCATTTAGACACACATTCAGCTAAGATCATTCCCAAGAAAAATTTTATAATATCAACACATTATTGCACATGTCTTAAAGGACCAGAAAAAAAGACACAAGACAGACAGAAAGGAGGTAGAGACTATGGTTGCCAGACAGAATCCTTTAAACCAGAGCAGATAAGAGAAAAATCTACTACACCAGTGGCACCATAAAAATCTACTACACCAGTGGCACCATGGGGGGGACCAGATGTTTTAACAGAGGGGCAACCTGAAATGGAAAATAAAGTGTCTATATGGTGACTTTAATGAATTTAGTGTCCCCTTTTTCTTTTTCTCTTTTTTAACAAGACAGAGGTGGCGTAATTCTTACAGTGCACGGAAGGAAGGAGGGTATTCCCTGAATCAACAGGGCTTTGGCAGCTGCTGGGGGTCCCTCAGTCCTTCCTTTTACTTACAGGATTAGCTCCTCTGGTTCAGTTCCACCCCAAGCAAGCTCCATCTCCTAACATTTCAGTAGACAGCTCTCACAAAGTTCTGGGGCGGAGGGGGGATACCAAATTTGTAACTTAAAGTTCGGTTCCTGACCTAGAAGCAAATTTATACCAATTAAATAATGAGGAATGGGTTTTGAGAAAAAGAAAAGGGGAGGTTAATTGCTTTGCTAACAAAGGAGAAACACAGGGGACTCTGCCAAATTTTGTGACTCTCTTGATCTGGAGGGACAAGGGGTTTTAAAGGAGTTTCACTTGTTAACCTGGGAGATACTCAGTTCTTAGGTCCCCAGCAGGCATTGCCCTCTGCAATGGGTGTGCTCCAGGCAGCCAGCTAGGGGCTTCTATCATCCTGCTTAACAAAGGGGGGTAAAGTTCATCGCAGTTCCTTAAAACACAGTTCAAACGGGTGTCAGGCTTACTCTCTTTATTACCCATTTTCACGTCCAATATCCTTAAGTTTTTACCACTGAAATCACACAACAAAATGAACAAAAGCAAACAAACAAACAAAAAAATAGAACGCAGAACAAAACACACACACACACACACACACACACACACACACACACACACAAAGAAAAACAGAAACCCGGCGCCTAAACAGAAAAACAGTGGTACAGTGCAAGATCTTGCTAAAGCTCCAGGGTACGAGCGCGTGCGTGCCCGTGGGCACCTCTCTACACTTCCAGAGGAATTTCCTACAGAACAGAACAGAGGACAGAATGATTCTTGTTACTGTCCTGGACAGGAGTATATGTGAGTCTCCCCAGGCCACATCTCTGTCATCAGAATAGATCTCCCTTAACCGGATATCAGATGTTATAAAGGCGCCACTTACCTATGGAGGCCTCCTCCATCAGGTGCTTGCTAATAGTTTTAGTGCGGAGGTTCACTGCAATGCTCCCGGGACTAAAGGCTCTCTTCCTAATATAGAGAAGATGGACCAAACCAGGCCTGAGTGGAGAGCTGTTCCTTGGTGCCTATGGTTTATATACCATTCTAATTTGTGAAAGTGCCACAGAAAGTAGGGTCAGCCTCCTTCTCATGGAAGCAACTGTTTGGACAAAGTGGTTGCCAAGGCAGTGACCTCATTCAGTTCCTGAAGGATGCGACCTCACCTCACTTCCTTGGTAATGGAACTCTCTGAACTTGGGATCCAGGAAGCCAGGCACAGAGAGCCAATCCCCGTCCCAGTCCCAGTGGTCTCACTTGCTTCGATTTAGCAAGGACAGAGTCAGTCTTTCTTGGTACCTACTGATGTGAGGATGGCCAAATGCCAGGAAAACTCTGAAGAGGGGCCTTTTTTAAAAAGCAGGTAGTGGCTCACAGCTGGCTCCTGACCACTTCACAGAGTTGGACAAGGAGACCAGATCTGAGACAGGACAGGCCATATCGGGGGAACACAGTATGGCCCAGCAGTCAGAGGACACTCCGGAGAGTGAGAGACCTACTTGGGGGAAGGAGATGCCTTTGTGGATGTGGATGTGTGCTTGTGGTTTTGTCTCATGTTCAGAGAATAGGTAGGAAAGTCGGTTTGTTTGGTTTGGAGTGAACTGTTTCTAGTAAGTTGTTGGACAAGGCGAGTGTTTCTATGTCTGTGTAACCCACTGTGTCCGTGGTTGTAGACGTTAGAAAAGAGAATGCATCAATGGATGTTTCCTGTCTATTAGAAAGCTTCCCAGCATTCATCCTGCCCAACTAATGAATGCTCTAGGGCTTGCCTTATCAATGGGCAACACCGGCTATCTTCCTAAGTTCCTGTTTTCTTCCTGAATTCTGGCCACTCTCCAGAATAGACTCATGCTTTTGTGTCCACGATATGTAGCACCTCCAAGCACTGTGACATGGACATGTACTGGATAGCTGAAGGAATTAGCAAGAATCTCAGAAAACTCAGATACCAGTGTGACCAGGATAGTCTCAGTGGAGAAACCCTGCAATTGGCCTTTTGATTACCTATTGTTCTGTTGCCCTGAATGTCAGGAAGGTCTTTGCCTCAGGCCACACCTTCGAGATTCCAGAAGAAAACAGTTTTCGAAAGGAAATGAGTGGGCATCACCTGTGGCTGTTTGCTTAATTGCTTTGGAAAGGGATGTGTCTGAATCAGCCCCTTGGCCCTGTGTGAGCCTAGAGCTTAGATTCTTAGCACCTGATGGATCATAAGAAAGATCCCATGTGTGGATCCAAATCAAAATGACCAAAAATCAGTCATTGTGGATGAAGTCTCTCGCATTCCTCCGTAAGGTTCTATACCTCCCTCAAGTGAGAATAGGGATCCAATAGGTCAAATGAGTTATTCAAAGCCCTGCAGATGCTAGCCCATAGGTTCTTGGGTTTTCTTATGAATCCAATTCAAATAAAGAATCTAAACCGACAGTCAGTAGGCCTCAAATTGGAGAACAGAGCTGTGTTAACGGCAGGCATATTTGATCACTCCTGGATCACAGGAAGGGTGTCCAGGCCACCCTGACTTTTGGTAAATGAGGGGAAAGGGAGCTTATTTGGGACACTGTCTTGTGCTGCGCCTCTCATGGAATCCTCCTGCCAGAAGTTATGATGAGTGTCTATATGGAAGAAGATGAGTGTCATGTGAGAGTGTTTTGGTTTTAACTGCGGTCATTTGTGTGGAAGTTGGAAGAGATAACTGGGTCCAACTTGGCTTGCACTTTGGTGTGATTCTGCTTAGAGACTGTGTTTTGGAACTGACCTCCGAGAAGGTACAAGGTCCTATGACATTGTATATCCATATTTCTGCGACATCTCTACAGAACGTAATTCAATGCTAAGTATACGAATCAAGGGCCAAATGAACTTCTGAACTTCAAATCTTACCTAGATTTCTGTTTTCATACTTATATTGAAAGGTTAATAAAATAGATACTTGTCACTTCCTGTTTTTCTGTATGCTTAACAAAACACCGTTGTAATCTTGAGAACTGTTTACTATTCTTGTTCCCAGAATGTGCTGTCCCCAACTGCCAAACTGCAGAATGTACTCCGTCAACCAGTTGCACGCAAACTGCCCACTTGCCATTACCCATCAATAAATTTCTCTCCCTGCCCTCTCCAAGGAAAATATATAAGCATTTCTTAAGCTGTTCTCAGGGCTCTCTGCTCTGTTCAAGTGATCTCTGAGCCCTTCATGCCGGACTCCCAATAAACCCTTTGCTGTTGCATGAGACAGTCTCTTGGTGGTCTCTGCCACAGATGCTCGCCCAACCTTTACATCTGGTGGCCCTAGCGAGATCCGGCAGCTGCAGACAAAATACCCCCAACGGGCTCCTCTGGGGGTAAATAAGACCCATCTTTCTGGTTTCAGGCTTCAGGTTAGGATATGGCAAAATGGCTATTGGTAAAGAGCGTGAGCTCTCTCCCATGGTGGCTGACACACATGCCACAGAGCCACAGACCATGTCCCTGGGATATAGACTCGGGAAATCGAGGAACAATAGTCTCCTTGACTCAGTGATATTTTGTTTCTGATTCGGTATTGCCAGCCCTTCAGGTTTTGCCGACTAGTCAGTCCTGGTCTCAGTATTGGACGTCCATTGCCTGTCTTTATTGTCTTGTCTTGTCTGTGTTGTGTGTCGTTGCTTTCACTGTCTGTGTATATTTTATTATGGGACAGATCATTTCAATGCCTCTGTCCCTGACCCTTGATCACTGGACCAAATTCTGCTTAAGGGCTCAGAATCTTTCTTTTTCAGTAAAACGCCAGACCTGGCAGATTCTGTGTCACAGAATGACCCACCATTGCAGTCGGATGGCTCCTAGAAGGATCTTTGTACTTCGCACTTATTTGAAAAGTCCGAGATATTGTCTTTCACCAGGGGCCACATAGACATCCAGATCAACAGCCATATATCTTAACTTGTCAGTACCTCTACAAATCTCCTCCTCCATGGGTCAAGCCTTTCCTTGTCCCTGCACCTGCTCCTACTCCTTCCCCCACAATTCTATCTCTCAAACTCTCTGCTCCTCCTCCTCCACCCTCTGTTCTCCTTGAGTCTCAAGACTCTACTGGACTCTCCTCCCCCTCCTTATCATCTGCCTTCGTCTTCCCAACCCCCAACACCCTCTAAGTGATTCCCCTTCTGCTGACTCAGCCTCTCCACCATTCGAGGAAGCTAGGCTGGCCCAGTGCCATCCAGATGACTGTCCCGCAGCACAGACAGCCCCTCCTTCCCTGGAGGAAGCTGGCCCGGCTAAAAGAACTCAGAGAACTCACCGACGTTTTCACACCTGCCTACTTGGGGTGACTGTCAACACCACCTAGCGACTCTCTTCATGACAGAGCAATGAGAGAAAAATCTCCTGGAATGTAGAAAAAATATCCTCAGACCTGATGGGCGACCAACACAACTTCCCAACAAAATGAAAGCTGGCTTCTCCTTAAACCTATTCAACAGGGACCCCAACACGTTGGAAGATAGGGAGCATCTGTTCAATTATTGCCAGGCTCTAACAGCGGGTCTCCAAGGGACCGCTGGGTGACCAACTAATTTGGCCATGGTAAGAGAAATTATTCAAAGGCCTGATGAATCTCCCTTTATGTTTCTAGAGAGAATCATGGAGGCATATAAGGGATATACTTCTTTCGATCCTCAGGCAGTGGATTAAAAGGCATCTGTCATGATGGCCTTAATTGAGCAAGCTGCCATGGATATTAAAAAAAAATTTAAAAGAGAGATTTAGTCAAAGAAGCCAAGAAAGTATACTATAAGAGAGAAACAGGAAGAAAGAAAGGGAGCAAACGGAGGATGAGAGAAGCAAAAGACAGACTAAGGCATTGACTAAGGTCCTGATCACAACAAGAAAGAGGCCAGAAATTAAGACACAGGGTGACAGGAAGGGCCCATGCCAGAGGCCACCCCTGGCCTCAGATCAGTGTGCCTACTCTAAAGAAAAAGGATACTGGGCCATAGAGTTCCCTATAAAGAGACAGCCACGCCAGCTGGCCATTCTGACTCTGGAGGATGACTAAGAAAGTCGGGGCTCAGATCCCTTCCCCTAGCTCAGGGTAACTTTTGAAGTGGAGGGGACTCCAGTAAACTTTGAAGTGAATACAGGAGCAGTATACTCAGCCCTTAAGGCCCCATTGGGCCCTCTATGAAATAAAAGGTCTGTAGTTCAAAGGGCTGATGACAGTAAATATCGGGCTTAGACAACTAAGAGGACCATGGACCTAGGGAAAGAAAAAATCCATCACTCCTTCCTAGTAAGACCAGAATGCCCGCACCCATTGATGGGCAGAGATCTGCTCACCAAGCTCTGGGCCAAAATAACTTTTAACCCTGAAGGCCCCCAAATGAAATTTGTAAATCCTTCAGTAAAACTCCTATAGTCACCGCTTTAACTATATTAGTAGAAGATGAACGTCCACTCTTCACACCCCCCAAGACTGATCAAACAAGCAAGCTACCCCAAAAATGGATAACAGATTACCCAGATGCCTGGGCAAAAACTGCGGTGTTAGGTCTGGCCGTGAAACAACCTCCAATAACAGTGGAGTTAAAAACCTCAGTCTCCCCAATCAATGTCAAATAATATCCTCTAAGCAAAAAAACTAAAGGTGGGATAAGGCCCCATATTCAGAAATATCTGGCCTTAGGAGTCCTAAGGCCCTGTCAATCGGCCTGGAACACTCCCCTGCTACTAGAAAAAAAAAAAAAGCCAGGAACCGGGGACTATCGCCCCATTAAAGAGCTAAGAGAGATCAACAAAAGAGTGCAGGACATTCACCCCACGGTACCTAATCCGTACAATCTGCTTAGCACTCTGAACCCTGAGGGGAAATTATATACTGTTCTGAACTTAAAAGATGCTTTCTTTTGCTTGCCTCTGCATAAAGATAGTCAGTTGCTGTTTGCTTTCGGGTGGGTAGACCCAGAAACCAAAACGTCTGGTCAACTAACTTGGACTAGACTCCCACAGGGGTTCAAAAACTCCCCCACTCTCTTTGATGAAGCCCTCCACAGAGATCTCAACAACTTCAGAACTACGCACCCTGAAGTTACCCAGCTTCAATATGTGGATGACCTGCTACTGGCAGCCAACACCAAGGAAAACTGTGAGTCTGGGACCCAAGCACTATTATATGAGCTTGCTCAACTCGGGTATAGAGTTTCGGCCAAAAAGGCCCAAATTTGCTAGCATGAAGTAATCTTCCTGGGCTATTCCCTTAGGGGCAGTAAACGATGGCTCACTGAGCCCAGAAAACAAACCATTGTGTAGATACCACCCCCATCTTAGAGCAGACAACTCAGAGAATTTCGTGGGACTGCTGGCTTTTGCAGGTTATGGATACCTGGGTTTGCGTCCTTAGCTGCTCCTTTATACCGCTGTTAAAGGAAGATGCCCAATTCCAATGGAACCCTGAGTACCAGGAAGTTTTTGATAACATCTAAGGACACTGACACTGAACACCTCAACTTCACTGAGCTCAGCCTGCAATTACAGCAAGCCCTACACTACGTTAAAAATGCACATCAACTCACTCATCTTGGTTCAAAGAAACTGCAGGCATTACTGTAGGATTAAGAACAGAGTTCTCCACTAACCAACTCACAGCGAAAGGAAATAACTGAACGGGTAACAAAAGCCTGTCGGATCCGTCAATTGGGTAATGCTTACCCTTCCAAGTTTCCTAGAGGAAAGCACCTACGAGGAACCAGACCAGGACAATTCTGGGAAGTGGACATTAATGAAATTAAGCCAGCAAGGTATGGACTTAAATATCTCCTAGTCTTCGTAGATACATTTTCAGGATGGATTGAAGCCTTACACACACACACACACACACACACAAAAAAAAAAAAAAAAAAAAAAAAAAAACGGCGCAAATGGTTTTCAAGAAGATCCTGAAAGATATTTTTCCAAGATACGATCTGCCTAATGGACTGATAATGGACTGGTGTTCATGGCCCAGGTAAGTCAGGTGTTAACCAGGACCCTGTGGATTAATTGGAAGTTACATTATGCTTATATATCCCAGAACTCAGGACAGGTAGAAAAAATAAATAGAACCATTAAAGAGACCTTAATGGCCCCCTTAGGGATCTGGTGGCTATCTCTCCACCCAGACATTTTTCAGCTCGGTAGAGGTCTTTCCTTTTGAGATATACCTGATGAAGAGGATCTCACTAAAATTTCATTAAATCCCTTCCATACCATAGATAATTGAAACAAACATTATGGATGCAGGGACACACGAGCCAGATGCAGGTTGGCTAGCCTATATTACTATGTATGCCCGGCAGACTATCAAAGCGACAAACAGCCATGGCTTTGTGGGGGAAAAGCCGACTTCTTGTGTAAGTCATGGGGATGTGAGCATACAGGGGCTGCCTGGTGGAACCCAAACTCCTCATCAAATTCAGTACACAGCATTGGCCATATTACCAATTAGACAACCAAAAACTATGGCCCCCAGAGGGTTCTCTAGATCTTCAAATTCTGCATGACATTTTTAACTTTGGCAAGTGCTCAAAAGGGGGAAATTCCCCTATGTGGAATCCTTTTTCGTCCTGCGCTCACATCCTGTACTATGCTTCCCCAATAGTTCCTCACACTCAGCCTTCTGCTCTAGACTCTCTGCTTTCATTCCCACCTCAGCAACCTGATTTCTCCCCTCCAATTACTAGATCAAAAACCCAAACCTCCGCTGGATCTCAGAACATTGCCCCCTTGGTGAGGAAGCAGGTACCGAGGTACCCCTCCACCCACTCACTCCTCTCTTTTCCTGTCAGTGTCTGCACTAGGTCCCACCAAGTCCTCTAGCAAGCTTAGCCAAAGCTCAAACCAGCTGAGAAGAGCCCTCAGACCCCTATCCAAGATGTAATGAAAATGACCTTTAAAGTTGATTTGTCATCACTGAAAACAGGTTCTAAGAATTTAAAGTCCCTCACAGGCTTTTTGGAATACTCACTCCTGTCTTCCCCTCTGCTCTACCTGTTCTACTGCTCAAGTTTTTGTTCTATGAAAATCCCAAACCCCTTTCCCATTATTCTTTGGCATCTCTCCTTCCTCATTCTCAGATCCACAGAGCTGCTCTCAGCATCGCCTTCCCTGTCATCCCCCTCTGTACCAGGTCCACAGAAATGTCTTAAATGACCTTCTCCAGAAGTCTTCACCAAGGCTTACTTTAGGTCTTTCAGCAAAAGAGTCCCTCTGAAAAAGTTCAATGGAGATAAACTTCCACTCTTCGTGTTGCCCTGTTCTACTTGGCCACTGGCTGGAAAAATCACCACCCCTAAACTAGACATCGCCTTACCAGTTTTTCACAAAATATGTGAACAAGGACTCTGGCCTTGAGCTGGGGCTTCACAGAGATGGCTACATTTCTAAGATAAAAAAGTTACCAACTGGGCTCCATGGTGACAGCTGGCAAGGAGGAAAAAAAAGAGACAAAAAAGCTCTCCCGTTCCAAGGTGTCCTTGAAAAGTTAACGTGCACAGAACAGAGGAAAAAAACAGAAACAAAAACTGATTTGTGTAAATTTCTGCAGACTGTGAACTTCTGAGCCCCTTCCCTTACATGTTGGGTACAAATACTAAAACTACCAAAACTTGGGGTTCAGTGGATTAATTGATTACAACAGAAGCAATGCCCTCTAAATACGGATGCAACCAAATAAAACTGCTTTCCTGTCTTTGGTGCTATCTTAGGTGCCTTTCCTTGTCCATCCCTACAACAGTATAATTCTATACACTTTAACATTATTTATGTTTTCATAAAATGGTCAATAGATGCGATTAATTATGTAATGATGCAGATGTTTTCGAGAGTGCTCTATCAGGATGCAGGTTCATTTAAAGATCAAATAGGGGGGCATACAACCCGGTTCCACCAGGAACCTGTATCCCTCACTTTAGCCATCCTATTAGGAATAATAGTTGCTAAAGGGGTGGGCACAGGAACAAATGCCCTAGTCCATGAGACACACCAAAGACACAATTAGAAGCAGAAATAGACCAAAGCTTAAAGACATTAAAAACCGCATCACAGCTTTACAGGAATTTTAACCTCCCTCTCTCTGAAGTTGTTTACAGAGCAGGCAAGTGTTGGCCCTCCTCTTCATGAGAGAAGGGTGCCTTTTTGCTTGCATTGAGGAAAGAATGATGTTTTTATGCCGACAATACTGGAGTTGTAAAAGAATCTATGAGTAAATTAAGAAAACGACTTGAAGAGGGTTAAAGAAAGACAGAGGCCCCCAAAAGGAGGTTTGAGTCTTGGTTCACATAGTCCACCTGGTTAACTACGCTTTTATCCACCCAGGCTGGTCCATTAATAATTCTCATATTATTGTTAACTGTAGGACCCTGTTTGCTCAACCATGTAGTTTCTTTTCTCACCCAAATTGAACCTGTTATTAACCCTAACCATACACTGTTCTCTCAATCTAATTTTACAGAAGAGCGGGGACAGAGTTGGTCTTAAAATACAGCAATATAGAGGATCTTCCACCTGCTGAGAACCTCAAAGGTCCATGAAGAAATGATCCCTGGAGAAGATGTAGTCAACTATGAAGGACCTGAGAGAGCAAAAGTCTTCCATGGCAAACAACCTGCTCATGATGAAGGGATGTGTCTGAATCAGCCACTCTCTTCTTAATGTAGAGAAGATGGACCAAAGCAGGGATGTGTTGAGAGCTTCTCCTGCGTGCCAATGGTTGACATACCATTCTAACTTGTGAAAGTGTCACAGAAAGTAGGGGCAGCCTCCTTCTCATGGGAACCTTAGAAGCAACTGTTAGGACAAAGTTGTTGCCAAGGCAGTGACCAAATTCAGTTCTTAAAGGAAGTGACCTCACCTAACTTCTATGGTGATAGAACTCTCTGAACTTGGAATCCAGGAAGCCTGGCACCCAGAGCCAGTCCCGGTCCCAGTCCCAGTTGTCAAACTTATTTTGATTTACCAAGGACAGACTCAGTCTTTCTTGGGACCTACTGATGTGAGGATGGCCAAATGCAAGAAAAGCTATGGAGAGGGGGCTTTCCTGAGAAAGCAGGCATTGACTCACCACTTGATCCTGAAAACTTCACAGAGTTGGCCAAGAAGACCAGATTTGAGACAGAACAGGCCATTTCTGGGAACATAGTATGGCCCACCAGTCAGAGGACTCTCCGGATAGTCACAGACCTGCATGGGGGAAGGAGGTGCCTTTGTGATGTGGGTGTGAGTTTGTGGTTTTTGTCTCATGTTCTGAGAATAGGTATGAAAGAAGGTTTGTTTTGTTTGGAGTGAACGGTTTCTAGTAAGTCGTTTGACAACGCGAGTGTTTCTATGTCAGTGTATCCCACTGCACCCGTTGTTGTAGACATTAGAAGAGAGAATGCATCAATGAATATGTCCTGTCAGGTAGAAAGCTTCCCAGCATTCATCCTTCCCAATTAATTAATGGACTGCAGCTTGCCTTATTGATGGGCAACACCTACTATCTTCCTAAGATCCTGTTTTCTTCCTGAATTCTGGCCACTCTCCAGAATAGGCTCATGGTTTTGTGTTTAAGATGTGTACAACCACGAAGCTCTGTGAAATGACCATGTACTAGATAGGTAAAGGGAATGGCAAGCATCTCAGAAAACTCAGATATCAGTGTGATCAGTAAAGTCTCAGTGGAGAAACCATGATTGGGGCCTTTTGCTTACCTTTTCTTCTGTTGCCCTGAATGTCAGGAAGGTCTTTTCCGCAGGCCACCACTTTGTGAAGCCTGAAGAAAACAGTTTTCAAATGGAAATGAATGGGTATTACCTGTGGTTCCTTGCTTAATTGTTTTGGAGAGGATGTGTCTGAATCAGCCTATTTGCCCTGTGTGAGGCTGTGGCTTAGTTTCTCACCTTCTGATGGATATAAAGAAAGATCCCATGTGTACATCCAAAACCAAAATGGCCAAAGAGCAGTCCTTGTGGATGAAGTCTCTCGCCTTCCTCTGTAACTTTCCTGAACTCCATCAAGTCAGAATAGGGATCCTTTGGGTAAAATGAGATCTTCAGAGCTCTGCAGAGGCTAGCCCATGGTTGCTTGGGTTTTCTCAAGACTCCAATTCACATAAAGAATCCAAACCCCACAGTCAGTTGACCTCAAATTGAAGAAGTGGAGCAGTATTAATGGGAGGCCTATTTGATCTCTCCTGGTTCACAACAAGGGTGTCCATGCCACCCTGAATTAGGCAATTTAGGTGCAAGAGAGCTTATTTGGGACACGGACTTGAGCTGTCCCCCTCATGGAAAACTCTAGCCAGAGGTTATTATGTGTGTTGGAGTCTTTTAATTTAAATTGTGGTCATTTGAGTGGCGGTTAGAAGAGATGACTTGGTCCACATGTGCTTGAACTCTGGTGTGATTCCCTTAGAGACTGAGTTCTGCAACTGAACTCAGAGAAGTATTGCCATGAATAGTGTTGAGGTTTCAGAAAGCCAGGCATGAGTGTCGCCCTTGGAAACTGAGTTCTAGGCCCAGGGTGGCTTTCCACAGAGCACTGGGCCTCTCAGCCAGGATACCACATGATTTTATTCTGAAAGACTTGGCACCCATCATTGAGAGTCAAAACTCATATGGACCTCACATTGTAGAGCTAAATGAGCTAAACATCATGTGATCTTTTCACCACTCTTTGGGAAGCCTTACCTGTGAGTGTTCTCCAGAGCTTTCATTTAAATGAGCTTCCTAACCATCTAATGGTTCCTGAATGAATTGAAACTCACAGTGCCTCCAACTCCATCCTTGAAAAATGGCTAGATAAATACCATGAAATTTTTGAAATTCCCATCACCAGGTGGCACTGGAGAACCTTTGGATGACATGTTGCTGATCATGAATGTTCCAGACAGTGTCTTGTTTTACTGGGTTTCATGTAAATGGTGTAGAACAGAGATGTCAGTAAGTTGGACTCTGTTGAGTAGTGGGCCTAGAGCAGTGTTGGGCAGGTATGTGATAAAACATCTGTGTGGGGCCATTTGGATATGCCATTGGCTTCCAAATGGCTTGTGACTGATATGGCGCAGCCAGCAGAACCTTCCGTGTAAAGGCAACTTGTTATATGGAGAGATTTCAGGACATTGTTCAGAATCAGGTTGCTATGGTCAAGGGGTCAAGCTATGTGGGATAGAAGCCTGGTTCTTGTATCATCCTGCAGAACCTGACCCACCACACGTGACAGAACTCCCTCTTGCACTTTGTCCCAGGTGAACTCCCTGTATTTCGTGAAGCAAATACCAAACTCCCAGTGCAGCAGGAAGAAACACCACAAAATGGAGGATGACCAAATGGCTTCACAGTCCACACGGGGAGACACTAAGCGCCCAGTGGCCACAGTTTACCTACAAAGAGAGAATTCAGCACTGCTGCCTCGTGTTCATTGTAAAATAAGAAACTTTGTCCTCCTGGTCACATAGATGCAGACCCAGCTTTGAGGGTCTCACTACAAAGGAAGCTTAACTCGTGACAACAACCTATATTTCAGTGCCCAACCTCAGTGGCAGTTTCTCAAAAAGATTTAGGCAAGCAGATCTCCATGTTTGTGGAGTGTGTACTTTGTCCTTATTTTTGGAAACTCCTATACCACCTCCAAGTTTGTGCACTCTTGAGCATTTTCCATTCCAGAAATGTAATCACAGATTTTGTAACTCTTCTTCTCTAATTGTGTCTTACTTGGGGCGAAGGTAATGTCAAGGCATGGTTCTGGATGAGAGTGGGAAGATTTGTTGTAGCACATATTTGCATACACATTGGATTAATTTTCCTATTTTCCATTCGAAATTCTGAATCCCTGACACTAACACATATTCTACTAGACTCTGACTACTAATTCTAATATGATGGAGAAAAATAACCCAAACAGTATATAAGTACATGCAGTTCAGAGTTCGACTTGCCTTTTGCATGATAAAGGGTAGGTGTTATAAATCTAGTCAATTTTTAATTGAAATAGTTCTCAATGTGTTTTCAAAGGTAACAAATATGTGAACTACTGTCTCCCATTCTCTGGAGCCTATTCAGCACATGTATTTTTATATGCACAAATAGAATCCTGCATGGTATCACACGTACATTCTTGTGAATTACATGACATAGCAGATACAAAGTGTGAGAAGTGATCACTCCTCCTAAACCCTGTTGGAACTGAAAATTCAACCTATGGGTGAGCTTCCCAGTAGAACAACATAATACATAAACCCATTTTCAGTAAAATGAATGTTTTTGCATCTTTATGATATATATTTCATGATGAATTTCGATTGGCATATATATTGCTACTTATTAATGTCTATGTTTGTGTGTGTGTGTGTGTGTGTGTGTGTGTGTATATATATATATATATATATATATATATATATATATATATATATATATTTATACTCTCCAGATTTTTAAAAATATGAAATATATGTGTCTTATATACAATCCCTAAATTCATTCATGTTCATGTATGTGGATTAATAATCAACTTTTCACAAGATTATTCTTAGAAATATTCATCCACCCGAAATACATATTTGTTTCCTAGTACTGAAAACTAACTTCAGTGAAAGGTGCATACAAATCCTAATATGTCTACATTAACTAACCCAGTTTAACATCAATGCATGTAGGTTACTATGGAACATGATGTGTATTTTGACGTTAATTTTTATTCCACACTGGTACATTACTATTTCTTCAGTTTATGTACATCATAGAATATATATTTGATTCACTAGTTGGCAAATTTATAGGCATTTGTTTCACTTTCAATCACTTCCTGCTCCAGAACACATGTATTCCTCTATGTTTCTTTACTGGTCTATTCATGAGACTTTTTTCCAAATATATTATTTTTGATTTCCATAATCAATTTTGAAACAAAACTCACAAACCCTTAATGATAAACCATAACCCTAAGATGATCATTAGATATATAACTGGTTGGAATGAATGATTGTATATCAATATAACATTTCTTATATATTTTCAGATATCTATTCAATCCATTATTTAAAGTGGATCCAGTTATATTATTTATTCACAGTATGGTCTATTCATGCATTATGTGTATATTCATAGAAATAGGGTACACCTCTTTGTACGACCATACTAATTTATAAGTCTTCAAAATATTGCTCCAAGAAATGGTGGAAGAAATACTCATGTCACCTGATCTACATACACATTTTATCACAGAAATATTCTGGACACCAAAAGCAAAGGTCACACTTACAATTGCACCAAAGCCTAAATAGAAAGTGAGCATTGATTACTAAAAACATCCATGTCCAGGTTGCCTAATGCTCTCAAATATCAATCCTATTGGTGACTACATATTTGTTTCTTCCTAATATTATTTATTCAACCTCAAACCTGTTGAAAATGTCTAACCCTATCACACACTTTATACTTTGCTTGATTTCCTAGTGTCTCTATTGATATCTGCTTTCCTACATGTTTTCCCCAGTTCATCATTGTGACTGACTCTTCACATGTACTGACATTTAAATACACTCTCTACCCGAAACCCTATTGCTAAAGAACTTTTGGTCCAAATCCTATACTCACTCTTCTTTCTAAACCTACCGACTATCTTCCTAATCCTACCGATTATCGCTTTTTGACTGGATGTTCTCTTCAACATTCAATCATCCAAAGTACAAGGTCCGATGCCAGTGTATATTGATTTATTTGAGACATCTGTGCAGCACATAACTCAAAGCTAAGTATCCCACTCAAGTCCCCAATGCCCTTCTGGGCTTCAAATCTTACCTAGATTTCTGCTTTCATAGTTATATTTCACATATATACTCTTGTAAATACCACAGGTTGCCAATGCCATTATTCATCCTGCAGAATGATTCGTAACCCAAATCGAACCTATTATTAACCCTAACCATACACTCTTCCTTCAATACAACTTACAGAAGAGCAGGGACAGAGTGGGTCTTACAATATAGGAATGTAGATGATCTTCCACCTGCTGAGAACCTAAAAGATCCATGGAGAAATGATCCTTGGAGAATATGTAGGCAGCTATGTAGGACCTGAGAGAGCAATAGTCATCTTCCATGGCAAACAACCTGGTCAGGAAGAATTGATGTGTCTGAATCAGCCTCTGCCTTCTTAAAGTAGAGAAGATGGACCTATGCAGGCCTGTGTGGAGAGCTGTTCCTGGGTGCCTATGGTTGATATACCATTCTAACTTCTGAATGTGTCACAGGATGTTGGGGCAGCCTCCATCTCATAGGAACCTTGGAAGCAACT
Organism: Callospermophilus lateralis; assembly: GCF_048772815.1. Classification (NCBI taxonomy): domain Eukaryota; kingdom Metazoa; phylum Chordata; class Mammalia; order Rodentia; family Sciuridae; genus Callospermophilus; species Callospermophilus lateralis. Next base: position 8,583,679 of record NW_027515276.1, on the reverse strand, counting down.
GTTAGGACAAAGTGGTTACCAAGGCAGTGACCATATTCAGTTCCTGAAAGAAGTGACCTCACTTCACTTCCTTGGTGATGGAATTCTCTGAACTTGGGATCCCGGAAGACAGGCACCCAGAGTCAGTCTCACTCCGAGTCCCAGTGGGCTAACTTATTTGTTTTTCCCAAAGACATAGTCAGTCTTTCTTGGTACCTACTGATGTGAGGATGTCCAAATTCCAGCAGAGCTCGGAAGAGGGGCCTTTCCTGAGAAAGTAGGTAGTGGCGAACCACTGGCTCCTGACAACTTCACAGAATTGGCCAAGGAGACCAGATCTGAAACAGGACAGGCCATTTTGGGGGGAACATAATATGGCCCACCAGTCAGAAGACACTTCGGATAATCACAGACCTACTTGGGTGAAAGAATTGCCTTTGCTGTTGTAGGTGTGAGTTTGTGTTTTTTTCTGATGTTCTGAGAATAGCTAGGAAAGGTGGTTTATTTGGTTTGGAGTGGACTATTTCTAGTAAGTCCTTTGACATGGTGAGTGTTTCTATGTCTGTGTATCCCAGTGTATCCGTTGTTGTAGACATTAGAAAAGAGAATGCATCAATGGAAACGTTGTCTCTAGTTGAAAGCTTCCCCACATTCTTACTGCCCAATTGATGAATGGACTGCAGCTTGCCTTATGGATGGGCAACATCTACTATCTTCTTAAGTTCCTGTTTTCTTCGTGTTTTCCAGCCACTCTCCAGAATAGGCTCATGGTTTTGAGTCCCAGATATGTAACACCACAGGGCTCTGTGACATGGCCATGTACTGGATAGCTTAAGGGAATGGGAGCATCTCAGAAAACTCAGATATCAGTGTGACCAGTAATGTCTCAGTGGAGAAACACTTCTTTGGGCCATTTGCTTACTTCTGTTTCTATTATCCTGAATATCAGGAAAGTCTTTGCCTCAGGCCACCCAGTTGTGTAGCATTAAGAAGACTCTTTTCATATGGAAATGAATGGACATCACCTGTGGCTCTTTGCTTAATTGCTTTGGAATGGAATGTGTCTGAATCAGCCTCTTGTCCTTGAATGAGGTTGTGGCTTAGATTCTCAGCACCTGATGGATCTAAAGAAAGATCCCATGTGGTTCCAAAACCAAAATGACCAAAAGAGAAGTCATTGTGGATGAATATTTTTGCCTTCTTGTTTTAGGTTCCTGACCTCCATCAAGTGAGAATAGGGATCCTTAGGGTCAAATGAGTCTTTGAAATCCCTGCAGAGGCTAGCCCACATGTGCTTGGGTTTTCTCATGACTCCAAATCACATCAAGAATTTATAGGCTTCAGCCAGTAGGCCTCAAATTGGAGAAGCGGAACACTTTAACAGCAGGAATATTTGATCACTCCTGGTTCACAGGAATAGTGTTCAGGCCACCATGTTTTTAGGCAAATGAGGGGCAAGTGAGCTTATTTTGGACACTACCTTGTGCTCATTGAAACCTCCAGCTAGAGGTTATGATGAGTGTCTACAAGGAAAAAGATTATGGCCCTGTGGGAGTGATTTCATTTTAATTTTGGTCATTTTTGTGGCAGTTGGAAGGGATGACTGGGTCCACCTGGGCTTGAAATCTGGTATGATTTACCCTTAGAGACTGAGTTCTGGAACTGACCTCAGAGAAGTATTGCCATGAATTGTGTTGGGATTTTAGGAGGCCACGCATGAGACTCACTCTTGGAAACTGAGATCTTGGCCCAGGGTGGCTTTCCACAGAGGCCTGGGAATCACAGCCAGGATATCACATGATTTTATTCTGAAAGACTTGGTAGCCATAGTTGAGATTCAAAACACACATGGACCTCACATTGTAGACGTCAATTGGCCTGGCTTCATGTGACCTGTTGGCAACTCTTTGAGAAGCCTTGACTTTAAAGTTCTCCAGAGCATTCATTGAAATGAGCTTTCTCAACACTTAACGGTTCCTGAATGAATTGAAACCCACAGTGCCTGTAACTTCATCCTTGAAAAATTGCTAGATAAATACCATAAAAGTTTTGAAATTCCCATGACCAGGTGGCACTGCAGAAACTTTGGATGTCCTGTTGCTGATCATGTGTATACCAGACAGTGCCTTGTTTGACTGGGTTTCATGAAAATGGTGTAGAATACGAGATGCCAGGAATTTGGAGCCTGGTGAGTAGTGGGCCTAGAGTAGTGGTGGGCAGGTATGTGATGAAACATCAAGGTGGGGCCATGTGGATCGGCTATCGGCTTACAAATGGCTTGTGACTGATATGGCGCAGCCCCCATTCCCTTGTAGGTAAAGGCATCTTGTTATGTGGAGAGGTTTCAGGGCAATGTTCATAATCAGGTTGCTATGGTTATTGGGACAAGCTATGTGGGATAGAAGACTGGTTGGTACATTCTCCTGCAGACGCTAACCCACCCCACGTGACAGAACACGCTCCAGCACTGTATCCCAGATGAACTTCTTATATTGTGTGAAGCAAGTACCAAATTCCCAGTGTAGCAGCAAGACACACCACGAAAAGTGGAGGATGATCAAATGTCTTCACAGTCCCCACCGGGAGACACTTAGCCTCCAGTGGACATAGTTTACCTACAAAGAGAAAATTGAGCACTGCTGCCTCATGTTCATTGGAAAATAAGAAATCATGTCTTCCAGGTCACATAGAAGCAGACCCAGCTTTTATGGTCTCACTACAAAGGAAGCCAAAGCTCATGACAACAACATATATTTCAAGTGCCCAACCTCAGAGGCAGTATTCCAAGAAGTCTTAGGCCAGCAGAGCTCTTTGTTTGTGGAGTGTTTACCCTGTCCTTTACTTTTGGAAACGCCTCTACCACCTCCAAGGTTGTGAACTCCCGAGGATATTCCATTCCATATATGTATTCATAGATTTTCACACTTTTCTACTATAATTGTGTCTTACTTGGGTGAAGGTAATGTCAAGGCATTGTTCTGGATATGAGTGAGAAGATTTTTGTGTAGCACATATTTACATACACATTGGATTCATTTTTCAATTTTCCATTTGAAATACTGAATCCCTGACACTAACCCATACCCTACTAGACTCTGACTAATGATCCTAATATGATGGTGAAAAATAACCCAAAAAGAAAAGAAATACAAGCAGTTCAGAGGAGGCATGGTGTATAGTTGGAATTGCCTTTTGCATTATATTTTGTAGGAGTTATAAATCTAGTCAATTTTTTGTTGAAATAGTTCTACATGTGTTTTTAAAATTATCAAATATATGAATCCCTGTCTCCCTTTCTCTGTAGCCTATTCAGCACATGTATTTTTATATGCACATATAGAATCCTACCTGATATCACTCGTATACACTTGTGAGGTGGCTGAATTGGCAGATGCAAATTGAGAGAAGAGATCACTCCTCCTAAACGCTGTTGGAACTGAAAATTCAACCTATGGGTGAGCATCCTAGTTGAATAACATTATACATAATTTCATGTTCAGTAAAATTAATATTTTTCAATCTGTGGATTATATATATTTCATGATGAATTTCTATTGGCATATATATCGCTACTTTTTTTTTATTGGTTGCTCAAAACATTACAAAGCTCTTGACGTATCATATTTCATACATTAGATTCAAGTGGGGTATGAACTCCCATTTTTACTCCAAATACAGATTGCAGAATCACATCAGTTACACATCCATATTTTTACATAATGCCCTCTTAGTTACTGTTGTATTCTGCTACCTTTCCTATACTCTACTATACCCCCTCCCTTCTCTTCCCATCTTTTCTCTCTACCATACCTACTGTAATTCATTTCTCTCCTTGTTTATTTTCCCACAACCTCTTATATGTAATTTTGTGTAACAATAAGTGTCTCTCTCCATTACCATGCAATTTCCCTCTTCTCTCCCTTTCCCTCCCACCTCATGTTTCTGCTTAATGTTAATCTTTTCTTCATGCTCTTCCTCCCTGCTCTGTTCTTAGTTGCTCTCATTATATCAAAGAAGACATTTGGTATTTGTTTTTTAGGGATTGGCTAGATTCACTAAGCATAATCTGCTCTAGTGCCATGCATTTCCCTGCAAATTCCATTATTTTGGCATATTTTAGTGCTGCGTAATCCTCCATAGTATATAAAAGTCACATTTTTTTATTCATTCATCTATTGAAGGGCATCTGGGTTGGTTTCACAGTGTAGCAATTGTGAATTGTGCTGCTATGAAAATTGATGTGGCAGTATCCCTGTAGTACGCTCTTTTAAGGTCTTCAGGGAATAGTCCAAGAAGGGCAATAGCTGGGTCAAATGGTGCTTCCATTCCAAGCTTTCACAGGAGTCTCCATACTGCTTTCCAAATTGGCTGCACCAGTTTCAGTCCCACCAGCAATGTACAAGAGTACCCTTTTCCCCACATCCTCGCCAGCACTTGTTGTTGTTTGACTTCATTATGGCTGTCAATCTCACTGGATTAAGATGGTATTTTAGGGTGGTTTTTATTTGCATTTCTCTTACTGCTAGAAATGGAGAGCATTTTTTCATGTACTTGTTAATTGATTCTATTTCCTCCTCCGAGAAGTTTCTGTTCAGGTCCTTGGCCCATTGGGTTATTGGTTATCTTATTGTATAATTTTCTGAGTTATTTGTATACTTTGTATACTCTAGATATTAGGGCTCCATGTGAAGGGTGAGGACTAAAAATTTGTTCCCATGATGTAGGCTCCATATTTACCTCTCTTATTGTTTCTCTTTCTGAGAAAAAAAAATCAGTTTAAGTAAGTCCCATTTCTTTATTCTTGTTATTAACTCATGTTTTATGGTTGTCCTATTAAGGAATTCGGAGCCTGACCACACAATATGTAGATCGGAGCCAACTTTTTCTTCTATCAGACGCAGAGACTCTGATTTGAATCTAGGTCCTTGATCCACTTTGAGTTAACTTTTGTGCATGGCGAGAGGAGGGGATTCAGTTTCATTTTGTTGCATATGGATTTTCAGTTTACCAAACACCATTTGATGAAGATGCTATCCTTCCTCCATTGCAGGCCATTAGCTCCTTTATCAAATATAAGATAGTTGTAGCTTTTTGGATTAGTCTCTGTGTCCTCCATTCTGTACCATTGGTCCACCCACCTGTTTTCGTACAAGTACCATGCTGCTTTTATTATGATTGCTCTGTAATATAGTTTGAAATCTGGTATCGCTATACTGCCTGATTCACACTTCCTGCTTAGAATTGCTTTTGCTATTCTGGGTCTTTTATTTTTCCATTTGAATTTTATGATTGCTTTATCTATTTCTACAAAAAATTCCTTTGGGATTTTGATTGGCATTGCTTTAAACCTATAGAGAACTTTTGGTAATATCGTCATATTGATGATGTTAGTTCTGGCTATCCATGAACGGGGTATATTTTTCCATCTTCTAAGATCTTATTCTATTTCTCTTTTTAGGGTTCTGTAGTTTGCATTATATAAATCTTTCACCTCTTTTGTTAGGTTGATTCCCAAGTATTTAATTATTTTGAGGAAATTGGGAATGCAGTGTTTGGACTCATTTTTGTTTCAGAAGTTTTGTCGCTAATATACAGAAATGCCTTTGATTTATGCATGTTGATTTTGTATCCTGCCACATTGCTGCATTCATTTATTAGTTCTAGTAGTTTTTTCTGTAGACCCTTTTGGGTCTTCTATGTATAGAATCATGTCATCTGCAAATAGTGATAATTTAAGTTCTTCTTTTCCTATTTTTATGCCTTTAAAGTCTTTCATCTCTCTAATTGCTCTGGCCAGTTTTTTCGAGAAATATATTGAATAGAAGTGGTGATAGAGGACATCCCTGTCTTGTTCCAGATTTTAAAGGGAATGCCTTCAACTTTTCTCCATTCAGAATGATGCTAGCCTGAGGCTTAACATAGATAGCTTTTACAATGTCGAGGTAAGTTCCTGTTATCCCTAGTTTTTAAAATGTTTTGAACATAAAGGAATGCTCTACTTTGTTGAATGGTTTTTCTGCGTCTATCGAGATGATCATATGGTTCTTATCTTTAAGTCCAATGATGTTGTGAATAACATTTATTGATTTCCGTATATTGAACCAGCCTTGCATCCCAGGGATGAATCCTAGTTGATCATGGTGCACAATTTTATTGATGTGCCTTTCTATCCAATTCACCAGAATTTTAATGAGGATTCTTGCATCTAGGTTCATCAGAGATATTGGTCTGTAGTTTTCTTTCTTTGAGGTGTCTTTGTCTGGTTTCAGAATCAGGGTGATGTTGGCCTCATAGAATGAATTTGGCAGAGCTCCCAGTTTTTCTATTTCCTGAATAACTTGAAAAGTATTGGTATTAATTCTTCTTTAAAGGTTTTGTAAAACTCTGCTGTATACCCATCCGGTCCTGGGCTTTTCTTGGTTGGTAGACTTTTGATTGCTTCTTCTACTTCATCCATTGATATTGGTCTGTTTAAATTGTGTGTTCCCTTATGACTCAGTCTGGGCAAATCATATGACTTAAGAAATTTATCGATGTCTTCACTATTTTCTATTTTATTGGAATACAGTTTTCCAAATAATTTCTAATTTTCTTCTGTATTTATGTTGCATCTGTTGTGATATTGCCTTTTTCATCCCGTATGTTAGTAATTTGAGTTCTCTCTCTTCTTCTCTTTGTTAGCACGGCTAAGGGTCTGTCGATCTTATTTATATTTTCGAAAAACCAACTTTTAGTTTTGTTAATTTTTTCAATAGTTTCTTTTGTTTCAATTTCGCTCTGATTTTAATTATTTCTTGCCTTCTGCTACATTTGCTGTTGTTTTGCTCTTCCTTTTCTAGGGCTTTGAGATAAAGTGTGAGCTCATTTATTTGTTGTTTTTTTTTTCTTTTTTTGAGGAATGACCTCCAGGCGATGAATTTACCTCTTAAAACTTCTTTCATTGTGTCCCATAGAATCTGATATGTTGTGTCTGTATTTTCATTTATCTCGAAGAATTTTTTTATTTCCTCCTTTATGTCTTCTGTAACCCATTGATCATTCAGTAACATATTGTTCATTTTGCAGGTGATGTATGATTTTTTCTTTTTTCTTTTATCATTGGTTTCCAGTTTCATCCCATTATGATCACAAAAAATTCATGGTATTATCTCCTCCCCCTTATATTTACTGAGGGTTGCCCATTGATCATTCAGTAACATATTGTTCATTTTGCAGGTGATGTATGATTTTTTCTTTTTTCTTTTATCATTGGTTTCCAGTTTCATTCCATTATGATGACAAAAAATTCATGGTATTATCTCCTCCCCTTTATATTTACTGAGGGTTGCCCTATGGCATAACATATGGTCTATTTTTGAGAAGCATCCATGTGCTGCTGAGAAAAAAGTATATCCACTTGATGATGGTTGATATATTGTATATATGTCAGTTAAGTCTAGGGTATTGATTGTGATATTGAGTTCTATAGTTCCTTTATTCAACTTTTGTTTGGAGGATCTGTCCAATGGTGAGAGAGGTGAGTTGAAGTCACCCATAATTATTGTATTGTGGTCTATTTGATTCTTGAACTTGAGGAGAATTTGTTTTATGAACGTCGCAGCACCATTATTTGCTGTGTGAATATTGATAATTGTTATGTATTGTCGGTGAATGGTTTCTGTTAACAGTATATAATGTCCTTCCTTATCCCTTTTGATTAAATTAGCCTTGAGGTCGATTTTATTTGATAGGAGGATGGCCACCCCTGCTTGCTTACGAGGTCTGTGTGCATGGTATAAATTTTCCCAATCTTTCACCATCAGCTTGTGTATGTCTTTTCCATTCAGATGTGTCCCCTGGAGGCAACATATTGTTGGATTTGTTTTTTTTTTAATTCAAGTTACAAGCCTATGTCACTTTATTGGAGAGTTTAAGCCATTAACGTTTAGAGTTACTATTGATATATGGTTTGTACTGCCACCCATGTTTGCCTATATCTTTTTTTTTAAATTAGATTGTTTCTCCATGATTAGCTTTTCCCCGCCCTCTGTCATTACTGGGGCACTTCCCACTGATGGTTTTCGTTGTTGATTTTCATTTCTTCCTTGTGTAGTGTTTTGCTCCAGATGCTTTCCAATGCTGGTTTTCTGGCTGCAAATTCTTTTAGCTTTTGTTTATCATGAAATATTTTTATTTCGTTGTCTTACATTAAGCTTAATTTTGCTGGATACATAATTCTTGGTTGGCATCCATTGTCTTTCAGTGTTTGAAGTACGTTGTTCCAGGATCTTCTCACTTCCAGCATCTGTGATAAAAAAATCCATTGTTAACCTTTTTGGTTTACCCCTGATTGTAATCTGCCTCCTTTCTCTGGTAGCTTTTAATATTTTCTCTTTGTTTTGTATATTGGATATCTTCATAACAATGTGTCTTGGCATGGGTCTACTGTGATTTTGTGTGCTCAGTGTCCTGTAAGCATCTATAATTTGTTTATCTGTTTCCATTTTTATTTCTGGAAAGTTTTCTCTAATTATTTCATTCAGCAGGTTACTCATTCCCTTGGTTTGAATCTCTGTACCTTCCTCTTTCCGGATGACTCATAAGTTTGTTTTTTTATGTTATCCCATATCTCTTGGATGTTTTCTCATAATTTTTTACAGCATTTCTTTCTTGGCTAGAGTTTTTTTCAAGATGATATATTTTGTCTTCATTATCTGACATTCTGTCTTCTACTTGCTCCACTCTGTTAATTATACTCTCAATTGAGTTTTTAATTTGGTTTATAATTTCCTTCATTTCTAGAATTATTGTTTGATTTTTCTAATAATCTCTATCTCCTGATAAAGATGCTTAATTTCTTATTTTATCTGTTTATGTAATTCATTTTCAATGCGTTCTTTCACTGTTTTTGTTGTCTCGTATCCTCTTTAAGGTTCCATTCCATCTGTCTAAGGTATTCCTTGAGTTCTTTATATGACCATTTTTCTGATGACTCTAGATGCTCTTGAATATTTAGGCTGTCCTTCATTGTTTGCACTTTTTTTCTTCCTTGCTTTTTTATGCTTCTCATGTTACTTCTTGTTCTGTTTGACTACTGAGTTACTGCTTACTCTTATAAACTTATTTGATGCTTGGAAGTAAAGATATTAGAAGGGAAGGGAAGAAGTCACTAAGGAGAATGAGAGTAGGCAGGTAGAATTCAAGGAAGGGGGTATAACAAAATTGAAAAGAAATGAAAAGACAAAAGAAAAAAATAGAAAATAAAGAAAATTTTAAGTAATAATGATAATTTAAAAATGAAAATTAAAATTTAAAATAATAATAATAATAATAAAATACAAAATTAAAAAAATAAAAACATTAAAAAAGTTAAAGAACAACAACAAAAATGAAAATCAAAGAAAAAGAAAAGCATACAAATAAAATAATAATATTAATACATGTAGTCCTAGAGTTCAATTTACTTCTCTTCCAGTAGGTGGAGCTGTGTGCACTGGGCCAAGATTCTCCTCTCAATTAGCGGGAACCAATCACAGTGCAGCAGCTCTTCCTCCCAGACTGGGCGGGTCTCCAATCCTGAGTGCCTAGGGCCTTCTCTTGTGCTTCCTCAAGCCAGGCCCCTCTCACCTTTGACGCTCACCACAATACTGGTTACACGCCAGGCCTCTGCTCCTGGTAGCCCTGTTTTAATGAACACCTGGGCACACTCTCCCTGTTTGCCTCCCTCAGACCCTAAGTTTGTAGAGCTTTGGCCTGAGAACCCCCAGCGAATTTTCTTGTCCTCCGGGAGCCATGCCCCCGGTAGGTGGTGTAAGAGACCTCAATTGTCAGCACTGGTGGGAGTGGTAGCCGGGAATTCCACGCCGCGAGTCCCGAGCCAATCCTGATTCCCTAGGTCTGGCTATCGCGCTCCTGGGAGACCTGGGAGGGGCCATTACGGCAGAGCTGGGAAGGGCCCTTGAGGTTTCCTCATGGTTTTGAGAGAGATGGCAATGGGATTACACACTTGTCGCGTTGGTTTCAATGAAGTTATCTCCTCCGCCTGTAATGTCAGTTCTCTGCCATGGTCGTATCCCATTAAAATGGTGACCATTCGTTCCCTTTGCTGGGTGACCAATGCAACAGGTGGGTCCTGACTATATCTCCCAAGCCCCATTTCAATCCTGTGGCCACTGCCTATGAAGGCTCAGTTGTCTTTTAACTCTGTCAATTCAGAAAGACCGACCAGTTATTTCAGCGGGAATGTTAGTGCTGAGTCACAAAAACCAGACGAATCTAAGCTTGAATGCAGCCAATCCGGGCTCTGTGTGTGTTCTGAGGGGCCCAGACTGTTCGCCCCAGATTCACAACAGGTCAACATTGCCTAGTGATTCTGAGCAAACAGCATTTAGACAGTTTACGACTCCCTATGCCCGTGCAGCTGAAGAGATCATAGACTTGATTTCTCCATGCCTGCCTTCATAATGGATCTCCTGTATTGCTACTTTTTAATATCTGTGCATGTGCGCGCGCGCGCGTGTGTGTGTGTATATATATATATATATATATATATATATATATATATATACACTCTCCAGATTTTTCAAAATATAAAATATGAAATACATGTGTCTTATTATACACTCCCTAAATTCATTCATATTCATATCTGTGGATTTATAATCAACTTTCCACAATATTATTCTCAGAAATAATCATCCACCTGCAATACATATTGTTTCCTAGTACTGAAAACTAAATTCAGTGAATGGTGCATACAAACCCTAATATTTCTACAGTTACTTAGCCAGTTTAAAATCAATGCAAGTAGATTCCTAGGGGACATGATGTGTATTTTGACTTTCATTTTTATTCAACACTTGTACGTTACTATGTCTTCAGTTTATGCACATCATAGGATATATATTTCAGTCACAAATTAGAAAATTTATAGGAATTTGTTTCACGATCAATCACTTCCTGATTCAGAACACATGCATTCCTCCATGTTTCTTGACTAGTCTTTTCATGAGACTTCTTTCCAAACACATTATTTTTGTTTAACATCATCACTTATAAAGCAAAACTCAAACACCATTCATCATAAACCATAATCCTAATATTACCATTAGATATATAACTGGTTGGAATGAATGATTGTATATCAATATAAGATTTCTTATATATTTTCACATATCAATTCAATCCATTATTTAAAGTGGAATCAGTTATGTTATTTATTCATAGTATGGTCTATTCATGCATTATCTCTATATTCATAGAAACAGGTTACACCTCTTTGTGCCCCTAATACTAATGTATACATCTTCAAATTATTGCTCCCAGAAATGGTGAAAGAAATACTCATGTCACCTAATCTACATATACATTTTATCACAGTAGTATTCTGAACAAAAAAAAAAAATAAAATGTCACACTTATGATTGTACCAAAGCCTAAAAGGAAAGTGAATGTTGATAACTAATAGCATCCATGTCCAGGTTGCCTAATGCTCTCAAATGTCATTCCCATTTGTGACGACATATTTGTTTGTTTCCTATGATTATATATTCAAACTCAAGCCTGTTGAAAATGTCTAATCCTATCACTCACTTTATACTTTGCCTGATTTCGTAATGTCTCTATTGACACCTGCTTTCCTACATATTTTCCCCAGTTCATCATTTTGGCTGACTCTTCACATGTGCTTACATTTTCATTCACTCTCTAAACGAAACCCTATTGCTAAAGAAGCTTTTTATTCCAAATCATATACTCACTCTTCTTCCTAAACCTACTGACTACCTTCCTAATCCTACCGACTATCCCTTTTTGACTGGATGTTCTCTTCTACATTCAATCATCCAAGGTACTAGGTCCTATGCCATTGTATTTCGATTTAACTGAGACAATTGTACAGAACATAATTCAACACTAAGTATCCAAACCAAGGGCCCAATGCCCTTCTGGGCTTCAAATCTTTCTTAGATTCCCGTTTTCATACATATATTTCACCTATATATTCTTATAAATATCGCAGGTTCCCAATCCCATTATTCATCCTGCAGAATGATTCCTAACCCAAATCGAAAATATTATTAACCCTAACCATACACTAACTTTGCAGGAGAGCAGGAACTGTGTGGGTATTAAACTACAGGAATCCAGGGGATCTTCACCTGCTGAGAAACTCAAATGTTCATGCAGAAATGATCCCTGGTGAAGATGAAGGCAGCTATGAAGTACCTCAGAAAACAAAAGTCATCTTCCATGGCAATCATTCTGGTAAGGATGAAGGGTTGTGTCTGAATCAGTCTCTCTCTTCTTAATGTATAGAACATGGACCAAACCAGTCCTGTGTGGAAGCTGTTCCCGGGTGCTTATGGTTGATACAGCATTCTAACTAGAGAAAGTGTCCCATGAAAATCGGGGCAGCCTCCACCTCATGGTACTTTTGGAAACAACTGTTAGGACAAAGTGGTTGCCAAGGCAGTGACATCATTCAGATCCTGAAGGAAGTGATCTCACCTCACTTCCTTGGTGAGGGAACTCTCTGAACTTGGGATCCAGGAAGCCAGGCACCCAGAGACAGTCCCTGTTCTAGTCCCAGTGGTCTCACATGTTTGGAATTACCAAGGACAGAGTCAGTCTTTCTTGGTACCTACAGATGTGAGGATGGCCAAATGCCAGGAAACCTGTGAAGAGGGGCTTTTCCTGAGAAAGCAGGTAGTGTCTCACCGCTGACTCTTGAGAACTTCACAGAGTTGGCCAAGCAGACATGATCTGAGACAGAAGAGGTCATTTCCGGGGAACATAGTATGGCCCACCAGTCAGAGGACACTCCGGGGAGTCACAGACCTACTAGGGGGAAGGAGGTGCCTTTGTGGGTGTGGGTGTGAGTTTGTGGTTTTGTCTCATGTTCTGAGAATAGGTAGGAAAGGCGGTTTATTTTGTATGGAGTGGAATATTTCTATTAAGTCCTTTGACAAGGTGAGTGTTTCTATGTGTGTGTATCCCACTGAGTCCATTGTTGTAGACATTAGAAAAGACAATGCATTAATGGATGTGTCCTGTCTAGTAGACAGCTTCCCAGCATTAATCCTGCCCAATTCATGAGTGGACTCTGGCTTGCCTTATGGATGGGCAACACCTACAAGCTTCCTAATTTCCTGTTTTCTCTCTCAATTCTGGCCACTCTCCAGAATAGTATCATGGTTTTGTGTCCAAGATTTGTACCACCTCAAAGATCTGTGACATGGCTATGTAATGGATAGCTGAAGGAAATGGCTAGCATCTCAGAAATCTCAGATATCTGTTGACCAGGAAAGTCTCAGTGGAGAAACCCTGCTTTGGTCCTTTTGCTTACCTATTGTTCTGTTGAATGTCAGGAAGTTTTTTGCCTCAAGCCACCACTTTGTGAAGCCTGAAAAAAAGAGTTTTCAAATGGAAATGAATGGGCATCACCTGTGGCTCTTTGCTTAATTGCTTAGGATTGGGATATGTCTGAATCAGCCTGTTGGCCCTGTGTGAGGCTGTGGCTTAGATTCTCAGCACCTGATGGATCTAAAGATAGATCCCATGTGTGCATCCAAAAGCAAAATGGCAAAAAGATCATATATTTTTGATGAACTCTCTTGCCTTCCTCTCGTAGGTTCCTGATATCCATCAAGTGAGAATAGGGATCCTTTGGGTCAAATGTGTTCTTCAAAGCCCTGCAGAGGCTAGGCCATAGGGGCTTGATTTTCATGACTCCAATTCACTTAAAGAATCTAAACCCCAAAGCTAGAAGGCCTCAAGTTGGAGAAGCCAAGCAATATTAAAGGCAGGCCTATTTGATCACTCCTGGTTCACAGGAAGAGAGTCCAGCTACCCTGACTTTAGGCAAATGAGGGGCAGGGAGCTTATTTTGGACACTGTCGTGGGCTGCGTCACTAATGGAAACCTCCAGCCAGAGGATATGATGAGTGTCTATATGGAAGAAGATGAGAGCCATGTGAGAGTGTTTTGGTTTTAATTGTGGACATGTGTCTGGCGGTTGGAAGAGATCACTGGGTCAAACTAGGCTTGCACTCTGGTGTGGTGCCCCTTAGAGACTGAGTTCTTTACTGATCTCAGAGAATTATTGCCAGGAATTGTGTTGGAATTTTAACTGGCCATGCATGAGAGTTGCCTTTGGAAAGTGACATCTAAGCCCAAGTTGACTTTCCACAGAGGACAGGGAATCTCAGCCAGGATATCACATGATATTATTCTTAAAGACTTGGCAGCCATATTTGAGAGTCAAAACACACATGGACCATACATTGTAGACCTCAATGGGCCTGGCTTAATCTGACTTTTGGGCACTTTTGGAAGCCTTGCCTGTAAGAATTCTCCAGAGTTTTCATTGAAATGAGCTTCCTCACCATTTAATGGTTTCTGAGTGAATTGAAATCCACAGTGCCTCCAACTTCATCCTTGAAAATTGGCTAGATCAATAACATGAAATTTTTGAAATTCCCATGACCGGGTAGCACTGGAGAACATTTGGATGTCCTGTTGCTGATCATGAGTATACAGGACAGTGCCCTGATTGACTGGGTTTTATGAAAATGGTGTAGAACAGAGATTCCAGTAAGTTGGATCACGCTGAGTAGTTGTACTAGAGCAGTGGTTGTCAGGTGTGTGATAAAACATCTGTGGTGGGGGCATGTGGATCTGCCATTGGCTTCCAAATGGATTGTGACTGAACATTTTGCAGTCAGTAGAACCTTATATGTAAAAGCATATTGTTATATGGAGAGGTTTCAGGGCAATGTTCAGAATCAGGTTGCTATGGTCAATGGGGCAAGCTATGTGGGATAGAAGCCTGGTTGGTGCATTCTCCTGCAGAACCCGGCCCACCACACTTGACAGAACTCACTTCAGCACTGTGTCCCAGTTGAACCCTTGTATTTAATGAAGCAAATACCAAACTCCCAGTGCAGCAGCAAGAAACACCACGAAAGTGGAGGATGACCAAATGAATTTACAGTCCACACGGGGAGACACCAGTGGCCACAGTGTACCTACAAATAGAAAATTCAGCACTGCTGCCTCATGTTCATTGGAAAATAAGAAACCGTGACCTCCAGGTCACATAGATGCAGAACCAGATTTGATGGTCTCACTACATATGAAGCTAATGCTTCTGACAACAGCATATATTTCATTGCCCAACCTCAGAGGCAGTTTCTTCAGATGTTAAGCTGGCAGAACTTCATGTTTTTGGAGTGATTACCCTGTCCCTTTTGGGAACTCCTCTACCACTTCCAAATTTGTGAACTTCTGAGCATTTTCCATTCCACATATGTATTCACAGATTTTCTAAATCTTCTCCTCTAATTGTGTCTTATGTAGGGCGAAGGTAATGTCAAGGCATTGTTCTGAATGAGAGTGGGAAGATATTTGTGTAGCACATATTTGCATACACATTGGATACATTTTCCAATTTTCCATTCGAAATACTGAATCCCTGACACTAACACATACCCTACTAGACTTTGACTTCTTATCCTAATTTGATGGAGAATAATAACCCAAACAGAATACAAATACAAGAGGTTCACAGGAGGCATTGTGTATAATTGGACTTGCCTTTCATATGATAAATGGTAGGTGTTATAAATCTAGCGAATTTTAATTGAAATAGTTCTCCATGTGTTTTAAAAGTTAACAAATATGTGAATAACTGTCTCCCTTTCTCTGTAGCCTATTCATCACATGTATTTTTATAAGCACATATAGAATTCTACCTGGTATCAGTCGTACATTTGGTGAGGTGGCTGGCTTGGCAGATACAAATTGTGAGAAGAGATCACTCCTATTTAATGCTGTTGGAACTGAAAATTCAACATATGTGTGAGCTTCTTAGTTGAACAACATAAATCCATGTACATTAAAATTAATATTTTTGGATCTGTGGATGATATATATTTCATGGTGAATTTCAATTCACATACATAATGCTACTTTTTAATGTCTGTGTGTGTGTGTGTGTGTCTGTGTGTGTGTATATATATATATATATATATATATATATATATATATATATATATATTCACTCTCCAGATTTTTAAAAATATTTAGTATTTTTTTTATACCCTCCCTAAATTCATTCATATTCATGTATGTGGATTTATAATCAACTTTTCACAAGATTATTCTCAGAAATATTCCTCCACCTGAAATACATATTTTTTTCCTAGTACTGAAAACTAACTTTGGGGGATCACATGATGGCGGCGAATGGAGTGCATTACCCCCATGTACCGCGTCACTGTGTGGGAGAATGACGAGGTAGAACGGCTAAAACCTATCTTGTTAGGAATTTCCAGCAAATTTGGGGTGCTCCACAACCTAGTGGACATATATCCATCTCACGAGGATCAGCTACGGGGGCTCAAACGCGAGTGATTTGTCCGCACAGAGGGTCATGCTGCTTATTCAGCAAATTGCCCTGCAGCTAGAGTCTGTGGCGCGCACTGGGAAACGACGAGATAGCATCGCAAATATACAGTGGTGCGGATTCTATGGGCTCCTGCCAGCTATGCAATTACTGTGCTCAGTGCTGAATTCTGGGATGGAGACGGGGATGGATGCGGTCCAATTCCGTTCTCCATACCGGTCAGACCACAGAGGAAGCCAGCGTCCACCATCTTGAAGAGCTGACGTCACCATCCCTGTTTTCGACTGATCGCAGCTCATTCAGCTATAGAACAGGTAATTTCAGGATGCCATTCACCTTTGTCTCGCAGACAAATTACTCAGGCTCAGTGCTAAAGAACCCGCAGAAACTGCGTCTTGGAGCCTGCTCCTATTAGAACATACACTGAGCCCAGAGCGGCCAAATTTGGCCTCCCCGAACTGATCTTGCTCAGGGCTAAAGAACCCGTGGAAACTGCTTCCCGGTCCGGGTCTTGCTGAATAATGTGGAGGTAAATATCAACCGAGCCTTCATAGGCAGTGGCAACAGGATTGAGACGGGGCTTGTGAGGGCAAGTCAGGACTCACCCATTGCATTGGTCACCCAGCAAAGGGAACGAAATGCTGTCTTTTGCATGGGATACCAACATGGCAGAGATCTGATGTCATCAGAAAGCAGCGGAGGAGATAACTTCATTGATACCAGCGGTGACAGAAACAGTTAGTCTCCTGGTAAAGAAAGTGAGTCACAAACACCCGAGTCTCCCTCACTTTTTCATCAAGCCAGAGGGGCAGAGCAGAGCCGCTGCCCATGCTCGGAACAGGCCCAGCGACACACCTGCATGATAATCACTTCACCCCAGTTGGAATAGAGGAAGAGCAGAGCCGCCGCAGGTGCCCAGAACAGGCCCAGTGACCAGCAGGCGTGGTAGTAACGTCACCTCAATTGGAGTAGTTGCAGAGCAGAGCCTTCTCCCGCGCCTAGTACAATCCAAGTGGCCCACCGGCATGGTAGTCACGTCATCCCAATAGGAGTAGGGGCAGAGCAGAATCTTTGCACGTGCCCGGAACAGGCCCAGCAACCTACCGGCTTGGTAGTCACGACACCCCAATTGGAGTAGCAGCAGAGCAGAGCCACCACCCGCGCCCTCAAGGTAGACAAATTTGCACCTGACCAGCAGAAGAGGCCCAGCGGCCTGCCAGCATGGCAGACACTTCACCCATTTGGAGTAGGGGAAGAGCAGATCCATCGCCCATGCCCTCAAGGTAGGCAGACCTGTGACCGACCACAGAACAGGCCCACCCACCCGCCGGCGTGGTAGTCACGTCACCCCAATTGGAGTAGGGGCAGAGCAGAGCCGCCGCCCACGCTTCCAAGGTAGGCAGACCTGCGACCAATCGGCAGAACACCCCAGGGGTCCACGGGTGTGGTAGACACGTCACACCAATTGGAGGAGGGGCAGAGCAGAGCCGCCTCCCACGCCTGCATGGTAGGCAGACCTGCGACCGATCAGGAGAACAGGCCCAGTGGCCCATCAGCGTGGTAGATAGATCACCCCAATTGGAGGAGCAGCACAGCCACCCCCCGCCCCTGCAAGGAAGATTTTTCAAATATACAAGAGCAATATAAATAAATAGGGGGAAAATTTCAAAATCACAACAGTTTCACCAAGCAGAAAGAAACGCGAGCCGTATGAAAAGACAAAGAAAAAAGAACCACAAGCAATGCAGGTCAACACAAATTTAGAAGAGTTAATAGCTGCAGCAGATGGAATGTCAGATAAAGAACTCAGGATATACATGCTTCAGATGATCTGGAGTCTCCAGGAAGACATTAGACAGCAAAATCAGACAATGAAAGATCACTTCGACAATGAATTACACAAACAAATCCAAGAAGCAAAAGATCAATTATACAGGGAGATAGAAGTTGTAAAAAATAACAAACAGAAATCCTAGAAATGCAGGAAGCAATAAACCAACTTAAAAACTCAATTGAGAATACTACCATCAGAGTAGAACACTTAGAAGATAGAACATCAGACAATGAAGACAAAGTATTTCAACCTGAAAAGAACATAGACAGCTCAGCAAGACTGTTAAGAAACCATGAACAGAACATCCGAGAAATATGGGATAACATAAAGAGACCAAACTTTTGAGTCATTGGGATACAGGAAGGTATAGAGGTCCAAACCAAAAGAATGAGCAATGTAATCAATGAAATAATATGAGAAAACTTCCCAGACTTGAAGAATGAGACAGACTCCCAAGTCCTAGAAGCCAACAGGACGCCGAATGTGCAAAATCATAAGAGATCCACACCTAGACACATTATAATGAAGATACCCAACATACAGAATAAAGAGTGAATTTTAAAAGCTACAAGAGAAAGGAAGCAGATTACATTTAGGGGTAAACCAATCAGGATAACAGCTGATATTTCAACACAGACTCTGAAAGCTAGAAGATCCTTGAAATATATGTTTTTGTCAGGAGCTTTAGCTTCATTTCTAGTGAAAGCATCAAAGCTGTGTCTGCATCTATGTAACCTGGAGGACATGGTTTCTTATTTTCCAAAAGACATAAGGAGGCAGTGCTGAATTCACTCTTTGTAGGTAAACTGTGGCCACTTAAGGCTAAGTGTCTCCTGTGTGGACTGTGAAGCCATTTGATCATCCTCCACATTTCATGGTGTTTCTTGCCGCTGCACTGGGAGTTTGGTATTTGTTTCACTAAATAAAACGAGTTCAACTGAGACCCAGTGCTGAAGGGAGTTCTGTCATGTGTGGTGGGTCAGAGTCTGCAGGAGAATTCACCAACCAGGATTCTATCCCACATAGATTGCCCCCTTGACCATAGCAAACTGATTCTGAACATTTCCCTGAAAATCTGCATATAAAAAGATGTCTTTACATGGAGAGGTTTCAGACATATAAGTTTCTGCTGGATGCACCATGTCAGTCTCAAGCACTTTCGAAGCAATGGCAGATCCACATGGCCCCACAAGAGATGTTTTATCACACACCTGCACACCACCGCTCTAGGCCCACTATTCAGTAGGCTACAAGTTACTGGCATTTCTATTCTACATCATTTTCATGAAACCCAGACAATCAAGGCACTGTCTGGTACACTCATGATGAGCAAAAGGAAATGAAATGTTCTCCAGTGCCACCTGGTCATTGGAATGGCAAAAATTTCATGGTATTTATGTAGCCACTTTTCAATGATGAAGTTGGAAGCACTGTGGGTTTCAATTCATTCAGGAACCATTAAATGGTGAGGAAGCTCATTTCAATAAAAGCTCTGGAGAACTCTCACAGGCAATTTTTCCCAAGGAGTTGGCTAGATCTCAGTTTACAAGGGCGAATCTCATTAGTGGCCTATTCCACTGCCACACAAATGACCACAATTGAAACCAAAACACTCCCACATGACCCTCATCTTCTGCCATAGAGAAACTCATCATAACCTCTTGCTGCAGGTTTCCATGAGGGGTGCAGCCCAAGACAGTGTCCAAAATAAGCTCACTTACCCCTCAATTGCCTAAAGTCAGGTTGGCCTGGACACCCTTCCTGTGAACCAGGAGTGATCAAACAGGCCTGCCCTTAATACTGCTCTGCTTCTCCATTTTGACTCTTACTGATTGTTGAGTATAAATTCCTTTGTGTGAACTGGAGTCATGAGAAAATCCAAGCACCTATGCATTAGCCTCTGCAGGGCTTTGAAGAACTCATTTGACCCAAATGATATCTATTCTCACTTGATAGAGGTCAGGACTTACAGAGGAAGGCAAGAGACTTCATCCACATTGACTGCTCTTTTGGCCATTTTGGTTTTGGATTCACAGATGGGATCTTTCTGTAGATCCATCAGGTGCCGAGAATCTAAGCCCCAGCCTCACATAGGGCCAAGGGGCTGATTCAGACACATCCCTTTTTAAGCAATTAAGCAAACAGCCACAGGTGATGCCCATTCATTTTCATTTGAAAACTGTTTTCTTCAGGATTTACAAAGGGGTTGCCTGAGGCAAAGAAATTCCTGACATTCAGGGCAACAGAACAATAGGTTAGCAAAAGGCCCAAAGCAGGGTTTCTCCACTGAGACTTTACTGGTCACACTGATATCTGAGTTTTCTGAGATGCTCCCATTGCCTTCAGCTATCCAGTACATGGCCATGTAACAAATCTTGGAGGCGGTACATATCTTGGACACCAAATCATGAGACTATTCTGGAGAGTGGCCAGAATTCAGGAAGAAAACTGGAGCTTAGGAAGATAGTAGGTGTTGTCCATTCAGAAGGCAAGCTGCAGTCCATTCATCAATTGCACAGGATGAATGCTGGGAAGCTTTCTACTAGACAGGACACTTCCATTGATGCATTCTCTTTTCAAATGTCAACAACCACGGACACTGTGGGATACACTTTTTGAAACCCTCGCAGTGTCAAACGACCTTCTAGAAACAATCCACTCAAAAACAAACAATCCACTATTCCTACCTATTCTCAGAACATGTGACAAAACCACAAACTCACACCCACACCCACAAAGCACCTCCTTCCCAGAAGTAGGTCTTTGATTATCTGGAGTTTCCTCTGACTGGTGGGCCATACTATGTTCCCCCGAAATGGCCTGTACTTTCTCAGATCTGGTGTCTTTGACAGAACAACTACCTGCTTTCTCAGGAAACAGCCATCTTCATAGCTTTCCTGGCATTTGGCCATCCTCACATCAGTTGGTACCAATAAAGACTGACTCTGTCCTTGGTAAATACAATCAAGTGTGCCAACTGTGACTGGGACTGGCTCTGGGGGCCTAGCTTCCTGGTTCCAAAGTTCAGAGAGTTCCATTACAAAGGAAGTGAGGGGAGGTCACTTTTTTCAGGAACTGAATGAGGTCACTGCCTTGGCAACCACTTTGCTCTAACAGTTGCTTACAAGGGTCCCATGAGATGGATGCTGCCCCAATTCCTGTGACATTTTCACAAGTTAGAATGGTATATCAAACATAGCCACCCACGAACAGCTCTCCACACAGGCTTGGTTTGGTCCATCTTCTCTACATTAAGAAGAGAGAGGCTGATTCAGACACAACCCTTCATCCTGACCAGGCTGTTTGCCATGGAAGATGACCTTTGCTCTCTCAGGTTCTTCATACCTGCCTACATGTTTTCCAGGGATAATTTCTGCATGGACCATTGAGGTTCTAAGTAGGTGGAAGACCCCCTCCACCCCTGCATTGTAAGACCAACTCTGTTCCAGCTCTTCTGTAATGTTAGATTGAGGGAACAGTGTATGGTTAGGCTTAATAACCAGTTCGATTTGGGTTAGGAATCATTCTACGGGATGTATAATGGTATTGTGTAACTGCGATACTTACAAGAATATATAGGTGAAATATAAGTATGAAAACAGAAATCCAGGTAAGATTTGAAGTCCAGAAAGTCATTGGGTCCTTGATTGGATTACTTAGCTTGAATTACGTTCTGCACAGATATGTCAGATAAATTGATATACAATGGCATAGGAACTTGTACCTTGGATGATTGATTGTAGAAGAGAACATCCCCTCAAACAGAGATAGTCAGTAGGATCAGGAAGATAGTCGGTAAGTATCAGAAGAACAATGAGTATAGGATTTGGACCAAAAGTTATTTAGCAATAGGGTTTCGGTTAGAGAGTGAATTTCAATAACAGCACATGTGGAGGGTCTCCAACAATGATGAAGTGGGGAAAATATGTAGGAATGCAGATATCAATAGAGACATTAGGAAATCAGGCAAAGTATAAAGTGAGTGATAGGATTAGATATTTTCAACAGGGTTGAAGTTGAGCATATAATCTTAGAAAGAAACAAATATGCAGTCACCAATAGGATTGACATTTGAGAGCATAAGGCACCCTGGACATGGATGATTTTAGTAATCCATGTTCACTTTCTATTTAGGATTTGGTAGAATCATAAGTGTGACCTTTGAATTTTGTGTCCAGAATATTACTGTGATGAAATGTATATGTAGATCAGGTGACATGAGTATTTCTTCCACTATTTCTGGAAGCAATATTTTGAAGATGTATAAATTTGTTTTGGGGCTACAAAAAGGTGCACCCTGTGTCTATGAATACAGTGGAAATGCATGAATAGACCATACTGTGAATAAATAATAAAACTGGTTTCAACTTGAAATAATAGATTGAAATAAATGTGAAAATATATAAGAAATCTTATATTAATATACAATCACTCATTCCAACCCATTATACATTTAATGGAAATATGAGGATTTTGGTTTATCATGAAAAGTGTGTGAGTTTTGCTTCAAATTGATTATGGAAATCGAAAATAATTTGTTTGGAAAGAAGTCTCATGAAAAGACCAGTCAAGAAACCTTGAGGAATACATGTGTTCTGAAGCAGGAAGCGATTGAAAGTGAAACAAATGCCTATAAAATTGCGAAATTGTTGATGAAATATATGTCCTATTGTGGTAAGCCATTGTTGTAGATTGTGGCCACCATTAGAAGATGGCGCCGGCTTCCACTGTGGCCTGTGATAAACAAATTCTTTTGTGGAGAGTTGGCATGCTATCCCTTGCCACCCTATAAGAAAGATCCACGCAGCGGCTTAAGATTGGTACGTGGGAGACTTTATTAGGCTGTGCTTGGGCGCTCGCCAGTAGAGAGGGGGGTCACAAAAAGATACTTTAATCAAGGCCTGAATAAACTGCTGAAAGAAGATTCCTGAGTTGTGTCTTCCTTGCGGGCAAGGGGTCGCGACAAGTGGTGCTGAAAACCCGAGAACCAGAACTTTCAGCAGTCAGGGGTGGTGAACCAGTTAGTCCCAGGTAAGTAGGACCCACGGTCAAAGCGGAGATCAGTCCCAGATAATTGGGACCCCCTATCAAGGCGGAGATTAGTCCTAGGTAATTGGGACCCGCTATCAAAGCGGAGATTAATCCTAGGTAATTGGGACCCGCTATCAAAGCGGAGATTAGTCCTAGGTAATTGGGACCCGCTATCAAAGCGGCAGCTCCTCTGTAAAGCCAGAGAGAGCATTACATCTTATTGGAGCTGCACTGTGTACTTTCGCTCTTACTTTCACTTTTGTTTTTTGTGTGTCTTTTGTTGTGTCATTGGTGCCGTATCTTCAAGTCCGCTTCTCCTGGCCCTAGATAACCTGTTACGTTCCAAGGGCCTAGAAGTGAAACGTAGTACTTTACAGAGATTTTTACAGAAGACAGATATTGTTGCACCGTGGTTCGCGTTCTCGGGTAGCCTCACTCTACCTAGCTGGGATAAGTTAGGCACAGATCTTGACTTTGCTTCTGAGCAGGGCATATTAGATGGTGGGGTGATACCCCTTTGGAAGATGATCCATAGTTGCCTCGCAGATGGCAGATGTCAGGAAGCACTTACTAAAGGACAAGAAGTTTTAGAGCAATTACATGAAGAAAGATCAGAAATGGCAGGCAGTGAGGTATTTCAGGAGGGTGGGAGTGTGCGGAGCGAGAAACAGGGGAGGAAACAATTATCTCTGGCAGGCAGTGACGTATTTCAGGAGGATGGCAGTGTGCGGAGCGAGAAACAGGGGAGGAGGCGATTGTCTCTGGCACGGAGTGAAATATATCAGGAGGAAGGGAATGTGCAGAGCGAGAAACGGGGGAGGAAACGCTTGTATCCAGATCTCAGTACACTGCGCACACTCCCATGCAAAAGTGGGTCAGAAGAGGAGGACGATGAGGAGGAGGAGCTCGGGAGACTGTATCGGCAGCTAGGAAGTCTAACTATGGGAGAAGGGAACAAAAATAAACAGGAGCTCAGAAGAAAAAAAAAAAATGACCCTCCGGACCCGCCGCCGTACGGTGGGGGTGTTTCGAGGAGAGCTTTCCATGCCCAAACACGGGGGCTGTTAACATTTTTACTGATGGTTCCAAGTCTGGAATGGGAGCCTACATAATTAATGACTCTCCCCCTATCCAGCATCAATTTGCTCCTGGAAATCCACAATGGGTAGAACTACAAATTGTTATTGAAGTTTTTAAACAGTGTTCTTTTCCTTTTAATCTTATTTCGGACTCCAGATATGTGGTACAAGCACTAAAAGTCCTGGAGGCCGTGGGAACTATTAGTGATGCCCACAATGTGTCTGTTTACTTTACTCAGCTTCAACAGCTTATCTCTAACCGCACTGCTTCTTTTTATCCAATGCATATCAGGGCTCACACCTCTCTTACTGGTCCGTTATCCCAAGGTAATGGCTGTGCGGACTTAGCCACTAGAGGTCAATTGATATGCTTGGCTTCCTCCTTAGAGGGGGCTAAGTTGTTTCACCAAAACTTCCATGTTAATGCATTAATGCTGCGCAGGCGTTTTTCCATTTCAAGAGCGGATGCTCGGCAGATAGTATTGCAATGTCCCCATTGTGTCACATTTCTTCATCCCCCTAATTATGGAGTAAACCCACGGGGATTAAAGCCATTGATTGTTTGGCAAATGGATGTGACACATATACCTGACTTTGGTAACCTTAAGTATGTGCATGTTTCCGTTGATATGTGCTCTGGAATTATCCATGCTTCTGCTTTATCGGGAGAAAAGGCACGTAATGTCATTACTCACTGTTTAGAGGCATGGGCAGCATGGGGTGCACCTGCATCCCTTAAGACTGATAATGGAACTGCTTATACTGGCAGACAATTTACAGCTTTTTGTTCTACTATGGGAGTGCAACTTACTCATGGTTTGCCTTATAATCCTCAAGGACAAGGCATTGTTGAGCGTGCTCATCGCACCTTAAAGGAAACTTTACAAAAACAAAAAGGGGGAATAGGAGCTGAACACACTCCTAAAGAACGCCTGTCCTTAGCTCTATTTACCATTAATTTTTTGAATTTGGATATTCATGGTCGCTCTGCGGCCGATAGACATGTGTCCCCTCAGCCCTCTGTGATTGGCTATGTTAAGTGGAAGGATGTTCTTACGGGCCAATGGAACGGCCCTGACCCCGTGCTGACATGGGCACGAGGATCTGTATGTGTTTTTCCCCAGGATCGTACGGAACCGTTGTGGGTCCCTGAATGCTTGACAAGAAGAGTCTCGACATCAACTGACCAGCAACAAGAGATACCACAACAATCCTGTGATGAAGATCTTCATTCTGCTAAGTGCTCTGGCTCTGGTGCTGGTGCCGATGGCACAGGCGACACCAATGCGGTGGTGGGCAGTGGCACGGGCCTGGCCAATGCCGATGCCAGTTCATGGTAATTCTAGTGTCCTCCCCACTCTTTTTTCAACCTCATGTGAGATGTCTGCTCCCTGTGCCTCTCCTAGAGGGGACATGGAGAGAATTTTTAATCAATCTCAAGTTAATCTCACAGGAGTTTTTTGTTTCAGCCTTAGAAACGCTAATTGCATTAGCCTTAAGACCAAAAATTTGACTAACTGGGAGGACCCATTGCGGTCCAATCAGGTCTCAGGAAGCATTATCAGTGCTGTATTGAGCAAGGTAGCTTCGGGGAAGCAATCAGGCTCAGAGACCCCCGCAAACAGCAGCTCTGCTCTTAACATAACTACCTTGGCTATTATCTCCGAGGTACTAATCCCAGTGCCTTTTTTTTCTAGTAGTATTTATAATGCCACTCATTTCAAGGCCTCTCCTTACTGTTCGCCTAATCTTGGTTTCCCCCCAACATTTACGCCTTGTCAGGATCATTCTTGGGAGAAACATCAAGTTGCTAAAGGTTTCTCCCTTTCCCCCTCTCTTAATAGGTATGTTTATAACTTTAACAATAGTGCCAGCTCCACTACAGGAGTAGGTTGGTCCTGGTTTCAATGGCTGATTTCCAATGAAAAGGGGGCTTCAGCCAATATTTCTGCACTGGCTCAGTTGCTAGGAGCCAAAAGTTGGCTGGCTAATATTTCTGGTACTGTTAGGGAAAGTGAACAAGGTAATAGACTTACATCTGTTTCATTCAACTCTCTGTTGTATAATGCCACATTGCCTCCTGCAACGGTCTGTGTCCAATCCCCCTTCTTATTCCTTTTGGCTGAGGCCACCTCGTCGGGGATGCTGGATTGTTCTCATACTACCTGTCTCTTATCTGAGTGTTGGAATGGTTCCTGGACTGTAGCAGTGATTATGAAAATTCCAACTTTTGTCCCAATCCCGGTCACTGTGGATCCTGATAAATTCCCTATTGTTGAGCTACTTAGAGTCCGCAGAGATTTTGGAATCACAGCGGCTATAGTGACAGCCGTGGCGGTATCTGCTGCTGCAGCGGTTACGACTGGAGTGGCTATGGCCAATCAAGTACAAACTGCTGCCACCATTAATCACCATTAATCAAGTTGTCCAACAAACTTCCACCATACTTGAATCCCAAAATACAATTAATCAACATATTTTGTCAGGGATTTTAGCTGCCAACCAAAGAATAGACTTATAATTTTGTTCAACTAGGAAGTTCACCCATAGGTTGAATATTCAGTTCCAAAAGCGTTTAGGAGGAGTGATCTCTTCTCACAATTTGTATTTGGTGAGGAAGCCACCTCACAAAAATGTAGGTGTGATACCAGGTAGCTTTCGGTATGTGCATATAAAAATACATATGTTGAATAGGCTACAGAGAAAGGGAGACAGTAATACACATATTTTGAACTTTAAAAACACATGGAGAACTATTTAATTAAAAATTGACTAGATTAATAACACATAAACTTTATCATGCAAAAGGCAAGTCCAAATATATATCATGCCTCCTTTGAACTGCTTGTATTTATATTCTGTTTGTGTTATTTTTCTCCATCATATTAGGATTAGTAGTCAGAGTCTAGTAGGGTATGGGATAGTGTCAGGGATTCTGTATTTTGAATGGAAAATTGGAAATTGTATCCAATGTGTGTGCAAATATGTGCAACCCAAAACTTCCCACTCTGATCCAGAACAATGCCTTGACATTACCTTCGCTCCAAGTAAGACACAATTAGAGGAGAAGAGTTAGAAAATTTGTGAATACATGTCTGGAATGGAAAATGCTCAGGAGTTCACAAACTTCGAGATGGTAGAGGAGTTTCCAAAAGCAAGGGATATGGTAAACACAACACCAACATGGAGCTCTTCTGGCCTAAAGACTGTATGAGAAACTGCATGTGAGATTGGGCACTTGAAATATAAGGTGTTGTCAGAAGTTTTAGCTTTATTTTTAGTGAGACCACCAAAGATGGGTCTGCATCTATGTGACCTGGACGACATGTTTTCTTATTTTCCAATGAACATGAGGCAGCAGTGCTGAATTCTCTCTTTGTAGGTAAACTGTGGCCACTGGGGGCTTAGTGTCTCCCCGTGTCGCTGTGAAGCCATTTGGTCATCCTCCACTTTTCGTGGTGTTTCTTGCTGCTGCACAGTGAGTTTGATATTTGCTTCACAAAAAACAAGGAGTTCAACTGGGACACAGTGCTGCAGGGAGTTCTGTCACTTGTGGTGGGTTAGAGTCTGCAGGAGAATGCACCATCCAGGCTTCTATCACTCATTGCTTGCTACAATGCCCCCTTTTCCATTGCAACCTAATTCTGAACATTGCCCTGAAACCTCTCTATATAACAAAGTGCCTTTACATAAATGGGTCTGCTGGCTGCTGCAAGTCAATCACATGCTATTTGAAAGCCAATGGCAGATCCACATGGCCCCACCACAGATGTTTTGTCACACACCTGCCCACACCTGGTCAAGGCGCACTACTCAGAAGGTTCCAACTTACTGGCATCTCTGTTCTATGCCATTTTCATGAAACCCAGTAAATCAAGGCCCAGTCTGGTACACTTATGATGAGCATCAGGAGATCTAACTGTTTTCCAGTGCCACCTGGTCATGGGAATTTTAAAAATTTCATGGTATTTATCTAGCCATTTTTCAAAGATGAATTTGGAGCTACAGTGGGTTTCAATTCATTCATGAACCATTAAATGTTGTGGAAGCTCATTTCAATGAAAGATCTGGAGAACTCTCACAGGCAAGGCTTCCCAAAGAGTGGCCTAAAGGTCACATGAGGCCAGGCCCATTGAGGTCTACAATGTTAGGTCCATGGGTGTTTTGACTCTCAAATATGCCTGCCAAGTCTTTCAGAATAAAATCAGGTTATATGCTGGCTGACATTCTCAGTGCTTTGTGGAAAGCCACCCTGGGCCTAGATCTCAGTTTCCAAGGGCAACTCTAATGCGTGGCCTCCTAAAATCCCAACACAATTCATGTCAATACTTCTCTGAAGTCAGTTCCAGAACTCAGTCTCTAGGATGAATCAAACCCGAGTTAAAGCCCAGGTGGACCCAGTCTTCTCTTCCAACAGCCAAATAAATGACCACAATTAAATCCAAAACACTCCCACATTGCCCTCATCTTCTTCCATATAGACACTCATCATTACCTCTGGCTGGAGGTTTCCATGAGGGGTAAAGCACAAGACAGAGTCTGAAATAATCTCCCTTGCCCTCATTTGCCTAAAGTCAGTGTGACCTGGACACCCTTCCTGTAAACAAGGAGTGATTTAATAGGCCTGCCACTAATACTGCTCTGCTTCTCCAATTTGAGGCCTACTGACTGTCAGGTATAGATTCTTTATGTGATTTGGATTCATTAGAAAACCCAAGCACCTATGGGCTAGCCTCTGCAGGGCTTTGAAAAACTCGATTAATTCAAAGGATCCCCAAATTCACTTGATGGAGGTCAGGAACCTAACAGAGAAAGGCAATAAACTTCATCTAAAATGACTGATTTTTTAGAAATTTTGGTTTTGGATGCACACATGGGATCTTTCTTAAGATCCATTAGGCGCTGAATATCTAAGACACAGCCTCACACACGGCCAAGAGGCTGATTCACACACATATCTCTCAAAGCATTTTAGCAAACAGCCACAGGTGATGCCCATTCATTTCCATTTGAAAACTGTTTTCTTCAGGATTCACAAAGGGGTGGCCTGAGGCAAAGACCTTCCTGACATTCAGGGCAACAGAGGAATAGGGATGCAAAAGGCCCAAAGCAGGTTTTCTCGACTGAGACTTTCCTTGTCACACTGATATCTGAGTTTTCTGAGATGCTCCCTTTCCTTTCAGCTATAGAATACATGGCCATGTCACAGAGGTTGGAGGTGGTACATAACTTGGACAAAAAACCATGAGCCTACTCTGGAGAGTGGCCAGATTCAGAAAGAAAACAGGAACTTAGGAAGATAGTACGTGTTGCCCATTGATAAGGGAAGTCACAGTCCATTTATAAATTAGGCAGGATAAATGCTGGAATTCTTTCTACTAGACAGGACACATCCATAGATGAATTCTCTTTTCTAATGAATACAACCACGGACACGGAGAGTTACACAGACATAGAAACTCGCATTGTCAAAGGAATTACTAGACACAGTCCACTCCAAACCCAACAAACTGCCTTTCCTACTTATTCTCAGAACATGAGAAAAACCACAAACTCACTCCCACACCCACAAAGACACCTCCTTCCCCCAAGTAATTCTGTGACTATCCTGAGTGTCGTTTGACTGGTAGGCCATACTATGTTCCCCCAAATGGAATGTCCTGTCTCAGATATGGTCTCCTTGGCCAAATCTGTGACGTTGTCAGGAGCCAGAAGTGGGCAAGTACCTTTTTCTCAAGAAAGGCCCCTCTACAAAGCTCTCCTGGCATTTGGCCATCCTCACATCAGTAGGTTCCAGGAAACACTGACTCTGTCCTTGGTAAATCCAAACAAGTGACCTCACTGGGACTTGGACTGGGACTGGGACTGGCTCTGGTTGCCTGGCTTCTGCATCATAAGCAGAGAGTTCCATCACCAAGGAAGAGAGGTGAGATCACTTACTTCAGGTAGTGAATGAGGACACTGCCTTGGCAATCACTTTGTCCTAACAGTTGCTTCCAAGGGTCTCATGAGATAGAGGCTGCCCCTACTTCCTGTGACACTTTCACAAGTTCTTAGAATGGTGAATCAACCATAGGCACCCAGGAACAGCTCTTCACACAGGCCTGGTATGGTCCATTTTCTCTACATTGAGAACAGAGAGGCTCATTAAGATACAACCCTTCATCCTGACCAGGTTGTTTGCAATGGAAGATGAGTTTTTCTCTTTAAGGTCCTTCATAGCTGTTTATATCTTCTCCAGGAATCACATCTGCATGGACCTTTTAGGTTTTCAGCATATGGAAGATCCCCTACATTCCTGTATTGTAAGACCAACACTGTCCCTGGTCTTTTGTTAAGTGAGATTGTGGGAACAGTGTATGTTTAGGGTTTAATAACATGTTTGATTTGGGTTAGGAATCATTCTGCTAGATGAATAATGGTATTGGGAACCTGTGACATTTATTAAAACATAGAGATAAAATATAAGTATGAAAACAGAAATCTAGGTAAGATTTGAAGCTCAGAAGGACATTGAGCTGTTGATTGTGATACTTAGCTTTGAATTATGTTCCGCATATATGTCTCAGATAAATCGATAATCAATGGCATAGGACCTTGTACCTTGGATGATTGAATGGAAAAGAGAACTTCCACTCAAACAGGGAAACTCAGTAAGATTAGGAAGATAGTCAGTAGCTTTCAGAAGAAGAGTGAGTACAGGATTTGGACCAAAAATTCTTTATCAATAGGGTTTCGGTTAGAGAGTGAAAGTAAATATCATCACATGTGAAGAGTCACTCACATTGTGAACTGGGGAAAATATTTAGGAAAGCAGACATCAATAGAGACATTAGGAAATCAGGCAAAGTATAAAGTGAGTGATAGGATTAGACATTATTAACTGCATTTAGGTTGAATATATAATCTTAGGAAGAAACAAATACATAGTCACCAATAGGATTGATATTTGAGACTATTAGGCAACCTGGACCTGGATGTTTTTAGTAATCCATGTTCAGTTTCCATTTAGGCTTTGGTACAATCATAAGTGTGACTTTTGCTTTTTGTGTCCAGAATATTACTGTGATACAATGTATATGTAGATAAGGTGACCTGAGTATTTCTTCCACCATTTCTGGGAGCAATATTTTGAAGAAGTATAAATTCGTATTCGGGGTACAAACAGGTGTACTCTTTGTCTTTGAATATGGAGAATATGCATGTATAGACCATACTGTGAATAAATAATATAACTGGTTCCAACGTTAAATTATGGATTGAATTGAAATGTAAAAATATACAGGAAATCTTATATTGATATACAACCATTCATTCCAACCCGTTTTACATCTAATGGTAATATGAGGATTATGGTTTATCATGAAGAGTGTGTGAGTTTTGCTTCAAATTGATTATGGAAATTGAAAATAATTTGTTTGGAAAAAAGTCTCATAAAAACACCAGTCAAGAAACCTGGAGAAATACATGTGTTCTGAAGCAGGAAGTGACTGAAAGTGAAACAAATGCCTATAAATTTGCGAACTTGTAGATGAAATATATATCCTATGATGTGCATTAACTGAAGGAGTAGTAATGTGCCAGTGTTGAGTAAAAATGAACGTCAAAATAAACATCATGTCCCATAGGAATCTTCTTGCATTGATGTTAAACTGAGTCAGTTAATTTAGAAATATTAGGATTTGAATGCACCATTCACTGAAGTTAGTTTTCAGACCTAAGAAACAAATATGTATTTCAGGTAGATGAATATTTCTGAGAATAATCTAGTGAAAATTTGATTATAACTCCACATACATGAACATGAATGAATTTTGGGACTGTACATAAGACACATCTATTTCATATTTTGAAATATATGGAGAGTGTGTGTGTATATATATATATATATATATATATATATATATATATACACACACACACACAACAGACATTAAAAAGTAGCAATACATATGCCAATTGAAATTCTTCATGAAATATATATCATCCACAGATCCAAAAATCTTCATTTTACTGAGCGTGGATTTATGTGTAATATTTTTCAACTAGGAAGCTCACCAATAGCTTAAATTTTCAGTTCCAACAGCGTTTAGGAGGAGTGATATCTTCTCATAATTTGTATCTGCCAAGTCAGCAGCCTCACAAAAATGTACGTGTGATACCAGGTAGGATTCTATATGTGCATATAAAAATATATGTGCTGAATATGCTACAGAGAAAGGGAGACAGGAATTCACATATTTGTCAACTTTAAAAATACATTGAGAGAGGGAGGGGCAGATCTGCCAATCGCTCCTTCAAGGTAGGCGGACCTGCGACCCACCAGCTGAACAGGACCAGTGGCCCGCCACCGTGGAAGACACATCGCCCTGGTTGGGGGAGGGGCAATGCCGCCGGGCCTGCAAGGTAGGCAGACCTGTGACCCACAGCAGGACAGGCCCAGCAATCTGCGGAGGGGCAGAGACGCCCTCCGCGCCTGCAAGGTAGGTGGACCTGCGACCACCGACAGACCAGGCCTATGGCCCGCCAGCATGGTAGACACATCGTCCCGGTTGGGGGAGGGGAAGAGCAGGCACACGCGCCTGCAAGGTAGACAGACCTGCAAGGGACAGACAAAACAGACCCAGTGGCCCGCAGATGGTCAAAGCTGCCGCCCACGCCTGCAAAGTAGCCCGACTTGCGACCCACTGGCAGAACAGGCCCAGTGCCCGCAGAGGGGCAGAGCTGCTGCTCGCACCTTCAAGGTAGGCGGACCAGCTACCGACTGACAGAACAGGCCCAGCAGCCTGCTGGTGTGGTAGGCACATTGTCCCAATTGTAGGAGGGGCAGAGCCACCACCCGTGCCTGCGAGAGAGACTTTGAAACTATACAAGCAATAAAAATATATAGGGGAAAAATTCAAAAACACAACAGTTTCACCAAGCAGAAAGAAACATGAACAGAATGAAAAGACAAGGAAAGACCATAAGCAATGCAGGTAAAGTCAACTTTAGAAGAGGTAATATCTGCAGCAGATGGAATGTCAGATAAAGAACTCAGGATATACATGCTTCAGATGATCTGGAGTCTCAAGGAAGACATTAGAGAGCAAAATCAGACAATGAAAGATCACCTTGATAATGAATTACATAAAAAAATCCAAGAAGCATAATATCAACTATGCAGGGAGATAAAGATTATAAAATCAAACAAACAGATATCCTAGGAATGCAGGAATCAATAAACCAACTTAAAAACTCAATTGAGAATACTAACAGCAGAGTAGAACACTTAGAAGATAGAACATCAGACAATGAAGACAAATTATTTCAACTTGAAAAGAACACAGACAGCTCAGGAAGACTTTTAAGAAACCATGAGCAGAACATCCAAGAAATATGGGATAACATAAAAAGACCAAACTTAAGAGTCATTGGGATACAGGAAGGTATAGAGGTCCAAACAAAAGGAATGAGCAATATATTCAATGAAATAAAAGAGAAAACTTCCCAGACTTGTAGAATGAGACAGAATCGCAAATCCTAGAAGCTTACAGGATGCCAAATGTGCAAAATTATAAGAGATCCACACCTAGACATATTATAACGAAGATGCCCAACATACAGAAAAAAGGAGAGAATTTTAAAAGCTACAAGATAAAGGAAGCAGATTATATTTAGTGGTAAACCAATCAGGATAACAGCTGATCTTTCAACACAGACTCTGAAAGCTAGAAGATCCTGCAATAACATTTTTCAAACACTGAAAGTAAATGGGTTCCATCCAAGAATTGTGTATCTAGCGAAATTAAGCTTCAGGATAGAAGATGAAATTAAAACTTTCCACGATAACAAAAGTTAAAAGAATTTGCAGCTAGAAAACGATTTCTTCAAAACATCCTTGGCAAAACACTACAGGAAGAAGAAATGGAAAATAACAATGAAAACCAACAGTGGGAGGTAGGACAGTAAAGGGGGGAAAATAATCAAGGAGGAAAAAAACCATGTTTAGTAACATAAATATACAAATATGGCTGGAAGAACAACCCATATCTCAATAATAACCCTAAATGTTAATGGCTTAAACTCACCAATTAAGAGACACAGGCTAGTAGAATGGATCACAAAACAAGACCCAACAGTATGCTGCCTACTGGAGACACATTTGTTAGGAAAAGATATACATAGACTGAAGGTGAAAAGTTGGGAAAAATCATATCACCCATATGGACTTCGGAAACAAGCAGAAGTGTCCATACTTATATCAAATAAAATAGATTTCAAGCTAAAGTTAATCAAAAGGGATAAAGAGCAACACTACATACTTCTCAAGGAAACCATACACCAACAAGACATAACAATCATAAATATATATGCCCCAAACATTGGTGCAGCTATGTTCATTAAACAAATTCTTCTCAAGTTCAAGAGTCTAATAGACCACCATACAATACTCATGAGAGACTCAAACACACCTCTCTCACTACCGGACTGATCTTCCAAACAAAAGTTGAATAATGAAACTATAGAAGTCAATAACACAATTAATAACCCAGACTTATGATATATATAGAATATACCACCCAACATCAAGCAGCTACACTTTTTTCTCAGCAGCACATGGATACTTCTCAAAAAATAAATCATATATTATGTCACAGAGCAACTCTTAGACAATATAAAGGAGTAGATATAATACCAGGCATCTTATCTGATCTTAATGAAATGAAACTGAAAATCAACAATAAAAGAAAGAAGGAAAAATCATGTATCACTTGGAGAATGAAAAATAAGTTACTGAATGATCAATGGGTTATAGAAGACACCAAGGAGGAAATTAAAAAATTCTTAGAGATAAATGAAAACACAGACATAACATATCGGAATCTATGGGACACATTGAAAGCAGTTCTAAGAACAAAATTCATTGCTTAGATTTCATTCCTTAAAAAAAGGAAAAAAAAAACGACAAATAAATGATCTCATACTTCATCTCAGAATCCTAGAAAAAGAAGAGCAAAACAACAGCAAAATAAGTAGAAGGCAAGAAATAATTTAAATTAGAGCTGAAATTAATGAAATCGAAACAAAAGAAACAATTGAAAAAATTGACAAAACTAAAAGATGGTTCTTTGAAAAAATAAATCAAAACGACAGACCCTTAGCCAAGCTAACAAAGAAAAGAAGAGGGAGAACTCAGTATCACAACAGATAGTTCAGAAATACAGAAGATAATCCGAAATTATTTTGAATTCTTATTTTTCAATAAAATAGAAGATAGTGAAGGCATCGATAAATTTCTCAGTCATATAATCTGCCCAGATTTAGTCAGGAGGATATAGGCAACCTAAACAGACCCATAACAATTGAGGAAATAGAATAAACCATCAAAAGACTACCAACTAAGTAAAGCCCAGGACCGGATGGGTATACAGCAGAGTTTTACAAAACCTTTAAAGAGGAACTAATACCAATACTTTTCAAGCTATTTCAGGAAAAATGCAAAAATCCTCAATAAAATTGTGGCGAATTGGATACAAAAACATATTAAAAAAATTGTGCACCATGATCAAGTAGGATTCATCCCTGGGATGCAAGGCTGCTTCATTATACAGAAATAAATAAATGTTATTCATCACATAAATAGACTTAAAAATAAGAACCATTTGATCATCTCGATAGATGCAGAAAAAGCATTTGACAATATTCAGCATCCCTTTATGTTCAAAACTCTGGAAAAACTAGGGATAACAGGAACATACCTCAATAATGTAAAAGCAATCTATGCTAAGTCTCAGGCTAGCATCATTCTGAATGGAGAAAAATTGAAGGTATTCCCTGTAAAATCTGGAATAAGATAGGGATGCCCTCTCTCACTACTTCTGTTCAACATAGTTCTCGAAACACTGGCCAGAGCAATTAGAGAGATTAAAGAAATCAAAGGCATAAAAATAGGAAAAGAAGAACGTAAATTATCACTATTTGCAGATGACATGATTCTATACTTAGCAGACCCAGCAAGGTATACAAAGAAACTATTAGAGGTAATAAATGAATTCACCAAAGTGGCAGGATATAAAATCAATATGCATAAATCAAAGGCATTCCTGTATATCAGCAACAAATCCTCTGAAATAGAAATGAGGACAACAACTCCATTCAAAATATCCACACACACACAAAAAAATACTTGGGAATCAACCTAACAAAAAGGGTGAAAGACTTATAAAATGAAAACTACAGAACCCTAAAGAGAGAAATAGAAGAAGATCTTAGAAGATGGAAAAATATACTATGTTCATGGATAGGCAGAACTAACATCATCAAAATGGCAATATAACCAAAAGTTCTCTATATGTTAAATGCAATGCCAATCGGGTCTAAAAGCATGCAATGGAGGAAGGATAGCATCTTCAACAAATGGTTCTGGGAAAACTGGAAATTCATATGCAACAAAATGAAACTGAATCCATTTCTCTCGCCATGCACAAAAGTTAACTCAAAATGGATCAAGGAGCTTGATATCAAATCAGAGACACGGCATCTGATACAAGAAAAAGTTGGCTATGATCTACATACTGTGGGGTTGGGCTCCAAATTCCTCAATAGGACACCATTAGCACACAAGTTAATACCTAGAATCAACAAATGGGACTTACTCAAACTAAAAAGTTTTTTCTCATCAAAGGAAACAATAAGAGAGGTAAATAAGTAGTCTACATCCTGGGAACAAATCTTTACTCCTCACACTTCAGATAGAGCCCTAATATCCAGAGTATACAAAGAACTCAAAAAATTAAACAATAAGAAGACGAATAACCCAATCAACAAATGGTCCAAGGACCTGAACAGACACTTCTCAGATGAGGACATACAATCAATCAATAAGTACATGAGAAAATGCTCACCATCTCTTGCAGTCAGAAAAATGGAAAACAAACCCTCCCTAAGATACCATCTCACTCCAGTATGATTGGCAGCCATTATGAAGTCAAACAACAAGTGCTGGTGAGGATGTGGGGAAAAGGGTACACCTGTACATTGCTGGTGGGACTGCAAATTGGTGCAGCCAATTTGGAAAGAAGTATGGAGATTTCTTGGAAGCTAGGAATGGAACCACCATTTGACCCAGCTATTCCCCTTCTCGGTCTATTCCCTAAGACCTAAAATGTGCATGCTGCAGGGACACTGCTACATTGATGTTCATAACAGCACAATTCAAAATAGCAAGAGTGTGGAACCAACCTAGATGCCCTTCAATAGATGAATGGAAAAAAAATGTGGCATTTATACACAATGGAGTAATACTCTGCATTAAAAAATGTCAAAATCATAGAATTTGCAGGGAAATAGATGGCATTAGAACAGATTATGCTAAGTGAAGCTAGCCAATCCCTAAAAAAACAAATGCCAATAGTTTTCTTTGATATAAGGAGAGTAACTAAGAACAGATTTGGGAGGAAGTGCATGAGAAGAAGATTAAGATTAAACAGGGGTGACAGGTAGAAGAGAAAAGGAAAGAGAAGGGAAATTGCATGGAAATGGAAGGAGACCCTCATGGTTATACAAAATTACATACAAGAGGAAGTGAGGAAAAAGGGGGGAAAAAACCAAGGGGGAGAAATGAATTACAGTAGATGGGGTAGAGAGAGAAGATGGGAGAAGAGGGGATGGGGGATAGTAGAGGATAGGAAAGACAGCAGACTACAACAGACACTAGTATTGCAATACGTAAAACAGTGGATGTGTAACAGATGTGATGCTGAAACCTGTATACGGAGTAAAAATGGGAGTTCATAACCCACTTGAATCAAAGTGTGAAATATGATATGTCAAGAAATAGGTAAATTTTGAACAACCAACAATAAAAATTAAAGGAAAAAAAACACATAGAGAACTATTTCAATGAAAAATGGACTAGACATATAACACCTACGCTTTATCATGCAAAAGGCAAGTCCAACTATACACCATGCCTCCTCTGAACGGCTTGTATTTCTATTCTGTTTGTGTTATTATTCTCTATCATAGTAGGATTAGTAGTCAGAGTCTAGTAGGGTATGGGTTAGTGTCAGGGATTCAGTATTTTGAATGGAAAAAAGGAAAATGAATCCAATGTGTATGCAAATATGGGCTACACAATAAATTACCCACTCTCATCCAGAACAATGGCTTCACATTACCTTCGCCCCAAATAAGATACAATTAGAGGAGAAGAGTTAGAAAATCTGTGAATATATATCTGGAATGGAAAATGCAAAGGAGTTCACAACCTTGGATGTGGTAGAGGAGTTTCCAAATGTAAGGGACAAGGTAAACACTCCACAAACTTGGAGCTCTGCTGGCCTAAAGACTTCTTGAGAAACTGCCTCTGAGGTTGGGAACTCAAAATATATGTTGTTGTCAGGAGCTTTAGCTTTCTTTCTAGTGAGACCATCAGAGCTGGGTCTACATCTATGTGACCTGGAGGACGTGGTTTCTTATTTTCCAATGAACACTAGGCTACAGTACTGAATTATCTCTTTGTAGGTAAACTGTGACCACTGGGGTCTAAGAGTCTCCCCGTGTGGACTGTGAGGGCATTTGGTCATTCTCCACTTTTCGTGGTGTTTCTTGCTGCTGCACTGGGAGTTTGGTATTTTCTTCACGAAATACAAGGAGTTGAACTGGGACACAGTGCTGGAGGGAGTACTGTCATGTGTAGTGGGTCATGGTCAGCAGGAGAATGCACCAACCAGGCTTCTAGCCCACATAGATTGTCCCCTTGTCCATTGCAACCTGATTCTGAACATTGCCCTAAAAATTCTCCATATACCAATATGCATTTACATATAAGAATTTCCTGGCTGCACCACGTTAGACACATGCCATTTGGAAGCAATGGCAGATCCACATGGCCCCACCACGGATGTTTTATCAAAAACCTGCACACCACAGCTTGCGCCTACAATTGAGGAGTATTCAACTTACTGGCATCTCTGTTCTACACCAATTTAATGAAACTCAGTCAATTAGGGCACTTTCTGGTACACTCATGATCAGCAACAGGGCATACAAAGGTTCTCCAGTGCCACCTGGTCATAGGAATTTCAAAAATTTCATGGTCTACAGTGTGAGGTCTATGTGTGTTTTGACTGGCTGCCAAGTCTTTCAGAATAAAATCTTGTGATATCCTGGGTGAGATTCCCAGTGCTCTGTGGAAAGCCACCCTCGGCCTAGGTCTCAGTTTCCAAGGGCGAGTCTCATGTGTGGCCTCCTAAAAACTCAACACAATTCATGCCAATACTTCTCTGAGTTCAGTTCCATAACTCAGTCTCTAAGGGGAATCAGACCAGATTTCAAGTCCTGGTTGACCTACTCATCTCTTCCAACCCCAACACAAATGACCAAAATTAAACCAAAACATTCCCACATGACCCTCATCTTATTGCATATAGACACTCATCTTAACCTCTGCCTGGAAGTTTCCATGAAGGACACAGCCCAAGACAGTGTCCAAAATAGGCTTCCTTGCCCCTTATTTTCCTAATGTCAGGGTGGCCTGGACACCCTTCCTGTGACCCAGGAGTGATCAAATAGGCCTGCCGTAATACTGCTCTGCTTCTCCAATTTGAGGCCTACTGACAGTGGGGTTTAGAATCTTTATGTGAATTGGAGTCATGAGAAAACACAAGCACCTCTGGGCTAGCATGTGCAGGGCTTTGAAGAAATCATTTGACCCAAAGGATCCCTATTCTCACTTGATGGAGGTCAGGAACCTTACAGTGGAAGGCAAGAGACTTTATGCTCAATGACTCCTCTTTTGGGCATTTCGGTTTTGAATTCACACATGGGATCTTTCTTTATATCGATCAGGTGCTAAGAATCTAAGCCAAAGCCTCACACAGGGCCAAGAGGCTGATTCAGACACACCCCTTTCTAAAGCAATTAGGCAAAGAGCCACAGGTGAGGCACATTCATTTCCATTTGAAAAATGTTTTCTTCCAGCTTCACAAAGGTGTGGCCTGAGGCAAAGAAATTCCTGAAATACAGGGAAATAGAACAAAAGGTAAGCAAAAGGCCCAAAGCACGGTTTTTCCACTGAGACTTTACTGGTCACACTGATATCTGAGTTTTCTTAGTTGCTTGCCATTCCCTTCAGCTATCCAGTACATGGCCATGTCACAGAGCTTGAAGGTGGTACTTCGCTTGGACACAAAACCATGAGCCTATTCTGGAGAGTAGCCAGAATTCAAAAATAAAACCAGACCTTAGGAAAATAGCAGGTGTTGCCCATCGATAAGGGAAGCCACAGTGCATTCATATATTCGGCTGGATGAATGCTGGGAAGCTTTCTACCAGACAGGACACATCCATTCATGCATTCT
This sequence comes from Callospermophilus lateralis, assembly GCF_048772815.1. NCBI lineage: Eukaryota > Metazoa > Chordata > Mammalia > Rodentia > Sciuridae > Callospermophilus > Callospermophilus lateralis. The sequence continues at coordinate 8,543,026 of NW_027515276.1, read as the reverse complement.
CTTTTCTAATGTTTACAACCACGGACCCAATGGGATACACAGACATAGAAACACTTGCCTTATCAAATCACTTATTAGAAACAGTTCACTCCAAACCAAACAAACCGCCATTCCTACCTATTCTGAGAACATGAGACAAAAGCACAAACACACACCCACACCCACAAAGCACCTTCTTCCCCCAAGTAGGTCTCTGACTATCCGGAGTGTCCTCTGACTATTGGGCCATACTATGTTCCCCTGAAATTGCCTGCCCTGTTTCAGATCTGGTTTCCTTGGCCAACTCTGTAAAGTTGTCAGGAGGCAGCGGTGATCCACTACCTGCTTTCTCAGGAAAGGCCACTCTTCAGAGCTTTCCTGGCTTTTGGCCATCCTCATATCAGTAGGTACCAACAAAGACTGATTCTGTCCTTGGTAAATCCAAAGAAGTGAGACCACTGCTACTGGGACTGGAATGGGATTTGGGTGCCTGGCTTCCTTGATCCCAAGTTCAGAGAGTTCTATCACCAAGGATGTGAGGTGAGGTCTGAGGTCACTTCCTTCAGGAACTGAATGAGCTCACACCCTTGGCAACCACTTTGTCCTAACAGTTGCTTACAAGGGTCCCCTGAAATGAAGGCTGCCCCTACTTTCTGTGACAGTTTCACAAGTTAGAATGGTATATTAACCATAGGCAACCGGGAACAGCTCTCCACACAGCCTGGTTTGGTCCTTCTTCTCTACATTAAGAAGAGAGAGGATGATTCAGACATATCCCTTCATCCTGACCAGGTTGTTTGCAAGAGAAGATGACTTTTGCTCACTCAGTTCCTTCATAGCTGCCTACAACTTCTCCAGGGATCATTTTTGCATGTACCTTTGAGTTTCTTAGCAATAGGAAGTTCCCCTACATTCCTGTATTGTAAGACCTACTCTGTCCCTGCTCTTCTGTAAAGTTAGATTGAGGGAACAGTGTATGGTTAGGGTTAATAACAGGTTCAATTTGCATTAGGAATCATTCTGCTGGATGAATAATGGTATTGAAAACCTGCGATATTTACAAGAATATATAGGTGAAAATTAAGTATGAAAACAGAAATCTAGGTAAGATTTGAAGCCCAGAAGAGCATTGGGACCTTGATTGTGATACTGAGCTTTGATTTATTTTCTGCACAGATGTCTCAGATACATCAATATACAATGGCAAAGGTCCGCGTATTTTGGATGATTGATTGTCAAAGAGAACTTCCAGTCAAAAAGGGATAATCAGTAGGATTAGGAAGATAGTCGGTAGGTTTAGAAAGGAGAGTGAGCATAGGATTTGGACCAAAAGTTCTTTAGCTATAGGGTTTCGGGTATAGAGTGAATGTAAATGTCACCACATGTGAAGAGTCAGTCACAATGATGAACTGGGGAAAATATGTAGGAAAGCAGATATCAATAGAGACATTAGGAAATCTGGCAAAGTGTAGTCCGTAGTGAAAGGTTAATAAAATAGGTACTTATCACTTCCTGTTTTCTGTATGCTTAATAAAACACTGTTGAAATCTTGAGAAATGTTTGCTAGTCTTGTTCCCAGAATGTGCTGTCCTCAGCTGCCAAACTGCAGAAAGTAATTCCTCACCCGGTTGCCCACAAACAGCTCACTCGCCCGGACCCATCAATAAACATCCTGCCCTGCCCTCTCCAAGGAAAGTATATAAGCTCTGCTTAAGCTGTTCTCAGGGCTCTCTGCTCTATTCAAGTGAACTCTGAGCCCCAGCATGCTGGACCCATAATAAACCCTTTGCTTTTGCATGAGACAGTCTCTTGGTGGTTTCTTCCCCGGACGCTCGCCCGACCTTTACATATGGAGGTTCCACTGAGATCCAGCAGCGGCAGATGAGAGACCCCAACGGGCTCCTCTCGGGGTATGTAAGGTGCCTCTTTCTAGTTTCAGGTTTCAGGTTAGGGCTTGGCAAATGGCTGTTGATGAAGAGTGTGAGCTCTCTCCGACGGTGGCTGAGAGACATGTCATAGAGCCACAGGCCACGTCACTGGGGGACTCCCCAGAGGACTCGGGAAATCGAGGAACAATAGTCTCCTCGACTCAGTGATATTTTGTTTCAGATTCGGTATTGCCAGCCCATCGGGTTTTGCCGGCTACTCAGTCCTGGTCTCAGTGTTGGACGTCCATTGCCTGTCTTTATTGTATTGTCTTGTCTGTGTCGTGTGTCGTTGCTTTTACTGATTGTTTATCTTTCATTATGGGATAGAGCACTTCAATGCCTCTTTTGCTGACCCTTGATCATTGCACCAAAGTACGCTTAAGGGCTCAGAATCTTTCTTTTTCAGTTAAACGCTGGACCTGGCAGACTCTCTGTGCCTCAGAATGGCCCACCTTTGGATTCAGATGGCCCCTAGAAGGATCTTTCTACTTCCCACTAATTTAAAAAGTCAGAGATATTGACTTTCAGCCAGCGCCACATAGACATCAGGATCAAGAGACATATATCTTAACTTTGCAGGACCTCTGCAATTCTCCTCCTCCATGTGTGAAGCTTTTCCTTGCCCCTGCCCCCGCTCCTACTCTTTCCGTCATTCTCTCTCAAACCTTCTGCTTCTCCTCCTCCTTCAACCTCTGTTCTCCCTGAGTCACAAGATTTTACTCTACTGGACTCTCGTCCTACTACTTATTCCCTGCCCTCGTCCCCCAACCCCCAACACCCTCTAAGTAATTCCCCTGCTGCTGTCTCAGCCTCTCCGCCATTGGAGGAAGCTAAGCGAGCCCAGCGCACTCCAGATAACTCCCCTGCGGAAAACACAGCCCCTCCTTTCCTGGAGGTTGCTGGCCCGGCTAAAGGAATTTGCCGGCGTTGAATGATTGAAATCCCTGGAACTCACGTGATGCTCCCTCTCCATTTCTAAGGAACAATGATTGATGACAACCATGGGGGAAAAATGCAAGCCTACCGGTATTTACCTTTCTCCTCTTCAGACCTAAATAACTGGAAAAATAACAATCCCCCTTTTACCGAGGACCCCACCTGGGTCTCAGGTGTGGTTGAGTCATTGATGTTTTCACACCAGCCTACTTGGGATGACTGCCAACAACTCCTAGGGACTCTCTTCATGACAGAGGAACAAAAGAGAATCTTCCTGGATTCTAGAAAAAAATATTCTCGGACCAGATGGGTGACCGACAAAACTTCCCAACATATGCAAAGCCGCCTTTCCCTTGCACCGACCCAACTGGGACCCCAAAACCTGTGAAGGTAATGAGCATCCTTCCTCTTATTGCCGGGCTCTAATAGTGGGTGTCTTAGTGGCCGCTAGGCGACCAACTATTTTGGCCAAGGTAAGAGAGATTATTCAAGGGACTGATGAATGTCCCTCCATGTTCCTACAGAGAATTATGGAGGCATATAGCATATTTAATCCTTTTGATCCTCAGGGAGAGAATCAAAAGGCATCTGTCATGGTGGCCTTTATTGGGCAAGCTGTTCTGGATATTAAAAAACAGTTACAATGCTTAGATGGATTACAAGATATGACTTTGAGAGGTTTAGTCAGAGAAGCCAAGAAGGTATACTATAAGAGAGAAACTGAGGAAGACTAGGGAGCAAAGGGAGGATAAAAGAAACAAAAGACAGACTAAGGCATTGACTAAGATCCTGGTCACAACAACAAATAGACCAGAAATTAAGAAACATGGAGACAGGAAGGGACACCGGGGCCCACACAAGAGGCCACCCCTGGCCTCAATTCAATGTGCCTACTCTAAAAAAAAGGACACTGGGCTAAAGAGTGCGCTAGAAAGAGACAGCCAGGAAAGCTGGACATTCTGACTCTGTAGGATTACTAAGAAAGTCGGGGCTCAGATCCTCTCCCCGAGCTCAGGGTAACTTTTGAAGTGGAGGGGACCCCAGTATACTTTGAAGTGGATACAGGGGCAAGATATTCTGCCTTTAAGGCCTCATTGGAACCTCTATCAAATAAAAGGTCTCTAATTCAAGGGGCTAATGGCAGTAAATATCGGGCTTGGAAAACTAAGAGGACCATGGACCAGGGGAAAGGAAAAATCCATCACTCATTCCTAGTAATCCCAGAATGCACGGCCCCATTGATTGGCAGAGATCTGCTCACAAAGCTCTCGGCCAAAATAACTTTTTACCCTGAAGGCCCCCAAGTGGAATTTCTAAATCCTTCAGTAAAAACTCCTATAATCACGGCTCTAACTATGTCAGTAGAAAATGTACATCAAATCACTCACCTTGGTTCAAAGAAACTGCATTCATTTCTGAAGGATCAAGAACAGAGTTTTCCATTAACCAACTCACAGTGAAAGGAAACAACTGAATGGATAACAAAAGCCTGTTGCGTCCATCAATTGGTTAATTCTTACCCTTCCAAGCTTCCTGCAGGAAAGCACCTAGGAGGAACCAGACCAGGACAATTCTGGGAAGTGGACTTTACTGAAATTAAGCCAGCAAGGAATGGACTTAAATATCTCCTAGTCTTTGTAGATACATTTTCAGGATGGATTGAAGCCTCCCCCCCAAAAAAAAAGAAAAGAAAAGAAAAAAAATGAAACAGCGCAAATGGTGGTCAAGAAGATCCTGGAAGATATTTTTCCAAGGTATGGCCTGCCTAAAGTAATAGGGTCTGATAATGGACCGGCGTTCGTGGCCCAGGTAACTCAGAGGTTAGCAAGGACCCTGGGGATTAATTGGAAGTTACATTGTGTTTACAGACCCCCGAGTTCAGGACAGGTAGAAAGAATGAATAGAACCATTAAACAGACCATAACGAAATTAAACTTAGAGACCGGCATAAAAGATTGGACTATGCTCCTGCTTTATGTACTGTTTCATGCAAGAAATACTCAATCTATTTCTTTGTGTAACCTCACACCCTGTGAAATTCTCTATGGTGTCCCTCCACCAGTAAGGGACCTACCCCAACTCTAAGACCTAACGATTCCTTCCACACCCCCTTGCTTAACAGACTTAAAGCTCTTGAAAGAACTCAGCGATACCTGTGAAAACAGATGGCCACTGCCTACCAACCTGGGGATGAGGAGACTCTACAGCGATATCAAGTAGAGACTTCGTCTATGTAAGACGACATCTGGTGTCATCCCTGGAACTCCGCTGAAAAGGACAATACCAGGTGCTACTTATAACACCTACAGGGTAAAGGTAGTCAAAATCACTTCCTGGGTCCCTACCTCTCATCTCAAGCCTGTGCCCTGTCCAGACTCTGGCTGGAAACTGGAAAAGACTGGAAACCCTTTCAAATTGTGGATTAGCTGTGTGGATAAGGCTATAGACTCTCCCCTTGACCACCAGTAGTCCTAACCCTCATAAGCCTGTTCAGCAGCGATGGCTGATCACAAATCCTACTGGAACGGAAGTATGGTCTATCTTGCATACAGCCCGTTTAGGGACCTGGTGGCCATCTCTCCAGCCAGACATTTGTCAGCTGCGTATAGGTCTTCCCGATTGGGATATCCCTAATGAAGAGGATCCCACTAAAATTCCATTAAATTCCTTCCAAACCATAGATAATGGAAACAAATATTATTGATGTAGGGACACGCGAGCCAGATGCTGGTTGGCTAGCCTAGATTACTATGTTTGCCCAGTGTACTATCAAAGCCACAAACAGTCAAGGCTGTGTGCGGGGAACGCCAACATCTTCTGTAAGTCATGGGGATGTGAGCATACAGGGACTGCCACATGGAACCCAAACTACTCATGAAATTCTCTACACAGCATTGGCCATATTACCAATTAGACAAACAAAACCGATGGCCCCCAGAGGGGTCTCTAGATCCTCAAATTCTGTGTGACCTTTTTTACTTCTGCAAGTGCTCAAAAGGGTGAAAGGAGATTCCTCTATGTGGAGGCCTTTTCTCTCCTTTGCTCACATCGTGAACTATGCTTCTCCAATACATGCTCACCCTCAGCCTTCTGCTCTAGACTCTCTGTTGTCACTCCCACCTCATCAACTTGATTTCTCCCCTCCAATTACTATATTAAAAACCCAAACCTCCACCGTTTCTCAGACCATTGCACCCTTGCTGAGGTAGCAGGTACTGAGGTAACCCTCCACTCACTCACTCCTCTCTTCTCCTGTCAGTGCCCACACTGGGTCCCACCAGGTCCTCTTACCAGCTAACCCAAAGCTCAAACCAGCTGAGAAGAGCCCTCAGACCCCTATCCAAGATGTAATGAAAATGGCCTTTAAAGTTGCTTTGCCATCACTGAAAACAGGTTACTAAGAATTTAAAGTCCCTTACAGGCTTTTTGGGATACTCACTCCCATCTCCCGCTCTGTTCTACCCGTTCTACTACTCATGTTTTTGTTGCTAGGAAGATCTCAAAACCCTTTTCCATTATTTTTTTACATCTCTCCTTCCTCATTCTCAGATCCAAAGAGCTGCTCTCAGCCCTGCATTCCCCGTCTTCCCCCTCTGTACCAGGCCCACAGGAAAGTCTTAACTGACCTTATCCAGAAGTTTTCACCATGGCTAACTTTAGGACTTTCAGCAAAAGAGTCCCTATAAAAGAGTTCAGTGTAGATAAACTTCCTCTTTTTGTGTTGCTTTGGTCTACCTGGCAACTGGCTGAAAAAAATCAGCACTCCTGAGCTAGACACACCCTTACTAGTTTTTCACAACATATGTGATCAAGGCTTCTGTCCTTTAGCTGGGGCTTCATAGAGATGGCTACATTGCTTAGATGAATAAGTTACAAACTGGGCTCCATGGAAACAGCTGGCAGGGGGAAAAAAAGGGAAAAAAAAGCTCTCCCCCACCCAGGTGTCCTTGAAAATTTAACTTGCCCAGAACTGAGGAAAAATCAGAAACAAAAACTGCTCTTTGTGAACTTCTGCAGACTGTGAACTTCAGAGCCCCTTCCCTTACATGTTGGGTACAAAATTCTGAAACTACCTAAACTTGGGTTTCAGGGGATTAATTGATTACAACAGGAGCAATGCCCTCTGAATCTGGTTGCAACCAAATATGACTGTTTCCTTGTCTTTGGTGCTATCTTAGGTGCCTTGCCTTGTCCGTCCCTACAACAATATAATTCTATATACTTAAACGTTGTTTATGTTTTTATGAAATGGTCAACAGAAGTGATTAATTGTGTAATGGTGCAGATGTTTCCCAGAGTGCTCTATTATGATGCAGGTTCATTGGAAGATCAAATAGAGGGGCATACAACCCGGTTCAGTTGGGAACATATATCTCTCACCTTAGCCATTCTATTATGAATAGGAGTTGCTGCCTGGGTTCGCACAGGAACCACTGCCCTGGTCCATGGGACACAACAAATGACCCAATTAGAAGAAGCAATAGATCAAAACTTAAAGATATTAGAAAATTCCATCACAACTTTGCAGGAATCTTTTACCTCTCTCATTGAAGTTGTTTTACAGAAAAGTCGAGGTTTGGACCTCCATTTCATGAGAGAAGGGAGCCTTTGTGCTGCATTGAGGAAAGAATGTTTTTTTTTTTTTTTTTTTTTTTTTTATGTCGACCATACTGGAGTTGTAACAAACCCTATGAGTAAATTAAAAAGATGCCTTGAAGAGCATCAAAGAGAGATAGAGACCCAAAATTGGTGGTTTGAGTCTTGGTTTACACAGTCCCCCTGGTTAACTATGTTTTAATCAACCCTGGCCGGTCCAATAATAATCCTCATTTTATTGCTTACTATAAAACCCTGTTTCTCAACCATGTAATTTCTTTTCTCCAAGCTCAAATTGGACAAGTTAAACTTATGTTAATACCCCACTAGCATACATAAAATGTGACACCCCCCAACAATCACTTTTATGATTAAAAGTAGCCAGAAGAAGAAGTGGGGAATGAAATGTTAATAAAATATGTACTGTGACTTCCTGTTTTTCTGTATGCTTAACAAAACACTGTTGAAATGTTGAGAAATGTTTCCTAATCTTGTTCCCAGAATGTGCTGTCCCCAACTGCCAAACTGCAGAATGTACTCCCTCACGCGTTTACACACAAACCGCTAACTCGCCCTGACCCATCAATAAACTTCCCTCCCTGCCCTCTCCAAGAAAATTATATAAGTTCTGCTTAAGATGTTCTCAGGGCTCTCTGCTCTATTCAAGTGAGCTCTAAGCCCCAGCATTCTGGACCCCAAATAAACCCTTTCTGTTGCATGAGATAGTCTCTTGGTGGTCTCATCCTCTGACACTCGCCCTACATTTACTTGGATGATTGAATGTAGATGAGAACATCCATTCAAAAGTGATAGTCTGTAAAATTAGGAAGATAGTCGGTAGGTTTAGGAAGAAGAGTGAGTATAAAATTTGGAACAAAAGTTCTTTAGCAATAGGGTTTCGGTTACAGAATGAATGTAAATGTCAACACAAGTGAAGAGTCAGTCACAATGATGAATTGGAGAAAATATGTTGGAATGCAGATATCAATACAGACATTACAAAATCAGGAAAAGTATAAAGTCAGTGATAGGATTAGACATTTTCAACAGGGTTCAGTTTGAATATATAATCTTAGGAAGAAACGAATATGTAGTCATCAATAGGATTGATATTTGAGAGCAATAGGCAATTTGGACATTGATGTTTTTAGTAATCCATGTTCACTTTCCATTTAGGCTTTGGTACAAATATAAGTTTGACCTTTGAATTTTGTGTCCAGAATATTACTGTGATAACATGTATATATAGATCGGGTGACATAAGTATTTCTTCCACCATTTTTGGGAGCAATATTTTGAAAACTTATAAATTAGTATTTGGGGTACAAACAGGTGTACCCGGTGTCTATGAATATAGAGATAATGCATGAATAGACCAACTGTGAATAAGTAATATAACTGGTTCCACTTTAAATGGTGGATTGAATTGATATCTGAAAATATAAAAAATCGTATATTGATATACAATCATTCATTCCAACAAGTTATACATCAATGTTAATATTAGGGTTATGGTTTATCATGAAGGGTGTGTGAGTTTTGCTTCAATGTGATTATAAAAATCGAAAATAATGTGTTTGTAAAAAAGAATCTTGAGAAGACCAGTCAAGAAATATGGAAGAATACATGTGTTCTAAAGTAGGAAGTGATTGAAAGTGAAAAAATGACTATAATTTTGTGATCTTTTTGATGAAATATATATCCTATGATGTGCATAAACTGAAGAAATAGTAATGTACCAGTGTTGAATTAAAATGAACATCAAAATACACATCATGTTCCATATGAATCTTCTTGCATTGAGGTTAAACTGGGTCAGTTACTCTAGATATATTAGGACATTCACTGAAGTTTGTTTTCAGTACTAAAAACAAAAAAGTATTTCAGGTGGATGAATATTTCTGAGAATAATATTTAGAAAAGATGATCATAAATCCACATACATGAATATGAATGAATTAAGGGAGTGTATATTAAGATACAAATATTTCATATTTTGAAAAATCTGGAGAATTTGTGTATGTGTGTGTATATATATATATATATATATATATATATATATATACACACACACACACACACACACACACACACATATATACATACAAACACACATATATATACATACACACACACACATTAAAAACTAGCAATATATATGCTATTCGAAATTCATCATGAAATATATATCATTCACAGATCTAAAAATATTCATTTTACTGAACATGGATTTATATATAATGTTGTAAAACTAGGAAGCTCACCCATTGGTTATATTTTCAGTTCCAACAGCGTTTAGGAGGAGTGATCTTCTCTCACAATTTGTATCTGCCAAGTCGTTCACCTCACAAGAATGTAGGTGTGGTACCAGGTAGGATTCTATATGTGTTTATTGCTGTTGCATTGGGAGTTTAGTAATTGCTTCATGGAATCCAAGGAGTTCAACTGGGACACAGTGCTGGAGCGAGTTCTCTCAGGCGTGGTGCATTAGGGTATGCAGGAGAATGCACCAACCAGGCTTCTATCCAACATAACTTGCCCCCTTAAACATAGCAACCTGATTGTAAACATTGCCCTGAAATGTCACCATATAACAAGATGCCTTTGCATAGGAGGGTCTGCTGACTGCACCATGTCAGTCACAAGCCATTTGGAAGCCAATGGCAGATCCACATGGCCCCACCACAGATGTTTTTCACACACCTGCCAACCACTACTCTAGGACAACTACTCAGCAGGCTCCAACTTATTTTCATGAAACCCAATCAATCAAGGCACTGTCTGGTACACTCATGATCAGCAACAGAATATCCAATGGTTCTCCAGTGCCACCTGGTGATGGGAAATTGAAAATTTTCATGGTATTTATCTAGCCATTTTTCACGGATGAAGTTGGATGCACTGTGGGTTTCAATTCATTCAGGAACCATTAAATGTTGAGGAAACTCATTTCAATGTAAGTTCTGGAGAATTCTCACAGGCAAGGCTTCCCAAAGAGTGGCCAAAAGGTCACATGAAGCCAGGGCCATTGAGGTCTAAAATGTGATGTCATTGTCTGTTTTGACTCTCAACAATGGCTTCCAAGTCTTTCAGAATAAAATCATGTGATATCCTGGTTGAGATCAGAGTGCCCTGTGGAAAGCTACCCTGGGCCTTCATCTCAGTTTCCAAGGATGACTCTCATGCGTGGCTTCCTCAAATCCCAACACAATTCATAGCAATACTTCTCTGAGGTGAGTTCCAGAACTCAGTCTCTAAGGGGAATCACACCAGAGTTCAAGCCCAGGTGGACCCAGTCATCTCTTCCAACTGCCACACAAATGACCACAATAAAACCGAAATTCTCCCACATGGTCCTCATCTTCTTCCATATTGACACTCATCATAACCTCTGGCTGGAGGTGTCCATGAGGGACGCAGCCCAAGACAGTGTCCAAAATAAGCTCCGTTGCTCCTCATTTGCCTAAATTCAGGGTGGCCTGGACACCCTTCCTTTGTACCAGGAGTGATCAAAAAGGCCTGCCTGTCATACTGCTCCACTTTTCCCATTTGAGGCCTATTGAGTGTCACTTAAAGATACTTTATGTGAATTGGAGTGATGAGAAAACCTAAGCACCTACGGGATAGCCTCAGAAGGGCTTTGACGAACTCATCTGACCCAAATGATCCCTATTCTCACTTGATGGAATTCAGGAACCTTACAGAGGAAGGCAGAAGACTTCATCCACAATTACAGCTCTTTTTGCCATTTTTGATTTGGATGCACACATGGGATCTTTCTTTAGATCCATCAGGTGCTGAGAATCTAAGTCAAAGAATCACACTGGGCCAAGAAGCTGATTCAGACACAACTCTTTCCAAATCAATTAAGTAAAGAGCCAAAGGTGAAGCCTATTTATTTCCATTTGAAAACTATTTTCTTCAGGATTCACAAAGGGGTGGTGTGAGACAAAGACTTCCTGACTCTCAGGGCAACAGAACAATAGGTAAGCAAATGGCCCAAAGCAGGGTTTCTCCACTGAGACTTTCCTGGTCAACTGATATCTGAGTTTTCTCAGATGCTCGTCATTTCCTTCAGCTATCCAGAACATTGCCTTGTCACAGAGCTTGGGTGTGGTACATAACATAGACACAAAACCATGAGCCTATTCTGGAGAGTGTCCAGAATTCTGGAGGAAAACAGCAACTTAAGAAGGTAGCAGGTATTGCCCATTAATAAGGCAATCCACAGTCCATTCATAAAATGGGCAGGATGAATGCTGGGAAGCTTTCTACTAGACAGGACATATCCATTGATGCATTCTCTTTTCTAATGTCTACAACCACGGACACAGTGTGATACACAGACCCAGAAACACTTGCCTTGTTAAACGACTTACTAAAAACAGTTCACTCCAAACCAAACAAACTGACTTTTCTTCCTATTCTCAGAACATGAGACAAAACCACAAACCCACACCCACACCGACAATGACACCTTCTTCCCCCAAATCGGTATGAGACTATCCGGAGTATCCTCTGACTGGTGGGCCATACTATGTTCCCCCGAAATGTCCTGTCCTGTCTCAGATCTGGTCTCCTTGGCCAACTCTGTGAAGTTGTCAGGAGCCAGGAGTGAGCCACTACCTGCTTTTCCAGGAAAAACCCCTCTTCCAAGCTTTCCAGGCATTTGGCTTCCTCACCTTAGTAGGTACCAAGAAAGACTGATTCTGTCCTTGGTAAATCCAAAGAAGTGAGATACTGGGACTGGGACTGGGACTGGATCTGGGTGCCTGGCGTCCTGGATTCCATGTTCAGAGAGTTCCATCAATAAGGAAGTGCTTTGAGGTCATTTCCTTCAGGAACTGAATGAGATCACTGCCTCGGCAACAACTTTGTCCTAAGAGTTTCTTCCAACGGTCCCATGAGATGGAGGCTGCTCCTACTTCCTGTGACACTTTCACAAGTTAGAATGGTATATCAACCATAGGGAACCAGGAACAGCTCTCCACACAGTCTTTGTTTGTCCATCTTCTCTACATTAAGATGAGAGAGGCTGATTCAGAAACATCCCTTCATCCTGACCAGGTTGTTTGCAATGGAAGATAACTTTTGCTCTCTCAGGTCCTTTATACCTGCCTACATCTTCTCCAGTGATCATTTCTGCATGGAGCTTTGAGGTTCTCAGCAGATGGAAGATCCACTACATTCCTGTATTGTAAGATCAACACTGTCCCTGCTCTTCTGTAAACATGTTATTAACACAAACAGTGTATGGTTAGTGTTAATAACATGTTCCATTTGGGTTAGGAATTATTCTGCTGCATGAATAATGGTATTGGAAACTTGTGATTATTTTAAGAATATAGAGATGAAATATATGTATGAAAAAAGAAATCTAAGTAAGATTTGAAGCCCAGAAGGGCATTGGGCCCTTAATTGTGATACTTAGCGTTGAATTACATTCTGCACCGATGTCTCAGATAAATCAATATACAATAGCATAAGACCTTGTACCTTGAATGATTGAATGTAGAAGAGAACATCCAGTCAAAAAGGGATACTCGGTAGGATTAAGAAGATAGTTAGTATGTTTAGGAAGAAGAGTGAGTATAGGATTTGGAACAAAAGTTCTTTAGCAATAGGTTATTTATTAGGGTGTGAATGTAAATGTCAGCACATGTGAAGAGTCAGTCACAATGATGAACTGGGGAATATATGTAGGAAAGCAGATAGCAATAGAGACATAATGAAATCAGGCAAAGTATAAAGTGAGGGATAGGATTAGACATTTTCAATTGGGTTGAGTTTGAATATATAATTTTAAGAAGAAACACATATGTAGTCACCAATAGGATTGACATTTGAGAGCATTAGGGAACCTGGACATGGATGTTTTTAGTAATCCATGTTTTCTTTCCATTTGGGCTTTTATACAATCGTAAGTGTGACCTTTGCATTTTGTGTCCAGAATATTTCTGTGATTAAATGTATATAAAGATCAGGTGACATGAGTCCACATCTACCATTTCAGGGAGCAATATTTTGAAGACGTATAAATTAGTATTGGGGGTACAAAGAGGTGTACACTGTGTCTATGAATATAGAGATAATGCATGAATAGACCATAGTGTGAATAAATAATATAACTGGTTCCACTTTAAATATTGGATAGAATTGATATCTGAAAAGATATAAGAAATCTTATATTGACATACAATCATTCATTCAAACCAGTTATACATCTAATGGTAATATCAGAGTGATAATTAATATGAATGGTATGTGAGTTTTGCTTCAAAAGTGATTATGAAAATCAAAATTAATGTGTTTGGTATAAAATCTCATGAAAAGACCAGTCAAGAAACTTAGAGGAATACATGTGTTCTGAAGCAGGAAGTGATTGAAAGTGAAACAAATGCCTATAAATTTTTGAACTTGTGGATGAAATGATATATCCTATGATGTCCATAAACTGAAACAGTAATAATGTACCAATATTGAATAAAAATAAACTTCAAAATACACATCATGTCCCGTAGGATTCTACTTGCATTGATGTTAAACTGATTCAGTTACTGTAGAAATATTAGGATTTGTAAGCTCCATTCACTGAAGTTAGTTTTCAGTACTAGGAAATAAATATGTATTTCAGGCGGATGAATATTTCTTAGAATTATCTTGTGAAAAGTTGATTATAAACCACATATAGAAACATGAGTGAATTTAGGGAGTGTATAATAAGACATATATATTTCATATTTTGAAAAATCTGGACAGTATATATATATATATATATATATATATATATATATATATATATATATATATAGATAGATAGACAGACACACACAGACATTATAATGTAGCAATATAAATTCTAATCGAAATTCACCGTGTAATACATATCATCCACATATCCAAAAATATTCATTTTACTGAACATCAATTTATATATAATGTTGTTCATCTAGGAAATTCACCAATAGGTTTAATTTTCAGTTCCATCATTATTTAGGGGGAGTGATATCTTATCACAATATGTATCTTTCAAAATCAGCGAGCTTACAAAAATGTACTTGTGATACCAGGTAGGATTCTAAATATGCATAAAAAATACATGTGATGAATAGGCTACAGAGAATGGGAGACAGAAATTTACATATGTGTTAACTTTAAAAACTCAAGGAGAACTATTACAATGAAAAGTTTACTAGATTTATAACACATACCCTTGATAAAGCAGAAGGGAAGTCCAAGTATACACCATGCCTCCTATGAACGGCCTGTATTTCTATTCTGTTAGGTTTCTTGTTCTCCATCATATTAGGATTAGTAGTCAGAGTCTAGTAGGTTATGGGTTAATGTCAGGGATTCAGTATTTCAAATGGAAAATATGAAAATGAATCTAATGTGTATGCAAATATGTGCTACACAAAAATCATCCCACTCTCATCCAGAACAATGCCTTGACATAACCTTCGCCCCAATTAAGACACAATTAGTGGAGAAGAGTTAGAAAATCTGTGAATACGTATGTGGAAATGAAAATGCTCAGGAGTTCACAGCCTTGGAGGCGGTAGAGAAATTTCCAAAAGTATGGGATAGGGTAAATACTCCACAAATATGGAGTTCTGCTGGCCTAATGACTCTTTGAGAAACTGCCTTTGAAGTTGGGACCTTGTAATATATGTTGTTGTCAGGAACTTCAGCTTCCTTTGTAGTGAGACAATCAAAGCTGGATCTGCATATATGTGACCTGAAGGACATGGTTTCTTATTTTCTAGTGAACATGAGGCAGCAGCTCTGAATTCCCTCATTGTAGGTAAACTGTGGCCACTGGGAGCTAAGTGTCTCCTCGTGTGGACTGAGAAGCCATTTGGTCATCCTCCACTTTTCCTGGTGATTCTTACTGCTGCACTGGGAGTTTGGTATTGGCATCAGTAAATTCCATGAGTTCAACGGGGACACAGTGCTGGAGGGAGTACTCTCACGTGTGGTGGGTCAGGGTGTGCAGGAGAATGCCCCAACCAGGCTTCTATTCAACAAAGCTTGCCTCCTTGTCTGCAGCAACCCAATTCTGAACATTGCCCTAAAACCTCTCAATGTAACAAGATGCCTTAACATATAAGGGTCTGCTGGCTGCACCATGTCAGTCACAAAGCATTTGGAAGCCAATGGCAGATCCATGTGGCCCCATCACAGATGTTTTATCATACACCTGCAAACCACTGCTCTAGGCCCACTACTAAGCAGGTTCCAACGTACTGGCACCTTTGTTCTACACCATTTTCATGAAACCCAGTAAATCAAGGCACTGTCTGGTACACTCATGATCAGCAACAGAACATCCAAAGATTCTCCAGTGCCACCTGCTCTTGGGAATTTCAAATATTCCATGGTATTTATCTAGCCATTTTTCAAGGATGAAGTTGGTGTCACTGTGGGTTTCAATTCATTCAGGAACCATTAAATGGTGAGGAAGCTCATTTCAATGAAAGCTCAGGAGAACTCTCACAGGCAAGTCTTCCCAAAGAGTGGCCAAAAGGTCAAATGAAGCCTGGCCCATTGAGGTCTACAATGTGAGTTCCAAGTGTGATTTGACTCTCAAGTATGGCTGCCAAGTTTTTCAGAATGAAATCATGTGATATCCTAGCTGAGATTCCCAGTGCTCTGTGGAAAGCCATCCTGGGCCTAAATCTCAGTCTCCAAGGGCAATTCTCATGCGTGGCCTTCTAATATCCCAACAGAATTCATGGTAATACTTCTCTGAGTTCAGTTCCAAAACTCAGTCTCTAAGGGGAATCACACCATAGTTCAAGCCCAGGTTGACCCAGGAATCTCTTCCTACTGCCACACAACTGACCACAATTAATACCAAAACACTCCCACATGACCCTCATATTCTTTTATATAGACACTCATCATAACCCCTGGGTTGAGGTTTCCATGAGGGGTGCATACCAAGACAGTGCCCAAAATAATCTCCCTTGCCTCTAATTTGCCTAAAGTCAGGGTGGCCTGGAAACCCTTCCTGTTAACCAGGAATGATCAAATAGGCCTGCCATTAATACTGATCTACTTCTCCAAATAATCACACTGGGAAAATATGCTGATTAAGACACATCTCTTTACAAAGCAATAAAACAAAGAGCCACAGGTGATGCCTATTCATTTCCATTTGAAAACTCTTTTCTTCAGGATTCACAAAGGGGTGGCCTAAGGCAAAGACCTTCTAGATATTCACAGCACCAGAACCATAGGTAAGCAAAATTCCCAAAGCAGGGTTTCTCCACATAGACTTTACTGTTCACACTGATATCTGAGTTTCCTGAGATGCTTCCATTCCCTTCAGCTCTCCAGTACATGGCCATGTCACAGAGCTTGGAGGTGGTACATATCTTGGACAGAAAACCATGAGCCTATTCTGGAGAGTGGCCAGAATTCAGGAATAAAACAGGAAATTAGGAAGTTAGTCATTGCTACCCATCCATAAGGAAAGCTGCAGTCCAATCATGAATCGGGCAGTATGAATTTTGGGAAGCATTATACTAGACAGGACACATTCATTGATGCATTATGTTTTCTAATGTCTACAACTACAAACACAGTGGGATTCATAGACATAGAAACACTTGCCTTGTCAAACGACTTACTAGAAACAGTCCACTTCAAATCAAACAAACTGCCTTTCCTACCAATTCTCAGAACATGAGACAAAACAACAAACTCACACCCACAACAACATAGGACTTTCTTCCCCCAAGTAGGTCTTTGACTCTCCGGAATTTCCTCTGACTGTTGTACCATACTATGTTCCCCCAAAATGCCCTGTACTGTCTCAGAGCTGGAATTTTTGGCCAACTCTTTGAAGTTGTCAGGAGCCAGCTTTGAGCCACTACCTTCTTTCTCAGGGAAGGCCACTCTCCAAAGCTCTCCTGGCATTTGGCCATTCTCAAATCAGTAGGTACCAAGAAAGACTGATTCTGTCCTTGGTAAAACCAAACAAGTGAGCCCAGTGGGACTGGGTCTGGGACTGGTTCTGTGTGCCTGGCTTCCGGGATTCCAAGTTCAGAGTGTTTCAAGACCAAGGAAGTGAGATAGGTCACTTCCGTTCGGAACTGAATGAGGTCACTGGTTTGGCAACCACTTTGTCCTAACAGTTCCTTCAAAGGGTCCCATGAGATGGAGGCTGCCCCTACTTTCTGTGACACTTTCACAACTTAGAATGGTATATCAACCAGAGGCACCCAGGAACAGCTCTCACACAGAACTGGTTTGGTCCATCTTCTCTACATTAAGAAGAGAGAGGCTGATTCACACACATCCCTTCATCCTAACCAGGTTGTTTGCCTTACAAGATGACTTTTGCCCTCTCAGGTCCTTTATAGCTGCCTTCATCTTCCCCAGGGATAATTTCTGCATGGACCTTTGAGGTTCTCAGCGGGTGGAAGATCCCCTATATTCCTCTATATTAAGACCAACTCTGTCCCTGTTCTTCTATAAAGTTAGATTGAGGGAACAATGTATGATTAGGGTTAATAACATGTTCAATTTGAGTTAGGAATCATTCTGCTGGATGAATAATGGTATTGGGAACCTGGGATATTTATAAGAATATAGATGTGAAATATAAGTATGAAAACAGAAATCTAGGTAAGATTTTAAGCCCAGAAGGGCATTGGGTCCTTGATTGGAATACTTAGCATTGAATTTCGTTCGCACAGATGTCTCAGATAAATCAATATACAATGGCATATCACCTTGTACCCTGGATGATTGAATGTAGAAGAGTTCATCCAGTCAAAAAGGGATAGTTGTTAGGATTAGGAAGATAGTCGGTCTGTTTCGGAAGAAGAGTGAGTATAGGATTTGGACCAAAAGTTCAATAGCCCTAGGTTTTCGGTTAGAGAGTGAATGTAAATTTCAGCACATGTGGAGAGTCAGTCACAATGATGAACTGGGAAAATTATGTAGGAAATCAGATATCAATACACACATTATGAAACCAGGCAAAGTATAAAGTGAATGATAGGATTAGACATTATCAATAAGGTTGAGTTTCAATATATAATCTTAGGAAGAAACAAATATGTAGTCACCAATATGATTGACATTGGAGAGCATTAGGCAACCTGGACATGGATGTTTTTAGTAATCCAGGATCATTTTCCATCTAGGATTTGCTACAATCAGAAGTGTGACCTTTGCATTTTGTGATCAGAATATTACTGTGATAAAATGTATATGTAGATCAGGTGACATGAGTATTTCTTCTAACATTTCTTGGAGCAATATTTTGAAGAGATATAACTTAGTATTGGGGGTACACAGAGTTGTACCCTGTGTCTATGAATGTAGAAGAAATGCATGAATTGACAATACTGTGAATAAATAATATACTGTTTCCACTTTAAATCATGGATTGAATTGATATCTGAAAATACGTAAGAAATCTTATATTGATATACAATCATTCATTCCAACGAGTTATACATCTAATGGTAATATTAGGGTTATGTTTTATCATGAAGGGTGTGTGAGTTTAGCTTCAAAATTTATTATGGAAATGGAAAATAATGTGTTTGGAAAGAAATCTCATAAAAAGATGAGTCAAGAAATATAGAGGAATTCATATGTTCTGAAGCAGGATTTGATGGTAAGTATAAAAAAAGCCTATAAATTTCCTAACTTGTGGATGAAATATATACCCTATGATGTGCAAAAACTGAAAAAATAGTAATGCACCAGTGTTGAATGAAAATGAACGTCAAAATACACATCATATCCCATAGGAATCTACTTGCATTGATGCTAAACTGGGTCAGTTACTGTAGAAATATTATGATTTGTATGCACTATTCACTGAAGTTAGTTTTCAGTAGTAGGAAACAAATACGTATTTCAAGTGGATGAATTTTTATGAGAATAATCTTGTGAAATGTTGACTATAAATTTACATATATGAACACGAATGAATTTAGGGAGTGTATAATAAGAAACATATATTTCATATTTTGAAAAATCTTGAGAGTGTATATATATACATAGATATGTGTGTGTGTGCATTTATGTATATATATATATATATATATATATATATATATATATATATATATACACACACACACACACACACAGACACTAAAATGTATCAATATGCATGCCAATCGAAATTCACTATGAAACATATATCATCCACAGATCCAAAATAATCATTTTACTGAACATGGATTTATGTATAATATTGTTCAACTAGGAAGTTCACCCATAGGTTGAATTTTAAGTTCCAACAGCGTTTAGGAGGAGTGATCTCTTCCCATGATTTGTATCTCCCAAGACAGCCAAACTCACAAGGATGTACGTGTGATACCAGTTATGTTTCTATATTTGCATATAAAAATACATGTGCTGAACAGGCTACAGAGAAAGGGAGACAGGAATTCACATATTTGTTAACTTTAAAAACACATGGAGATCTATTTCAATTAAAAATTGACTAGATTTATAACACCTACACTTTATCATGCAAAAGGAAAGTCCAACTATACACCATGCCTTCTCTGAACTGCTTTCATTTCCATTCTGTTTGGTTATTTTTGTCCATCATTTTAGGATTAGTAGTCAGAGTCTATTAGGGTATGGGTTAGTGTCAGGAATTCAGTAATTCGAATGGAAAATAGGAAAATGAATCCAATGTGTATGCAAATATGTGCTACACAAAAATATTCCCACTCTCATCCAGAACATTGCCTTTACATTACCTTTGCCCCAAATAAGACACGATTAGAGAAGAAGAGTTAGGAAATCTGTGAATACATATCTGAAATGGAAAATATTCAGGAGTTCACAATATTGGATGTGGTAGAGGAGTTTCCAAAAGTAAGGGACAGGGTAAACACTTCACAAACATGGAGCTCATTGGGCCTAAAGACTCTTGAGAAACTGCCTCTGAGGTTGGGCACTTGAAATATATGTTGTTGTCAGGAATTTTAGCATCCTTTCTAGTGAGACCAACAAAGCTGGGTCTGATCTCTGTGACCTGGAGGATATGTTTTTTTTTTTATTTTCCAATGAACATGAGGAAGCAGTGCTGAATTCTCTCTTTGTAGGTAAACTGTGGCCACTGGGGTCTAAGTGTCTCCCCATGTGGACTGTGAAGCCATTTGATCATCTTCCACTTTTCGAGGTGTTTCTTGCTTCTGCATGGTGAATTTGGTATTTGCTTCAGGAAATACAAGGAGTTCAAGAGGTACCAGTTATGGAGGGAGTTCTGTCACGTGTGGTGGGTCAAGGTCTGCAGGAAAATGCACCAACCAGGCTTCTACCCCACATAGCTTGCCCGCTTGTCCATAGCAATCTGATTCTGAACATTGCCCTGAAACCTCTCCATATAACAAGATGCTTTTATATATAAGGGTCTGCTGACATCACCATGTCAGTCTCAAGCCATTTGGAATCCAAGGGCAGATCCACATGGTACCACCACAGATGTTTTATCACATACCTGCACACCACTGCTCTAGGCCCACTACTCAGCAGTCTCCAACTTACAGGGATCTCTTTTCTACACTGTTTTCATGAAACCAAGTAAATCCAAGCACAGTCTGGTACACTCATGATCAGCAACAAGTCATCCAAAGTTTCTCCATTGCCACCTGGTCATGGAAATTTCAAAAAATCCATGGTATGTACATAGCTATTTTTCAAAGATGAAGTTGGAGGCACTGTGGGTTTCAATTTATTTAGGAAACATTAAATGGTGAGGAAGCTCATTTCAAAGAAATCTCTGGAGAACTCTCACAGGCAAGGCTTCCCAAAGAGTGGCCAATATTTCACATGAATCCAGGCCCATTGAGGTCTAAAATGTGAGGTCCATGTGTGTTTTGACTCTCAATTATGGCTGCCAAGACTTTCAGAATAAAATCACGTGAAATCCTGGCTGAGATTCCCAGTGCTCTGTGGATGCCACCTTGGCCTAGATCTCAGATTTCAGGGTGACTCTCATGTGTTGCCTCCTAAAATCCCAACACAATTCATGGCAATACTTCTCTGAGGACAGTTCCAGAATTCAGTCTCTAAGGGGAATAACACCAGAGTTCAAGCCCAGGTGAACTAAGTCATCTCTTTCAACCGCCACACAAATGACCAGAATTAAAACCAAAACACTCCCACATGGCCCTCAACATCCTCCATATAGACACTTATCATAACCTCTGGCTGGAAATTTCCATGAGGGGTGCAGACAAAGAAAGTATCCAAATAAGTTCCCTTGCCCCTCATTTGCCTAAAGTCAGGGTGGCCTGGACACCCTTCCTGAGAACCAAGAGTGATTAAATAGGCCTGCACTTAATACTGCTCTGCATCTCCAATTTGGGGCCTACTTACTTTCAGGTATAGATTCTTTATGTGATTTGGAGTCATGAGAAAAGCCAAGCACCTCTGGGCTAGTCTCTGCAGGGTTTGAAGAACTCATTTGACCCAAATTATCCCTATTCTCACTTGATGGATTTCAGGAACCTAACAGAGGAAAGCAAAAGACTTAATCCACAATGACTGCTCATTTGGCCATTTTGGTTTTGGATGCACACATGGTATCTTTCTTTAGATCCATCAGGTGCTAAGAATCTAAGCCACAGCCTCACATAGGGTCATGAGGCTGATTCAGACACATCCCTTTCCAAAGCAATCAAGCAAAGAGCCACAGGTGATGCCCATTCATTTGCATTTGACAACTCATTTCTTCAGGCTTCACAAAGGTGTGGTCTGAGGCAAAAAGCTTCCTGAAATTCAGGGCAACAGAACAATAGGTAAGCAAATGGCCCAAAGCAGGATTTCTCCACTGAGACTTTCCTGGTCACACTGATATCTGAGTTTTCTGAGATGCTCGCCATTCCCTTTAGCTATCCAGTACATGGCCATGTCACAGAGCTTGGAGGTGGTATATATATTGGACACATAACCATGAGCCTATTCTGGAGAGTGGAGTGGATTCAGGAACAAAATATAATCTTAGGAAGATAGTAGGTGTTGCCCATTCATAAGGCAAGCCACAGTCCATTCATAAATTGGCAGGATGAATGTTGGGAAGATTTCTACTAGACAGGAGACATCCATTGATGCATTCTCTTTTCTAATGTCTAGAACCACGGACACAGTGGGATACACAGACTTAGAAACACTCGCCTTTTCAAAAGACTTATTAGAAACAATTCACTTCAAACCAAAAAACCGCCTTTATTACCTATTCTCAGAACATGAGACAAAACCACAAACCAACACCCACATCCACAAAGACACCTTCTTCCCCCAAGTCAGTCTGTGACTATCCATAGTGTCCTCTGATTGGTGGGCCATACTATGTTACCCCGAAATGGCCTGTCCTGTCTCAGATCTGGTCTCCTTGGTCAACACTGTGAAGTTCTCAGGAGCCAGCGGTGATCCACTAACTGCTTTCTCAGGAAAGGCCACTCTTCAGAGCTTTCCTGGCATTTGGGCATCCTCACCTCCGTAGGTACCAACAAAGACTGACTCTGTCCTTGGTAAATCTGAACAATTGAAACCACTGCGACTGGGACTGGGACTGAGACTGAATTTGGGTGCCTGGCTTCCTGGATCCCAAGTTCAGAGAGTTCTATCACAAAGGATGTTAGGTGAGGTCACTTCCTTTAAGATCTGAATGAGGTCACTGCCTTGGCAACCACTTTGTCCTAACAGTTGCTTCAAAGTGTCCCATAAAATGGAGGCTGCCCCTACATCCTGTGACACTTTCACAAGTTAGAATGGTATATCAACCATAGGCACCCGGGAAGTGCTCTCCACACTGGCCTAGTTTGGTCCTTCTTCTCCATATTAAGAAGAGAGAGGCTGATTCAGACACATCCCTTCATCCTGACCAGGTTGTTTTCAATGGAAGATGACTTTTACTCTCTCAGTTCGTACATTTGTGCCTACAACTTCTCCAGGGATCATTTTTGCGTGGACCTTTGAGTTTCTCAGCAGTTGGAAGAAACTGTAAATTCCTGTATTGTAAGACCAACTCTGTCCCTGCTCTTCTGTAAAGTTAGATTGAGGGAAGAGTGTATGGTTAGGGTTAATAACAGTTTCGATTGGGGTTAGGAATCATTCTGCTGGATGAATAATGGTATGGCGAACCTTCGATATTTTCAAGAATATATAGGTGAAATATAAGCACGAAAACAGAAATAAAGGTAATATTTGAAGCCCAGAAGGGTGTTGGGCCCTTGATTGCAATATTTAGCATTGATTTATTTTCTGCACAGATGTCTCAGATAAATCAATATACAAATGCATAGGACCTTTTACTTTGGATTATTTATTGTCAAAGAGAACTTCCAGTCATAAAGGGATAGTCAGGGGGCTGGGGATGTGGCTCAAGTGGTAGCGCGCTCGCCTGGCATGCGTGCGGCCCGAGTTCGATCCTCAGCACCACGTACAAACAAAGATGTTGTGTCTGCCAAGTACTAAAAAAAAAAATGTTAAAAAATTCTCTCTCTCTCTCCCTCTCTCTCTAAGTCTTTCTTTAAGAAAAAAAAAATTAAAAAAAAGAATAGTCGGTAGGATTAGGACGATAGTCGGTAAGTTTAGAACGGAGAGTGAGTATAGGATTTGCACCAAAAGTTCTTTAGCTATGGGGTTTCGGGTATAGAGTGAATGTAAATGTCAGCACATGTGAAGAGTCAGTCACAATGATGAAATGGGGAAAATATGTGGGAAAGCAGATTTCAATAGAGACATTAGGAAATCTGGCAAAGTATATTCGGTAATGAAAATTTAGTAAAATAGGTAAATGTCACTTCCCGTTTTTCTGTATGCTTAGCAAAACACTTTTGAAATCTTGAGAACTGTTTGCTAATCTTGTTCCCAGAATGTGCTGTCCCCAACTGCCAATCTGCAGAATGTACTCATTCACCCGGTTGCACGCAAACTGCTCACTCGCCCAGACCAAACAATAAAGTTCCCTCTCTGCCCTCTCCAAGCAAAGTATATAAGCTCTGCTTAAGCTGTTCTCAGGGCTCTCTGCTCTATTCAAGTGAGCTCTGAGCCCCAGCATGCTGGACCCCCAATAAACCCTTTGCTTTTGCATGAGACAGTCTTTTGGTGGTCTCTTCACCCGATGCTCATCTGACCTTTACATATGGAGGTTCCAGTGAGATCCGGCAGCGGCGAACGAGAGACCCCAACAGGCTCCTCTTGGGGTATGTATGGTGCCTCTTTCTGGTTTCAGGTTTCAGGTTAGGGCTTCGCAAAATGGCTGTCAATGAAGAGTGTGACCTCTCTCCGATGGTGGCTGACATACGTGTCACAGAGCCACAGGCCACATCCCTGGGGGATGCACCAGAGTACTCGGGAAATCGAGGAGCAATAGTCTCCTCAACTCAGTGATATTTTGTTTCAGATTCGGTATCGCCAGCCCATCGGGTTTGGCCAGATACTTAGTCCTGGTCTCAGTGTTGGAAGTTCCATTGTCTGTCTTTATTTTCTTGTCTTGTCTGTGTCGTGTGTCATCGCTTTTACTGTTTGTGTATCTTTCATTATGGGACAGAGCACTTCAATGCCTCTGTCCCTGACCCTTGATCACTGGACCAAAGTACCGTTAAGGGCTCAGAATCTTTCTTTTTCAGTAAAATTCTGGACCTGGCAGACCCTCTGTGCCTCAGAATGGCCCACCTTTGGATTCGGATGGCCCCTAGAAGGATCTTTCTACTTCCCACTAATTTAAAAAGTCAGAGGATATTGTCTTTCAGCCAGGGCCACATATCCATTCCGATCAACAGCCATATATCTTAACTTGGCAGGACCTCTGCAAATCTCCTCCATGGGTGAAGCATTTCCTTGCCCCTACCCCCGCTCCTACTCCTTCCCCCATGATCTCTCAAACCCTCTGCTCCTCCTCCTCCTCCACCCTCTGTTCTCCCTGAGTCACAAGATTTGACTCTTCTGGACTCTCGTCCCCCTCCTTATCTCCTGCCCACGTCCCCCAAAGACCAACACCCTCTAAGTGATTCCCCTGCTGCTGACTCAACCTATCCACCATTGGAGGAAGATAAACCAGCCCAGCGCCCTCCAGATAATTTCCCCGAAGCACACACAGCCCCTCCTCTTCTGGAGGAAGCTAGCCCAGCTAAAGGTACTCACCAGCAGTGAATGATTGAAAAACCTGGAACTCGAATGATGCTCCCCCTCATCCCTAGGGGCCGATGATTGACAACGGCCTTGGGGGAAAAATGCAAGCCTACCAGTATTAACCTTTCTCCTCTTCAGACCAATATAACTGGAAAAATAAATATCCCCCTTTTACCGAGGACCCCACCCAGCTCCTAGGTGTGGTTGAGTCATTGATGTTTTCACACCAGCCTACTTGGGATGACTGTCAACAACACCTAGGGTTGTCTCTTCATGATAGAGAAACAAAAGAGAATCCTCTTGGATGCTGGAGAAAATATCCTCTGACCAGTGGGTGACCGACAAAACTTCCCAACATATTCAACACGGCTTTCCCTTGAATGGACGAAACTGGGACCCCAACACCTTTGAAGGTAGGGAGCATCTGTCCACTTATCGCTGGTCTCTAATTGTGGGTATCTTAGTGGCCACTAGGCGACTAACAAATTTTGCCAAGTTAAGAGAGATTATTCAAGGGCCTGATGAATCTCCCTCTATGTTTTTAGAGAGAATTATGGAGGCATATAGGAGATATACTCCTTTCGATCCTCAGGCAGAGGATCAAAAGGCATCTGTCAAGATGGCCTTTATGGGCAAGCTGCCCTGGATATTAAAAGAAAGTTACAATGCTTAGATGGATTACAAGATATGACTTTGAGAGATTTAGTCAGAGTAGCCGAGAAGGTATACTATAAGAGAGAAACTGAGGAAGAGTAGGGAGCAAAGGGAGGATAAAAGAAACAAAAGACAGACTAAGGCATTGACTAAGGTCCTGGTCACAACAACAAATAGGCCAGAAATAAGAAACATGGAGACAGGAATGGATATCGGGGCCCATACTAGAGGCCACCCCTGGCCTCAATTTAATGTGCCTACTGTAAAGAAAAAGGACACTGCTTCAAAGAGTGCCATTGAAAGAGACAGCCACTCTAGCCAGCCATTCTGACTCTGGAGGATGACTAAGAACGTTGGGGCTCAGATCCCCTCCGAGAGTTCAGGGTAAATTTTGAAGTGGAGGGGACCCCAGCAAACTTTGAAGTGGATACAGGGGCAATATACTCTGCCCTTAAGGCCCCATTGGTCTCTCTATCAAATAAAAGGTCTCTAATTCAAGGGGCAAATGGCAGAAAATATCGGGCTTGGACAACTAAGAGGACCATGGACCAGGGGAAAGGAAAAATCCATCACTCGTTCTTAGTAATCCCAGAATGTCCGGCCCCATTGATGGGCAGAGATCTGCTCACCAAGCTCCGGGCCAAAATAACTTTTAACCCTGAAGGACCACAAGTGGAATTTCTAAATCCTTCAGTAAAAACTCCTATAGTCACGGCTCTATATATGTCAGTAGAAAATGTACATCAACTCACTCAACTTGGTTCAAAGAAATTGCATTCATTCCTGAAGGATCAAGAACAGAGTTTTTTACTAACCGACTCAAAGCAAAAGGAAATAACTGAATGGGTAACAAAAGCCTGTCAGGTCTGTCATGGATAATGCTTACCATTCCAAGATTCCTGCAAAAAAGCACCTACGAGGAACCAGAACAGGACAATTCTGGGAAGTGGAATTTACTAAAATTAAGCCAGCAAGGTTTGAAATTAAATATCGCCTAGTCTTTGTAGATATATTTTGAGGATGGATTGAAGCCTTTTCCAGGAAAAAAAAAAAAACAAAACAGCGCAAATGGTCGTCAAGAAGATCCTGAAAGATATTTTTACAAGATACGGCCTGCCTTAAGTAATAAGGTCTGATAATGGGCTGGCGTTTGTAGCCCAGGTAA
Organism: Callospermophilus lateralis; assembly: GCF_048772815.1. Taxonomy (NCBI): domain Eukaryota; kingdom Metazoa; phylum Chordata; class Mammalia; order Rodentia; family Sciuridae; genus Callospermophilus; species Callospermophilus lateralis. Next base: position 8,515,642 of record NW_027515276.1, on the reverse strand, counting down.
GTCAGGGGTTAGGCAAAACCCTGGGGATTAATTAAAAGTTATATTGTGCTTATAGACCACCGAGTTCAGGACAGGTAGAAAGAATGAATAGAACCATTAAAGAGACCATAACGAAATTAAGCTTAGAAACCTGCATAATAGATTGTACTATGCTCCTGCCTTATGCACTATTTCATGGAAGAAACACTCCCTCTGTTTCTTCGTGTAACCTCACCCCCTATGAAATTGTCCATGGTGCCCCTCCTTCAGTAAGGGACCTAACCCCAAGCTCAAATTGGACGAGTTAAACTTATGGTAATACCCCACTAGCAAACATAGAATGTGACACCCCGCAATGATCACTTTTATGATTAAAAGTAGCCAGAAGAAAAAGTGGGGAATGAAAGATTAATAAAATAGGCACTTTTCACTTCCTTTTTTCCTGTATGTTTAACAGAACACTGTTGAAATCTTGAGAAATGTTTGCTAATCTTGTTCCCAGAATATGCTGTCCCCAACTGACTAACTGCAGAATGTGCTCCCTCACTGGGTTGCATGCAAACTGACCACACGCCCTGACCCATCAATAAACTTCCCTCCCTGCCGTCACCAAGGAAAGTGTATAAGCTCTGCTTAAGCTGTTCTAAGGGCTCTCTACTCTATTCAAGTGAGCTCTGAGCATCAGCATGCTGGACCCCCAATAAACCCTTTGCTGTTGCATGAGATAGTCTTTTGGTGGTCTCTTCCTTCGACCTCACCCGACCTTTACTTGGATAATTAAATGTAGAAGAGAACATGCATTCAAAAAGGGATAGTCGGTAGGATTAGGAATATAGTTGGTAGGTTTAGGAAGAAGACTGTGTATAGGTTTTGGAACAAAAGTTCCTTAGCAATAGGGTTTCGGTTAGAGAGTGAATGTAAATGTCAGCACATGTGAAGAGTCAGTCACAATGATGAACTGGAGAAAATATGTAGGAAATCAGATATCAATACACACATTATGAAATCAGGCAATGTATAAAGTGAATGATAGGATTAGACATGATCAACCAGGTTGAGTTTCAATATATAATCTTAGGAAGAAACAAATATGTAGTCACAAATATGATTGACATTGGAGAGCATTAGGCAACCTGGACATGGATGTTTTTAATAATCCAGGATCACTTTCCATTTAGGATGTGCTACAATCATAAGTTTGACCTTTGCATTTTGTGATCAGAATATTACAGTGATAAAATGTATATGTAGATCAGGTGACATGCATATTTTTTCTAACATTTCTGGGAGCAATGTTTTGAAGAGGTATAAATTAGTGTTGGGGGTACACAGAGTTGTTCCCTGTGTCTATGAATATAGAAGTAATGCATGAATTGACAATACTGTGAATAAATAATATAGCTGTTTCCACTTTAAATCATGGATTGAATTGATATCTGAAAATATATAAGAAATCTTATATTGATATACAATCATTCATTCCAACGAGTAATGCATCTAATGGTCATATTAGGGTTATGTTTTATCATGAAGGGTGTGTGAGTTTAGTTTCAAAAATGATTATGAAAATGAAAAATTATGTGTTTGGAAAGAAGTCTCATGAAAAGACGAGTCAAGAAACATAGAGGAATACATGTGTTCTGAAGCAGGAAGTGATTGTAAGTATAAAAAAACGTATAAATTTCCTAACTTGTGGATGAAATATATATCCTATGATGTGCAAAAACTGAAAAAAATAGTAATGTACCAGTGTTGAATGAAAATGAATGTCAAAATACATATCATGTCCCATAGGAATCTACTTGCATTGATGTTAAACTGGGTCAGTTACTGTAGAAACATTAGGATTTGAAAGGACCATTTACTAAAGTTAGTTTTCAGTACTAGGAATCAAATATATATTTCAGGTGGATGAATATATCTGAGCATAATCTTGTGAACATTTTATTATAAATCAACATTCATGACATGAATAAATTTAGGGAGTGTATATAAGACACATATATTTCATATTTTGAAAAATCGGAGGGTGTATAATATATATATATATATATATATATATATATATATCACAGATACATTAAAAAGTAGCAATACATAAATATATATGCGTATCAAAATTTATCATGAAATATATATCATCCACAGATTAAAAACTATTCATTTTAGTGAACATGGATTTATGTATAATGTTGTTCAACTAGGAACCTCACCCATAGGTGGAATTTTAAGATCCAAAAGCGTTTAGGAGGAGTGATCTCTTCTCACAATTTGTATCTGCAAAGTCAGCCACCTCACAAAAATGTACGTGTGATACCAGGTAGGATTCTATATGTGCATATAAAAATACATGTGCTGAATAGGCTCCAGAGAAATGGAGACAGGAATTCAGAAATAAGTTAACATTAAAAACAATGGAGAACTATTTCAATTAACAATTGACTATATTTATAACACCTACCATTTATCATGCAAAAAGCAAGTCCAACTATACACCATGCCTCCTCTGAACTGCTTATGTTTCTATAATGTTTGGGTTACTTTCCTCCATCATATTAGGATTAGTAATCAGAGTCTAGTAGGGTGTGAGTTAGTGTCAGGGATTCAGTATATCGAATGGAAAATAGGAAAATGAATCCAATGTGTATGCAAATATGTAGTAAACAAAAATCTTCCCACTCTCATCAAGAACAACACCTAGATATCACCTTCGCCCCAAGTAAGACACAATTAGAGGAGAAGAGTTAGAAAATCCGTGACTACATATCGGGAATGGAATACGATCAGGAGTTTACAACCTTGGAAGTGGTAGAGGAGTTTCCAAAAGTAAGGGACAGGGTAAAAACTCCACAAACATGGACCTCTGCCTTCCTAAAGACTTCTTGAGAAACTGTCTCTGAGGTTGGGCACTTAAAACATATGTTGTTGTCAGGAGCTTTAGCTTCCTTTCTAGGGAGACCATCAAAGCTGGGTCTTCATCTCTTTGACCTTGTGGATATGGTTTCTTATTTTCCAATGAACATGAGGCAGCAGTGCTGAATTCTCTCTTTGTAGGTAAACTGTGGCCACGGGGAGCTAAGTGTATCCACATGTTAACTGTGAAACCATTTGGTCATCCTCCACATTTCGTGGTGATTCTTGGTGCTGCACTGGGAATTTGGTATTTGCTTCATGGAATACAAGGAGCTCAACTGGAACACAGTGCTGGAGGGAGTTCTGTCATGTGTGGTGGGTCAGGGTCAGCAGGAGAATGCACCAACCAGGTTTCTAGCCCACGTAGTTTGCCCCCTTGACCATAATAACCTGATTGTGAACATTTCCCTTAAACCTCTTGTTATAAAAAGATGCCTTTACATATAAAGGTCTGCTGGATGCACCATGTCAGCCACATGCCATTTGGAAGTCAAAGGCAGATCCACAAGGCCCCACGACAGAAGTTTTATCACAAAACTGCACATCTCTGCTCTAGGTCCACTAATCAGCAGGCTTGAACTTACTGGCATCTCTGTTCTACACCATTTTCATGAAACTTAGTCAATCAAGGAACTGTCTGGTACACTCATCGTCAGCAACAGTACATCCAAAGGTTCTCCTGTGCAACCTGGTCAAAGGAATTTTAAAAATTTCATGGTATTTATCGAGCCATTATTCAAGCATGAGGTTGGAGGCACTGTTGGTTTCACTTTTTTCAGAAAACATTAAATGGTGAGGAAGCTCATTTCAATGAAACCTCTGGAAAACTCTCACAGGCAAGTCTTCCCAAGGAGTGGCCAAAAGGTCACCGAAATCCAGGACTATTGAGGTCTACAATGTGAGGTCCATGTGTGTTTTGACTCTCAAGTATGCCTGCCAAGTGTTTCAGAAAAAATCATGTGATATCCAGGCTGAGATTCTCAGTGCTCTGTGGAAAGCCACCCTGGACCTAGATCTCAGTTTATAAGGGCGACTCTCATGTGTGGCCTGCTAAAATCCCAACACAATTCATGGCAATACTTCTCTGAGTTCAGTTCCAGAACTCAGTCTCTAAGTCCCCTTGAACTCACACCAGAGTTCAAGCCCAGTTGGACCCAGTCATTTCTTCCAATCGCCACACAAATGACCAAAATTAAAACCTAAACACTCCCACAAGGCCCTCATCTTCTCCATATAGACACTCATCATAACCTCTGGCTGAAGGTTTCCATGAGGGGCGCAGCCCAAGACAGTGACCAAAATGAGCACCCTTGGCCCTCATTTGCCTAAAGTCAGGGTGGCCTGGACACCATTCCTGTAAACCAGGAGGGATTAAATAGACCTGCCATTAATACTCCTCTGCTTCTCCATTTTGAGGCCTACTGAATGTCAGGTATAGATTCTTTATGTGGTTTGGAGTCATGAGAAAACCCAAGCATTTCTGCAGGGCTTTGAAGAACTGATTTGACCCAAAGGATCCCTATTCTCACTTTATGGAGTCAGGAACATCACAGAAAAGGGCTAGAGACTTCATCCACAATGACTGATCTTTTTGCCATTTTGGTTTTGGATGCACACACGGGATCTTTCTTTAGATCCATCATGTGCTAAGCTGGAGCCTCACACAGGGCCAAGTGGCTGATTCAGACACCTCCCTTTCCAAAGCAATTATGCCAAGAGCCACAGGTGATCCTCATTCATTTCCATTTGATAACTGTTTTTTTCAGTCTTCACAAAGGGGTGGCCAGAGGCAAATACCTACCTGACATTCAGGGCAACAGAACAAAATGTAAGCAAAAGGCCCAAAGCAGGGTTTCTCCACTGAGAGTTTTCTGGCCACACTGATATCTGAGTTTTCTGAGATGCTTTCCATGCCATTCCCTTCAGCTATTCAGTACATGGTCATGTCACAGTGATTTGAGGTGGTACATATCATGGATAAAAAACGATGAGCCTATTCTGGCTAGAGGCCAGAATTCTGGAAGAAAACAGGAACTTAGGAAAGTTGTAGGTGTTTCCCATTGGTAAGGCAAGCCACAGTCCTTTCATAAATTGGACAGGTTGATTGGTGGGAGGCATTCTACTACACAGGACATATTCATTGATGCATTCTCTTTTCTAATGTGTACAACCACGGACACAGTGGGATACACAGAAATAGAAACACTCAATATGTCAAATGACTTATTAGAAACAGTCCATTCCAAAAGAAATAAATCACGTTTTTTTACCTTTTCTCAGAACATGAGACAAAACCACAAACTGACATCCACACACCCAGGCACCTCCTTCCCCCAAGTAGGTCTGTGACTCTTCTGAGTGTCCTCTGACTGGTAGGCCATACGATGTTCCTCCGAAATGGCCTTTCCTGTCTCAGATCTGGTGTTATTCACCAACTCTGTGAAGTTGTCAGGAGGCAGTGGTGAGCCAATTCTAGTCTTGTCAGTAAAGGCCCCTCTTCAGAGCTTTCTTGGAATTTGGCCACCTTCACATGAATAGGTACCTAGAAAGACTGATTCTATCCTTGGTAAATCCAAACAAGTGAGACCACTGGGACTTGGACGGGTAATGGCTCTGGGTGCCTGGCTTCCTGGATCCCAAATTCAGAGAATTCCATCACCAAGGAAGTATGTGAGGTCACTTCCTTCAGGAACTGAATGAGGTCACTGACTTGGCCACCAATATGTCCTAACAGTTGCTTCCTAGGTTCTCATAAGATGGAGGCTGCCCCTATTTCCTGTGACACATTCACAAATTAGAATGGTATAGAAACCACAGGCACCTGGGAACAGCTCTCCACAAAGGCCTGGTTTGGTCCGACTTCTCTACATTAAGAAGAGAGAGGCTGATTCAGAAACATCCCTTCATCCTGATTAGGTTGTTTGCCATGGAAGATGACTTTTGCTCTCTCAGGTCCTAAATAGCTGCCTAAATCTTCTCCATGGATCATTTCTGCATGGACCTTTGAGGTTTTCAGCAGATGGAAGATCCCCTACATTCCTGTATTGTAAGACCAACTCGGTCCCTGCTCTTCTGTATAGTTAGATTGTCGGAACATTGTATGGTTAGGGTTAATAGCGTGTTCGATTTTGGTTAGGAATCATTCTGCTGGATGAATAATGGTTTGGGAACCTGTGATACTTATAAGAATATAGACTTGAAATATAAGTACAAAAACAGAAATCTAGGTAAGATTTGAAGCCCAGAAGGGCATTTGGCAATTGATTGGCATACTAAGCTTGAATTATGTTCTGTACCGAGGTCTCAGATAAATTCATTTACAATGGCATAGGATGCTGTACCTCAGATGACTGAATTTAGAAGAGATCATCCAGTCCAAAAGGGATAGTCCAAAGGATTAGGAAGATTGTCAGTAGGATTAGGAAGAAGAGTGAGTCTAGGAGTTGGACCAAAAGTTCTTTAGCAATAGGGTTTTAGTTAGAGAGTGAATGTAAATGTCAGCACATGTGAAGAGTCAGTCACAATGATGAACTGGGGAAAATATGTAGGAAAGAGAGTAAATATGTATCAATAGACACATTAGGAAATCAGGCAACGTCTAAAGTGAGTGATAGGATTAGACATTTTCAACAGGGTTGAGGTTGAATATATAATCTTAGGAAGAAACAATTATTTAGTAACCAATAGGATTGACATTTGAGCGCATTAGGGAACCTAGACATGGAGGTTTTTAGTAATCCATGCTCACTTTAAATTTAGGCTTTAGTACAATCATAAGTGTGACCTTTGCATTTTGTGTCAAGAATATTACTGTGGTAAAATATATATTTAGATCAGATTACATGAGTATTTCTTCCACCAATATGAGGAGCAATATTTTGAAAACTTATAAATTAGTATTGCGGATAAAATAGGCGTACCCTGTGTTGATGAATAAGAGATGATGCATGAATAGACCATATTGTGAATTAATTATATAACTGGTTCCAACTTTAAATAATGCATTGAAAATATATTTGAAAATATATAGGAAATCTTATATTGATATATATACATTCATTCCAACCAGTTATACATCTAATGGTAATATTAGGGTTACGGTTTATCATGAAGAGTGTGTGAGTTTTGCTTCAAAAATGAGTATAGAATCGAAAATAATGTTTTTAGAAAGAAGTCTAGTGAAAAGACCACTAAAGAATCATAGAGGAATACATGTTTTCTGAAAGAGGAAGTGATTGAAAGTGAACCACATGCCTATAAATTTGTGAATTTGTGGATGAAAGGTTATACCCTATGATGTCCATAAACTTAAGAAATAGTAATGTACCAGTGTGGAATAAAAATGAACTTCAAAATACATTTCATGTCCCATAGGAATCTAACTGCATTGATGTTAAACTTGGTCAGTTACAATAGAAATATTAGGATATATAAGGACCATTCACTGAAGTTAGTTTTCAGTACTAGGAAACAAATATGTATTTTAGGTGGTTAAATATTTCTGAGAATAATCTGTTGAGAGCCAGAGCCAAAGGAGCCCCAGTAAACTTGCAGCTGCCAGCAAACTTCCGTCTGCCGGCTGATTATTGGCTCACAGCAGCCCCAGCAACATCTAGCTGATTGGCTCCTCTGTGCTGATGCACATTGGGCTGGTTCCCTGCCCTTTCAGACCACGGAACTGCTCATTGGGGGACTTTTTGGCTTCGCCCATGCGACCCAGCCAATCGGCCTCAAGAGGAGGAGACTTGTGTTTGAGGGAGAGGCTTGTGGGAAGCCTGTGGTGGCAGTTGGGCTCTGACGGCTATTCCTGAGGAGCTGTTTTGTTTGGTGTCATCTTGTTGGGTTGTATTATAGTTGAAATGCGGAATCAGAAATTATTAAAAAAAAAAAAAACTGAAAGAGTGTTCAGTAAATTGTTAGATGCAATTAAGGCATGGAAGACTTTACAAGGACATGGAGGTTTACAAGGTTAATTATCTAAGGTAATACAAGGAGCTAATGAACCTTATGCTGAATTTGTAGATAGGCTTATTCAAACAGCTACCAGAGTTTTTGGAAATACACAACAAGCAATGCCATTACTAAAACAACTGGCTTATGAGCAAGCGAATCTTTGGTGCAATGATATCATTAGACCATGGAAACATGAAGATTTAAACACATATATTAAATTATGTAGAGACATTAAAGAACAAGAGCAAGTCGTGGAAGCTGCAGTAAAACAGGCTTTAGATGCCAGAGACATTAATGAACAAGGGCAAATTGTGGCAGCTGCAGTAAAACAGGCTTTAGATGCCAGGCCAAGAACATGCTACAATTGTGAAGAAACAGGACATTTTAAAAGGAATTGTCCCATAGGAGGAGGGTTTAACAAAACTAGGTATCAAAGGAGTAGAATACCAGGTATTTGTCCACGATGCCATAGAGGGAGACTTTGGGCTAATGAATGCTGTTCTCAAACCACCATAGAGGGTACACCATTATCAAAAAACGAACAAGGACCAGGTGTTTATCCACAATATTGTGGACAAAGACATGGAGCTCCATTGCCAGAAATGGACAAGGGGGCTCAATGCTCCGGGGCCCAAAACCACAAATATACGCAGCACTGGAGAAACCCAGCAACCCCATCAGGGTAGTGCCCAGGACACATTGTCCATCAGATCCCTCATCAGACAAACCAGAGGGAGCTCAGGGTTGGACATCTGTGCCTCTGCCAGAGCAGTACTAACTGCAGAGATGGGAGTTCAATTCATTTCCACATGGGTAAAAGGACCTCTTCCCAAAGGAACAGTAGGCTTATTATTGGGACGCAGCTCTTCTACTCTAAAAGGACTTATGATAAGTCCTGGGGTAATTGATCTCGACTATGAAGGTGAAATAAAAATTATAGCCATTTCTCCAAAGGGTATATCAGTAATTTCACCAGGAGATAGAATAGCACAGTTACTAATAATACCCAGCCTACATGAAAAATTTTCCAGTTGTACTGTAGAAAGAGGTTCCAAGTGATTAGGCTCCACAGGTGTAGATTGGGCTATGCTTTCTTTAAATTTAGATTCTGGCCCCATGCTAAAACTAAATATTCAAGGGCATAAATTTAATGGGCTACTGGATACAGATGCAGACCTTAGCATCATCTGTCGTCAAGAATGGCCAAAACATTGGCCGTTACAACAAGCCACTCAAACGCTTCGAGGCCTAGGACTGGCGTCTAATCCCCATAGAAGTGCAATGGTATTAGATTGGAAGGATCCTGAAGGATGTGAAGGAACTCTACAGCCATATGTATTGGATCATCTTCCCGTAAATTTATGGGGACGAGATAGTCTTCTGGACTCAGTGATATTTTTTTTCGGATTCAGTATTGCCAGTCAATCGGGTTTTGCCGGCTCCTCAGTCCTGGTCTCAGTGTTGGACGTCCATTGCCTGTCTTCATTGCCTTGTCTTGTCTGTGTCATGTTTCATTGCTTTAACTGTTTGTGTATCTTTCATTATGGGACAGAGCACTTCAATGCCTCTGTCCCTGATCCTTGATCACTGGACCAAAGTCCGCTTAAGGGCTCAGAATCTTTCTTTTTCAGTAAAGCCCCGGATGTGGCAGACTCTCTGTGCTTCAGAATGGCCCACCTTTGGATTTGGATTACCCCTAGAAGGATCTTTCTACTTCCCACTAATTTAAAAATGTCAGAGATATTGTCTTTCAGCCGGGGCCACATAGCCATCTGGATCAACAGCCATATATCTTAACTCGGTGGGAACTCTGCATATCTCCTTTTCCATGGGTGAAGCCTTTCTTGCCCCTGCCCCCACTCTGACTCCTTCCCCCAGGAACTCTCAAATCCTCTGCTCCTCCTCCTCCTACACCCTCTGTTCTCCTTGAGTCACCAGATTTCACTCTACTGGACTCTCCTTCCCCTCCTTATCCCCTGCCCTTGTCCCCCAACCTCCAACACCCTCTAAGTGATTCCCCTGCTGCTGACTCAGCCTCTCCTCCATTGGAGGAAGTTATGCCGGCCCAGCGCCCTCCAGATAATTCCCTTGCGGCACACACAGCACCTCTTCCCTTGGAGGAAGCTGACCCGTCTAAAGGAACTCACTGGCGGTGAATGATTGAAAACCCTGGAACTCTCGGGATGCTCCCCCTCCATCCCTATGGGCCAATGATTGACGATGGCCACGGGGAAAAAATGCAAGCCTACCAGTATTAGCCTTTCTCCTCGTCAGACCTAAATAACTTAAAAAAATTATAATCCCCCTTTTTCTGAGGACCCCACTTAGCTCTCAGGTCTGGTTGAGTCATTGATGTTTTCACACCAGCCTACTTCAGAAGACTGCCAAAATCTCCTAGGGATTCTCTTCATGACAGAGGAACAACAGTGAATCCTCCAGGAAGCTAGAAAAAAATATCCTCAAACAAGATGTGCGTCCGACACAACTTCCCAACATAATCAAAGGCAGCTTTCCCTTGAACCCACCCAACTGAGACCCCAAAATCTTTGAAGGTAGGGAGCATCTGTCCACTTATCACCGGGCTCTAATAGTGTGTCTCCAAGCAGCCGCTAGCGACAAACTAATTTGGACAAGGTAAGAGAGATTATTCAAGGGCCTGATGAATCTCCCACTATGTTTCTAGAGAGAATTATAGAGGCATATAGGAGATATACTCCTTTTGATCCTCAGGCAGAGAATCAAAAGGCATCTGTCACGATGGACTTTATTGGGCAAACTGGCCTGGATATTAAAACAAATTTACAAAGCTAGATTGATTACAAGATATGACTTTGAGAGATTTAGTCAGAGAAGTCAAGAACGTATACTATAAGAGAGAAACTGAGGAAGAGAAGGGAGCAAAGGGAGGATAAAAGAAACAAAAGGCAGACTAAGGCGTTGACTAAGGTCCTGGTCACAACAACAAATAGGCCAGAAATTAAGAAACAGGTAGACAAGAAGGGATAACATTGGCCCATGCCAGAGGGCACCCTGCCCTCAGATCAATGTGCATACCCTAAAGAAAAAAGGACACTGGGCCAAAATTGCCCTAAAAAGCGACAGCCACACCAGCCAGCCATACTGACTCTGGAGGATGACTAAGAAAGTCGGGGCTCAGTTTCCCTCCCCAAGCTCAAGGTAACTTTTGAAGTGTTTCAAAAGTGATTATGGAAATTGAAAATAATGTGTTTGGAAAGAAGTCTCATGAAAAGGTCAGTCAAGAAACATGGATGAATACATGTGTTCTGAAGCACGAAGTGATTGAAAGTGAGACAAATGCCTATAAATTTGCTAACTTGTGGATGAAATATATATTCTATGATGTGCATAAAGTGAATAAATAGTAATGTAGAAGTGTTGAATAAAATTGAACATCAAAATACACATCATGTCCCATAGTAATCTACTTGAATTGATTTTATACAGGGTCAGTTAGTGTAGAAATGTTAGGATATGTTTGCATCATTCAAAGAAGTTAGTTTTCAGTACTAGGAAACAAATATGTATTTCAGGTGGTTTAATATTACTGAGAATAATCTTGTGAAAAGTTGATTAAAAATCCAAATACATCAATATGAATGAATTTAGGGAATGTATAATAAGACACGTGTTTTATATATATATATATATATCACAGACATTAAAAATAGCAATATATATGCCAATTGAAATTCATCATGAAATATATATCATCATCATATCCAAAAATATTCATTTTAATTAATATGGATTTTTATATAAGTTTGTTCAAATAGGAAGCTCACCCATGGGTTGAATTTTCAGTTCCAACAGTGTTTAGGACGAGTGATCACTTCTCAAAATTTGTATGTGCCATGTCAGCCACCTCACGAGAATGTACGTGTGACACCAGGTAGGATTCTATATGTGCATATTAAAACACATGTGCTGAATAGGCTACTGTGAAAGGAAGACAGTAATTCATATATTTGTTAACTTTAAAAACACATGTAGAACTATTTCAATTAAAAATTGACTAGATTTATAACTCCTACCCTATATATTTCAAAAGGCATGTCCAACTATACACCATGCCTCCTCTGAAATGCTTGTATTTCTATTCTGTTTGGGTTATGTTTCTCCATCATATTAGGATTAGTAGTCAGAGTCTAGTAGGGAATGGGTTAGTGTCAGGGATTCACAAAAATCTTTCCACTCTCATTCAGAACAATGCCTAGACATTACCCTCGTCCCAAGTAAGACACAATTAGAGCATAAGAGTTAAAAATTCTGTGAATACATATCTGGAAATGAATATTCTCATGAGTTCACAACCTTGGATGTCGTAAAGGAGTTTCCAAAAGTATTTGACAGGGTAAGCACTCCACAAACATGGAGCTCTGCTGCCCTAAAGACTTGTTGAGAAACTGCCTCTGAGGTTGGGCACTTGATATATATGTTTTCGTAAGGAGCTTTCTTTGTACTGAGACCATCAAAGCTGGGTGTGCATCTATGCGACCTGGAGGACATGGTTTCATATTTTCCAATGAACATGAGGCAGCAGTGCTGAATTCTCTCTATGTAGGTAAACTGTGTCCACTGGGGCCTAAGGGTCTCCGCGTGTGGACTGTGAAGCCATTTGGTCATCCTTCACTTTTCCTGGTGTTTCTTGCTGCTGCACTGGGAGTTTGGTATTTGCTTATGAAGTAAAAAAAAGATCACCTGGGACACAGTGCTTGAGGGAGTTCTGTCACGTGTGGTGGGTCAGGGTCTGCAAGAGAATATACCAACAATGCTTCTATTCCACATAGCTTTTCCCCTTGACCACAGCAACATAATTCTCAACATTGCCCTGAAACCTCTCTATATAACAAGATACCATTACATATAAGGGTCTGCTGGCTGCACCATGTCAGTCACAAGGCATTTGGAAGCCAATGGAAGATCAACATGGCCCCACCACAGATGTTTTATCACACACCTCCCCTCCTCTGGTCTAGGCCCACTACTCAGCAGGCTCCAATTTACTGGCATCTCTGTTATACACCATTTTGATGAAACCTAGTCAATAAAGGCACTGTCTGGTATACTCATGATCAGCAACCGGTTTTCAAAATTTTCTCCAGTGCCACCTGGTCATGGAAATTTCAATAATTTTATTGTATTTATCTAGCCATTTTTCACGGATGAAGATGGAGGCACTGTGGATTTCAATTTGTACAGGAACCATTAAATGATGAGAAACCTCATTTCAATGAAAGCTCTGTAGAACTGTTAAAGACAAGGCTTCCCAGGGAGTGGCCAAAAAGTCACATGAAATCAGACCCATTGAGGTCTACAATGTGAGGTCCATGTGTTTTTTGACTGTCACCTATGCCTACCAAGTCTTTCAGAAAAAAAAAATCATGTGGTATCCTGGCTGAGATTCCCAGTGCTCTGTGGAAAGCCACCCTGGGCCTAGATCTCAGTTTCCAAGGGACACTCTCATGCGTGCCCTCCTAGAATCCCAACACAATTCATGGCACAAGTTCTCTGAGATCAGATCCAGAATGCACTCTCTAAGTGTAATCACACCAGAGTTCAAGCCCATGTGGACCCAGGCATCTCCTTTAACAGCCACACAATGACCACAATTAAACCAAAACACTCCCACATGGCCCTCATCTTTTTCCATATAGATACTCATCATAACCTCTGGCTGGAGGTTTCCATGAGGGGCACATTCCAAGACAGTGTCCAAAATAAGCTCCCTTGCCCCTCATTTGCATAAAGTCAGGGTGGCCTGGACATACTTCCTGTGAACCCGGAGTGATCAAATAGGCATGCTGTTAATACTGCACCGCTTCTTCAATTTGAGGCCTACTGAGTTAGAGGTATAGATTCTTTATGTAAATTAGAGTCATGAGAAAACCCAAGCACCTTTGCAGGGCTTTGAAGAACTCAATTGACACAAAGGATCCCTATTCTCACTTGATAGAGGTCAGGAACCTCACAGAGGAAAGCGAGACTTTATCCACAATGACTGGTGTATTTGCCATTTTGGTTTTGGATGCACACATGGGATCTTTCTTTAGATCCATCTGGTGCTGAGAATCTAAGCCACAACCTCACACAGGGCCAAGATGCTAATTCAGACACATCCCTTTCCAAAGCAATTAAGCAAAGAGCCACAGGTGATGCCCAATCATTTCCATTTGAAAACTGTTTACTTCAGGCTTCACAAAGGGGTGGCCAGAGCAAGAACTTCCTGACATTCAGTTCATCAGAACAATATATAAGCAAAATGCCCAAAGCAGGGTTTTTCCACTGAGATTTTCCTGGTCACACTGATATCTGAGTTTTTTGAGATGCTCGCCATTCCCTTCAGCTATCCAGTACATGGCCATGTCACAGAGCTTGGAGGTGGTATATATGTTGGACACAAAACCATGATCCTATCTGGAGAGTGAACAGAGTTCATGAATAAACCTGGAAATTAGGAATGTATTAGGTTATGCCCATCTTTAAGTAAAGCTGCAAACCATTCATTAATTGGGCAGGATGAAATGGGAAGCTTTCTACTAGACAGGACACATCCATTGATGCACTCTCTTTTCTAATGTCTACAACCACGGACACCATGGGATACACAGACATAGAAACACTCTCCTTTTCAAACGACTTACGAGAAACAGTTCACTCCAAACCAAACAAACCACCTTTTTTTCCTATTCTCACAACATGAGACAAAATCACAAACTCACAACCACACCCACAAAGGCACCTCCTTACCCTAAGTAGGTCTGTGACTCTATGGAGTGTCCTCTGACTGGTGGGCCACACAATGTTCCCCCAAAATGTCCTGTCCTGTCTCAGATATGGTCTCCTTGGCCATCTCTATGAAGTTGTCAGGAGCCAGCGGTGGGCCACTATCTGCTTTTTCAGGAAAGGCCCCTCTTCAGAGCTCTCTTGGCTTTTGGCCATTCTAACATCAGTAGGTACAAAGAAAGACTGACTCTGTCCTTGGTAATTCCAAACAAGTGAACCCACTGGGACTGGTACTGGGACTGGCTCTGTGTGCCTGGCTTCCAGGATCCTAAGTTCAGAGAGTTCCATCACCAAGGGAGTAAGGTGAGGTCACTTCCTTCAGGAACTGAATGAGGTCACTGCCTTGGCAACCACTTTATCCTAACAGTTGCTTCCAAGTGTCTCATTAGATGGAGGCTTCCCCTACTTCCTGTGAAACATTCACAAGTTAGAATGGTATATCAACCATAGGAACCCGGTAATAGCTCTCCACACAGGCCTGGTTTGGTCCATCTCCTCTACATTGAGAAGAGAGGTTCTGATTCAGACACATCCCGTCATCCTGACCAGGTATTTTGCCATGGAAGATTACTTTTGCTTTCTCAGGTCCTCCATAGCTGACTACATATTCTCCAGGGATCATTTCTGCATTGAACTTGTGGTTCTCAACAGGTGAAAGATCCCCTACATTCCTGTATTGTAAGACCAACTCTGTCCCTGCTCTTCTTTAAATTTACATTGAGGGAACAGTGTATTGTTAGGGTTAATAAAATGTTTGATTTGGGTTAGAAATCATTCTGCTGGATGAATAATGGTATTGGGATCCTGCAATATTTTTAAAAATATAGAGGTGAAATATATAAATGAAAAAAGAAAGTCTAGGTAATTTTGAAGCCCAGAGAGGCAATGGGCCCTTCACTGGGATACTTTGCTTTGATTTACGTTGTGCACAGATATCTCAGATAAATCGATATACAATGGCATAGGACCTTGTACCTTTTATGATTAAAATTCGAAGAGAACATCCAGTCAAAATGGGATAGTAAGTAGGATTAGACAGATATTCGGTAGGTTAACAAAGAAGAGTGAGTATAGGATTTGGAACAAAAGTTCTTTAGCAATAGGGTTTGGGTTAAAGTGTGAAAGTAAATATCAGCACACTTGAAGGGTCAGTCACAATGATGAACAGTGGAAAATATGTAGGAAAGCAGATATCAATAGAGATATTACAAAATCAACAAAGGGGCCAAGGACCTGAACAGACACTTCTCAGAAGAAGACATACAATCAATTAATAAGTACATGAAAAAATTCTCACCTTCTCTAGCAGTCAGAGAAATGCAAATCAAAACCACCCTAAGATACCATCTCACTCCAGTAAGATTGGCAGCCATTAGGATGTCAAACAATAATAAGTGCTAGCGAGGATGTGGGGAAAAGGGTACACTTGTACATTGCTGGTGGGACTGCAAAATGGTGCGGCCATTATGGAAAGCAGTATGGAGATTCCTGGGAAAGCTGGGAATGGAACCACCATTTGACCCAGCTATCGCCCTCCTCGGACAATTCCCTGAGGACCATAAAAGAGCATGCTATAGGGATACCGCCACATCAATGATCATAGCAGCACAATTCACAATAGGCAGACTGTGGAACCAACCTAGATGCCCTTCAATAGATGAATGGATAAAAAATAATGTGGCATCTATACACAATGGAGTATTATGCAGCACTAAAAAATGACAAATTCATGGAATTTGCAGGGAAATGGATGGCATTAGAGCAGATTATGCTAAGTGAAGCTAGCCAATCCTTAAAAAACAAATGCCAAATGTCTTCTTTGATTTAAGGAGAGCAATTAAGAACTGAACAGAGGGAAAGAGCATGAGGAAAATATTAACATTAAACTGAGACAAGTGATGGGAGGGAAAGGGAGAGACAAGGGAAATTGCATGGAAACGGAAAGAACCCTCATCGTTATACGAAATCACATATACGAGGTTGTGAGGGGAAAGGGGGGGAAGGGAGAGAACGGAACAACAACAGATGAGGTAGAGAGGGAAGATGAAAGGGGAGGGGAGGGGGGATAGTAGGGGATAGGAAAGTCAGCAGAATACAACAGTCACTAATATGGCATTATGTAAACATTGTGAATGTGTAACTGATGTGATTCTGCAATCTGTATTTGGGGTAAAAATGGAAATGCATAACTCACTTGAATCAAATGTATGAAAAATGAAAAAAAAATTAAAAAAGTACTAAATTGGCTCATCGTAACAATAAAAAAAGAGATATTACAAAATCAGGCAAAGTATAAAGTGAGTGATATGATTGGATATTTGCAACAGGGTTGATTTTGAATATATAATCTTAGGAAGAAACAAATATGTAGTCACCAATAGGATTGATATTTGAGAGCATTAGGCAACCTGAACATGGAAGTAATCCATGTTCACTTTCCATTTAGGCTTTAGTACAATAATAAGTGTGAACTTTGCATTTTGTGTCCAGAATATTACTGTGATAAAATGTATATGTAGATTAGGTGACATGAGTATTTCTTTCACCATTTCTGCGAGTAATATTTTGAAGACATATACATAAGTATTGGTTGTACAAAAAGCTGTACCCTGTGTCTATGAATATACAGATAATGCATGAATAGACCATACTGTGAATAAATAGTATAGCTGGTTCCACTTTAAATAATGGATTGAATTGATATTCACAAAGGAGTGGTCTGAGGCAAAAACCTTCCTGAAATTCAGGGCAACAGAACAATAGGTAAACAAAACGCACAAAGCAGGGTTTCTCCACTGAGACTTTCCTGGTCACACTGATATCTGAGTTTTCTGAGATGCTCGCCTTTCCCTTCAGCTATCCAGTACATAGCCATATCACATAGCTTGGAGGTAGTACATATCTTGGACACAAAACAATGAGGCAATTCTGGAGAGTGTCCAGAATTCAGGATGTAAACAGAAACTTTGAAAGATAGCAGGTGTTTCCCTTCAATAAGGAAAGCTGCAGTCCATTAATAAATCGGGCAGGATGAATGTTGCGAAGCTTTCTCCTAGACAGGACACATCCATTGATGCATTTTCTTTTCTAATGTCTACAACCACGGACAGAGTGGGATACACAGACATAGAAGCACTCGCCTTGTCAAAGGACTTACTAGAAACAGTCCACGCCAATTCAAACAAACAGCCTTTCTTACATCTTCTCAGAACTTGAGAAAAAACCATACACACACCTACACCCACAAAGGCACCTCCTTTGTGAAGTGTCCTCTGAATGGTGGGCCATACTATATTCCCCCAAAATGGCCTGTTGTATCTCAAATCTGGTCTCTTTGGCCAACTCTGTGCAGTTGTCAGGAGCCAGCGGTGAACCAATACCTGCTTTCTCAGAAAGGTCTTTCTTCAGAGCTTTCCTGGCATTTGGCCATCCTCACATCTGATGGTACAAAGAAAGACTGACTCTGTGCTTGGTAAATTGAAACAAGTGAGACCACAGGGACTGGGACTGCGACTGGCTCTGGGTGCCTCTCTTCCTGGATCCCAAGTTCAGAGAGTTCCATCACCAAGGAAGTGAAGTGAGGTCACTTCCTTCAGGAACAGAATGAGGTCACTGCCTTGGCAACCTCTTTGTCCTAACAGTAACTTCTAAGGGTCCCATGAGATGGAGTCTGTCCCTTCTTTCTGTCACACTTTCACAAGTTAGAATGGTATATCAACCATAGGCACCTGGGAAGAGCTCTCCACACAGGCCTGATTTGGTCCATCTTCTCTACATTTAGAAGATAGAGGTTGATTCAGACACATCCATTCATCTTGACCAGGTTGTTTACCATAAAAGATGACTTTTCCTCTCTCAGGTCCTTCATAGCTGCCTATATCTTCTCCAGGGATCATTTCTGCATGGACCTTTGATGTTCTCAGAAGGTGGAAGATCCCCTACATTCCTGTATTGTAAGACCAACTCTGTCCCTCCTCTTTTGTAAAGTTAGATTGAGGGAACAGTGTATGTTTAGGGTTAATAACATGTTTGATTTGGGTTAGGAATCTCTCTGCCCCATGAATAATGGTATTGGGAACCTGTGATATTTACAAGAATATATAGGTGAAATGTAAGTATGAAAACAGAAATCTAGGTAAGATTCGAAGTCAGAAGGGCATTGGGTCCTTGAGTGGGATTCTTAGGTTTGAATTATGTTCTGCATATATGTCTCTGACAAATTGAAATACAATGGTTTAGGACCTTATACCTTGGATGATTAATTGTCGAAGAGAACATCGAGTTAAAAAGCAATAGTCAGTAGGATTAGGAAGATAGTCAGTAGGTTTAGAAGTAAGAGTGAGTATAGGATTTAGACCAAAATTTCTTTAGCAATAGGGTCTCGGGTAGACATTGAATGTAAATGTCAGCATATGTGAAGTGTCAGACACAATGATGAACTGGGGAATATATGTAGGAAATCAGATATCAATAGAGATATAAGGAAATCAGGAAAAGTATAAACTGAGTGATAGGATTAGACATTTTCAACAGGCTTGAAGTTGAATATATAATCTTAGAAAGAAACAAATATGTAGTCACCAATAGGATTTACATTTGAGAGCATTAGGCAACCTGGATATGGTTGTTTTTAGTAATCCATGCTCACTTTCCATTTAGGCTTTGATACAATCATGAGTATGACCTTTGTTTTTTGTGTCCAGAATATTACTGTGATTAAAAAAAGAAATATATATATATACATATATATATATATATATATATATATATATATATATATATATATATATATATTGATAGATAGATAGATAAGGTGACATGAATATTTCTTCTACCATTTTTGGGAGCAATGTTTTGAAGAGGTATATATTAGTATTGGGGGAACAAAGAGGTGTACACTGTGTCTATGAATATAGAGATAATGCATTAATAGACCATACTGTGAATAAATAGCATACCTGGTTCCAACTTTAATAATGGATTGAATTGAAATGTGAAAATGTACAGGAAATCTTATATTGATATTCACACATTCATTCCAACCACTTATACATCTAATGGTAATATTAATGTTATGGTTTATCTTGAAGAGTGTGTGGGTTTAGCTTCAAAATTGATTATGGAAATCGAAAATAATGTGTTTGGAAAGAAGTCTCATGAAAAGACCAGTCAAGTAACATGGAGGAATACATGTGTTCTGAAGCAGGAAGTGATTAAAAGTGAAACAAATTCCTATAAATTTGTGAACTTGTGAATGAAATATATATCCTATGATGTGCAAAAACTTAAGAAATAGTAATGTACCAGTGTTGAATTAAAATGAATGTCAAAATAGACATCTTGTCCCATAGGAATATTCTTGCATTGATGTTAAACTGGGTCAGTTACTGTAGAAATATTAGGATTTGTAAGCACCATTGATTGAAGTTAGTTTTCAGTACTGGGAAACAAATATGTATTTCAGGTAGATGATTATTTCTGAGAATAATCTTGTGAAAAGTTGATTATAAATCCACATACATGAACATGAATGAATTTACGGAGTGTATATAAGACAAATATATTTCATATTTTATAAAATCTGTAGAGTGTATGTATATATATATATATATATATATATATATATATATATACAAAAAAAACACAAAAAATCATTAAAAAGTATCAATATATATATATGCCAATCGTAATTCATCATGTAATATATATCTCCCTCAGATGCAAAAATATTTATTTTACTAAACATGGGTTTATGTATAATTTTGTTCTAATAGGAAGCTCACCCATAGTTTGGATTTTCAGTTCCAACAGCGTTTAGGAGGACTGATATCTTCTTACAATTTGTTTCTGCCAAGTCAGCCAACTCATAAAAATATACGTGTGATACCAAGTAGGAATCTATATGTGCATATAAAAAGTACATGTGCTGAGTAGGCTACAGAGAAAGGGAGACAGGAATTCACATATTTGTTAACTTTAAAAACGCATGGAGAGAGCTGGGGATGTGGCTCAAGTGGTAGCGCGCTCGCCTTGCATGCGTGCGGCATGGGTTCGATTCTCAGCACCACGTGCAAACAAAGATGTTGTGTCCGCCGATAACTAAAAAAATAAATATTATAGAATTCTCTCTCTCCTCTCTAACTCTCTCTTTAAAAAAAACACATGGAGGACTATTTCAATTAAAAATTGAGTAGATTTATAAAACCGACCCTTTATCATGTAAGAGGGAAGTCCAACTATACACCATGCCTCCTCTGAACTGCTTGTATTTTCATTTTTTTGTTTATTTTTCTCCATCATATTAGGATTAGTAGTCAGAGTCTAGTAGGGTATGAGTTAGTGTCAGGGATTCAGTATTTCGAATGGAAAATTGGAAAATGGATCAATGTGTATGCAAATGTGTACTACAAAAAAATTTTCCCACTCTCATTCAGAACAATGCCTTGACATTACCTTCACCCCAAGTAAGACACAATTAGAGGAGAAGAGTTAGAAAATCTTTGAATACATATCTGAAATTGAAAATGCTTAGGGTTCACAACCTTGGAGATTGTAGAGGAGTTTCCAAAAGTAAGGGACAGTGTAAAAACTCTACAAACATGGAGATTTGCCTGCCTAAAGACGTCTGGAGAAACTGTCTCTAGGTTGGGCACTTGAAATATATGTTTTTGTGAGGATCTTTAGCTTCCTTTCTAGTGAGATCATCAAAGCTGCGTCTTCATCTCTGTGATCTGGAGGACATGGTTTATAATTTTCCAATAAATATGAAGCAGCAGTGCTGAATTCTCTCTTGTATGTAAACTGTGGCCACTGGGGGCTAAGTGTCTCCCCATATGGACTGCAAAGCCATTTTATCATCCTCCACTTTTCCTAATGTTTCTTCCTGCTGCACTCGGAGTTTGGTATTTGCTTCACGAAATACAAGGAGTTCAACTGGGACACAGTGTTGCCGCGAGTTCTGTCACGTTTGGTGGATCAGGGTCTGCAGGAGAATGCACCAACAGGGCTTGTATACCACATAGGATGCCCCCTTGACCATAGCAACCTGATTCTGAACATTGCACTGAAACCTCTCCATATAACAAGTTGCCTTTACATATAAGGGTCTGCTGGCTGCACCATGTCAGTCACAAGCCATTTGGAAGCCAATGGCAGATCCACATGGCCCCACCTCAGATGTTTTATCACACATTTGCTCACCACTGCTCTAGGCCCACTACTCAGCAGGATCCAAATTATTGAGATCTCTGTTCTACACCATTTTCATCAAAACCAGTCAATCAAGGCACTGTCTGGTACACTCGTGATCAGCAACAGGACATCCAAATGTTCTTCATTGCCACCTGGTCATTGGAATTTCAAAAATTTCATGGTATTTATCTAGCCAATTTTCAATTATGAAGTTGGAAGCACTATGGCTTTCAAATCATTCAGGAATCATTCAATGGTGAGGAAGCTCATTTCAATGAAAAATTTGAAGAACTCTCACAGGCAAGGCTTCCCAAAGAGTGGCCTAAAAGTCACATGAATCCAGGCCCATCGAGGTCTACAATTGAGGTCCATGTGTGTTTTGACTAGCAAATATGGCTTCCAAGTCTTTCAGAAAAAAATAATTTGATATCCTGGCTGAGATTCCCAGTGCTCTGTGGAAAGCCACCCTAGGACTAGATCTCAGTTTCCAACGGAGACTCTCATGCATGGCCTCCTAAATTCTTAACACAATTCATGGCAATACTTCTTTGATGATTGATCCAGAACTGAGTGTTTAAGGGGAATGACACCAGAGTTCAAGCCCAGGTGGATCCAGTCATCTCTTCCAACTGCCACACGAATGACTACAATTAAAACCAAAACACTTCCACATGGTCCTCACCTTCTTCCAGAGAGACACTCATCATTACCTCTGGCTGGAGTTTTTCATGTGGGACGCATCCCAAGAGAGTGTCCAAAATAATCTTCCTTGCCCCTCATTTGCCTAAAGTCAGGGTGGCATGGTCACCCTTCCTGTGAACCTGGAGTGATCCAATAGGCCTGCTTCTCCAATTTGAAAACTACTGACTCTCAGGGATAGATTCTTTAAGTGATTTGGAGTCACAAGAAAACACAAGCACCTCTGCAGTTCTTCAAAGAACTCATTTGACCTAAAGGATCCCTATTCTCACTTGATAGAGGTCAGAATCCTAACAGAGGAAGGCAAGAGACTCATCAACAATGACAGATTTTTGGCCATTTTGGTTTTGATTGCACACATGGAATCTATCTTTAGATCCATCATGTGCTGAGAATCTAAGCCACAACCTCATACAGGGCCAAGAGGCTGATTTAGACACATCCTTTTACAAGAAATTAAGCAAAGAGCCACAGGTGATGCCCATTCATTTCCATTTGAAAACTGTTTTCTTCAGGCTTCACAAAGGGGTGGCCTGAGGCAAAGACATTCCTGACATTCAGGACAACAGAACCATAGGTAAGCAAATGAACCAAAGCAGGGTTTCTCCACTGAGAATTTCCAGGTCACACTGATATCTGAGTTTTCTAAGATGTTCCCATTCTCTACAGCTATCAAGTATATGGACATGTCTCAGAGCTTGGAGGTGGTACATATCTTGGAAACAAAACCATGAGACTATTCTGGAGAGTGGCCAGAATTCAGGAAGAAAACAGGAACTTAGGAATTTAGTAGGTGTTGCCCATCCATAAGGCAAACCAAAGTCCATTCTTCAATTAGGCAGGATGAATGCTGGGAAGTTTTCTACTCTACAGGACACATCCTTTGATGCCTTCTCTTTTCTAATGTCTACAACCACGGACACAGTGGGATACTCAGACTTAGAAACACTAGCCTTGTCAAATGACTTACTAGAAACAGTCCACTCCAACCCAAAAAAACTGCCTTTCCTACCTATTCTCAGAACATGAGAGAAAAGCACAAACTCACTGAACACCCACAAAGGCACCTCCTTAATCTAAGTAGGTCTGTGACTATCTGGAGTGTCCTCTAACTGGTGGGCCATACTATGTTCCCCTGAAATGGCCTGTCCTTTCTCAGATCTGGTCTCCTTGGCCAACACTGTGAAGTTGTCAGGAGCCAGCGGTGAACCAATACCTGCTTTCTCAGGAAAGGCCCCTCTTCAGAGCTCTTCTGCCATTTGACAATCCTCATATCAGTCGGTACCAAGGAAGACTGACTCTGTCCTTGGTAAATCCAAACAAGTGAGACCACTGCGACTGGGGCTGGGACTGGCTCTGGGTGCCTGGCTTCCTGCATCACAATTTCAGATTTTTTGATCACCAAGGAAGAGAGGTGAGGTCACTTTCTTTAGGAACTGAATGAGGTCACTACCTTGGCCACCACTTTGTCCTAACAGTTGCTTCGAAAGGTCCCATGAAATGGAGGCTGCCCCTACTTCCTTTGACACTTTCACAAGTTAGAATGGTATATCAACCATAGGCACCTGTAAACAACTCTCCACACAGGCATGGTTTCATCAGTTCTCTACATTAAGAAAGGAGAGGCTGATTCAGACACATCCCTTCATACTGACCCTGTTGTTTGCCATGGAATATGACTTTTCCCCTCTTAGGTCCTTCATAGCTGCCTGCAACTTCTTCAGGGTATAATTTCTGCATGGTCCTTTGATGTTCTCAGCAGGTGGAAGCTCCCCTACATTACTGTATTGTAAGATAAACTCTGTCTCGGCTCTTCTGTAAAGTTAGTTTGAGGGAACAATGTATGGTTAGGCTTAATAACATGTTTCATTTGAGTTAGGAATCATTCTGCTTAATGAATAATGGCATTGGGAACTTGCGATATTTACAAGAATATATTGGTGAAATATAAGTTTGAAAACAGAAATCTAGATAAGATTTGAATCCAGGAAGGGCATTGGGCTGTTGATTGGGATACTTGGCTTTGAATTATGTTCTGCACAGATGTCTCAGATAAATCAATATACAATGGCATAGGACCTTGTACCTTGGATGATTGCTTGTCGAAGAGATCATCCAGTCAAAAAGGGATAGTCTTTAGGATTAGGAAGATAGTCGGTATGTTAGAAAAAAGAGTGAGTATAGGATTTGGACCAAAAGTTCTTTAGCAATAGGGTTTCGGATAAAGAGTGAATGTAAATGTCAGCACATGTGAAGAGTCAGTCACAATGATGAACTGGGGAAAATATGTAGGAAAGCAGATATCAATAGGAAATCAGGCAAAATATAAAGTGAGTGATAGGATTAGTCATTTTCAACAGGGTTGAGGTTGAAAATATTATCTTAAGAAGAAACAAATATGTAGTCACCAATAGGATTGATTTGAGAGCGTTAGGCAACCTGGATATGGATGTGTTTAGTAATCCATGCTCACTTTCCATTTAGGCTTTGGTGAAAGGTTAATAAAATAGGTACTTGTTACTGTTTTTCTGTATGCTTAACAAAACACTGTTGAAGTCTTGAGGACTGTTTGCTAATCTTGTTTCCAGAATGTGCTGTCCCCAACTGCCAAACTGCAAATGTATACCCTCACCCGTTTGCACGCAAACCACTCACTTGCCCTGACCCATCAATAAACTTCCCTCCCTGCCCTCTCCAAGGAAAGCATATAAGCTCTGCTTAAGCTGTTCTCATTGCTCTCTGCTCTATTCAAGTGAGCTCTGAGCCCCAGAATGCTGGACCCATAATAAACCATTTACTGTTGCATGAGACATTACTCTGGTGGTCTCTTCCTCTGATGCTTGCCCGACCTTTACATCTGGAGGCACGAGCAAGATCCGGCAGCGGCAGATGAAAGATCCCCAAGGGGCTCCTTTCAGGGTAAGTAAGGGAACTCTTTTTGGTTTTAGGTTTCAGGTTAGGGCTTGGCAAAATGGCTATTGGTGATGAGCGTGAGCTCTCTCTGACAGAGGCTGACATACGTGTCACAGAGCCACAGGCCACGTCCCTGGGGGATGCCCCAGAGGACTCAGGAAATCGAGGAACAATAGTTTCCTTGACTCAGTGATATTTTGCTTCGGATTCAGTATCGCCAGCCCATCAGGTTTTGCCGGCTACTCAGTCCTGGCCTCAGTATTGGACGTCCATTGCCTGTCTTTATTGTCTTGTCTTGTCAGTGTAGTGTGTGATTTCTTTCACTGTTTGTGTATCTCTCATTTTGGGACAGAGCACTTCAACACCTCTCTTCCTGACCCTTGATCACTGGACCAAAGTCTGCGCAAGGCCCAGAATCTTTCTTTTTCAGTAAATTGATGGACCTGGCAGACCCTCTGTGCCTCAGAATGACCCACCTTTGGAGTTGGATAGCCCCTAGAAACATCTACTTCCCACTAATTTGAAACGTCAGAGATTTTGTCTTTCAACCGGGGCCACATAGACATCCAGATCAACAGCCATATATCTTAACTTTGCAGGACCTCTGCAAATCTCCTCCTACATGGGTGAAGCCTTTCTTTGTCTCTCCGCCCACTCCTACTCCTTCCACCATGATTCTATCTCACAAACCCTCTGCTCTTCCTCCTCCAACCTCTATGCTCCCTGAGTCTCAAGACTCTACTGGACTCTCCTACCCTTCTTATCCGCTGCCGTCGTCCACCAACACCCAACAACCTCTAAGTGATTCCTTTGCTGCTGACTCAGCCTCTCCACCATTGGAGAAAGCTAGGCCGGCCCAGCGCCCACCAGATGACTCCCCCTTGTCACACACACAGCCCCTCCTTCCCTGGAGGAAGCTGGCCTGGCTAAAAGAACTCAAAGAACTCCCTGGCGTTTTCACACCTGCCTACTTGGGATGACTGCCAACAAATTCTAGGGATTCTCTTCATGACAGAGGAACGAGAGAGAAACTTTCTGGAAGCTAGAAAAAAATATCCTCGGACCAGATGGGTGACCAACACAACTTCCCAACATAATCAAAGCCGGCTTACCCTTGAACTGACCCAACTGGGACCCCGACACCTTTGAAGGTAGGGAGCATCTGTCCACTTATTGCCGGGCCCTAATAGTGGGTTTCCAACCGGCCGCTAGCCAACCAAATAATTTGGCCAAGGTAAGAGAGATTATTCAAGGGCCTGATGAATATCCCTCTATGTTTCTAGAGAGAATTATGGAGGCATATAGGAGATGTACTCCTTTCGATCTTCAGGCAGAGGATCAAAAGACATATGTCATGATGGCCTTCATTGGGCAAGCTGATCTGGATATTAAAAGAAAGTTACAATATTTAGATGGATTACAAGATATGACTTTGAGAGATTTACTCAGGGTAGCCAAGAAAGTATCCTATAAGAGAGAAACAGAGAGAAAGAAAGGGAGCAAAGGGAGGATGAGAGATGAAAAAGACAGATGAAGGTATTAACTAAGGTCCTGGTCACAACAATGAATAGGCCAGAAATTAAGAAACAGGGAGACAAGAAGCGATACCTGGGTCCCCACCAGAGGCCACCCTTGGCCTCAGATCAATGTGCCTACTGTAAAGAAAAAGGACACTGAGCCAAAAAGTGCCCTAGAAAGAGACAGCCACGCCAGACAGCCTTTCTGACTCTGGAGGTTGACTGAGAATGTCGGGGCTCAGATCCCTTCCCCGAGCTCAGGGTAACTTTTGAAGTGAAGGGGACCCCATAAACTTTGAAGTGGATACAGCAGCAGTATACTCAGCCCTTAAGGCCCCACTGGGCCCTCTATCAAATAAAAGGTCTCTAGTTCAAAGGGCTAACAGCAGTAAATATCAGACTTAGACAACTAAGAGGACCATGGACATGGGGAAAGGAAAAATCCAACATTCCTTCCTAGTAATCCCAGAATGCCTGGCCCCATTGATGGGCAGAGATCTGCTCAGTAAGCTCCGGGCCAAAACAACTTTTAACCCCGAAGGCCCCAAAATGAAATTTCTAAATCCTTCATTAAAAACTCCTATAGTCATGGCTTTATAAATGTCAGTCGAAGATGAACATCCACTTTTCACACACCCCAAGAATGATCAAACAGGCAAGCTACCCCAGAAATGGATAACAGATTACCCAGATGCCTGGGCAAAAATTGTTGGGTTAGGCCTAGCCATGAAACAACCTCCAAGAACAGTGGAGTTAAAAACCTCAGCCTCCCCAATCAATGTCAAACAACATCCTCTGAGCAAAAATGCTAAAGATGGGTTAAGGCCCCATATTCAGAAATATCTGGCTTTAGGGTCCTAAGACCCTGTCAATCGGCCTGGAACACTCCCCTGCTACCAGTAAAAAATCCAGGAACTGGGGACTATCCCCGTTCAAGACCTAAGAGAGATCAACAACAGAGTGCAGGACATTCACCCCACGGTAAATAATTTGTACAATCTGCTTATCACTCTGAACCCTGAGTAGAAATGGTATGGACATAAAGATGCTATCTTTTGCATGCCTCTGCATAAAGACAGTCAGTTTCTGTTTGCTTTTGAGTGGGTAGACCCAGAAACTGGAACGTATGGTAAGCTAACATGGACTAGACTCTCACAGGGGTTCAAAAACTCCCCCACTCTCTTTGATGAAGCCCTCCACAGAGATGTCAACAACTTCAGAACTATGCACCCCGAAGTCACCCAGCTTCAATACGTGGATGACCTGCTACTGCAGCCAACACCAAGGAAAACTGTGAGTCTGGGAACCAAGCACTATTATGTAAGCTTGCTCAACTCGGGTATAGAGCTTCTTCCAAAAAACCCCAAATTTGCCAGCAAGAAGTAGTCTTCCTGGGCTATTCCCTTAGAGGTGGTAAACGTTGGCTCACTGAGCCCAGAAAACAAACGGTTGTGCAGATACCCCCCGCCCCCAGCAGCAGACAACACAAAGAGTTTCTTGGGACTACTGGGTTTTGCAGGTTATGGATTCCTGTGTTTGCGTCCTTAACTTCTCCTTTATACCCGCTGTTAAAGGGAGATGCCCAATTCCAATGGACCCCTGAGCACCAGCAAGCTTTTGATAACATCTTACGACACTGGCACTGAACTCCTCAACTTCACTGAGCCAAGCCTGCAATTTCAGAAAGCCCTACACTACGTTAAAAATGTACATCAATTCACACACCTTGGTCCAAAGAAACTGCAGGCATTCCTGAAGGATCAAGAACAGAGTTTTCCACTAACCGACTCACAGCGAAAGGACATAACTGAATTGGTAACAAAACCCTGTTCGTTCTGTCAATAGAACAATTACCCTTCCAAGCTTCCTGCAGGAAAGCACCAATGAGCAACCAGACCAGGAAATTCTGGGAAGTGGACTTTACTGAAATTTAGCCAGCAAGGTATGGACTTCAATATCTCCTAGTGTTTGTAGATATATTTTCAGGATGGATTGAAGCCTTCCCCACAAAAAAAAAAAAGGCACAAATGGTGGTAGAAAATCCTGAAAGATATTTTTCTATGATACGGCCTACCTAAGGTAATAGGGTCTGATAATGGACCGGCGTTCATGGCCCAGGTAAGTAAGGGGTTAGCCAGGATCCTGGGGATAAATTGGAAGTTACATTGTGCTTATAGACCCCAGAGTTCAGGACAGGTTAAAAAAATTAATAGAACCATTAAAGAGACCTTAACGAAATTAAGCTTAGAGAGGGCATCAAAGATTGGACTATGCTCCTGCCTTATGCACTGTTTCATGCAAGAAATACTCCCTCTGTTTCTTTGTGTAACCTCACCTTCTATGAAATTCTCTATGGGGCTCCTCCTCCAGTAAGGACCTAACCACAACTCTGAGACCTACCGATCCCTTCCACACCCCCTTGCTTGACAATCTTAAAGCTATTGAAAGAACTCAGGGATACCTGTCAAAACAGCTGGCCACTGCCTACCAACCTGGTGAAGAGGAGACTCCACATCGATATCAAAAAAGAGACTTCATCTACATAAGATGACATCAGGTGTCATCCCTGGAACCCCGCTGGACAGGATCATACCAGGTGCTACTTATAAAACCTACAGTGGTAAAGGTAGACGGAATCACTTCCTGGATCCTAATTCTCATCTCAAGCCTGTGCCCTGACCAGACTCTGGCTTGAAAGTGGAAAAGACTGGTAACCCTTTCAAATTGCATATTTGCCATGTGGACAAGGCTATAGACTCTCCCCTTGCCCACCACTAGTCCTAACCATCATCAGCCCATTCAGCAGCGATGGCTGATCACAAATCCTATTAGACAAGAAGTATGGTCTGTCTCACATACAGCCCCCTTAGGGACCTGGGGGCCAAATCTCCACCCAGATATTTGTCAGCTGGGTATACGTCTTTCCAATTGGGATATCTCTGATGAAGAGGATCCCACTAAAATTCCATTAAATTTCTCCCGTACCATAGATAATGGAAACAAACATTATGGATGTAGGGACACGCAAGCCTGATGCAGGTTGGCTAGCCTAGATTACTATGTTTGCCCGGTGGACTATCAAAGCCACAAACAACCACAGCTGTGTGGGGGAAAAGCCGTCTTCTTCCGTAAGTCATGGGGATGTGAGCATACAGGGGCTGCCTGGTGGAACCCAAACTCCTCATCAAATTCAGTTCACAGCATTGGCCATATTACCAATTAGACAACCAAAACCGATGGCCCCCAGAGGGGTCTCTAGATCCTCAAATTCTGTGTGACTATTTCAACTTCGGCAAGTGCTCAAAAGGATTGAAGAAAATTCCCCTATGTGTAGGCCTTTTCCCTCCTTTGCTCACATCACGAAATATGTTTCTCCAATAGATCCTTCTGCTCCAGATTCTCTGCTGTCACTCTCACATCAACAACCTGATTTCTCCCCTCCAATTACTAGATCAAAACCCCAAACCTCCGCTGGTTCTCAGACCATTGCCCCCATGCTGAGGCAGCAGGTACTGAGGTACCCTTCCACCCACTCACTCCTCTCTTCTCCTGTCAGTGCCCACACTGGGTCCCACCAGGTCCTCTTACCAGCTAACCCAAAGCTCAAACCAGCTGAGGAGTGCCCTCAGACGCCTATCCAAGATGTAATGAAAATGGCCTTTAAAGTTGCTTTGTCATCACTAAAAACAGGTTACTAAGAATTTAAAGTCCCTCACAGGCTTTTTAGATACTCATTCCCGTCTTCCCATCTGCTCTACCTGTTCTACTGCTCAAGTTTTGTTGCCAGGAAAATCCCAAACCCTTTTCCCATTATTCTTTTATATCTCTTTTTCCTCATTCTCAGAACCACAGAACTGCTCTCACCCCCCGCCTTCCCCGTCTTCCCCTCTGTACCAGGCCCACAGAAAAATCTTAAATGGCCTTCTCCAGAAGTCTTCATCGTGGCTGACTTTAGGACACTCAGCAACAAAGTCCCTATAAAAGAGTTCAGTGTAGATAAACTTCCTCTTTTCATGTTGCTCTGTTATACTTGGCCACTGGCTGGAAAAATCAGCCCTTCTAAGCTAGACACCCCCTTACTAGTTTTTCACAAAATATGTGAACAAGGCCTCTGTCCTTGAGCTGAGGCTTCCAGAGATGGCTACATTTCCAAGATAAAGAAGTTACCAACTGGGCTCCATGGTAACAGCTGGCAGGGAGAAAATAAAAGAGAAGAAAAAAGCTCTCCCCCTCCCAGGTGTCCTTAATAAGTTATCTTTCCCAGAGAAGAGGAAAACAAAAACAGAACCAAAAACTGCTTTTTGTGAACTTCTGCAGACTGTGAATTTCTGAGTCTTTTCCCTTACATGTTGGGTACAAAATTCTGAAACTACCTAAACTTGGGATTCAGGGGATTAATTGATTACAACAGAAGCAATGCCCTCTATATCTGGTTGCAACCAAATAGGACTGTTTCCCTGTCTTTGGTGCTATCTTAGGTGCCTTGCCTTGTCCATACCTACAACAGTATAATTCTATATACTTAAACATTGTTTATTCATAAAATTATCAACAGATGTGATTAATTATGTAATGGTGCAGATGTTTCCCCGAGTGCTCTATCATGAGGCAGGATCATTTAAATTTCAAATAGGGGGGCATACAACCTGGTTCCGCTGGCAACCTGTATCCTTCACTTTAGCCATCCTATGAGGAATAGTAGTTGCTGCAGAGAAGGGCACAGGAACCACTGCCCTAATCCATGGGACACAACAAATGACCCAATTAGAAGCAGCAATAGACCAAAACTTAAAGATATTAAAAAAACACTATCACAGCTTTACAAGAATCTTTAACCTCTCTCTCTGAAGTTGTTTTACAGAACAGGCGAGGATTCGACCTCCTCTTCATGAGAGAAGGGGCCTTTGTCCTGCATTGAGGGAAGAATGTTGTTATTATGCCTACCATACTGGAGTTGTAAAAGAATCTATGATTAAATTAAGAAGACGCATTGAAGAGCATCAACAAGAGAGAGAGGCCCAAAAAGGGTGGTTTGAGTCTTGGTTCACAGAGTCCCCCTGGGTAACTATGCTTTTATCAGCCCTGGCCGGTCCATTAATAATCCTCACATTATTGCTAACTGTAGGACCCTGTTTGCTCAACCGTGTAGTTTCCTTTCTCCAAGCTCAAATTGGACAAGTTAAACTTATGGTAATCAGAAATCAATATACCACACTAGCAGACATAAAATGTGACATCCTCAATGATCACTATTATGATTTAATGTAACCAAAAGAAAGTGGGGAATGAAAGGTAAATAAAATAGGTAATTGTCACTTCCAGTTTTACGGTATGCTTAACAAAACACTGTTGATATCTTGAGAACTGTTCGCTAATCTTGTTCCCTGAATGTTCTGTACCAACTGCAAAACTGCAGAATGTACTCCCTCACCCATTTGCACGCAAACTGCCCACTCGCGCTGACCCATCAATAATCTTCCCTCCCTGCCCTCTCCAAGGAAAGTATATAAGCTCTGCTTAAGCTGTTCTCAGGGCTCTCTGCTCTATTCAAGGGAGCTCTGAGCCCCAGCATGTTGGACCCCCATTAACTTTTGGCTGTTGCATTAGACAGTCCCTGGTAGTCTCTTCCTCCGATGCTCGCCTGACATTTACATTGGTAAAATAATAAGTGTGACCATTGCTTCTGTGTCGAAATGTACAAATTATTATTGGGGGTACAAATAGGTGTACCCTGTGATATGAATATAGAGATAATGCATGAATAGACAATACTGTGAATAAATAATATAATGGATTCCAAATTTAATAATGGATTCAATTGATATCTGAAAATATACAGGAAATCTTATATTGATATACATACATTCATTCCAACCAGTTAAACATCTAAACGTTATATTAGGATTATGATTTATCATGAAGAGTGTGTGAGTTTTGCTTCAAAATTGATTATGGAAGTTGAAAATAATGTGTTTGGAAAGAAGTCTCATGAAAAGACCAGACAAGAAACCTGGAGGAATCCATGTGTTCTGAAGCATGAAGTTATTGAAAGTGAAACAAATGCCTATAAGTTTGCTAACTTGTGGATGAAATATATATCTTATGATGTGCATAAATTGAAGAAATAGTAATGTAGCAGTGTTGAATAAAAATGAATGTCAAAATACACATCATGTCCCATAGTAATCTACTTGCATTGATGTTAAACTGGGTCAGTTACTGTACAAATTTAGTATTTGTATGCAACGTTAACTAAAGTTAGTTTTCAGTACTGGTAACAAATATGTATTTCAGGTGGATGAATATTTCTGAGAATAATCTTGTGAATACTTGATTATAAATCCATACACATGAACATGAATGAATTTAGGGAGTGTATATAAGACACATATATTTTATATTTTGAAAAATCTGGAGAGTGTGTATATATATATATATATATATATATATATATATATATATATATATATACAAAAAACACACATGCAGAGACATTAAATTACCAATATATATGCCAATCGAAATTTATCATGAAATATATATCATCCACAGATGCAAAAATATTTCTTTTACTGAACATGGATTTATGTTTAATGTTGTTCAACTAGGAAGCTCACCCATAGGTTGAATTTTAAGATCCAACAGGGTTTAGGAGGAGTGATCTCTTCTCATAATTTGTATCCGCCAAGTCAGCCACCTCACAAGAATGTACATGTGATACCAGGTAGGATTCTATATGTGCATATAAAAATACATGTTCTGAATAGGCTACAGGGAAAGGGAGACAGGAATTTATATATTTATTAACTTTAAAAACACAAGGAGAACTATTTCAATTAAAAATTAACTAGATTTATAACACCTACCCTTCATAATGCAAATGGCAAGTCCAAATATACACCATGCCTCCTTTGAACTGCTTGTATTTCTATTCTGTTTGGGTTAGTTTTCTCCATCATATTAGGATTAGCAGTCAGAGTCTAGTAGTTTATGAGTTAGTGTCGGGGATTAAGTATTTCGAATGGAAAATTGGAAAATGAATCCAATGTGTATGCATATATGTGCTACACAAAAATCTTCCCACTCTCATCCACAACAATGCCTTGACATTAACTTTGCCCCAAGTAAGACACAATTAGAGGAGAAGAGTTAGAAAATCTGTGAATGCATATGTGGAATGGAATATACTCAGGATTTCACAAACTTGGAAGTGGTAGAGCAGTTTCCAAAAGTAAGGCACATGGTAAACACTCCACAAACATGGAGTTCTGCTGGCCTAAAGACTTCTTGATAAACTGCCTCTGAGGTTGGGCACTTGAAATATATGTTGTTGTCAGTAGCTTTAGCTTACTTTCTAGTGAGACCATCAAAGCTGGGTCTGCATCTATGTGACCTGGAGGACATTGTTTCTAATTTTCCAATGAACATGAGGCAGCAGTGCGAATACTCTCTTTGTAGTTAAACTATGGCCACTGGGAGCTAAGTGACTCACCGTGTGAACTGTGAAGCCATTTGGTCCTCCTCCACTTTTCGTGGTGGTTCTTGCTGCTGCACTGGGACTTTGGTATTTTCTTCATGAAATACAAGGAGATTAACTGGGACACAGTGCTGGAGGGAGTTCTGTCACGTGTGGAGGTCACGGTCTGCATGTGAATGCACCAACCAGGATTCTATCCCACATGGGTTGCCCCTTTGTCCATAGCAACCTGATTCTGAACATTGCCTTGAAATCTCCCTATACAAAAAGATGCCTTTACATGGAAGGTTCTGCTGGCTGTACCATGTCATTCACAAGCCATTTGGAAGCCAGTGGCAGATCCACATGGCCCCACCACACGTTTTATCACACACCTTCACACCAC
Source organism: Callospermophilus lateralis (assembly GCF_048772815.1). NCBI lineage: Eukaryota > Metazoa > Chordata > Mammalia > Rodentia > Sciuridae > Callospermophilus > Callospermophilus lateralis. Next base: position 8,480,811 of record NW_027515276.1, on the reverse strand, counting down.
TGCTCTAGGCCCACTAATTTGCAGGCTCCAACTTACTGGCATCTCTGTTCTACACAATTTTCATGAAACCTAGTCAGTCAAGGCACTGTCTGATACACTCATGATCAGCAATAGGACATCCAAAGATTCTCCAGTGCCACCTGTTCATGGGAATTCCAAAAAATTCATGGTGTTTATCTAGCCATTTTTTTTGAGGATGAAGTTGGAGGAACTGTGGTTTTCAAAAACCATTAAATGTTGAGGAAGCTCATTTCAATGAAACTCTGGAGAACTCTCATAGGCAAGGCTTCCCAAAGAGTTGTCAAAAGGTCACATGAAGCCAGTCCAATTGAAGTCTACAATGTGAGGTACATGTGTGTTTTGACTCTCAGCTATGGCTGCCAAGACTTTAAGAAGAAAATCATGGATTATCTTGGCTGAGATTCCCAGTGCTCTGTGGCCTTGATCTAAGTTTATAAGGGCTACTCTCATGCGTGGGCTCCTAAAATCCCAACAAAGCTCATGGCAATACTTCTCTGAGGTCAGTTCCAGAATTCAGTCTCTATAGGGATTCACACTAGAGTTCAAGCCCAGGTGGACCCAGTGATTTCTTCCAATCGCCACACAAATGACCAAAATTTAAACGAAAACACTCCCATATGGACCTCATCTTTTCCACATAGACACTCATCATAACCTCTAGCTGGAGGTTTTTATGAGGGGCGCTGGACAAGACAGTGTCCAAAATAAGCTCACTTGCCCGTCATTTGCCTAAAGTCAGGGTGGCCTGGAAACCCTTCCTCTGAACCAGGAGTGATCAAATAGGCCTACCATTATTACTGTTCCACTTCTCCAAATTGAGGCCTACTGACTGTGGGGTTTAGATTCTTCATGTGGATTGGGGTCATGAGAAAACCCAAGCACCAATGGGCTAGACTCTGAAGGGCTATGAAAAACTCATTTAACCCAAAGGATTCCTATTCTCACCTTATGGAGGTCAGGAAACTTACAGAGGAAGGCGAGAGACTTCATCCATAATGAGTACTCTTTTGGCCATTTTGGTTTTGGATGCACACATGGCATCTTTCTTTAGATCCATCAGGTGCTGAGAATCTAAGCCACAGCCTCACACAGGGCCAACAGGCTGATTCAGACACATCCCTTTAGAAATCAATTACTCAAAGAGGGACAGGTGATGCCCATTCATTTACATTAGAGAACTGTTTTATTCAGGCTTCACAACGGGGTGGCCTTAGGCAAAGACCTTCCTGACATTCAGTGCTATAGAACAATAGGTAAGCAAAAGTCCCAAAGCAGGGTTTCTCCACTGAGACTTTCCTGGTAACATTAATATCTGAGTTTTCTGAGATTCTCGCCATTCCCTTCAGCTATCCAGTACATGGCCAAGTCACAGAGCTTGGAGGTGGTACCTATCTTGGTCACAAAATCATGAGCCTATTCTGGAGAGTGGCCAGAATTCAGGAAGAAAACAGGAACTTAGGAAGATTTCAGGTCTTGCCCACAAATAAGGCAACCCTCTGTCCTTTTATAAATTGGGCAGCGTGAATGTTGGGAAGCTTTCTCCTAGACAGGACACATCCATTGATGCATTTTCTTTTGTAATGTCTACACCCATGGACACAGTGGGATACACAGACATAGAAACACTTGCCTTGTCAAATGACTTAATAGAAACAGTCCACTCCAAACCAAACAAACCAACTTTCCTACCTATTCTCAGAACATGAGACAAAACCACAAACCCACACTCATTCCCACAAATGCACTTCCTTCCCCCAAGAAGGTCTGTTACTAACCGGAGTGTCCTCTGCCTCGTGAGCCATTCTTTGTTCACCCTAAATGGCCTGTCTGTTCTCAAATCTGGACTCCTTGGCCCACTATGTGAAGTTGTCAGGAGCCAGCTTTGAGCCGCCACTACCTGCATTCTCAGGGAAGACACCTCTTCAGATTTTTTCTGGCATTTGACCATCTTCACATCTGTAAGTACCAAGAAAGACTGACTCTTTCCATGATAAATCCAAAAAGTGAGATCTCTGTGACTGTTACTGGGCCTGACCCTGGGTGCCTGGTTTCTGGGATCCCAAGTTCAGAGAGTTACATCACAAAGAAGTGAGGTAGGTCACTTCCTTCATGAACTGAATGAGCTCACAGCCTTGGAAAACACTTTGTCCTAACAGTTTCTTCCTAAGGTCCCATGAGATGGAGACTGCCCCTACTTCCTGTGACACTTTCACAAGTTAGAATGGTATATCAACAATAGGTACTGGGGAAGAGATCTCCACACAGGGTTGGTTTGGTCCATTTTGTCTACATTAAAATGTGAGAGGCTTATTCAGACACATCTCTTCATCCTGACCAGGTTGTTTGCCATGGAAAATGACTTTTGCTCTCTCAGGTCCTTCATAGCATTCTATATCTTCTTCAGGGATAATTTCTGCATGGATCTTTGAGATTCTCAGCAGGTGGAAGATCCCCTATATTCCTGGATTGTAAGACCAACTCTATCCCTGCACTGCTGTAAAGTTAGATTGAGGGAACAGTGTATGGTTAATGTTAATATCATGTTCTATTTGCGTTAGGAATCATTCTGCTGGATGAATAACGGTATTGGGAACCTGAGATATTTACAAGAATATATAGGTGAAATATAAGTATGGAAACAGAAATCTAGGGAAGACTTGAAGCCAAGTAGGACTTTGGGCCCTTGAGTAGCATACTTTGCTTTGAATTATATTCTGCACAGATGTCTCAGATAAATTGATATACAAAGAAATAGGATCGTATACACTAGATGATTGAATAACATACAGAATATCCAATAAAAAAGGGATAGTCTGTAGGATTAGAAAGATAGTCAGTAGGTTTAGAAAGAAGAATGAGTATAGGATTTGTACCAAAAGTTCTTTACAAATAAGGTTTCGGGTAGAGAGTGAATGTAAATGTCAGCACATGTAAAGAGTCAGTCACAATGACGAATTGGGGAAAATATGTAGGAAAGCAGATATAAATAGAGACATTAGGAAGTCAGTAAAAGTATGAAGTGTGTAATTTGTTTAGACATTTTCAACGGTTTGAGTCTGAATATATAACCTTAGGCAGAAACTAATATGTTGTCACAAATTGGATTGACTTTTGAGAGCATTAGGTAACCAGGACATGGATGTTTTTATTAATCCATGCTCACTTTTTATTTAGGCTTTGGTAAAATCATAAGTGTGACCTTTGCATTTTGTGTCCAGAATATTATTGTGATAAAATGTATATGTAGATCAGGTGACTTGAGTATTTCTTCCACCATTTCTGTAGCAATATTTTGTAGATGTATAAATTACTATTGAGGGTACAAATAGGTGTACCCTGTGTCTATGAATATGCAGATAATGCATGAATAAACCATACTGTGTGTAAATAATATAACTTGCTCTACTTTAAATAATGGATTGAATTGATATCTGAAAATATAAAAGAAATCTCATATTGATATACAATCATTCACTGCAACCAGTTATATATCTAATGGTAATATTATGGTTGTGGTTTATCCTGAAAGGTGTGTGAGTTTTGTTTCAAAAGTGATTATGGAAATCAAAAATAATGTGTTTGGAAAGAAGTCTCATGAAAAGAATAGTCAAGAAACCTGTAAGAATACATGTGTTCTCAAGAAGGAAGTGATTGAACATTATATATCATACTATATATAATGTGCATAAACTGCAGAAATAGTAATGTACCAATGTTGAATAAAAATGAACATCAAAATACACATCATGTCCCATAGGAATCTAATTGCATTGATGTTAATCTGGGTCAGTTACTGTAGAAATATTAGGATTTTTATGCACCATTCACTGAAGTTACTTTTCAGTACTAGGAAAAAAGTATGTATTTAAGTTGGATGAATATTTCTGAGAATAATCTTGTGAAAATTTGATTATAAATCCACATAAATCACAAAACATTATAAACACAAAAGTCACATGGACATTAAAATGTAGCAATATATATGCCAATTTAAATCCATCTTGAAATATATATCATCCACTGATCCAAAACTATTTATTTAATGAACTTGAATTTATGTATAATGTTGTTCAGCTAGGAAGCTCCCCCATAGATTGAATTTTCTGTTCCAAATCAGTGTTTAGGAGGAGTGATCTTCTAAATGTGTATGCAAATATGTGATAGACAAAAATCTTCCCACTCTCATCCAGAACAATGCCTTGGTATTACCTTCACCCCAAGTAAGACACAGTTGGAGGACATGAGTTAGAAAATCTGTGAATACATATCTGGAATGTAAAATGGTCAGGAGTTCACAACCTTGCAGGTTGTAGAGGAGTTTCCAAAAGTAAAGGACAGGCTTGATAGACCCAACCTGATCTTTTATTAGAATTGGGAGCCATCTTACCAGAAAGCCATGAAAAGATAATTTGGGCTTTACTATAAATTACTGCAAATTCTGAACCTGCTTGGAATGCCTGTCCGTGCCTTGAACTCATCCATGCCTGGCTCTCTGACCAGATAACAGTGCTCTCTGAAACATTAGTGACACCTAATAAATATCGGCCTTCCCAGGCCAGACAACGACCCTCTCTGAGTCTCTAATGGTCCTCATAATTTCTGATGTTGGGGCCAGCAAAAAAAATGTAAACTACCATCAGTGTGATGCTTTCAAAGTTCTGTTATCTGTAACCCCCTTTTTGTGTAACTTTCTGGGCTATATAGCTGGGCTGTAGGAAAGGTGGTGTTGCTGTCTTGTTCCCGCCATTTTTGGAGGGAGAGGCAGCCTGGCCAGTTTTAATAATAAGCCTGCCTTAATTTGATTTTAATTGGAGTCACTGGTCTTTTCTTGCATCCTATTCCAACATTTTGGAGTTCCCCAGTGAGATGACCCTGCCCGACCAGATCACAAGACCAGACTGCTGAAAATTCTGAAGCTGGCCTTCCCTCCAGGGCTACGGGCTGGGGAGACACTCTAGGGGGTGCACAATTTGAGATGTTCCAAGGCCTTGGAGTGAGCCGTCGGTCTGGGGAGCACTGCAGTGAACCACCACACTGAAACTATTAGCAAGTACCTGGTGGAGGAGGCCTCCATAGGTAAGTGGCACCTTGATAACATCTTATATCTGGTTAAGGGAGATCTCTTCTAATGACAGAGAGGTGGCATGGGGAGGCTCACATTCACTCCTGTCCAGGATAGTAATGAGAATCGTTCTGTCCTCTGTTCCGTTCTGTAGGGAATTCCTCTGGAAGGTTAGAGAGGTGCCGAGGGACACGCATGCGCTCCTACCCCAGAGCTTTAGCAAGACGTTGAATTGCTCATCTGTTTTTCTGTTTTGGCACCGGGATTCTGTTTTTTTTTTTTTTTTTTTTTTTTTTTTTTGTGTGTGTGTGTGTTTTGTTCTGTGTTCTATATGTTTTTTGTTTGTTTGTTTTTGTGCGTTTTGTTTTGTGATTTCTGTGATAAAATCTTAAGGATATTGAATGTGAAAATGGGTAACAAAGCAAGTAAGCCTGACACCCCTTTGGACTGTGTTTTAAGGAACTGTGATGAACTTTACCACCATTTGTTAAGCAGAATGAGAGAAGGCCCTAGCTGGCTGCCTGGAGCACACCCAGTGCAGATGGTAATGCCTGCTGGGGAATGAAGAACTGAGTATCTCCCAGCATCTGCCGAAGCCCTGTTGCTTCAGGGAATTCCCTCCTTCGTTCCCTGCACTGCAAGGATAATGCCACCTCTGTCTTCTTAAAAAAAGAGAAAAACAAAAAGGGGACACTAAATGCAGTAAAGTCGCCATGGAGACACTTTATTTTATATTTCAGGTTGCTCCTCTGTGAAAACATTTGGTCCCCTTGTGGGGACATCTGTGGTGCCACTGGAGAAAGAGATTTTTCTCTTATTTGCTCTGTTTTAAAGGGTTCTGTCTGTCAGCCATTGTCTGGAGTTCATTTCTGTCTGTCTTGTGCCTTTTTTCTAGCCCTTTAAGACATGTGCAATAATGTGTTAATATTATAAATTGTTTCTTGGAAATGATCTTAGCTGAATGTGTGTCTAAATGATGATGTTTCATTGTACCAATCTGGTATCTCAATGGGTTTTTGAAGCATTCCACAATCTTGCAGTTAAAAGTCGGGTTTAGGTATTTGTTTAGTTCATGGTTTCAGATAATTCATGCCAGAGAACTTAAATACTTAGGATGGAAAACTAAAGAACTCTACTTCCAAGTTGGCAAGTAACTTCCCAATCATTCAGTCTTTTTTTCACCAATTTTAAATTAGGTAGCCTGGGAAAATGTCACTGTGTGTACCAGTGCATTAATTTGGACAAGGATACTAAATCATAGTATGATATCTGTTGACAAAACAACTTGTAAAGATATAAAATTTTGTGAATTGTATCTTAAACTTGTATCATAATTTTCAACATCCTAACATGAAAATTATGGTTAAAATACCTTAGGCCTAAGGTTTCTGCTCAGAATAGCCTTTTTTTCCTTCTTCTTCCAGACCTCAGCCAGAACTTATTTTGAAATGCAAATGAAAGAAGCCTGTAAGCTTAGTAGGAGACTTATTTGAGGCCTAAGGGGAAAAAAAGGTAAATTGTATGGTATTTACTAATTACTGGCCAGTCATTTTTCTAGGACTCATAATTTTTTCCTTAGGTTCTTTATTTATTTTTTGAGCTCATGATTTTGCTCCTACAGACCTAGGTTAATGTTTTTCTGATCAGTAATATCTTTGACCAACTGTGGAATTTTTAAATCATTGCAATGGAGATTTCACCTGTGAAAAGCTACAAGGCCTTCACTTTTATTATGTGTGCACAATTTGTTATGTGTTGTATGTCTATATATATATATATATATATATATATATATATATATATATCCATATATCATATATATGATACACAAATTAACATATATAAGGAGCACTCATATTAAAAAGAACTCATAAAAACAATTTTAAAAAGTGGATCCAAAGATCTTTAATTCACGTGATTTAAATGTTTCAATTTAAATTGTTTAAACAGATAAATATAAATGTCTTTAAATTTAAGCTTACAAGTTTTTCTAGGTGTTCAAAAATCTAATAAACTATTAATGTCTACAAAAGGTCTAATATGCCTTTGTTCCAGGACTTTTCTTTCAATCAAAAAAATGGTTTACAGTGTTCAAAAAATTTGTCTAATATTTTGATAAATAAGTAAAGTAAATTTGATATGGGATTACTCATTCATGAGTACTTTTGTTTGATATCTGATTGATATACTAAGGTCTGTATAAGTTTGTACTAAAGTCTGTATAAGATTGTAAAAATCAGTCATGTGTAAAAGAGACAAAAATTTCTTAAACATAAGTTTACCCATAACATTAAGTTTATTAAGATTTAAATTTTCTAGAGCAAGCAACCATAAAAATTAAACAAATGTTTAAATAAGAACTGTTATTTTAGAGCACTGTACTGCCATTTCTTTAAAAGCTAAACTTGGTTAATGTAGAAACTTCAATGCAATTGTGATGCTATTAATGTGCTCATATTTTCCAGTTATACAACTCTATAAGGTAGAAACTTTAAAAGTGCATTATATCAAGCAGGTGTTCTGAAGTTGTATGGTAAATAAAATATATATTGGGGATTTATTTACCTGTTATCAATAATATATGTAAAGTTTTATGTTACTTTTTACATTGTGGAACAATTTAAATGTATTTTTAAGTTAATGAGACCCTAATCTATGTAAAGGTTAAAATCTTTCAGCCGTACTTTATTCATGTTTTAAATGTGATATCATATGGTGTGAGCTAATGTTCATGTGACCTCAAACAATTTATGTAAACTTTGTAAAATGAAATTTAAAAAAAAGATCAGCTTGAGAGCTAAAGCATTTAAGATTTATAAGGAGCCCTGCTTACCTGAGATAAGACTCTTTGTCCCATCTTACTACATGTGAGAATGACTACGAAAGCAGTAGGTCAGATTTTATTTCATTTAAAGTTATGTTCAATTTTTTTTTCTGTCAAGATTACTAGGATCTCAAAAAGGTGATATAATATATAACTCACCAAAAAATTCAGGGTAGCTATTACATGAACTAAGTATTTTTACTCTTGTTAAAAAATTTTATTTTTTAATTTCTTTATAAGTGATCTAAAGATTCCCTGTTGGTGTTTTACAGAAGTGTTGCTTTAAGAACACAACATGGGTTAATTTAAGAAAATAAGTCATCAACTACAAGACAGACAGAATAATAAGATCCCAATTAATAAAATATAAATAATTATAAACTTATAGACATTAAAGTGCAGTACTCTTAATATATGGCTGTTAGAATTTATTTGCTGGTTGTTTCAGATTAGGATTCAAAATTAAAGTTAAATGAAAAGGGCCAAAAAAAAAACCAATATTTGACTCTTGCACTTTGAGTCAGTCTGAATCCAGGGAACAGGGGACTTCTCTATGAGCTTTGCAACTCTGGGCCACATAACCTCCCGATCAGGGAGATTAATGAGACCACTGGAGAACAGAAAGCCAATCAGTGCATTTGCTACAAAGAGGAGAGTCATCAGGAAAGGGAGACATCCCTGATGCTTCTGAGGGAAGCCACATGGTCAAGCAAGACCTGAACCCACCTAGCTCAAATTGCACTAGCAGAACTGAGAAGCTGCTCTCAAGTTTCCCAAGGAATGACTCCCAAAAAAGCTCAGCTGACTGCTAACAATAGATAGAAACAAAAGTCATTTGACTGCTTCATCTTAAACACTTAGCAAAGACAGTTAAAACCAAAATACAGCCATTCCTGGGCATTTTAAATAATAATAATAATAATAATAATATTTTAAGGTATACACTTTATGTTAGCCTCCCAAAATAAGTAAAACTGTTGGCTACAAAGACTATCAAGAGGAGCTGCCAGAGGCAGAAGTTTTTAGTTTAAGGCCTACAGATATTCCTAACCTACAGGTAGGCTTGGTGTTTGCTAGTACGATTATCCAGCCCTGAGTAACAGAATTAAATGTTTCTCTATTAGACACAGAGGTCATACTAGTGAAAGGATTTTGCAAAATCAGATGACATTAAATTATTAAACTGTATATTATGGGGAGGGACAACTGTAACACTAAAAGTTAAATATTAAGTTGACAGTCCTGATAATTGGGGATATTAAAGACTGGTGAGGGTACTTCATACAGTGACATGATCCAGCTACTGCAACATTTATTCAATACTCATGTTTTTTGTTTCTCTCATAGAAGAACCCGTCCCCAGATGACTTTACAACCTGTTCTTCCTCAACAAGACTTCAAAAAGAACTGACTTCTAAAAGGCAACTCATATTCCTCAACTGACTTCAAAAAGGCAACTCATGTCTCTCACGCCATGCACACTCATGTCACCCTCTCTCAGCTGAGAAGAAGGCAAAATGAGAGACGACTCTCCACTTACACCAATGGAGCCCAAAATAAATAGACTATCAATATAAGTAATTAATTAAGTCAGGTAATATCAGGGAGACTGGTTTTCGGTGAGTTCTAAAAATTTGGAGACTGTTAACTGAGGGATTAAAATTTCCTCAGTGCTTTTCCACTAACCTATCAAGGATTACAAAGGGACACATAAGAAAAGGGGGGAATGATAGACCCAACCTTATCTTTTATTAAAATTGGGAGCCATCTTGCAACAAAGCCATGAAAAAATCATTTTGGCTTTACTGTAAATTACTGCAAATTCTGAACCTGCTTGGAATGACTGCCCGTGCCTTAAACTCACCCGTGCATGGCTCTCTGACCAGATAGCAGCCCTCTCTGAAACTTTGTCACACCTCATAAATATTGGCCTTCTGTGGCCAGACAATGACCCTCTCTGAGGCTCTAATGGTCCTCATAAATTTTGATGTTGGGGCTAGCAAAAAAAAAATGTAAACTCCCATTAGTGTGATGCTTGTCAGAGTTCTGTTATCTGTTACCCCATTTTTGTGTAACTTTCTGGGCTGCAAACCTGGGCTGTAGTAAAGGTGGGGTTGCTCTCTTGCTCTCGCAATCTTTGGAGGGAGAGGCAGCCCAGCCAGTGGAAATAATAAGCTTACTTTAATTAGATTTTAACTGGAGTCAGTGTTCTTTTCTTACATCCTGGTCTAAGAGGTAAACACTCCACAAACATAGAGCTCTGCCGGCCTAAAGACTTCTTGAGAAACTGCCTCTGAGGTTGGGTACTTTAAATATATTTTGTTGTCAGAAGGTTTAGCTTCTTTTTTATTGAGACCATCAAAGCTGGGTCTGCATCTATGTGAATGGAGAGCATGGTTTCTTATTTTCCAATGAACATGAGGCAGCAGTGCTGAATTCTCTCTTGGTAGGTAAACTGTGGCCACTGGGGGCTAAGTGTCTCCCCGTGTGGACTGTGAAGCCATTTGATCATCCTCCATTTTTGTGGTGTTTCTTGGTGCTGCACTGGGAGTTTGGTATTTGCTTCACGAAATACAAGGAGTTCAACTGCGACACAGTGCTGGAGGGAGTTCTTTCACGTGTGGTGGGTCAGGAACTGCAGGAGAATGCACCAACCAGGCTTCTATTTCACACAGCTATTTCCTTGACCATACCAACCTGATTCTGAACATTGCCTTGAAACCTCTCCATATAATAAGATGCCATTACATGTAAGGTTCTGCTGGATGCACCATGGCAGCCAAAAGGCATTTGGATGTCAATTGGAAATCCACACGGCCCCACCTCAGATATTTTATCACACACCTGCACACCACTGCTCTGGGCCCACTACTCAGCATTCTCAACTTACTGGCATCTCTGTTCTTCACCATTATCATGAAATCCAGTCAATCAAGGCACTGTCTGGTACACTCATGATCAGCAACAGGAGATCCAAAGGTTCTCCAGTGCCACCTGGTCATGGGAGTTTCAAAAATTTCAGGGTATTTATCTAGCCACTTTTCAAGGATGAAGTTGGAGAAACTGTGGGTTTCAATTCATTCAGGAACCATTTAATGTTGAGGAACCTCATTTCAATGAATGCTCTGGAGAACTCTCAAAGGCAAGGCTTCCCAAAGAGTAGCCAAATAGTCACATGAAGCCCAGCCCATTGAGGTCTACAATGTGAGGTCCATGTGTGTTTTGACTCTCAACTATGCCTGTCAAGTCTTTCAGAATAAAATCATGTGATATCCTGGCTGAGATTCCAAGTGATCAGTCGAAAGCCACCCTTGGCCTAGATTTCAGTTTCCAATGGCGACTCTCATGCGTGGCCTTCTAAAATCGCAACACAATTCATGACAATACTTCTCTGAGGTCAGTTCCAGAACTCAGTCTCTAAGGTGAATCATACCAAAGTTCTAGCCCTGGTGGATCCAGTCATTTCTTCCAACCACTACACAAATGAACACAATTAAAACCAAAACACTCCCACATGGTCCTCACCTTCTTCCATATAGACACTCATTATAACCTCTGGCTGGAGGTTTCCATGAGGGGCGCAGCACAAGACAGTATCCAAAACAAGCTCCCTTATCCCTTATTTGCTTAAAGTCAGCTGGGCCTGGACACCATTCCTGTGAACCAGGAGTGATAAAATAAGCCTGGCCTTAATACTGCTCTGCTTCTCCAATTTGAGGCCTACTGACTGTCAGGTATAGATTCTTAATGTGATTTAAAGTAATGAAAAAACCCAAGTTCATATGGGCTACCCTCTGCAGGGCTTTGAAGAACTCATTTGACCCAAAGGATCCCTAGTCTCATTTGATGGAGATCAGAAACCTATCAGAGTAAGGCAAGATACTTCATACACAATTACTGATATTTTTGCCATTTTGGTTTTGGAAGCACACATGGGATCTTTCTTTAGTTCCATCAGGTGCTGAGAATCTAAGCCACTGCCTCACACAGGGCCAAGTGGCTGATTCAGACACATCTCTTTCCAAAGCAATTAAGCAAAGATACACAGGTGATGCCCATTCATTTCCATTTGAAAACAGTTTTCTTCAGGCTTCACAAATTGGTGGCCTGAGGCAGAGACCTTCCTGACTCTCAGAGCAACAGAAAAATAGGTAAGCAAAAGGCCCAAAGCAGGGTGTCTCTACTGAGACTTTCTTTGTCACACTGATATCTGAGTTTTCTGAGATGCTTGCTATTCCCTTCAGCTATCCAGTATATGGCAATGTCACAGAGCTTGGAGGTGGTACATATCTTGGACACAAAACCCTGAGCCTACTCTGGAGAGTGGCCAGAATTCAGGAAGAAAACAGGAACTTCGGAAGATAGTAGGTGTTGCCCGTCCCTAAAGCAACCTGCAGTCCACTCATAAATTGGGCAGGATGAATGTTGGCAAGCTTTCTACTAGACAGGACACATCCATTGATGCATTATCTTTTATAATGTCTACAACCACGGACACAGTGGGATACACAGGCATACAAACAATCACCTTGTCAACTGACTTAATATAAACAGTCCACTCTAAAGCAAACAAACCGCCTTTCTTACCTATTCTCAGAACATGAGACATAACCACAAAATCACAATCACACCCACAACGACACCTCCTTTATTCAAGTAGGTCTGTGACTAATTGGAATGTACTCTGACTGATGGGCCATACTATGTTTCCTTGAAATGGCCTGTCCTTCTCAGATCTGGTCACCTTGGCCAACACTGTGAAGTTTTCAGGAGCCCGTGGTGAGCCACTACCTGCTTTCTCAGGAAATTCCCCTTTTTAGAGCTCTCTTGGCATTTGGCAATCCTCACATCAGTAGGTACCAAGGAAGACTTACTCTGTCCTTGGTTATTCCAAACAACTGAGCCCACTGGGTAAGAAACTGGGACTGACTCTGGGTGCCTGGCTTCCTGGATCCCAAGTTCAGAGAGATCCGTCATCAAGGAAGAGAGGTAGGTCACCTCATTCAGGAACTGAATGAGGTTACTGCCGTGGCAACCACTTTGTCCTAACAATTGCTTTCAAGGGTCCCATGAGATGGTGGCTGCCCCTACCTCCTGTGACACTTTCACAAGTTAGAATGGTATATCAACCATTGGCACCTGGGAACAGCTCTCCACACAGGCCTGGTTTGGTCCATCTTCTCTACATTAAGAAGAGAGAAGCTGTTTCAGACACAACCCTTCATCCTGACCAGGTTGTTTGCCATGGAGGATGACTTTTGCTCTCTTAGGTCCTCCATAGCTGCTTACAACTTCTCCAGGAATCATTTCTGCATGGACCTTTGAGTTTCTCAGCATGTGGAAGATCCCCTATATTCCTGTATTGTAAGAACAACTCTATCCCTGCTCTTCTGTAAAGTTAAATTGACTGAACAGTGTATGGTTAGGTTAACTAACAGGTTCGATTTGGATTAGGAATCTTTTTGCGGGATGAATAATGGTATTGGGAAACTGCGATATTTACAAGAATATATAGGTGAATTATAAGTATGAAAACAGAAATCTAGCTAAGATTTGAAGCCCAAAAGGGCATTGGGCCCTTGATTGGGATACGTAGCTTTGAATTATGTTCTGCACTGATGTGTCAGGTAAATCGATATACAATGGCTTAGGTCCTTGTACCATGGATGATTAAATGTAGAAGAGAACTTCCAGTCAAAAGGGATAGTCGGTAGGATTCGGAAGATTCTCGGTAGGTTTAGAAAGAAGAGTGAGTATAGGATTTGGACCAAATGTTGTTTAGCAATAGGGTTTCTGGTAGACAGTGAATGTTAATGTCAGCACAAGTGAAGAGACAGTCACAATGATGAACTGGGGAAAATAGTTAGGAAAGCTGATATCAATAGAGACATTACAAAATCAGGCAAAGTATGAAGTGAGTGATAGGATTAGATATTTTCAACAGGGTTGAGTTTGAATATATAATCTTAGAAAGAAACAAATGTGTAGTGACCAATAGGATTGACATTTGACAGCATTAGGCAACCTGGACATGGATGTTTAGTAATCCATGCTCACTTTTCATTTAGTCTTTGCTACAATCTTAAGTGTGACCTTTGCTTTTTTTGTCCAGAATATTACTGTGATAAAACGTATATGTAGATCAGGTGACATGACTATTTTTCCACCATTTCTGGCAGCAACATATTCAAGACGTATAAATTAGTAATGGGTGTAAAAAGAGGTGTACCCTTTGTCTGTGCATATAGAGATAATGCATGAATAGACCATACTGTGAATAAATAATATATCTGGTTCCGACTTTAAATAATGGATTGAAATTATATGTGAAAAAATACAAGAAATCTTATATTGACATACAAACATTCATTCCAACCAGTTATATATCTAATGGCCACATTAAGGTTATGGTTTATCATGAAGGGTGTGTGAGTTTTGCTTCAAAAGTGATTATGGAAATCTAAAATAATGTGTTTGGAAAGAAGTCTCATGAAAAGACCAGTCAAGAAACCTGGAGGAATACATGTTTTATGAAGCAGGAAGTGATTGTGAAACAAATGCGTATAAATTTGTGAACTTGTGGATGAAATATATATATCCTATGATTTGTAAAAATTGAAGAAATAGTAATGTACCAGTGTTGAATGAAAATAAACGTCAGAATACACATCATGTCCCATACGAATCTACTTGATTGATGTTAATCTGGGTTAGTTACTGTACAAATATTAGGATTTGTAAGCACCATTTACTGAAGTTAGTTTTCAGAACTATGAAACAAATGTGTATTTCAGGAGGATGAATATTTCTGAGAATAATTTTGTGAAAAGTTTATTATAAATCCACATTTTTGAACATGAATGAATTTAGGGAGTGTATTTAAGATACATACATTTCATATTTTAAAAATCAGGACAGTATATATATATATATATATATATATATATATATATATTCATAATTATATATTTGTGGATATATATATATATATATATATATATATATATATATATACACACACACATAAAACACACACACAGACATTAAAATGTAGGAATATATACGCCAATCGAAGTTCATCATAAAATATATAGCATCCACAGATGCAAAAATATTTATTTTACTGAACAAGGATTTATGTATAATGTTGTTCTACTAGGAAGCTCACCCATAGTTTGAATTTTCAGTTCCAACAGCGTTTAGAGGAGTGATCTCTTCTCACAACTTGTATCTGCCAAGTCAGTCACCTCACAAAAATGAACGTGTGATACCAGTGGTAGGATTCTATAAAGCATATAAAAATACATGTGCTGAATAGGCTACAGAGAAAGGAAGACAGGCATTTACATATTTGTTAACTTTAACAACACATGGAGAACTATTTCAATTAAAAATTGACTAGATTTATAACACCTACCATTTATCATGAAAAAGGCAAGTCCAACTATACCCCACGCCTCCTCTGAACTGCTTGTATTTCTATTCTGTTTGGGTTGTTTTTCTCCATCATTTGGATTAGTAGACAGAGTATAGTAGGGTATGGGTGATTGTCAGGGATTCAGTATTTTCAATGGTATATAGGAAAATGAATCCAATGTGTATAAAAATATATGCTACACAATTATCTTCCCACTCTCATCCAGAACAATACCTTTACATTACCTTCACCTCAAGTAAGACACAATTAGGGTAGAAGAGTTTGAAAATCCGTGAATGCATATCTGGGGTGGAAACAGTACTAAGAAACAAATACGTATTTCAGGTGGATGAATATTTCTGAGAATAATCTTGTGAAAAGTTGATTATAAATCCACAACATAAATATGAATGAATTTAGGAAGTGTGTAATAAGGCACATATTTCATATTTTGAATACTCCTGAGAGTGTATCTATATATATATTTATATACACACACAGAGACAGACATTAAAAATTGCAATATATATGCCAAACGAAATTCACCATAAAATGTATATCATCCACAGATCCAAATATATTCATTTTACTGAACATGGATTTATGTATAATGTTGTTCAACTAGGAAGCTCACTCACATTTGAATTACCAGTTCTAGCAGCGTTTAGGAGGAGTGATCTCTTCTTCCAATTTGTATCTGCCAAGTCAGCCACCTCACAAGAATGTACGTGTGGTACCAGGTAGGATTCTATATGTGCATATAAAAATACGTGTGTTGAATAGGCTACAGAGAAAGGGGGACAGGAATTCACTTATTTGTTAACTTTAAAAACGCATGGAGAACTATTTCAACAAATAATTGACTAGATTTATAACTGCTACACTATACCATGCAAAAGGCAACTCCAACTATAAAACATACCTCATCTAAACTGCTTGTATTTCTGTTATGTTTGTGTTAATTTTCTCCATCATATTAGGATTAGTAGTCAGAGTCTAATAGGGTATATGTTAGTTTCAGGGATTCAGCATTTCTAATGGAAAATAGGAAATTGAATCCAATGTGTATGCAAATATGTGCTACACAAAAATCTTCCCACTTTCATCCAGAACAATGCCTTGACATTACATTCTCCTCAAGTAAGACACAATTAGAGGATAAGAGTTAGAAAATCTGTGAATATATATCTGGAATGGAAAATACTCTGGAGTTTACAACTTTGGAGGTGGTAGAGAAGATTCTAAAAGTAAGGGACAGGGTAAACATTCCACAAACATGTAGCTCTGCTGGCCTAAATACTTTTTGAGAAACTGCCTCTAAGAGTGGGCACTTGAAGTATTTGATGTTCTGAGGAGATTTAGTTCCTTTGTAGAGAAACCATGAAAGCTGGGTCTGCATCTATGTTACTTGGAGGACATGGTTTCTTATTATCCAATGAACATGAGGCAGCAGTGCTGAATTCTCTCTTTGTAGGTAAACTATGGACACTGGGGTCTAAGTGTCTTTCAGTGTGGACTGTGAAGCCAATTGGTCATCCTCCACTTTTCGTGGTGTTTCTCGCTGCTGCACTGGGAGTTTGGTATTTGCTTCAAAAAATACAAGGAGTTAAAATGGGACAGAGTGGTGGAGGGAGTTCTTTAAGGTGTGGTGAGTCAGGGTCTTCAGGAGAATGCACCAACCAAGGTTCTATCCCATGTAGATTGCCCCCTTGAGAATAGCAACATGATTCTGAACATTGCAGTGAATCCTCTCCATATAACAATATGGCTTTACATATATGGGTCTGCTGGCTGCACCATGTCAGTCACAAGCCATTTGGAAGCCAATGGCTGATCCACATGGCCGCAACACAGATGTTTTATCACACAATTGCATACCACTGCTCTAGGCCCACTACTCACCAGGCTCCAACTTACTGGCATATCTGTTCTACACCATTTTCATGAAACAAAGTCAATCAAGGCAGTGTCTGGTATACTCAGGATCAGAAACAGGACATCCAAAGTATTTCCAGTGCCAGCTGATCATGAAAATATCAAAAATTTCATGATAATTTTCTAGCCATTTTTCACGGATAAAGTTTGAGGCTCTGAGGGATTCAATTAATTCAGGAACCATTAAATGGTGAAGAAGCTAATTTCAATGAAAGCTCTGGAGCACTCTCACAGGCAAGGTTTCCCTAAGGGTGGCCAAAATGTCACATGAAGCCAGGCCCATTGAGATCTACAATATGAGGTCCATGTGTGTTTTAAACTCAAATATGGCTGCCAAGTCTTTAAGAAAAATTGTATGTTATATCCGGGCTGAAATTCCCAGTGTTCTGTGGAAATCCAACCTGGGCCTAGATCTCAGGTTCCAAGGGCGACTCTCATGTGTGACCTCCTAAAATCCCAACACAATTCATGGCAATACTTCTCTGAGGTCAGTTAAAGAACTCAGTCTCTAAGGGGAATCACACCAGAGTTCAAGCCCAGTGGAACAGTCATCTCTTCCAACCGCCACACAAATGACCACAATTAAAACCAAAATACTCCCACATGGTCCTCATCTTTTTCCATATAGACACTCCTTATAACATCTGGCTGGAGTTTTCAATGAGGTCCACAGCCCAAGTCAGTGTCCAAATTAAGGTCCTGTTCCCCTCATTTGTCTAACATCAAGGTGGCCTGGACACACTTCCTGTAAACCAGGAATGATCAAATAGGCCTGCCATTAATACTGCTTGGCTTTTTCAATTTGAGGCCTTCTGACTCTGTGGTTTAGATTCTTTATGTGAATTTGAGTCATGAGAAAATCCAAGCCCCTCTGCAGAGATTTGAAGAACTCATTTGGCCCAAAGGATTCCTATTCTCACTTGATGGAAGTCAGGATCCTAACAGAGGAAGGTAAAAGAATTCATTCACAATGAGTGAATATTTGCCATTTTGGTTTTGGATGCACACATGTGATCTTTCTTTTGATCCATCAGGTGCTGAGAATCTAAGCCACAGCCTCACACAGGGCCAAGAGGATGATTCAGACACATCTTTTTCCAAAGCAATTAAGCAAAGAGACACAGGTGATGCCCTTCATTTCCATTTGAAAAATGTTTTCCTCAGGCTTCCCAAAGGGGTGGCCAGAGCCAAAGACATCCTGAGATTCAAGGCAACAGAACAATAGGTTAGCAAAAGGCCCAAAGCAGGGTTTCTCCACTGAGACTTTCCTGGTCACACTGATATCTGAGTTTTCTGAGATGCTGGCCATTCCCTTCAGATATCCAGTACATGGCCATGTGACAGAGATTGGAGGTGGTACATATCTTGGACACAAACCCAAGAGCCTATTCTGAAGAGTTGTCAGAATTCAGAAAGAAAACAGGGACTTAATAAGGTAGTAGGTGTTGCCTATCGATATGGAAACCACACTCCATTCATTAATTGGGCAGGATGAATGCTGGGAAGCTTTCTACTAGAGGGGACACATGCATTGATGCATTCTCTTTCTAATGTATACAACCACGGACACAGTGGGATACACAGACATAGAAACACTCACCTTGTAAAACGACTTACTAGAAACAGTTCACTGCAAACCAAAGAAACCTCCTTTCCTACCTATTCTCAGAACAGAGACAAAACCACACACCCACACTCAAAAAGACACCTCCTTCCCCCAAGTAGGGCTGTGATTATCCGGAGTGTCCTCTGACAGGTTTGCCATACTATGTTCCCCGGTAATGGTCTGTCCTGTCTCAGATCTGATCTCCTTGTACAACTCTGTAAAGCAGTCAGGAGCCAGCGGTGAGCCACTACCTGCTTAGTCAGGAAAGGCCCGTGTTCATATCTTTCCTGGCATTTGGCCATCCTCACATCAGTCAGTACCAAGAAGACTGACTCTGTCCTTGGTGATTCCAAACAAATGAGACCACTTGGACTATGACTGGGACTGGCTCTGGTGCTTGGTTTCCTTGGTCCCAAGTTCAGAAAGTTCCATCAACAAGGAAGTGAGGTAGGTCACTTCCTTTAAGAACTGAATGAGGTCACTGCCTTGGCAACCACTTTGTCCTAACAGTTGCTTCCAAGGGTCCCATGAGATGGAGGCTGCCCCTACTTCCTTTGGCACTTTCACAACTTAGAATGGTATATCAACCTTAGGCACCCGAGAACAGCTCTCCACACAAGCCTGGTTTGGTCCATCTTCTCTACAGTAAGAAGATAGAGGCTGATTCATACAAAACCCTTCATCCTGACCAGGTTGTTTGCCATGGAAAATGACTTTTTGTCTCTAAGGTCCTTCATTGCTGCCTACATCTTCTCCAGGGATCATTTCTGCATGGACCTTTGAGGTTCTTAACAGGTAGAGCATCCCCTACATTCCTGTATTGTAAGAACAATCTGTCTCTGCTCTTCTGTAAAGTTAGATTGAGTGAACAGTGTATGGTTAGGGTTAATTTCATGTTCGATTTGGGTTAGGAATCATTCTGCTGGATTAATAATGGTATTGGGAACCTGTGATATTTATAAGAATATCGAGGTTAAATATATGTATGAAAACAGAAATTAAAGTAAGATTTGAATCCCAGAAGGGCATTGGGCAATTGATTGGGATATTTAGCTTTGAATTACTATCTGCACACATGTCTCAAATAAATCGATATACAATGGCAGAGGAACTTGAACCTTGGATGATTGAATGCTGAAGAGAACATCCAGTCAAAAGGGATTGTCGGTAGGATTAAGAAGATAGTCTCAGTTATTAATATGGTATTATGTAAAAATGTGGATGTGTAACCGATGTGATTCTGCAACTTGTATTTGGGGTAAAAATGGGAGCTAATAACCCATTTGAATCAAATGTATGGAAGATGATATGCCATGAGCTTTGTAATGTTTTGAACAACCAATTAAAAATTTTTTTTTTAAAAAAAGAAGATAGTCGTTATGTTTAGCAAGTAGAGTTAGTATAGGATATGTAACAAAAGTTCTTTAGCAATTTTTTTCGGGCAGTGAGTGAATATAAATGTCAGCACATATGAAGAAATCAGACACAATGATGAACTGGGGAAAATTTGTAGAAAAGCAGATATCAATAGAGACATTAGGAAATCAGGCAAAGTATAAAGTGAGTGATAGAATAAGACATTTTCAACAGGGTTGAGATTGAATATCTAATCTTAGGAAGAAACAAATATGTAGGTCACCAATAGGATTGACATTTGAGAGCATTAGGCAACATGGACATGGATATTGTTAGTAATCCATGTTCACTTTACATTTAGGCTTTGGTACAATCCTAAGTGGGACCTTTGCATTTTGTTTCCAGAATATTACTGTGATAAAATGTATATGTAGATCAGATGACATGATTTTTTCTTCCACCATTTCTAGGAGCAGTATTTTGAAAACGTATAAATTAGCATTGGGGGTAAAAAGAGGTGTACCCTGTTTTTATGAATATACAGATAATGCATGAATAGACCTTAATTTCAATAAATAATACAACTTGTTCCACTTTAAATAATGGATTGAATTGATATCTGAAAATATATAAGAAATCTTATATTGATATGCAATCATTCATGACAACCAGTTATACACCTAATGTTAATATTAGGGTACGATTTATCATGAAGTTTGTGTGAGTTTTGCTTCAAATGTGATTATGGAAATCGAAAATAATGTGTTTGGAAAGAAGTCTCATGAAAATGCCAGTCAAGGAACACCGAGGAATTCATGAGTTCTGAAGCAGGAAGTGATTGAAATTGAAAAAAATGACGATAAATTTGCTTACTTGTGGATGAAATATTATAATATGATGTGAATAAACTGAAGAAATAGTAATGTACCAGTGCTGAATAAAAATGAACATCAAAATACACATCATGTCCCACAGGAATCTTCTCGCATTGATGTTAAACTGTGTCAGTTACTGTAGAAATATTAGGATTTCTTTGCACCATTCACCAAAGTTATTTTTCTTTTTTTTAATTTTTATTTATGCTTGTTCAAAACATTACATAGTTCTTGATATATCATATTCCACACTGTGATTCAAGTGGGTTATGAACTCCCATTTTTACCCCATAAACAGATTGCAGAATCACATCAGTTACACATCCATTGATTTACATATTGCCATACTAGTGTCTGTCATATTCTGTTGCCTTTCCTAACCTCTACTATCCCCCTCCCCTTACCTCCCCTCTCCTCTTCTCTCTCTACCTCTTTACTGTAATTCATTTCTCCCCCTTGTATAATTTTTTTCTTTCCCTCACCTCCTCTTGTAAGTAATTTTGTATAACCCTGAGGGTCTCCGTTTATTTCCATGCAATTTCCCTTCTCTCTCCCTTTCCCTTCCTCCTCTCATCCCTGTTTAATGTTAATTTTCTTCTCATTCTATTCGTCCCTACTCTGTTCTTAGTTAATCTCTTTATATCAAAAAGACATTTGGCATTTGGTTTTAGGGATTGGCTACCTTCACTTAGCATAATCTGCTCTAATGCCATCCATTTCTCTGTAAAAATTTTGTCATTTTTTTAATGCAGAGTAATACTCCATTGTGTATAAATGCCTCATTTTTTATCCATTCATATATGGAAGTGCATCTAGGTTGGTTCCACAGTCTTGCTATTGTAAATTGTGCTGCTATGAACATCAATGTAGCAGTGTCCCTGTAGCATTTTTTTTAGGTCTTTAGGGAATAGACTGAGAAGGGGAATACCTGGGTCAAATGGTGGTTCCATTCCCACCTCTACAAGAAATCTCCATACTGCTTTCCAATTTGGCTGCACCAATTTGCAGTCCCACCAGCAATGTACAAGTGTACACTTTTCTCCACATCCTCGCCAGCACTTGTTGTTGTTTGAGTTCATAATAAATATCTGGAATGGAAAATGCTCAGGAATTCACAACCTTGAAGGTGGTAGAGGAGTTTCCAAAAGTAAGGGACAGGGTAAATACCACAAACATGGAGCTGTGTCGGCCTTAAGACTTCTTGAGAAAATGCCTCTGAGGTTGGGCACTTGAAATATATGTTGTTGTCAGGAGCTTTAGCTTCCTTTGTAGTGAGACCATCAAAGCTGAGTCTGCATCTATGTGACCTGGACGACATGTTTTTTTTATTTTCCTATGAACACGAGGCAGCAGTACTGAATTCTCTCTTTGTAGGCAAACTGGGGCTACTGGGGGCTAAGTGTCTCCCCATGTGGACTGTGAAGCCATTTGATCATCCTTCACATTTAATCATGTTATTTGATGCTGCACTGAAAGTTTGGTATTTACTTTACCAAATAAAGGAGTTTTACTGTGATACAGTGCTGCAGGGAGTTCTGTCACCTGTGGTGGTCAGGATCGGCAGGAGAATGTACCAAGAAGGCTTCTATCACACATAGTTGCCCCCTTGACCATAGCAACATGATTCTGAACATTTCCCTGAAACCTCTCCATACAACAAGATGCCTTTACATCCAAAGGTCTGCTAGCTGCACCATGTCAGTCACAAACCATTTATAAGCCAATGGCAGATCCACGTGGCCCCACCACAGATGTTTTTTCACACACCTACACTCTACTGCTCTTGGCCCACTACTCAGCAGGCTCCAACTTACTGGCATATCTTTTCTACACCATTATCATGAAACTCAGTCAAACCAGGCACTGTCTTGTATACTCATGATAAGCAACAGGACATCAAATGGTTTTCCAGTGCCAGCTGGTCATGGAAATTTCAAAAATTTCATGGTATTTTCTAGCCATTTTTCAAGGATGAAGTTGGAGTTACTGTGGGTTTCAATTCATTCAGGAACCATTAAATATTGAGGAATCTCATTTCAATGGAAGCTCTAGAGAACTCTCACAGGCAAATCTTCTGAAAGAGTGGCCCAAGGTCACATAAAGCCAGCCACATTGAGGTCTACAATTTGAGGTCCATGTGTGTTTTGACTCTCAACTATTGCTGCCAAGTCTTTCAGAATATAATCAAGTGATATCCTCACTGAGATTCCCAGTGCTCTGTGGAAAGCCACCCTGGGCCTAGATCTCAGTTTCCAAGGGTGACTCTCATGCGTGGCCTCCGAAAATTCCAACACAATTCATGGCAATACTTCTCTAAGGTCAGTTTCAGAACTCAGTGTCCAAGGGGAATCCCACAAGAGTTGAAACACAGGTGGACGCAGTCATCTTTTCCCACTGCCACACAAATGACAACAATGAAAACCAAAACACTCTCACATGGCCCTCATGTTCTTCCATATAGACACTAATCATAACCTCTGGCTAGAAGTTTCCATGAGGGGCGCAGACCAAGACACTGTCCAAAATAAGCTCCCTTTCCCCTCATTTGCCGAAAGTCAGGGTGGCCTACACACCCTTCCTGTGAACCAGAACTGATCAAATAGGCATGGCGTTAATACTGTTCTGCTTTTCCAATTTGAGGCCTACTGACTGTCAGGTATAGATTCTTTATGTGATTTGGAGTCATCAGAAAACCCAAGCACTTCTGCAGGGGTTCAAAGAACTCTTTTGAACTAAAGGATCCTGATTCTTACTTGATGAAGGTCAGGAATCTAATAGAGGAAGGCAAGAGACTCATTTGCCATTTCTGTTTTGAATGCACACATGGAATCTATCTTTTGATGCATCAGGTGCTGAGAATCTAAGCCACAACCTCACACAGAACCAAGAGGCTGATTCAGACACATCCTTTTACAAAGCAATTAAGCAAAGAGCCACAGGTGATGCCCATTCATTTTCATTTGAAAACTGTTTTCTTCAGGCTTCACAAAGGGGTGGCCAGAGGCAAAGACCTTCCTGACATTTAGGGCAACAGAAGAACAGGTAAACAAAAGACACAAAGCAGGGTTTCTCCACTGAGACTTTCCTGGTCACACTGATATCTGAGTTTTCTGAGATGCTCCCCATTCACTTCAGCTATCAAGTACATGGCCATGTCACAGAGCTTGGAGGTGGTATATATCTTGGACACAAAACCATGAGCCTATTCTGGAGAGTGGCCAGAATTCAGGAAGAAAACAGGATCTTAGGAAGATAGAAGGTTTTGCCCATCCAGAAGGCAAGCCGCAGTCCATTAATCAATTGGGCAGGATGAATGCTGGGAAGCTTTCTACTAGACAGGACACATCAATTAATTCATTCTCTTTTCTAATGTCTACAACCACAGACACAGTGGGATACACAGACATAGAAACACTTACATGTCAAACGACTTACTAGAAACAGTCCAATCCAAACCAAACAAACCACATTTCCTACCTATTTTCAGAACATGTGACAAAACCACGAAACCATAACCACTCCCACAAAGGCACCTCCTTCCCCCAAGTAGGTCTGTGACTATCCAGAGTGTCCTCTGACTGGTGGGCCATAAAATGTTCTCCCGAAATGTCCTGTCCTGACTCAGATCTGGTCTCTTTGGCCAACTTTGTGAAGTTGTCAGGAGCCAGCGGTGAGCCACTACCTGCTTTCTCAGAAAAGGTCCCTCTTCAGAGCTCTTCTGGCCTTTGGCCATCCTCACATAGGTCGGTACCAAGAAAGACTGACATTGTCCTTGGTAAAACTGAACAAGTGAGCCCACTGGGACTGGGACTGGGACTGGCTCTGGGTACCTGTCTTCATGGATCCCAAGTTCAGAGAATTCCTTCACCAAGGAAGTGACGTAGGTCACTTCCTTCAGGAACTGAATTAGGTTACTGCCATGTCAAACAATTTGTCCTAACAGTTGCTTCCAAAGTCCAATGAGTTGGAGGCTGCCCCTTCTTCCAGTGAAACTTTCACAATTTTGCATTGTATATCAACCATAGGCACCCAAAAAAAGCTCTCCAGATAGGCCTGGTTTGGTCCATCTTCTATACATTAAGAAAAGAAATGTTGATTCAGACACATCCCTTCATGCTAACCAGGTTGTTTGTCATGGAAGATGACTTTTGCTCTCTGACATCATTCATAGCTGCCTACATTTAATCCAGGGATCATTTCTTTAATGACCTTGGAGGTTCTCAGCAAGTGGAAGATCCCCTAATTTCTGTATTGAAAGACCAACTCTGTCCCTGCTCTTCAGTAAAGTTAGATTGAGAGAACAGTGTATGGTCAGGGTTAATAACATGTTCCATTTGGGTTAGGAATCATTCTGCGGGATGAATTATGGTATTGGGAATGTGCGATATTTATAAGAATATAAGTGAAATATAAGTATGAAAACAGACATCTAGGTAATATTTGAAGCCCAGAATTGCATTGGACCCTTGGCTGGGATTCTTAGCTTTGAATTATATTCTGCACAGATGTCTCAGATAAATCAATATACAATGGCATAATTCCTTGTACCTTGGTTGATTGAATGTTGAAGAGAACATCCAGTCAAAAAGAAATAATTTGTAGGATTAGTAAGATTGTTGGTCGGTTTTGAAAGAAGAGTGAGTATAAGATTTGGATGAAAAGATCTTTAGCAATAGGGTTTCGGATAGAGAGTGAATGTAATTGTCAGCACATGTGGAGAGTCTGTCAAAAGGATGAACTGGGGAAAAAAGTAGGAATGCAGATATCAATTGACTTAGGATATCAGGCAAAGTATAAAGTGAGTGATAGAATTATACATTTTCAACAGGGTTGAGTTTGAATATATAATCTTAGGAAGAAACAAACCTGTAGTCACCAATAGGATGAACTTTTGAGAGCATTAGGCAATATGGACATGGATGTTTTCCGTAATCCATGCTCACTTTTCATTTAGGCTTTGGTACAAACATAAGTTTGACCTCTTCTTTCTGTGTGCAGAATATTACTGTGGTAAAATGTATATGTAGATCAGGTGACATGAGTATTTCTTCCACCATTTCTGGGAGCAATATTTTGAAGACGTATCAATTATTTTTGGAGGTAAAAATGGTGTACACTGTGTCTATAATTATAGAGATAATGCATGAATAGACCATACTGTAAAGAAATATTATAACTGGTTCTAACTTTAAATAATGGATTGAATTGATATCTGAAAATATACAGAAAATCTTACATTGATATACAATCCTTCATTCCAACCAGTAATATATATAATGGTTATATCAGCATTATGGTTTTTCATGAAGAATGTGTGAGTTTTGCTTCAAAAGTGATTATGGAAATCGGAAATAATGTGTTTGGAAAGAAGTCTCATGAAAAGACCAGTCAAGAAACCTGGAGGAATACATGTGTTTTGAAGCAGAAAGTGATTGAAAGTGAAACAAATGCCTATAAATTTGTGAACTTGTGGATCAAATATATATACTATGATGTGCGTAAACTGAAGAAATAGTAATGTACCACTGTTACATAAAAATGAACGTCAAAATACACATCATGTCCTCTCCCACAGGAATCTACTTGCATTGATGTTAAACTGGGTCAGTTATTGTAGAAATATTAGGATAATGCCGCAGTCTTGCTGGGCACAATCAGCAGCCACTTGTCAAAAGAAAATAACTTTATTTTTAGAACCACACATGCCAAACAAAACAGCCTCTCAGGAAAAACCTTCAGAGCCCCAACTGCCACCACTGGCTTCCCAAAACCTCTCCCTCCCACAGGAGCCTCTCTCCGCCTCCCACAATATTCCTGCTCTTGAGGGCGATTGGCTGGGTCATGTGGGCGGAGTCAAAAAAAGTCCCCCAATGAGCAGTTTTGTGGTCTGAAAGGGCAGGGAAACAGCCCATTGAGCATCACCGCAGAGGAGCCAATCAGCTAGGTGTTGCTGGGGCCGCTGTGAGCCAATCATCAGCCGGCAGCTGGAAGTTTGCTGGCAGCAGGAATTTTGCTGGGGCCCCTTCGGCTGTGGCTCTCAACATCTTCGCCTCTCTGTTTAAACAACACGCATGTGGCTTAGGGACCGTGCCTGGCTTAGGTTGTCCAATAGTACATATGGTCTTTACCCGTTAAGTTGGTGCCATTGCAATTGGATCTTACCCGTCACTGACTACCCGTCCAGTATAGAGCTACACCTGTGGAGAGGTCTTTGTACCAGCGGGGGTGGGTGAGGTTCTTTGCCTCACCTCTGTTGGCCCCCCAAATTTTAGCTGGACGATCATGACACGCAGAAGGGAGGAAGATACACCAAGCCAATTGATGGCTCCTTTTGGAAAAATTGTACCACCGATGACATCATCAGCAAATATACCCCAACACTACCACAAGTCGCTGCACCAACAGATAGTTCACAATGCATTTAGGTGAGTTCACAATCTGTCCAGGCAAGTTCTGCAAGCAGTACAGGGATGGCTATTGCAGAAGCTGTAGATTGGTATTATCTTTGATTTCACCTGCACTGGGATGAAGATAGGAACTCTGGCAATAATGTCTAAAGAAAAAAATTATGTAATATTCCAGAAGGCACTAAAACCAAAAAAAAAAAAAAAATATGTAACATTCGAGAGGGCACATCAAAAACCAAAATGGCCCAAAAAGCAGTCATTGAGGATGAAGTCTCTCACTTTCCTCTGTAAGGTTCCTGACCTCCATAAAATGAGAATAGGGATTTATTGGGTCAAATGAGTTCTTCAAAACCCTGCAGAGTGTAGCCAATGGGTTATTGGGTTTTTTCATTACTCCAATTCACATCAAGAATCTATACTCCACAGACAGTAGGCCTCAAATTGGAGAAGCAGAGCAGTATTAAAGTCAGGGTTATTTGATCACTCATGGTTCACAGAATGGGTGTCCAGGCCACCCTGACTTTAGGCAAATGAGAGGAAAGGGAGATTATTTTGGACACTGTCTTGGGCTGTGCCCCTCAAGGAAACGTCAAGCCAGAGGTTATGATGAGTGTCTATATGGAAGAAGATGAGGGCCATTTGGGAGTGTTTTGGTTTTCTTTGTGGTCATTTATGTGGCAGTCGGAAAAGATGACTGGGTCCACCAGGGCTTGAACTCTGGTGTGATTCCTCTTAGAGACTGAGTTCTGGAACTGACCTCAGAGAAGTATTGCCATGATTTGTGTTGGGATTTTAGGCGGCCACCCATGAAAGTCGCCCTTTGAAACTGAGATCTAGGCCCGGGGTGGCTTTCCACAGAGCACTGGGAATCTCAGACAGAATATCATATGATGTTATTTTGAAATACTTGCCAGACATAGTTGAGAGTCAAAACACACATGGACCTCACATTGTAGACCTCAATTGGCCTGGCTTCATGTGACTATTTGGCCACTCTTTGGAAAGCCTTGCCTGTGAGAGTTCTCCAGAACTTTCATTGAAATGAGCTTACTCAACATTGAATGATTCCTGAAAGAATTGAAACCCACAATGCCTCCAACTTCATCCTTGTAAAATGGCTAGATAAATACCATGAAATTTTTGAAATTCGCATGATGAGGTGGCACTGGAGAACCTTTGATGTCCTGTTGCTGATCATTAGTGTACCAGACAGTGCCTTGATTGATTGGGTATAATGAAAGTGGTGTAGAACAGAGATGCCGGTTAGATGGAGACTGCGGAGTAGTTGGCCCAGAGTTGTGGTGTGCAGGTGTGTGATAAAATATTTAGGGTGGTGCCATGTGGATCTGCCATTGACTTCCAAATGGCTTTTAGCTAACATGGTGCACCCAGCAGACCCTTATATGCAAAGGCATCTTGTTATATGGAGAGGTTTCAGGGCAATGTTCAGAATCAGGTTGCTATGGTCAAGGGGGCAAGCTATGTGGGATAGAAGCCGGGTTAGTGCTGGGTTAGTCTCCTGGAGACTCTGACCCAGCACATGTCACAGAACTCCCTCCAACACTGTGTCCCAGTTGAACTCCTTGTATTTCTTGAAGCGAATACCAAACTCCCAGTTCAGCACCAAGAAACACCATGAAAATTGGAGGATGACTAAATGGCTTCACAGTCCACATGGTTAGACACTTTGGCCCACTGGCCTCTGTTTACCTACAAAGAGAGAATTCAGCACTGCTGCCTCAGGTTCATTGGAAAATAAGAAACCATGTTCTCCAGGTCACATAGATTCAGACCCAGCTTTGATGGTTTCACTACAAATGAAGACAAAGCTCCTGACAACAATATATATTTCAAGTGCCACACCTCAGAGGCAGATTCTCCAGAAGTCTTTTTTCCAGCAGAGCTCCATGGTTGTGGAGTGTTTACCCAATCCCTTACTTCTGGAAACTCCTCTACCTGCTCCCAGGTTGAGAACTCCTGAGAATTTTCCATTCCAGATATGTATTCACAGATTTTCTAACTCTTCTTCTCTAATTGTGTCTCACTTGGGGCAAAGGTAATGTCAAGGCATTGTTCTAGGTGAGAGTGGGAAGATTATTGTGTAGCACATATTTGCATACACATTGGATACATTATCCTATTTTCCATTTGCAATACTGAATTTCTGACACTAACCCATACCCTACTAGACTCTGACTGCTATCCTAAAATGATGGAGAAAAAGAAACCTAACAGAATAGAAATACAGGCCTTTTGTAGGAGGCATGGTGTATACTTGGATTTTCCTTCTCCTTTATCAAGGATATGTGTTATAAATCTAGTCAACTTTTCATTGTAATATTTCTCCATGAGTTTTCAAAGTTAACACATATGTAAATTCCTGTCTCCTTTGCTCTGTAGCCTCTTTAGAACATGTATATTTTTATGCATATATAGACTCCTACCTGGTAACACACGTAAATTCTTGTGATCTCACTAACTTTGGAATATACAAATTATGAGAATAGATCACTTCCCCTAAATACTGATGGAACTGAAAATTCAAATTATGGGTGAGCTTCCTAGTGAACAACATCATACATAAATCCATGTTCAGTAAAATGAATATTTTTAGATATGTGGATGATATATATTTCATGATAAATTTCGATTGGCATATATATTGCTATATTTTATTGTTGTGTGTGTGTGTGTGTGTATATATATATATATATATATATATATATATATATATATATATATACCAGATTTTCCAGATTTTCCAAAATATGAAATATATGTGTCTTATTATACACTCCCTAAATTCATTCAAGTTCATGTATGCGATTTAAAATCAACATTTTACATGATTATCATCAGTCTGGCTGGGCACAATTCAGGAGCCAATTGTCAAAAGAAACAAACTTTATTTTTAGAACCACACAAGCCAAATAAAACAGCTTCTCAGGAAAAACCCTCAGAGCCCAACTGCCACCACAGTCTTCCCACAAGCCTCTCCCTCAACCACAAGCCTCCTCCTTTTGAGGCCGATTGGCTGGGTCACATGGGCGGAGCCAAAAAAGTTCACCAATGAGCAGCTCCGTTGTCTGAAAGGGCAGGGAAACATCCCATTGAGCATCACCACAGAGGAGCCAATCAGCTAGATGTTGCTGGGGCCTCTGTCAGCCAATCATCCACTGGCAGTCTGAAAGGGCGGGGAAACAGCTCAATGAGCATCTGCAATGAGCATCAAGGCAGAGGAGCCAATCAGCTAGATGTTGCTGGGGCCGCTGTGGAGCCAATCATCAGCCGGCAGCTGGAAGTTTGCTGGCAGCTGGAGGTTTCCTGGGGCCCCTTTGGCTGTGGCTCTCAACATCTCCCCCTCTCTGTTTAAACAACGTGCATGTGGCTTAGGGACCATGCCTGCCTTAGGTTGTGCAGTAGTACATATGGTATTTACTGGAGACCCTTGGCTGTGGCTATCAACAGGATTTGTATGTACCATTCACTGAAGTTAGTTTTCAGTACTAGGAAACAAATATGTATTTCAGGTGGATAAATATTTCTGAGAAAAATCTTGTGAAAAGTTGATTATAAATCCACATACTTGAACATAAATGAATTTAGGGAGTGTAAATAAGATACATATATTTCATATTTTGAAAAATCTGGAGAGAGAGTGTGTGTGTGTGTGTGTATACACACACAGACACATACAGATATTAAAATGTAGCAACATATATGCAAATCTAAATTCACTATGAAATATACATCAATCAAAGATCCAAAAATATTCAATTTTCTTAACAGGGATTAATGTATAATGTTTTTCAACTAGGAAGCTCACCCATTATTTGAATTATCAGTTCCAACAGCGTTTAGGAGGAGTGATGTCTTCTCACAAATTGTATCTCCCAAGTCAGTCACCTCACAAGAATGTAGGTGTGACACCAGGTAGGATTTGATATGTGCATATAAAAATACATGTGCTGAATAGGCTACAGACAAAGGGAGACAGGAATTCACATATTTGTTAACTTTAAAAACACATGGAGATCTATTTCAATTAAAAATAGACTGGATTTATAACACCTGACATTTATCATGCAAAAGGCAAGATCAATTATACACCATGCCTCCTCTGAACTGCTTGTATTTCAATTCTGTTTGTGTTACTTTTCTGCATCATATTAGAGTTAGTAGTCAGAGTCTAGTAGGGTATGGGTTCGTGTCAGGGATTCAGTATTTCGAATGGAAAATTGGAAAATGAATCCAATGTGTATGCAAATACGTGCTACACACAAAAAATTCCCACTCTCATTCAGAACAATGGCTTGAAATAACCACGCCCCATGTAAGAAACAATTAGAGGAGAAGAGTTAGAAAATCTGTGAATACATACGTAGAATGGAAAATGCTCAGTAGTTCACAACCTTTGAGGTGGAAGAGACGTTTCCAAACATTAGGGACAGGGTAAAACTCCACAAACATGGATCTCTGCTGG
Source organism: Callospermophilus lateralis (assembly GCF_048772815.1). Taxonomy (NCBI): domain Eukaryota; kingdom Metazoa; phylum Chordata; class Mammalia; order Rodentia; family Sciuridae; genus Callospermophilus; species Callospermophilus lateralis. Next base: position 8,448,825 of record NW_027515276.1, on the reverse strand, counting down.
CCTAAACACTTCTGGAGATACTGACAATGAGGTTGGGTACTTGAAATATATGTTGTTTTCAGAAGCTTTAGCTTCCTTTGTAGTGAGACCATCAAACTTGGGTCTGCATTTTTGTGACCTGGAGGACATGAATTCTTATTGTCCAATGAACATGAGGCAGCAGTGCTGAATTCACTCTTTGTAACTAAACTGTGGCCAATGGGGGATAAGTGTCTCCCCGTCTGGACTTTGAAATCATTTGGTCATCCTCCACTTTTCGTGGTGTTTCTTGCTGCTGCAGTGGGTGTTTTGTATTTGGTTCATGACATACAAGGACTTAAACTGGGACACAATGCTGGAGGGAGTCCTGTAACGTATGGTGTGTCAGGGTCTGCAGGAGAATGCACCAACCAGGCTTCTATCCCCCATTGCTTGCCCCCTTTACCATAGGAACTTGATTCTGAACATTGCCCTGAAAACTCTCCATGTAACATGATGCCTTTACATACAAAGTTCTGCTAGCTGCACCATGACAGTCACAAGCCATTTGGAAGCCAATGTAAAATCCACATGACCCCACCACAGATGTATTGTCACACACCTGCACACAACTGCTCTAGGCCTGCCATAAATACTGCTCTGCTTCTCCAATTTGAGGCCTACTTACTGTCAGGTATAGATTCTTTATGTGATTTGGCATCATGAGACAACCCAAGCAGTTCTGCAGGACTTTGAAGAACTCATTTGATCCAAAGGATCCCTATTCTCACTTGATGGAGGTCAGGAACCAAACAGAAGAAGGCAAGAGACTTCATCCACAACGACAGATTTTTTGCCATTTTGGTTTTGGATGCACACATGGGATCTTCTTTAGATCTATCAGGAGCTGAGAATCTTAGCCACAGCCTCAAACAGGGCCTAGTGTCTGACTAAGACACATCCCTTTCCAGAGCAATTAAGCAAAGAGCCACAGGTGATGCCCATTCATTTCCATTTGAAAACTGTTTCTTCACGCTTCACAAAGGGGTGGCCTGAGGCAAAGACCTTCCTGACATTCAAGGCAACAGAAACATAGATAAGCAAATGGAGCCAAGCAGGGTTTCTCCACTGAGACTTTACTGGTCACACTGATATCTGAGTTTTCTGAGATGTTCCCTTTCCCTTCAGCTATCAAGGACATGGCCATGTCACAGAGTTTGGAGGTGGTACATATCTTGGACAATAAACCATGATACTATTCTGGAGAGTGGCCAGAATTCAGGAAGAAAACAGCAACTTAGGAAGTTAGTAGGTGTTTCCCATCCATAAGGCAAGCAACAGTCCATTAATCAATTGTGCAGGAAGAATGCTGTGAAGCTTTCTACTAGACAGGACACATCCATTGATGCATTCTCGTTTCTAATGTCTAAAACCACTGACACAGTGGCTACACAGACATTGAAACACTCGCCTTGTCTATAGACTTACTAGAAACAGTCGACTCCAAACCAAACCAACCACCTTTCCTACCTATTCTCGGAACATGAAACAAAACCGCAAACTCACACCCACAACCAAAAAGGCACCTCCTTCCCAAAAATAGGTCTTTAACTATCTGGAGTGTCCTCTGACTGGTGGGCCATACTATGTTCCACTCGAAATGGCCTGTCTGGTCTCAGATCTTGTCTCCTTGGCCAACTCTGTTATTCTGCGAGGAGCCTGCTGTTAGCTACAACCTGCTGTCTCAAGAAAGGCCCCTCTTCAGAGCTCTACTGGCATTTGGCCATCCTCACATCAGTAGGTACCAAGAAGGTCTGACTCTGTACTTGGTAAATCCAAACAAGTGAGCCCACTGGGACTGGGACTGGGACTGGCTCTTGGTGCCTGGCTTCTTGCATCCCAATTTCAGAGAGTTCCATCACCAAGGAAATGAGGTATGTCACTTTCTTTGCAACTGAATGAGGTCACTGCCTTGGCAACAACTTTGTCCTAACACTTGCTTCCAATGGTTCCATGAGTTGGAGGGTGCCCCTACTTCCTGTGACAATTTGACTAGTTAGAATGGTATATCAAAATAGACACCATGGAACAGCTCTACACGCAGGCCTGGTTAGGTTCATCTTCTCTACATTAAGAAGAGACAGTCTGATGCATACACATCCCTTCATCCTGTCCAGGTTGTTTGCCATGGAAGATGGCTTTTGCTCATGCAGGTCCTTCATAGCTGCCTACATCTTCTCCAGGGATCATTTCTGCATCGAACTTTGAGGTTCTCAGCAGTTGGAAGATTACCTACATCCCTAATTGAAAGAATAGCCCTGTCCCTGCTCTTTTGTAATGTTAGATTGAGGCAACAGTGTATGGTTAGGGTTAATAACACGTTCGATTTGGGTTAGGAATCATTCTGCGGGATGAATAAGGTTATTGGGAACCTGCAATATATAGAAATATAGTGGTTAAATATAAGTATGAAAACAGAAATCTAGGTAAGATTTGAAGCTCAGAAGTGCATTTGGCAATAGATTGGGACACGTAGCTTTGAATTATGTTCTGCATACATGTTTCAGAAAAATTGATATACAATGGCATAGGACCTTGTACCTCAGATGATTGAATGTAGTAGAGTACATCCACTCAAAAAGGGATAGTCGATAGGATCAGGAAGATAGTCAGTATGTTTCGGAAGAAGATAGAGTATAGGATTTGGACCAAAGTTCATTAGCAATAGGGTTTCGGTTAGAGAGTGAATGTCAATGTCAGCACATGTGAAGGGTCAGTCACAATGTTGAACTGGAAAAAATATGTAGGAAAGTAGATATCAATAGAGACATTAGGAAATCAGGCAAAGTATAAAGTGAGTGAAAAAACTAGACATTTCCAACAGTTTTGAGGTTGAATATATAATCTTAGGAAGAAACAAAAATGTGGTCACCAATAGGATTGACATTTGAGAGCATTAGGCAACCTGGATATGGATGTTTTTAGTAATTCATGTTCAGTTTCCATTTAGGCTTTGGTACAATCATACGTGTGACTTTTGCATTTTGTGTCCAGAATATTACTGTGATAACATGCATATGTAGATCAGGTGACATGAGTATTTCTTCCACCATTTATGGGAGCAATATTTAGAAGACTAATAAATTAGTATTGGGGGTACTAAGAGGTGTACCCTGTGTCTATGAATATAGAGATAATGCATGAATAGACAATATAGTGAATAAATAATATAACTGGTTCCACTTTAAATAATGGAATAAACTGATATAAGAGAATATATAAAAAATACTATATTGTTATAAAATCATTCATTCCAACCAGTTATACATCTAATGGTGATATTATAGTTATGGTTTATCATGAAGTGAGTGTCAGTTTTGCTTCAAAAGTGATAAAAGAAATCAAAAATAATATATTTCGAAAGAAGTCTCATTATAAGACCAGTCAAGAAACCTGGAAGAATCCATGTTCTGAAGCAGGAAGTGATTGAAAGTGAAACAAATGCCTATAAGTTTGCTAAATTGTGGATGAAATATATATCCTATGATGTGCATAAATTGAAGAAATAGTAATGTACCAGTGTTGAATTAAAATGAATTTCAAAATACACATCATGTCACATAGGAATGTACTTGCATTGATGTTAAACTGGGTCAGTTACTGTAGAAGTATTAGTATTTGTATGCAACATTAACTGAAGTTAGTTTTCTGTACTGGAAACAATATGTATTTCAGGTGGATGAATATTTCTGAGAATGATCTTGTGAAAAGTTGATTATAAATCCATATACATGAACATGAAGGAATTTAGGGAGTTTATATAAGACACATATATTTCATATTTTGAAAAATCTGGAGAGTGTATGTATATTTATATATATATATATATATATATATATATATATATATATATATATATATATATATACAAAAAAACACACACAGACAATAAATTAGCAATCAAATTTATCATGAAATATATATCCTCCACAGATGCAAAATTATTTCTTTTAGAACATGTATTTATGTATAATGTTGTTCTTCTAGGAAACACACCCCTAGGTTAAATTTTCAGTTCCAACAGAGTTTAACAGGAGTGATCACTTCTCACAAATTGTATTTGCCAAATTAGCCACCTCACAAAATGTAGGTGTGATACCAGGTAGTGTTCTATATGTGCATTTAAAAATACATGTGCTGAATAGGCTACAGAGAAAGGGAGATAGGTATTCACATATTTCTTAACATTAAAAACACATGGAGAACTATTTCAATTAAAAATTGACTAGATTTATAACACCTACAATTAATCATGCAAAAAACAAGTCCAACTATACACTATGATTCCTCTGAACTGCTTGTATTCCTATTCTGTTTGTGTTATTTTTCTCCATCATATTAGGAGTAGTAGTCAGAGTCTATTAGGGTATGCGTTAGTGTCAAGGATTCAGTATTTCGAATGGAAATATGGAAAATGACTCTAATTGGTATGCAAATATGTGCTACACAAAAATGTTCACACTCTCATCCAGAAGATTGCCTTGACATTACCTTAGTTCCAAGTAAGATACAATTAGAGGAGAAAAGTTAGAAAATCTGTAAATACATATCAGGAATAAAAAATGCTCAGGAGTTCACAAACTTGTAGGTGGTAGAGGAGTTTCCAAAAGTAAGGGACAGGGTAAACACTTCACAAACATTGAGCTCTGCTTGTGTAAAGACTTCTTGAGAAACTCTTTGAGGTTGGCCTCTTAAAATACATGTTGTTGTCAGGAGCTTTAGCTTCCTTTGTTGTGTGACCATCAAATCTGGGTGTGCAAATATGTGACCTGAAGGACATTGTTTCTAATTTTCCAATGAAAATGAGGCAGCAGTGCTGAATACTCTTTTTGTAGTTAAACTATGGCCACTGGGGTGTAAGTGTCTCCCCGGGTTGACTGTGAAGCCATTTGGTCATGCTCCAATTTTCGTGGTGTTACTCCTTGGTGCACTGGGAGTTTGGTATTTGCTTCATGAAATACAAGGAGTTCAACTGGGACACAGTGCTGGAGGGAGTTCTGTCACGTGTGGAGGGACACAGTCTGCATGAGAATGCACCAACCAGGATTCTGTCCCACATAGGTTGCCCCTTTGTCCATAGCAACCTGATTCTGAACATTGCCCAGAAACCTATCCATATAACAAGATGCCTTTACATATAAGGGTCTGCTTGCTGTACCCTGTCAGTCACAAGGCAATTGGAAGCCAATGGCAGATCCACATGCCCCAACACACATGTTTTATCACACACCTTCACACCACTGCTCTAGGCCCACTAATGAACAGGCTCCAACATACTGGCATCACTGTTCTACACAATTTTCATGAAACCCAGTCAGTCAAGGCACTGTGAGATACACTCATGATCAGCAACAGGACATCCAAAAGTTTTCCAGTGCCACCTGGTCATGGGAATTTCAAAAGTTTCATGGTATTTATCAAGCCATTTTTTGAGGATAAAGTTGGAGGCTCTGTGGGTTTCAATTCATTCAGGATCCATTAAATGTTGAAGAAGCTCATTTCAATGAAAGATCTTGAGAACACTCACAGGCAAGTCTTCCCAAAGAGTGGCCAAAAGGTCACATGAAGTCAGGCCCATTGAGGTCTACAATGTGAGGTCCATGTGTGTTTTGACTCTCAACTGTGGCTTTAAAGAATTTCAGAATAAAATCATGTGATATCCAGGCTGAGATTCCCAGTGCTCTGGGCAAAGCCACACTGCACCTAGATCTCCCTGCACCACAATTAATACCTGAGATCTAGGTTGCATGGCCTAGTAAAATCCAAACACAATTCATGACAATACTTCTCTGATGTCACTTCCAGAATTCAGTCTCTAAGGAGAATCATACCAGAGTTCAAGCCCAGGTGGACCCAGTCATCTGTTCCAAGCGCCAAACAAATTACCACAATTCAAAACAAAATGCTCCCACATGCCCCTTATCTTCTTCAATTTGAGGCCAAATGACTGTGGGGTTTAGATTCTTTATGTAAATTGGATTCATGTGAAAACCCAAGCACCTATGGGCTAAACTCTGCAGGGCTTTAAAGAACTCATTTGACCCAAAGGATCCCTATTTTCACTTGATGGATGTCAGGGCCATTAGAGAGGAAGGTGAGAGTCTTCATCCACAATAACTGCTCTTTTGGCCATTTTGGTTTTGGATGCACCCATGGGATCTTTCTTTAGATCCATCAGGTGCTGAGAATCTAAGCCACAGCCTCACACAGGGCCAAGAGGCTGATTCAGACACATCTCTTTCCAAAGCAATTAAGCAAAGAGCAAAACACACACAGACATTATAAAGTGGCAATATATATGCCAATTGAAATTCATGATGAAATATATATCATCCACAGATCCAAAAATATTAATTTTACTGAACATGGATTTATGAATAATGTTGTTCAACTAGAAAGGTTACCCTTAGGCTGAATTTTATGATCCAATAGCGTTTAGGAGGAGTGATCTCTTGTCATAATTTGAATCTGCCATGTCAGCCACCTCACAAGAATGTATATGTGATACCAGGTAGGATTCAATATGTTTATATAAAAATACATGTGATGAATAGGCTACAGAGAAAAGGATACAGGAATTCACATATTTATTAACTTTAAAAACACAAGGAGAACTATTTCAATTAAAAATTAACTAGATTTATAACACCTACCCTACATAATGCAAAAGGCAAGTCCAACTATACACCATGCCTCTTCTGAACTGCTTGTATTTCTATTGTGTTTGTATGCACTGTGGGTTTCAAGAACCATTAAATGTTGAGGAAGCTCATTTCAATGAAACTCTGGAGAACTCTCATAGGCAAGGCTTCCCAAAGAGTGGTCAAAAGGTTAGATATAGCCAGGCCCATTGAGGTCTACAATGTGAGGTCCATGTGTGTTTTGACTCTCAACTATGGCTACCAAGTCTTTAAGAATAAAATCATGGGATATCTTTGCTGAAATTCCCAGTGCTCTGTGGAAAGCCACCCTCGGCCTTGATCTTAGTTTCCAAGGGCGACTCTCATGCTTGACCTCTTAAAATATCACCACAATTCATGGCAATACTTCTTTGAGTTCAGTTCCAGAAGTCAGTCTCTAAGGGGAATCACACAGGAATTCAAGCCCAGGTGGACCCAGTCATCTCTTCCAACCGTCACAAAATAACCACAATTAATACCAAAACACTCTCACATGGCCCTCCTCTTCTTCTACAAAGGCACTCATCATAACATCTGGCTGGAGGTTTCCATGAGGGGCACAGCCCAAGACAGTGTCCCAAATAAGCTCCCTTGCCACTCATTTGCCTAAATTCAGGGTGGCTTGGACACCCTTCTTGTGCACCAGGAGTGATCTGAAAGGGTAAAATAAATTGAAATTAAAGTGTAAAAGTTGAAGTGTAAAAGACCGGGTTTTGTAAAGTTTCTAAGCTGCAAGGCCTGAGTTAAAATGTAAAGGACCAGGTATTGTTAAGTTCCTATGCTACATGCAAAACCTGAAATTCCTGTAGCTTGTAGTACAATTCTGGACTGCCCAGTAAATATTCCCCCTGACCGCCTGGTTGTTTAATAACCTAGGACCCTGTGTGGCCTGGCACATAGGCATCGCAAGGCCTAAACCAATCTGTTTGAATGTGTACCTCGCTTTAGAACTCACCTATCACTCCCGCCTGACCTGTTCCTGCCAATGAATGAACTAATTATGTTTAGGAATTGTTGTTTGATTTTTCTGCGGTGTATGTTGATTTCTTAAAGGAGACTGTGATATATGTAAAGTCCCGCCCTCCCCAAAAAGTGTACTTAAGCACTGCTCAACCCCTGCTCGGGGCTCTGGGCTGCTCTCCCTTCTTGAGTGAGCACGTAGCCCCAGCATGCTGGATTGGATCCTCAATGAACGCCTTTTTCTGTTGCATGAGCCGCGTTCTCTTGGTGGTCTCTTCCTCCGACGTTCACCGGACCCTTACATTTCGTGCGTTGGCCGGGAATCACGCAGCATAAGACAAGGACACACCAACAGACCCCTCTGGAGGTAAGTAAGGCGCTTCTTTTCATTTTTCCTTGTGATCACTCAGAGCTTTTTGTTCAGGTTCCATTTTTTCCGTTTTTGGTTTGGGTTGGCAGAGTGGCTTCCAGAGGAGAACGTAAGTTCCCCCTGTCAGTGGTGGACAAACGTGTCCTAAAGCCACAGGCCATGTCCTTGCAAGGGATGCCTTGGAGGACTCGGGGAGTGATGGATGTGCTCTCATTAGGTGAGGAGGGACGAATGAGCTCACATTAGGTGACTCTGCTGGCAACCCATCATATCTTGCTGACTACTTTTTTCTCTCAGGTTGAATTCACTGTCTGTCTTTGTGGTCTAACCCATCAGGTTTTGCCAGTTACTAGGTTCTAATCTTTACTTCTGAACTCGTGTTAAATGTTAACGGTGTGTACATGTTTGTGTCACGTTTGTATTGTCCTTGTCTCTGTTTGAGAATCTCTCATTATGGGACAAAGCCATTCCATGCCTCTGTCCTTGAAGCCATTCCTGGTCCCTGCCTCCAATCCGACCCCTTCACCCAGGATCCTATCACTCAAACCTTCTACTCCTCCCCCTCTTCCCTCCATTCTCTCTGAGTCACAAGATTGTAGATCTTGGGGTTGTGAACAAACGGGAGCTGCATGATGGTCTTTGTGTGTCATTTTATCTGTGTTTCTGTTAAATGTGATGGCATTGTTTGGTCCGATGCAGAGTCCCGAGTTCCAACCTGCATTACATATGTGGAAGTTACTTTAGCTAAATTTTGAACTAATGCTTCTCCTGTGAGGGACCAAAAGTCAATAGAACCGCCAGTTTTTCTGTTCTCACCTTTTCACCTCTCTTAGCTGAACTTTGATAAACTTTACTCCCCTTTGTTAAGCAAGATTACGGAAGCAGTGATTTCTTTTCTTCCCGTAGTTGGATTGAGCATGCCCACTGCAGAGGGAAATGTCTGGGGTATAAGAACTTTGATATCTCGCTTAAACTTTTCTCTAAACCCTGTCCTCATTATTAAATTGGCATTAATTGGCTTTGGGATGGGAACCAAGCCTTCAGTCATAAATTTTGACACCCCAGAGGGAACTTTAAATAAACCCCACTCTGCCCTCTTGGGGAAGCCTAGCACTCAAAACAACTGAAGCAGAGAATGAAATTTTTGGGAGCTGACTACTGCAAAGTTGGGAGACATAGAATATGCCTGGTGCCTGGGGTCAAAGCAAACCAGAGGAACTAATCCTGTAAGTAAATGGTGAGGCTAAGGGACTCCCAGCAGCTGCCAGATCCATTTTGCTGTGGGGAACTCCCTTATTCCTTACGTGAACTTTAAGGATTTCTCCACCTCTGTTTACTTAACAAAAGGGACAATGAATGCATTAATATGTTGATATTATAGATTGTTTCTTGGGGATGATCTAGGGTGAATGTGTACCTAGAAATGATTTTTTTATTTTAACCATCTGGTATCTAAATGGGTTTCTAAAGCATTGCACTATCTTACAGTTAAAAGTTGGGTTTAAACAATTGTTTAGTTTGATTTCAGGTAGTTAATGCTAGGAAACTTAAATACTTAGGGTAAAAAAAAAAATAAAGAGTTTTAATTTTGAACTAGACAGCCTGAAAAAATTTCACTAGATATATCAGTGCATTAACTTGGGAAGAGATAATAAATTATGATATGGTATCTATTCCCATCAGTGTGTAAGATTTTAAAAAATGGTACTAAATTAAAACGTTGGTCTGGCTTATTGAAATGACATTAATTAGCAACAGTCTTGGAAATTTTTAAAGCTTAATTTCGGATACACATGGTAGCATGTGGTTCTTTTTAAAAATTTTTCAGCCAATTTAATTTAACTTAATACTATTAGAAACTTCATAACAAAGAAAGGGGCTTAATGATCCTATAGAAACTTCTTCTGATGGTGGCATTAATATTATCAAAAAATGATCCTATTTTCAGTTTTGTGTGAGCAAGTTTTTCTAGTGTAGAAAAATCTAAAGAAATAAAATTTTGAGAATTACATCTTAAACTTGCATCAAAATTTTCAACATCCAAACCTGGAAATTATGACTTATAGATAAATGCCTTAGGCGTGAGGTTTCTCCTCAGAATTCCAGTCTTTCCAGTTTTCCAGACCTCAGCCAGGACTTACTTTGATATGCAAATAAAAGAAGCCTGCAGCACTCAGCAGGAGACAGATAAAAAGAGTAAATGTGTCTTTTTACCTGAACTCAAACTAGACCTAACCAAAAAAGTATATGATATGGTATTTACTAATTACTGGCCAGTCATCATTTTTAGGACTCTTGCTTTTCTTAGATTCTGTAATTTTTTTTTTTTTTTTTTGAGCTCATGATCTTGATTCTGCTGATGGGTTAATGTTTTCTGATCAGTTCTATTTTTGATCAACTCTGGAGTTTTCAGCATTGCAATGGAGATTTCACCTGAAAAAAGCTACAAGGCCTTTACTATTGTGTTATGTATTACATTTGTGTTACGTGTTGTATGTTGGTATGTCTGTATGTGTGTATGTCCATATATCATGCAGGGATATGACAATTGACAGATGAGGAGCGCTCATGAAAAATTTAAAAATGTATCCAAATGTCTTTGATTCACGTGATTCATATGTTTTAATTCAAATTGGGTAAACAGATAAAAATAAAGATGTCTTTAAAATTAGGCCAATAAGTTTTCTAGGTTTTCAAAAAGGCCCTAATAAAATGTAGATGTCTATAAAATAATCTGCTTAAATTCAGAAATTGAAAAGCATTGTATTGAAATGTGAACAGAAAGAGGTTAGTAGATGGAAAAGAGAAACTAAAAGGTTCTAGATATAGATATAATAGAGGAAAAACGTGTTTCTGGATAAGAGAGTCTATATGATTAAGTAATTAAAAGGGTTTAAGTAAATAATAAAAAAAGGTGTGTGTAACTTGGTTATATGTGTAAGTTTTGAGCAAGTAATCTTAAAAAATTAAACAGCTGGTAAAACAAGTACTGTTTTTATAAAATTGTGGCATGTTATTTCTTTAAAATCTAAACTTGTTTAATACAAAAACATCAATGTAATTGTGGTGTTAATGTGTTCATATCTTCCAGGTATACAAGTCTGTAAGGTAGAAGCTTCCAAAGACCATTGTATCAAGCTGGTGTTCTAAGGTTGTATGGTAATTCTAGGCTTAAAAGAAAAACATGTTGGAGTGTTGGAGATTTATGTATATCATTTGTGTTCTATAATTGGACTTGTTATCAATAAGATATGTACAGTTCCATGTTACTTTTTACACTGAGATACAATCTAAAAGTATTTTTAACTTAATGAGAGCCAAATCTGTGAAGGTTTTATTGTAAACTCAAAGGTAATGCCCATTCATTTCCATGTGAAAACTGTTTTCTTCAGGCTTCACAAAGGGGTGGCCTGAGACAAAGACTTTCCTGATATTCAGGGCAACATAACAATAGGTAATCAAAAGGCCCAAAGCAGGGTTTCTCCACTGAGACTTTACTGGCTACACTGATATCTGAGTTTTATGAGATGCTTGCCATTCCCTTCAGCTACCAGTACATGGCCATGTCACAGAGCTTGGAAGTGGTACATATATTTGACACAAAATCATGAGCCTATTCTGGAGAGTGGCCAGAATTCAGGAAGAAAACAGGAACGTAGGAAGATAGTTGGTGTTGCCCATTGATAAGGCAAGCCACACTCCATTCATAAATTGTGCCGGATGAATGCTGGGAAGTTTTCTCCTTGAGAGGATACACCCATTGAGGCATTATCTTTTTTAATGTCTACAACCACGAAAACAGTGGGATACACAGACCTAAAAACACTCGCCTTGTCAAAGGACTAACTAGAAACAGTCCACTCCAAACCAAACACACCCCCTTTCCTAACTATTCTCAGAACCAAAAAAAAAAAAAACCACAAACCCACACCCACAACCACAAAGGCACCTCCTTCCCCCAAGTGGGTCTGGAACAATCCAGAGTGTCCTCTGACTGGAGGGCCATACTATGTTCCCCAGAAATGGTCTGTCCTGTCTCAGATCTGGACTCCTTGGTCAACTCTGTGAAGTTGTCAGGAGCCAGCAGTGAGCCTCTACCTGTTTTCTCCGGAAGGGCCCCTCTTCAGAATTTTTCTGGAATTTGGCCATTCTCACAAAAGTAGGTACCACAAAAGACTGACTCTGTCCTTGGAAAATCCAAACAAGTGAGAACACTGGAACTGGTGCTGGGACTGGGCCTGGGTGCCTAGATTCCTGGAACCCAAATTTGGAGAGTTCCATCAACAAGGATGTGAGGTGAGGTCAGTTCCTTTAGTAACTGAATGAGGTCACTGCCTTGGCAACCAATTTGTCCTAACATTTGCTTCCTAAGGTCTCATAACATGGAGGATGTCCCTACTTCCTGTGACACTTTCACAAGTTAGAATGGTAAAGAAACAATAGTCACCTGGGAAAAGCTCTCCACACAGGCCTCTCCTCTACATTAAGAAGAGAGAATCTGATTCAGACACAACCCTTCATCCTGACCAGGCTGTTTGCCATGGAAGATGCCTTTTGCTCTCTCAGATCCTTCATAGCTGCCTACATCTTCTCCAGGGTTCATTTCTGCATGGAACTTTGAAGTTTTCAGCAGGTGGAAGATCCCCTGCATTCCTGTATTGTAAGACCAAATCTGTCCCTGCTTTTCTGAATACTTAGATTGAGGGAACAGTGTATGGTTAGGGTTAAAAATGTGTTCAATTAAAACCAAAATACTCCCACATGGCCCTCATATTCTTCCATGTAGACATTCATCATAACCTCTGGCTGGAGGTTTCCATAAGGGGCGCAGCCCAAGACAGTGTCCAAAATAAGTTCCCTTGCCCCTCATTTTCCTAAATTCAGGGTTTCCTGGACACCCTTCCTGTAAACCAGGATTGATCAAATAGGCCTGCCAGTAATACTGCTCTGTTTCTTCATTTTGAAGCCTACTGACTGTGAGGTATAGATTCTTTATGTGATTTGGAGTCATGTGAGAACCCAAGCACTGCTGCAGTGCTTTGAAGAACTCATTTGTCTCAAAGGATCCCTATACTTACTTGATGGAGGTCAGGAACCTAACAGAGGAAGCAAGAGACTTCATCCACAATGACTGATCTTTTTGCCATTTTGGTTTTGGATGCACACATGGGATCTTTCTTTAGATCCATCAGGTGCTGAAAATCAAAGCCACAGCCTCTCTCAGAGCCGAAAGGATGATTCAGACACATCCCTTTCCAAAGCAATTAAGCAAAGAGCCACAGGTGATGCTCATTCATTTCCAATTGAAAGCACTTTTCTTCAGGCTTCACAAACTGGTGGCCTGAGGAAAAGACCTTCCTGACATTCAGGTCAACAGAACAGTAGGTAAGCAAAAGGCACAAAGCAGGGTTTCTCTACTGAGACTTTACTGGTCACACTGATATCCGAGTTTTCAGAGATGCTCCCAATTCCTTTCATCTATCCAGTACATGGCCATGTCACAGAACTCGACGGAGGTCCATATCTTGGACAAAAAAACATGAGCCTATTCTGGAGAGTGGCCAGAATTCAGGAAGAAAACAGGAACTAAGGAAAGAAGTAGGTGTTGTCCATATAAGGCAAGCCACAGTCCATTCATAAATTGGGAAGGATGTGTGCTGAGATGCTTTCTACTAGACAGGACACATCCATTGATGCATTCACTTTTCTAATATCTACAACCACGGAAAAAGTGGGATACACAAACATAGAAACACTAGCCAAGTCAAATGACTTACTAAAAACAGTCCACTCCAAACCAAACATACTGCCTTTCCTACCTATTCTCAGAACATGATAAAAAAACACAAATTCACACCCACACCCACAAAGGCACCTCCTTCCCCCAAGTAGGTCTGTGACTATCCAGAGTGTCCTCAGACTGATGGGCCTTACTCTGCTCCCTCGAAATGGACTGTCCTGTCTCAGATCAGGTCTCCTTTACCAACTCTGTAAAGTTTTCAGCATCAATCAGTGAGTCACTACCTGCTTTCTCAGGAAAGGCCCCTCTTCAGAGCTTTCCTGGCATTTAGCCATCCACACATCAGTATGTACCAAAAAGACTGACTCTGTCCTTGGTAAATCCAAACAAGTGAACCCACTGGGACTGGGACTGGGACTGGCTCTGAGTGCCTGGCTTCCTGGATCCCAAGTTCAGAGAGTTCCATCACCAAGGAAGTGAGGTAGGTCACTTCCTTCAGGAACTGAATGAGGTCACTACCTTGGTAACCACTTTATCCTAACATTTGCTTCCAAGGGTCCCACGAGAGAGAGGCTTCCCCTACTTCCTGTGTCACATTCACAAGATAGAATGGTATATCAACCATAGGCACATGTTAACAGCTCTCCACACAGACCTGGTTTGGTCCATCTTCTCTACTTTAAGAAAAGAGAGGCTTATTCAGACACATCGCTTCATCCTGACCAGGTATTTTACCAAGGAAGATTACTGTTGCTCTCTCAGGTCCTTCATAGCTGCCTACATCTTCTTCAGGGTTTATTTCTGCATGGAACTTGAGGTTCTCAACAGGTGGAAGATCCCCTACCTACCTGTATTATAACACCAACTCTGTCCCTGGTTTTTGTAAAGTTAAATTGAGGGAACAGTGCATGGTTAGGGTTAATAACATGTTCAATTTGGGTTAGGAATCATTCTGCGAGATGAATAATGGTATTGGGGACCTCCGATATTTACAAGCATATATAGGTGTAATATAAGTATGAATACAGAAATCTAGGAAAGATTTGAAACCCAGATGAACACTGGGCCCTTGATTGGGATACTTAGCTTTGAATTATTTCCGCAAAGTTGTCTCAAATAAATCGTTATACAATGGCATAGGACCTTGTACCTTGGATGACTGAATGAGGAAGAGATCCTCCAGACAAAAAGGCATAGTTCCAAAAGTTATTTAGATATAGGGTTTTGGTTAGAGAGTGAATGCAAATGTCAGCATATGTGAAGAGTCAGTCACAGTGATGAACTGGGGAAAATGTGTAGGAAAGCAGATATCAATAGAGACATTAGGAAATCAGGGAAAGTACAAAGTGAGTAATAGGATAAGACGTTTTTAACAGGGTTGAGTTTGAATATATAATCTTAGGAAGAAACAAATATGTAGTCACCAATAGGAATGATATTTGAGATCACTAGTTAATCAGGACATGGATGTTGTTAGTAATACATGCTCACATTAAATTTAGGCTTTGGTACAATCATAAGGGTGTCCGTTGCATTTTTTGTCAGGAATATTACTGTGATGAAATGTAAATGTATATCAGGTGACTACAGTATTTCTTCAAACATTTCTGAAAGCAAGATTTTAATACTTATAAATTAGTATTGGGGACACAAGTACGTGTACCCTGTGCCTATGATTATAAAGATGATGCCTTAATAGACCATACTGTAAATAAATAATATAACTTGATCAAACTTTAAATAATGGATTGAATTGATATCTGAAAATATATAGGAAATCTTATATTGATATACATAAGTTCATTCTAACCAGTTATACATCTAATGGTAATTTTAGCATTATGGTTTATCATGAAGAGTGTGGGAGTTTTGCTTCAAAAATGATTATGGAAATCGAAAATAATGTGTTTGGAAATAATCTCATGAAAAGTACAGTCAAGAAACATGGAGGAATACATATATTCTGAAGCAGGAAGTAATTGCAAGTGAACCAAATGCGTACAGATTTGTTAACTTGTGGATGAAAAGTATTATCTTATAATGTCCATAAACTGAAGAAATAGTAATGTACCAGTGTTGAATAAAAATGAACTTCAAAATACACATCATGTCCCATAGGATTTTACTTGCATTGATGTTAAACTGGGTCAGTTACTGTACAAATATTAGGATTTGTAAGCACCTTTCACCGAAGTTAGTTTTCAGTACTGGGAAATAAATATGTATTTCATGTGGATGAATATTTCTGAGAATAATTTTGTGAAAATTTGATTATAAATCCACATATAGGAACATGAGTTAAATTAGTGAGTGTAAAATAAGACACATATATTTCATATTTTGAATAATCTGGAGAAAAAAAAAATATATATATATATATATATAAAGATACAAACACAGACATTAAAATGTAGTAATATGTATGCCAATCAAAATTCATCATGAAATATATATATCATCCTCATATCCAAAAATATTCTTTTTACTGAGCATGGATTTATGTATAATGCTGTTCATCTAGGAAATTCACCCATATGTTGAATTTTCAGTTCCATCAGTATTTAGGGGGAGTGATCTCTTCTCACAATTTGTATCTTCCTAAAACAGCAAGCTCACAAGAATGTACGTGTGATACCAGGTAGGATACTAAATATGCATAATAAATTTCATGAGATGAATAGGGTACAGAGAAAGGGAGACAGAAATGTACATATGTGTTAACTTTAAAAACTCATGGAGAAGTATTACAATGAAAAGTTGACTAGATTTATAACACATTCACTTGATAAAGCAGAAGGCAAGTCCTAGTATACACCATGCCTCCTATGAACGGCCTGTATTTCTATTCTGTTAGGTTTCTTTTTCTACATCATATTAAGATTAGTAGTCAGAGTCTAGTAGGGTATGGGTTAGTGACAGGGATTCAGTATTTCTAATGGAAAATAGGAAAATGAATCTAATGTGTATGCAAATATTTGCTAGACAAAAATCTTCCCACTGTCCTCCAAAACAATGCCTTGATATTTCCTTCGCCACAAGTAATACACAATTAGTGGAGAAGAGTTTGAAAGTCTGTGAATATATATCTGGAAAAGAAAATGCTCAGGAGTTCACAACCTTGGAGGTGGTAGTGGAATTTCCAAAAGTAAGGTACAGGGTAAACACTCCACAAACATGGAACTCTGGTGGCCTAATGAGTTGTTGAGAAACTGCCTCTGAGTTTGGGCCCTTGAAAAATTTGTTGTTGTCAGGAGCTTTAGCTTCCTTTGTATTGAGACCATCAAACCTGGGTCGGCATCTATGTGACCTGGATGACATGGTTCCTTATATGCTATTGAACATGAGGCAGAAGTTCTGAATTTTCCCTTTGTTAGTAAACTGAGGACACTGGGGTCTAAGTGTCTAACCATGTGATCTGTGAAGCCATTTGGTCATACTCCACTTTTCGTGGTGTTTCTTACTGCTGCACTGGGAGTTTGGTATTGGCTTCACGTAATACAAGGAGAAAAACTGGGACACAGTGCTAGAGGGAGTACTCTCACGTGTAGTGGATGAGGGTCTGCAGGAGAATGCACCAACCAGGCTTCTATCCCAAAAAGCTTGCACCCATGTCCATAGCAACCTGATTCTGAACATTGCCCTGAAACCTCTCCATATAACAAGGTCCCTTTACTTGTAAGGTTCTGCTGGCTGCACCATGTCATTCACAAGTCATTCGGAAACCAATGGCAGAACCACGTGTCCCCACGACAGATGTTTTATCATGCACCTGCCCACCACTGCTCTGGGCCCACTAGTCAGCAGGCTCCAACTTTCTGGCATCTCTGTTCTCACCATTTTCATGAAACCCAGTCAATCAATGCAATGTCTGGTACACTCGTGATCAGCAACAGATATCCAAAGGTTCTCCAGTGCCACCTGTTCATGGGAATTTAAAAAATTTATGGTATTTATATAGCCAATTTTCAAGGATGAAGTTGGAGGCACTGTGGCTTTCAATTTATTCAGGAACCATGAAATGGTGAGGAAGATTATTTCAATTAAAGCTCAGGAGAACTCTCAGAGGCAAGGCTTCCCAAAGAGTGGCCAAAAGGTCACATTAAGCCAGGCCCATTGAGGTCTACAATTGAGGTCCATGTGTGTTTTGACTCTCAACAATGGCTGCCACGTCTTTCTGAATAAAGTCATGTGATATCCTGGCTGAGATTCCCAGTGCTCTTTGGAAAGCTATCCTGGGCCTAGATCACAGTCTCCAAGGGCAACTCTCATGTGTGGCCTCCTAAAATCCCAACACAATTCATGTCAATACTTCTCTGAGTTCATTTCCAGAACTCAGTCTCTTAGGGGAATCACTCCAGAGTTCAAGCCCATGTGGACCCAGTCATCTCTTCCAACTACCACACAAATGACCACAATTAAACCAAAACACTCCCACATGGCCCTCATCTTCTTCAATATAAACTCTCATCATAACCTCTTGCTGGAGGTTTCCATGAGGGGCGCAGCCTAAGACAGTGTCCAAAATAAGCTCATTTGCCCCTTATTTGCCTAAATTCAGGGTGGCCTGGAAACCCTTCCTGTGAATCAGGTGTGATCAAATAGGCCTGCCATTAATACTGCTCTACTTCTCCAATTTGAGGCCTACTCTCTGTGGGGCATAGATTCTTTATGTGAAATGGGGTCATGAGAAAACCCAAGCACCTATGGGCTACCCTCTGCAGGGCTTTGAAGAACCCATTTCAGTGAGTCTAGGAGTTGGACCAAAAGTTCTTTAGATACAGGGGTTTTGTTAGAGAGTGAATGTAAATGTCAGCATATTTCAAGAGTCAGTCACAGTGATGAACTGGGGAAAATGTGTAGGAAATCAGATATCAATAGAGACATTAGGAAATCAGGCAAAGTACAAAGTGAGTGATAGGATGAGACATTTTTAACAGGGTTCAGTTTCAATATTTAATCTTAGGAAGAAACAAATATGTACTCACCAATAGGAATGATATTTGAGATCATTAGTTAATCAGGACATGGATGTTGTTAGTAATACATGCTCACTTTCAATATAGGCTTTGGTACAATCATAAGTGTGTCCGTTGCATTTTGTGTCAGGAATATTACTGTGATGAAATGTATATGTATATCAGGTGGCTAGAGTATTTCTTCCAATATTCTTAAAGCAATATTTTAAAGACTTATAAATTAGTATTTGGGATACAAATAGGTATACCATCGGTCTATGAATATAGAGATGATGCCTTAATAGACCATACTGTGAATAAATAATATAACTGGTTCAAACTTTAAATAATGGATTGAATTGATATCTGAAAATATATAGGAAATCTTATATTGATATACATAAATTCATTCTAACCAGTTATACATCTAATGGTAATATTAGCATTATGGTTTATCATGAAGAGTGTCTGAGTTTTGCTTCAAAAATGATTATGGAAATCAAAAATAATGTGTTTGGAAAGAATCTCATGAAAAGAACAGTCCAGAAACATGGAGGAATACATGTGTTCTGAAGTAGGAAGTGATTGAAAGTGAACTAAATGCCTATAAATTTGTGAAATTGTGGATGAAAGAATATATCCTATTATGTCCATAAACTGCAGAAATAGTAATGTATCAGTGTTGAATAAAAATGAACTTCAAAATACACATCATGGTCCCATAGGTGTCTACTTGCATTGATGTGAAACTGGGTCAGTCACTGTGGAAATATTATGATTTGTATGCACCATTCACTGAATTTAGTTTTCAGTACTAGGAAATAAATATGTATTTAAGGTGGATGAATATTTCTAAGAATTATTTTGTGAAAATTTGATTATAAATCCACATACACACACATGAGTAAATTTAGAAAGTGTATAATAAGACACATATATTTCATATTTTGGAAAATCGAAAGAGTAGATATCTATATCTATATAGATAGATAGATAGATAGATAGATACTCACATACACAGACATTAAAATGTAGCAATATATATGCCATTCGAAAATCATAATAAAATAGATATCATCCACATATCCAAAAATATTCATTTTACTGAACATTTATTTATGCATAATATTGTTCATCTAGGAAATTCACCCATAGGTTGAATTTCCAGTTCCATCAGTATTTAGAGGGAGTGATCTCTTCTCACAATTTGTATCTTCCAAAATAAGCAAGCTCACAAGAATGTACATGTGATACCAGGTAGAATTCTAAAGATGCATTAAAAAATACATGTGATGAATAGGCTACAGAGAAAGGGAGACAGAAATTTACATATGTGTTAATCTTAAAAACTCATGGAGAAGTATTACAATGAAAAGTTGACTATATTTATAACACATACCGTTGATAAAGCCGAAGGCAAGTCCAAGTATACACCATGCCTCCTATGAAAGGCCTGTATTTCTATTCTGTTAAGTTTCTTTTTCTCCATCATATTTGGATTAGTAGTCAGAGTCTAGTAGGGTATGGGTTAGTGTCAGGGATTCAGTATTTCAAATGGAAAATATGAAAATGAATCTAATGTGTATGCAAATATGTGCTACACAAAAATCTTCCCACTCTCATCCAGAACAATGCTTTGACATTACCTTCACCCCAAATAAGACACAATTAGTGGAGAAAAGTTAGAAAATCTGTGAATACATATATGGAAAGAAAAATACTCAGGAGTTCACAAACTTGTAGGAGGTAGAACGGGTTACAAAAAGGGAGAGGGTAAACGCTCCACAAACATGGAGCTCTGCTGGCCCAATGACTTTTTGAGAAACTGCCTCTGAGGTCGGGCAGTTAAAATATATATTGTTGTCAGGAGTTTTAGCTTCCTTTGTAGTGAGACCATCAATTCTGGGTCTCCATCTATGTGACCTGAATGACATGGTTTTTTGTTTTCTAGTGAACATGAGGCAGCAGTGCTGAATTCTCTCTTTGTAGGTAAACTTTGGGCACTGGGGTCTAAGTATCTAACTGTGTTGTCTGTAGAGCCATTTGGTCATTATCCACTTTCGTGGTGTTTTTTACTGCTGCACTGTGAGTTTGGTATTGGCTTCACGAAATACAAGGAGTTCTACTGGGACACAGTGCTGGAGGATGTACTCTCACGTGTGGTGGGTTAGTAAAATGCACCAGTGGGGCTTCAATCCCACATAGCTTTTCAACTTGACAATAGCAACCTGATTCTGACCTTTGGCAGGAATCCTCTCCATATAACAAGATGCCCTTACATAGAAGGGTCTGCTGGCTGTACCATGTCAGTCACAAGTCTTTCTAAGCCAATGGCAGATCCACGTGGCCCCACCACAAATGTTTTTTTCACACACCTACACTCCTCTGCTCTAGGCCCACTAGTCTGCAGGCTCCAACTTTCTGGCATCTATGTTCTACACTTTTTTCATGAAACCCAGTCAATCAAGGCACTGTCTGGTACAATCATGATCAGGAACAGGACATTCAGAGCTTCTCCAGTGCAACCTGGTCATAGTAATTTCAAAAAATTCATGGTATTTATCTAGATATTTTTCAATAATGAAGTTGGAGGCACTGTGGGATTTAATTTATACAGGAACCATTAAAAGGTGAGGAATCTCATTTCAATGAAAGCTCTGGAGAACTTTCACAGGCAAGGCTTCCCAAAGAGTGGGCAAAAGGTCACATGAAGCCAGGCCCATTGAGGTCTACAATGTGAATTCCATGTGTGTTTTGACTCTCAACTATGGCTGACAATCTTTCAAAATAAAATCTTGTGATATCCTGGCTGAGATTCCCAGTGCTCTGTGGAAAGTCACCCTGGGCCTAGATCTCAGTTTCCAATGGCGAATCTCATGCGTGGCCTCCAAAAATCCCAACACAATTCATGGCAATACTTCTCTGAGTTCAGTTCCACAACTCAGTCTCTAAGGGGAATCACAACAGAGTTCAAGCCCAGGTGGACCCAGGCATCTCTTCCAATTGCCACACAAATGATGACAATTAAAACCAAGACACTCCCACAGGGCCCTCTTCTTCTTTTATATAGACACTAATCATAAACTCTAGCTGGAGGTTTCCATGAGGGGCACAGCCCAAGACAGTGTCAAAAATAATCTCCCTTGCCCCTCATTTGCCTAAAGTCAGGGTGGCCTGGACAACATTCCTGTGAAACAGAAGTGATCATATAGGACTGCTGTTAATACTGCTCCACTTCTCAAATTTGAGGCCTACTGACTGTGGGGTATAGATTCTTTGTGTGAATTGGAGTCATGAGAAAACGCAAGCACCTATTGTCCAGCCTCTGCAGGGCTTTGAAGAACTCATTTGACACAAATGATCCCTATTCTCACTTGATGGAGGTCAGAAATATTACAGAGGAAGGCGAGAGGCTTCATCCAAAATGACTGATCTTTTTTCCATTTTGGTTTTGAATGCCCACATGGGATCTTTCTCTAGACCCATCAGGTGCTGAAAATCTAAACCACAGGCTCACACAGGGCCAAGAGGCAGATTCAGACAAATCTTTTTCCAAAGCAATAAAGTAAAAAGCCACAGGTGATTCCCATTCATTTCCATTAGAAAACTCTTTTCTTCAGGCTTCACTAAGGTTTGGCCTGAGGCAAAGACCTTTCTGACATTCAGAGCAACAGAACAATAGGTAATCAAAAGGCCCCAAGCAGGTTTTATCCTAGGAGACTTTCCTGGTTACTCTGATATGTGAGTTTTCTGAGATGCTCGCCATTCTCTTCAGCTATCCAGTACATGGCCATGTCACAGAGCTTGGAGGTGGTACGTATCTTGTACAAAAATACATGATACTAATCTTGAGAGTGGCCAGAATTCAGGAAAAAAATGAGAACTTAGGTAGATAGCAGGTGTTGCCCATGGATGAGGCAAGCCTCAGTCCATTCATTAATTGGGAAGGATGCACACTGGGAAGTTTTCTACTAGACAGGACACACCCAATGAGCTATTTTCTTTTCTAATATCTACAAAGAAAAACACAATGGGATACACAGACACAGAAACAGTCTCCTTGTCAAATGACTTACTAGAAACAGTCCACTCCAAACCAAACAAACCTCCTTTTTTACCTATTCTCAGATCATGTGAAAAAACCACAAACACAAACCAATACCCACTAATGCACCTCCTTCTTCCAAGTAGGTCTGTGACTATCTGGAATGTCCTCTGACTGGTAGGACATACAATGTTCCCCAGAAATGGCCTTTCTGTCTCAGATCTGGTCTCCTTGGTCAAATCTGTGAAGTTGTAAGGACGCAGTGGTGAGCCAATTCCTATCCTCTCTGGAAAGACCCCTCTTCAGACCTTTCTTGGTATTTGGCAACCCTTACATCAGTAGGTACCAAGAAAGACTGACTCTGTTCCTGGAAAATCCAAAGAAATGAGCCCACTGCGACTGGGACTGGGACTGGCTCAAGGTGCCTTGCTTCCTGGATCACAAAATTCAGAGAGCTCCATCACCAAGGAAGTGAGGTGAGGTCACTACCTTCAGAAAATGAATGAGGTCACTGTCTTGGCCACCACTTTGTCCTAACAGTTTCTTCCTATTGTCTCCTGACATGGAGGCTGCCCTACTTCCTGTGATACTTTCTCATGTTAGAATGGTATAGAAACCATAGTCACCTGGGAACAGCTCTCCACACAGGCCTGGTTTGGTCCATCTTCCCTACATAAAGAATAGAGAGGCTGACTCAGACACATCTTTTCATCCTGACCATGTTTTTTGCCATGGAATATGACTTTTGTTCTCTCAGGTCCTTCATAGCTGCCTGCATCTTCTCCAGGGATCATTTCTGCATGGATTTTGAGGTACTCAGCAGTTGGAAGATCTCCTAACTTCCTGTATTGTAATACCAACTTTGTCCCTGCTCTTCTGTAAAGTGAGATTGAGAGAACATTGTATGGTTAGGATTAATAGCATGTTCGATTTGGGTTGGAAATCATTCTGCTGGATGAATAATGGTATTGGGAACCAGCGATATTTATAAGAATATAGAGGTAGAACATAAGTATGAAAACAGAAATCTAGGTAATATTTGAAGCCCAGAAGGATTTGGACCCTTGATTGGGATCCTTAGCTTGAGTTATGTTTTGCACCGAGGTCTCAGTTAAATTGATATACAATGGCATCAGACCCTGTACCTCAGATGATTAAATGTAGAAGAGATCATCCAGTCAAAAAGGGATTGTGTGTAGGATTAGGAAGATAGTCAGTAGGTTTAGAAGGAAGAGTGAGTCTAGGATTTGGACCAAATGTTCTTTAGCAATAGGGTTTTGGTTAGAGAGTGAATATAAATGACACCATATGTGAAGAGTCAGGCACAATGATGAACTGGGGAAAATATGTAGGAAAGCAGACATTAATAGAGACATTAGGAAATCAGGCAAAGTATAACGTGATAGGATTAGACATTTTCAACAGGGTTGAGGTTGAATACATAATCTTAAGAAGAAACCGATTTGTAGTCACCAATAAGATTGACATTTGAGAGCATTAGGCAACCTGGACATGGATATATTTAGTAATCCATGTTCACATTCCATTGAGGCTTTGGTACAATCATAAGGGTGACCTTCGCATTTTGTGTCCAGAATATTACTGTGATAATATGTATATGAAGATCAGGTGACATGAGTATTTCTTCCAATATTTCTGGGGGAAATATTTTGAAAAGATATAAATTAGTACTGGGGATACTAATCGGCTTACCCTGTGTTGATGAATATAGAGATGATGCATTAATAGACCATACTGTGAATAAATTATATGACTGGTTCCAAATTTAAATAATGGATTGTATTGATATCTGAAAAAATAGAGGAAATCATTTATTGATATACATACATTCATTCCAACCACTTATATATCTAATGGTTATATTAGGGTTACCGTTTATCATAAATAGTGTGTGAGTTTTGCTTCAAAAATGATTATGGAATCGAAAATAATGTCTTTAGAAAGAAGTCTAGTGAAAAGACCAGTCAAGAAACATGGAGAAATATAAGTGTTCTGAAGGAGGAAGTGATTGAAAGTGAACCAAATGTTTATAAATTTGTGAACTTGTGAATGAAAGGATATAATTTATGATGTCTATAAACTGAAGAAATAATAACGTACCAGGTTTGATTAAAATGAACTTTAATAAACACATCATATCCAATAGGAATCTACTTGCATTGATGTTAAACTTGGTCAGTTACTGTAGAAATATTAGGATTTGTAAGCACCCTTCCCTGAAGTTAGTTTTCAGTACTAGGAAACAAATATTTATTTCAGTGGATGCATATTTCTGAGAATAAACTTTTTAAAAGTTGATTATAAATCCACATATATGAATATGAATGAATTCAGGCGGTGTATAAGAAGACACATATATTTCATATTTTGGTAAATCTGGAGAATATATATATATATATATATATATATATATATATATATATATATATATATATATATAATGTATATATAGACACACAAACACACACATTATAATGTAGCAATATATATGCCAATTGAAATTCATCATGAAAAATAACTCATCCGCATATCCCTAAATATTCATTTTACTGAACATGAATATGTGTATAGTGTTGTTCATCTAGGAAGCTCACCCATTTGTTGAATTTTCAGTTAAAACAGCGTTTAGGAGGAGTGATCTCTTCTCACAATTTGTATCTGACAAGTCAGCCACCTCACAAGAATGTATATGTGAAACCAGGTAGGATTCTATTTGTGCATATAAAAATACATTTGCTTAATAGGCTACAGAGAAAGGGAGACAGGAATTCACATTTTTCTTAACTTTGAAAACCCATGGAAAATTATTTCAACAAATAATTGACTAGATTTATAACTCCTACCTTATATCATGCAAAAAGTAATTCCAACTATACACCATGCTTCTTCTGAAATGCTTGTATTTCTATTCTGTTTGGGTTATTTTTCTCCATTATATTAGGATTAGTAGTCAGAGTTTAGTAGGGTATGGGTTAGTGTCAGGGATTCAGTATTTCAAACAGAAAATTGGAAAATGAATCCAATGTGTATGCAAATATGTGCTACAAAACAATCTTCCCTCTCTCATCCAGAACAATGACTTGACATTCCCTTTGCCCCAAGTAAGTCAGAATTAGAGGAGAAGAGTTAGAAAATCTGTGAATATATATTTAGAATGGAAAATGCTCAGGAGTTCACAACCTTGGAGTTGATAGAGCAGTTTCCAAAAGTAAGTGACATGGTAAACACTCCACAAACATGGAGATCTGCTGGCCTAAACACTTCTTGAGAAATTGCCTCTGAGCTTGGGCACTTGAAATACATGTTGTTTTCAGGAGCTTTAACTTCCGATGTAGTGAGACCATCAAAGCTAGGTCTGCATCTATGTGACCAGGAGGACATGGTTTCTTATTTTCCAATGAACATGAGGCAGCAGTGCTAAATTCTCTCTTTGTAGCTAAATTGTGGCCACGGGGGCTAAGTGTCACCCCATGTGGACTGTGAAGCCATTTGGTCATCCTCGACTTTTCATTGTGTTTCTTGCTGCTGCACTGGGAGTTTGGTATTTGCTTCACGAAATACAAGGAGTTCAAGTGGGACACAGTGCTGGAGGGAGTTCTGTCACGTGTGGTGGGTCAGTGTCTGCATGAGAATGCACCAACTAAGCTTCTATCCCACATAGCTTGCCCCTTGACCATAGCAACCTGATTCTAAACATTGCCGTGAAAAATCTCCATATAACAAGATGCCTTTATATAGAAGGGTCTGCTGGCTGCACCGTGTCTGTGTCAAGGCATTTGAAAGTCAATGGCAGATCCACAGGCCCCACCACAGATGTTTTATCACACACCTGCACACCACTGCTCTAGGCCCACTACATATCAGGCTCCAACTTACTGGCATCTCTGTTCTACACCATTTTCATGATACCTAGTCAATCAAGGCACTGTCTGGTATACTCATGATCAGCAACAGGACATCCAAAGGTTCTCCAGTGCCACCTGGTCATGAGAATTTCTAAAAATTCATGGTATTTATCTAACTATTTTTCACAGATGAAGTTGTTTGTACTGTGGGTTTCAATTCATTCAGGATCCATTAAATGTTGAGGAAGCTCATTTTAATGAAGGATCTGGAGATCTCTCACAGGCAAGGCTTCCCAAAGAGTGGCCAAATTGTCACATGAAGCCACGCCCATTGAGGTCTCCAATGTGAGGTCCATGTGTGTTTTGACTCTCAACGATGGCTGCCAGGTCTTTCAGAATAAAACCTGTGATATCCTAGCTGAGATTCCCAGTGCTCTCTGGAAAGCCTCTCTGGGCCAAGATCTCAGTTTCCAAGGGCGACTCTCATGCGTGGCCTCCTGAAATCCCAACAACATTCATGGCAATACTTCTCTGAAATCAGTTCCAAATCTCATTCTCTAAGGGGAATCACACCAGAGTTCAAGTCCAGGTGGACCCAGTCATCTCTTCCAACTACCACACAAATGACCACAATTAAAACCAAAACACTCCCACATGGCCCTCATCTTCTTCCATATAAACACACATCATAACCTCTGGATGGAGTTTTCCATGAGGGGCACATCCAAACCAGTGCCCAAAATAAGCTCCCTTGCCCCTCATTTGCCTAACATCAGCGTTGATTGGACACGCTTTCTGTGAACCAGCAGTGATCAAATAGGCCTGCCGTAAATGCTCCACTTCTCCACTTTGAGGCCTACTTACTGTGGGGTTTAGATTCTTTTTTTTTCTAAATTTTTTTGGAAATTTAATTGGAAAGTTAAAAAAAATTGTTTTGCAGAATATTAAATTTCTAATGGCAAAGCCTTCACCTTGTTTGTGAAGGAAACCTTGATGCCTTGCCAATCTGGTTATATGGAGACACTCAAAATTTTCTGTTACATACTACATGGATGAATGGCTAAAGCACATAGTTTTTTAAAACTGAAAGGCAGATACCAGCAAGTAAGATAACAAATAAAAGACAATTTTATTAAAAAATAAAGTTGTTATATGACTCAAATATTGGAAATTCAATTCTTTTTTTTTGGTTGTTCAAAACATTATAAAGCTCATGATATATCATCTTTCATACATTTGACTTAATTGGGTTATGAACTCCCATTTTTACCCCAAATACAAATCGCAGAATCACATCAGTTACACACTCACGTTTTTACATAATAGCATACTAGTTATTGTTGTATTCTGCTACCTTTCCTGCTACCTTTCCTATCCCCTACTATTCCCCTCGTAGAAAACTTTTTCTTCTATCAGACGCAGTGTCTCTGATTTTATATCTGGCTCCTTGATCCATTTTGAGTTAACTTTTTATGCATTGTGAGAGAAAGGGATTCCGTTTCATTTTGTTGCATATGAATTTCCAATTGTCCCTGCACCATTTGTTGAAGATGCTATCCTTCTTACATTGCATGCTTTTAGGCCCCTTTTCAAATATAAGAAAGTTGTAATTTTGTGGATATGTCTCTGTTTCCTCTATTCTGTACCATTGGTCCATCTGCCTGTTTTGATACCAGTACCACACTGTTTTTGTTACTATTGCTTTGTAGTACAGTTTGAACTCTGGATTCACACTTCAAGCTTAGAATTGCTTTCGCTATTCTGGGTCTTTTGTTGTTCCATATGAAATTCATGATTACTTTATCTATTTCTACAAGAAATGCCATTGGGTTTTTGATTGGCATTGCATTAAACCTGTAGAGAACTTTGGGTAACATGGCCATTTTGATGATGTTATTTCTGCCTATCCATGTACAGGGCATATTTTTCCATCCTCTAACATCTTCTTCTGTCTCCCTCTTTAGGGTTCTGTAGTTTTCATTATATAAATCTTTCACCTCTTTGGTTAGGTTGATTCCCAAGTTTTTTATTTTCTTTGAGTATACTGTAAATGGAGTGGTTTTCCTCATTTCCATTTCAGAAGTTTTGTTGCTGATATACAGGAATGCCTTTGATTTATGTGTGTTGATTTTATATCCTGCCAATTTGCTGAATTCATTTATTAACTCTAGCAGTTTCTTTGTAGACCCTTTTGGGTCTGTTAAATATATTATCATGTCATCCACAAATAGCGATAATTTAAGTTCTTCTTTTCCTATTTTTATGCCTTTAATTTCCTTTGTCTGTATCATTGCTCTGGATAGTATTTCAAGAACTAAATTAAATAGAAGTGGTGATAGAGGGCATCCCTGTCTTGTTGCAAATTTTAGAGGGAATGCCTTCAGTTTTTCTCCATTTAGGATGATGCTAGCCTGAGGTTTAGCATATATAGCTATTACCATGTTGAGGTAAGTTCCTGTTATTCCTAGTGTTTTATAGAGTTTTAAAGAAAAAGGGATGCTGTGCTTTGTAGAATGCTTTTTTTGCATCTATCGAGATGATCATATGGTTCTTCTCTTTAAGTCTATTGATGTGATGGATTACATTTATTGATTTCCGTATATTGAACCAGCCTTGCATCCCTGGGATGAATCCCTCTTGATCATGAAGCACAATTTTTTTATATGCTTTTGTTTTTTATTTGCCAGGATTTTATTGAGAATTTTTGCATCCAAGTTTATTAGAGATATTGGTCTGTAGTTTTCTTTCTTTGAAGTGTCTTTGTCTGGTTTTGGGATCAGGGTGATGTTGGCCTCATAGAATGAATTTGGAAGAACTCCTTCTTTTTCTATTTTATGAAATAGCTTGAAAAGTATTGGTATTAATTCATCTTTGAACGTTTTGTAGAACTCTGCTGTATAACCATCTGGTTCAGGGCTTTTTTTGGTTGGTAGTCTTTTGAAGGTTTCTTCTATTTCTTTCTTTGTTATTGGTCTATTTAAATTGTGTGAGTCTTCCGGACTCAAACTTGGCAGATTATATGACATAAGAAATTTATCAATATCTTCATTATCTTCTGTTTTATTGGAATATGGGGTTTCAAAATACTTTCTAATTATCATCTGAATTTCTGTAGTGTCTGTTGTGAAGTTGCCTTTTTTATCCCATATGTTAGTAATTTGAGTTCTCTCTCTACTTCTCTTCATTAGCATGGCTAAGGCCCTGTCGATTTAATTTATTTTCAAAGAACCAACTTTTATTTTTTCAATTTTTTTGTTTCAATTTTGTTGATTTCTCCTCTAATTTTAATTATTTCTTGTCTTCTACTACATTTGTTGTTTTGCTTTTTTTTCTAGGTTTTTGAGATGTAGTGTGAGATCATTTATTTGATGTTTTTTTCTTTTCTTTTTTTTTTTTTTGAGGAAAGAATTCCAAGAAATGAATTTCCCTCTTAAAACTGCTTTCATTGTTTTCCATAGAATCCGGTATGTTTTGTCTGTATTGTCATTTGTCTCTAAGAAATTTTTTATCTCCTCCTTTATGTCTTCTGTAACCCATTGATCATTCAGTAACATATTGTTCATTTTCATGTGATGTAGAATTTTTCCTTCCTTCTTCAATCATTAATTTCAAGTTTCATTCCATTATGATCAGATATGGTGCATGGTATTATCTCCATACTTTTATATTTACTAAGAGTTTCCATATGGCATAATATATGGTCTATATTTGAGTAGGACCAATGTGCTGCTGAGAAGAACATGTATCCACTTTATGATGTTTGATATATTCTATATATGTTGGTTAAGTCTAGGTTATTGATTGTGCTATTGAGTTCTATAGTTTCTTTATTCAGATTTTCTCTAGAGGATCTGTCCAATGGCGAGGGTTGTGTGCTGAAGTCACCCGTAATTATTGTGCTATAGCCTATATGACTCTTGAACTTGAGGAGAGTTTGTTTTATGACTTGGCACCACCATTGTTTGGTGCATACAAATTGATAATTGTTATGTCTTGTTGGTGAATGTTGCCTCTTACCAGTATATAGTGTCTTTCTTTATCACTTTTGATTAACTTAGGTTTTAAGTTGATTTTATTCGATATGAGTATGGCCACTCCTTCTTGCTTCCGAGGGCCAACAATGGCTGTGAAGTCTTTCAGAATAAAATCATGTGATTTCCTGGCTGAGATTCCCATTGCACTGTGGAAAGCCACCTTGGGCCTAGATCTCAGTTTGAAAGGGTGACAATCATGCGTGGCCTCCTAAAAACCAACACAATTCATATCAATACTTCTATGAGGTACGTTCCAGAACTCAGGCTCTAAGGGGAATCACACCAGAGTTCAAGCCCAGGTGGACCAAGTCATGTCTTCCAACCCCCACAGAAATGACCACAATTAAAACAAAAAAACTACCACATGGCCCTCATCTTCGTCCATAAAGACCCTCATCAAAAGTTCTGGATGGAAGTTTCCATGAGGGTTTCAACTAAAGACAGTTTTCAAAATAAGCTCCCTTGCCTCTAATTTCCCTAAAGTCAGGGTGGCCTGGACACCCTTCCTGTGAACCAGGAGTGATCAAAAAGACCTGCCATTAATTCCGCTCTGTTTCTATAATTTGAGGCTTACTGAATGTCAGGTATAGATTTTTTATGTGATTTGGAGTCATGAGAAAACCCAAGCATATCTGCAGAGCATTGAAGAATTCATTTGACAAAGAGGATCCCTATTCTCACTTGAAGGGGGTCAGGAACCTAACAGAGAAAGGCAAGAATCTTCATCCACAATGACTGCTCTTTTTGCCATTTTGGTTTTGAATGCACACATGGGATCTTTCTTTAGATCCATTAGGTGCTGAGAATCTAAGCCACAGCCTCACACAGGGCCAAGAGGCAGATTCAGACAAATCCCTTTCCAAAGCAATTAAGCAAAGAGCCACAGGTGATGTCCATTTATTTCCATTTGAAAATTTTTTCTTCAGGCTTCACAAAGGGGTGGCCTGAGGCAAAGACCGTCCTGACATTCAGGGCAACAGAACCCTTGATTGGTATACTTAGCTTGAGTTATGTTCTGCACCGAGGTCTCAGATAAATCGATATACAATGGCATAGGACCGTGTACCTCGGATGATTGAATGTAGAAGAGAACATCCAGTCAAAAAGGGATAGTCTGTAGGATTAGGAAGATAGTCAGTAGGTTTAGGAAGAAGAGTGACTCTAGGAGTTGGACCAAAAGTTCTTTAGCAATAGGGTTTCAGTTAGAGAGTGAATGTAAATGTCAGCACATGTGAAGAGACAGTCACAATGATGAACTGGGAAAAATATGTAGGAAAGCAGATATCAATAGAAAGATTAGGAAATCAGGCAAAGTATAAAGTGAGTGATAGGATTAGACATTTTCAACAGGCTTGAGGTTGAATATATAATCTTAGGAAGAAACAAATATGTAATAATCAATAGGATTGACATTTGAGAGCATTAGGCACCCTGGACATGGATGTTTTTAGTAATCCATGGTCACTTTCCATTTAGGCTTTGGTACAATCATATGTGTGACCTTTGCATTTTGTGTCCAGAATACTACTGTGATAAATTGTATATGTAGATAAGGTGACATGAGTATTTCTTCCACCATTATGGGGAGTAATATTCTGGAAACTTATAAATTAGTACTGGTGATACAAATAGGTGTACCTTGTGTTGATGATTATTGAGATGTTGCATGAATAGACCATATTGTGATAAAGTATATAACTAGTTCCAACTTTAAATAATGGATTGAGTTTGCATCTGAAAATATATTGGAAATCTTATATTGATATATATACAATCATTCCAACCAGTTATATATGTAATGGTAATATTAGGGTTACGGTTTATCGTGAAGGGTGAGTATTGATTCAAAAATGATTATGGAATCAAAAATAATGTGTTTAGAAAGAAGTCTAGTGAAAAGACCAGTAAAGAAACATGGAGGAATACATGTGTTCTTAAGTAGTAAGTAAATGAATGTGAACCAAATGCCTATAATTTTGTGAAGTTGTGGATGAAAAAATATATCCTATGATGTCCATAAACAGATAAAATAGTAATATACCAGTGTTGAATAAAAATGAACTTCAAAATACACATCATGTCCCATAGCAATCTACTTGCATTGATGTTAAACTGGGTCAGGTACTGTAGAAATATTAGGATTTGTATGCACCACCTACTGAACATAGTTTTCAGTAGTAGGAAACAAATATGTATTACAGGAATATAAATATTGCTGAAAAGATTGGATTTTGAACCCACATACATGAATATAAATGAATTTAGGGAGTGTATAATAAGACACATATTTTTCATATTTTTTTAAAATCTGGAGAAAAAAAAAAAATATATATATATATATATATATATATATATATATATATACATATATATTTTTTCCAGATTTAAAAAAAATACACAAACACACACACACACACACACACATGCACACATACACACACACACACACACACACATTAATATTTAGCAATATATATGCCAATCGAAATTCATCATGAAATATAATTCATCCACATATTCAAAAATATTCATTTTACTGAACATGGATTTATGTATAGTGTTTTTCACTAGGAAGCTCACCCATAGGTTGAATTTTCAGTTCCATCATTATTTAGGGAGAGTCATCTGTTCTCACAATTTTATATTCCAAAGTCAGGGAGCTCAAAAGAATGTCTGTGTGATACCAGGTAGGATATTACATATATGCATAAAAAATACATGTGCTGAATAGGATACAGAGAAAGGGAGACAGGAATTTATATATGTGATAATTTTAAAAAATCATGGAGAAATATTACAATGAAAAGTTGACTAGATTTAAAACACATACTCTTGATAATGCAGAAGGCAAATAGAAGTATACACCATGCTTCCTATGAAAGGCCTGTATTTCTATTCGGTTAGGTTTCTTTCTCTCCATGATATTAGGATTAGTAGTCAGAGTCTAGTAGGGTATGGGTTAGTGTCAGGGATTCAGTATTTCAAATGGAAAAAAGGAAAATTAATCTAATGTGTATGCAAAAATGTGATACACATAAATCTTCCCTCTCTCATCCAGAACAATGCCTTGACATAACCATCGCTAAAAGTAAGACACAATTAGAGGAGAGGAGTTAGAAAATCTGCGAATTTACGTGGAATGGAAAATGCTCAGGAGTTCACAACACTGGAGGTGGTAGAACAGTTTCCAAAAGTAAGGGAGAGGGTAAACAATCCAGAAACATGGAGCTGTGCTGGCCTAAAGACTTCTTGAGAAACTTCCTCTGAGGTTGGGAACAAGAAATATATGTAATTGTCAGGAGATTTAGCTTCGTTTGTAGTGACACCATGAAATCTGGGTCTGCATCTATGTTACCTGGAGAACATGGTTTCTTATTTTCCAATGTTCATGAGGCAGCGGTGCTGAATTCTCTCTTTGTAGGTAAACTGAGGCCACTGGGCTGAAGTGTCTCCCATGTGGACTGTGAAGCCATTTGGTGATCCTCCACTTTCCAGGGTGTTTCTTACTGCTGCACTGGGAGTTTGGTACTTGCTTCACGAAATACAAGGAGTTCAACTGGGATAAAAATGCTGGAGGAGTTCTGTCATGTGTGGTTGGTCAGGGCCGCAAAGAGAATGTACGAACCAGGCTTCTATCCTACATAGCTTTCCCCTTGACTATAGCATCCTGATTCTGAACATTGCCCTGAAACCTCTCCATATGACAAGATGCCTTTACATATAAAGGTCTGCTGCCTGCACCATGTCAGTCGCAAGTCTTTCAAAGCCAATGGAAGATCCAGGTGGTCCTACCAAAAATATTTATTTACACACCTACAGTCCACTTCTCTACGCCCACTACTCAGCAGGCTCCAAATTACTGGCATCTCTGTTCTACACCATTTTCACGAAACCCAGTCAATCAAGGCACTCTTTGGTACACTCATGATCAGCAACAGGAAATCCAAAGTTTATCCAGTGCCACCTGGTCATGGGAATTTCAGAAATTTCATGGTATTAATCTAGTCATATTTCAAAAATGAAGTTAGAGGCACTGTGGGTTTCAATTAATTCAGGAACCATTAAATGGTGAGGAAGCTCTTTTCAATGAAAGCTCTGGAGAACACTCACAGAAAAGCCTTCCAAAAGACTGGCAAAAAGGTCACATGAATCCAGACACATTGTGGTCTACAATGTGAGGTCCATATGTGTTTGGACTCTCAACTAGGGCTGCCAAGTCTTCAAGAAGTAAATCATGTGATATCCTGGCTCAGAATCCCCGAGCTCCGTGGAAAGCCATCCTGGGCCTAGATCTCAGTTTCCAAAGGCGATTCTCACGCGTGGCCTAGTAAAATCCCAAGAGAATTCACGGCAATACGTCTCTGAGGTCAGATCCAGAACTCATTCTTTAAGGGGAATCACACCAGAGTTCAAGCCCAGGTGATCCCAGTCATCTCTTCCAACTACCACACAAATTACCACAATTAAAACAAGAACACTCCCATATGGCCCTCATCTTCTTCCATATTGACACTCATCATAATTTGGCTGGATGTTTAAATGAGGGGCGAAGACCAAGACAGTGTCCAAAATAAGCTCCTTTGACCCTCATTTGCCTAAAGTCAAGGTGGCCTGGACACCCATCCTGTGAACCAGGAGTGATCAAATAGGCCTGCCATTAATACCGCTCCAATTCTCCAATTTGAGGCCTACTGACTGTGGGGTTTAGATTCTTTATGTGAATTTTAGTCATGATAAAACCAAACACCTATGGGCTAGCCTCTGCAGGTTTTGAAGAACTCATTTGACCCAAAGGATCCCTATTTTCACTTGATGGAGTTCAGGAACCTTACAGAGGAAGTCAAGGGACTTCATCCCAATGACTGCTCTTTTGGCCATTTTTCATTTGGATGCAAACATGGGAACTTTCTTTAGATCCATCAGGTGCTGAGAATCTAAGTCACAGCCACACACAGGGCCAGGGGGCTGATTCAGACACATCCCTTTTCAAAGCACTTAAGAAAAGAGCCACAGGTATGCCCAATCATTTCCATTTGAAAACTGTTTTCTTCAGGCTTCACAAAGGGGTGGCCAGATGCAAAGACCTTCCTGACATTCAGGGCAACAGAACAATTGGTAAGCAAAAGGCCCAAAGCAGGGTTTCTCCACTGAGACTTTCCTGGTCACACTGATATCTGAGTTTTCTGAGATGCTCCCCATTCCCTACAGCTATCCAGTACATTGTTATGTCACAGAGCTTTGAGGTTGTAAATATCTTGGACACAAAACCATAGGCCTATTCTTGAGATTGGCCGGAATTCAGGAAGAAAACAGGAACTTAGGAAGATAGCAGGTGTTGCACATCAATAAGGCAAGCTACAGTCCATTCATAAATGGGGCAATATGAATGCTGAGAAGCTTTCCACTAGACAAGACACATCCATTCATGAATTCTCTTTTCTAATGTCTACAACCACGGACACAGTGAGATACACAGACAGAGAAACACTCGCCATGTTAAACGACTTACTAGAAACAGTCCACTTCCAACGAAACAAACTGACTTTCCTACCTATTCTCAGAAAATGAGACAAAAACCACAAACCCACAACCACACCCACAAAGGCACCTTCTTCCCCCAAGTAGGTCTTTGACTATCCGGAGTGTCCTCTGACTTGTAGGCCATAATATGTTCCCCCAAAATAGCCTGTCCTGTCTCAGATCTGGTCTCCTTGGCAAACTCTGTGAACTTCTCAGGAGCCAACGGTGAGCCACTAACTGCTTTCTCAAGAAAAGCAACGCTTCCGAGCTTTCCTGGCATTTGTTCTTCTCAGGTCTGAAGGTACCAAGAAAGACTTACTGTCCTTGGTAAATTCAAATAAGTGAGACCACAGGGATGGGGACTGGGACTGGCTCTGTGTGCCTGGCTTCCTGGATCCAAAGTTCAGAAAGTTCAATCACCAAGGAAGTGAGGTGAGGTCATTTGCTTCCTGAACTGAATGAGGTCCCTGTCTTGGCAACCACTTTGTCTTAACTGTTGCTTCCAAGGGTCCCATGAGATTGAGGCTGCCCCTACTTCCTGTGACACTTTCACAAGTTAGAATGGTATATCAACCATAGGCACCCAGGAATAGATCTCCACACAGGCCTGTTTT
This sequence comes from Callospermophilus lateralis, assembly GCF_048772815.1. Lineage (NCBI taxonomy): Eukaryota > Metazoa > Chordata > Mammalia > Rodentia > Sciuridae > Callospermophilus > Callospermophilus lateralis. The sequence continues at coordinate 8,412,023 of NW_027515276.1, read as the reverse complement.
GGTTCATGTTCTCTACATTAAGAAGAGAATCTGATTCAGACACAACCTTTTATCCTGACCGGGTTGTTTGCCATGGAAGATGACTTTTGCTCTCTCAGGTCCTTCATAGCTGCCTACATCTTCTCCAGGGATCATTTCTGCATGGGCCTTTGAGGTTCTCAGCAGGTGGAAGTTTCCCTACATTTCTTTATTGTAAAATCAACTCTTTCCCTGCTCTTCTATAAAGTTAGATTGAGGGAAGAGTGTATGATTATGGTTAAAAACATGTTTGATTTGGGTTAGAAATCATTGTGCTGGATGAATAATGGTATTGGGAACTTGCTATGTGTATAAGAATATATAGGTGTAATATATGTATGAAAAAAGAAATCTAAGTATGATTTGAAGGTCAGAAGGGCATTGGGCCCTTGATTGGGATACACAGCATTGAATTACGTTCTGCAGAGATGTCTCAGATAAATCGATATACAATGGCATAGGTCCTTGTACCTTGCATGAGTTAATGTAGAAGGAACATCCAGTCAAAAAGGGATAGTCGGTAGTGAAAGGTTAATAAAATAGGTACTTGTAATTTCCTGTTTTTCTGTATGCTTAACAAAACACTGTTGAAATCTTGAGAAATGTTTGCTAATCTTGTTCTAGAATGTACTGTTCCCAACTGCCAAACTGCAGAATGTACTGCCTCACTCGGTGTCACGCGAACCGCCCACTCACCCTTACACATCAGTAAACTTCCCTCCCTTCTCTCTCCAAGAAATGTATGTAAGCGCTGCATAAGCTGTTCTCAGAGCTCTCTGATCTATTTAAGTTAGCTGTGAGCCCCAGCAAGCTGGACCCAAAAAAAACCCTTTGCTGTTGCATGAGACAGTCTCTTGGTAGTCTCTTCCTCCGACACTCGCCTGACCTTTACATATTGAGGTTCCACCGAGTTCTGGCAGTGGCGCATGAGAGACCCCCAACGGGCTCCTCTCGGAGCAAGTAAGGCGCCTCTTTCTGGTTTCAGGTGTCATGTTAGGGCTTGGCAAAATTGCTGGCGATGAAGAGCCTGGGGTCTCTCCGACGGTGGCTGAGAGACGTGTCACAGAGACATAGGGCACCTCCATGGGGGACCCCGCAGAGGACTCGGAGAATCAAGGAACAATTGCTTCATCCACTCAGTGATATTTTGTTTTAGATTAGGTATTGCCATCCTATTGGGTTTTGCCGGCTACGCATTCCTGGTCACAGTGTTGGACGTCCATTGCCTGTCTTCATGGTCTTGTCTTATCTGTGTCATGTGACTTTGCTTCTACTGTTTGTGTACCTTTCATTATGGGACAGAGCACTTCAATGCCTCTGTCCCTGACCCTTGATCACTGAACCAAAGTCCGCTTAAGGGCTCAGTATCTTTCTTTTTTTAGTAAAACGATAGACCTGGCAGACTCTCTGTGCCTCAGAATGGCCCATTTTGGAGTCGTATGGCCCCTAGAAATATCTTTCTACTTCCCACTAATTTAAAACGTCAGAGATATTGTCTTTCAGCCAGGGCCACATAGCCATCCTGATCAACAGCCATATATCTTAACTTTGCCGACCTCTGCAAATCTCCTCCTCCATGGGTGAAGCCTTTCCTTGCCCATGCCTCTGCTCATACTCCTTCCCCCATGATCTCTCAAACCCTCACCTCTTCCACCTCCTCCACCCTCTGTTCTCCCTGAGTCACAAGATTTGACTCTACTGTACTCTTCTTCCCCTCCTTATCCACTGCCCTCGTCCCCTAACACACAACACACTCTAAGTGATTCCCCTGCTTCTGACTAATCCTCTCTACCATTGGAGGAAGCTAAGCCGGTAATAGGATCTGATAATGGACCGATGTTCATGGCCCAGGTAAGTCAGGGGTTAGCTAGGAACCTGGGGATTAATTGGAAGTTATATTGTGCTTATAGACCCCAGAGTTCAGGAAAAGTAGAAAGAATGAATAGAACAATTAAAGAGACCTTAACGAAATTAAGCTTAGAGACCAGCATGAAAGATTGGACTATGCTCCTGAATTATGCAATGTTTCATGCAAGAAAAAATCCTTCTGTTTCTTTGAGTAGCCTTACCCCCTGAGAAATTCTCTATGGTGGCCCTCGTCCAGTAAGGGTCCTAAGCCCAACTGTAAGACCTAAGGATCCATTTCACACCCTCTTGGTTGACATACTTAAAGCTCTTGAAAGAACTCAGTGATACCTGTGAAAATAGCTGGCCACTGCCTACCAAACTGTGTACCAGGGGATTCCACATCCATATCAAATAAGAGACTTCATGTATGTAAGATGACATCAGGTGTCATCCCTGGAACCCTGCTGAAAAGGACTAAACCAGGTGCTACTTATAACACCTACAGTGGTAAAGGTATACAGAAACACTTCCTGGATCCATGCCTCTCATCTCAAGCCTGCTCCTTGTCCAGAATCTTTCTGGAAACTATAAAAGACTGGTAACAATTTCAAATTGTGTATTCGCCATGTGGATAAGGTTATATACTCTCCCCTTGGCCACAAGTAGTCCTAACCCTCATCAGCCTGTTAAGCAGCGATGGCTGATCACAAATCCTACTGGAAAAGAGTATAATCTATCTCGCATACAGCCCCCTTAGGGACCTGGTGGGCATCTCTCCACCCAGACATTTGTCAGCTGGCCATAGGTCTTTTTTATTGGGATATCCCTGATGAAGAAAATCCCACTAAAATACCATTAAATCCCTTCCGTACCATAGATAATGGAAACAAACATTATGGATGTAGGGACACGCAAGCCAGATGCGGTTGGCTAGCCTAGATTACTATGTTTGCCCGGCAAACTATCAAAGCCACAAACAGTAACGGCTGTGTGGGGGAAAAGCCGACTTCTTCTGTATTTCATGGAGATGTGATCATACACGGGCTGCCTAATGGAACCCCAATACTTCATCAAATTCAGTACACAGCATTGGCCATATTACCAAGTAGAAAACAGAAAAAGGATGGCCCCCAGAGGGGTCTCTAGATCCTCAAATTTTGCGTGACCTTTTTAACTTCTGCAAGTGCTCAAAAGGGTGAAAGGAGATTCCCCTATGTGGAAGCCTTTTCCCTCCCTCACTCACATCCTGAACTATGCTTCTCCAATAGATTTTTATCCTCAGCCTTCTGCTCCAGACTCTCTGCTGTCACTCCCACCTCAGCAACCTGATTTCTCTCCTCCAATTACTAGATCAGAAACCCAAACCTCCACCAGTTCTCAGACAATTGCCCACTAGTGAGGTAGCAGGTACTGAGGTACCCCTCCACCGACTCATTCCTCTCTTCTCCTGTCAGTGCCCTCATCGGGTCCCACCAGGTCCTCTTTCCATCTAACCCAAAGCTCAAATGAGCTGAGGAGAGCTCTCAGACCCTTATCCAAGATGTAATATAAATGGCCATTAAAGTTGCTTTGTCATCACTGAAAACAGGTTACTAAAATTTAAAGTCCCTCACAGAATTTTGGGATACTCACTCCCATTTTCTGCTCTGCTCTACCTGTTCTACTGCTGAAGTTTTGTTGCTAGGAAATTCCCAAACCCCTTTCCAATTATTCTTTTACATCTCTCTTTTTCCTCATTCTCAGATCCTCAGAGCTTCTCTCAGCCCCACCTTCCCCGTATTCCCCCTCTGTACCAGGCCCACAGAAAAGTCTTAAATGTCCTTCTCCAGAAGTCTTCACCATGGCTGAATTTAGAACTTTCAGCATAGAGTTTCTATAAAGAGTTCAATGTAGATAAACTTTCTCTTTTTGTATTGCCCTGTTCTACTTGGCCACTGGCTAAAAAACTCAGTACTTCTAAGCTAGACAACAGCTAACTTGTTTTTCACAAAATATGTGAACAAGGCCTCTGGCCTTCAGCTGGGGCTTCACAGAAATGGCTACATTTCTAAGATAAAGAAATTACCAAATGGGCTCCGTTGTAACAGCTGGCAGGGGGAAAATAAGAAAGGGAATAAAAAGCTCTCCCCCTCCCATGTGTCCTTGAAAATTTAACTTGCCCAGAACAGAGGAAAAATCAGAAACAAATACTGCTTTTTTGAACTTCTGCAGACTGTAAACTTCTGAGCCACATCCTTATATGCTGGGTACAAAATTCTGAAACTACCTAAACTTGAGTTTCAGGGGATTAATTGATTACAACAGAAGCAATGCCCTCTGAATCCGGTTGCAACAAAATAGGACTGTTTCCCTGTCTTCAGTGCTATCTTAGGTGCCTTGCCTTGTCTGTCCCTACAACAGCACAATTCTATATGCTTAAACATTGTTTATGTTTTCATGAAATGGTCAACAGATGGGATTAATTTTGAAATGGTGCAGATGTTTCCCAGAGTGCTCTATCATGATGCAGGTTCGTTTGAAGATCAAATGGGGGGGGCATACAACCGGTTCCACTGGGAACATGTATCGCTCACTTTAGCCATCCTATTATGAATAGGAGTTGCTGCACGGGTGGGCACAGGAGCCACTGCCATTGTCCATGGGACACAACAAATGACCCAATTAGAAGCAGCAATAGAGCAAAAGTAAGATATTAGAAACCCCCATCAGAGCTTTGCATGAATCTTTAACCTCTCTCTCTGAAGTTGTTTTACAGAACAGTTGAGGGTTGGACCTCCTCTTTATTAGAGAAGGGGGCCTTTGTGATGCATTGAGGGAAGAATGTTGTTTTTATGCTGACCATACTGGAGTTGTAATAAAATCTATGAGTAAATTTAAAAGACACCTTGAAGAGCATCAACAAGAGAGAGAGGCCCAAAAAGGGTGGCTTGAGTCTTGGTTCACACACTCCTCCTGGTTAACTACGTTTTTATCAAGCTGGCAGGTCCAATAATAATCCTCATATTATTGCTAACTATAAAACCCTGTTTGCTCAACCGTGTAATTTCTTTTCTCCAGGCTCAAATTGGACGAGTTAAACTTATGGTAATACCCCACTAGCAGACATAGAATGTGACACCCTCCAATGATCATTTTTATGATTAAAAGTAGCCAGAAGAAGAAGTGGGGAATTAAAGGTTAATAAAATAGGTACTTGTCACTTCTTGTTTTTCTGTATGCTTAACAAAACACTGTTGAAATCTTGAGAAATGCTTGCAAATCTTGTTCCCAGAAGGTTCTGTCCCCAACTGCGCAACTGCAGAATGTACTCCCTCACCCAGTTGCACGCAAACCACCCACTCGCCCTGACCCATCAATAAAATTCCCTCCCTGCCCTCCCCAGGGAAAGTATATAAGCTCTACTTAAGCTATTCTCATGGCTATCTGCTTGATTCAAGTGATCTCTGAGCCCCAGCATGCTGGACACCCAAAAAACCCTTTGATGTTGCATGAGATAGTCTGTTGGTTGTCTCCTCCTCTGAAGCTCGCCCCACATTTACTTGGATGATTGAATGTAGAAGAGAACATCCAGTCAAAAAGGGATAGTCTATAGCATTAGGAAGATAGTCAGTACTTTTAGGAAGAAGGGTGAGTATAGGAATTTGAAAAAAACTTCTTTAGCAATAGGGTTTCGATTAGAGAGTGAATGTAAATGTCAGCACAGGTGAAGAGTCAGTCACAATGATGAACTGGGGAAAATATGTAGGAAAGCAGATATCAATAGAGACATTACGAAAACAGGCAAAGTATAAAGTGAGTGATAGGATTAGATATTTTGAACAGGGTTGAGTTTACATATATAATCTTAGGAAGAAACAAATATGTAGTCACAAATAGGATTGACATTTGAGATCATTAGGCAAATTTCAGGTGGATGAATATTTCTCAGAATAATCTTGTGAATAGTTGATTATAAATCCACATACATAAACATGAATGAATTTAGGGAGTGTATATAAGACACATATATTCCATATTTTGAAAAATCTGGAGAGTGTATATATATATATATACAAAACACACACACAGACAAAAAAGTAGCAATATATATGTCAATCAAAATTCATTATAAAATATGCATCATCCAGAGATCTAAACATATTAATTTTACTGAACATGGATTTATTTATAATACTGTTCAACTAGCAAGCTCACCCATAGATTGAATATCCAATTCCAACAAGTTTAGTAGGAGTGATCTCTTCTAACAATTTGTATCTGCCAAGTCAGCCACCTCACAAGAATGTACGTGTGGTACCAGGTAGGAATCTATATGTGCATATAAGAATACAGAGAAAGGGAGACAGGAATTCACATATTTGTTAACCTTAAAAATACATGAACAACTATTTCAACAACAAATCGACTAGATTCATAACTCCAACACTGTATCATGCAAAAGGCAAGTCCAACAATACACCAGGCCTACTCTGAACTGCTTGTATTTCTATTCTGTTTGGGTTAGTTTTCTCCATCATATTAGAATTAGTAGTCAGAGTCTGGTCGGGTATGGGTTAGAGTAAGGGATTCAGTATTTTGAATGGAAAATAGAAAACTGAATCCAATGTGTATGCAAATATATGCTACAGAAAATTCTTCCCACTCTCCTCCAGAACAATGCCTTGACATTACCTTCGCCCCAAGTAAGACACAATTAGAGGAGAAGAGTTAGAAAATCTGTGAATACCTATCAGGAATGGAAAATGCTCCAGATTTCACATCTTTGGAGGTGGTAGAGGAGTTTCCAAAAGTAAGGGACAGGGTAAACACTCCACAAACATGGAGCTCTGCTGGCCTAAAGACTTTTTGAGAACCTGCCTTTGAGGTTGGGCACTTAAAATATATGTTGTTTTCATTAGCTTTAGCTTTATTTGTAGTGAGACAATCAAAGCTCGATCTGCTTCTATGTGACCTGGAGGACATGGTTATTTATTTTCCAATAAAAATGAGGCAGCAGTGCTGAATTCTCTCTTTGTAGGTAAACTGTGGCCACTGAGGGCTAAGTGTCTCCCCGTGTGGACTGTGACACAACTTGGTCATCCTCCAATTATCGTCGTGTTTTTTGCTGCTGCACTGGGAGTTTGGTATTTGCTTCATGAAATACAATGAGTTCAAATGGGAGACAGTGCTAAAGGGAGTTCTGTCAGCTGTGGTGGGCATGGTCTCCAGCAGAATGCACCAACCAGGGTTCTATCCCACGTAGCTTGCCCCCTTGACAATAGCAACATGATTCTGAACATTGCCCTGAAACCTCTCCATATAAAAATATGCCTTTACGTATATGGGTCTGATGGCTGCACCATGTCAGTCTCAAGCCATTTGGAAGCCAATGGAAGATCCACATGGCCCCACCACAGATGTTTTATCACTCACTTGCATAACACTTCTCTAGGCCCACTACTCACCAGGCTCCTACTTACTAGCATCTCTGTTCTACACCATTTTCATGAAACCCAGTCAATCAAGGCCCTGTCTGGTATATTCATGATCATCAACAGGACATCAAAGGTTCTCCAGTGACATCTGGTCATGGGAATTTTAAAAATTTCATGGTAATTATCTAGCAATTTTTCATGGATGAAGTTGGAGGTTTCAATTCATTCAGGAACCCTTAAAGGGTTAGGAAACTAATTTCAGGCAAAGCTCTGGAGTACTCTCACATGCAAGGCTACCCAATGAGTGGCCAAAAAGTCACATGAAGCGAGGCCAATTGAGGTCTATAAAGCGAGGTCCATGTGGGTTTTGAATCTCTATAATGCATGCCAAGTCTTTCAGAATAAAATCATGTAATATCCTGGCTGAGATTCGCAGTGTTCTGTGGAAAGCCAACCTGTGCCTAGATCTCAGGTTCCAATGGCAACTTCATACCTGGCCTCCTAAAATCCCAACACAATTTATGGCAATACTTCTCTCAGGTCAGTTCCAGAACTCAGTCTATAAGGAGAATCACACCAGAGTTCAAGTCCAGGTGGACCCAGACAACTCTTCCAACCGCTACTCAAATGAAAACAATTAAAACCAGAATACTCCCTCATGGCCCTATTCTTCTTCCATATAGACACTAATCATAACCTCTTCCTGGAGTTTTCCATGAGTTGTGCAGCCCAAGAAAATGTCCAAAATAAGCTTCTTGCACCTCTTTTGCCTAACTTCAGCGTGGCCTGGGCACCCTTCCTGTGAACCTGGAGTGATCAAATAGGACTGCCCTTAATACTGCTCCACTTATCCAATTTGAGGCTCTCTGACTGTGGGGTCTAGATTCTTTATGTGAATTGGAGTCATGAGAAAAGCCAAGACAGTGTCCAAAATCAGCTCGCTTTTTCCTCATTTGCCTAAAGTCAGGGTGGCCTGGACACCGTTTCTGTGAACCAGGAGTGATCAAATAAGCCTGCCGTTAATACTTCTGTGTTTCTCCAATTTGAGGCCTACTGATTTCAGGTATCAATTTCTTATGTGATTTGGAGTTACTCGAAAACCCAAGCACCTCTGCAGGGAATTGAAGAACTCATTTGACCCAAAGAGTCCCTATTCTCACTTGATGGAGTTCAGGAACCTAACAGAGGAAGGCAAGAGACTTCATCCATAATGAATGATATTTTTGCCATTATGGTTTTGGATGCACACATGGGATCATTCTTTAGATGCATCAGGTGCTGAGAATCTAACTCAAAGCCACACACATGGCCAAGAGACTAATTCAGACACATCCCTTCCCAAAGCAATTAAGCAAAGAGCCACAGGTGATGCCATTCATTTCCATTTGAAAACTGTTTACTTCAGGCTTCACAAAGGGGTGGATTGAGGCAAAGAACTTCCTGACATTCAGTGAAAAACAACAATAAGTAAGCAAAAGGCCCAAAGCAGGGTTTCTCCACTGAGACTTTCCTGGTCACACTGATATCTGAGTTTTCTGAGATGCTCGCCATTCTCTTCAGCTATCCAGTACATGGCCATGTCACAGAGCTTGGAGGTGGTACATATTTTGGACACAAACATTATGAAATCAGGCAAAGTATAAAGTGAGTGATAGGATTAGACATTTCCAACAGGGTTGAGTTTGAATATATAAATTAGGAAGAAACAAATATGTAGTCACCAATAGGATTGACAATTGACAGCATTAGGCAACCTGGACAGGGATGTTTTTAGTAATTCATGTACACTTTACATTTAGGCTTTGGTACAATCATAAATGTGACCTTTACATTTTTTTGTCCAGAATATTACTTTGATAAAATGTATATGTACATCAGGTGACATGAGTATGTCTTCCACCATTTCTGCAAGCAATATATTGAAGATGAAAAATTAGAATCAGGGGTACAAAGAGGTGTACCCTGTGTCTATGAATATAGAGATTAAGAATGAATAGACCGTAATGTGAATGAATAATATAACTTTATTCAACTTTAAAAAATGAATTGATCTAATATCTGAAAAATCACAGGAAATCGTATATTGATATACAATCATTCATTCCAAGCAGTTATACATCTAATGATAATATTCGTGTTTTGGTTTATCATGAAGAGTGTGTGAGTTTTGCTTCAAAAGTGACTATGGAAATAATGTGTTTGGAAAGAAGACTCATGAAAATACCAGTAAAGAAACCCTGACAATACATGTGTTCTGAAGCAAAAAGTGATTAAATTTGAAACAAATGCCTACAAATTTGTGAACTTGTGGATGAAATGTATATCCTATGATGTGCAAAAACTGAAGAAATAATAATGTAAAAGTGTCGAATACAAATGAATAAAGAATTACATATCATGTCCCATTGGAATCTACTTGCATTGATGTTAGACTGGGTCAGTTACTGTAGAATAATTAGGATTTGTATGCATCATTCCCTGAAGTTAGTTTTCAGTACTAGGAAACAAATATGTATTTCAGGTGGATGAATATTTCTGAGAATAATCTTGTGAAAAGTTGATTAAAAATTCACATACATGAACATAAATGAATTTAGAGAGTGTATATTAGACACATATATTTCATATTTTGAAAAATCTGGAGAGTGTACACACACACACACACACACACACACACACACAAAACACTCACAGACATTAAAAAGTAGCAATATAAATGCCAATCGAAATTCATCAGTAAATATATATCATCCACAGATGCAAAAATATTTATTTTACTGAACATGAGTTTACGTATAATGTTGTTCTACTAGGACGCTCCCTATAGGTTGAATTTTCAGTTCCAACAGCATTTAGGAGGAGTGATCTCTTCTCACAATTTGTATCTGCCAAGTCAGCCACCTCACAAAGATGTACGTGTGATACCTGGTATGATTCTATATATGCATATAAATATACAAGTGTGAATAGGTAAAAGAGAAAGGGAAACATGAATTCTCATATTTGTTAACTTTAAAAACACTTGGAGATCTTTTTCTATTAAACATTGACTAGATTTATAACTCCTACCTTGTATAATGCAAAATGCAAGTCCAACTATACAACATGCCTCCAATGAACTGCTTGTATTTCTATAGGTTTGTGTTATTTTTCTCTATCATATTAGGATGAGTTGTTTGAGTCTAGTATGTATGGGTTAGTGTCAGGGATTCAGTATTTCAAAAGGAAAATTGGAAATTGAATCCAATTTGTATGCAAATATATGCTACACAAATATCCTGACACTCTCAACCAGAACAATGCCTTGAAATTACCTTCACCCCAAGTAAGACACAGTTAGAGGAGAATAGATAGAAAATCAGTGAATACATATCTGGAATGGAAAATGCTCAGGAGTTCACAACCTTGGAGGTTGTAGAGGAGTTTCCAAAAGTAAGGGACAGGGTAAACACTCCACAAACATGGAGCTCTGCTGGCCTAAAAACTTTTAGAGCAACTGCCTCTGAGTTTGGGAACGGGAAAAATATGTTGTTGTCAGGAGAATTGGCTTCCTTTGTAGTGAGACCATCAAAGCTGGGTCTGCCTCTATGTGACGTGGAGAACATGGTATCTTATTTTCCAATGAACATGAGGTAGCAGTGTTGATTTTCTTCTTTTTAGGTAAACTGTGGCCTCTGGGGGCTAAGTGTCTCCCCATTGGACTGTGAAGCCATTTGGTCCTCCTCCACTTTTTGTGGGGTTTTTGCTGCTGAACTGGGAGTTTGGTATTTGCTTCATGAAATTCAAGGAGTTCAACTGAGACACAATTCTGGAGGGAGTTCTGTCATGTGTGGTGGTTCAGAGTCTGCAGAAGAACGCACCAACCACGCTTCTATCCCTCAAAGCTTGCCACATTGCATCCTTGTCCATAGCAACCTGATTCTGAACATTGCCCTGAATCCTCTCCATATAACAAGATGCCTTTAATTACAAGGGTCTGCTGGCTGCTTCATGTAATCCACAAGCCATTTGGAAGTCAATGGAAGATCCACATTGCTCCAACACAGATGTTTTATCACACTCCTGCCCACCACAGCTCTAGGCCCACTTCTCAGCAGGCTGCAACTTTCTGGCACCTCTCTTCTACACCATTTTCATAAAACCCAGTCAAGCAAGGCACTGTCTGGTACATCCATGATCAGCAACAGGACATCCAAAGGTTCTCCAGTGCCACCTGGTCATGGGAATTTCAAAAATTTCATGGTATTTATTTAGACATTTTTCAAGGATGAAGTTGGAGGCACTGTGGGTTTCAATTCATTCAGGAACCAGTAAATGGTGAGCAAGATTATTTCAATGAAAGCTCTGGAGAACCCTCACAGGCAAGGCTTCCCAAAGAATGGCCAAAAGGTCACATTAAGCCAGGCCCATTAAGGTCTACAATATGAGGTCCATGTGTGTTTTCACTCTCAACTATGGCTGCCAAGTCTTTCGAATGAAATCATGTGTTATCTTGGCTGAAATTCCCAGTGCTCTGTGGAAAGCCACTCTGGGGCTAGATCTCAGTTTCCAAGGGTGACTCTCATACATCGCCTCTTAAATCACAACACAATACATGGCAATACTTCTCTGAGATCAGTTCCTGAACTCAGTCTATTAGGGGAATCACACCAGAGTTCAAGCCCAGGTAGACCTTGTTATGTCTTCCAACTGTCACACAAATATCCACAATTAAATCCAAAACACTTCCACATGGCACTCATCTTCTTCCATTTACACAATCATCATAATCTCTGGCTGGAGGTTTCCATGAGGGGTGCAGCCCAAGACAGTGTCCAATATAACCTCCCTTGCCCCTCATTTGCCTAAAATAAGGGTGGCCAGGACATCCTTCCAGTGAACCAAGAGTGATCAAATAGGCCTGCCATTAATATGGCACTGCTTCTCCAATTTGAGGCCTACTGACTGTGTGTTTTAGATTCTTTATGTGAATTGGAGTATTGAGAAAAACCAAGCACTTATGGGCTAGCCTCTGCAGGGTTTTGAGGAACACATTTGAACCAAATTATCACTATTCTCACATGATGGATGACAGGAACCTTACAGAGGAATGCGAGAGACTTCATCCACACTGACTGCTCTTTTGTCCATTTTGGTTTTGGATGCACACATGGGATCCTTCTTTAGATCCATCAGGTGCTGAGAATCTAAGCCACAGTCTCACACAGGGCCAAAAGGCTGATTCAGACACATCCCTTTCCAAAGAAATTAAGCAAAGAGCCACAGGTGATGCCCTTTCATTTCCATTTGAAAACTGTTTCTTTAGGCTCTACAATGGTGTGGCCTGAGGCAAAGACCTTCCTGACATTCAGGGCATCAGAACAATTGGTGAGCAAAAGGCCCAAAGCAGGGTTTCTTCACTTAGAATTTCCTGGTCAGACTAATATCTGAGTTTTCTGAGATGCTCCCATTTCTTTCAGCTATCCAGTACATGGCCATGTCACAGAGCTTGGAGGTGGTACATATTTTGGACAAAAAACCATGAGCCTATTCTGGAGAGTGGCCAGAATTCAGGAATAAAACAGGAACTTAGGAAGATTGTTGGAGTTGTCCACCCATAAGTCAAGCCGCAGTCCATTCATAAATTGGGCAAGTTGAGTCTAGACAGGACACATCCAATGATTCATTCTCTTTTCTAATATCTAAAACCACGGACACAGTGGGATACACAGACAAAGAAACACTGGCCTTGTCAAACGACTTACCAGAAACAGTTCACTCCAAACCAAACAAACCGCCTTTCCTACCTATTCTCAGAACATGAGACAAAATCTCAAACCCACACCCACACACACAAAGGAAGCTCCTTCCCCAAGTAGGTCTGTGACTATTGGGAGTGTCTTCTGACTGGTGGGCCAAACTATGTTCTGATGAAATCGCCTGTCCTGTGTCAGATATGGTCTCGTTGGCCAATTCTGTGAAGTTGTCACTAGCCAGCGGTGAGCCACTACCTGCTGTCTCAGGAAAGGCCCCTCTTCAGAGCTTTCCTGACATTTGTTCATCCTCACCTCAGTAGGTACCAAGAAAGACTGACTCTGTCCTTGGTAAATCCAAAAAATAAGACCACTGGGACTGCGACTGAGACTGGCTCTGGGTGCCTGGCTTCCCGGATTCCAAGTTCAGAGAGTTCCATCACCAAGAAAGTGAGGTGAGATTACTTCCTTCAGGAATTCTTTGAGGTCATTGCCTTGGCAACCACTTTGTCCTATGAGATGGAGGCTGCCCTTACTTCCTGTGACACTTTTACAAGTTAGAATGGTATATCAACCATAGGTACCCAGGAACAGCTCTCCACACATGCCTGGTTTGGTCTATCTTGTGTACATTAACAAGAGAGAGGCTTATTCAGACACAACCCTTCATCCTGGAAAGGTTGTTTGCGATGGAAGATGACATTTGCTCTCTCAGGTCCTTCATAGATGCCTACATCTTCTCCAGGGATCAAATCTGCATGGACATTTGAGGTTCTCAGCAGGAGGAAGATACCCTACATTCCTGTATTGTAAGACGAACTCTGTCCCTGCTCTTCTGCAAAGTTAGATTGAGGGAAGAGTGTATGGTTAGGGTTAATAACATGTTTGATTTGGGTTACGAATCATTGCGAAGGATGATTAATAGTATTGGGAACCTGCGATATTTATAAGATTATGGAGGTGAAATATAAGTATGGAAACAGAAATCTAGGTAAGATTTGAAGCCCAGAAGGGCATTAGGCCCTTGATTGGGATACTTAGCTTATAATTACGTTCTGCACAGATGTCTCAGATAAATCGATAATCAATGGCATAGGACCTTACACCTTGGATGATTGATTTTAGAAGAGAACATCCACTCAAATTGAGATAGTCGATGGGATTAGGAAGGTAGTCAGTAGGTTTAGGAAATAGAGTGAGTATAGGATTTGGGGCAAAAGTTCTGTAGCAATAGGGTTTTTGTTATAGAGTGAATGTAAATTTCAGCACATGTGAAGAGTCAGTCACAATGATTAACTGGGGAAAATATGTAGAAAGGAAAATATCAATACAGACCTTACGAAATTAGGCAATTATACAGTGAGTGATAGGATTAGACATTTTCAATAGGGTTGAGTTTGAATACATAATCTTAGGAAGAAACAAATATGTCGTCACCAATAGGAATGACATTTGAAAGCATTAGGCAACCAGGACATTTATCGTTTTAGTAATCCATGTTCACTTTCCATTTAGTATTTGGTACAATCATAAGTGTGATTTTTGCATTTTGTGCACAGAAAAATATTGTGATCAAATGTATATGTAGATCATATGACATGAGTATTTCTTCCACGATTACTGGGAGCAATATTTGAAGACATATAAATTAGTATTGGGGGTACAAAGTGGTGTACCCTGTGTCCATGAATATAGAGATAATGCATGAATAGACCATACTGTGAATAAATATTATAACTGGTTCCACTTTAAATAATGGATTGAATTGATATCTGAAAATATATAGGAAATCATATATTGACATACAATCATTCACTCCAACCAGTTATATATCTAATGGTAATCTTAGGGTTATTGTTTATCATGAAGTGTGTGTGAGTTTTGTTTCAAAAGTGATTATGGAAATCGAAAATAATATGTTTGGAAAAAAGTCTCATGAAAAGACCAGTCAAGAAATATGGAGGAATCCATGTGTTCTGAAGCAGGAAGTGATTGAAAGTGAAACAAATGCCTATAAATTTTCTAAATTGTGAATGATATATATATCCTGTTATGTGCATAAACTGATGAAATAGTAATGTATCAGTGTTGAATAAAAGTGAATGTCAAAATACACATCATGTCCAATAGGAATCTACTTGCATTGATGTTAAACTGGGTCAGTTACTGTAGAAATATTAGAATTGTGTGCATTATGCACCAAAGATAGTTTTTTTTTAATTTTTATTTATGGTTGTTCAAAACATTACATAGTTCTTCATATATCATATTTCACACTTTGATTCAAGTGGGTTATGAACTCCCATTTTTACCCTGTATACAGATTGCAGAATCACATCAGTTACACATCCATTGATTCACATATTGCCATACTAGTGTCTGTTGTATTCTGCTGCCTTTCGTATCCTCTACTATTCCCCCTGGCCTCCCCGCCCCTCCCCACTTCTCTCTCTACTCCCTCTACTGTAATAAATTTCTCCCCCTTGTATTATTTTTCCCTTTCCCCTCAATTCCTCTTGTATGTAATTTTGTATAACCCAGAGGGTCTCCTTCCAATTCCATGCAATTTCCCTTCTCCCTCCCTTCCACCTCTCATCCCTGTTTAATGTTAATCATCTTGTCATGCTCTTTGTCCCTATCTGTTCTTAGTTACTCTCCTTATATCAAAGATGACATTTGGCATTTGTTTTACAGGAATTGTGTAGCTTCACTTAGCATAATCCAGTCTAATGCCATCCATTTTCCTGCAAATTCTATGATTTTTTCATTTTTCAATGCAGAGTAATAATCCATTGTGTATTAATGCCACATTTTTTTTATCCATTATTCTATTGAAGGGCATCTAAGTTGGTTCCACAGTCTTGCTGTTGTGAATTGCGCTGCTATGAACATCGATATAACAGTGTCCCTGTAGCATGCTCTTTTTAGGTCTTTAGTGAATAGACCAAGAAGGGGAACAGCTGGGTCAAATGGTGCTTCCATTCCCAGCTTTCCAAGAAATCTCCATACTTCTTTCCCAATTGGCTGCACCAATTTGCAGTCCCACCAGCAATGTACAAGTGTACCTCTTTTCCCACATCCTTGCCAGCACTTCTTGTTGTTTGACTTTATAATGGCTGCCAATCTTACTGGAGTGAGATGGTATCTTAGGGTGGTTTTGATTTGCATTTCTCTGACTGCTGGAGATGGTGAGCATTTTTTCATGTACTTATTGATTGATTGTATGTCCTCATCTGAGAAGTGTCTGTTGAGGTCCTTGGACCATTTGTTGATTGGGTTATTTGTTATCTTATTGTCTAATTTTTTGAGTTCTTTGTATACTCTGGATATTAGGGCTCTATCTGAAGTGTGAGTAGTAAAGATTTCTTCCCAGGATGTAGGCTCCATATTTACCTCTCTTATTGTTTCTTTTGCTGAGAAAAAATTTTTTAGTTGAGTAAGTCCCATTTGTTCATTCTAGTTATTAACTCTTGTACTATGGGTGTCCTATTGCGGAATCTGTAGCCCGACCCCACAGTATGTACATCGTAACCAAATTTTTCTTCTATCAGACAGTGTGTCTCTGATTTGATATCAAGCTCCTTGATCCATTTTGAGTTAACTTTTGTGCATGGCGAGAGAAAGGGATTCAGTTTCATTTTGTTACATATGGATTTTCAGTTTTCCCAACACCATTTGTTGAAGATGCTATCCTTCCTCCATTGCATGCTTTTAGCCCCTTTATCAAATATAAGATAGTTGTAGTTTTGTGGATTGGTTTCTGTGTCCTCTATTCTGTACCATTGGTCCACCTGCCTTTTTCGGTACCAGTACCATGCTATTTTTGTTAGTATTGCTCTGTAGTATAGTTTGAAGTCTGGTATCGCTATACCACCTGATTCACACTTCCTGCTTAGCATTGTTTTGCAATTCTGGGTCTTTTATTTTGTCATATGAATTTCATGATTGCTTTCTCTATTTCTACAAGAAATGCCTTTGGGATTTTGATTGGCATTGGATTAACCCTATAGAGAACTTTTGGTAATATCGCCATTTTGATGATGTTAGTTCTGCCTATCCATGAACAGGGTATATTTTTACATCTTCTAAGATCTTCTTCTATTTCTCTCTTTAGGGTTCTGTAGTTTTCATTGTATAAGACTTTCACCTCTTTTGTTAGGTTGATTCCCATTTTTTTTTAGGATATTGTCAATGGAGTGGTTGTCCTCATTTCCATTTCAGAGGATTTGTCGCTGATATACAGGAATGCATTTGATTTATGCGTGTTGATTTTATATCCTGCCACTTTGCTGAATTCATTTATTAGCTCTATTAGTTTCTTTGTAGACCCTTTTGGGTCTGCTAGGTATAGAATCATGTCATCTGCAATAGTGATAATTTAAGTTATTCTTTTCCTATTTATATGCCTTTAATTTCTTTCATCTGTCTAATTTCTCTGGCCAGTCTTTTGAGAACTATGTTGAACAGAAGTGGTGAGAGCGGGCATCCCTGTCTTGTTCCAGATTTTGGAGGGAATGTCTTCAATTTTTCTCCATTAAGAATGACGCTAGCCTGCGGTTTAGCATAGATTGTTTTTACAATATTGAGGAATGTTCCTGTTATTCCTAGTTTTTCGAGAGTTTTGAACATAAAGGGATGCTGTACTTTGTCGAATGCTTTTTCTGCATCTATCTAGATGATAATATGGTTTTTATTTTTAAGTCGATTGATGTGGTGAATAACACTTATTGATTTTCGTATATTGAACCCTCCTTTCATCCCAGGGATGAATCCTACTTGATCATGGTCCACATTTTTTTGATATGTTTTTGTATCTGATTCGCCAGAATTTAATTTAAGATTTTTGCATTTAGGTTCATTAGAGATATCGGTCTTTAGTCTTCTTTCTTTGAAGTGTCTATCTGGTGAAGGAATCAGAGTGATATTGGCCTCGTAGAATGAATTTGGATGATCTCCCTCTTTTTCAATTTTCTGAAATAGCTTGAAAAGTATTGGTATTAGTTCATATTTAAAGGTTTTGTAAAAGTCTGCTGTATACCCATACGGTCCTGGGATTTTCTTAGTTGGTAGTCTTTGGATGGTTTCTTTTATTTCCTCAATTGATATTGGTATGTTTAGGTTGTCTATATCCTCCTAACTCACTCTGGTCAGATCATATGACTTAAGAAATATTTCGATGCCTTCACTATCTTCTATTATTTTGGAGTATAAGGATTCAAAGTAATTTCTGATTATCTTCTGTATTTCTGAAATATCTGTTGTGATATTGCCTTTTTCATCCCATATGATAGTAATTTCAGTTCTCTCTCCTCTTCATTAGCATGGCTAGGGGTCTGTCCATTTTATTATTTTTTCAACGAACCAACTTTTAGTTTTGTCAATTTTTTCAATTGTTTCTTTTGTTTTGATTTCATTGATTTCTGCTCTGAGTTTAATTATTTCTTTCCTTCTACTTCTTTTGCTGTTGTTTGCTCTTGTTTTTCTAAGATTTTGAGATGAAGTATGAGATCATTTATTTTTTGTTTTTTTCTTTTTCTAAGGAATGAACTCCAAGCAATGAATTTTCCTCTTAGAACTGCTTTCAATGTGTCCCATAGATTCCGATATATTGTGTCTGTGTTTTCATTTTTCTCTAAGAATTTTTTATTTTCCTCCTTGATGTCTTCTATAACCCATTGATCATTCAGTAACCTATTGTTCATTCTCCAAATGATGCATTATTTTTCCTTCCTTCTTTTATCATTGATTTTTAGTTTCATTCCATTATGATAAGATAAGATGCATGGTATTATCTCTACTCCTTTAATTTGTCTAAGAGTTGCCCTGTGACATAATATATGATCTATTTTTGAGAAGGATCCATGTGCTGCTGAGGAAAAATGTAACTGCTTGATGTTGGGTGGTATATTCTATATATGTCAATTAAGTCTAGGTTATTAATTGTGTTATTGAGTTCTATAGTTTCCTATTTCAACTTTTGTTTGGAAGACCTGTCCAGTGGTGAGAGAGCTGTGTTGAAGTCTCCCATGATTATTGTATGGTGGTCTATTAGACTCTTGAACTTGAGAAAAGTTTGTTTGATGAACATAGCTGCACCATTGTTTGGGGCATACATATTTATGATTGTTATGTCTTGCTGGTGTATGGTTCTCTTGAACAGTATGTAGTGTCCCTCTTTATCCCTTTTTATTAACTTTGGCTTGAAATCTATTTTATTTGATATGAGTATGGACACTCCTGCTTTTTTTCCGAAGTCCATATGAGTGATATGATTTTTTCCAAACTTTCACCTTCAGTGTATGTATGTCTTTTTCTTATCAAATGCGTCTCCGGTAGGCAGCATATTATTGGGTCTTGTTTTGTGATCCATTCTACTGGCCTGTGTCTGTTAATTGGTGAGTTTAAGCCATTAACATTTACAATTATTATTGAGATAAGGGTTGTTCTTCCAGCCATATTTGTTTATTTATGTTATTAAACATGGATTGTTTTCCTCTTTGATTATTTCCCCCCTTTAATGTCCTACCTCCCACTGTTGGTTTTCATTATTTTCCAATTACTCTTCCTGTAATATTTTGCCAAGGATGTTTTGAAGAGATGGTTTTCTAGCTACAAATTCTTTTAACTTTTGTTTATCGTGGAAAGTTTTAATTTCATCTTCCATCCTGAAGCTTAATTTTGCTGGATACACAGTACATGGTTGGAACCCATTTTCTTTCTGTGATTGAAAAATGTCATTCCAGGATCTTCTAGCTTTCAGAGTCTTTGTTGAAAGATCAGCTGTAATCCTGATTGGTTTACCCCTAAATGTAATCTGCTTCCTTTCTCTTGTAGATATTAAAATTCTCTCCTTATTCTGTATGTTGGGCATCTTCATTATAATGTGTCTAGGTGTGGATCTCTTATGATTTTTCACATTCGGCGTCCTGTAGGCTTTTAGAACTTGGGAGTCTGTCTCATTCTTCAAGTCTGGGAAGTTTTCTCATATTATTTCATTGAATAGATTGCTCATTCCTTTGGTTTGGACCTCTATACCTTCCTGTATCCCAATGACTCTTAAGTTTGGTCTCTTTATTTTATCCCATATTTCTTGGATGTTCTGTTCATGGTTTCTTAACAGTTTGGCTGAGCTGTCTATGTTCTTTTCAAGTTGAAATACTTTGTCTTCATTGTCTGATGTTCTATCTTCTAAGTGTTCTACTCTGATGGTAGTATTCTCAATTGAGTTTTTAAGATGGTTTATTGCTTCCTGCATTTCTAGGATTTCTGTTTGTTATTTTTTACAACGTCTATCTCCCTGTATAGTTGATCTTTTGCTTCTTGGTTTTGTTTATGTAATTCATTGTTGAAGTGATCTTTCATTGTCTGATTTTGCTGTCTAATGTCTTCCTTGAGACTTCAGATCATCTGAAGAATGTATATCCTGACATTCCATCTGCTGCAGCTATTACCTCTTCTAAAGTTGTGTTGACCTGCATTGCTTGTGGTTCTTTTTTCCTTTTCTTTTCATACTGCTCGCGTTTCTTTCTGCTTGGTGAAACTGTTGTGATTTTGAAATTTTCCCCCTATATATTTATATTGCTCTTGTATATTTGAAAAGTCTTCATTGCAGGGGCAGGGGTGGCTGTGCTGTTCCACCAATTGGGGTGATATATCTACCACGCTGATGGGCCGCTAGGCCTGTTATTCTGATCGGTCGCAGGTCTGCTTACCATGCAGGTGCAGGAGGCTGCTCTCCTCTGCCCCTCCTCCAATTGGTGTGACGTGTCTACCACGCCCGTGGACCCCTGCGGTGTTCTGCCGATGGGTCGCAGGTCTGCCTACCTTGCTTGCGTGGGCGGCGGCTCTGCTCTACCCCTACCCCAATTGGGGTGACGTGACTACCACGCCGGTGGGCCGCTGGGCCTGGTCTGCCGGTTGGTCGCAGGTCAGGATACCTTGTGAGCACGGGCTACAGATCTGTTCTGCCCCTACTCCAAATGGGGTAAAGTGTCTGCCGCGCCAGCAGGCCGCTGGGCCTCTTCTTCTGGTCAGGTGCAGGTCTGCTACCTTGCAGGCGCGGGTGGTGGCTCTGCTCTGCCCCTACTCCAATTGGTGTGTCGTGACTACCATACCTGCAGGTTGCTGGGCCTGTTCTGGGCATGGGCAAAGGCTCTGCTCTGCCCCTACTCCTATTGGGGTAATGTGACTACCATGCCGGTGACCCACTGTGATTGTACTAGGCACGGGAGAAGGCTCTGCTCTGCAACAACTCCAATTGGGGTGACGTGACTACCACACCTGTGGGTCGCTGGGCCTGTTCTGGGCCCGGGTAGCGGCTCTGTTCTGCCTCTACTCCAATTGGGTTGACGTGACTACCATGCAGGTGTGTCACTGGGTCTGTTCCAGGTGCGGGCAGCTGCTCTGCTCTGCCCCTCTGGCTTGATGACATAGTGAGAGAGACCTGGGTGTTTGTGACTCACTTTCTTCACCAGGAGACCAACTGTTTCTGTCACTGCTGGTATCAATGAAGTTATCTCCTCTGCTGCTTTCTGATGACATCAGAAATTTGTCATGTTGGTATCCCATGTGAAAGGCAGCATTTCGTTCCCTTTTCTGGGTGACCAAAGCAATGGGTGAGTCCTGACCGGCCCTCACAAGCCGCGTCTCAATCCTGTTGCCACTGCCTATGAAGGCTCGGTTGATATTTACCTCCACAGTATTCAGCAAGACCCGGAACGATAAGCAGTTTCCGCGGGTTCTTTAGCCCTGGGCCAGATCAGTTCCGAGAGGCGGAATTCGGCCGCTCTGGGCTTGGTGTATGTTCTAATAGGAGCAGGCTCCAAGAGGGAGTTTCTGCAGGTTCTTTGGCACTGAGCCTGAGTAATTTGTCTGCGACACAAAGGTGAATGGCATCCTGAAATTACCTGTTCTATAGCTGAATGAGCTTCGATCAGTCGAAAACAGGGATGGTGACATCAGCTCTCCAAGATGGTGGCCGCTGGCTTCCTCTGTGGTCTGACCGGTGTGGAGAACCGAATTGGACCGCATCCTTTCCCGTCTCAAACCCAGAATTCAGCACTTAGCACAGTGATTGCATACCTGTCAGGAGCCCACAGAATCCACACCGCTGTATATTTGCATTGCTATCTCTTCGTTTCCCAGTGCACGCCGCAGACTCTAGCCGCAGACCAATTTCCTGAATAAGCAGCATGACCCTCTATGCGGACAAATCACTTGTGTTTGAGCCCGCGTAGCTGATCCTCGTGAGATGGAAATATGTCGACTAGGTTTTGGAGCACCCCAATTTTGCTGGAAATTTCTAACAAGATAGGTTTTAGCCATTATAACTCGTCATTCTCCCGCACAGTGACGCGGTACATGGGGGTGATGCACTCCCTTCACCACCATCATATGATCCCCCAAAGTTAGTTTTCAGTACTAAGAAACAAATATGTATTTCTGGTGGATGAATAATTCTGAGAATATTCTTGTGAAAACTTGATTATTAATCCAAATACATGAATATGAGTGAATTTAGGGAGTGTATAATAAGAAAAATATACTTCATATTTTGAAAAATCTGGAGAGTGAATATATATATATATATATATATATATATATATATACACATACACACACAGACATTAAAAAGTAGCATTATGTATGCCAATCGAAATTCACCACGAAGTAATATATCATCCACAGATCCAAAAATATTCATTTTAATGAACATGGATTTATGTTGTTCAAATAAGAAGCTCACTCATATGTTGAATTTTCAGTTCCAACAGCATTTAGTGGGAGTGATCTCTTCTCACAATTTGCATCTTCCAAGCCAGCCACCTCACAAAATGTACGAGTGATACCAGGTAGAATTCTATATGTGCATATAAAAATACATGTGATGAATAGGCTACAGAGAAAGGGAGACAGTTATTCACATGTTTGTTAACTTTTAAAACACATGGAGAACTATTTCAATTAAAATTCGCTAGATTTATAACACCTACCATTTATCATACGAAAGGCAAGTCCAACTATACACCATGCCTCCTGTGAACCTCTTGTATTTCTATTCTGTTTGGGTTATTTTTCTCCACCATATTAGGATTAAAAGTCAAAGTCTAGTAGGGTATGTGTTAGTGTCAGGGATTCAGTATTTCGAATGGAAAATTGGAAAATATAACCAATGTGTATGCAAATATGTGCTACACAAAAATCTTCCCACCCTCATTCAGCACAATGCCTTGACATTACCTTCGCCCCACATAAGACACAAATAGAGGAGAAGAGTTAGAAAATCTGTGAATACATATGTGTAATGAAAAATGCTCAGGAGTTCACAAATTTGCAGGTGGTAGAGGAGTTTCCAAAAGTAAGGGACAGGGTAAAAACTCCACAAACATGAAGTTCTGCCAGCCTATCATCTGGAGAAACTGCCTCTGAGGTTGGGCAATGAAATATATGCTGTTGTCAGGAGCATTAGCTTCATTTGTTGTGAGACCATCATAGCTGAGTCTTCATCTATGTGATCTGGATGACATGGATTCTTATTTTCCAATGAACATGAGGCAGCAGTGCTGAATTTTCTATTTGTAGGTAACCTGTGGCCACTGGGGTCTAAGTGTCTCCCCTTGTGGACTGTAATTCCATTTGGTCATCCTCCACTATTCGTGGTATTTCTTGCTGCTGCACTGGGAGATTGGTGTTTGCTTCATGAAATACAAGGATTTCAAATGGGACACAGTGCTGAAGTAAGTTCTGACAAGTGTGGTGGGTCAGGTTCGTCAGGAGAATGCACCAACCAGGCTTCTATCCCACATAGCTTGCCCCATTGACCATAGCAACCTGATTCTGAACATTGCCCTAAAACCTCTCCATATAACAATATGCTTTTACATATAATGGTCTACTGGCTGCAAAATGTCAGTCACAATCCATTTGGAAGCCAATGGCAGATCCAAATGCCCCCACCACAGATGTTTTATTACACACCTGCCAACCACTACTCTAGTACAACTACTCAGCAGGATCCAACTTACTGGCATCTCTGTTCAACACTATTTTCATAAAACCCAGTCAATCAAGGCACTGTCTTGTATACTCATGATCAGCAACAGAACATCCAAATATTCTCCAGTGCTACCCGGTCATGGGAATTTCAAAAATTTCATGGTATTGATATAGCCAATTTTCAAGGATGAAGTTGAGGCACTGTGAATTTTAATTCACTCAGAAACCATTAAATGGTGAGGAAGCTCATTTCAAAGAAAACTCTGGAGAATTCTTACAGGCAAGGCTTCCAAAAGTGGCAAAAAGTCAGATTAAGCCAGGCCCATTGAGGTCTACAATGTATGGTCCATGTGTGTTTCGACTCTCAAATATGGCTGCCAAGTCTTTAAGAATAATATCATGTGATATCCTGGCTGAGATTCCCTGTGCTCTGTGGAAAGTCAACTTGGGCCTAGATGTCACTTTCCAAGGGCAACTCTCATGCATGGCCATCTAAAATTCCAACACAATTCCTGGCAATAATTGTCTGAGATCAGTAAAAGAACTCAGTCTCTAAGGGGAATCACACCAAAGTGCAAGCCTAGGTGGACCCAGAGATCTCTTCCAACCGCCAGACAAATATCCACAATTAAAACCAAACACTCTCACATGGCCCTCATCTTCTTCCATATAGACACTCATCATATTCTCTGGCTGGAGGTTTCCATAAGGGACGCAGCCCATGACAGTGTCCAAAATAAGCTCCCTGCCCCTCATTTGCCTAATGTCAGGGTGGCCTGGACTCTCTTCCTGTGAACCAGTAGTGATCAAATAGGCCTGCCTTTAATATTGCTTGGCTTCTCCAACTTGAGGCCTTCTAGCTTTGGGGTTTAGATTCTTTAAGTGAATTGGAGTCATGAAAATGAAACACCTATGGCCTAGCCTCTGCAGGGCTTTGAAGAACTCATTTGACCCAAAGGATCCCTATTCTCACTTGATGGATATCAGGAACCTACCAGAGGAAGGCAAGAGAGTTCATCAACAATATCTGATCTTTTTGCCATTTTGGTTTTGGATGCATGCATGGGATCTATCTTTAGATCCATCAGGTGCTGAGAATCTAAGCCACAGCCTCACACAGGGCCAACAGGCTGATTCAGACATATCCCAATCCTAAGCAATTAAGCAAAGAGTCACAGGTGATTCCCATTCATTTCCATTTGAAAACTGTTTTCTTCAGGGTTCACAAAGTGGTGGCTTGAGGCAAAAAACTTCCTGACATTCAACAGAACAATAGGTAAGCAAAAGGAACAAAGAGGGGTTTCTCCACTGAGAATTTCCTGGTCAACAGATATTTGAGATTTCTGAGATGCTAGCCATTTCTTTCAGCTATCCAGTACATAGCCATGTCACAGATCTTGGAGGTACAAATCTTGGACACAAAACCACGATACTATTCTGGAGAGTGGCCAGAATTGAGAAAGAAAACAGGAAATTAGGAAGCTTGTAGGTGTTGCCCATCCATAAGGCAAGCCAGAGTCCACTCATGAATTGGGCAGGATGAATGCTGGGAAGCTTTCTACTAGACAGGACACATCCATTGATGCATTGTCTTTTCTAATGTCTACAACAATGGACTCAGTGGGATACACACACATAGAAACACTCGCCTTGTCAAAGGACTTAATAGAAACTTTCCACTCCATACCAAACAAACCGCCTTTCCTACCTATTCTCAGAACATGAGACAAAACCACAAACTCACACCCACACCCAAAAAGGCACCTCCTTCCCCCTAGTAGGTCTGTGACTCCCTGGAGTGTCGTCTGACTGGTGGGCCATTCTATGTTCTTCCAAAATGACCTCTCCTGTCTCAGATCATGTCTTCTTGGCCAACTCTGTGAAGTTCTCAAGAGCCAGCGGTGAGACACTACCTGCTTTCTCAGGAAAAGCCCCTCTTCAGAGGTTTCCTGGCATTTGGCCATCCTCACATCTGTAGGTACCAAGAAAGACTGACTCTGTCCTTGGTAAATCCAAACATGTCAGACCACTGGGACTAGGACAGGGACTGTCTCTTGGTGCCTGGCTTCCTGGATTTCAAGTTCAGAGAGTTCCATCACCAAGGAAGTGAGGTGAGATCACTTCCTTCAGGATATGAATGATGTCACTGCCTTGGCAACCACTTTGTCCTAACAGTTGCTTCCAAAAGTATCATGAGGTGGAGGCTGTCCTGATTTTCATGGGACACTTTCTCTAGTTAGAATGTTATATCAACCATAAGCACCCGGGAACAGCTTCCACACAGGATTGGTTTGGTCCATGTTCTATACATTAAGAAGAGAGAGACTGATTCAGACACAACCCTCCATCCTGACCAGGATGATTGCCATGGAAGATGACTTTTGCTTTCTGAGGTACTTCATAGCTGCCTTCATCTTCACCAGGGATCATTTCTGCATGAACATTTGAGTTTCTCAGCAGGTGAAGATCCCCTAGATTCCTGTAGTTTAATACCCACACTGTTATTGCTCTCCTGCAAAGTGAGTGTATGGTTACGGTTAATAATATGTTCGATTTGGGTTAGGAATCATTCTGCAGGAAGAATAATGAGATTGGGAACCTGCGATATTTATAAGAATATATACGTGAAATATATGTATGAAAACGGGAATCTAAGAAAGATTTGAAGCCCAGAATGGCATTGGGCCCTTTATTTGGATACTTAGT
Organism: Callospermophilus lateralis; assembly: GCF_048772815.1. Taxonomy (NCBI): domain Eukaryota; kingdom Metazoa; phylum Chordata; class Mammalia; order Rodentia; family Sciuridae; genus Callospermophilus; species Callospermophilus lateralis. The sequence continues at coordinate 8,385,310 of NW_027515276.1, read as the reverse complement.
GTTGAATTATGTTCTGTACAGTTGTCTCAGTTAAATCGAAATACAGTGGCATAGGACCTTGTACCTTGGATGATTGAATGTAGAAGAGAACATCCAGTCAAAAAGGGATAGTCAGTAGGATTAGGAAGATAGTCAGTAGGTTTAGGAAGAAGAGTGAGTATATGATTTGGAATAAAAAGCTTCTTTAGCAATAGGGTTTCGTTTAGAGAGTGAATGGAAATGTCAGCACATGTGAAGAGTCAGTCACAATGATGAACTGGGGAAAATATGTAGGAAAGCAGGTGTCAATAGAGACATTACGAAATCAGGCAAAGTATAAAGTGAGTGATAGGATTAGACATTTTCAACAGGGTTGAGTTTGAATACATAATCATAGGAAAAAACAAATATCTCGTCACGAATGGGAATGACATTTGAGAGCATTAGGCACCCTGGACATGAATGTTATTAGTTATCCACGTTCACTTTCCTTTTAGGCTTTGGTACAATCATAAGTGTGACATTTTTATGGGTTTTTTTTGTTCAGAATATTACTGTGATAAAATGTATATGTAGATCAGGTGGCATGAGTATTTCTTTCACCATTTCTGGGAGCAATATTTTGAAGACGTATACATTAGTATTAGGGGTACAAAGAGGTGTACCCTGTGTCTATTAATATAGAGATAATGCATGAATAGACCATACTATGAATAAATAACATAACTGATTCCACTTTAAATAATGGATTGAATTGATATGTGAAAATATATAAGAAATCTTATATTGATATACAATCATTCATTCCAACCAGTTATATATCTAATGGTAATATTAGGATTATGGTTTATGATGAATGGTGTTTGAGTTTTGCTTTACACGTGATGATGTTAAACAAAAATAATATGTTTGGAAAGAAGTCTCATGAAAAGACCAGTCAAGAAACATGGAGGAATACATGTGTTCTGAATCAGGAAGTGATTGATCGTGAAACAAATGCCTATAAATTTTCTAATTTGTGACTGAAATATATATCCCATCGTGTGCATGAACTGAAGACATAGTAACGTACAAGTGTTGAATAAAAATGAAAGTCAAAATACACATCATGTCCCCTAGGAATCTACTTGCATTCATTTTAAACTGGCTAAGTAACTGCAGAAATATTAGGGTTTGTATGCACCATTCACTGAATTTAGTTTTCAGTACTAGGAAACAATATGTATTTCAGGTGGATGATTATTTCTGAAAATAATCTTGTTGAAAGTTGATTATAAATCCACAGATATGAATATGAATGTATTTAGGGAGTGCATAATAAGACACATATATTTCATATTTTGAAAAATCTAAAGAGTATATATATATATATATATATATATATATATATACACACACACACACACACACGCAAATGCACAGATATTAAAAAGTAGCAATACAGGAGATCCATTATGAAGGCAGGCATGGAGAATTCAAGTCTCTGATCTCTTCAGCTGCGCGGGCATAGGGAGTCGTAAACTGTCTAAATGCTGTTTGCTCAGAATCACTAGGCAATATTGACCTGTTGTGAATCTGGGGCGAACAGTCTGGGCCCCTCAGAACACACACAAAGCCCGGATTGGCTGCATTCAAGCTTAGATTCATCTGGTTTTTGTGACTCAGCACTAACATTCCCGCTGAAATAATTGGTCGGGCTTTCGGAATTGACAGAGTTAAAAGCCAACTGAGCCTTCATAGGCAGTGGCCACAGGATTGAAATGGGGCTTGGGAGAGATAGTCAGGACCCACCTGTTGCATTGGTCACCCAGCAAAGGGAACGAACGGTCACCATTTTAATGGGATACCACCATGGCAGCGAACTGACGTCACAGTCGGAGGAGATAACTTCATTGAAACCAGTGCGACAAGTGTGTTATCCCATTGCCATCTCTCTCAACACCGCAGGGAAACCTCAAGGGCCCTTCCCACCTGTGCCGTAATGGCCCCTCCCAGCTCTCCAAGGAGCGCGATACCCAGACCTAGGGAATCAGGATTGGCTCGGGACTCGAGGCGTGTAATTGCCGGCTACCGCTCCCACCAGTGCTGACAATTGAGGTCTCTTACACCACCTACCGGGGCCATGGCTCCCGAAGGGCAAGCAAATTCGCTGGGGTTTCTCAGCCCCAAGCTCTACAAACTTAGGGTCTGAGGGAGGCAATCACGGAGAGTGTGCCCAGGCGTTCATGGAAACAGGGCTACCAGGAGCAGAGGCCTGGCTTGTAACCAGTATTGTGGTGAGCGTCACAGGTGAGTGGGGCCTGGCTTGAGGAAGCACAAGAGAAGGCCCTAGGCACTCAGGGTTGGAGACCCGCCAAGTCTGGGAGGAAGAGCTGCTGCACAGTGATTGGTTCCCACTTATTGAGAGGAGAAGCATGGCCCAGTGCGCACAGCTCCACCTACTGGAAGAGAAGTTAATTGAACTCTAGGACTGCATGTATTATTACTATTTTTTTATTTGTATTTTTTCTTTTACTTTCATTTTCATTTTTGTTGTTGTTCATTAACTTTTTTAAATGTTTTTATTTTTTTAATTTCTTTTATTTTATTATTATTATTATTAATATTATTATTTTAAATTTTAATTTTCAATTTTTTAATCATCATTATTACTTAAAATTTTCTTTCTTTATTTTCTATTTTTTTTGTCTTTTCATTTCATTTCAATTTTTTTATTCACCCTTACTTGAATTCTACCTGCCTACTCTCATTCTCTTTAGTGACTTCTCCCTTCCCTTCTAATATCTTTCCTCTCAAGCATCAAATAAATTTATAAGAGTAAGCAGTAACTCAGTAGTCAAACAGAACGAGAAGTAACATGAGAAGCATAAAAAAGCAAGGAAGAAAAGGAGTACAAACAATGAAGGACAGCCTAAATATTCAAGAGCACCTAGAGTCATCAGAAAAATGGTCATATAAAGAACTCAAGGAATACCTTAGACAGATGGAATGGAACCTTAAAGAGGATACGAGACAGCAAAAACAAACAGTGATAGAACGCATTGAAAATAAATTACATAAACAGATAAAATAAGAAATTAAGCATCTTTATCAGGAGATAGAGATTATTAGAAAAATCAAACAATAATTCTAGAAATCAAGAAAATGATAAACCAAATTAAAAATTCAATTGAGAGTATCACTAACAGTGTAGAGCAAGTAGAAGACAGAATGAAGACAAAATATATCATCTTGAAAAAAGTCTAGCCAACAAAGAAATGCTGTAAAAAATTATGAGAAAACATTCAAGAGATATGGGATAACATAAAAAAAAAACTAATGAGTCATATGGATAGAGGAAGGTACAGAGATTCAAACCAAGGGAATGAGAAACCTGCTGAATGAAATAATTACAGAAAACTTTCCAGAAATAAAAATGGAAAGGGATAAACAAATTGTAGATTCTTACAGGACATCGAGCACACAAAATCACAGTAGACCAATGCCAAGACACATTGTTATGAAGATATCCAATATACAGAACAAAGAGAAAATATTAAAAGCTACCAGAGAAAGGAGGCAGATAACAATCATTACAATCAAGGGTAAACCAAAAAGGTTAACAATGGATTTTTCATCATAGATGCTGGAAGTGAGAAGATCCTGGAACAACGTACTTCAAACACTGAAAGACAATGGATGCCAACCAAGAATTATGTATCCAGCAAAATTAAGCTTAAGGTAAGACAACGAGATAAAAATATTTCATGATAAACAAAACCTAAAAGAATTTGCAGCCAGATAACCAGCATTGCAAAGCATCTTGAGCAAAACACTACACGAGGAAGAAATGAAAATCAACAATGAAAACCATGAGTGAGAAGTGCCTCAGTAATGACAGAGGGCGGGGGAAAAGCTAATCATGGAGAAACAAACTAATTTAAAAAAAAGATATAAGCAAACATGGGTGGCATTACAAACCATATATCAAAAGTAACTCTAAAAGTAAATGGCTTAAACTCTCGAATAAAGTGACATAGGCTTGTAACTTGAAATAAAAAAAAAATCCAACAATATATTGCCTCCAGGGGACACATCTGAATGGAAAAGACATACACAGGCTGAAGGTGAAAGATTGGGAAAATTTATACCATGTACACGGTCCTCGTAAGCAAGCAGGGGTGACCATCCTCCTATCGAATAAAATCGACCTCAAGACTAATTTAATCAAAAGGGATAAAGAAGGACATTATATACTGCTAAAATGAACCATTCACCGACAAGACATAACAATTATCAATATTCATGCAGCAAATAATGGTGCTGCGATGTTCATAAAACAAATTCTCCTCAAGTTAAAGAATCAAATAGACCACAATACAATAATTATGGGTGACTTCAACTCACCTCTCTCACCATTGGACAGATCCTCCAAACAAAAGTTGAAAAAAGAAACTATAGAACTCAATCTCGCAATTAATACCCTAGACTTAACTGACATATATAGAATATATCAACCATCATCAAGTGGATATACTTTTTTCTCACCAGCACATGGATCCTTCTCAAAAATAGACCATATGTTATGCCATAGGGCAACCCTCAGTAAATATAAAGGGGTGGAGATAATATCATGAATTTTTTGTGATCATAATGGAATGAAACTGGAAACCAATGATAAAAGAAGGAAGAAAAAATCATACATCACATCCAAAATGAAGAATATGTTACTGAATGATCAATGGGTTACAGAAGACATAAAGGAGGAAATCAAAAAATTCTTAGAGATAAATGAAAATACAGACACAACATATCAGATTCTATGGGGTACAATGAAAAGAAGTTTTAATGGGGTAAATTCATCGCCTAGAGGTCATTCCTCAAAATAGAAAAGAAAAACAAATAAATGAGCTCACACTTCATCTCAAAGCCTTAAAAAAGGAAGAGCAAAACAACAGCAAATGTAGCGAAATTGAAACAAAAGAAACTATTGAAAAAATTAACAAAACTAAAAGGTGGTTCTTCAAAAAGATAAATAAGATAGACAGACCCTTAGCCATGCTAACGAAGGGAAGAAGAGAGAGAAATCAAATTACTAACATACGGGATGAAAAAGGCAATATTACAACAGATGCTACATAAATACAGAAGAAAATTAGAAATTATTTTGAAAACCTGTATTCCAATAAAATAGAAAATAGTGAAGACATCGATAAATTTCTTAAGTCATATGATTTGCCCAGACTGAGTCATAAGGGAACACACAATTTAAACAGACGAATATCAATGGATGAAGTAGAAGAAGCAATCAAAAGACTACCAACCAAGAAAAGCCCAGGACCGGATGGGTATACAGCAGAGTTTTACAAAACCTTTAAAGAAGAATTAATACCAATACTTCTCAAGTTATTCAGGAAATAGAAAAACTGGGAGCTCTGCCGAATTCATTCTATGAGGCCAACATCACCCTGATTCTGAAACCAGACAAAGACACCTCAAAGAAAGAAAACTACAGACCAATATCTCTGATGAACCTAGATGCAAAAATCCTCATTAAAATTCTGGCAAATTGGATAGAAAGGCACATCAAAAAAATCGTGCACCATGATCAACTTGGATTCATCCCTGGGATGCAAGGAGGGTTCAATATATGGAAATCAATAAATGTTATTCACAACATCAATAGACTTAAAGATAAGAACCATATGATCATCTTGATAGACGCAGAAAAACCATTCAACAAAGTAGAGCATTTCTTTATGTTCAAAACATTTTAAAAACTAGGGATAACAGGAACTTACCTCGACATTGTAAAAGCTATCTATGTTAATCCTCAGGCTAGCATCATTCTGAATGGAGAAAAATTGAAGGCATTCCCTCTAAAATCTGGAACAAGACAGGGATGTCCTCTATCACCACTTCTATTCAATATAGTTCTCGAAAAACTGCCAGAGCAATTAGAGAGATGAAAGACATTAAAGGCATAAAAATAGGAAAAGGAGAACTTAAATTATCACTATTTGTAGATGACATGATTCTATACATAGAAGACCCAAAAGGGTCTACAGAAAAAACAACTAGAACTCATAAATGAATGCAGCAATGTGGCAGGATACAAAATCAACATGAATAAATCAAAGGCATTTCTGTATATCAGCGACAAAACTTCTGAAACAAAAATGAGTCAAAACACTGCATTCCCAATTTCCTCAAATAATTAAATACTTGGGAATAAACCTAACAAAAGAGGTGAAAGATTTATATAATGCAAACTACAGAACCCTAAAAAGAGAAATAGAATAAGATCTTAGAAGATGGAAAAATATACCGTGTTCATGGATAGGCAGAACTAACATCATCAAAATGGTGATATTACCAAAAGTTCTCTATAGGTTTAATGCAATGCCAATCAAAATCCCATAGAAACTTTTGTAGAAATAGATAAAGCAATCATAAAATTCAAATGGAAAAATAAAAGACCCAGAATAGCAAAAGCAATTCTAAGGAGGAAGTGTGAATCAGGCAGTATAGCGATACCAGATTTCAAACTATATTACAGAGCAATCATAATAAAAACAGCATGGTACTGGTACCAAAACAGGCGGGTGGACCAATGGTACAGAATGGAGGACACAGAAACTAATCCAAAAAGCTACAACTATCTTATATTTGATAAAGGAGCTAATGGCCTGCAATGGAGGAAGGATAGCATCTTCATCAAATGGTGTTGGGTAAACTGGAAATCCATATGCAACAAAATGAAACTGAATCCCCTCCTCTCGCCATGCACCAAAGTTAACTCAATGTGGATCAAGGAGCTAGATTCAAATCAGAGTCTCTGCGTCTGATAGAATAAAAAGTTGGCTCCGATCTACATATTGTGTGGTCAGGCTGCAAATTCCTTAATAGGACACCCAAAGAACAAGAGTTAATAATAAGAATCAACAAATGGGACTTACATAAACTGAATTATTTTTTCTCAGAAAGAGAAACAATAAGAGAGGTAAATATGGAGCTTACATCATGGCAACAAATTTTTAGTCCTCACCCTTCACATGGAGACCTAATATCCAGAGTATACAAAGTATACAAAGAACTTAGAAAATTAGACAATAAGATAACCAATAACCCAATGGGCCAAGGACCTGAACAGAAACTTCTCAGAGGAGGACATAGAATCAATTAACAAGTACATGAAAAAAATGCTCTCCATTTCTAGCAGTAAGAGAAATGCAAATAAAAACCACCCTAAAATATCATCTCAATCCAGTGAGATTGGCAGCCATTATGAAGTCAAACAACAACAAGTGCTGGCGAGGATGTGGGGAAAAGGGTACTCTTGTACATTGCTGGTGGGACTGAAACTGATGCGGCCAATTTGTAAAGCAGTATGGAGATTCCTGGGAAAGCTGGGAATGGAAGCACCATTTGACCAAGCTATTGCCCTTCTCGGACTATTCCCTGAAGACCTTAAAAGAGCGTACTACAGGGATATTGCCACATGGATTTTCATAGCAGCACAATTCACAATTGCTACACTGTGGAACCAACCCAGATGCCCTTCAATAGATGAATGGATAAAAAAATGTGACTTTTATATACTATCGAGAATTACGCAGCATTAAAAAATGACAAAATCATGGAATTTGCAGGGAAATGCATGGCACTGAGCAGATTATGCTTAGTGAATCTAGCCAATCCCTAAAAAACAATTACCAAATGTCTTCTTTGATATAATGAGAGCAACTAAGAACAGAGCAGAGAGGAAGAGCATGAAGAAAAGATTAACATTAAGCAGAAACATGACGTGGGAGGGAAAGGGAGAGAAGAGGGAAATTGCATGGTAATGGAGAGAGACACTTATTGTTACACAAAATTACATATAAGAGGTTGTGGGAAAATAAACAAGGAGAGAAATGAATTACAGTAGGTATGGTAGAGAGAGAAGATGGGAAGAGAGGGGAGTGGGGATAGTAGAGTATAGGAAAGGTAGCAGAATACAACAGTAACTAATAGGGCATTATGTAAAAATATGGATGTGTAACTAATGTGATTCTGCAATCTGTATTTGGAGTAAAAATGGGAGTTCATAACCCACTTGAATCTAATGTATGAAATATGATATTCAAGAGCTTTGTAATGTTTTGAGCAACCAATAAAAGAAAAAAAAAGTAGCAACATATATGCCAATAGAAATTCATCATGAAATGTATATAATCCACAGATCGAAAAATGTTCATTTTACTGAACATGGATTCATGTATAATGTTTTTCAACTAGGAAGCTCACCCATAGGTTGAATTTTCAGTTCCAACAGCGTTTAGGAGGAGTGAACTCTTCTCTCAATTTGCATCTGCCAATTCAGCCACCTCACAAGTGTATACGAGTGATATCAGGTAGAATTCTATATGTGCATATAAAAATACATGTGCTGAATAGGCTACAGAGAAAGGGAGACAGGGATTCACATATTTGCTAATTTTAAAAACACATTTAGAACTATTTCAACAAAAAATTGACTAGACTTATAACTCCTACATTATATAATGCAAAAGGCAATTCCAACTATACACAATGCGTCCTCTGAACTGCTTGTGTTTCTTCTCTTTTTGGCTTATTTTTCACCATCATATTAGGATTATTAGTCAGAGACTAGTAGGGTATGGGTTACTGTCAGGGATTCAGTATTTCAAATGGAAAATTGAAAAATGAATCCAATGTGTATGTAAATATGTGCTACACAAATATCTTCCCACTCACATCCAGAACAATGCCTTGACATTACCTACGCCCCAAGTAAAACACAATTAGAGTAGAAAAGTGTGAAAATCTATGAATACATATATGGAATGGAATATGCTCGGGAGTTCACAACCTTGGAGGTGGTAGAGGAGTTTCCAAAAGTAAAGGACAGGGTAAACACTCCACAAAAAGGAGCTCTGCTGGCCTAAGAATTCTTGGGAAACGGCTTCTGAGGTGGGGCACTTGAAATATATGTTGTTGTCATGAGCTTTAGCTTCCTTTGTAGTGAGACCATCATAGCTGGGTCTGCATCTATGTAACCGAAAGACATGGTTTCTTATATTCCAATGAACATGAGGCAGCAGTGCTCAATTCTCTCTTTGTAGCTAAACTGTGTCCATTGGAAGCTAAGTGTCTCCCAGTGGGGACTGTGAAGACATTTGGTCATCCTCCACTTTTCGTGGTATTTCTTGCTGCTGCACTGGGAATTTGGTATTTGCTTCACAAAACATAAAAAGTTCATCTGAGATACAGTGCTGGAGGGAGTTCTGTCACGTGTGGTGGGTCAGGGTCTGCAGGAGAATGCACCAACCAGGCTTGTATCCCACATAGCTTGCCCCAATAACCATAGCAACCTGATTCTGAATATTGCCCTGAAAACTCTCCATTTAACAAGATGCCTTTACATATAAGGGTCTGATGTCTGCACTATATCAGTCACAAAAAATTTGGAAGCCAAAGGCAGATTCACATGCCCCCACCATGATGTTTTATCACACACCTGCCCACCACTGCTATAGGCCCCCTACTCAGCAGGCTCCAAATTACTCGCTTCTCTTGTTCTACACCATTTTCATGAAACCCAGTCAAAAACAAGGCACTGTCTGGTATACACATGATCAGCAACAGGACATCAAAAGTTTCTGCAGTGCCACCTGGTCATGGGAATTTCAAAAATTTCATGGTATTTATCTAGAAATTTTTCAAGGATGAAGTTAGAGGCACTGTGGGTTTCAATTCATTCAGTAACCATTAAGTGTTGAGAAAGTTCATTACAATGAACGCTCTGGAGAACTCTCACAGTCAATGCTTCTCAAACAGTTGCCAAAAGGTCTCCTAAAGCCAGGCCAACTGACATCTACAATGTGAGGTCCATGTGTGTTTTGACTCTCAAATATGGGTGCTAAGTCTTTCAGAATAAAATCATGTGATATCCTGGCTGAGATTCTCAGGCCTCTGTGGAAACCACCCAGGGCCTAGATCTCAGTTTCCAAGAGTGAGTCTCATGCGTGGCCTCCTAAAATCCCAACACAATTCATGGCAATACTTCTCTGAGGTCAGTTTCAGAACTCAGTCTCTAAGGGGAATCACACCAGAGTTCAAGCCCAGGTGGACCCAGTCATCCCTTCCATCCGCCAAAAAATGACCACAATTAAAATCAAAACACTCCCACAGGGCCATCATCTTCTTCCATGTAGACACTCATCATAACCTCCAGCTGGAGGTTTCTATGAGCCCAAATAAGCTCACTTGCCCCTCATTTGCCTAAAATCATGATGGCCTGGACACTCTTCCTGTGAACCAGGAATGATCAAATATTCCTGCTGTTAAAGTGTTCCACTTCTCCAATTTGAGGCCTACTGGCTGTAGGGTATAGATTCTTTATGTGATTTGGAGTCATGAGAAAACCCAAGCAAATATGGGCTAGCCTCTGCAGGGATTTCAAGAACTCATTTGACCCAAAGGATCCCTAATCTCACTTTATGGAGGTCAAGAACCTAAAACAAGAAGGCAAAAATATTCATCAACCATGACTGCTCTTTTGGCCATTTTAGTTTTGGAAGCACATGGGATCTTTCTTTAGATCCATCAGGTGCTGAGAATCAAAGCCACAACCTCATACAAGGACAAGAGGCTGATTCAGACACATCTCATTCCAAATCAATTAAGCAAAGAGCCACAGGTGATGTCCATACATTTCCATATGAAAACAGTTTTCTTCAGGCTACACAAAGGGGTGGCCTGAGGCAAAGACCTTCCTGACATTCAGGGTAATAGAAATAGAAGTAAGCAAATGGCCCAAAGAAGGGTTTCTCCACTGAGACTTTACTGGTCACACTGAAATCTGAGTTTTCTTAGATGCTCGCATTCCCTTCAGCAATCCAGTACATGGCCATGTCACAGAATCTTGTGGTGTTACATATTTGGGAAACAAAACCATGAGCCTATTCTGGAGAGTGGCCAGAATTCACGAAGAAAACAGGAACTTTAGAAGATAGTAGATGTTGCCCATCCATAAGGCAAGCTGCAGTCCATTCATTAATTGGGCAGTATGAATGTGGGGAAGCTTTCAACTAGAGACAACACATCCATTGATGCATTCTCTTTTCTAATGTCTACAACCACGGATACAGTTGGATACACAGACCTAGAAACACTCACCATGTCAAACGACTTACTAGAAACAGTCCACTCCAAACCAAACAAACCACTTTTCATACCTATTCTCAGAACATGAGAAAAAACCACAAACTCACACCTACAACGGCAAAGGCACTTACTTCCCCCAAATAGGTCTGTGACTATCCGGAGTGTCTTCTGACTGGTGGGCCATATTATGTTCCCCCACAATGGCCTGTCCTGTTTCAGATCTGGTCTCCTTGTCCAACTCTGTGAAGTTGTCAGGAGCCAAAGGTGAGCCACTACCTGCTTTCTCAGGAAAGGCCCCTCATCAGAGCTCTGCTGGCATTTTTCAGTCCTCACATCAGTAGGTACCAAGAAAGACTGACTATGTCTTTGGGAAAAGCAAACAAGTTAGCCCACTGGAACTGGGAGTGGGACTGGCTCTGGGTGCCTTCCTTCCTGGATCCCAGGTTCAGAGAATTCCATCACCAAGGAAGTGAAGTGAGGTCACTTCTTTCAGGAACTGAATATGGTCACTACCTTGGTAACCACTTTGTGCTAACAGTTGCATCCAGGGTTCCCATGAGATGTAGGCTGCCCCAACATCCTGTGACACATTCAGAAGTTAGAATGGTATATCAACCATAGGCACCAGGGAACAGCTCTCCACAGAGGCCTGGTTCAGTTCATCTTCTCTTCATTAAGAAGAGAGAGGCTGATTCAGACTATCAATTAATCCTGACCAGGTTGTTTGCCATGGAAGATGACTATTGCTCTCTCAGGTCCTACATAGCTGCCTATATCTTCTGCAAGGATCATTTCTCCATGGATCTTTGATGTTCTCAGCAGGTGGAAAATCATCTACATTCCTATATTGTAAGACCCACACTGTCCCTGCTCTTAAGTAAGTTATACTGAGGGAACAGTGTATGGTTAGGGTTAATAACATGTTCAATTTGGGTTACAAATCATTCTGCGGGATGAATAATGGTATTGGCAAAATGCGATATTTACAAGAGTATATATGTGAAACATAAGTATGAAAGCAGAAATCTAGGTAAGATTTGAAGCCCAGAAGGGCATTGGGGACTTGAGTGGGATACTTAGCTTTGAGTAATGTGCAGCACAGATGTCTCAGATAAATCAATATACACTGGCATCGTACCTTGTACCTTGGATATTGAATGTTGAAGAGAACATCCAGTCAAAAACTGATAGTCGGTAGGATTAGGAAGGTAGTTGGTAGGTTTAGAAAGAAGAGTGAGTATAGGATTTGGACCAAAAGTTCTTTCGCAATAAGATTTCGGGTAGAGAGTGTATGTAAATGTAAGCACATGTGAAGAGTCAGTCACAATGATGAACTGGGGAAAAATATAGGAAAGCAGATATCAATAGAGACATTAGGAAATCAAGCAAAGTATAAATTGTGTGATAGGGTTAGACATTTTCAACAGGTTTGAAGTTGAATATATAATCTTAAGAAGAAACAAATATGTAGTCAAAAATAGAATTGATATTTGAGAGCATTAGGCAACCTGGACATGGATGTTTTTAGTAATCCATGCTCACTTTCCATTTACGCTTTGGTACAATTTTAAGTGTGACCTTTGCTTTTTGTGTCCAGAATATTTCTGTAATAAAATGTGTATGTAGATCAGGTGAAAAGAGTATTTCTTCCACCAATTCTGCGAGCAATATTTTGAAGACTTACAAATTAGTATGGGGGTACAAATAGGTGTACCCTGTTTCAATGAATATAGACATAATGCATGAATAAACCATACTGTGAATAAATAATATAACTGGATCCACTTTAAATAATGGATTGAATAAATATCTGAAAATTTATAAGAAATTTTATATTGATATGCAATCATTCATTCCAACCAGTTATATATCTAATGATAATCTTAGGATTATGGTTTATCATGAAGGGTGTGTGAGTTTTGGTTCAAAATTGATTATGGAAATCGAAAATAATATATTTGGAAAAAAGTCTCATGAATAGACCAGTCAAGAAACATAGAGGAATACATGTGTTCTGGAGCAGGAAGTGATTGAAAGTGAAACAAATGACTATAAATTTGCTAACTAGTGAATAAAATATATATACTGAGATTTGCATAAACTGAAGAAATAGTAATGTACCAGTGTGGAATAAAAATTAATGTCAAAATACACATCATGTCCCATAGGAACCTACATGCATTGATGTTAAACTGGGTCAGTTAAAGTAGACATATTAGGATTTGTATGCACCTTTTACTGAAGTTAGTTTTCAGTACTAGGAAACAAATATGTATTTCGGGTGGATGAATATTTCTAAGAATGATCTTGTGAAAAGTTGATTATTAATCCACATACATGAACATGAATGAATTTAGGGAGTGTATATAAGACACATATATTTCATATTTTTAAAAATATGGAGAGTATATATATATATATATATATATATATATATATATATATATATACACACACACACACACACACACACACACACACACAAACACATACATTAAAAAGTAGCAATATATATGCCAATCGAAATTCATCATGAAATATATATCATAAAGATGCAAAAACATTCATTTTAGTTAACATGGGTTTATGTATAATGTTGTTCCACTGGGAAGCTCACCCATAGGTTGAATTTTCAGTTCCAACAGCGTTTAGGAGGAGTGATCACTTCTCACACTTTGTATCTGCTAAGTCATATACCTCACAAGGATGTACGTGTGATACCTTGTAGGATTCTATTGGTGCATATAAAAATACATGTGCTGAATAAGCTCCAGAGAATGGGAGACAGTAATTCACATATTTGTTAACTTTAAAAACACATGGAGAACTATTTCAATTAAATATTGAATAGATTTATAACACCTACCCTTTATCATGCAAAAGGCAAGTCCAACTCTGAACTGCAAGTATTTATGTACTGTTTGGGTTATTTTCTTCCATCATATTTGGATTAGTAGTCAGAGTCTAGTAGAATATGGGTTAGTGTCAGGGATTCAGAATTTCAAATGGAAAATAGAAAAATTAATCTTCTGACTCTCATCCAGAACAATGCCTTGTCATTACTTTCGCCCCAAGGGAGACACAATTAGAGTAGAAGAGTTACAAAATCTGTGATTACATTTCTGGAATAGAAAATGCTCAGGAGTGCACAAACTTGGAGGTGGAATAGGAGTTTCCAAAAGTAAGGACAGGGTACACACTCCACAAACATGAAGCTCTGCTTGCCTAAAACTTCTTGAGAAACTGCCAGTGAAATTGGGCACTGAAATATAGGTTGTTGTCAGGAGTTAAGCTTCCTTTGTAGTGAGACCCTCAAAGCTGTGTCTGCACATATGAGACCTGGAGGACAACATTTCTTATTTTCCAATGAACAAGAGGCAGGAGTGCTGAATTCTCTCTTTGTAGGTAAACTGTGGGCACTGGGGGCTTATTGTCTCCCCGTGTGGACTGTGAAACCATTTGGTCATCCTCCACTTTTCGTGGTGTTTCTTGCTGCTGCACTTGGAGATTGGTTCATGCTTCTCGAAATACAAGGAGTTCAACTGGGAAACAGTGCTTGAGGTAGTTCTGTCACGTGTGGTGGGTCAGGTCTGCAAGAAAATTCACCAACCAGGCTTCTATCTCTCAAAGATTGCCCGCTTGTCCATAGCAACCTGATTCTGAACATTGCCCTGAAACTACGCCATATAACAAGATGCTTTTACATATAAGGGTCTGATGTCTGCACTCTGTCAGTTACAAGGCATTTGGAAGCCAATGGCAGATACAAATGGCCCCACCATGATGTTTTATCACACACCTCTCCACCACTGCTCTAGGCCCACTACTCAGCAGGCTCCAAAATACTGGCTTCTCTGTTCTAAACAAATTTTATGAAACCCTGTCAATCAAGGCACTGTCTGGTACACTCATGGTAAGCAACAGGACATCGAAAGTTTCTGCAGTTGCACCTGGTCATGGAAATTTCAAAAATTTCGTGTTATTTATCTAGCCATTTTTCAAGGATGACGTTGGATGCACTGTGGATTTCAATTATTCAGGAACCATTAAATGTTGAGAAAGTTCATTTCAAAGAAAATTCTAGAGAACTCTCACAGGCAAGGCTTTCCAAAGAGTGGACAAAGGTCACTTGAAGCCAGGACCATTGAGGTCTACAATGTGAGGTCCTATGTCTTTTGACTCTCAACTATGGCTGCCAAGTCTTTCAGAATAAAATCATGTAATATCCAGGCTGAGATTCCTAGTTCTTTGTGGAAAGCCACCCTGGTCCTAGATCTCAGGTTCCAAGGGCGACTCTCATGCGTGGCCTCCTAAAATCCCAACACAATTCATGGCAATACTTCTCTGAGATCAGTTTCAAAACTCAGTCTCTACGTGGAAACACACCAGAGTTCAAGACCAGTTGACCCAGTCATCTCTTCCAACCGCCACACCAATGACCAGAATTAAAACCAAAACACTCCCACATGGCCCTCATTTTCTTCCATATTGTCACTCATCATAACCTTGGCTGGAAGTTTTTATGAGGCACACAGCCCAAGACAATGTCAAAATAAGCTCCCTTGCCCTTCATTTGTCTAAAGTCAGTGTTTCCTGGACAACGTTCCTGTGAACCAGGACTGATCAAAGAGGCATGCCATTAATACTGTTCCGCTTTTCCAATTTGAGGCATACTGACTGTCGGGTATAGTTTCTTTATGTGATTTGCAATCATAAGAAAACCCAAGCACCTATGGGCTAGCCTCTGCAGGGCTTGAAGAACTCAGTTGACCCAAAGATCCCTGTTATCACTTGATGGAGATCAGGAACCTTACAGAGGAAGGCAAGAGACTTCATCACAATGACTTCTCTTTTGGCCATTTTGGATTTGGATGCACACATGGGATCTTTCTTTAGATCCATCAGGTGCTGAGAATCTAAGCGATAATCTCAAACTGCACTGAGAGGCTGATTCAGACATATCCCTTTGCAAAGCAATTAAGCCAGGAGCCACAGGTGATGCCCATTTATTTCCATTTGAAAACTGTTTTTTTCAGGCATTGGAAATGTGGGGTCTTAGGCAAAGACCTTCCTTACATTCAGGGCAACAGAACAATAGGTAAGCAAAATCCCAAAGCAGATTTTCTCCACTGAGACTTTCCTGGTCACACTGATATCTGAGTTTTAGGATATATTCACCATTCTCTTCAGCTATCCAGTACATGGCCATGTCCCAGATTGTGGAGGAGATACATATCTTGAAGACAAAACCATGAGCCTATGGGAGAGTGGCCAGAATTCAGGAAGAAATCACGAATGTAGGAAGGTAGTAGGTGTTGCCCATTCATAAGGTAACCTGCAGTCCATTCATAAATTGGACAGGATGAATTCTGCGAAGATTTCTACTAGACAGGACACATCTATTGATGCATTCTCTTTTCTATTGTCTACAACCACGGACACAGTGGGATATCCAGACATAGAAACACTTGCCTTCTCAAAGGACTTACTAGAAACAGTCCACTCCAAACCAAACAAACCGACTTTCCTACATATTCTCAAAACATGAGACAAAATCAAAAACACACACACACACACACACCCACAAAGGCACCTTCTTTCCCCAAATAGGTCTGTGACTATCCAGAGCGTCCTCTGACTGGTGGGCCATACTATGTTCCCCCGAAACGGGCTGTGCTATGTCAGATCTGGTCTCCTTGGCCAAAACTGTGATGTTATCAGGAGCCAGCGGTGAGCCACTGCCTGTTTTCTCAGGTAAAGCCCCTCTTCAGAGCTTTCCTGGCATTTGTCCATCTTCAATTTAGTTGCCAAGAAAGACTGACTCTGTCCTTCTTAAATCCAAACATTTGAGACCACTGGGACTTGGACTGGGACTGCCTCAGGGTGCCTGGCTTCCTGGATCCCATGTTCAGAGTGTTCCATCAACAAGAAAGTGACATAGGTCACTTCGTCTAGAACTGAATGAGGTCACTGCCTTGGCAACCACTTTGTCTTAACAGTTGCTTCCAAGGGTCCCTGAGATGGATCCTGCCCCTACTTCCTATGACACTTTCACAAGCTAGAATGGAATATCAACCACAGGCACCCGGGAACAGCTCTCCACACAAGCCTGGTTTGGTCTATCTTCTCTACATTAAGAAGAGAGAGACTGCTTCAGACACATCCCTTCATCCTGACCTGTTTTTTTTTTTTTTTTTGTCATGAAAGATGACTTTCGCACTCTCAGGTCCTTCATAGCTGCCTACATCTTCTTTAGGGATCATTTCTGCATGGACCTTTGAGGTTCTCTGCAGGTTGAAGATCTCCTACATTCCTGTATTGTAAGACCAACTCTGTCCCTGCTATTCTGTAAAGTTAGATTGAGGGAACAGTGTATGGTTACGGTTAATAACATGTTTGATTTGGGTTAGGATCATTCTGCTGGATGAATAATGGTATTGGGAACCTGCGATATATATAAGATTATATAGGTGAAATATATGAATGAAAACAGAAATCTCGGTAACATTTGAAGCCCAGAAGGGCATTAGGTCCTTGATTGGGATACTTAGCATTTAATTATGTTCTGCACAGATGTTTCAGATAAATCTATACACAATGGCATAGGACCTGATACCTTGGATGATTGAATGTTGAGGAGAACAACCATTCAAAGAGTGAGAGTCGGTAGGATTAGGAAGATAGTTGGTAGGATTAGAAAAAAGTGTGAATATAGCATTTGGACAAATAGTTCTTTAGCAATAGGTTTTCAGGTAGACAGAAAATGTAAATGTCAGCACATGTGAAGAGTCAGTCACAGTGATGAAATGGGGAAAATATGTAGGAAAGCAGATATCAATAGCGACATTAGGAAATCAGGCAAAGTATAAAGTGAGTGATAGCAATAGACACTTTCAACAGGCTTGAGATTGAATATATAATCTTAGGAAGTAACAAATATGTAGTCACCAATAGGATTGACATTTGAGAGCATTAGGCAACGTGGACATGGGTGATTTTCATAACCCATACTCACATTCCATTTAGGCTTTTGTACAATCGTAAGTGTGACTTTGCATTTTGTGGCAAGAATATTACTGTGATAAAACGTATATGTAGATCAGGTGACATGAGTCTTTCTTGCACCATTTCTTGGAGCAATATTTTGAAGGGGTAATAATTAGTATCGGAGGTACATATAGATGTACCATGTATGTATGAATATAGAGATAATGCATGAATAGACCATACTGCGAATAAATAATATAACTTGTTCCAACTTTAAATAATGGATTGAATTGATATCTGAAAATACACAGGAATCATATATTGATATATATACATTCATTCCAACCAGTAATACATCTAATGGTAATATTACGGTTGTGGTTTATCATAAAGAGTGTGTGAATTTTGCTTCAAAATTGATTATGGAAATCGAAAATAATGTGTTTGGAAAGAAGTCTCATGAAATGACCAGTCAAAAACAAGGAGGAATACATATGTTCTGAAGCAGGAAGTGATTGAATGTGTTACAAATTTCTTTAAATTTGTGAACTTGTGGATGAAATGTATATTCTATGATGTACAAAAACTGCAGAAATAGTAATGTACCAGTGTTTAATAAAAATGAACGTCAAAATACACATCATGTCCCATAGGAATCTACTTGCATTGATGTTAAAGTGGGTCAGCTACTGTAAAAATATAAGGATTTGTTTGCACCATTCACTGAAGTAACTTTTTAGTACTAGAAAACAAATATGTATTTCAGGTGGATGAATATTTTTAAAATAATCTTATGAAAAGTTTAATATAAAACCACATACATGAACAAGAATGAATTTAGGGAGTGTATAATAGGACACATATATTTTATATTTTGAAAAATCTAGAGAGTATATATGTATATATATATATATATATATATATATATATATATATATATATACACACACACACACACACACACACACACAAAACACACACAGAGACATTAAAAAGTAGCAATATATATGCCAATTAAAATTCATTGTGAAATATATATCATCCACAGATCCAAAAATATTAATTTTACTGAACATGGATTTATGTATAATTATAATATTCTTGAACTAAGAAGCTCACTCATAGTCTGAATTTTCAGTTCCAAAAGTATTAATGAGGAGTGATCTCTTCTCACACTTTGTATCTGCCAAGTTAGCCACCTCTCAATAATATACGTGTGATACCAGGTAGGATTCTATATGTGCGTGTAAAAATACATGTGCTGAATAGGCTACAGAAAAATGGAGACAGGAATTCACAGATGTGTTAACTTTAAAAACACATGCAGAACTATTTCAACAAAAAATTGACAAGATTTATAACTCCTACCCTATATCATGCAAAAGGCAAGACCAACTATACACCATGCCTCTTCTGAAGTGCTAGTATTTCTATTCTGTTTCGGTTATTTTTCTCCATCATATTAGAATTAATAGTCAGAGTCTAGTAGGGTATGGGTTAGTGTCAAGGATTCAGTATTTCGAATGGAAAATTGAACAATGAATCCAATGTGTATGTAAATATGTGCTACACAAAATTATTCCCAGTCTCAACCAGAACAATGCCTTGACAATCCCTTCACCCAAGTAAGACACAATTAGAGGAGAAGATTTAGAAAATCTGTGAATAAATTTGTGGAATGCAATATGCTCAGGAGCTCACAACCTTGGAAGTGGTAGAGTAGTTTCCAAAAGTATGGGACAGGGTAAAAACTCCACAAACATGGAGGTCTGCTGGCCTAGAGACTTCTTGAGAAACTGCCTGTGAGGTTGGGCACTTGAAAAATATGTTGTTGTCAAGAGCTTTAGCTTCCTTTCTAGGGAGACCATAAAAGCTTGGTCTGCATCTATGAGACCTGGAGGACATGGTTTCTTATTTCCCAATGTACATGAGGCAGCAGTGCTGAATTCTCTTTTTAGATAAACTGTGGCCACTGGGGGCTAAATGAGTGCCGGTGTGCACTGTGAAGGCATATGGTCATCTTCCATTTTCGTGGTGTTTCTTCCTGCTGCACTGAGAGTTTGGTATTTGCTTCAGAAAATACAAGGAGTTCAACTGGATCACAATGCAAGAGGAAGTTCTGTCATGAATGGTGGGTCAGGTTTTGCAGGAGGATACAAGAACCAGGATCCTATCCCACATATCTTGCCCCCTTGACCATAGCAACCTGATTCTGAACAATGTCCTGAAACCTCTCCATATAACAACTTGCCTTTACATGGAAGGTTCTGCTGGCTGCACCATGTCAGTCACAAGCCATTTGGAAGCCAATGGAAGATCCACATGGCCCCACCACAGATGTTTTATCACATACCTGCCCACCACTGCTCTAACCTACTACTCAACAAAGTCCAACTTACTGGCATCTCTGTTCTACACCATTTACATGAAACCTAGTCAATCAAGGCACTATCTGGTATATTCATGATCAGCAACAGGACATCAAAAGGTTCTCCAGTGCCACCTGGTGATGGGAAATTTAAAAATTTCATGGTATTTATCTAGCCATTTTTTAAGGATGAAGTTGGAGGCACTGTGAGTTTCAATTTTTTCAGGAACCATTAAATGGTTAGGAAGCTCATTTCAATGAAATCTCTGAAGAACACTCACAGGTAAGGCTTCCCAAAGAGTGGCCAAAAGATCATATGCTGCTATGCCCATTTAGGTCTACAATGTGAGGTCCATATGAGTTTTGACTCTCAACTATGGGTGCCAAGTCTTTCAGAATAAAATTTGTGGTATCCTGGCTGAGAGGCTCAGTGCTCTGTGGAAAGCCACCCTGGGCCTAGAACTCAGTTTCCAAGGGCGATGCTCATGCCTGGCTTCCAAAAATCTCAACACTATTCATGGCAATACTTCTCTGAGGTCAGTTGAAGAACTCAGACTTTAGGGGAATCACACCAGAGTTCAAGAACATGTGGACCAAGTCATCTCTTGCAACCGCCACCCAAATGACCACAATTTAAACCAAAACACTCCAACGTGGCCCCCATCTTCTTCCATATAGACACTCACAATTAACTCCACTATGGCTGGAGTTTTCCATGAGGGGCATAGCCCAAGACGGTGTCCAAAATAAGCTCTTTTTCACCTAATTTGCCTAAATTCAGGGTGGCCTGGACACCCTTCTTGTGAACCAGAAGAGATTAAATAGGCCTCCCGTTAATACTGCTCCGCTTCTTCAATTTGAGGCCAAATGACTGTGGGGTTTGGATTCTTTATGTGAATTGGAGTCTTGAGAAAACCCAAGCAACTATGGGCTAGACTCTGCAAGGCTTTGAAGAACTCATTTGACCCAAAGGATCCCTAATCTGACTTGATGGAGGTCAGGAAAGTTACAGAGGAAGGCGAGAGACTTCATCCACAAGGACTGCTCTTTTGGCCATTTTGGTTTTGGATGTACACATGGGATCTTTCTTTAGATCCATCAGGACCTGAGAATCAAAGCCACAGCCTCACACAGGGTAAATAAGCTGATTCAGACACATCCTTTCCAAAGCAATTAAGCAAAGAGCCACAGGTAATGCCCATTCATTTCCATTTGAAAACTGTTTTCTTCAGGCTTCACAAAGTGGTGGACTGAGGAAAAGACCTTCCTGACATTCAGGGCAACAGAAGAGTAGGTAAACAAAAGGCCCCAAGCAGGGTTTCTCCACTAAGATTTTCCTGGTCACACTCATATCTGAGTTTTCTGAGATGCTCACCATTCCCTTCAGCTATACAGGACATGGTCATGTCACAGAGCTTCGAGGTTGTACATATCTTAAACAGAAAACCATGAACCTATTGTGGAGAGTGGCCAGAATTCAGGAATAAAACAGAAACTAAGGAAGATAGCAGGTGTTGCACATCAATAAGGCAAGCTGCAGTCCATTCATAAATAGGGCAGGATGAATGCTGTGAAGCTTTCTACTAGACAGGACATATTAATTGATGCATTCTGTTTTCTAATGTCTACAACCACGGACACAGTGGGATACACAGACATAGAAATTCTCGCCTTGTCAAACGACTTACTAGAAACAGTTCACTCCAAACAAAACAAACCGCCTTTCATACCTATTCTCAGAACATGAGACAAAACCACAAACCCACACCCACACCACAAAGGCACCTCCTTCCCCCAAGTAGGTCTGTGACTATCCGGAGTGTCCTCTGTCTGGTGGGCCTTTTTATGTTCCCTGGAAATAGCCTGTTCTGTCTCAAATCTGGTCTTTTGGCCAACTCTGTGAAGTTGTCAGGAGCCAGCGGTGAGCCACTGCCTGCTTTCTCAGGAAAGGCCCCTCTTCATAGCTTTCCTTGTATTTGGCCATCCTTACATCAGTAGGTCCCAAGAAAGACTGAGTCTGTCCTTGGTAAATCAAAATAAGTTTGACCACTGGGACTGGGACTGGGACTGGCTCTGGGTGCCTGGCTTCCTGGATTCCAAGTTCAGAGAGTTCCATCACCAAGGAAGTTAGGTGAAGTCACTTAATTTTGGAACTGAATGAGGTCACTGCCTTGGCAACAACTTTGTCCTAACAGTTGCTTCCAAGGTTCCCATGAGAGGGAGGCTGCTCCTACTTCCTGTGACACTTTCACAGGTCAGAGAGGTATGTCAACCATAGGCATGCAGGAGCAGCTCTCAACACATGCCTGCTTTGGTCCATCTTCTCTACATTAAGAAGAGAGTGGCTGATTCAGACACATCCCTTCATCCTGAGCAGGTTGTTTGCCATGGAAGACTTTTGCTCTCTCAGGTCCTTCATACTTGCCAACATCTTCTCCAGGGATCATTTCTACGTGGACCTTTGAGGTTTTCAGCAGGTGGAAGATCCTCTATTTTCCTGTATTTTAATACCAATTCTGTCCCTGCTCTTCTGTAAAATTAGATTGAGAGAACAGTGTATGGTTAGGATTAATAACAGGTTCGATTTGGTTTAGAAAGAAAACTACACGGTTGAGCAAACAGGGTCCTACAGTTAGCAATAATATGAGGAATTTTAATGGACCGGCCATGGCAGATAAAAGCGCAGTTAATCAGGTCACTATGTGAACCAAGACTCAAACCTCCCTTTTGGGGCCTCTGTCTCTCTTTGACGCTCTTCAAGTCGTTTTCTTAATTTATTCATAGATTCTTTTACAACTCCAGTATTGTCGGCACAAAAACAACATTCTTCCCTCAATGCAAGCAAAAAGGGACCTTTCTCTCATGAAGAGGAGGTCCAACACTCGCCTGCTTTGTAAAACAACTTCAGAAAGAGAGAGGTTAAAATTCCTGTAAAGCTGTGATGTCGGTTTTTAATGTCTTTAAGGTTTGGCCTATTTCTGCTTCTAATTGTGTCTTTGTTTTGTCTCATGGACTAGCCCTCCCCTTAAGCAACTATTATTTCTAATAGGATGGCTAAAGTGAGGGATACAGGTTCCCGCTGGAACCGGGTTGTATGCCCCCCTATTTGATCTTTAAATGAACCTACGTCATGATAGAGAACTCTGGAAAACATCTGCATCATTACATAATTAATCACATATATTGACCATTTTATGAAAACATAAATAATGTTAAAGTGTATAGAATAATACTGTTGTAGGGATGGACAAGGAAAGGGACCTAAGATAGCACCAAACACAGGAAAACAGCCTTATTTGGTTGCATCCTGATTTAGAGGACATTGCTTCTGTTGTAATCAATTAATCCCCTGAACCCCAAGTTTTGGTAGTTTTAGAATTTGTACCCAACATGTAAGGGAAGTGGATCAGAAGTTCACAGTCTGTAGAAATTCACAAAAATCAGTTTTTGTTTCTGTTTTTGTTCCTCTGCTCTGGGCAAGTTAACTTTTCAAGGACACCTTGGAAAGGGAGAGCTTTTTTGTCTCTTTTTTTTCTCCCTGCCAGCTGTCACCATGAAGCCCAGTTGGTAACTTTTTTATCTTAGAAATGTAGTCATCTCTGTGAAGCCCCAGCTCAAGGCCAGAGGCTTTGTTCACATATTTTGTGAAAACCTAGTAAGGCGGTGTCAAGCTTAGGGGTGGTGATTTTTCCAGCCAGTGGCCAAGTAGAACAGGGCAACACGAAAAGTGGAAGTTTATCTACATTGAACTCTTTCAGAGGGACTCTTTTGCTGAAAGACCTAATGTAAGCCTCGGTGAAGACTTCTGGAGAAGGTTATTAAAGACATATCTCTGGACCTGGTACAGAGGGGGAAGACTGGGAAGGCGAGGCTGAGAGCAGCTCCGTGGATCTGAGAATGAGGAAGATGAGATGTAAAAGAATAATGGAAAAGGGGATTGGGATTTTCCTAGAACAAAACTTGAGCAGTAGAACAGGTAGAGCAGAGGTGAAGATGGGAGTGAGTATTCCAAAAACCCCTGAGGGACTTTAAATTTTTAGAAACCTGTTTTCAGTGATGACAAAGCAACTTTAAAGGCCATTTTTATTACATCTTGGAGAGGGGTCTGAGGGCTCTTCTCAGCTGGTTTGAGGTTTGGTTTAGCTTCTTAGAGGACTTGGTGGGACCTAGTGCAGGCACAGACAGAAAAAGAGAGGAGTGAGTGAGTGGAGGGGTACCTCGGTACCTGCTACCTCAGCAAGGGGGCAATGGTCTGAGAACTGGCAGAGGTTTGGGTTTCTGATCTAGTAATTGGAGGTGAGAAATCACGTTGCTGAGGTGGGACTGACAGCAGAGACTCTAGAGCAGAAGACTGAGGGTGAGGAACTATTGGAGAAGCATAGTACAGGATGTGAGTGAAGGAGGGAAAAGGATTCCGCATAGGGGAATTTTCCCCTTTTGAGCACTTGCCGAAGTTAAAAATGTCACGCAGAATTTGAGGATCTAGAGAACCCTCTGGGGGCCATAGCTTTTGGTTGTCTAATTGGTAATATGGCCAATGCTGTGTACTGAATGTGATGAGGAGTTTGGGTTCCACCAGGCAGCCCCAGTATGCTCACATCCCCATGAGTTACACAAGAAGTTGGCTTTTCCCCCACACAGCCATGGCTGTTTGTGGCTTTGATAGTCCGCCGGGCATACATCGTAATCTAGGCTAGCCAACCTGAATCTGGCTCGCGTTTCTGTGCATCCATAATGTTTGTTTCAATTATCTATGGAACGGTAGGGATTTAATGAAACTTTAGTGGGATCCTCTTCATCAGGGTTATCTCAATAGGAAAGACGTATACCAAGCTGAAAAATGTCTGGGTGGAGAGATAGCCACCAGGTCCCTAAGGGGGCTGTATGCGAGATATACCATACTTCTTGTCTAGTAGGATTTGAGATCAGCCTTCACTGCTGAACAGGCTGATGAGGGTTAGGAGTACTGGTGGCCAAGTTGAGAGTCTACAGTCTTGTCCACATAGCGAATACGAAATTTGAAATGGTTACCAGTCTTTTCCAGTTTCCAACCAGAGTCTGGACACAGCGAAGGCTTTAGATGAGAGGCATGGATCCAAAAAGTGATTCTGTCTACTTTTACCGCTGTAGGTGTTATAAGTAGCACCTGGTATGTTCCTTTCCAGCGGGGTTCTAGGAATGACACCTGATGTTGTCTTATGTAGACGAAGTCTCTTACTTGATATTGATGTGGAATCCCCTCGTCCCCAGGTTGGTAGGCAGTGGCCAGCTGTTTCCACAGTTATCACTGAGTTCTTTCAATGGCTTTAAGTCTGTCAAGCAAGGGGTGTGGAAGGGATTGTTAGGCCTTAGAGTTGGAGATTAGGTCCCTTACTGGATGATGGACATCATAGAGAATTTCATAGGGGGTGAGGTTACACAAAGAAACTGAGGGAGTATTTCTCGCATGAAACAGTGCATAAGGCAGGAGCATAGTCCAATCTTTTATGCCAGTCTCTAAGCTTAATTTTGTTAAGGTCTCTTTAATGGTTCTATTTATTTTTTCTACCTCTCCTGAGCTCTGGGGTATATAAGCATAATGTAACTTACAATTAATCCACACGTGACTTACCTGGGCCATGAACACAAGTCCATTATCAGACCCTATTACCTTAAACAGACCATATCTTGGAAAAATATCTTCCAGGATCTTCTTGAGAACCATTTGGGCCGTTTTTTTTTTTTTTTTCTGTGTGTGTGTGTGTGTGTGTGTGTGTGGGTGTGTGTAAGGCTTCAATCCATCCTGAAAATGTATCTACAAAGACTAGGAGATATTTAAGTCCATACCATGCTGGCTTAATTTCAGTAATGTCCACTTCCCAGAATTGTCCTGGTCTGGTTCCTCATAGGTGCTTTCCTCTAAGAAACTTGGAAGGGTAAGCATTAAACAATTGACTGACCCAACATTCTTTTGTTACCGGTTCAGTTTTTTTCTTTCGCTGTGTGTTGGTTAGTGGAAAACTCTGTTCTTAATCCTACAGGAGTGCCTGCAGTTTCTTTGAACCAAGGTGAGTGAGTTGACGTACATTTTTAACTTAATGTAGGGCTTTCTGTAATTGCAGGCTGAGCTCAGTAAAGTTGAGGCGTTCAGTGTCAGTGTCCTTAGATGTTATCTAAAACTTCCTGTTACTCAGGGGTCCATTGGAATTGGGCATCTCCCTTTAACAGCGGGTATAAAGGAGCAGCTAAGGACGCGAACCCATTTATCCATAACCTGCAAAACCCAGCAATCCCAAGAAACTCTCTTAGTTGTCTGCTGTAAGATGGGGTTGGTATCTGCTCAACGGTTTGTTTTCTGGGCTCAGTGAGCCATCG
The DNA here is from genome assembly GCF_048772815.1 of Callospermophilus lateralis. NCBI lineage: Eukaryota > Metazoa > Chordata > Mammalia > Rodentia > Sciuridae > Callospermophilus > Callospermophilus lateralis. The sequence goes on along the minus strand of NW_027515276.1, from coordinate 8,358,471 downwards.
TTTACCGCCCCTGAGGAAATAGTCATGGAAGATTACTTCTTGCTGGCAAATTGGGCAATTTTGGCAGAAGCTCTATACCCAAGTTGAGCAAGCTCCGATAATAGTGCTTGGGTCCCAGTTCAGTTTTCCTTGGTGTTGGATGCCAGTAGCAGGTGATCCACGTATTGAAGCTGGGTGACTTCAGGGTGTGTAGTTCTGAAATTGTTGAGATCTCTGTGGAGGGCTTCATCAAAGAGAGTGGGGGAGTTTTTGAACCCCTCTGGGAGTCTAGTCCAAGTTAGTTGACTATACTTTCCGGTTTCTGGGTCTACCCACCCAAAAGCAAACAGCAACTGACTATCTTTATGCAGAGGCAAGCAAAAGAAAGCTTCTTTTAAGTCCAGAACAGTATACCATTTCTGCTCAGGGTTCAGAGTGCTAAGCAGTTTGAACAGATTAGGTACTGTGGGGTGAATGTCCTGCACTCTGTTGTTGATCTCTCTTTGGTCTTTAACAGGTTGATAGTCCCCGGTTCCTGGCTTTTTCTTCTAATAACAGGGGAGTGTTCCAGGCCAATTGACAGGGCCTTAGGACCCCTAAGGCCAGATATTTCTGAATATAGGGCCTTATCCCATCTTTAGCTTTTTATGCTTAGAAGATATTATTTGACATTCATTGGGGAGGCTGAGGTTTTTAACTCCACTGTTATTGGAGGTTGTTTCACGGCCAGGCCTAACACAGCAGTTTTTGCCCAGGCATCTGGGTAATCTGTTATCCTTTTCTGCGGTAGCTTGCCTGTTTGATCAGTCTTGGGGGGTGTGAAGAGTGGATGTTTATCTTCTACTAATATAGTTACAGCCGTGACTATAGGAGTTTTTACTGAAGGATTTAGAAATTTCTTTTGGGGGCTTTCAGGGTTAAAAGTTATTTTGGCCCAGAGCTTGGTGAGCAGATCTCTGCCCATCAATGGGTGCGGGCATTCTGGGATTACTAGGAAGGAGTGATGGATTTTTCCTTTCCCCAGGTCCATGGTCCTCTTAGTAGTCTAATCCCGATATTTACTGCCATTAGCCCTTTGAACTACAGACCTTTTATTTGATAGACGGCCCAATGGGGCCCTAAGGGCTGAGTATACTGCTCCTGTATTCATTTCAAAGTTTACTGGGGTCCCCTACTCTTCAAAAGTTACCCTGAGCTAGGGGAAGGAATCTGAGCCGCAACTTTCTTAGTCATCCTCCAGAGTCAGAATGGCTGGCTGGCGTGTCTGTCTCTTTATAGGGCACTCTTTGGCCCAGTGTCCTTTTTTTTACGGTAGGCACATTGATCTGAGGCCAGGGGTGGCCTCTGGCATGGGCCCAGGTATCCCTTCCTGTCACCTTATGTCTTAATTTCTGGCCTCTTTCTTGTTGTGACCAGGATCTAAGTCAATGCCTTAGTCTTTCTTTTGCTTCTCTCATCATCCCTTTGCTCCCTTTCTTTTTCCCTGTTTCTCTTTTATAGTATATTTTTTTGGCTTCTCTGACTAAATCTCTCTTTTAACTTTTTTTTTTTTTTTAATATCCATGGCAGCTTCCCCAATTAAGGCCATCATGACAGATGCCTTTTGATCTGCTGCCTGAGGATCGAAAGGAGTATATCTCTTATATGCCTCCATAATTCTCTCTAGAAACATAGAGGTAGATTCATCAGGCCTTTTAATAATTTCTCTTACCATGGCCAAATTAGTTGGTCACCTAGCGGCCCCTTGGATACCCGCTATTAGAGCCTGGCAATAATTGGACATATGCTCCCTATCTTCAAAGGTGTTGTGGTCTCAGTTGGGTTGGTTTAAGGGGAAGCCGGCTTTGATTATGTTGGGAAGTTGTGTTGGTCGCCCATCAAGTCCGAGGATATTTTTTTCTAGCTTCCAGGAGGTTTTTCCTCTCATTCCTCTGTCGTGAAGAGAGTCCCTAGGAGTTGTTGGCAGTCATCCCAAGTAGGCAGGTGTGAAAACGTTGGCGAGTTCTCTGAGTTTTTTTAGCCGGGCCAGCTTTCTCTAGGGAAGGAGGGGCTGTGTGTGCCATTGGACAGTCATCTGGAGGGTGCTGGGCCATCCTGGCTTCCTCGAATGGTGGAGAGGCTGAGTAAGCAGCAGGGGAATTACTTACAGGGTTTTGGGGGTTGGGGGACAAGGGCAGAGGATAAGGACGAGTAGAGTCTTGAGACTCAGGAAGAACAGAGGGTGGAGGTTGAGGAGCAGAGAGTTTGAGAGATAGAATCGTAGGGGAAGAAGTAGGAGTGGGTGCAGGGACAAGGAAAGGGTTCACCCTTGGAGGAGGAGATTTGCAGAGGTCCTGACAAGTTAAGATATATGGCTATTGATCTGGATGTCTATGTGGCCCCGGCTGAAAGACAATATCTCAGACTTTTCAAATTAGTGCGAAGTAGAAACATCTTTCTAGGGGCCATCCGACTACAAAGGTGGGTTATTCTGAGACACAGAATCTGCCAGGTCTGGTGTTTTAATGAAAAAGAAAGAATCTGAGCCCTTAAGCAGACTTTGGTCCAGTGATTAAGGGTCAGGGACAGAGGCATTGAAGTGCTCTGTCCCATCATGAAATATACACAGACAGTGAAAGCAAAGACACACGACACAGACAAGACAAGACAATAAAGACAGACAATGGACGTCCAATACTGAGACCAGGACTGAGTAGCAGGCAAATCCTGATGGGCTGCCAATTCCAAAACTGAAAGAAAATATCACTGAGTCGAGGAGACAATGGTTCCTCGATTTCCCGAGTCCATCCCACAGGAACATGGCCTGTGGCTCTGTGACATGTGTGTCAGCCACCGTGGGAGAGAGCTCACGCTCTTTACCAATAGCCATTTTGTCAAACCCTAACCTGAATCCTGAAACCAGAAAGAGGGGCCTTATTTACCCCCAGAGGAGCCCATTGGGGGTCTTTCATCTGCAGCTGCCGGATCTCGCTGGGGCCACCAGAAGTAAAGGTCGGGTGAGCGTCGGTGGAAGAGACCACCAAGAGACTGTCTAATGCAACCTCAAAGGGTTTATTGGGAGTCCGGCATGCAAGGGCTCAGAGAATAGTTGAATAGAGCAGAGAGCCCTGAGAACAGCTTAAGAAGTGCTTATATATTTTCCTTGGAGAGGGCAGGGAGGGAAGTTTATTGATGGTTAAGGGCCAGTGGGCGGTTTGCGTGCAAATGGTTGATGGAGTACATTCTGCAGTTTGGCAGTTGGGGGCAGCACATTCTGGGAACAAGAAGAGCAAACAGTTCTCAAGATTTCAACAGTGTTTTATTAAGCATACAGAAAAACAGGACGTGACAAGTACCTATTTTATTAACCTTTCAATATAAGTATGAAAACAGAAATCTAGGTAAGATTAGAAGCCCAGAAGTTCATTTGGTCCTTGATTGGTATACTTAGCTTTGAATTACATTCCGTAGAGATGTCCTAGAATTATGGATATACAATGACACAGGACCTTGTACCTTCTCAGAGGTCAGTTCCTAAACACAGTCTCTAAGGGGAATCACACCAAAATTCAAGACAAGCTGGACCCAATTATCTCTACCAACCGCCACACAAATGCCCACAATTAAAACCAAAACACTCCCAAATGGCACTCATCTTCTTCCAAATAGACGCTCATCAAAACTTCTGGCAGGAGGATTCCATGAGAGGCGCAGCAAAAGACAGTGTCCCAAATAATCTCCCTTTCCCCTCATTTGCCAAAAGTCAGAGTGGCCTGGACACCCTTCCTGTGAACCAGGAGTGATCAAATATGCCTGCCATTAATACAGCTCTGTTCTTCAATTTGAGGCCTACTGTCTGTGGGGTTTAGAGTCTTTATTTGAATTGGATTCATAAGAAAACCCAAGAACCTATGGGCTAGCATCTGCAGGGCTTTGAAGAACTCAATTGACCCAATGGATCCCTTTTCTCACTTGAAGGAGGTCAGGAACCTTACAGAGGAATGCGAGAGACTTCAACAACAATGACAGATTTTTTGGCCATTTTGATTATGGATCCACACATGGGATCTTTCTTTAGACCCATCAGGTGCTGATAATCTAAGCCACAGGCTCACACAGGGCCAAGAGGCTGATTCAGACACATCCCTTTACAACGCACTTAAGCAAAGAGCCACAGGTGATGCCCATTTATTTCCATTTGAAAACTGTTTTCTTCAGGCTTCACAAAAGCGTGGCCTGAGGCAAAGAACTTCCTGACGTTCAGGGCAACAGAACAATAGGTAATCAAAAGGCCCTTTGCAGTGTTTCTCTACTGAGACTTTCCGGGTCACACTGATATCTGACTTTTCTGAGATGCTTGCCATTCTCTTCAGCTATCCAGTACATGTCCATGTCACAGTGGTTGGAGGTGGTACATATCCTGGATGCAAATGCATGAACCTATTCTGGAGAGTGGCTAGATTTCAGGAAGAAAACAGGAACTTAGGAAAATAGCAGGTGTTGCCCATCGATAAGGCAAGCCCTAGTGCATTCATAAATTGGGCAGGATGAATGCTGGGAAGCTTTCTACTTGACAGGAAACATCCATTGATGCATTCTCTTTTCTAATGTCTACAAGCACGGACACTGTGGGATACACAGACATAGAAACACTCGCCTTGTGAAACAACTTACTAGAAACAGTTCACTCCAAACCAAACAAACCGACTTTCCTGCCTATTCTCAGAACATGAGACAAAACCACAAACACACATCTACACCCACAAAGGCACCTCCTTCCCCAAGTAGGTCTCTCACTCTCCAGAGTATCCTCTGACTGCTGGGCCATACTATGTTCCCCCAATATGGCGTGTCCTGTCTCAGATCTGGTCTCCTTGTCCAACTTTGTGAAGTGTTCAGGAGCCAGCTGTGAGCCACTACCTGCTTTTTCAGGAAAGGCCCCTCTTCAGAGAACTCCTGGCATTTGGCCATCCTTACATCAGTAGGTACCAAGAAAGACTGACTCTGTCCTTGCTAAATTGAAGCAAGTGAGACACTGGGACTGGGACTGAGACTGACTCTGTGTGCCTGGCTTCCTGGATCCCAAGTTCAGAGAGTTCCATTACCAAGGGATTGAGGTGAGGTCTCATCCTTCAGGAACTGAATTAGGTCTCTGCCTTGGCAACCACTTTATCCAAACAGTTGCTTTCAAGCGTACCATGAGAAGGAGGCTTACCCTATTTTCTGTGGCACTTTCACAAATTAGAATGGTATATCAACCATAGGCACCAAGGAACCGCTCTCCATGAAGGCCTGATTTGGTCCATCTTCTTTATATTTGGAAAGAGCCTTTAGTCCAGGGAGCACTACAGTGAACCTCTGCACTAAAACTATTAGCAAGCACCTGATGGAGGAGGCCTCCATAGGTAAGTGGATCCTTTATAACATCTGATATCCAGTTAAGGGAGATCTCTTCTGATGACAGAGATGTGGCATGGGGAGGCTCACATATACTTCTGTGCAGAACAGTAACGAGAATCATTCTGTCCTCTGTTCTGTTCTGTAGGGAATTCCTCTGGAACTGTAGAGAGGTGCCGATGAGCACGCACGCGCTCCTACCCTGGAGCTTTAGCAAGATGTTGCACTGTTCCCCTGTTTCTGTGTTTAGCCACCGGGTTTCTGTTTATTTGTGTTCTGTGTTCTATTTTTTGTTTTTTTGTTTGTTTGTTTTTGTTCGTTTTGTTGTGTGATTTTGGTGGTAAAAACTTAAGTATATTGGACATGAAAATCAGAAATAAAGAGAGTAAGCCTGACACCCCTTTGGACTGTGTTTTAAGGAACTGCAATGAACTTTATCCCCCTTTGCGAAGCAGGATGATAGAAGCCCCTAGCTGGCTGCCTGGAGCACACCCATTGCAGAGGGAAATGCCTGCTGGGGACCTAAGAACAGAGTATCTCCCAGGTTAACAAGTGAAACTCCTTTAAAACCCCTTGTCCCTCCAGATAAAGAGAGTCACAACTTTGGCAGAGTCCCCTGTGTTTCTCCTTTGTTAGCCAAGCAATAAACCTCCTTTTTTCTTTTTCTCAAAACCCAGTCCTCATTATTAAATTGGTATTAATTGGCTTCAAGGTCAGGAACCAAACTTTAAGTTACAAATCTTGTACCCCCCCTCCGCCCGGGAACTTTGTGAGACCTATCTACTGAAATGTTAGGAGATAGAGCATGCTTGGTGTGGAACTGAATCAGAGGAGCTAATCCGGTATGTAAAAGGAGAAACTGAGGGACTCCCAGCAGCTGCCAAAGCCCTGTTGATTCAGGGAATTACCTCCTTCCTTCCCTGCACTGTAAGGATTATGCCACCTCTGTCTTGTTAAAAAAAGAGAAAAAGAAAAAGGGGACACTAAATGCAGTAAAATCACCATGGAGACACTTTATTTTACATTTCAGGTTGCCCCTCTGTGAAAACATCTGGTCCCCTTGTGGGGACAGCTATGGTCCCACTGGTGTACGAGATTTTTCTCTTATCTGCTCTGGTTTAAAGGGTTCTCTCTGACAGCCATAGTCTGGACCTCCTTTTGGTCTGTATTGTGTCTTTGTTTCTGGCCCTTTAAGGCATGTGCAATAATGTGTTGATATTATAAATTGTTTTTTGGGAATGATCTTAGCTGAATGTGTGTCGAAATGATGATGTTTTATTTTAACAATCTGGTATCTGAATGGGTTTTTGAAGCATTGCACAATCTTGCAGTTAAAAGTCGGGTTTAGGTAATTGTTTAGTTTATGATTTCAGATAATTCATGCCAGAGAACTTAAATACTTACAATGGATAACTGAAGAACTCTACTTCCAAGTTGGCAAGAAACTTCACAATCATACAGTCTTTTTTTTTCACCAATTTTGAATTGGGTAGCCTGGGAAAATGTCACTGTGTGTACCAGTGCATTAATTTTTACATGGATAGTAAATCATAGTATGGTGTCTGTTGACCAAACAAGATGTAAAGATATAAAATTTTGTGAATTGTATCTTAAACTTGTATCATTATTTTCAACATCCAAACCTGAAAATTATGGTTAAAATGCCTTAGTCCTGAGATGTCTGTTCAGAATAGCAGTTTTTTTCCTGCTCCTTCCAGACCTCAGCCATGACTTATGTTGAAATGCAAATGAAAGAAGCCTGCAAGCTTTGTAGGAGACTGATTTGAGATCTAAGGGAAAAAAAGGTAAATTGTATGGTATTTTCTAATTACTGGCAAGTCATTTTTTCTAGGACTCTTATTTTTTTCTGAGATACTTTATGTTATTTGACCTCATGATTTTGAGCATACAGACCTAGGTTAATGTTTTTCTGATCAGTTCTATCTTTGACCAACTGTGGACTTCTTGAAACATTGCAAATAAAGATTTCACCTGCGAAATGCTACGAGGCCTTTACTATTATTATGTGTGCACAATTTTGTTATGTGTTGTATGTCTATATATACATATGTCCGTATATCATATATATGATACATAAATTAACATATATAAGGAGCGCTCATAAAAAAAAGCGCTCATAAAAACAAATTTTAAAAAGTGGATCCAAAGATCTTTAATTCACGTGATTTAAATGTTTCAATTTAAATTGGATAAAGAGATAAAAACAAATGTCTTTAAATTTAAGCTTACAAAGTTTTCTAGGTGTTCAAACATCTAACAAAATATTAACATCTACAAAATGTCTAATATGCCTTGGCTCTAGTACCTTTCCTTCAACATAAAAATGGTTTACACTGTTCAATACGTTTCTCTAACTTTTTGATAAATAAGTAAAGTAAATTTGATATGGGATTACTCATTCATGAGTACTTTAGTTAGATATCTGATTGATTTACTAAGATCTGTATTTTTTTTAGTAAACTCTGTATAAGATTGTAAAAATCAGTCATGTGTTAATGAGGCAAAAATTTCTTAAAACATAAGTTTACCCATAACATTGAGTTTATTAAGATTTATGTTTTCTAGAGCAAGCACCCATAAAAATTAAACAACTGATTAAATAAGAACTGTTATTTTAGAGCACTGTACTGCCATTTCTTTAAAAGCCAAACTTGATTAATGTAGAAACATAAATGTAATTGTTATGCTATTAATGTTTTCATATCTTACAGGTATGCAAGTCTGTAAGGTAGAAACCTTAAAAGAGCATTATATCAAGCTGGTGCTCTGAAGTTGTGTGGTAAAAAATATATTGTGGATTTATTTACCTGTTATCAATAAGATATGTAAATTTTTATGTTACTTTTTACATTGGGGAACAATTTAAATGTATTTTTAACTTAACTAGAGCCTAATCTTTGTAAAGGTTAAAAACTTTCAGCATTTCTTTAATTCATGTTTTAAATGTGATATCATATGGTGTTAGCTAATGTTCATGTGACCTCAAACAATTTATGTAAACTTTGTCAAAAGATATTTAAAAATAAAGATCAGCTTTAGAATTAAAATACTTAAGATTTATAAAGAGCCCTGCCTTACCTGAGATAAGGCTGCGTGTCCCATCTTACTACATGTGAGAATGACTATGAAACATGTAGGTCAGATAATATTTCTTTAAAGTTATATTAAAAAGTTTTTTTTTTATTGTCAATATTACTAGGATCTCAAACAGGGGATATAATGTATAACTCAGCCAAAAAATTCAGGGAAGATATTACACGAACTAAGTATTTTTACTTTTGTTAATTTTAGTTTGAAATTTTCTTATAAGTGATCTAAAGATTCCCTGTTAGTGTTTTACAAATGCGTTGCTTTAAGAACACAACATGGGTTTATTCAAGATAATAAGTCATCAACTACAATACAGACAGAAAAATACAGATCCCAATTAATAAAAAGGTAATTATAAAGTTATAGACATTAAAGCCCAGTACTCTTAATATAAGGCTGTTAAAATTTATTTGCTGGATGTTTAAGATTAGGATTTAAAATTAATGTTAAATGAAAAGGGCCAAGAAAACCAATATTTGGCTCTTGCCCTCTGAGTCAGTCTGAATCCAGGGAACAGGGGACTTCTCTAAAGAGCTTTGCAACTCTGAGCCACATAACCTCCTGATCAGGGAGATTAATGAGACCACTGGAGAACAGAAAGCCAATCAGTGCATTTGTTACAAAGAGGAGAGTCATCAGAGAAAGGAGACATCCCTGATGCTTCTGAGGGAAGCCAAATGGTCAAGCAAGACCTGGACCCACCTAGCGCAAATGGCACTAGCAGAACTGAGAATCTCCTCTCAAGTTTCCCCAGAATTGATTCCCACAAAAGCTCAGCTGACTGTTAACAATAGATAGAAACAAAAGTCAGTTTGACTGCTTCATCTTAAACACTTAGCAAAGACAGTTAAGACCAAAATACAGCCACTCCTGGGCATATTAAATAATAATAATAATAATAATAATAATAATAATAATAATAATAATAATAAAATTTTAAGGTATGCACTTTATCTTATCCTCCCAAAACAAGTAAGACTGGAGGCTACAAAGAAGGATTCTCACACAGGAATGCCTAATACTTATAAAAAGAGACTATCAAGAAGAGCTGCCACAGGCAGAAGTTTTCAGTTTAAGACCTACAGATATTCCTAACCTACAAAGGTAGGCTTAGTGTTTGCTAGTACGATTATCCAGCCCTGAGTAACAGAATTAAAGGTTTCTCTATTAGACGCAGAGGTCATACTAGTAAAAGGATTTTACAAGATCAGATGACATTAAATTATTAAACTGTGTCTTATTGGGAGGGCCAACTGTAACACTTAAAGTTAAATATTAAGTTGACAGTCCTGATAACTGGGGATATTAAAGACTGGTGAGGGAATTTCTATACATTGACATGTTCCAGCTGCTGCAACATTTATCCAGTACTCATGGTTTCTGTTTCACTCATAGAAGAACCCATTCACAGATGACTTTACAACCTGTTCTTCCCCAACCTGACTTCAAACCGAACTGACTTCTAAAAGGCAACTCATGTCTCTCAACTGACTTCTAATAGGCAACTCATGTCCCTCACGCCGAGCCCACTCACGTCACCCTGTCTCAGGACAGAAGAAGAAAAAATTAGTGATGCCACTCTTCTTACAACAATGGAGAGAAAGATAAATAGACTATCAATATAAGTAATTAAGAAGGGTAAAATCAGCGAGATCGGTTTTGGGTGAGTTCTAAAAATTTGGAGACTCTTACCTGAGGGATTAAAATTTCCTCAGTGCTCTTCCCATAATCTATCAAAGATTTGAAAGGGACACAGAGAAAAGGGGGGAATTGTAGACCCAACCTGATCTTTTATTAAAATTGGGAGCCATCATGCCACAAAGCCATGAAAAGATATTTTTGGCTTTACCATTAATTACTTCAAATTCTGAACCTGCGTGGAATGCCTGCCCGCGCCTTGAACTCACACATGCCTGGCTCTCTGACCAGATAGCAGCCCTCTCTGAAACTTTAGTGACACATCATAAATATTTGCCTTCTCTGGCAAGACAACAACCCTCTCTGAGGCTCTAATGGTCCTCATGAATTCTCATGTAGGGACAGCAAAAAAATTGTAAACTACCTTTAGTGTGATGTTTATCAGAGTTCTGTTATCTGTAACCCCCCTTTTGTGTAACTTTCTGGGCTATAAAGCTGGGCTGTAGGAAAGCTGGGGTTGCTGTCTTGTTCCCTTCGTTTTGGGAGGGAGAGGCAGCATGGCCGTTGGAAATAATAAGCTTAATTTTATTTGATTTTAATTTGAGTCAGTGGTCTTTTCTAGCGTCCTGGTCTAACAGGTAAACACTCCAAAAACATGGAGCTCTGCCGGCCTAAAGACTTCTTGAGAAACTTCCTCTGAGTTTGGGCACTTGAAATATATGTTGTTGCAAGGAGATTTAGCTTCCTTTCTAGTGACACCATAAAAGCTGGGTCTGCATCTACGTGACCTGGAGGACATGGTTTCTTGTATTCTAATGAACATGAGGCAGCAGTGCTGAATATTCTATTTGTAGGTAAACTGTGGCCACTTGGTGCTAAGTGTCTCCCCGTGTGAACTGTGAAGCCATTTGGTAATCCTCCACTTTTCGTGGTGTTTCTTGCTGCTGCACTGGGAGTTTGGTATTTGCTTCATGAAATACAATGAGTTCAACTGGGACCCAGTATTACAGGGAGTTCTGTCACTTGTGGTGGGTCAGGGTCTGCAGGAGAATGCAACAACCAGGCTTCTATCTCACAAAGCTTGCCCCTTTGTCCATAGAAATCTGACTCTGAACTTTGCCCGGAAACCTCTCCATATAACAAGAAGGGTCTGCTGGCTGCACCATATCAGTCACAAGCCATTTTGAAGGCAATGGAAAATCCTCCTGGCCACACCACAGCTGTATTATCACACACCTGCCCACCACTGCAAAAGGCCCACTACTCAGCAGGGTCCAACTTACTGGCATCTTTGTTCTACACCATTTTCATGAAATACCGTCAATCATGGCATTCTCTTGTACACTCATGACCAGGAAAAAGACATACAAAGGTTCTCCAGTGCCACCTGGTTAAGGGAATTTAAAAAATTTTATTGTATTTATCTAGCCATTTTTCATGGATGAAGTTGGAGGCACTGTGGGTTTCAGTTCAGTAGTGAGACACTACCTGCTTTCTCAGGAAAGACCCCTCTTCAGAGCTCTCCTGGAATTTGGCCATCCTCACATCAGTAGTTACCAAGAAAGACCGATTCTGTCCTTGGTAAATCCAAACATGTGTGGCCACTGGGACTGTGACTGGGAATGCCTCTTGGTGCCTGGCATCCTGGATCCCAAGTTCAGAGAGTTCCATCACCAAGAAAATGATATAGGTCACTTCCTTCAGGAACTGAATGAGGTCACTGCCTTGGCAACCTCTTTGTCCTAACAGTTGCTTCCAAGTGTCCCAATAGATGGAGGCTGCCCCTACTTCCTGTGACACTTTCACAAGTAAGAATGGTATATCAAACATAGGCACCCGTGAACAGCTCTCCACACCGGCCTGGTTTGGTCCATCTTCTCTACATTAAGAAGAGATAGACTGCTTCAGACACACCCCTTCATCCTGTCCTGTTTTTTTTTTTGTCATGAAAGATGACTTTTGCTCTCTCAGGTCCTTCATAGCTTTCTATATCTTCCCCAGGGTTCACTTCTGCATGGACCTTTGAGGTTCTCAGCAGGTGGAAGATCTCTTACATTTCTATATAAGACCAACTCTGTCCTTGCTTTTCTGTAAAGTTAGATTGAGGAAACAAAGTATGGTTAGGGTTAATAACATGTTTGATTTGGGTTAGGAATCATTCTGCTGCATGAATAATGGTATTGGGAACCTGCAATATTTATAAGTATATATAGAGGTGAAATATATGTATGAAAACACAAATCTAGGTAAGATTTGAAGCCCAAAAGGGCATTGGATCCTTGATTGGGATACTTCACTCGGAATTATGTTGTGCACATGTGTCTCAGATAAATCTATACATAATGGCATAGGACCTTGTACCTTGGATAATTGAATGTCGAAGAGAACATCCAGTCAAAAAAGGATACTTGGTAGGATTAGGAAGATAGTTGGTAGGATTAGAAAAAAAGAGTGAGTATAGGATTTGGACAAAAAGTTCTTTAGCAATAGGGTTTCAGGTAGACAGAAAATGTAAATGTCAGCACATGTGAAGAGTCAGTCACAATGATGAACTGGGGAAAATATGTAGGAAATCAGATATCATTAGAGACATAAGGAAATCAGGCAAATGATGAAGTGATTGATAGGATTAGACATTTTCAACAGGCTTGAGGTTGAATACATAATCTTTGGAAGAAACAAATATGTAGTCACCAATAGGATTGACATTTGAGAGCATTAGGCAACCTGGACATGGGTGATTTTCATAATCCATACTCACATTCCATTTAGGCTTTGGTACAATTGTAAGTGTGACTTTGCATTTTGTTGACAGAATATATATGTAGATCAGGTGACATGAGTCTTTCTTGCACCATTTCTGGGAGCAATATTTAGTAGAGATATAAATTAGTATTGGGGGCACAAATAGGTGTACCATGTGTGAATATATAATATAACTGATTCCAACTTTAGAAATTGGAATAAATTGATATCTGAAAATACACAGGAAATGTTATATTGACATACATACATTCATTCCAACCAGTTATACATCTAATTGTAATATTAGGGTTGTGGTTTATCATAAAGTGTGTGTGAGTTTTGCTTCAAAATTGATTATGGAAATCGAAAATAATGTGTTTGGAAAGAAGTCTCAATAAATAACCAGTCAAAAGCAAGGAGGAATACATGTGTACTGAAGCAGGAAGTGATTGAATGTGTTTCAAATGTCTTTAAATTTGTGAACTTGTGGATGAAATGTATATACTATGATGTACAAAAACTGAAGAAATAGTAATGTACCAGTGTTAAATAAAAATGAACGTCAAAATACACATCATGCCCCTTTGGAATCTACTTGCATTGATGTTAAATTGGGTCAGTTACAATAGAAATATAAGGATTTGTTTGCACCATTGAGTGAAGTGAGTTTTCAGTACTAGAAAACAAATATGTATTTCAGGTGGATGAATATTTCTGAAAATAATCGTATGTAAATTTGATTATAAAACCACATACATGAGCATGAGTGAATTATTTAGGGAGTGTATAATAGGACACATATATTTTATATTTGGAAAAATCTAGAGAATATATATATATATCTCACAGAGAAACATTAGAAAGTAGCAATATATATGCCAATCAAAATTTATCGTGAAATATATATCATCCACCGATCCAAAAATATTAATTTTACTGAACATGGATTTATGTATAATGTTGTTCAACTAAAAATCTCACTCATAGTTTGAATTTTCAGTTCCAAAAGCGTTTAGGAGGGGTGATCTCTTCTCATACTTTGTTTCTGCTAAGTTAGCCATCTCACAAAAATGTACGTGTGATACCAGGTAGGATTTTTTATGTGCATATAAAAATACATGTGCTGAATTGGCTACAGAAAAAAGGAGACAGAAATTCACATATGCGTTAACTTTAAAAACACATGGAGTACTATTTCAACAAACAATTGACAAGATTTATAACTCCTACACTATATCATGCAAAAGGCAAGACCAACTATACACCATGCCTCCTCTGAACTGCTTGTATTAATATTATGTTTGGGTTATTTGTCTCCATCATATTAGGATTAGTAGTCAGAGTCTATTAGGGTATGGGTTACTGACAGGGATTCATTATTTCGAATGGAAAATTGGAAAATGAATCCAATGTGTATGTAAATATGTGCTACACACAAATCATCCCACTCTCATCCAGAACAATCCCTTGACAACACCTTCACCCCATGTAAGACACAATTAGAGGAGAAGAGTTAGAAAATCCATGAATACATATCTGTAATGGAATGCGATCAGGAGTTCACAACCTTGGAAGTGTTAGAGGAGTTTCCAAAAGTAAGGGACAGTGTAAACACTTCAAAAACATGGAGGTCTGTTGTCCTAGAGACTTCTTGAGATACTGCCTGTGAGGTTGGGCACTTGAAATATATGTTGTTGCCACGTGCTTTAGCTTCCTTTCTAGTGAAACCATAAACCTGGGTCTGCATCTATGTGACCTGGAGGACATGGTTTCTTATTTTCCAATGAACATGAGACACCAGTGCTGAATTCTCCCTTTGAAGGTAAACTGTGGCCCCTTGGGGCTAAATGTCTCTAGTGTGGACTATGAAGCCATATGGTCATCCTCTATTTTCGTGGTGTTTCTTGGTGCTGCACTGGAAGTTTGGTATTTGCTTCATGACATACAAGGAGTTCAACGGGGACACAGTGCGTGAGGGATTTCTGTCACATGTGGTGGGTCAGGGTCTGTAGGAGAATACAAGAACCAGGCTTCTATTCCACATAGCTTGCCCTCTTGAACATAGCAACCTGATTCTGAACAATGTCCTGAATCCTCTCCATGTAACAAGATGCCTTTACATATAAGGGTCTGCTGGCTTCACCATGTCAGTCACAAGCCATTTGGAAACCAATGGCAGATCCACATGGTCCCACCACTGATGTTTTATCACACACATGCCCACCTTTGCTCTTGGCCCACTAATCAGCAGGATCCAACTTTCTGGCATCTCTGTTAAACACCATTTTCATAAAAACCACTCAATCAAGGCACTGTCTGGTATACTCATTGTTGGGAAAAGTATAAACGGCAGCCATACCCCAGAAAAAAAAAAACCCAACATGGCGCCTAAGCACTTCTTCTTCCTACATTCTTCTTTTCTGCAGTGGTGCCAAATGTTCCCGCCCGTGTGAACTCTTCTGCTGGCGCCAATTTCAAATCTTGCTGGCCGGGAATCTTAGCCCCAATAAGAACTAATTCCTGGGCTCCGGAGCTGATATCTGAAAGAACTTGCCAATAAACGGATTGCCTGCCATTTATCTAAGCCCTCCCATCTCCTCCTTAGTTCTATATAAGCACACAGCTTTTTGCAATAAAATTGGAATTCTCCCGGTGAAGTGCCTTTGCATGGGGAGTTCTTTCATTCTGGTGCCCCGTGTGAGGATATGGGTGAGCTCTTTCCAACAAGAGCCCCGTCCACTGCTCCACCGTGGCACTCTGCCCTGGTCTGCTCTTTTCAGACTCAGGCTTCCTGCACTCACCACTGATTTGTTGTATGTAAGCCTCCCCTGACCCCGGCTCGCCAACTCCCTTCGGGCTACCGCTGGCTTTGTGACCATGATCGTCTGTCACACTCTAGACGCCTGGTAGGGGGGAGGGAATTCCTCCCACTAAGACCTTTACTGGTTGCAGTGGACCCTCTGGTGATCCGTTTCCCTTTGGGGTGTGAGGCTTCTGAGTTTACATGAGAGGCTCTGTGGTTTTTCCTCCTCTGCTGCTGCTGCCGCTGCCGGCTAGAGTTGCTGTTTCCTGCGGGCCTGCTGTGTCTGGCTGAAGCTGCCTCTCTGCTCGGGGAAAGCTGAACTCCCATCCTGGAACTGCATTCTGCTGGAGCCGGAGTTCTGTTTTCATTACTTACTTCTTCTGCTGCGCTCGAAAACTTTCCTGATGTCAGGTTGCCCGTGGCTCCGAACCCATTGGGTCTCACAGATCGCACTTCACTGGTGACGATCAGGTAGTGCCCTCTGTATTTCCTCATGATGGCTGGTCATTTTGGGGATGCCCACCTGACCCCCATTCGCCCTGAGCGCTTCCCGGAGTCCGTTCCAGGCCGGGTTTTCTCTTTGTCTCTCTTGCTTACACTTATTCTCTCTCTCTCTCTCTCTCTCTCTCTCTCTCTCTCTCTCTCTCTCTCTCTCTCTTCCATCTCTCCCTGTGACTGTGGGCACCTCTTTATCTGTACCTGAAACCTCACCTCTCAAAAGTTTAATAAAAAATCTGGCCACACTCTCCCTCACACCAGACATCAAGCCCAAACTTCTAATCAAATTCTGTACCCAAGATTGGCCTACATATCCACTGGATAATGGCAATCATTGGCCTCCAGAAGGCTCCTTAGATCCAAACCTCCTCTTGGACCTTTTTAATTACTGCCAGCATCTGAAAAAGTGGAGTGAGATTCCCTGTATTGAATGTTTTAGCCTTCTCACACAGCACCCTGTCTCTGCTCCTCCTGCCCTCCCTCTCAGGTCCTTCTTGCTTGCAAACCCCTCTCTTCCCCTAGTTCTACTCCTGACTTCGCAGATTCTTCCTCATTCGACCCAGCAGATCAACCCCCACCTTATCCCCCAGCCCCAACTGACCCTTCTCTCCCGCAAAATCCTCCTCTTCCTCTGCCTGATTCCACGGATCCTCAACCTTCCATTTCATCCCGCTCCCTTCCCCACTCTTCTGCCTGCTCCACCTCCTCCTCTTCCACAGAGACATTCCATTCCCCTCCCTCTCCTTCCTGTCCACCACCTGCCTCTTTCAGTCCTCCTGTTACCAGGTCTAAGGGACTCCTTCCCACCCCCAAGACAATCGCACCCCTTCGTGAGGTAGCTGGTCCAAAGGGTGTCATCAGAGTCCACGTGCCCTTCTCCATGTCGGACATTACTCAGCTAGAGAGGAAGTGAGGCTCTTTCACCACTGACCCCACCACTTACATTCGGGAGTTTCAATGGGTACTGCAAGCATATAGCCTCACTCATCATGACATCTACATGCTCTTGGCCAATAAACTTCTCCCCAAGGAAAGGCAATGGTTCTGGGAGCTAGCCCAAGCCCATGCTGATGAAAATCATAGGACCAATCATAACCACCCACAGGCCCTCATGCTGTCCCAGAGCAGGATCCCCTATGGGCTTACAGTCTAGTGACCTTTTTACATCCTGCCTCTTGGCAGGACTGAAAAAGGCCACCCGCAAGGCTGTTAACTTTCAAAAGATGCAGGAGGTCATTCAAAGGAAGGAGGAAACACCTTCAGAATTCCTGGATAGACTAACCAAGTCCCTTCAGCAGTACACAAACCTCGACCCAGAAACCCCTGATGGCCGTCATGTCTTAATGATATATATTCTGGCCCAAAGCTACCCTTACATTAAAGCCAAGCTTAAAAAGTTTGAACAGGGCCCTGCTACTCCTCAGACCAAAATCTTCGCTGTCACTTTCAAGGTTTTTCATGGTAGAGAGGATGAAAGTGAATTCCGTAGGCAGAGGGCTGAAAATGCCAAATTCCAAATGTTGGCCCAGCTCATTCAGAGAAGGCCATCACCATGCCGTCCCAATATGACCCCCCCTGGAGCTTGCTTCAAATGAGGTAAGGAGGAACATTGGACCAGGAATTGTTCTTCGCCGAGGACACCCTACAACCCCTGCGCAAAATGCCATCAAAGTGGACACTGGGGGGCAGACTGCCCAACAACCCAGAAGGGAGGTTGGTCTGCTGCCCAGCAACCCCAGCCTCACCTGGGCTTGGCAGAGGAGGATTGATGGAGTCCTGGGCCTTCCCTCCAGACTATTACCATCAAGAATCAAGAGCCTAGGATCACCTTCCTGGTGGATGGACGCTTCATTAACTTCCTCTTGGATACTGGTGCCGCTTTTTTGATTTTGAGGGAGTATTAGGGTCCTACCACACCCTCAAAAACTCCTATTGTCAGGGTAGGAGGTAAAAAGATTTTTCCTCAACCCCCCCCCCCCCCCGATCATGTTATATGCAGCGATCCCTTTTGTCCTTCACTCAGTCCTTTCTTGTTATGAGCCATTGCCCCATTCCCTTTCTGGGAAGGGACATACTCTCACTCTTAAAAGTCACCATTCACTTATCACCCCACACCTCTCCTACCTCTCATTTCCTCATGATATTCCTAGGGGCAGATACACCTCCTTCATGCACTCTCCCACGACTATCTAAACCATTTAACCCTGAGGTTTGGGACACAATTACACCCTTTATGGCTAAATGCAGTCCTATTCATATTGTCTTACGGGACCCTTCAAGATATGTTAGTCAACCACAATATCCACTCACAACCACATCCCTCCTTGGATTAGAACCCATCATCCAGGATTTATTATGAAAGGGGTATCTTAGGCCTACACACTCTCCTTTCAACACACCCATTCTGGCAGTTAAGAAACCTAACGTGTCCTACAGGCTGGTTCAAGAACTTCGCCTTGTCAACTCCTTAGTGGACCCCATCCACCCGCTAGTGCCCAACCCTTACACCCTCGTCTCTCAGATCCATGCCACTACTACTCACTTCTCAGTCCTAGATTTAAAAGATGCATTCTTTTCTATTCCCTTGTTCTCAGAATCTCAGGATATCTTTGCTTTTTCATGGACTGACTCTCACACCCGCCATTCTCATCAGCTTACCTGGACTGTCCTCCCACAGGGATTCAGGGATAGCCCCCATCTCTTTGGCCAATTTCATGCCCAGGACCTCACATCCTTTCACCTGACCTGTCCTGACTCTACTCTACTTCAATATGTCTATGACCTTCTTCTATGTAGTCTTTCTGGGAACACTCTCAATCCCACACCGCTCAGCTTCATAAATTCCTAGAAGACAAGGGATATAGGGAGTCTCCCCACAAGGCCCAGGCTTCCCAGTATTCGGTCACCTATCTTGGTTTTTGCCTTACACCCGGGAAAAAGGAAATAACACTGGATAGGAGGCAACTCCTCTGTGATCTTTCAGTGCCCTATACGAAAGCCAAAATACTATCATTCCTAGGATTAGCAGGTTATTTTAGGGCCTGGATCCCAAATTATTCTCTTCTCTCCAAACCCCTGTATGACCTAGCAAAGGGACCCCCTAGTGAATCTCTTGCCTCCTTTCCCATCTACCACTTCCGCAGGCTTCAGCAACTCCTCTTAAAGGCACCTGCCCTTCACCTTCCAGATCTTTCAAGAACATTTCATCTATATGTCCATGAAAAAGGGGGGCAAGCTCTTGGGGTCTTAGGTCAAAACTATGGGCGTACATTTGCACCTGTGTCATATTTGTCCAAGCAACTAGACCCTACCATCCGTGGGTGGGCCCCTTGCTTAAGAGCTCTGGCTACTGGACAAATTTTACACAAAGAAGCCTCTAAGCTGACTTTTGGGGCCCCTTGAACTATCCACTCCCCACATCACTTGAAGGATCTTTTAGATTAAAAGGGCCTTCAAACTCTCCCTACATCCAGATTTCTGTCGCCCCTCACTTCCTTTCTGGAAAACCCTAATATTATTTTCCTCCCCTGCTCTGCACTGAACCCTGCCTCACTGCTCCCAATGACTACCATGTCTCACATACCAACTCATAATTGCTTGGAAACCTTAGATGATTTCCTCCCCTGTCATTCTTCCATTTCTGAGAGACCACTCAGCAAGCCTGACCTTATCTGGTTTACTGACAGCAGTTCCTTTAGGGAGAACGGAACTCATTACTCTGGATACGCTGTATTTTCAGCCACTGAGATTATAGAGGCCAAAGTTTTGCCTTCAGGAACTACAGACAAGTAGGCTGAACTTATAGCATCCACTCGTGCCTGCCTTCTAGCACAAGGCAAATCCCTCACCCTCTAAACTGATTCAAAATATGTCTTCCATATCTTATTATCCCATGCTGATATTTGAAAGTAGCGAGGCCTATTTACCACCAAAGGTAATGTGATCACTAATTCAGCTTTTATAACCAATCTAATAGAGGCCACTTACCCACCCAGTTGGGAGTTGTCCGTTGTAGGTCCCATCAGAAGGATGGCTTTCTTATCACTGAGGGCAATGCCAAAGCTGACCAGGCGGCACGAATGGCAGCTACCACTGTCAATTATGGCCTCCATGGGGGACATATAATGGCCACTTTAGACAGCTCATCTGAAGCCCCTACGTCTTTCAGTAAGAACAAGCATCTTTTCAAGTTCCTTCATACTCTATTCCTTTCCAATTCTCAGTCTTTGACCCTCTTTTTACAGAGTTTCTTTTCCCTCACCCCCTCTGACAAGCCATGCTACAGAATATAGCCTCTAATTGTCAGATATGTCAGCGGACCAACCCTCATACTCCTTTAAGGCCCAAACCTTTCCCTTTCCACCATGCCCGGGGACACATTCCCACTGCTGACTGGCAGGTAGACTTCACAAACATGCCCACAGTATGGCGCACTAAATACCTCCTTGTCTTTGTGGACACTTTCTCTGGTTGGGTTGAGGCATTTCCCACTTCCAATAAAATGGCTTCCACTGTAGCTTCAATCGTACTGACAGACATCATCCCCAGGTTTGGTATGCCCACTTCCCTACAATATGACAATGGCCCTGAGTTTACTTCTAGGATCACACAAAAGGTCTCTCAAGCCCTCTCCTTCAAGTGCCATTTCAACTGTCCATATTTCCCCCAGGCTTCAGGGAAAGTGGAAAGGGTAAATCGTACTCTAAAGGAAGTCCTTACCAAATTGACAATGGAATTAAACATAGACTGGTTCAAACTCCTTCCCTTGGCTTTGCTTCGAATCAGAGCTCTCCCTAAGAAACCATCTTTACTGTCTCCTTTTGAGATAATGTATGGAAGACCTCTTATAACCCCTGGGTTGGTCATTTCACAAGGACCTCTCACCCGAGATTTGTCTTTGCCTCTCTTGCTCCATCTCCGCTCGGAACTCTGGAAATATCAGGACTGGCTTCTTCCGGACCCAGTCTCCTCTCCAAACACTCCTCCCTTAACACCTGTTAGTCTAGTCTATTATAATACCCCAGAGGAGAAAGGGACTCTTGCCGCAAAATGGGACGGCCCCTATCCTGTCATTCTCTTTACCCTTACCGCCGCCAAACTCTCCTTACCAGACAACTGTCTCACTCCCTGGATTCACATGTCTAGGTTGAAGCCACATCACCAGGAGGCCCCACCTGCTGAAGACAGGGCCACCCCAGAGGAACTCCAAGAATCACCTACTGAACCTCCCCTTTACTCCTGCTCTCCACACCCATCTCACCCATTTTAGTTGTGGCTCACACGGTTTTCCTTGCAGCCCAATTCCTCTTAAAGAAGGCAAAATGAGCTCTCCCAACACCCTAGTCTTCTCTAACTGCTTGTTTTTTGTGCTCTGCTTATTTTCTGTGCTCTGTCAGGACTGGTCTTTACCCTCCTCATCTACCATGCATTTATTCACTTTTCGGGAACGATACTCAGAACATGGCATGCAGAAGGTCTGCGCAGTGGATGCAACTACTTGCTTTATCCACAACTGCACCTCTATTTCCCTAAAATTGTCACCTTCAAGGACCTTCGTCCCTGGTAGCTGGAACTGGCCTTTCATTTGCTTCCTTTTTGATCAAACAAAAGACTATTGTCATTGGTGGCCTGAGATATATAATGGGTGCCCCTATTGGTCATGCATGTTCCATGATGAACGTGGTAGCTATTCTTACCACTCATTTGGTTACCCTGAAGGGTGGACTTCTAGTTACATAAAGTGGCATAAAGGCTCTTCATCCAGTAACAATGGATGGTATACTTTAGATAAACCTGACCCCAAGGCCAAACGATGGGGCTATGTTGAGTTTGCTGTCTATGCTCGGACAACCTCAGTCAGACCCACAGGGTGGATGACTATTGGCCGCACCCTGATTACGCAACCTAAGGCCACCATCCAGGTAGTCGAACACATTAAGGACTCAGAATCAAAACTTCGAGATCATATCCATAGCTCATCCAAAGAGGATTCAGAGCCTTCAACCCTCTCAGGTCCCCCTCCCACATGGCTCAATTTGCTACACCAAACTTTTTGATTATTAAACTCCACCCCTCTTTCTGTGCCTACTTCTCAGTGCTTTCTCTGTGCTTCACTTAGTCGTCCACTTCTAGCAGCAGTCCCATTAGCGGCAGGAAATATTCCAGCAAAACCCTACAATTTCTCTAAAAAGGACAACCCCTACATGTGACACGTATCCCACTGTGGGAAAGTTATTCCACCAATACTTTATTTCCTTTCATCTGTTTCCACCTGCCAATAATGAATCCTTTACCCATTTGTTCCTTGAGCTACAGCACCCCATAGAGCCCTGTGTTTATGCAACCTGGACATTTCATCTGGTGTAATGGTTCTTTAAGTACCTCAACCATCAATGTCTCTGGCGCCTGTTTCTTGGTTACTGTAGTTCCTCAGCTATCTTTGTATACTCCCACCGAATTCTGACAGTTGGCCCTACCTTCCCGCACCCGTAGGGTAGTCTTTCTGCCGGTTCTGGTAGGCCTCATTTTAACAACCTCAGTGACGAGTCTCGGACTCTCTGGTGGAGCTATAGGTCATGCTCTATGGGCATCCAATGACCTTCAACAAAAACTGCAGGAAACACTCAATACCATGGCTGAGTCTCTGGGTTCCTTGCAGTGGCAGGTTACTTCATTGGCACAAGTGGCTTTACAGAACCAAAGGGCAATTGATCTTCTCACTGCAGAAAAAGGGGTTACATGCCTATTCCTCAGAGAGGAATTTTGCTATTATGTTAATGAATCTGGGCTAATAAAAAAAAATGTTGTTAAATTGCAGGAATTATCGACCCAATTGCTCAAACCTACCTCCTCCAATCCCATAACGGGGTTCTTCCAATCCTATCTTGCCATGTGCTTACTACATATCTTGGGTCCCCTTATTTGGATGCTCCTTTTTTGTGCTCTCTTGCCCTGCATAATGAAGTGCCTTCAAACCCAACTGCATAAAATTCCTAATCAAACTTTCAACCAGCTTTTGCTTAGTCACTACCAGCCTCTAATGACCGATGAATCCCCAACATCTCCAAGAGAACAGTTCACTCAGTGATGAAGCTCACTACCAGGCACGATGGAATGCAACGGGTATTAGACAGCGGGAGACAACGAGCTCGGAGAACCTCTTAATCTGCCATCCTGGATTCATAGTCTTTACCACCTTCTAAGCTTTCTCATGGCCCTTGGCCTCTTCTATGTCAGTCCCCCCACATGGAACTTCTGCCAAAAATTGACATTTGCTTTAATTTTTATCTTCATTCTGTTTTTATTTGCTCTGATCTTCTTCAGGTGCTGGCGACACCATGTCCAGGCAACGCTTCCAGTATTTCCTTGAGTCTCTGTTACAGGACCAGTGGCTGATACCAACAATCTCTTCCATCCAGGACTGGTTCCATGCCATCGACATCTTTGGCTTCAGGGAACATTCATTGACTTCACCCCTATGAAAATAGCTGTCTATAGCCACTGGGTTTTATTTCTGGCTGCCATGATATCCCCATACCTGCCCCCTGAGCATTCCTCCACTTCTCTTTCTAGGCCCCACACCACCCCCACACAGCAGGAAGCAGCCAGATCTGACAAACGACGCCCCACTTCCTAAGAAAACAAAAAGGGTGGAATGTTGGGAAAAGAATAAATGGCAGCCATACCCCAGAGAAAAACCCTAACATGGCGCCTAAGGACTTCTTCTTCCTACCTTCTTCATTTCTGCAGTGGCGCAAAAAGTTCCCGCCCAAGTGAACTCTCCCGCCAGCGCCAATTTCAAATCTCGCTTGTGGGGAACCTTAGCCCCAATGAGAACTAATTCCTTGGCTCTGGAGCTGATATTTAAAAGAACTTGTCATTAAATGGGTTGCTGCCATTTATCTAAGCCCTACCATCTCCCCCTTAGTTCTATATAAGCACACAGCTTTGAGCAATAAAATTGGAATTCTCCCGGTGAAGTGTCATTGCATGGGGAATTATTTCACTCATGTTCAGCAACAGGATATCCAAAGGTTCTCCAGTGCCATCTGGTAATGGGAATTTCAGAAATTTGATAGTATTTATTTAGCCATTTTTGAAGGATGAAGTTGGAGTCACTGTGCGTTTCAATTAATGCAGGAACCATTATGTGGTGAGGAAGCACATTTAAATGAAATCTCTGGAGAAATCTCACAGGCAAGGCTTCCCAAAAAGTGGCCAAAAGGTCACATGAAGCCAGGATCATTGAGGTCTACAATATGAGTTCCATTTGTGTTTAGACTCTCAATTATGGCTGCCAAGTCTTTCAAAATAAAATCATGTGATATCTTGGCTGAGATTCTCACTGCACTGTGGAAAGACACCCTGGCCCTCGATCTCAGTTTTCAAGGGCGCATCTCATGCGTGGCCTCCTAAAATCCCAACACATTTCATGGCAATACTTCTTTGAGGTAAATTCCAGAACTCAGTCTCTAAGAGGAATCATGCCAGAATTCAAGCCCAGGTGGATCCAGTTATCTCTTCCAAACGCCAAACAAATGACCACAATTAAAACCAAACACTCCCACATGGCCCTCATCTTCTTCCATATAGACACTTATCATAACCTCTGGCTGGAGTTTTTCATGAGGGGTGCAGCCCAATACAGTGTCAAAAATAAGCTCCCTTGCCCCTCATTTGCATAAGGTCAAGGTGGCCTGGACACCCATCCGGTGAACCAGGAGTGATCAGATAGGCCAGCTGTTAATACTGCTCTGCATCTCCAATTTGAGGCCTACTGACTGTCAGGTATAGATTCTTTATATGATTTGGAGCCATGAGAAAACCCAAAAAACCTATGGGTTAGCCTCTGCAGGGCTGTGCATAACTCATTTGAACCAAAGGATCCGTATTCTCACTTGATGGTGGTCAGGAACCTTACAAATGAATGCGAGAGACTTCATTCACAATAATTGCTCTTTTGGCCATTTTGTTTTTGGATGCACACATGGGATCTCTCTTTACATCCATCAGGTGCTGAGAATCTAAGCCACAACCTCACACAGGGCCAAAAGGCTGATTCAGACACATCCCTTTCCAAAGCAATTAAGCAAAGAGCCACAGGTGGTGCCCATCATTTCCATTTGAAAACTGTTTTCTTCAGGCTTCACAAAGGGGTGGCCTGAGGCAAAGACCTTCCTGACATTCAGGAAAACAGAACAATTGATAAGCAAAAGGCCGAAAGCATGGTTTCTCCACTGAGACTTTCTTGGTCACACTGATATCTGAGTTTTCTGAGATGCTCGCCATTCCCCTTCAGCTATCCAGGACATGGCAATGTCACAGAGCTTGGAGGTGGTACATATTTTGGACACAAAACCATGAGACTATTCTGGAGAGTGGTGAGAATTCTGGAAGAAACAGGAACTTAGGAAGGTAGCAGGTGTTGCCCATGGATAAGGCAAGCTGCAGTCCATTCATAAATTGGGCAGGATGAATGCCGGGAATCTTTCTACTATACAGGACATATCAATTGTTGCATTCTATTTTCTAATGTCTACAACCACGGACACAGTGGGATACACAGAAATAGAAACACTTGCCTTGTCCAACGACTTACTAGAAGAAGACCACTCCAAATCAAACAAACCGTCTTTCCTACCTATTCTCAGATCATGAGACAAAACCACAAAATCACACCCACCCCACAAAGACACCTCCTTCCCCCATGTAACTCTATGACTATCCGGAGTTTCCTCTGAGTGGTGGGCCATACTATGTTCCCCCAAAATGGCCTGTCCTATCTCAGATCTGGTCTCCTTGGCCAACTCTGTGAAGTTGTCAGGAGCCTGCGGTGAACCACTACCTACTTTCTCAGGAAAGGCCCCTATTCAGAGCTCTCCTGGTATTTGGCCATCCTCACATATGTAGGTACCAAGAAAGACTGACACTCTCCTTGGTAAATTCAAACAAGTGAGCCTACTGGGTCTGGGACTGGACTGGATCCGGGTGCCTGGCTTCCTGGATCCCAAGTTAAGAGAGTTCCATCACCAAGGAAGTGAGGTAGATCACTTCTTCAGGAACTGAATGAGGTCATTGCCTTGACAACCACTTTGTCCTAACAGTTGCTTTCAAGAGTCCCATGAGATGGAGGCTGCCCCTACTTCCTGTGACACTTTCACAAGTTAGAATGGTATATAAACCATGGGCACCCGGGAACAGCTCTCCACCTAGGACTGGTTTGGTCCATCTTCTCTACATTAAGAAGAGAGAGGCCGATTCATACACATCCCTTCATGCTGACAAGGTTGTTTGCCATAGAAGATGACTTTTCTCTCTCAGGTCTTTCGTAGCTGCCTACATCTTCTCAAGGGATCATTTCTGCATGGACCTTTGATGTTCTCAACAGGTGGAACATGCCCTACATTCCTGTATTTTAAGAGCAACCCTGTCCCTGCTGTTCTGTAAAGTTCGATTGAGAGAACAGTGTATGGTTTGGGTTAGTAACATGTTCAATTTGGGGTTAGGAATCCTTCTGCATGACGAATAATGGTATTGGGAAACTATGATATTTACAAGAATATATAGGTGAAATATAAGTATAAAAACAGAAATCTAGGGAAGATATGAAGTCCAGAAGGGCATTGGGCCCTTAATTGGTACACTTAGCTTTGAATTATTTTCTGCAAAAATGTCTCAGATAAATCTATATACAATGGCATAGGAGCTTGTACCTTGGATGATTGAATGTCGAATAGAACACCCACTCAAAAAGGGATTGTCGGTAGGATTAGAAAGATAGTCAGTAGGTTTACAAAGAAGAGTGAGAATAGGATTTAGACCAAAAGTTCTTAAGCAATAGGGTTTCAGGTAGACAGTGAATGTAAATGTCAGCACAAGTGAAGAGTCAGTCACAATGATGAACAGGGGAAAATATGTAGGAAAATAGGTATAAATAGAGACATTACTAAATCAGGCAAAGTATAAAGTGAGTGATAGGATTAGACATTTTCAACAGGCTTGAGGTTGAATATATAATCTTAGGAAGAAACCAAAATGTAGTCACCAATAAGATTGACATTTGAGAGCATTAGGCCACCTGGACATGGAAGGTTTTAGTAATCCATGCTCACTTTCCATTTAGGCTTTGGTACAACCTTAAGGGTGACCTTTGATTTTTTTGTCCAGAATATTACTGTGATAAAATGTATATATAGATCAGGTGACATGAGTATTTCTTCCACCATTTTTTGAGGAATATTTTGAAAACGTATAAATTAGTTTTGAGGGTAAAAATAGGTGTACCCTGTGTCTATGAATATAGAGATAATGCATGAATAGACCATACAGTTAATAAATAATATAACTGGTTCCACTTTAAATAATGTATTGAATTGATATCTGAAAATACATAAGAAATCATATATTGATATATAATCATTCATAACAACTAGTTATACGTCTAATTGTAATCCTAGGGTTATGGTTTATCATGAAGAGTGTGTGAGTTTTGCTTCAAAAGTGATTATGGAAATCAAAAATAATGTGTTTGGAAAGAAGTCTCATGAAAATACCAGTTTGAAACATGGCGGAACACGTGTCTTCTGAAGCAGAAAGTGATTGAAAGTGAAATAAATGCCTATAAATTTGTGAACTTGTGGATGAAATATATATCCAATAATGTGCATAAACTGAAGAAATAGTAATGTACTAGTTTTGAATAAAAATGAACTTCAAAATACTTATCATGTCCCATAGGAATCTACTTGCATTGATGTGAAAATGGATCAGTTACTGTAGAAATATTAGGATTTATATGCACCATTCACTGAAGTTAGTTTTCAATACTAGGAAAAAAATACGTATATCAGGTGAATGAATATTTCTGAGAATAATCTTGTGAAAAGTTGATTATAAATCCACATACATAATCATGAATGAATTTAGGGAGTGTATAATAAGACACATATATTAAATATTTTGAAATATCTGGAGAGAATATATATATATATATATATATATATATATATATATATATATATATATCCACACACAGATTTTAAAAATTAGCAATATATATGCCAACCGAATTACACCGTGAAATATGTATCATCCACAGATCCAAAAATATTCATTTTGCTGGATATGGATTTATGTATAACTTTTTTCAACTAGGAAGCTCACCCATAGTTTGAATTTTCAGGTCAAACAGCGTTTAAGAGGAGTGATCTCTTCTCACACTTTGTATCTGCCAAGTCATGTAACTCACAAGAATGTACGTGTGATACCAGGTAGGATTCTATATGTGCATATAAAAATACATGTGCTGAATAGAATACAGAGAAAGGGAGACAGGAATTCACATATTTGTTAACTTTAAAAGCACATGGAAAACTATTTCAACAAAAAATTGACTAGATTTATAACTCCTACCCTATATAATGCAAAAGGCAAGTCCAAGTATACAACATGCCTCCTCTGAACTGCTTGTATTTCTATTCTGTTTCCGTTATTTTTCTCCATCATATTAGGATTAGTATTCAGAATCTAGCAGGGCATGTGTTAGTGTCAGGGATTCAGTATTTCAAATGTAAAATAGAAAAATGAATCCAATGTGTATGCAAATATGTGCTAAACAAAATCTTAACAATCTCATCCAGAACAATTCCTTGATATTTTTTTCGCCCAAAGTAAGACACAATTAGAGCAGAAGAGTAATAAAATCTGTGAATAATATGCTCAGGAGTTTACAACCTTGGAAGTGGTAGAGGAGTTTCCCTAGTATGGGACAGGGTAAACACTCCATAAACATGGAGCTCTGCTGGCCTAAATACTTCTTGAGAAACTGCCTCTGAGTTTGGGCACTTGAAATATATGTTGTTGTCAGGAGCTTTAGCTTCTTTTTAGTGAGACTATCAAAGCTGTGTCTGCATCTATGTGACCTGGAGGACATGGTTTCTTATTTTCCAATGAACATGAGGCAGCAGTGCTGAATTGTCTCTTTGTAAGTAAACTGTGGCCACTGGGGGCTAAGGGTATTCCCATGTGGACTGGGAAGCCATTTGGTCATCCTCCACTTTTCGTGGTGTTTCTTGCTGCTGCACTGGGACTTTGGCATTTGCTTCATGAAATAAAAGAAGTTCAACTGGGACACAGTTCTGGAGGCAATTCTTTCATGTGTGGTTGGTCAGGGTCTGCAGGAGAATGCACCAACCAGGCTTCTATCCCACATTGCTTGGCCCCATGTCCATAGTAACCTGATTCTAAACATTGCCCGGAAACATCTCCATATAACCAGAAGCCTTTACATGGAAGGGTTTGCTGGCTGCACCATGTAAGTCACAAGCCATTTGGGATCCAATGGCAGATCCACATGGCCCCACCACAAATTTTTTATCACACACCTGCCTACCACTGCTCTAGGCCCACTACTCAGCAGGTTCCAACATATTGGCATCTCTGTTCTACACCATTTTCATGAAACCCACTCAATCAAGGCACTGTCTTGCATATTTACGATCAGCAACAGGACATCCAAAGTTTCTCCAGTGCCACCTGGTCATGGGAATTTCAAAAATTTCATGGTATTTATCTAGGCATTTTTCAAGGATGACATTGCAGGCACTGTGGGTTTCAATTCATTCAGGAACCTTTAAATGGTGAGGAAGCTCATTTCAATGAATGCTCTGTAGAACTCTCACAGGCAAGGCTTCCCAAAGAGTGGCCAAAATGTCACATGAAGCCAGGCCTATTGAGGTCTACAATGTGACGTCCATGGGTGTTGTGACTCTCAACAATGGCTGACAAGTCTTTCAGAATTAAATCATGTGATCTTCTGGCTGAGATACCCAGGGCTCTGTGGAAAGCCACCCTGGGCCTAGATCTCAGTTTCCAAGGGTGATTCTCATGGGTGGACTCCTAAAATCCCAACAAAATTCATGGCAATACTTCTCTGAATTCAGTCTCTTAGGGGAATCACACCAGAGTTCAAGCCCAGGTGGTCCCAGTCATGTCTTCCAACCGGACACAAATGACCAAAATTAA
This sequence comes from Callospermophilus lateralis, assembly GCF_048772815.1. NCBI lineage: Eukaryota > Metazoa > Chordata > Mammalia > Rodentia > Sciuridae > Callospermophilus > Callospermophilus lateralis. Next base: position 8,328,299 of record NW_027515276.1, on the reverse strand, counting down.
AACCAAAACCCTCCCATATGGCCCTCATCTTCTTCCATATAGACACTAATCACAACCTCTGGCTGAAGGTTTCCATGAGTGGCGGAGTCCAAGAGAGTGTCCAAAATAACTCCCTTGCCCCTCATTGGCGTAAATTCAGGGTGGTCTGGACACCCTTCATGTGAAACAGGAGTGATCAAATATGCTAGACGTTAATACTTCTATGCTTCTCCAATTTGTGGAAAACTGAGTGTCAGGTATATATTTTTATGTGATTTGCAGTCATGAGAAAACACAAGCTCCTCTGCAGGTCTTTGAAGAACCCATTTGACCCAAAGGATCCCTATTCTCACATGATGGAGTTCAAGAACTTTAAAGAGGAAGGCGACAGACTTCATCCACAAGGACTGCTTTTTGGCCATTTTGGTTTTGGATGCACACATGGGATCTCTCTTTACATCCACCACGTGCTGAGTATCTAAGCCACAACCTCACACAGGGCCAAGAGGCTGATTCAGACACATCCCTTTTCAAAGCAATTAAGCAAAGAGCCACAGGTGATCCAAATTCATTTCCATTTGAAAACTGTTTTCTTCAGGCTTCACAAAGGGGTGGCATGAGGCAAAGACCTTCCTGACATTCAGGGCAACAGAACATTAGGTTAGCAAACGGCCCAAAGCAGTGTTTCTCCACTGAGACTTTCCTGGTCACACTGATATCTGAATTTTCTGAGACGCTCGCCATTCCCTTCAGCTATCCAGTACATGGCCATGCCACAGAGCTTGGAGGTGGTACATAACTTGGTCACAAAATCATGAGCCTATTCTGGAGAGTGGCCAGAATTCAGGAAGAAAAGAGGAACTTAGGAAGATAGCAGGTGTTACCCATCCATAAGGCAAGCCGCATTCCTTTCATACATTGGGCAGAAAGAATTCTGGTAAGCTTTCTACTAGCCTGGACACATCCTTTGATGCATTCTCTTTTCTAATGTCTACAACCATGGACACAGTGGGATACACAGACATAAAAACACTTGCCTTGTCAAATCACTTGTTAGAAATCGTCCACTCCAAACCAAACAAACTGCCTTTCCTACCTATTCTCAGAACATGAGACAAAATCACAAACACACACTCACACCCACAAAGTCACCTCCTTTCCCAAAGTAGGTCTCTGACTATCGGGTGTGACCTCTGACTGGTGGGCCGTACTATGTTCCCATCAAATGGCCTGTTCTGTCTCAGATCTGGTTTCCTTGGCCAACTCTGTGAAGTTGTCAGGAGACAACGGTGAGCCACTTCCTGCTTACTCAGGAAAGGCCACTCTTCAGAGCTTTCCTGGCATTTGGTCATCCTCACATCAGTAGATACCAAGAAAGACTGACTCTGTCTTTGGTAAATCAAAAGAAGGGAGACCACTGGGACTGGGCCTGGGACTAGATTTGTGTGCCTGGATGCCTGGATCCCAAGTTCAGAGAGTTCCATCACCAAGAATGTGAGGTGAGGTCACTTCCTTCAGGAACTGAATGAGGTCAATGCCTTAGCAAGCATGTTGTCCTAACATTTGCTTCCAAAGGTCCCATGAAATGGAGGCTGTCCCTAATTCCTTTGACACTTTCACAAGTTAGAATGGTATATCAAACATTGGTAACGGGGAACAGCTCTCCACAGAGGCCTCGTTTGGTCCTTCTTCTCTACATAAAGAAGAGAGAGGCTGATTCAGACACATCCCTTCATGCTGACCAGGTTGTTGGCAATGAAAGATGACTTTTGCTCTCTCAGTTCCTTCATAGGTGTCTACAACTTCTCTAGGGATCATTTGCGCATAGACCTTTGAGTTTCTCAGCAGTTGGAAGATCCCCTACATTCCTGTATTTTAAGACCAACTCTGTCCTTGCTCTTCTCTAAAGTTAGATTGAGGGAACAGTGTATGGTTAGGGTTAATAACAGGTTTGATTTGGAATAGAAATCATTCTGCTGGATGAATAATGGTATTGGGAACCTGCGATATTTTCAAGAATATATAGGTAAAATATATGAATCTGAAAACAAAAATCTAGGTAAGATTTGAAGCCCAGAAGGGCATTGGGCCCTTGATTGGGTATTAAGCATAGGACCTTGTAACTTGGATGATTGATTTTCAAAGAGAACTTCCAGTCAAAATGGATAGTCAGTAGTATTAGGAAGATAGTCGGTATGTTTATAAAGGAGAGTGAGTATAGGATTTGGACCAAAAGTTCTTTAGCTATAGGTTTTCGGGTATTGAGTGAATGTAAATGTCAGCACATGTGAAGAATTAATCACAATGATGAACTGGGGAAAATATGTAGGAATGCAGATATCAATAGAGACTTTAGGAAATCTGGCAAAGTATAGTCGGTAGTGAAATGTTAATAAAATAGATTCTTGTCACTTCCTGGTTTTCTGTTTGCTTAATAAAACACTGTTGAAATCTTGAGAAGTGATTTCTAATCTTTTTCCCAGAATGTGCTGTCCCCAACTGCCAAACTTCAGAATGTACTCCCTCACCCAGTTGCACGCAAACTGCTCACCCGCCCAGGCCCATCAATAAACTTTCCTCCCTGCCCTCTTCAAGAAAAGTATATAAGCTCTGCTTAAGCTATTCTCAGGGTTCTCTGCTCTATTCAAATGAGCTCTGAGCCCCAGCATGCTGGACCCCCAATAAACCCTTTGTTTTTGCATGAGAGAGTCTCTTGGTGGTCTCTTCCCCCAATGCTCTTCCGATATTTATATATGGAGGTTCCACCGAAATCCAGCAGTGGTGAACGAGAGACCCCAATGGGCTACTCTCAGGGTAAGTAAGGCACCTCTTTCTGGTTTCAGGTTTCAGGTTAGGGCTTGGCAAAATGGCTGTCGATGAAGTGTGTGAGCTCTCTTTGATGGTGGCTGGCAGACGTGTCACAGAGCCACAAGCCAAGTCCCTGGGGGACGCCACAGAGGACTCGGGAATCGAGGAATAATAGTCTCCTCGACTCAGTGATACTTTGTTTCAGATTCGGTATTGCCAGCCCATTGGGTTTTGCCACCTGCTCAGTCTTGGTCTCAGTGTTGGACGTCCATTGCCTGTCTTTATTGTTTTCTCTTGTCTGTGTCCTGTGTCGTTGCTTTTACTGTTTGTGTATCTTTCATTATGGGACAGATCACTTCAATGCCTCTGTCCCTGACCCTTGATCTATGGACCAAAGTCCGCTTAAGGGCTCAGAATGTTTCTTTATCAGTAAAACGCTGGACCTGGCAGACTCTGTGTGCCACAGAATGGCCCACCTTTGGATTCGGATGGCCCCTAGAAGGATCTTTCTACTTCCCACTAATTTAAAAAGACAGAGATATTGTCTTACAGCCAGGGCCACATAGCCATACTGATAAACAGGAATATACCTTAACTTGGCAGGACCTCTGCAAATCTCCTCATCCGTGGGTGAAGCCTTTTCTTGCTGTGTCCCCGTTCCTACTCCTTCCCCCACGATCTCTCAACCCCTCTGCTCCTCCTCCTCCTCCACCCTCTGTTCTCCCTGAGTCACAAGATTTGACTCTACTGGACTCTCGTCCACCTCCTTATCTTCTACCCTTGTCCCACAACCCCCAACACCCTCTAAGTGATTCTCCAGCTGCTGACTCAGCCTCTCCGCAGTTGGAGGAAGCTAAGCCAGCCCAGGGCCCTCCAGATAACTCCCATGCGTCACACACAGCCCCTCCTCCCCTGGAGGAAGCTGGAGTTGCTAAAGGAACTCGCCGGTGGCAAATGAATGAAAACCCTGGAACTCCCGTGTTGCTTCCCTCCATCCCTAAGGGCCAATGATTGACGATGGCCATAGGGAAAAAATGCAAGCCTACCAGTATTGGCCTTCTCCTCTTCAGACCTATATAAATGGAAAAATAACAATCCCCCTTTTACCGAGGACCCAACCTGGCTCTCAGGTCTGGTGAAGTCATTGATGTTTTCACACCAACCTACTTGAGATGACTGCCAACAACTCCTAGGGACTCTCTTCATGACAGAGGAACAAAAGAGAATCCTCCTGGATGCTAGAAAAAAGTATCCTCGGACCAAATGCGTGACCGACAAAACTTCCCAATATGTTCAAAGCCGGCTTTCTCTTGAAACGACCCAACTGGGACCCCAACACCTTTGAAGGTAGGGAGCATCTGTCCACTTATCGCCGGGCTCTAATAGTGGGTATCTTAGTGGTCGCTAGGTGACCAACTAATTTGGCCAAGGTAAGAGAGATTATTTAAGGGCCTGATGAATCTCCCTCTATGTTCCTAGAGATAATTATGTAGGCATATAAGAGACATACTCCTTTCGATCCTCAGGCAGAGGATCAAAAGGCATCTGTCACAATGGCCTTTATTGGGAAAGCTGCCCTGGATATTAAAAGAAAGTTACAATGCTTAGATGGATTACAAGATATGACTTTGAGGGATTTAGTCAGAAAACCCGAGAAGGTATACTTTAAGAGAGAAACTGAGGAAGAGAAGGGAGCTGAGTGAGGATAAAAGAAACAAAAGACAGACTAAGGCATTGACTAAGGTCCTGGTCACAACAACAAATAGGCCAGAAACTAAGAAACAGAGAGACAGGAAGGGATACCTGGGCACAAACTAGAGGCCACCCCTGGCCTCAGATCAATGTGCCTACTCTAAAGAAAAAGGACACTGGGCCAAAGAGTGCCCTAGAAAGAGACAGCCATGCCAGCCAGATATTCTGACTCTGGAGGAATACTAAGAAAGTCCGGGCTCAGATTCTCTCCCTGACCTCAAGGTAACTTTTGAAGTGGAGGGGAACACAATAAACTTTGAAGTAGATACAGGGGCAATATACTCAGCCCATAAGGCCCATTGGGCCCTCTACCGAATAAAAGGTCTCTAATTCAAGAGTCTAACAGAAGTAAATATCGGGCTTTGACAACTAAGAGGACCATGGACCAGGGAAAAAGAAAAATCCATCACTCCTTCCTAGTAATCCCAGAATGCCTGGCCCCATTGATGGGCAGAGTTCTGCTCACCAAGCTCTGGGCCAAAATAACTTTTAACCCTGAAGGCCCCCAAGTGGAATTTTTTAATCCTTCAGTAACTACTCCTATAATCATGGCTCTAACTATGTCAGTAGCAAATGTTCATCAACTCACTCACCTTTGTTCAAAGAAACTGCATTCATTCGTGAAGGATCAAGAACACAGTTTTCCACTAACCTACTCACAGCAAAAGGAAATAACTGAATGGGTAACAAAAGCCTGTCAGGTCCATTAATTGGTTAAAGCTTACACTTCCAAGCTTCCTGCAGGAAAGCACCTATGAGGAACCAGACGAGGACAATTCTGGGAAGTGGACTTTACTGAAATTAAGCCAGTAAGGTATGGACTTAAATAACTCCTAGTCTTTGAACATACATTTTCAGGATGTATTGAAGCCTTCCCCACACACACACACAAAAAGAAATAAAAAAGAAGAAAAAAGAAACATCGCAAATGGTTGTAAAGAAGATCCTGGAAGATATTTATTCTCCCTTTGACGACCAGTAGTCTTAACCCTCATCAGCCCCTTAAGCTGCGATGGCTGATCACAAATCCTACTGGACATGAAGTATGGCCTATCTCGAATACAGCCCCCTTATGAACCTAGTGGCCATCTCTCCACCCAGTCATTTGTCAGCTGGCTATAGGTCTTTCCTATTGGGATATCCCTGATTAACAGGATCCCACTAAAATTCCATTAAATCCCTTCCGTACCATAGATAATGGAAACAAACATTATAGATGTAGGGACACGTGAGCCAGATGCAGGTTGGCTAGCCTAGATTACTATGTTTGCCTGGCAGACTATCAAAGCCACAAACAGTCACGGCTGTGGGGGGGGAGAGCAGACTTCTATTGTAAGTCATGGGGATGTGAGCATACAGGGACTGTCAGATGGAACCCAAACTCCTCATCAAATTCTGTACACAGCATTGGCCATATCACGAATTAGATAACCAAAACCGATGGCCCCCAGAGGGGTCTCTAGATCCTCAAATTCTGTGTGACCTTTTTAACTTCTGCAAGTGCTCAAAAGGGTGAAAGGAGATTCCGCTATGTGGAGGCCTTCTCTCTCCTTTGCTCACATCCTGAACTATGCTTCTCCAATAGATGCTCACCCTCAGCCTTCTGCTCCAGACTCTCTGCTGTCACTCCCACCTCAGCAACTTGATTTCTCCCCTCCAATATCTAGATCAAAAACCCAAATCTCGACTGGTTCTCAGACCATTGCTCCCTTGCTGAGGTTGCAGGTACTGAGGTACCACTCCATTCACTCACTCCTCTCCTCTCCTGTCAGTGCCCGCACCGGGTCCCACCCAGTCCTCTTAGCACCTAATGCAAATCTCAAACCCACTGAGAAGAATCCTCAGACCCTAATACAAGATGTAATGAAAATGGCCTTTAATGTTGCTTTGTCATCACTAAAAACAGGTTACTAAGAATTTAAAGTCCCTCACAGGCTTTTTGGAATCTCACTCCCGTCTCCCCCTCTGTTCTATCTGTTCTACTGCTCAAGTTTTTGTTGCTATTAAGATCCCAAAGCCCTCTCCCAATATTCTTTTACATCTCTCCTTCCTCATTCTCAGATCCACAGAGCTGCTCTTATCCCTGCCTTCCAAATTGTCCCCCTCTGTACCAGGCCCACAGAAAAGTCTTAACTGACCTTCTCCAGAAGTCTTCACCATGGCTGATTTAGGACTTTCAGCAAAAGAGTCCCGATAAAAGAGTTCACTGTAGATAAACTTCCTATTTTTGTGTTGCCCTGGTCTCCTTGGCAACTGGCTAAAAAATTCAGCACTCCTGATCTAGACACACCCTTACTAGTTTTTCACAAAATATTTGAAAAAAAGGCCTCTGGCCTTGAGCTGGGGCTTCACAGAGATGGCTACATTTCTAAGATAAAGAAGTTACAAACTGGGCTGTATGGAAACAGCTGGAAGGGGGAAAAAAAGAAAGGGAAGACACCCCCACCCAGGTGTCCTTGAAAAGTTAACTTGCCCAAACTGAGGAAAAAACAGAAACAAAAACTGCTTTTTGTGAACTTCTGCAGACTGTGAACTTCTGAGCCCCTTCCCTTACGTGTTGTGTACAAAATTCTGAAACTACGTAACTTGGGTTTCAGGGGATTAATTGATTACAACAGAAGCAATGCCCTCTGAATCTGTTTGAAACCAAAAAAGACTGTTTCCGTGTCTTTGGTGCTATCTTAGGTGCCTTGCCTTGTCCGTCCATACAACAGTATAATTCTATATACTTAAACATTGTTTATGTTTTCATGAAATGGTCAACAGATGTGATTAATTGTGAAATGGTGCAGATGTTTCCCAGAGTGCTCTATCATGACGCAGGTTTATTTGAAGATCAAAGAGGGGTACATACAACCCGGTTCCGCTGGGAACATATGTCCCTCACCTTAGCCATTCTATTACAAATAGGAGTTGCTGCAGGGTTGGGCACAAGAACCACTGCTCTGGTCCATGGGACACAACAAGTGACCCAATTAGAAGCAGCAATAGATCAAAACTTAAAGATTTTAGAAACCTCCATCACAGCTTTGCAGGAATCTTTAACCTCTCTCTCTGAAGTTGTTTTACAGAACAGTCGAGGGTTGGACCTTCTTTTCATGACAGAGGGGGGCCTTTGTGCTTCATTGAGGGAAGAATGTTGTTTTTATGTAGACAATACTGGAGTTGTAAAAAAATCTATGAGTAAATTAAAAAGATGCCTTGAAGAGCAACAACGAGAGAGAGAGGCAAAAAAAGGGTAGTTTGAGTCTTTTTTTACACAGTCCCCCTGGTTAATTACGTTTTTATCAACCCTGGCCGGTCCAATAATAATCCTCATATTATTACTAACTATAAAACCCTGTTTCCTCAACCATGTAATTTCTTTTCTCCAAGCTCAAATTGGACAAATTAAAATTATGGTAATACCCCACTAGCAGACATAGAATGTGACACCCCACAAAGATCACTTTTATGATTAAAAGTAGCCAGAAAAAGAAGTGGGGAATGAAAGGTTAATAAAATATGTACTTGTCACTTCCTGTTTTTCTGTACACTTAACGAAACACTGTTGAAATCTTTAGAACTCTTTGCTAATCTTGTTGCCAGAATGTGCTGTCCCCAATTGCCAAACTGCAGAATCTACTCCCTCACCCGGTTGAATAGAAACCTGAACTGTACTTGGATCATTGAATGTAGAAGAGAACATCCATTCAAAAAGTTATACTCAGTTGGATTAGAAAGATAGTCGGTAATTTTAGGAAGAAAAGTGAGTATAGGATTTGGAACAAAAGTTCTTTAGCAATAGGGTTTTGGTTAGAGAGTCAATGTAAATGTCAACACAAGTGAAGAGTCAGTCACAATGATGCACAGGGCAAAATATGTAGGAAAGCAGATATCAATAGAGACATTACGAAATCAGGAAAAGAATAAAGTGAGTGATGGGATTAGATATTTTCAACAGGGTTGAGGATGAATATATGAGCTTAGGATAAAACAAATATGAAGTCAACAATAGGATTGACATTTGATAGCATTAGCGTAGCCCAAGACAGTGTCCAAAATAAGCTCTCTTGCCCCTCATTTGCCTAAATTCCCAGTGGCCTGTACACCTTTCCTGTGTACCAGGAGTGATCAAATAGGCCTGCCCTTAATACTGCTCTGCTTCTCCAATTTGAGTCCTACTGAGTGTTGGGTACAGATTCTTTATGTGAATTGGAAAGATGAGAAAACTCAAGCAGCTATTGGATAGCCTCTGAATAGATTTGAAGAACTCATTTGACCCAAAAGATCCCTATTCTCACTTGATGGAATTCAGGAACCTTACAGAGGAAGGCAAAATACTTCATCAACAATGACTGCTCTTTTTGCCATTTTGGATTTTATGCACCCATGGGATCTTTCTTTAGATCCATCAGGTACTGAGAATCTAAGTCAAAGAATCACACTGGGCCAAGAGGCTGATTCACACACATCTCTTTCCAAATCAATTAAGGAAAGAGCCAAAGGTAAAGCATACTCATTTCCATTTGAAAAATCTTTCCTTCAGGATTCACAAAGGGTTGGCCTGAGACAAAGACCTTCCTGACTCTCAGGGCAACAGAACAATAGGTAAGCAAATGGCCCAAAGCAGGGATTCTCCACTGAGACTTTACTGGTCACACTGATATCTGAGTTTTCTGAGATGCTCGCCATTCCATTCAGCTATCCAGTACATGGCCATGTCACAGAGCTTGGAGGTAGTACATATCTTGGACACAAAACCATGAGCCTATTCTGGAGATTGGCCATAATTCAGGAAGAAAACAGCAACTTAGGAAGGTAGAAGGTATCGCCCATCAATAAGGCAAGCCGCATTCAATTCATAAATTGTGCTGGATGAATGCTGGGAAGCTTTCTATGAGACAGGACACATCCATTGATGCATTCTCTTTTCTAATGTCTACAAGCACGGACACAGTGGGATACACAGACATAGAAACACTTGCATTGTCAAACGACTTACTAGAAACAATTCACTCCAAACCAAACAAACCGCCTTTTCTAACTATTCTCAGAACATGAGACAAAACCACAAACCCACACCCGCAATGGCACCTCCTTCCCCCAAATAGGTCTGTGACTCTCCGGAGTGTGCTCTGACTGATGGGCCATACTATGATCCTCCGAAATGGCCTGACCTGTCTCAGATCTGGTCTTCTTGGCCAACAATGTGAAGTTGTTAGAAGCCAGGAGTGAGCCACTATCTGCTTTCTCAGGAAGAGCCCCTCTTCCGAGCTTTCCTGGCATTTGGCCATCCTCACATCAGTAGGTATCAAGAAAGACTGACTCTGTCCTTTGTAAATCCAAAAAAGTGAGACCACTGGGACTAGAACTGAGACTGGCTCTGGGTGCCTGGCTTTCTGTATCCCAAGTTCAGAGAGTTTCATCACCATGAAAGTGAGATGAGATCATGTCCTTCAGGAACTGAATGAGATCACTGCCTTGGCAACCACTTTGTCATAACAATTGCTTCCAACGGTCCCATGAGATGAGGGCTGCCCCTACTTCCTGTGACACTTTCACAAGTTAGAATGGTATATCACCCGTAGGCAAAAGGGAACAGCTCTTCACACAGGCTGGGTTTGCTCCATCTTCTCTACATTAAGAAGAGATAGGCTCATTCTGACGCAACCCTTAATCCTGACCAGGTTGTTTGCCATGGAAGATGATTTTTGCTCTCTCAGGTCTTACATAGCTGCCTACATCTTCTCCGGAGATCATTTCTGCATGGAGCTTTGAGGTTCTCAACAGATGGAAGATGCACTGCATTCCTGTATTGTAAGACCAACACTGTCCCTGCTCTTCTGTAAACATAGATGTGAATTGGAGTCATGAGAAAACCCACGAACCTATGGGATAGCCTCTGCAGAACTTTAAAGAATTCACTTGACTCAAATGATCCCTATTCTCACTTAATGGAGGTCAGGAACCTTACAGAGGAAGGCGAGAGACTCAATCCACCATGACAGTTCTTTTGTCCATTTTGGTTTTGGATGCACACATGGGATTTTTCTTTAGACCCATCATGTGCTGTGAATCTAAGCCACAGCCTCACATAGGGCCAAGAGGCTGATTCAGACACATCCATTTCCAAAGCAATTAACCGAAGAGGCACAGGTAATGACCATTCAATTCCATTTGAAAACTATTTTCTTCAGGCTTCACAAAGTGTGGCCTGAGGCAAAGACCTTCCTGACATTCAGGGAAACAGAATAGGTAAGCAAAAGGCCCAAAGCAGGGTTTCTCCACTGAGACTTTCTTGGGCATACTGATATCTGAGTTTTCTGAGATACTCACCATTCCCATCAGCTATCCAGTACATGGCCATGTCACAGAGATTGAGGTGGTACATATCTTGGACACAAAATCATGAGCGTATTCTGGAGAGTGTCCAGAATTCAGGAAGAAAACAGGAATTTAGAAAGATAGCAGGAGTTGCCCATCCATACGGCAAGCTGCAGTCCATTCATAAATTGCACAGGATGAATGCTTTTAAGCTTTGTCGTAGACAGGACACATCCATTGATGCATTCTCTTTTCTACTGTCTACAATCACGGACACAGTATGATATATAGACACAGAAACACTCACGTTGTCAAAGGACTTACTAGAAACAGTCCACTCCAAAACAAACAAACCAGCTTTCCTAACTATTCTCAGAACATGAGACAAAACCACAAACTCACACTCACACCCAAAAAGGCACCTCTTTCCCCCAAGTAGGTCTGTGTCTATCCGGAGTGTCCTCTGACTTGTGGGCCATACTATGTTCCCCAAAAATGGCGTGTCCTGTCTCCGATCTGGTCTCTTTAGCAAACTCTGTGAAGTTGTCAGGAGCCGGTGGTGAGAAACTACTTGCTTTCTCTGGAAAGGCCAGTCTTCATAGTTTCCAGGCATTTGGCTGTCCTCACATCAGTAGGTACCAAGAAAGAGTGACTCTGTCTTGTTAAATCCAAACAAGTGAGCCCACTGGGACATGGAGTGGGTTTGACTCTGTGTGCCTGGTTTCCTGGATCCCAAGATCACAGACTTTCATCACCATTAATGTAAGGTGAGGTCACTTCCTTCAAGAACTGAATGAAGTCACTGCCTTGGAAACCACTTTGTTTTAACAGTTGCTTCCAAGGTTCCCAAAAGATGGAGTCTGCCTCTACTTGCTGGGACTCATTCATAAGTTAGAATGGTATATCAACCATAGGCACCGGGGAACAGCTCTCCACACAGCCATGGTTTGGTCCATCTTCTCTACATTAGGAAGAGAGAGGCTAATTCAGACACATCCCTTCAACCTGACCAGGTTGTTTGCCATGGAAGATGACTTTTGCTCTCTCAGATCCTTCATACCTGCCTACACCTACTCAGGGGATTATTTCTGCAGGGACTTTTGAGGTTCTCAGCTGGTGGATGATACCCTACCTTCCTGGATTTTAAGACCAACTCTGTCCCTGCTCTTCTGTAAAGTGAGATTGAGGGAACAGTGTATGGTTAGTGTTAATAGCATGTTAGATTTGGGTTAGGAGTCATTCTGCTGGATGAATTATGGTATTGGGAACCTGTGATATTTATAAGAATATAAATGTGAAATATATGTATGAGATCAGAGATCTAGGAAAGATTTGAAGCCCAGAAAGGCATTGGGCCCTTGATTGGTATACTTAGATTGAATTATGTTCTGCACCGAAGTCTCAGATAAATCGATATACAATGGCATAGGACCCTATACCTCGGATGATTGAAAGTAGAAGAGAACATCCAGTCAAAAAGGGATAGTCTGTAGGATTAGGAAGATAGTAAGTAGGTTTAGGAAGAAGAGTGAGTCTCGGAGTTGGACCAAAAGTTCTTTAGCAATTGGTTTTCAGTTAGGGTGAATGTAAATGTCAGCACATGTGAAGAGACACTCACAATGATGAACTGGGAAAAATATGTAGGAAAGCAGATATCAATAGGGGCATTAGGAAATCAGGAAAAGTATAAAGTGAGTGATAGGATTAGATATTTTCAACAGGCTTGAGGTTAAATATATAATCTTAGTAAGAAACAAATATGTAGTAACCAATAGGATTGACATTTGAGAGCAGTAGGCACCCTGGACATAGATGCTTTTAGTAATCCATGGTCACTTTCCATTTAGGCTTTGGTACAATCATATGTGTGACCTTTGCATTTTGTGTCCAGAATACTACTGTGGTAAAATGTATATGTAGATAAGGTGACATAAGTATTTCTTCCACCATAAAGGGGAGTAACATTCTGGAAACTTATAAATTAGTACTGGGGATACAAATAGGTGTACCTTGTGTTGATGATTATTGAGATGATGCATGAATAGACCATATTGTGAATAAAGTATGTAACTGGATCCAACATTAAATAATGGTTTGAGTTTGCATCTGAAAATATATTGGAAATCTTATATTGATATACATACCATCATTCCAACGAGTTATATATGCAATGGTATTATTAGGGTTACGGTTTATCGTGAAGAGTGAGTTTTGCTTCAAAAATGATTATGGAATCGAAAATAATGTGTTTAGAAAGAAGTCTAGTGAAAAGACCAGTAAAGAAACATGGAGGAATACATGTGTTCTGAAGTAGTAAGTAATTGAAAGTGAACCAAATGCCAAAAAAATTTGCGAAGTTGTGGATGAAAAAATACATCCTATGATGTCCATAAACTGAAGAAATAGTAATGTACCAGTGTTGAGTAAAAATGAACTTCAAATTACACATCATGTCCCATAGCAATCTACTTGCATTGATGTTAAACTGGGTCAGTTACTGTAGAAATATTAGGATTTTTAAGCACCATCCACTGAACTTAGTTTTCAGTAGTAGGAAACCAAAATATATTTCAGGTGTATGAATATTACTGAGAATAATCTTGTGAAAATTTGAATTTAAATGAACATAAATGAATATGAATGAATTTAGCGAGTGTATAATAAGACACATATTTTTCATATTTTTTTAAAATCCTTAGAATATACACACACACACATGCACACACACATTAATATTTAGCAATATATATGCCAATCGATATTCATCATGAAATATAATTCATTCACAAATCCAAAAATATTCATTTTACTGAACATGGATTTATGTATAGTGTTTTTCACTAGGAAACACACCCATAGGTGGAATTTTCAGTTCCATCATTATTTAGGGAGAGTCATCTCTTTTCACAATTTTTATATTCCAAAGTCAGTGATCTTACAAGAATGTACGTGTGATACCAGGTAGTATATTGTATATGAATAAAAAAATTACATGTGCTGAATAGGATACAGAGAAAGGGAGACAGGAATTTACATATGTGATAACTTTAAAAAATCATGGAGAAATATTAAAATGAAAAGTTTACTAAATTTAAAACACATACTCTTGATAAAGAGGAAGACAAATACAAATATACACCATGCTTCCTATAAAAGGACTGTACTTCTATTCAGTTAGGTTTTTTTTTTCTCCATGATATTAGGATTAGTAGTCAGAGTCTAGTGGGGTATGGGTTAGTGTCAGAGATTCAGTATTTCAAATGGAAAATAGGAAAATGAATCTAATGTGTATGCAAACATGTGATACACAAAAATCTTCCCTCTCTTATCCAGAACAATACCTTGACATAACCATCGCTAAAAGTAAGACACAATTAGAGGAGAGGAGTTAGAAAACCTGTGAATACATATGTGGAATGAAAAATGCTCAGGAGTTCACAACACTGGAGGTGGTAAAACAGTTTACAAAAGTATGGGAGAGGGTAAACACTCCAGAAACATGGAGCTGTGCTGACCTAAAGACTTATTGAGAAACTTCCTCTGAGGTTAGGCACAAGAAATATATGTATGGCAATATGTAAATCAATGGTTCTGCAACTGATGTGATTCTGCAATCTGTATATGGAGTAAAAATGGGAGCTCATATCCCACTTGAATCAAAGTGTGAAATTTGATATATCAAGAAGTATGTACTGTTTTGAACAACCTACAATAAAAATTAATTAAAAAAAGAAAAAGAAATATATGTAATTGTCAGGAGATTTAGCTTCGTTTGTAGTGACACCAAAAATCTGGGTCTGCATCTATGTGACCTGGAGGACATGGTACTTTATTTTGTAATGAACATGAGGCAGCAGGTCTGAAATCTCCCTTTGTAGGTAAACTGTTGCTACTGGGAGCTAAGTGACTTCCCATGTGGTCTGTGAAGCCATTTGGTCATCCTCCACTTTTCAGGGTGTTTCTTACTGCTGCACTGGGAATTTGGTATTTGCTTCATGAAATACAATATGTTCAACTGGGACACAATGCTGGAGAGAGTTCTGTCATGTGTGGTTGGTCAGGGTCGGCAAGAGAATGTATGAACCAGGCTTCTATCCCACATAGCTTTCCCCTTGACTATAGCAACCTGATTCTGAACATTGCCCTGAAACCTCTACATATAACAAGATGCCTTTACATATAAAAGTCTGCTGCCTGCACCATGTCAGTCGCAAGATTTGGAAGCCAATGGAAGATCCAGGTGGTCCTACCAAAAATATTTATTTACACACCTATAGTCCACTGCTCTACGCCCACTACCCAGCAGGCTCCAACGTACTGGCATCTCTGTTCTACACCATTTTCACGAAACTCAGTCAATCAAGGCACTGTTTGTTATACTCATGTTCAGCAACAGGATATCTTAAGGTTATCCAGTGCCACCTGGTCATGGGGATTTCAAAAATTTCATGGTATTAATCTAGTCATTTTTCAAGGATGAAGTTGGAGGCACTGTGGGTTTCATTTAATTCAGGAACCATTAAATGGTGAGGAAGCTCATTTCAATGAAAGCTCTGGAGAACACTCACAGGCAAGCCTTCCCAAAGAGTGGCCAAAAGGACACATGAATCCAGGCCCATTGAGGTATACAATGTGAGGTCCATGTGTGTTTGGACTCTCAACTATGGCTACCAAGTCTTTAAGAATTAAATCATGTGATATCCTGGCTCAGAATCCCTGAGCCTTGTGGAAAGTCATCCTGGGCCTAGATCTCAGTTTCCAAAAGCGATTCTCATGCGTGGTCTCCTAAAATCCCAACACTATTCATGGCAATACTTCTCTGAGGTCAGTTCCAGAACTCAGTCTCTAAGGGGAATCACACCAGAGTTCAAGCCCTGGTGGACCCAGTCATCTCTTCCAACTACCACACAAATTACCACAATTAAAACAAGAACCCTCCCATATGGCCCTCATCTTCTTTCATATAGACACTCATCATAATCTGGCTGGAGGTTTCCATGAGGGGTGCAGACCAAGACAGTGTCCCAAATAAGCTCCTTTGCCCCTCATTTGCCTAAAGTCAAGGTGGCCTGGACACCCATCCTGTGAACCAAAAGTGATCAAATAGGCCTGCCATTAATACCGCTCCAATTTGAGGACTACTGTCTGTGGGGTTTAGATTCTTTATGTGAATTTTAGTCATGAGAAAACCCAAGCACAATGGGCTAGCCTCTGCAGGTTTTGTAGAACTCTTTTGACCCAAAGGATCCCATTCTCACTTGATGGAAGTCAGGAACCTTACAGAGGAAGTCGAGAGACTTCATCCCAAAAATTGCTCTTTTGGCGAATTTTCTTTTGGATGCACACATGGTAACTTTCTTTAGATCCATCAGGTGCTGAGAATCTAAGCCACAGCCACACACAGGGCCAAGGGCCTGATTCAGACACATCCCTTTCCAAAGCAATTAAGGAAAGTGCCACAGGTATGCCCATTCATTTCCATTTGAAAACTGTTTTCTTCAGGCTTCACAAAGGGGTGGCCTGAGGCAAAGACCTTCCTGACATTCAGGGCAACAGAACAATAGGTAAGCAAAAGGCCGAAAGCAGGGTTTCTCCTCTGAGACTTTCCTGGTCACACTGATATCTGAGTTTTCTGAGATGCTCGCCATCCCCTACAGCTATCCAGTACATGGCAATGTCACAGAGCTTGGAGGTGGTACATATCTTGGACACAAAACCATGGGCCTATTCTTGAGATTGGCCGGAATTCAGGACAAAAATAGAAACTTAGGAAGGTAGCAGGTGTTGCTCATCGATAAGGCAATCTACAGTCCATTCATAAACGGGGCAATACGAATGCTGAGAAGATTTCTACTAGACACGACACATCCATTGATGGATTCTCTTTTCTAATGTCTACAACCACGGAAACAGTGGAATACACAGACATAGAAACACTCGCCCTGTGAAAAGACTTACTAGAAACAGTCCACTACAAATGAAAAAAAACGACTGTCCTACCTATTCTCAGAAAATGAGACAAAACCACAAACCCACAACCACACCCACAAAGGCACCTCCTTCCCCTAAGTAGGTCTGTGACTATCCAGAGTGTCCTCTGACTTGTGGGCCTAAATATGTTCCCCCAAAATGGCCTTTCCTGTCTCAGATCTTGTCTCCTTGGCCAACTCTGTGAACTTCTTAGGAGCCAACGGTGAGCTACTACCTGCTTTCTCATGAAAAGCCCTGCATCCGAGCTTTCCTGGCATTTGGCCTTCCTCACATCTGTAGGTACCAAAAAATACTGACGCTGTCCATGGTAAATCCAAACAAGTGAGACCACTGGGACTGGGACTGGGATTGGCTCTGTGTGCCTGGCTTCCTGGATCCCACGTTCAGAGAGTTCCATCACCAAGAAAGTGAGGTGAGGTCATTTCCTTCCTGAACTGAATGAGGGCACTGTCTTGGCAGCCACTTTGTCCTAACTGTTGCTTCCAAGGGTCCCAAGAGATTGAGGCTGCCCCTACTTCCTGTGACATTTTCACAAGTTAGAATGGTATATCAACCAAAGGCACCCAGGAATAGATCTCCACACAGGCCTGGTTTGGTCCATTATCTCTACAGTAAAAAAAAATCTGATTCAGACACAACCTTTTATCCTGACCGGGTTGTTTGCCATGGAAGATGACTTTTGGTCTCTCAGGTCCTTTATTGCTTCCTACATCTTCTCCAGGGATCATTTCTGCATGGACCTTTGAGGTTCTCAGCAGGTGGAAGTTTTTCTACATTTCTGTATTGTAATATCAACTCTTTCCCTGCTCTTCTGTAAAGTTAGATTGAGGGAACAGTGTCCAGTTATGGTTAAAAACATGCTCGATTTGGGTTAGAAATCATTTTGCTGGATGAATGATCGTATTGGGAACTTGCTATGTGTAGAAGAATATATAGGTGAAATATATGTATGAAAAAAGAAATTTAAGTCTGATTTGAAGCCCAGAAGGGCATTGGGCCCTTGATAGGGATACGTGGTGTTGAATTACGTTCTGCAGAGTTGTCTCAGATAAATCGATATACAATGGCATAGCACCTTGTATGTTGCATGAATTAATGTAGAAGGAACATCAAGTCAAAAAGGCATAGTCGGTAGTGAAAGGTTAATAAAATTAATAAAATAGGTACTTGTCACTTCCTGTTATTCTGTATGCTTAACAAAACACTGTTGAAATCTTGAGAAATGTTTGCTAATCTTGTTCTAGAATGTACTGTTCCCAACAGCCGAACTGCAGAATGTACTCACTCACTCGGTGTCATGCAAACCGCCCACTCGCCCTTACTCATCACTGAACTTCCCTCTCTTCCCTCTCCAAGGAAAGTATATAAGCTCTGCTTAAGCTGTTCTCAGAGGTCTCTGCTCTATTTAATTTAGCTCTGAGCTCCAGCATGCTGGACCACAAATAAACCCTTTGCTGTTGCATGAGACAGTCTCTT
Organism: Callospermophilus lateralis; assembly: GCF_048772815.1. Taxonomy (NCBI): domain Eukaryota; kingdom Metazoa; phylum Chordata; class Mammalia; order Rodentia; family Sciuridae; genus Callospermophilus; species Callospermophilus lateralis. The sequence continues at coordinate 8,309,987 of NW_027515276.1, read as the reverse complement.
GGTAGTATCTTTCTCTGACACTCGCCTGACCTTTACATATTGAGGTTCCACCGAGTTCCAGCAGTGGCGGACGAGAGACCCCAACGGTAAGGCGCCTCTTTCTGGTTTCAGGTTTCTTGTTAGGGCTTGGCAAAATTGCTGGCGATGAAGAGCCTGGGCTCTCTCCGACGGTGGCTGAGAGACATGTCACAGAGACAAAGGGCACCTCTCTGTAGGACCCCGCAGAGAACTCGGGAAATCAAGGAACAATAGTCTTCTCGACTCAGTGATATTTTCTTTTAGATTCGTTATTGCCATACCATTGGGTTTTGCCGGCTACTCATTCCTGGTCTCAGTGTTGGACGTTCATTGCCTGTCTTTATGGTCTTGTCTTATCTGTGTCGTGTGTCCTTGCTTTTACTGTTTGTGGAACTTTCATTATGGAACAGAGCACGTCAATGCCTCTGTCCCTGACCCTTGATCACTGGACCAAAGTCTGCTTAAGGGCTCAGAATCTTTCTTTTTTTAGTAAAACGCTGGACCTGGCAGAATCTCTGTGCCTCAGAATGGCCCATCTTTGGAGTAGTATGGCCCCTAGAAGGATCTTTCTACTTCCCACTAATTTAAAAAGTCAGAGGTATTGTCTTTCAGCCAGCGCCACATAGCCATCCGGATCAACAGCCATATATCTTAACTTGGCAGGACCTCTGCAAATCTCCTCCTCCATGGGTGAAGCCTTTCCTTGCCCCTACCTCTGCTCCTACTCCTTCCCCCATGATCTCTCAAACCCTCTCAACCTCCTCCTCCTCCACCCTCTGTTCTCCATGAGTCACAGATTTGACTCTACTGGACTCTTCTCCCCCTCATTATCCCCTGCCCTTGTCCCCTAACACACAACACACTCTAAGTGATTCCGCTGCTGCTGACTAAGCCTCTCTACCATTGGAGGAAGTTAAGCTGGTAATAGGATCTGACAATGGACCGATGTTCATGACCCAGGTAAGTCAGTGGTTAGCCAGGAACCTGGGGATTAATTGGAAGTTAAATTGTGCTTATAGACCACAGAGTTCAAGACAAGTAGAAAGAATGAATAGAACCATTAAAGAGACCTTAACGAAATTAAGCTTAGAGACCAGCATAAGATTGGACTATGCCCCTGCCTTATGCAATGTTTCATGCAAGAAAAAATCCCTTTGTTTCTTTGAGTAACCTTACCACGTGTGAAATTCTTTATGGTGGCCCTCCTCCAGTAGGGGACCTAAGCCCAACTGTAAGACCTAAAGATCCTTTCCACACCCCCTTGCCTGACAGACTTAAAGATCTTGAAAGAACTCAGTAATACCTGTGAAAACAGCTGGCCACTGCCTACCCAACTGGGAACCAGGGATTCCACATCCATATCAAGTAAGAGATTTCATCTATGTAAGATGATATCAGGTGTCATCCCTGGTACCCCGCTGAAAAGGACCATACCAGGTGCTATTATAACACCTACAGTGGTAAACGTAAACAGAATCACTTCCTGGATCCATACCTCTCATCTCAAGCCTGCTGCCTGTACAGAATCTTTCTGGAAAATGAAAAAGACTGGTAACAGTTTCAAACTGTGTATTCTCAATGTGAATAAGGTTATATACTCTCCCCTTGGCTACAAGTAGTCCTAACCCTCATCAGCCCATTAAGCAGTGATGGCTGATCACAAATCCTACTGGAAAAGAAGTATGGTCTATCTCGCATACAGCCCCCTTAGGGACCTGGTGGCCATCTCTCCACCCAGACATTTGTTAGCTGGCTATAGGTATTTCCTATTGTGATATCCCTGATGAAGAGGATCCCACTAAAATACCATTAAATCCCTTCTGTACCATAGATAATGGAAACAAACATTATGGATGTAGGGACACGCGAGCCAGATGCAGGTTGGCTAGTCTAGATTACTAAGTTTGCCTGGCAGACTATCAAAGCCACAAAGAGTAACGGCTGTGTGGGGGAAAAGCCGACTTTTTCTGTATGTCATGGGAATGTGTGCATACAGGGGCTGCCTGATGGAACCCCAATTCTTCATCAAATTCAGTACACAGCATTGGCCACATTACCAATTAGACAACCAAAAACTATGGCACCCAGAGGGGTCTCTAGATCCTCAAATTTTGCGTGAACTTTTTAACTTCTGCAAGTGCTCAAAAGAGTGAAAGGAAATTCCCCTATGTGGAAGCCTTTTCCCTCCCTCACTCACATCCTGAACTATGCTTCTCCAATAGATCATTATCCTCAGCCTTCTGCTCCAGACCCTCTGAGGTCACTCCCATCTCAGCAACTTGATTTCTCCCCTCCAATAACTAGATCAGAAACCCAAAGCTCCACCAGTTCTCAGACCATCGCCCCCTTGCTGAGGTAGCAGGTACATAGGTACCGCTCCACCGACTCATTCCTCTCATCTCCTGTCAGTGCCCTCACCGGGTCTCACCAGGTCCTCTTACCAGCTAACCCAATGCTCAAACGAGCTGAGGAGAGCCCTGAGACCCTTATCCAAGATGTAATATAATTGGCCTTTAAAGTTGCTTTGTCATCACTGAAAACAGGTTACTAAAATTTAAAGTCCCTCACAGGATTTTGGGATCCTCACTCCCGTCTTTCACTCTGCTCTACCTGATCTACTGCTCAAGTTTGCTGCTAGGAAATTCCCAATACCCTTTCGCATTATTCTTTTACATCTCTCTTTCCCCTCATTCTCAGATCCTCAGAGGTGCTCTCAGCCCCAACTTCCCCGTCTTTCCCCCTCTGTACCAGGCCCACAGAAAAGTCTTAAATGACCTTCTTCAGAAGTCTTCCCCATGGCTGAGTTTTGAACTTTCAGCAAAACAGTCCCAATAAAGACTTTAATGTAGATAAACTTTCTCTTTCTTATTGCCCTGTTCTACTTGGCCACTGGCTAAAAATCTCAGTACTTCTAAGCTAGACAACCCCTAACTAGTTTTTCACAAAATATGTGAACAAGTCCTCTGGCCTTCAGCTGGGGCTTCACAGAGATGGCTACATTTCTAAGATAAAGAAATTACCAACCGGGCTCCATGGTAACAGCTGGCAGGGGGAAAATAAGAAAGGGAAGAAAAAGCTCTCCTCCTCCCAGGTGTCCTTGAAAAGTTAACTTGCCCAGAACAGAAGGAAAAACAGAAACAAATACTGCTTTTTTAAACTTCTGAAGACTGTGAACTTCTGAGCCCCATCCCTTTTATGTTGGGTACAAAATTCTGAAACTACCTAAACTTGAGTTTCAGGGGATTAATTGATTACAATATAAGCAATGCCCTCTGAATCCGGTTGCAACCAAATAGGACTGTTTCCCTCTCTTGAGTGCTATCTTAGGTGCCTTGCTTTGTCAGTGCCTACAACAGCATAATTCTATATACTTAAACATCGTTTATGTTTTCATGAAATGATCAAGATATGTGATAAATTGTGTAATGGTGCAGATGTTTCCGAGAGTACTCTATCATGATGCAGGTTCATTTGAAGATCAAATAGGGGGGGCATACAACCGGTTCCACTGGGAACATATATCCCTCACTTTAGCCATCCTATTAGGAATAGGAGTTGCTGCACGGGTGGGCAGAGGAACCAGTGGCATTGTCCATGGGACACAAAAGATGACCCAATTAGGAGCAGCAATAGAGCAAAAGTAAGATATTAGAAACCTCCTTCAGGGCTTTGCATGAAACTTTAACCTCTCTCTCTGAAGTTGTTTTACAGAACAGTTGAGGGTTGGACCTCCTCTTCATTAGAGAAGGGGGCCTTTGTGCTGCATTGAGGGAAGAATGTTGTTTTTATGCTGACTATACTGGAGTTGTAATAAAATCTATGAGTAAATTTAAAAGACACCTTGAAGAGCATCAACAAGTGAGAGAGGGCCCAAAAGGGTGGCTTGAGTCTTGATTCACACAGTCCCCCTGGTTAACTACGTTTTTATCAACCCTGGCCGGTCCAATAATAATCCTCATATTATTGCTAACTATAAAACCCTGTTTGCTCAACCGTGTAATGTCTTTTCTCCAGGCTCAAATTGGACGAGTTAAACTTATGGTAATACCCCACTAGCAGACATTGAATGTGACACCCTCCAATGATCATTTTTATGATTAAAATTAGCCAGAAGAAGAAGTGGGGAATGAAATATTAATAAAATAGGTACTTGTCACATCTTGTTTTTCTGTATGCTTAACAGAACACTGTTGAAATCTTGAGAAATGTTTGCAAATCTTGTTCCCAGAATGTTCTATCCCCAGCTGCCAAATTGCAGAATGTACTCCCTCTCCCAGTTGCATGCAAACCGCCCACTCGCCCTGACCCATCAAAACAATTCCCTCCCTTTCCTCTCCAGGGAAAGTATATAAGCTCTACTTCAGCTATTCTCAGGGCTATCTGCTCTATTCAGGTGAGCTCTGAACCCCAGCATTCTGGACACCCAATAAACCCTTTGATGTTGCATGAGATAGCCTGTTGGTAGTCTCCTCCTCTGAAGCTCGCACCACGTTTACTTGGATGATTGAATGTAGAAGAGAACATCCAGTCAAAAAGGGATAGTCTGTAGCATTAGGAAGATAGTCAGTAAGTTTAGGAAGAAGGGTGAGTATAAGATTTGGAACAAAAGTTTCTTAGCAATAGGATTTCGATTAGAGAGTGAATGTAAATGTCAGCACAAGTGAAGAGTCAGTCACAATGATGAAGTGGGGAAAATATGTAGGAAAGCATATATCAATAGAGACATTACAAAATCAGGCAAAGTATAAAGTGTGTGATAGGATTAGACATTTTGAACAGGGTTAATTTTAAATATATAATCTTAGGAAGAAACAAATATGTAGTCACAAATAGGATTGACATTTGAGAGCATTGGGCAAATTTCAGGTGGATGAATATTTTGAGAATAATCTTGTGAATAGTTGATTATAAATCCACATACATGAACATGAATGAATTTAGGGAGTGAATATAAGACACATATATTTCATATTTTGAAAAATCTGGAGAGTGTATATATATATATATACACATATATATACATATACATAAAACACACACACAGACAAAAAAGTAGCAATATATATGTCAATCAAAATTCATTATAAAATATATACCATCCACAGATCTAAAAATATTCATTTTACTGAACATGGATTTATGTATAATGCTGTTCAACTAGCAAGCTCACCCATAGGTTGAATATTCAGTTCCAACAGGGTTTAGTAGGAGTGATCTCTTCTAACAATTTGTATCTGCCAAGTCAGCCACCTCACAAGAATGTACGTGTTGTACCAGATAGGAATCTATATGTGCACATAAGAATACAGAGAAAGGGAGACAGGAATTCACATATTTGTTAACCTTAAAAATACAAGGACAGCTATTTCAACAAACAATTGACTAGATTTATTACTCCAACTCTGTATCATGCAAAAGGCAAGTCCATCTATACACCATGCCTACTCTGAACTGCTTGTATTTCTATTCTTTATGGGTTATTTTTCTCCATCATATTAGGATTAGTAGTCAGAGTCTGGTAGGGTATGGGTTAGAGTCAGGTATTCAGTATTTTGAATTGAAAATAGGACACTGAATCCAATGTGTATGCAAATATATGCTACGGAAAAATCTTCCCACTCTCCTCCAGAACAATGCCTTGACATTACCTTCGCCCCAAGTAAGACACAATTAGAGGAGAAGAGTTAGAAAATCTGTGAATACATATCTAGAATGGAAAATGCTCCAGATTTCACATCTTTGGAGGTGGTAGAGGAGTTTCCAAAAGTAAGAGACAGGGTAAACACTCCACAAACATGGAGCTCTGCTGGCCAAAAGACTTTTTGAGAATCTGCCTCTGAGGTTGGGCACTTGAAATATATGTTGTTGTCAGGAGCTTTAGCTTTATTTGTAGTGAAACCATCAAAGCTGGATCTGCATGTATGTGACCTGGAGGAAATGGTTACTTATTTTCAAATAAAAATGAGGCAGCAGTGATGAATTCTCTTTTTGTAGGTAAACTTTGGCCACTGAGGGCTAAGGGTCTTCCCGTGTGGACTGTGAAACCAATGGTCATCCTCCAATTTTCGTGGTGTTTCTTGCTGCTGCACTGGGAGTTTGGTATTTGCTTCATGAAATACAACGAGTTCAAATGGGACACAGTGCTGAAGGGAGTTCTGTCAGGTGTGGTTGGCAGGGTCTCCAGGAGAATGCACCAACCAGGGTTCTATCTCAAGTAGCTTGCCCCCTTGACAATAGCAACATGATACTGAACATTGCTCTGAAACCTCTCCATATAAAAATATGCCTTTACATATATGGGTGTGATGGTTGCACCATGTCAGTCACAGCCATTTGGAAGCCAATGGAAGATCCACATGGCCCCACCACAGATGTTTTATCACACATTTGCATAACACAGCTCTAGGCCCACTACTTACCAGGCCCCAACTTACTGGCATCTCTGTTCTACACCATTTTCATGAAACCCAGTCAATCAAGGCCCTGTCTGGTATACTCATGATCATCAACAGGACATCAAAGGTCCTCCAGTGCCAGCTGGTCATCGGAATTTCTAAAATTTCATGGTAATTATCTAGCATTTTTTCACAGATGCATTTGGAGGCAATGTTGGTTTCAATTCATTCAGGAACCATTAAATGGTGAGGAAGCTAATTTCAGGGAAATCTCTGGAGCACTCTCACAGGCAAGTCTACCCAAAGAGTGGCCAAAAAGTCACATGAAGCCAGGCCCATTGAGGTCTACAAAGCGAGGTCCAAGTGTGTTTTGAATCTCAATTATGCCTGCCAAGTCTTTCAGAATAAAATCATGTAATATCCTGGCTGTGATTCCCAGTGTTCTGTGGAAAGCCACTCTGGGCCTTGATCCCAGGTTCCAATGGCAACTCTCATTCCTGGCCTCCTAAAATCCCAACACAATTCATGTCAATACTTCTCTGAGGTCAGTTCCAGAACTCAGTCTCTAAGGGGAATCACAGCAGAATTCATGCCCAGGTGGACCCAGTCATCTCTTCCAACTGCCACACAAATGACCACAATTATAACCAAAACACTCCTACATGGCCCTCATCTTCTACCATAAAGATACTCATCATAACATCTGGATGGAGGTTTTCATGAGAGGCACATCCCAAGACAGGGTCCAAAAAAGCTCCCTTTCCCCTCATTTGCCGAATGACAGGGTGGCTTGGACACCCTTCCTGTGAACCAGGAGTGATCAAATAGGCCTGCCCTTAATACTGCTTCGCTTCTCCAATTTGAGGCTCTCTGACTGTGGGGTCTAGATTCTTTTTGTGAATTGGAGTCATGAGAAAAGCCAAGCCCCTCTGCAGAGATCTGAAGAACTCATTTCACCCAAAGAATCCCTATTCTGACATGATGGATTTCAGAAACCTAACAAAGGAAGGCAATATAATTCATGCACATTGATTGAACGTTTTTCCATTTTGGTTTAGATGCACATATGGGATCTTTCTTTACATCCATCAGGTGCTGAGAATCTAAGTCACAGCCTAAAACAGGGCAAAGGGCCTGAATCAGACACATCCTTTTCCAATGAAATTAAGCAAAGAGCCAGAGGTGATGCACATTCATTTCCATTTGAAAACTGTTTTCTTCAGGCTTAACAAAGGGGTGGCCTGAGGCAAAGACATTCCTGACATTCAGGGCAACAGAACAATAGGTAAGCAAAAGGCCCAAAGCAGGGTATCTCCACTGAGACTTTCCTGGTCACACTGATATCTGAGTTTTCTGAGATGCTCGCAATTCTCTTCAGCTATCCAGTACATGGCCATGTCACAGAGCTTGGCGGTGGTACATATTTTGGACACAAATCCATGAGCCTATTCTGGAGAGTGGCCAGAATTCAGGAAGAAAACAACAACTTAGAAAGCTAGCAGGTGTTGCACATCGATAAGACAAGCTGCAGTCCATTCATATATTGGGCAGGATGAATTATGGGAAGATTTATACTAGACAGGACACATCCATTAATGCATTCTCTTTTCTAATGTCTACAACCACAGACACAGTGGGATACACAGAAAGAGAAACACTCGCCATGTCAAATGACTTACTAGAAACTGTCCACTCCAAACCAAACAAACCGCCTTTCCTATCTATTCTCAGAACATGAGACAAAACAACAAACCCACACCCACTCCCACAAAGGCACCTCCTTCCCCCAAGTAGGTCTGTGACTATCCGGAGTGTCCTCTGACTGGTGGGCCATACTATGTTCCCCCGAAATGGCCTGTCTTCTCTCAGACCTTCTTTCCTTGACCAACTCTGTGAAGAAGTCAGGAAAAAGTGGTTAGCAACTACCTGTTTTCTCAGGAAAGGTCCATCTTCAGAGCTCTCCTGGCATTTGGCCATCCTCACATCATTAGGTACCAAGAAAACTGACTCTGTCCTTGGTAAATCCAAACAAGTGAGCCCACTGGGACTGGGACTGGGACTACCTCTGGGTGCCTGGCTTCTTGGATACCAAGTTCAGAGTGTTCCATCACCAAGGAAATGAGGTATGTCACATTCTTTGGAACTGAATGAGGTCACTGCCTTGGCAACCACTTTGTCCTAACAGTTGCTTCCAAGGGTAACATAAGATGGAGGTTGCCCCTAATTCCTGTGACACTTTCCTAAGGTAGAATGTATATCAACCATTGGCACCCGGGAACAGCTCTCCACTCAGGCCTGGTTTGGTCCATCTTCTCTACAATAAGAAGAGAGAGATTCAGATTCAGACACATCCCTTCATCCTGACCAGGTTGTTTGCCATGGAAGATGACTTTTGCTCTCTCAGGTGCTTCATACCTGCCTACAACTTCTCCAGGTATCATTTGTGCATGGACATTTGAGGTTCTCATCAGGTGGAAGGTCCCCAACTTTCCTGTATTGTAAGAACCACTCTGACAGCTCTTTTGTCCATTTTGGTTTGGGATGCACACATGGGATTTTCCCTAGACCCATCATGTGCTGTGAATCTAAGCCACAGCCTCACATAGGGCTGAGAGGCTGATTCAGAAACATCCATTTCCAAAGCAATTAAGCAAAGAGGAACAGGTAATGACCATTCTTTTCCATTTGAAAACTATTTTCTGCAGGCTTCACAAAGTGTGGCCTGAGGCAAAGACCTTCCTGACATTCAGGGCAACAGAATAGGTAAGCAAAAGGCCCAAAGCAGGGTTTCTCCACTGAGACTTTCTTGGGCATACTGATATCTGAGTTTTCTGAGATACTCGCCATTCCCATCAGCTATCCAGTACATGGCCATGTCACAGAGATGGAGGTGGTACATATCTTGGACACAAAATCATGAGCGTATTCTGGAGAGTGTCCAGAATTCAGGAAGAAAACAGGAATTTAGAAAGATGGCAGGAGTTGCCCATCCATAAGGCAACCTGCAGTCCATTCATAAATTGCACAGGATGAATGCTTTGAAGCTTTCTCGTAGACAGGACACATCCATTGATGCATTCTCTTTTCTACTGTCTACAATCACGGACACAGTATGATATATAGACACAGAAACACTCATGTTGTCAAAGGACTTACTAGACACAGTCCACTCCAAAACAAACAAACCAGCTTTCCTAACTATTCTCAGAACATGAGACAAAACAACAAACTCACACTCACACCCTAAAAGTCCCCTCCTTTCCCCAAGTAGGTCTGTGACTATCCGGAGTGTCCTCTGACTTGTGGGCCATACTATGTTCCCCCAAAATGGCGTGTCCTGTCTCCAATCTGGTCTCTTTGGCCAACTCTGTGAAGTTGTCAGGAGACCATGGTGAGAAACTACCTGCTTTCTCTGGAAAGGCCAGTCTTCATAGTTTCCAGGCATTTGGGTGTCCTCACATCAGTAGGTACAAGGAAAGAGTGACTCTGTCTTGTTAAATCCAAACAAGTTAGCCCACTGGGACATGGAGTGGGTTTGACTCTGTGTGCCTGGTTTCCTGGATCCCAAGATCACAGACTTTCATTACCCAAACTGTAAGGTGATGTCACTTTCTTCAAGATCTGAATGAAGTCACTGCCTTGGAAACCACTTTGTTTTAACAGTTGCTTACATGGTTCCCAAAGATGGAGGCTGCCTCTACTTGCTGTGACTCATTCATACGTTAGAATGGTATATCAACCATAGGCACAGGGGAACAGCTCTCCACACAGGCATGGTTTGGTCCATCTTCTCTACATTAGGAAGAGAGAGGCTAATTCAGACACATCCCATCAACCTGACCAGGTTGTTTGCCATGGAAGATGACTTTTGCTCTCTCATGTCCTTCATAGCTGCCTACATCTTCTCCAAGGATCATTTCAGCATGGACCTTTTAGGTTTTCAGCAGCTGGAAGATTGCCTATATTCCTGTATTGTAAGACCAACTCTGTCCCTGCTCTTCTGTAAAATTAGATTGAGGGAAAAGAGTATGGTTAGGGTTAATAACATATTCAATTTGGGTTAGGAATCATTCTCTGGAATGAATATTTGTATTAGGAACCTGCGATATTTATAAGAATATATAGGTGAAATATAAGTATGAAAACAGAAATCTAGGTAAGTTTTGAAGCCCAGAAGGGCATTGGGCCCTTGATTGGGATACTTAGCATTGATTTATGTCCTGCACAGTTGTCTCAGTTAAATCAATATACTATGGCATAGGACCTTCTAATTTGGATGATTGAATGTGGAAGAGAACATCCAGTCAAAAAGGGTTATTCGGTAGGATTAGGAAAATAGTCGGTAGGTTTAGATAAAAGAGTGAGTATAGGATATGGACCAAAAGTTCTTTAGCAATAGGGTTTCAGGTAGAGAGTGAATGTAAATGTCAGCACATGTGAAGAGTCAGTCACAATGATGAACTGGGTAAAATATGTAGGAAAGCAATATTTTGAAGACGTATAAATTAATTGGGGATACAAATAGGTGTACCTTGTGCCTATGAATATAGAGATAATGCATGAATAGACCATACTGTGAATAAATAATATAACTGGTTCGAACTTTAAATAATGGATTGAATTGATTTCTGAAAATATACAGGAAACCTAATATTGATATACAATCATCCATTCCAAACAGTTATGCCTCTAATGGTGATATTAGATTTATGGTTTATCATGAAAAGTGTGTGAGTTTTGCTTCAAAACTGATTATGAAATTAAAAAAAAATGTGTTTGCAGAGAAGTCTCATGAAAAGACCAGTCAAGAAACCGGGAGGAATACATGTGTTCTGAAGCAGGAAATGATTAAAAGTGAAAAAATACCTATAAAGTTGTGAACTTGTGGATGAAATATATATCCTATGATGTGCAAAAACTGCAGAAATATTAATGTAGCAGTGTTGAATATAAATGAACGTCAAAATACACATCATGTCCCATAGGAATCTACTTGCATTGATGTTAAACTGGGTCAGATACTGTAGAACTATTAGGATTTGTATGCACCATTCACAGAAGTGAGTTGTCAGTACAAGGAAACAAGTATGTATTTCAGGTGGATGAATATTTCCAATAATAATCTTGAGAAAAGTTGATTATATTTCCTCATGCATGAACATGAATGAATCTATGAATGTAGAGAGTGTATTTAAGACACATATATTTCATGTTTTGATAAATCAGGAGAGTATATATATATATATATATATATATATATATATATATATATATATACCAAAAAAACACACAGAGAAACATAAAAAAGTAGCAATATATGCCAAATGAAATTTATAATGAAATATATAACATCTACTGATGCAAAAATATATACTTTACTGAACATGGAATTATGTATAATGTTGTTGTACTAGGAAGCTCACCCATAGGTTGAATTTTTAGTTCCAACAGCGTTTAAGAGGGGTAGTCTCTTCACACAATTTATATCTGCCGAGTCAGCAACCTCACAAAAATGTACGTGTGATACCAGGTAGGATTCTATATGTACATATAAAAATACATGTGCTGTATTTGCTACAGAGAAAGGGAGGCAGGGATTCACATATTTGTTAATTTTAAAAACACATGAAAAACTATTCCAAATAAAAATTCACTAGATTTATAACACCTACCATTTATTATGCAAAAGAAAAGTTCAAAAATACACCATGCCTCCTCTGACCTGCTTGTATTTCTGTTCTATTTGGGTTATTTTTCTCCATCATATTAGGATTAGTAGTCAGAGTCTAGTAGGGTATGTGTTAGTGTCAGGGATTCAGTATTTTGAATGGAAAATAGGAAAAAGAATCCAATGTCTATCAAATATGTGCTACACAAAATATTTTCCCTCTCTCATCCAGAACAATGCCTTGACATTACCTTCGCCCCAAGTAAGACACAATTAGTGGAGAAGAGTTATAAAATCTGTGAATATATAACTGGAATGGAAAATGCTCATGAGTTCACAACCTTGGATGTGGTAGAGAAGTTTCCATAAGTAAGGGACAGGTTAAAAACTCCACAAACATGGAGCTCTGCTGGCCTAAAGAACTTCTTGATAAACTGCCTCTGAGGTTGGGCACTTGAAATATATGTTGTTTTCAGGAGCTTTAGCTTCCTTTTTCGTGAGACCATCAAAGCTGGGTCTGATTCTATGTGACCTGGAGGACATGGTTTCTTATTTTCTAATGAACATGAGGCAGCAGTGGTGAATTCTCTCTTTTAAGTAAAATGTGACCAGTGCGTGCTAAGTCTCTCCCCATCTGGGCTGTGAAGCCATTTGGTCATCCTCCACATTTTCATGGTTTTTCTATCTCCTGCATTGGGAGTTTGGTATTTGCTTCACGAAATACAAAAAGTTCAAAAGGGACACAGTGCTGGATGGGGTTCTGCCACATGTGGTGGGTCAGGGTCTGCAGGAGAATGCACCAACCAGGCTTCTATCCCACATAGCTTTTTCCCTTGTCTATTGCAACCTGATTCTTAACATTGCCATGAAACCTCTCCATATAACAAGAGGCCCTTACATATTAGTGTCTGCTGGCCTCACCATGTCTGTCACAACCCATTTGGAAGCCAATGGCAAATCCATATGGCCACATCAGAGATGTATTATGACACACATACACACCACTGCTCTAGGCACACTACTCAGCAGGCACCAACTTACTGGCATGTCTGTTCTAGATAATTTTCATGAAACACAGTCAATCAAGGCACTGTCTAGTATACTCATGATAAACAACAGGACATCCAAAGGTTCTCCAGAGACATGTTGTATAGTTGGACTTGACATTTGCATTATATAAGGTAGGAGTTATAAATCTAGTCAAATTTTAATTGAAATATTCTCCATGTGTTTTTAAACTTAACAAATATGTGAATTCTTGTTTCCCTTTTCTGTAGCCTATTCACACATGTATATTTATATGCATATATAGAATCCTACCAGGTATCACACGTACATTTTTGTGAGATGGCTGTCTTGGCAGATACAAATTGTGAGAAGAGTTCACTCCTCCTAAATGCTGTTGGAAATGAAAATTCAACCTATAGGAGAGAGTCCTAGTAGAACAACATTATACATTAACTCATGTTCAGTAAAATAAATATTTTTGCATTTGTGGATGATACATATTTACTGATGAATTTCGATTGGCATTTATATTGGTACTTTTTAATGTCTGTGAGTGTTGTGTGTGTGTGTGTGTGTGTGTGTGTGTGTGTATGTATATATATAGATAGATATAGATATAGATATACTCTCCAAATTTTTCAAAATATGAAATATATGTGTCTAATATACACACTCTAAATTCATTCATGTTCATGTATGTGGATTTATAATCAACTTTTCACAAGATTATAATCAGAAATATTCATCCACCTGAAATACATATTTGTTTCCTAGTACTGAAAACTAACTTCAGTGAATGGTGCATACAAATCCTAATTATTCTACAGTAACTGACCCAGTCTAACATCAATGCAAGTAGACTCCTATGGGACATGATATGTAATTTGTCATTCATTTGTATTCGACACTGGTACATTATAGTTTCATCAGTTTTTGCACATCACAGGATACACATTTCATCCAAAAGTTCACAAATTAATAAGCATTTGTTTCAACTTTAATCATCTTGCTTCAGAACACATGAATTGTCAGGGTTTCTTGACTGGTCTTTTCATGAGACTTCTTTCCAAACACATTATTTTGAATTTCCATAATCATTTTGAAGCAAAACTCACACACTCTTCATAATAAACCAAAACACTAATATTTCCATTAGATATATACCTCGTTGGAATGAATGATTGTATATCAATATATGATTTCCTTTAATTTTTCAAATATCAGTTCAATTCATTATTTAAAGTTCAAAAAAGTTATATTATTTATTCACAGTATGGTCTATTCATGCTTTTTCTCTATGTTCCTAGAAACAGGGTACACCTCTTTGTACCCCCGATTCTCATTTTACATCTTCAATATATTGCTCCCAGAAATGGTGAAAGAAATACTCATGTCACCTCATTATCACAGTAATATTCTGGACAAAAAATGGAAAGGTCACACTTATGATTGTATCAAAGCCTAAATGGAAATTGAACTCTGGTGTGATTCCCCTTAGAGACTGGGTTTTGGAACTGAACTCAGAGAAGAATTGCCATGAATTTTGTTGGGATTTTAAGAGGCCACGCATGAAAGTCGCTCTTGGAAACTGAGACCTAGGCCCCGGGTGGATTTCCACAGAGGCCTGGGAATCTCAGCAAGGATATCACATGATTTTATTCTTAAAGAAATGGCAGCCATAGTTGAGAGTCAAAACACACATGGACCTCACATTGTAGACCTCAATGGGCCTGGCCTAATGTGACCTTTTGTCCACTCTTTGGGAAGCCATGCCTGTGAGAGTTCTCCAGAGATTTCATTGAAATGAGCTTCCACAACATTTAATGTTTGCTGAATGAACTGAAACCCACAGTGCCTCCAACTTCATGCTTGAAAAATGGCTAGATAAATACCATGAAATTTTTGAAATTCTTATGACCAGGTGGCACTGGAGAAACATTGGATGTCCTGTTGCTGATCATGAGTATACCAGACAGTGCCTTGATTTACTGAGTTTCATGAAAATGGTGTAGAACAGAGATGCCAGTAAGTTGGAGCCTGCTGAGTAGTGGGTCTAGAGCAGTGGTGGGGAGGTGTTTGATAAAACATCCGTGGTAGGGCCATGTGGATCTACCATTGGATTCCAAATGGCTTGTAACTGACATGGTGCAGCCAGCAGACCCTTATATGTAAAGGCATCTTGTTACATGGAGAGTTTTCAGAGGAAAATTAAGAATCAGGTTGATATGGACAAGGGGGCAATGGGGCAAGCTGTGAGAGATAGGAGCCTAGTTGGTGCATTCTCTTGCAGACCCTGACCCACCACACGTGACAGAACTCCCTCCAGCACTGTGTCCCAGTTTAGCTCCTAGTATTTCGTGAAACAAATACCAAACTCACAGTGCAGCAGCAAAAACACCACAAAAAGTGGAGGAGGACCAAATGGCTTCACAGTCCACACGGGGAGACACTTAGTCCCCAGCGGCCTCAGTTTACCTACAAAGAGAGGATTCAGCACTGCTTCATCTTGTTCATTGGAAAATAAGAAACCATGTCCTCCAGGTCACATAGATGCAGACCCAGCTTTGATGGTCTCACTACAGAGGAAGCCAAATCTCCTGAAAACAACATATATTTCAAGTGTGGAAGCTCAGAGGCAGTTTCTCGAAAAGTTTTTAGGCCAGCAGAGCTCCATGTTTGTGGAGTGTTTACCCTGTCCCTTAGTCATGGAAACTCCTCTACCACCTCCAAGGTTGTGAACTCCTGAGCATTTTCCATTCCAGATATATATTCACTGATTTTGTAACTCTTCTCCTCTAATTGTGTCTTACTTGGGGTGAAGGTAATGTCAAGGCATTGTTCTGGATGAGAGTGGGAGGATATTTGTGCAGCATATATTTACATACACATTGGATTCATTTTCCAATTTTCCATTCGAAATACTGAATCCCTGACACTAACCCATACCTAGTAGTCTCAGACTATTCATCCTAATATAATGGAGAAAATTAACCCAACACAATGGAAATACAAGCACTTCAGACGAGACATGTTGTACAGTTGGACTTGACATTTGCATTATATAAGGTAGGAGTTATAAATCTAGTCAAATTTTAATTGAAATATTCTCCATGTGTTTTTAAACTTAACAAATATGTGAATTCTTGTTTCCCTTTTCTGTAGCCTATTCACACATGTATTTTTATATGCATATATAGAATCCTACCAGGTATCACCCGTACATTTTTGTGAGGTGGCTGCCTTGGCAGATACAAATTGTGAGAAGAGTTCACTTCTCCTAAATGCTGTTGGAAATGAAAATTCAACCTATAGGAGAGCGTCCTAGTAGAACAACATTATACATTAACTCATGTTCAGTAAAATAAATATTTTTGCATTTGTGGATGATACATATTTACTGATGAATTTCGATTGGCATTTATATTGGTACTTTTTAATGTCTGTGAGTGTTGTGTGTGTGTGTGTGTGTGTGTGTGTTTGTGTATGTAGATATAGATATAGATATACTCTCCAAATTTTTCAAAATATGAAATATATGCGTCTAATATACACTCTCTAAATTCATTCATGTTCATGTATGTGGATTTATAATCAACTTTTCACAAGATTATAATCAGAAATATTCATCCACCTGAAATACATATTTGTTTCCTAGTACTGAAAACTAACTTCAGTGAATGGTGCATACAAATCCTAATTATTCTACAGTAACTGACCCAGTCTAACATCAATGCAAGTAGACTCCTATGGGACATGATATGTAATTTGTCATTCATTTGTATTCGACACTGGTACATTATTGTTTCTTCAGTTTTTGCACATCACAGGATATACATTTCATCCACAAGTTCACAAATTAATAAGCATTTTTTTCAACTTTAATCATCTTGCTTCAGAACACATGTATTGTCAGGGTTTCTTGACTGGTCTTTTCATGAGAGACTTCTTTCCAAACACATTATTTTGAATTTCCATAATCATTTTGAAGCAAAACTCACACACTCTTCATGATAAACCAAAACACTAATATTTCCATTACATATATACCTGGTTGGAATGAATGATTGTATATCAATATACGATTTCCTTTAATTTTTCAGATATCAGTTCAATATATTATTTAAAGTTCAAAAAAGTTATATTATTTATTCACAGTATGGTCTATTCATGCTTTTTCTCTATGTTCCTAGAAACAGGGTACACCTCTTTGCACCCACGATTCTCATTTTACATCTTCAATATATTGCTCCCAGAAATGGTGAAAGAAATACTCATGTCACCTCATTATCACAGTAATATTCTGGACAAAAAATGGAAAGGTCACACTTATGATTGTACCAAAGCCTAAATGGAAAGTGAACATGGATTTCTAAAAACATCCATGTCCAGGTTGCCTAATGCTGTCAATTGTCAATCCTATTGGTGACTACATATTTGTTTTTTTCCTAATTTATATATTCAAACTCAACCCTGTTGAAAATGTCTAATTCTATCACTCACTTTATACTTTGCCTGATTTCGTAATGTTTCTATTGATATCTGCTTTTCTACATATTTTCCCCAGTTCAACATAGTGACTGACTCTTCATATGTGCTGACATTTACATTCACTCTACAACCGAAAGTCTATTGCTAAAGAACTTTTGGTCCAAATCCTATACTCACTCTTCTTCCTAAACCTACCGACTATCTTCCTAATCCTACTGAATATCCCTTTTTGACTGGATGTTCTCTTCTAAATTCAATCATCCAATGTACAAGGTCCTATGCCATTGTATATCGAATTATCTGAGGCATCTTTGCAGAACATAATTCAAAGCTAAGTATCCCAATCAAGGGCAAAACACTTCTGGGCTTCAAATCATACCTAGATTTCTGTTTTCCTTCTTACATTTCACCTCTATATTCTTGTAAATATTGTAGGTTCTGAATACCATTATTCATCACACAGAATCACTCATAACCCAAATCAAACCTGTTTTTAACCCCAAGTATACACTGTTCCCTCAATCATTTTACAGAAGAGCAGGGACAGAGTGGTTCTTACAATACAGGAAAGTTGGGGACCTTCCACCTGATGAGAACCTCAAATGTCCATGCACAAATGATACCTGGAGAAGTTGTAGGCAGGTATGAAGCACCTGAGAGAGCAAAAGTCATCTTCCATGGCAAACAACCTGGTCAGGATGAAGGGATGTGTCTGAATCTGAATCTCTCTCTTCTTATTGTAGAGAAGATGGTCCAAACCAGGCCTGAGTGGAGAGCTGTTCCCGGGTGCCAATGGTTGATATACATTCTACCTTATGAAATTGTCACAGGAAGTAGAGGCAACCTCCATCTTATGTTACCCTTGGAAGAAACTGTTAGGACAAAGTGGTTGCCAAGGCAGTGACCTCATTCAGTTCCAAAGAATGTGACATACCTCATTTCTTTGGTGATGGAACTCTCTGAACTTGGTATCCAAGAAGCCAGCACCAAGAGGCAGTCCCAGTCCCAGTCCCAGTGGGCTCACTTGTTTGGATTTACCAAGGACAGAGTCAGTTTTCTTGGTACCTAATGATGTGAGGATGGCCAAATGCCAGGAGAGCTCTGAAGATGGACCTTTCCTGAGAAAACAGGTAGTGGCTAACCACTTTTTCCTGACATCT
Organism: Callospermophilus lateralis; assembly: GCF_048772815.1. Lineage (NCBI taxonomy): Eukaryota > Metazoa > Chordata > Mammalia > Rodentia > Sciuridae > Callospermophilus > Callospermophilus lateralis. Next base: position 8,291,250 of record NW_027515276.1, on the reverse strand, counting down.
TCACAGAGTTGGTCAAGGAAACAAGATCTGAGAGAAGACAGGCCATTTCGGGGGAACATAGTATGGCCCACCAGTCAGAGGACACTTCGGATAGTCACAGACCTACTTGGGGGAAGGAGGTGCCTTTGTGGGAGTGGGTGTGGGTTTGTTGTTTTGTCTCATGTTCTGAGAATAGATAGGAAAGGTGGTTTGTTTGGTTTGGAGTGGACAGTTTCTAGTAAGTCATTTGACACGGCGAGTGTTTCTGTGTATCCCACTGCGTCCGTTGTTGTAGACATTAGAAAAGAGAATGCATTAATGAATGTGTCCTGTCTAGTATAAATCTTCCCATAATTCATCCTGCCCAATATATGAATGGACTGCAGCTTGTCTTATCAATGTGCAACACCTGCTATCTTTCTAAGTTGTTGTTTTCTTCCTGAATTCTGTCCACTCTCCAGAATAGGCTCCTGGATTTGTGTCCAAAATATGTACCACCTCCAAGCTCTGTGACATGGCCATGTACTGGATAGCTGAAGAGAATGGCGAGCATCTCAGAAAACTCAGATATCAGTGTGACCAGGAAAGTCTCAGTGCAGAAACCCTGCTTTGGGCCTTTTGCTTACTTATTGTTGTGTTGCACTGAATGTCAGGAAGGTATTTGCATGAGGCCACCCCTTTGTGAAGCCTGAAGAAAACAGTTTTAAAATGGAAATGAATGGGCCTCACCTGTGGCTCTTTGCTTAATTGCTTTAGAAAGAGATGTGTCTTTATCAGCCTCTTGGACCTGTGTGTGGCTGTGACTTAGATTCTCAGCACCTGATGGATCTTAAGAATGATCCCATGTGAGCTTCCAAAAACAAAATGGCAAAAAATTTCATTCATTGTGGATGAAGTCTCTTGCCTTCCTCTGTTAGGTTCCTGCACTCCATCAAATGACATTAGGGATTCTTTGGGTCAAATGAGTTCTTCAAAGCCCTGCAGAGGTGCTTGTGTTTTCGCATGACTCTAAATCACCTAAAGAATCGATACCTAAAATCAGTAGGCCTCAAATTGGAGAAACACAGAAGTATTAACGGCAGGCTTATTTGTTCACTCCTGGTTCACAGAAACGGTGTCCAGGCTACCCTGACTTTAGGCAAATGAGGGGCAAACGAGCACATTTTGGACACTGTCTTGGTCTGCGCCCCTCATGGAAACCTCCAGCCAGAGTTTAAGATGATTGACTATATGGAATAAGATGAGGGCCATGTGGGAGTGTTTTGGTTTTAATTTTGGTCATTTGTGTGGCATTGGAAAAAATGACTGGGTCCACGTGGGCTTGAACTCTGGTGTGATTCCCCTTAGAGACTGGGTTTTGGAACTGAACTCAGAGAAGAATTGCCATGAATTTTGTTGGGATTTTAAGAGGCCACGCATGAAAGTCGCTCTTGGAAACTGAGACCTACGCCCCGGGTGGATTTCCACAGAGGCCTGGGAATCTCAGCAAGGATATCACATGATTTTATTCTTAAAGAAATGGCAGCCATAGTTGAGAGTCAAAACACACATGGACCTCACATTGTAGACCTCAATGGGCCTGGCCTAATGTGACCTTTTGTCCACTCTTTGGGAAGCCGTGCCTGTGAGAGTTCTCCAGAGATTTCATTGAAATGAGCTTCCACAACATTTAATGTTTGCTGAATGAACTGAAACCCACAGTGCCTCCAACTTCATGCTTGAAAAATGGCTAGATAAATACCATGAAATTTTTGAAATTCCTATGACCAGGTGGCACTGGAGAAACATTGGATGTCCTGTTGCTCATCATGAGTATACCAGACAGTGCCTTGATTTACTGAGTTTCATGAAAATGGTGTAGAACAGAGATGCCAGTAAGTTGGAGCCTGCTGAGTAGTGGGTCTAGAGCAGTGGTGGGGAGGTGTTTGATAAAACATCCGTGGTAGGGCCATGTGGATCTACCATTGGATTCCAAATGGCTTGTAACTGACATGGTGCAGCCAGCAGACCTTATATGTAAAGGCATCTTGTTACATGGAGAGTTTTCAGAGGAAAATTAAGAATCAGGTTGATATGGACAAGGGGGCAATGGGGCAAGCTGTGAGAGATAGGAGCCTAGTTGGTGCATTCTCTTGCAGACCCTGACCCACCACACGTGACAGAACTCCCTCCAGCACTGTGTCCCAGTTTAGCTCCTAGTATTTCGTGAAACAAATACCAAACTCACAGTGCAGCAGCAAAAACACCACAAAAAGTGGAGGAGGACCAAATGGCTTCACAGTCCACACGGGGAGACACTTAGTCCCCAGTGGCCTCAGTTTACCTACAAAGAGAGGATTCAGCACTGCTTCATCTTGTTCATTGGAAAATAAGAAACCATGTCCTCCAGGTCACATAGATGCAGACCCAGCTTTGATGGTCTCACTACAGAGGAAGCCAAATCTCCTGAAAACAACATATATTTCAAGTGTGGAAGCTCAGAGGCAGTTTCTCAAAAAGTTTTTAGGCCAGCAGAGCTCCATGTTTGTGGAGTGTTTACCCTGTCCCTTAGTCATGGAAACTCCTCTACCACCTTCAAGGTTGTGAACTCCTGAGCATTTTCCATTCCAGATATATATTCACTGATTTTGTAACTCTTCTCCTCTAATTGTGTCTTACTTGGGGTGAAGGTAATGTCAAGGCATTGTTCTGGATGAGAGTGGGAGGATATTTGTGCAGCATATATTTACATACACATTGGATTCATTTTCCAATTTTCCATTCGAAATACTGAATCCCTGACACTAACCCATACCTAGTAGTCTCAGACTATTCATCCTAATATAATGGAGAAAATTAACCCAACACAATGGAAATACAAGCACTTCAGACGAGACATGTTGTACAGTTGGACTTGACATTTGCATTATATAAGGTAGGAGTTATAAATCTAGTCAAATTTTAATTGAAATATTCTCCATGTGTTTTTAAACTTAACAAATATGTGAATTCTTGTTTCCCTTTTCTGTAGCCTATTCACACATGTATTTTTATATGCATATATAGAATCCTACCAGGTATCACACGTACACTTTGTGAGGTGGCTGCCTTGGCAGATACAAATTGTGAGAAGAGTTCACTTCTCCTAAATGCTGTTGGAAATGAAAATTCAACCTATAGGAGAGCGTCCTATTAGAACAACATTATACATTAACTCATGTTCAGTAAAATAAATATTTTTGCATTTGTGGATGATACATATTTACTGATGAATTTCGATTGGCATTTATATTGGTACTTTTTAATGTCTGTGAGTGTTGTGTGTGTGTGTGTGTGTGTGTGTGTGTTTGTGTATGTAGATATAGATATAGATATACTCTCCAAAGTTTTCAAAATATGAAATATATGTGTCTAATATACACTCTCTAAATTCATTCATGTTCATGTATGTGGATTTATAATCCACTTTTCACAAGATTATAATCAGAAATATTCATCCACCTGAATTATATATTTGTTTCCTAGTACTGAAAACTAACTTCAGTGAATGGTGCATACAAATCCTAATTATTCTACAGTAACTGACCCAGTCTAACATCAATGCAAGTAGACTCCTATGGGACATGATATGTAATTTGTCATTCATTTGTATTCGACACTGGTACATTATTGTTTCTTCAGTTTTTGCACATCACAGGATATACATTTCATCCACAAGTTCACAAATTAATAAGCATTTTTTTCAACTTTAATCATCTTGCTTCAGAACACATGTATTGTCAGGGTTTCTTGACTGGTCTTTTCATGAGACTTCTTTCCAAACACATTATTTTCAATTTCCATAATCATTTTGAAGCAAAACTCACACACTCTTCATGATAAACCAAAACACTAATATTTCCATTACATATATACCTGTTTGGAATGAATGATTGTATATCAATATACGATTTCCTTTAATTTTTCAGATATCAGTTAATTCATTATTTAAAGTTCAAAAAAGTTATATTATTTATTCACAGTATCTTCTATTCATGCTTTTTCTCTATGTTCCTAGAAACAGGGTACACCTCTTTGTACCCACGATTCTCATTTTACATCTTCAATATATTGCTCCCAGAATTGGTGAAAGAAATACTCATGTCACCTCATTATCACAGTAATATTCTGGACAAAAAATGGAAAGGTCACATTTATGATTGTACCAAAGCCTAAATGGAAAGTGAACATGGATTTCTAAAAACATCCATGTCCAGGTTGCCTAATGCTGTCAATTGTCAATCCTATTGGTGACTACATATTTGTTTTTTTCCTAATGTATATATTCAAACTCAACCCTGTTGAAAATGTCTAATTCTATCACTCACTTTATACTTTGCCTGATTTCGTAATGTTTCTATTGATATCTGCTTTTCTACATATTTTCCCCAGTTCAACATAGTGACTGACTCTTCATATGTGCTGACATTTACATTCACTCTACAACCGAAAGTCTATTGCTAAAGAACTTTTGGTCCAAATCCTATACTCACTCTTCTTCCTAAACCTACCGACTATCTTCCTAATCCTACTGAATATCCCTTTTTGACTGGATGTTCTCTTCTAAATTCAATCATCCAATGTACAAGGTCCTATGCCATTGTATATCGAATTATCTGAGGCATCTTTGCAGAACATAATTCAAAGCTAAGTATCCCAATCAAGGGGAAAACCCTTCTGGGCTTCAAATCATACCTAGATTTCTGTTTTCCTACTTACATTTCACCTGTATATTCTTGTAAATATTGTAGGTTCCCAATACCATTATTCATCACACAGAATCACTCATAACCCAAATCAAACCTGTTTTTAACCCCAAGTATACACTGTTCCCTCAATCATTTTACAGAAGGGCAGGGACAGAGTGGTTCTTACAATACAGGAAAGTTGGGGACCTTCCACCGATGAGAACCTCAAATGTCCATGCACAAATGATACCTGGAGAAGTTGAAGGCAGGTATGAAGCACCTGAGAGAGCAAAAGTCATCTTTAATGGCAAACAACCTGGTCAGGATGAAGGGATGTGTCTGAATCTGAATCTCTCTCTTCTTCTTGTAGAGAAGATGGACCAAACCAGGCCTGAGTGGAGAGCTGTTCCCAGGTGCCAATGGTTGATATACATTCTACCTTATGAAAGTGTCACAGGAAGTAGGGGCAACCTCCATCTTATGTTACCCTTGGAAGAAACTGTTAGGACAAAGTGGTTGCCAAGGCAGTGACCTCATTCAGTTCCAAAGAATGTGACATACCTCATTTCATTGGTGATGGAACTCTCCGAACTTGGTATCCAAGAAGCCAGGCACCCAGAGTCAGTCCCAGTCCCAGTCCCAGTGGGCTCACTTGTTTGGATTTACCAAGGACAGAGTCAGTTTTCTTGGTACCTAATGGTGTGAGGATGGCCAAATGCCAGGAGAGCTCTGAAGATGGACCTTTCCTGAGAAAACAGGTAGTGGCTAACCACTTTTTCCTGACATCTTCACAGAGTTGGTCAAGGAAACAAGATCTGAGAGAAGACAGGCCATTTCGGGGGAACATAGTATGGCCCACCAGTCAGAGGACACTCCGGATAGTCACAGACCTACTTGGGGGAAGGAGGTGCCTTTGTGGAAGTGGGTGTGGGTTTGTTGTTTTGTCTCATGTTCTGAGAATAGATAGGAAAGTCGGTTTGTTTGTTTTGGAGTGGACAGTTTCTAGTAAGTCATTTGACACGGCGAGTGTTTCTCTTTCTGTGTATCCCACTGTGTCCGTTGTTGTAGACATTAGAAAAGAGAATGCATTAATGGATGTGTCCTGTCTAGTATAAATCTTCCCATAATTCATCCTGCCCCATATATGAATGGACTGCAGCTTGTCTTATCGATGTGCAACACCTGCTAACTTTCTAAGTTGTTGTTTTCTTCCTGAAATCTGGCCACTCTCCAGAATAGGCTCATGGATTTGTGTCCAAAATATGTACCACCTCCAAGCTTTGTGACATGGCCATGTACTGGATAGCTGAAGAGAATGGCGAGCATCTCAGAAAACTCAGATATCAGTGTGACCAGGAAAGTCTCAGTGCAGAAACCCTGCTTTGGGCCTTTTGCTTACTTATTGTTGTGTTGCACTGAATGTCAGGAAGGTCTTTGCCTCAGGCCACCAATTTGTGAAGCCTGAAGAAAACAGTTTTCAAATGGAAATGAATTTGCCTCACCTGTGGCTCTTTGCTTAATAGCTTTGGAAAGGGATGTATCTTTATCAGCCTCTTGGACCTGTGTGTGGCTGTCACTTAGATTCTCAGCACCTGATGGATCTTAAGAATGATCCCATGTGAGCTTCCAAAACCAAAATGGCAAAAAATTTCATTCATTGTGGATGAAGTCTCTTGCCTTCCTCTGTTAGGTTCCTGCACTCCATCAAATGACAATAGGGATTCTTTAGGTCAAATGAGTTCTTCAAAGCCCTGCAGAGGTACTTGTGTTTTCGCATGACTCTAAATCACCTAAAGAATCGATACCTAAAATCAGTAGGCCTCAAATTGGAGAAACACAGAAGTATTAACGGCAGGCTTATTTGTTCACTCCTGGTTCACAGAAACGGTGTCCAGGCTACCCTGACTTTAGGCAAATGAGGGGCAAACGAGCTGATTTTGGACACTGTCTTGGGCTGTGCCCCTCATGGAAACCTCCAGCCAGAGGTTAAGATGATTGACTATATGGAATAAGATGAGGGCCATGTGGGAGTGTTTTGGTTTTAATTTTGGTCATTTGTGTGGCATTGGAAAAATGACTGGGTCCACGTGGGCTTGAACTCTGGTGTGATTCCCCTTAGAGACTGGGTTTTTGGAACTGAACTCAGAGAAGCATTGCCATGAATTTTGTTGGGATTTTAAGAGGCCACGCATGAAAGTCGCTCTTGGAAACTGAGACCTAGGCCCCCGGGTGGATTTCCACAGAGGCCTCGGAATCTCAGCAAGGATATCACATGATTTTATTCTTAAAGAAATGGCAGCCATAGTTGAGAGTCAAAACACACATGGACCTCACATTGTAGTCCTCAATGGGCCTGGCCTAATGTGACCGTTTGTCCACTCTTTGGGAAGCCATGCCTGTGAGAGTTCTCCAGAGATTTCATTGAAATGAGCTTCCTCACCATTTAATGTTTGCTGAATGAACTGAAACCCACAGTGCCTCCAACTTCATGCTTGAAAAATGGCTAGATAAATACCATGAAATTTTTGAAATTCCTATGACCAGGTGGCACTGGAGAAACATTGGATGTCCTGTTGCTGATCATGAGTATACCAGACAGTGCCTTGATTTACTGAGTTTCATGAAAATGGTGAAGAACAGAGATGCCAGTAAGTTGGAGCCTGCTGAGTAGTGGGTCTAGAGCAGTGGTGGGGAGGTGTTTGATAAAACATCCGTGGTAGGGCCATGTGGATCTACCATTGGATTCCAAATGGCTTGTAACTGACATGGTGCAGCCAACAGACCCTTATATGTAAAGGCATCTTGTTACATGGAGAGTTTTCAGAGGAAAATTAAGAATCAGGTTGATATGGACAAGGGGGCAATGGGGCAAGCTGTGAGAGATAGGAGCCTAGTTGGTGCATTCTCTTGCAGACCCTGACCCACCACACGTGACAGAACTCCCTCCAGCACTGTGTCCCAGTTTAGCTCCTAGTATTTCGTGAAACAAATACCAAACTCACAGTGCAGCAGCAAAAACACCACAAAAAGTGGAGGAGGACCAAATGGCTTCACAGTCCACACGGGAGACACTTAGTCCCCAGTGGCCTCAGTTTACCTACAAAGAGAGGATTCAGCACTGCTTCATCTTGTTCATTGGAAAATAAGAAACCATATCCTCCAGGTCACATAGATGCAGACCCAGCTTTGATGGTCTCACTACAGAGGAAGCCAAATCTCCTGAAAACAACATATATTTCAAGTGTGGAAGCTCAGAGGCAGTTTCTCAAAAAGTTTTTAGGCCAGCAGAGCTCCATATTTGTGGAGGGTTTACCCTGTCCCTTAGTTTTGGAAACTCCTCTACCACCTCCAAGGTTGTGAACTCTTGAGCATTTTCCATTCCAGATATGTATTCACTGATTTTGTAACTCTTTTCCTGTAATTGTGTCTTACTTGGGGTGAAGGTAATGTCAAGGCATTGTTCTGGATGAGAGCGGGAGGATATTTGTGCAGCATATATTTACATACACATTGGATTCATTTTCCAATTTTCCATTCGAAATACTGAATCCCTGACACTAACCCATACCTAGTAGACTCAGACTATTCATCCTAATATAATGGAGAAAATTTACCCAACACATTAGAAATACAAGTACTTCAGAGGATACATGTTGTATAGTTGGACTTGACATTTGCATTATATAAGGTAGGAGTTATAAATCTAGTCAAATTTTAATTGAAATATTCTCCATGTGTTTTTAAACTTAACAAATATTTGAATTCTTGTTTCCCTTTTCTGTAGCCTATTCACACATGTATATTTATATGCATATATAGAATCCTACCAGGTATCACACGTACATTTTTGTGAGGTGGCTGTCTTGGCAGATACAAATTGTGAGAAGAGTTCACTCCTACTTAATGCTGTTGGAAATGAAAATTCAACCTATAGGAGAGCGTCCTAGTAGAACAACATTATACATTAACTCATGTTCAGTAAAATAAATATTTTTGCATTTGTGGATGATACATATTTACTGATGAATTTCGATTGGCATTTATATTGGTATTTTTAATGTCTGTGAGTTGTGTGTGTGTGTGTGTGTGTGTGTGTATAGATATAGATATAGATATAGATATACTCTCCAAATTTTTCAAAATATGAAATATATGTGTCTAATATACACTCTCTAAATTCATTCATGTTCATGTATGTGGATTTATAATCCACTTTTCACAAGATTATAATCAGAAATATTCATCCACCTGAAATATATATTTGTTTCCTAGTACTGAAAACTAACTTCAGTGAATGGTGCATACAAATCCTAATTATTCTACAGTAACTGACCCAGTCTAACATCAATGCAAGTAGACTCCTATGGGACATGATATGTAATTTGTCATTCATTTGTATTCGACACTGGTACATTATTGTTTCTTCAGTTTTTGCACATCACAGGATATACATTTCATCCACAAGTTCACAAATTAATAAGCCTTTGTTTCAACTTTCACCACTTCTTACTTCAGAACACATGTATTGTCAGGGTTTCTTGACTGGTCTTTTCATGAGAGACTTCTTTCCAAACACATTATTTTGAATTTCCATAATCATTTTGAAGCAAAACTCACACACTCTTCATGATAAACCAAAACACAAATATTTCCATTACATATATACCTGGTTGGAATGAATGATTGTATATCAATATACGATTTCCTTTAATTTTTCAGATATCAGTTCAATACATTATTTAAAGTTCAAAAATGTTATATTATTTATTCACAGTATGGTCTATTCATGCTTTTTCTCTATGTTCCTAGAAACAGGGTACACCTCTTTGTACCCCCGATTCTCATTTTACATCTTCAATATATTGCTCCCAGAAATGGTGAAAGAAATACTCATGTCACCTCATTATCACAGTAATATTCTGGACAAAAAATGGAAAGGTCACACTTATGATTGTACCAAAGCCTAAATGGAAAGTGAACATGGATTTCTAAAAACATCCATGTCCAGGTTGCCTAATGCTGTCAATTGTCAATCCTATTGGTGACTACATATTTGTTTTTTTTCTAATATATATATTCAAACTCAACCCTGTTGAAATTGTCTAATTCTATCACTCACTTTATACTTTGACTGATTTCGTAATGTTTCTATTGATATCTGCTTTCTACATATTTTCCCCAGTTCAACATAGTGACTGACTCTTCATATGTGCTGACATTTACATTCACTCAACAACCGAAAGTCTATTGCTAAACAACTTTTGGTCCAAATCCTATACTCACTCTTCTTCCTAATCCTACCGACTAACTTCCTAATCCTACTGAATATCCCTTTTTGACTGGATGTTCTCTTCTAAATTCAATCATCCAATGTACAAGGTCTATGCCATTGTATATCGAATTATCTGAGGCATCTTTGCAGAACATCATTCAAAGCTAAGTATCCCAATCAAGGGCAAAACCCTTCTGGGCTTCAAATCATACCTAGATTTCTGTTTTCCTATTTATATTTCACCTCTATATTCTTGTAAATATTGCAGGTTCCCAATACCATTATTCATCACACAGAATCACTCGTAACCCAAATCAAACCTGTTTTTAACCCCAAGTATACACTGTTCCCTCAATCATTTTACAGAAGAGCAGGGACAGAGTGGTTCTTACAATACAGGAAAGTTGGGGACCTTCCACCTGATGAGAACCTCAAATGTCCATGCACAAATGATACCTGGAGAAGTTGTAGGCAGGTATGAAGCACCTGAGAGAGCAAAAGTCATCTCCCATGGCAAACAACCTGGTCAGGATGAAGGGATGTGTCTGAATCTGAATCTCTCTCTTCTTATTGTAGAGAAGATGGACCAAACCAGGCCTGAGTGGAGAGCTGTTCCCGGGTGCCAATGGTTGATATACATTCTACCTTAGGAAAGTGTCACAGGAATTAGGGGCAACCTCCATCTTATGTTACCCTTGGAAGCAACTGTTAGGACAAAGTGGTTGCCAAGGCAGTGACCTCATTCAGTTCCAAAGAATGTGACATACCTCATTTCCTTGGTGATGGAACTCTCTGAACTTGGTATCCAAGAAGCCAGGCACCCAGAGGCAGTCCCAGTCCCAGTCCCAGTGGGCTCACTTGTTTGGATTTACCAAGGACAGAGTCAGTTTTCTTGGTACCTAATGATGTGAGGATGGCCAAATGCCAGGAGAGCTCTGAAGATGGACCTTTCCTGAGAAAACAGGTAGTGGCTAACCACTTTTTCCTGACATCTTCACAGAGTTGGTCAAGGAAACAAGATCTGAGAGAAGACAGGCCATTTCGGGGGAACATAGTATCGCCCACCAGTCAGAGGACACTTCGGATAGTCACAGACCTACTTGGGGGAAGGAGGTGCGTTTGTGGGAGTGGGTGTGGGTTTGTTGTTTTGTCTCATGTTCTGAGAATAGATAGGAAAGGTGGTTTGTTTGGTTTGGAGTGGACAGTTTCTAGTAAGTCATTTGACACGGCGAGTGTTTCTGTGTATCCCACTGCGTCCGTTGTTGTAGACATTAGAAAAGAGAATGCATTAATGGATGTGTCCTGTCTAGTATAAATCTTCCCATAATTCATCCTGCCCAATATATGAATGGACTGCAGCTTGTCTTATCAAAGTGCAACACCTGCTATCTTTCTAAGTTGTTGTTTTCTTCCTGAATTCTGGCCACTCTCCAGAATAGGCTCATGGATTTGTGTCCTAAATATGTACCACCTCCAAGCTCTGTGACATGGCCATGTACTGGATAGCTGAAGAGAATGGCGAGCATCTCAGAAAACTCAAATATCAGTGTGACCAGGAAAGTCTCAGTGCAGAAACCCTGCTTTGGGCCTTTTGCTTACTTATTGTTGTGTTGCACTGAATGTCAGGAAGGTCTTTGCATGAGGCCACCCCTTTGTGAAGCCTGAAGAAAACAGTTTTCAAATGGAAATGAATGGGCCTCACCTGTGGCTCTTTGCTTAATTGCTTTAGAAAGAGATGTGTCTTTATCAGCCTCTTGGACCTGTGTGTGGCTGTGACTTAGATTCTCAGCACCTGATGGATCTTAAGAATGATCCCATGTGAGCTTCCAAAAACAAAATGTCAAAAAAATATCATTCATTGTGGATGAAGTCTCTTGCCTTCCTCTGTTAGGTTCCTGCACTCCATCAAATGACAATAGGGATTCTTTGGGTCAAATGAGTTCTTCAAAGCCCTGCAGAGGTGCTTGTGTTTTCGCATGACTCTAAATCACCTAAAGAATCGATACCTAAAATCAGTAGGCCTCAAATTGGAGAAACACAGAAGTATTAACGGCAGGCTTATTTGTTCACTCCTGGTTCACAGAAACGGTGTCCAGGCTACCCTGACTTTAGGCAAATGAGGGGCAAACAAGCACATTTTGGACACTGTCTTGGGCTGCGCCCCTCATGGAAACCTCCAGCCAGAGGTTAAGATGATTGACTATATGGAATAAGATGAGGGCCATGTGGGAGTGTTTTGGTTTTAATTTTGGTCATTTGTGTGGCATTGGAAAAAATGACTGGGTCCACGTGGGCTTGAACTCTGGTGTGATTCCCCTTAGAGACTGGGTTTTGGAACTGAACTCAGAGAAGCATTGCCATGAATTTTGTTGGGATTTTAAGAGGCCACGCATGAAAGTCGCTCTTGGAAACTGAGACCTAGGCCCCGGGTGGATTTCCACAGAGGCCTGGGAATCTCAGCAAGGATATCACATGATTTTATTCTTAAAGAAATGGCAGCCATAGTTGAGAGTCAAAACACACATGGACCTCACATTGTAGACCTCAATGGGCCTGGCCTAATGTGATCGTTTGTCCACTCTTTGGGAAGCCATGCCTGTGAGAGTTCTCCAGAGATTTCATTGAAATGAGCTTCCTCACCATTTAATGTTTGCTGAATGAACTGAAACCCACAGTGCCTCCAACTTCATGCTTGAAAAATGGCTAGATAAATACCATGAAATTTTTGAAATTCCTATGACCAGGTGGCACTGGAGAAACATTGGATGTCCTGTTGCTGATCATGAGTATACCAGACAGTGCCTTGATTTACTGAGTTTCATTAAAATGGTGTAGAACAGAGATGCCAGTAAGTTGGAGCCTGCTGAGTAGTGGGTCTAGAGCAGTGGTGGGGAGGTGTTTGATAAAACATCCATGGTAGGGCCATGTGGATCTACCATTGGATTCCAAATGGCTTGTAACTGACATGGTGTAGCCAGCAGACCCTTACATGTAAAGGCATCTTGTAATCTGTAGAGTTTTCAGAGGAAAATTAAGAATCAGGTTGATATGGACAAGGGGGCAATGGGGCAAGCTGTGAGAGATAGGAGCCTAGTTGGTGCATTCTCTTGCAGACCCTGACCCACCACACGTGACAGAACTCCCTCCAGCACTGTGTCCCAGTTTAGCTCCTAGTATTTCGTGAAACAAATACCAAACTCACAGTGCAGCAGCAAAAACACCACAAACAGTGGAGGAGGACCAAATGGCATCACAGTCCACACGGGGAGACACATAGTCCCCAGTGGCCTCAGTTTACCTACAAAGAGAGGATTCAGCACTGCTTCATCTTGTTCATTGGAAAATAAGAAACCATGTCCTCCAGGTCACATAGATGCAGACCCAGCTTTGATGGTCTCACTACAGAGGAAGCCAAATTTCCTGAAAACAACATATATTTCAAGTGTGGAAGCTCAGAGGCAGTTTCTCAAAAAGTTTTTAGGCCAGCAGAGCTCCATGTTTGTGGAGTGTTTACCCTGTCCCTTAGTCATGGAAACTCCTCTACCACCTCCAAGGTTGTGAACTCCTGAGCATTTTCCATTCCAGATATATATTCACTGATTTTGTAACTCTTCTCCTCTAATTGTGTCTTACTTGGGGTGAAGGTAATGTCAAGGCATTGTTCTGGATGAGAGTGGGAGGATATTTGTGCAGCATATATTTACATACACATTGGATTCATTTTCCAATTTTCCATTCGAAATACTGAATCCCTGACACTAACCCATACCTAGTAGTCTCAGACTATTCATCCTAATATAATGGAGAAAATTAACCCAACACAATGGAAATACAAGCACTTCAGACGAGACATGTTGTACAGTTGGAATTGACATTTGCATTATATAAGGTAGGAGTTATAAATCTAGTCAAATTTTAATTGAAATATTCTCCATGTGTTTTTAAACTTAACAAATATGTGAATTCTTGTTTCCCTTTTCTGTAGCCTATTCACACGTGTATTTTTATATGCATATATAGAATCCTACCAGGTATCACACGTACATTTTTGTGAGGTGGCTGCCTTGGCAGATACAAATTGTGAGAAGTGTTCACTTCTCCTAAATGCTGTTGGAAATGAAAATTCAACCTATAGGAGAGCGTCCTAGTAGAACAACATTATACATTAACTCATGTTCAGTAAAATAAATATTTTTGCATTTGTGGATGATACATATTTACTGATGAATTTCGATTGGCATTTATATTGGTACTTTTTAATGTCTGTGAGTGTTGTGTGTGTGTGTGTGTGTGTGTGTGTGTGTGTTTGTGTATGTAGATATAGATATAGATATACTCTCCAAATTTTTCAAAATATGAAATATATGCGTCTAATATACACTCTCTAAATTCATTCATGTTCATGTATGTGGATTTATAATCAACTTTTCACAAGATTATAATCAGAAATATTCATCCACCTGAAATACATATTTGTTTCCTAGTACTGAAAACTAACTTCAGTGAATGGTGCATACAAATCCTAATTATTCTACAGTAACTGACCCAGTCTAACATCAATGCAAGTAGACTCCTATGGGACATGATATGTAATTTGTCATTCATTTGTATTCGACACTGGTACATTATTGTTTCTTCAGTTTTTGCACATCACAGGATATATATTTCATCCACAAGTTCACAAATTAATAAGCATTTTTTTCAACTTTAATCATCTTGCTTCAGAACACATGTATTGTCAGGGTTTCTTGACTGGTCTTTTCATGAGACTTCATTCCAAACACATTATTTTCAATTTCCATAATCATTTTGAAGCAAAACTCACACACTCTTCATGATAAACCAAAACACTAATATTACCATTACATATATACCTGGTTGGAATGAATGATTGTATATCAATATACGATTTCCTTTAATTTTTCAGATATCAGTTAATTCATTATTTAAAGTTCAAAAAAGTTATATTATTTATTCACAGTATCTTCTATTCATGCATTTTCTCTATGTTCCTAGAAACAGGGTACACCTCTTTGTACCCACGATTCTCATTTTACATCTTCAATATATTGCTCCCAGATATGGTGAAAGAAATACTCATGTCACCTCATTATCACAGTAATATTCTGGACAAAAAATGGAAAGGTCACACTTATGATTGTACCAAAGCCTAAATGGAAAGTGAACATGGATTTCTAAAAACATCCATGTCCAGGTTGCCTAATGCTGTCAATTGTCAATCCTATTGGTGACTACATATTTGTTTTTTTCCTAATTTATATATTCAAACTCAACCCTGTTGAAAATGTCTAATTCTATCACTCACTTTATACTTTGCCTGATTTCGTAATGTTTCTATTGATATCTGCTTTTGTACATATTTTCCCCAGTTCAACATAGTGACAGACTCTTCATATGTGTTGACATTTACATTCACTCAACAACCGAAAGTCTATTGCTAAAGAACTTTTGGTCCAAAACCTATACTCACTCTTCTTCCTAAACCTACCGACTATCTTCCTAATCCTACTGAATATCCCTTTTTGACTGGATGTTCTCTTCTAAATTCAATCATCCAATGTACAAGGTCCTATGCCATTGTATATCGAATTATCTGAGGCATCTTTGCAGAACATCATTCAAAGCTAAGTATCCCAATCAAGGGCAAAACCCTTCTGGGCTTCAAATCATACCTAGATTTCTGTTTTCTTACTTATATTTCACCTCTATATTCTTGTAAATATTGCAGGTTCCCAATACCATTATTCATCACACAGAATCACTCATAACCCAAATCAAACCTGTTTTTAACCCCAAGTATACACTGTTCCCTCAATCATTTTACAGAAGAGCAGGGACAGAGTGGTTCTTACAATACAGGAAAGTTGGGGACCTTCCACCTGATGAGAACCTCAAATGTCCATGCACAAATGATACCTGGAGAAGTTGTAGGCAGGTACGAAGCACCTGAGAGAGCAAAAGTCATCTTCCATGGCAAACAACCTGGTCAGGATGGAAGTGATGTGTCTGAATCTGCCTCTCTCTCTTCTTATTGTACAGAAGATGGACCAAACCAGGGCTGAGTGGAGAGCTGTTCCCGGGTGCCAATGGTGATATACATTCTACCTTATGAAAGTGTCACAGTAAGTAGGGGCAACCTCCATCTTATGTTACCCTTGGAAGAAACTGTTAGGACAAAGTGGTTGCCAAGGCAGTGACCTCATTCAGTTCCAAAGAATGTGACATACCTAATTTCCTTGGTGATGGAACTCTCTGAACTTGGTATCCAAGAAGCCAGGCACCCAGAGGCAGTCCCAGTCCCAGTCCCAGTGGGCTCACTTGTTTGGATTTACCAAGGACAGAGTCAGTTTTCTTGGTACCTAATGATGTGAGGATGGCCAAATGCCAGGAGAGCTCTGAAGATGGACCTTTCCTGAGAAAACAGGTAGTGGCTAACCACTTTTTCCTGACATCTTCACAGAGTTGGTCAAGGAAACAAGATCTGAGAGAAGACAGGCCATTTCGGGGGAACATAGTATGGCCCACCAGTCAGAGGACACTCCGGATAGTCACAGACCTACTTGGGGGAAGGAGGTGCCTTTGTGGGAGTGGGTGTGGGTTTGTTGTTTTGTCTCATGTTCTGAGAATAGATAGGAAAGGCGGTTTGTTTGGTTTGGAGTGGACAGTTTCTAGTAGTCATTTGACACGGCGAGTGTTTCTGTTTCTGTGTATCCCACTGTGTCCGTTGTTGTAGACATTAGAAAAGAGAATGCATTAATGGATGTGTCCTGTCTAGTATAAATCTTCCCATAATTTATCCTGCCCAATATATGAATGGACTGCTGCTTGTCTTATCGATGTGCAACACCTGCTATCTTTCTAAGTTGTTGTTTTCTTCCTGAATTCTGGCCACTCTCCAGAATAGGCTCATGGATTTGTGTCCAAAATATGTACCACCTCCAAGCTCTGTGACATGGCCATGTACTGGATAGCTGAAGAGAATGGCGAGCATCTCAGAAAACTCAGATATCAGTGTGACCAGGAAAGTCTCAGTGCAGAAACCCTGCTTTGTTCCTTTTGCTTACTTATTGTTGTGTTTCACTGAATGTCAGGAAGGTCTTTGCCTCAGGCCACCCCTTTGTGAAGCCTGAAGAAAACAGTTTTCAAATGGAAATGAATGGGCCTCACCTGTGGCTCTTTATCATCCTCTTGGACCTGTGTGTTTCTGTGACTTAGATTCTCAGCACCTGATGGATCTTAAGAATGATCCCATGTGAGCTTCCAAAACGAAAATGGCAAAAAATATCATTCATTGTGGATGAAGTCTCTTGCCTTCCTCTGTTAGGTTCCTGCACTCCATCAAATGACAATAGGGTGTCTTTGGGTCAAATGAGTTCTGCAAAGCCCTGCAGAGGTGCTTGTGTTTTCGCATGACTCTAAATCACCTAAAGAATCGATACCTAAAATCAGTAGGCCTCAAATTGGAGAAACACAGAAGTATTAACGGCAGGCTTATTTGTTCACTCCTGGTTCACAGAAACGGTGTCCAGGCTACCCTGACTTTAGGCAAATGAGGGGCAAACGAGCTGATTTTGGACACTGTCTTGGGCTGCGCCCCTCATGGAAACCTCCAGCCAGAGGTTAAGATGATTGACTATATGGAATAAGATGAAGGCCATGTGGGAGTGTTTTGGTTTTAATTTTGGTCATTTGTGTTGCATTGGAAAAAATGACTGGGTCCACGTGGGCTTGAACTCTGGTGTGATTCCCCTTAGAGACTGGGTTTTTGAACTGAACTCAGAGAAGCATTGCCATGAATTTTGTTGGGATTTTAAGAGGCCACGCATGAAAGTCGCTCTTGGAAACTGAGACCTAGGCCCCGGGTGGATTTCCACAGAGGCCTGGGAATCTCAGCAAGGATATCACATGATTTTATTCTTAAAGAAATGGCAGCCATATTTGAGAGTCAAAACACACATGGACCTCACACATGGACCTCACATTTTAGACCTCAATGGGCCTGGCCTAATGTGACCTTTTGTCCACTCTTTGGGAAGCCGTGCCTGTGAGAGTTCTCCAGAGATTTCATTGAAATGAGCTTCCTCACCATTTAATGTTTGCTGAATGAATGAAACCCACAGTGCCTCCAACTTCATGCTTGAAAAATGGCTAGATAAATACCATGAAATTTTTGAAATTCCTATGACCAGGTGGCACTGGAGAAACATTGGATGTCCTGTTGCTGATCATGAGTATACCAGACAGTGCCTTGATTTACTGAGTTTCATGAAAATGGTGTAGAACAGAGATGCCAGTAATTTGGAGCCTGCTGAGTAGTGGGTCTAGAGCAGTGGTGGGGAGGTGTTTGATAAAACATCCGTGGTAGGGCCATGTGGATCTACCATTGGATTCCAAATGGCTTGTAACTGACATGGTGCAGCCAGCAGACCCTTATATGTAAAGGCATCTTGTTATATGGAGAGTTTTCAGAGGAAAATTAAGAATCAGGTTGATATGGACAAGGGGGCAATGGGGCAAGCTGTGAGAGATAGGAGCCTAGTTGGTGCATTCTCTTGCAGACCCTGACCCACCACACGTGACAGAACTCCCTCCAGCACTGTGTCCCAGTTTAGCTCCTAGTATTTCGTGAAACAATACCAAACTCACAGAGCAGCAGCAAAAACACCACAAACAGTGGAGGAGGACCAAATGGCATCACAGTCCACACGGGGAGACACTTAGTCCCCAGTGGCCTCAGTTTACCTACAAAGAGAGGATTCAGCACTGCTTCATCTTGTTCATTGGAAAATAAGAAACCATGTCCTCCAGGTCACATAGATGCAGACCCAGCTTTGATGGTCTCACTATTGAGGAATCCAAATCTCCTGAAAACAACATATATTTCAAGTGTGGAAGCTCAGAGGCAATTTCTCAAAAAGTTTTTAGGCCAGCAGAGCTCCATGTTTGTGGAGTGTTTACCCTGTCCCTTACTTTTGGAAACTCCTCTACCACCTCCAAGGTTGTGAACTCCTGAGCATTTTCCATTCCAGATATGTATTCACTGATTTTGTAACTCTTCTCCTCTAATTGTGTCTTACTTGGGGTGAAGGTAATGTCAAGGCATTGTTCTGGATGAGAGCGGGAGGATATTTGTGCAGCATATATTTACATACACATTGGATTCATTTTCCAATTTTCGATTTGAAATACTGAATCCCTGACACTAACCCATACCTAGTAGTCTCAGACTATTCATCCTAATATAATGGAGAAAATTAACCCAACACAATGGAAATACAAGCACTTCAGAGGAGACATGTTGTATAGTTGGACTTGACATTTGCATTATATAAGGTAGGAGTTATAAATCTAGTCAAATTTTAATTGAAATATTCTCCATGTGTTTTTAAACTTAACAAATATGTGAATTCTTGTTTCCCTTTTCTGTAGCCTATTCACACATGTATATTTATATGCATATATAGAATCCTACCAGGTATCACACGTACATTTTTGTGAGGTGTCTGTCTTGGCAGATACAAATTGTGAGAAGAGTTCGCTCCTCCTAAATTCTGTTGGAAATGAAAATTCAACCTATCGGAGAGAGTCCTAGTAGAACAACATTATACATTAACTCATGTTCAGTAAAATAAATATTTTTGCATTTGTGGATGATACATATTTACAGATGAATTTCGATTGGCATTTATATTGGTACTTTTTAATGTCTGTGAGTGTTGTGTGTGTGTGTGTGTGTGTGTGTGTGTGTGTGTATAGATGTAGATATAGATACAGATATACTCTCCAAATTTTTCAAAATATGAAATATATGTGTCTAATATACACTCTCTAAATTCATTCATGTTCATGTATGTGGATTTATAATCCACTTTTCACAAGATTATAATCAGAAATATTCATCCACCTGAAATACATATTTGTTTCCTAGTACTGAAAACTAACTTCAGTGAATGGTGCATACAAATCCTAATTATTCTACAGTAACTGACGAAGTCTAACATCAATGCAAGTAGAATCCTATGGGACATGATATGTAATTTGTCATTCATTTGTATTCGACACTGGTACATTATTATTTCTTCAGTTTTTGTACATCATAAGATATACATTTGCCAAGGCAGTGACCTCATTCAGTTCCAAAGAATGTGACATACCTCATTTCCTTGGTGATGGAACTCTCTGAAGTATGTATCCAAGGAGCCAGACACCCAGAGGCAGTTTCAGTCCCAGTCCCAGTGGGCTCACTTGTTTGGATTTAGCAAGGATAGAGTCAGTCATTCTTGGTACCTACTGAAGTGAGGATTACCAAATGCCTGGAGAGCTCTGAAGAGGGAACTTTCCTGAGAAAGCAGGTAGTAGCTCTCCATTTTTTCCTTACAACTTTACAGAGTTCACCAAGGAAAACAGATCTGAGAGAGGACAGGCCATTTCGGAAGAACAGAGTATGGCCACCAGTCAGAGGACACTCTGGTTAGTCGCAAACCTACTTGGGGAAGGAGGTGCCTTTTTGGGAGTGGGTGTGGGTTTGTGGTTTGTCTCATGTTCTGAAAATAGGTAGGAATGGCGGTTTGTTTGTTTTGGAGTGAACTGTTTCTGGTAAGTCGTTTGACGAGGTGAGTGTTTCCATGTCTGTGTATCCCACTGTGCCTGTGGTAGTAGACATGAGAAAAGAGAATGCAGCAATGGATGTGTGATGTCTAGTATAAAGCTTCCCAGCATTCATCCTGCCCAATTTATGAATGGAGTGTGGCTAGCCTTATGCACGGGCAACACCTAATACCTTCCTAAGTTCCTGTTTTCTTCCTGAATTCTGGCCACTCTCTAGAATAGGCTCATGGTTATGTGTCCAAGATATGTACCAAATCCAAGGTCTTTGACATGGCCATGTACTGGATACCTGAATGGAATGGCCCGCATCTCAGAAAACTCAGATATCAGTGTGACCAGGAAAGTCTCAGTGGAGATACCCTGCTTTGGGCCTTTTGCTTACCTATTGTTCTGTTGCCCTGAATATCAGAAAGGTCTATGTCTCATGCAACCCCTTTGTTAAGCCTGAAGAAAACAGTTTTCAAATGGAAATGAATGTGCATCACCTCTGGCTCTTTGCTTAATTTCATTGGAAAAGGATGTGTCTGATTCAGGCCCTTTGCCCTGTTTTAGGCTGTGACTTAGATTCTCAGCACCTGATGGATGTAAAGAAAGATCCCATATGTGCATCTAAACCAAAATGGAAAAACGTTCAATCAATGTGCATGAATTATATTGCCTTCCTTTGTTAGGTTTCTGAAATCCATCATGTCAGAATAGGGATCCTTTGGGTGAAATGAGATCTTCAAATCTCTGCAGAGGGGCTTGGCTTTTCTCATGACTCCAATTCACAAAAAGAATCTAGACCCCACAGTCAGAGAGCCTCAAATTGGAGAAGCGAAGCAGTATTAAGGGCAGGCCTATTTGATCACTCCTGGTTCACAGGAAGGGTGTCCAAGCCACCCTGTCATTCGGCAAATGAGGGGCAAGGGAGCTTATTTTGGACACTGTCTTGGGATGTGCCTCTCATGAAAACCTCCATCCAGATGTTATGATGAGTATCTTTATGGTAGAAGATGAGGGCCATGTAGGAGTGTTTTGGTTATAATTGTGGTCATTTGTGTGGCAGTTGGAAGAGATGACTGGGTCCACCTGGGCATGAATTCTGCTGTGATTCCCCTTAGAGACTGAGTTCTGGAACTGACCTCAGAGAAGTATTGACATGAATTGTGTTGGGATTTTAGGAGGCCAGGAATGAGAGTTGCCATTGGAACCTGGGATCAAGGCCCAGAGTGGCTTTCCACAGAACACTGGGAATCACAGCCAGGATATTACATGATTTTATTCTGAAAGACTTGGCAGGCATAATTGAGATTCAAAACACACTTGGACCTCGCTTTGTAGACCTCAATGGGCCTGGCTTCATGTGACTTTTTGGCCACTCTTTGGGTAGACTTGCCTGTGAGAGTGCTCCAGAGATTTCCCTGAAATTAGCTTCCTCACCATTTAATGGTTCCTGAATGAATTGAAACCAACATTGCCTCCAAATGCATCTGTGAAAAAATGCTAGATAATTACCATGAAATTTTAGAAATTCCGATGACCAGCTGGCACTGGAGGACCTTTGATGTCCTGTTGATGATCTCCAAAAATAATTTATATGTCTTCAAAATATTGCTCCCAGAAATGGTGGAAGAAATACTCATGTCACCTGATCTACATATACATTTTACCACAGTAGTATTCTGCACACAGAAAGAAGAGGTCAAACTTATGTTTGTACCAAAGCCTAAATGAAAAGTGAGCATGGATTACGGAAAACATCCATGTCCATGTTGCCTAATGCTCTCAAAAGTTCATCCTATTGGTGACTACATGTTTGTTTCTTCCTAAGATTATATATTCAAACTCAAGCCTGTTGAAAATGTATAATTCTATCACTCACTTTATACTTTGCCTGATACCCTAATGTCAATTGATATCTGCATTCCTACTTTTTTCCCCAGTTCATCCTTTTGACAGACTCTCCACATGTGCTGACAATTACATTCACTCTATCCGAAACCCTACAGCTAAAGATCTTTTTATCCAAATCCTATACTCACTCTTCTTTCAAAACCTACCAACTATCTTACTAATCCTACAAATTATCCCTTTTTGACTGGATGTTCTCTTCAACATTCAATAAACCAAGGTACAAGTAATTATGCCATTGTATATCGATTTATCTGAGACATCTGTGCAGAATATAATTCAAAGCTAAGAATCCCAGCTAAGGGTCCAATGCAATTCTGGGCTTCAAATATTACCTAGATGTCTGTTTTCATACTTATAATTCACTTATATTCTTATAAATATCGCACGTTCCCAATACCATAATTCATCCCGCAGAATGATTCCTAACCCAAATGGAACATGTTATTAACCCTGACCATACACTGTTCTCTCAATCTAACTTTACTGAAGAGCAGGGACAGAGTTGGTCTTTCAATACAGAAATTAGGGGATCTTCCACTTGCTGAGAACCTCCAAGGTCATTAAAGAAATGATCCCAGGATTAAATGTAGGCAGCTATGAATGACATCAGAGAGCAAAAGTCATCTTCCATGACAAACAACCTGGTTAGCATGAAGGGATGTGTCTGAATCAACATTGCTTTTCTTAATGTATAGAAGATGGACCAAACCAGGCCTATCTGGAGAGCTTTTTTGGGGTGCCTATGGTTGATATACCATGCAAAATTGTGAAAGTTTCACTGGAAGTAGGGGCAGCCTCCAACTCATTGGACTCTTGGAAGCAACTGTTAGGACAAATTGGTTGCCAAGGCAGTAACCTGATTCAGTTCCTGAAGGAAGTGACCTACGTCACTTCCTTGGTGAAGGAATTCTCTGAACTTGGGATCCATGAAGACAGGCACCCAGAGCCAGTCCCAGTCCCAGTCCCAGTGGGCTCACTTGTTTGGTTTTACCAAGGACAGGGTCAGTCTTTCTTGGTACCTACCTATGTGAGGATAGCCAAAGGCCAGGAGAGCTCTGAAGAGGGACCTTTTCTGAGAAAGCAGGTAGTGGCTCACCGCTGGCTCCTGACAACTTCACAGAGTTGGCCAAGGAGACCAGATCTGAGTCAGGACAGGACATTTCGGGAGAACATTGTATGGCCCACCAGTCAGAGGACACTCTGGATACTCACAGACCTACTTGGGGGAAGGAGGTGCCTTTGTGGGAGTGGTTGTGGTTTTGTGGTTTTGTCACATGTTCTGAGAATAGGTAGAAAATGCGGTTTGTTTGGTTTGGATTGCACTGTTTCTAGTAAGCCGTTTGACATGTGAGTGTTTCTATGTCTGTGTATCCCACTGTGTCTGTGGTTGTAGACATTAGAAAAGAGAATGAATTAATGGATGTGTCCTGTCTAGTAGAAAGCTTCCTGGCATTCATCCTGCCCAATTGATGAATGGACCGCGGCTTGCCTTCTGGATGGGCAAAACCTACTATCTTCCTAAGATCCTGTTTTCTTCCTGAATTCTGGCCACTCTCCAGAATAGGCTCATGGTTTTGTGTCCAAGATATATACAACCTCCAAGCTCTGTGACATGACCATGTACTTGATAGCTGAAGTGAATGGGGAGCATCTCAGAAAACTCAGATATCAGTGTGACCAGGAAAGTCTTAGTGGAGAAACCCTGCTTTGGGTCTTTTGCTTACCTGTTTTTCTGTTGCCCTAAATGTCAGGAAGGTCTTTGCCTCTGGCCACCCCTTTGTGAAGCCTGAAGAAAACAGTTTTCAAATGTAAATGAATGGGCATCACCTGTTGCTCTTTGCTTAATTGCTTTGTAAAAGGATGTGTCTGAATCAGCCTCTTGGTTCTGTGTGAGGTTGTGGCTTAGATTCTCAGCACCTGATGCATCTAAAGATAGATTCCATGTGTGCATTCAAAACAGAAATGGCAAATGAGTCTCTTGCCTTCCTCTATTAGATTCCTGACCTTCATCAAGTAAGAATCATGATCCTTTAGTTCAAATGAGTTCTTTGAACCCCTGCAGAAGGGCTTGGGTTTTCTGATGACTCCAAATCACATAAAGAATCTATACCTGACAGTCAGTAGGCCTCAAATTGGAAAAGCAGAACAGTATTAACTACATCCCTATTTGATCAGTTCTGGTTCACAGGAAGGGTGTGTAGGCCACCATGACTTTCAGCAAATTAGGGGCAAGGGAGCTTATTTTGGACAGTGTCTTGGTCTACCCCCCTCATGGAAACCTCCAGCGAGAGGTTATGATGAGTGTCTATATGGAAAAACATGAGGGCCATGTGGGAGTGTTTTGGTTTCAATTGTGGTCATTTGTGTGGCAGTTGGAAAAGATGACTGTGTCCACCTGGGTTTCAACTCTTGTGGGATTCCCCTTGGAGACTGAGTTCTGGAACTGACCTTAGAGAAGTATTGCCATGAATTGTGTTGGGATTTTCAGAGGCCACACATGAGAGTCACCCTTGGAAACTGAGATCTAGGCCCAGGGAGGCTTTCCACAGAGCACTGGAAATCTCAGCGAGGATATCACTTGATTATATTCTGAAAGACTTGGAAGCAATAGTTGAGAGTCAAAACACACATGGACCTCACATTGTAGACCTCAATGTGGCTGGCTTTATGTGACATTGGGCCACTCTTTCGGAAGACTTGCCTGTGAGAGTTCTCTAGAGCTTCCATTGAAATGAGCTTCCTCAACATTTAATGGTTCCTGCATGAATTGAAACCCACAGTACCTCCAACTTCATCCTTGAAAAATGGCTAGAAAATACCATGAAATTTTTGAAATTTCCATGACCAGCTGGCACTGGAAAACCATTTGATGTCCTGGTGCTTATCATGAGTATACAAGACAGTGTCTGGTTTGACTGAGTTTCATGATAATGGTGTAGAAAAGAGATGCCAGTAAGTTGGAGCCTGCTGAGTAGTGGGCCAAGAGCAGTAGAGTGTAGGTGTGTGAAAAAACATCTGTGGTGCGGCCACGTGGATCTGCCATTGGCTTAGAAATGGTTTGTGACTGACATGTGAAGCTAGCAGACCTTTGGATGTAAAGGCATCTTGTTGAATGGAGAGGTTTCAGGGCAATGTTCAGAATCATATTGCTATGTTCAAGGGGGCAACTATGTGTGATAGAAGCCTGCTTGGTACATTCTCCTGCCGATCCTGACCACAACACGTGACAGAACTCCCTGCAGCACTGTATCGCAGTTAAACTCCTTTATTTCGTAAAGTAAATACCAAACTTTCAGTGCAGCATCAAATAACATGACGAAATGTGAAGGATGATCAAATGGCTTCACAGTACACACGGGGAGACACTTAGCCCCCAGTAGCCCCAGTTTGCCTACAAAGAGAGAATTCAGCACTGCTGCCTCGTGTTTATAGGAAAATAAAAAACCATGTTCTTCAGGTCACATAGATGCAGACTCAGCTTTGATGGTCTCACTACAAAGGAAGCTAAAGCTCCAGACGACAACATATATTTCAAGTGCCCAACCTCAGAGGCATTTTCTCAAGAAGTCTTAAGGCCGACACAGCTCCATGTTTGTGGTATTTACCCTGTCCCTTACTTTTGGAAACTCCTCTACCACCTTCAAGGTTGTGAACTCCTGAGCATTTTCCATTCCAGATATTTATTATGAACTCAAACAACAACAAGTGCTGGTGAGGATGTGGAGAAAAGGGTAAACTTGTACATTGCTGGTGGGACTGCAAATTGGTGCAGCCAAATTGGAAAGCAGTATGGAGATTTCTTGTAGAACTGGGAATGGAACCACCATTTGACCCAGGTATTCCCCTTCTCACTCTATTCCCTAAAGACCTAAAAAAAATGCTACAGGGACACTGCTACATTGATGTTCATAGCAGCACAATTTACAATAGCAAGACTGTGGAACCAACCTAGATGCACTTCCATAGATGAATGGATAAAAAAATGTGGCATTTATACGCAATGGAATATTACTCTGCATTAAAAAAATGACAAAATGATATAATTTGCAGAGAAATGGATGGCATTAGAGCAGATTATGCTAAGTGAAGCTAGCCAATCCGTAAAACCAAATGCCAAATGTCTTTATTGATATAAAGAGAGTAACTAAGAACAGAGTAGGGACGAATAGAATGAGAAGAAAATTAACATTAAACAGGGATGAGAGGAGGAAGGGAAAGGGAGAGAGAAGGGAAATTGCATGGAAATAAAAGGAGACCCTCAGGGTTATATAAATTACATACAAGAGGAGGTGAGGGAAAGGAAAAAATTATACAAGGGGGAGAAATGAATTACAGTAAAGAGGTAGAGAGAGAAGAGGGGAGGGGAGGTAAGTGGAGGGGGATAGTAGAGGTTAGGAAAGGCAGCAGAATACGACAGACACTAGTATGGCAATATGTAAATCAATGGATGTGTAACTGATGTGATTCTGCAATCTGTTTACGGGGTAAAAATGGGAGTTCATTACCTACTTGAATCACAGTGTGGAATATGATATATCAAGAACTATGTAATGTTTTGAACAAGCATAAATAAAAATTTAAAAAAAAGAAAACTAACTTTGGTGAAAGGTGCAAAGAAATCCTAATATTTCTACAGTAACTGACACAGTTTAACATCAATGCGAGTAGATTCCTGTGGGACATGATGTGTATTTTGATGTTCATTTTTATTCAATACTGGTACATTACTATTTCTTCAGTTTATTCACATCATATTATAATATTTCATCCACAAGTAAGCAAATTTATCGTCATTTTTTTCAATTTCAATCACTTCCTTCTTCAGAACTCATGAATTCCTCGGTGTTCCTTGACTGGCCTTTTCGTGAGACTTCTTTCCAAACACATTATTTTCGATTTCCATAATCACTTTTGAAGCAAAACTCACACAAACTTCATGATAAACCGTAACCTAATATTAACATTAGGTGTATAACTGGTTGTCATGAATGATTGCATATCAATATAAGATTTCTTATATATTTTCAGATATCAATTCAATCCATTACTTAAAGTGGAACAAGTTATATTATTTATTGAAATTAAGGTTTATTCATGCATTATCTGTATATTCATAGAAACAGGGTACACCTCTTTTTACCCCCAATGCTAATTTACACGTCTTCAAAATACTGCTCCTAGAAATGGTGGAAGAAATAATCATGTCATCTGATCTACATACACATTTTATCACAGTAATATTCTGGAAACAAAATGCAAAGGTCCCACTTAGGATTGTACCAAAGTCTAAATGGAAAGTGAACATGGATTACTAACAACATCCATGTCCATGTTGCCTAATGCTCTCAAATGTCAATCCTATTGGTGACCTACATATTTGTTTCTTCCTAAGATTAGATATTCAATCTCAACCCTGTTGAAAATGTCTTATCCTATCACTCAATTTATACTTTGCCTGATTTCCTAATGTCTCTATTGATATCTGCTTTTCTACAAATTTTCCCCATTTCATCATTGTGTCTGATTTCTTCATATGTGCTGACATTTATATTCACTCACTGCCCGAAAAAAAATTGCTAAAGAACTTTTGTTACATATCCTATACTAACTCTACTTGCTAAACATAACGACTATCTTCTTAATCCTACCGACAATCCCTTTTGACTGGATGTTCTCTTCAGCATTCAATCATCCAAGGTTCAAGTTCCTCTGCCATTGTATATCCATTTATTTGAGACATATGTGCACAATTCAAAGCTAAATATCCCAATCAACTGCCCAAAGCCCTTCTGGGATTCAAATCTTACTTTAATTTCTGTTTTCATACATATATTTAACCTCGATATTCTTATAAATATCACAGGTTCCCAATACCATTATTCATCCAGCAGAATGATTCCTAACCCAAATTGAACATGAAATTAACCCTAACCATACACTGTTCACTCAATCTAACTTTACAGAAGAGCAGAGACAGATTGTTCTTACAATACAGGAATGTAGGGGATGCTCCACCTGTTAAGAACCTCAAAGGTCCATGCAGAAATGATCCCTGGAGAAGATGTAGGCAGCAATGAAGGACCTGAGAGACAAAAAGTCATTTTCCATGGCAAACAACCTGGTCAGGATGAAGGGTTGTGTCTGAATCAGCCTCTCTCTTCTTAATGTAGAGAAGATGGACCAAACCAGGCTTGTGTGGAGAGCTGTTCCCGGGTGCCTAAGGTTGATATACCATTCTAAGTTGTGAAAGTGTCAAAGGAAGTAGGGGCAGCCTCCATCTCATGGGACCCTTGGAAGCAACTGTTAGGACAAAGTGGTTGCCAAGTCAGTGACCTCATTCAGTTCTTGAAGGAAGTGACCTACCTCACTTCCTTGTTGATGGAACTTTCTGAACTTGGGACCGAGGAAACCAAGCACCAGAGCCAGTCCCAGTCCCAGTCCAAGTGGTCTCATTTGTTTGGAATCACCAAGGACAGAGTCAGTCTTCTTGGTACTGACTGATGTGAGGATGGCCAAATGCCAGGAAAGATCTGAACACGGGCCTTTCCTGACTAAGTATGTAGTGGCTCACCCCTGGCTCCTGACTGCTTCACAGAGTTGGACAAGGAGACCAGATCTGAGACAGGGCAGACCATTAACGGGGAACATAGTATGGCAAACCTGTCAGAGGACACTCCAGATAATCACAGCCCTACTTTGGGGAAGGAGGTGTCTTTTTGAGTGTGGGTGTGTGGTTTTGTCTGTTCTGAGAATAGGTAGAAAAGGAGGTTTCTTTGGTTTGGAGTGAACTGTTTCTAGTAAGTCATTTTACATGGTGAGTGTTTCTATTTCTGTGTATCCCACTGTGTCCGTGGTTGTATACATTATAAAAGAGAATGCATCAATGCATGTGTCCTCTTTAGTAGAAAGCTTCCCAGTATTCATCCTGCCCATTTAATGAATGGAGTGTGGTTTCCATATCAATAGGCAACACCTACTACCTTTTTAAGTCCCTGTTTTCTTTCTGAATTCTGACAACTCTTCAGAATAGGCTCTTGGGTTTGTGTCCAAGATATGTACCACCTCCAATCTCTGTCACATGGCCATGTACTGGATATCTGAAGGGAATGGCCAACATCTCAGAAAACTAAGATATCAGTGTGACCAGAAAAGTCTCAGTGGAGAAACCCTGCTTTGGCTCTTTTGCTAACCTATTGTTCTGTTGCCCTGAATCTCAGGATGTCTTTGCCTCTGGCCACCCCTTTGGGAAGCCTGAGGAAAACATTTTTTCAAAAGGAAATGAAGGGCATCACCTGTGGCTCTTTACTTAATTGCTTTGAAAAAAGATGTGTCTGAATCAGCCTCTTGGCCCTGTGTGAGGCTGTGGCTTTGATTCTCGGCACCTGATGGATCAAAAGAAAGGTCCCATGTGTGCATCCAAAACCAAAATGGGAAATATTCACTCATTGTGAATGAATTCTTTTACATTCCTCTGTTAGGATCCTGAATTCCATCAAGGGAGAATAGGAATCCTTTCGGCCAAATGAGTTCTTCAAATCTCTGCAGAGGGGCTTGTGTTTTCTCATGACTCAAATTCACATAAAGAATCTAAACCACAGAGTCAGAAGGCCTCAAATTGAAAAAGCCGAGCAGTATTAATGGCAGGCCTATTGGATCACTCCTGGTTTACAGGAAGTGTGTCCAGGCCACCTTGATGTTAGACAAATGAGGGGAACAGGACCTTAATTTGGACACTGACTTGGGCTGTGGACCTCATTGAAAACTCCAGCCAGACGTTATAAGGAGTGTCTATATGGAAGAAGATGAGGACCATGTGGGAGTGTTTTGGTTTTAATTGTGGTCATTTGTGTGGCGGTTGGAAGAGATGACTGTTCCACTGGGCTTGAACTCTGGTGTGATTCCCCTTAGAGACTGAGTTCTTTAACTGACCTCAGAGAAGTATTGCCATGAATTGTGTTGGGATTTTAGGAGGCCACACATGAGAGTCGCCCTTGGAACCTGAGATCTAGGCCCAGGTTGGATTTCCACAGAACACTGGGAATTTCAGCCCGGATATTACATACAATTTTTCTTAAAGACTTGGCAGCCATATTTGAGTTTAAAACACACATGGAACTCACGTTGTAGATCTCAATGGGCCTGGCTTCATGTGACATTTTGGCCACCCTTAGGGAAACCATGCCTGTGAGAGTGCTCCAGTGCTTTCATTGAAATTAGCTTCTTCACCATTTAATGGTTCCTGAATTAATTGAAGCCCTCAGAGCCGCAAACTTCATCCGTGAAAAATGGCTAGAAAATTACCATGAAATTTTTGATATTTTCATGTTCAGCTGGCACTGAAAAAACTTTGGATGTCCTGTTTCTGATCATGAGTATACCAGACACTGCCTTGATTGACTTTGTTTCATGAAAATGGTGTAGAACATATATGCCAGTAAGTTGGAGCCTGGTGAGTAGTTGGCCTAGAGCAGTGGTATGCAATTGTCTGATAAAACATCTGTGTTGCGTCCATGTGGATCAGCCATTGGCTTCCAAATGGCTTGTGACTGACATGGTGTAGCCAGCAGACCCATATATGTAAAGACATCTTGTTATATGGAGAGGATTCACTGCAATGTTCAGAATCATATTGCTATTCTCAAGGGGGCAATCTACGTGGGATAGAACCTGGGTTGGTGCATTCTCCTGAATACCCTGACTCACCATACCTTAAAAAACTCCCTCCACCACTCTGTCCCATTTTAACTCCTTGTATTTCTTGAAGTAAATACCAAACTCCCAGTGGAGCAGCGAGAAACACCACGAAAAGTGGAGGATGACCAATTGGCTTCACAGTCCACACTGAAAGACACTTAGACCCCAGTGTCCATAGTTTACCTACAAAGAGAGAATTCAGCACCGCTGCCTCATGTTCATTGGATAATAAGAAACCATGTCCTCCAAGTAACATAGATGCAGACCCAGCTTTGATGGTCTCTCTACAAAGGAACTAAATCTCCTCAGAACATCAAAAATTTCAAGTGCCCACCCTTAGAGGC
Organism: Callospermophilus lateralis; assembly: GCF_048772815.1. Lineage (NCBI taxonomy): Eukaryota > Metazoa > Chordata > Mammalia > Rodentia > Sciuridae > Callospermophilus > Callospermophilus lateralis. Next base: position 8,259,730 of record NW_027515276.1, on the reverse strand, counting down.
AGTTTCTCAAAAAGCATTTAGGCCAGCAGAGCTGCATGTTTGTGGAATGTTTACCCTGTCCCTTACTTTTAGAATCTTCTCTACCACCTCCAAAGTTGTAAACTCCTGAGTATTCTCCATTCCAGATATATTCACAGATTTTCTAGCTCTTATCCTCTAATTGTGTCTTACTTGAGAAGAATGTAATGTCAAGGCATTGTTCTGGATGAAAGTGGGAAGATTTTTGTGTAGCACATATTTGCATACACATTGGATTCAATTTCCTATTTTCCATTAGAAATGCTGAATCCCTGAAACTAACATATACCCTATTAGACTCTGACCACTAATCCTAATATGATGGAGAAAAATAACACAAACAGAATAGAAATACAAGCAGTTTAGAGGAGGTATGTTTTATAGTTGGAGTTGCCTTTTGCATGGTATAGTGTAGCAGTTATAAATCTAGTCAATTATTTGTTGAAATAGTTCTCCATGCGTTTTTAAAGTTAACAAATAAGTGAATTCCTGTCCCCCTTTCTCTGTAGCCTATTCAGCACACGTATTTTTATATCCACATATAGAATCCTACCTGGTACCACACGTACATTCTTGTGAGGTGGCTGACGTGGCAGATACAAATTGGAAGAAGAGATCACTCCTCCTAAACGCTGCTTGAACTGATAATTCAAATATGAGTGAGCTTCCTAGTTGAACAACATTATACATAAATCCATGTTCAGTAAAATGAATATATTTGGATCTGTGAATGATATACATTTCATGGTGAATTTCATTTGGCATATATATTGCAATTTTTAATGTCTCTCTCTTTGTGTGTATATAAATAAATAAATAAATAAATATATATATATATATATATATATATATATATATATATATATATACACTCTCAAGATTTTTCAAAACATGAAATATGTGTCTTATTACACACTTCCTAAATTCATTCATATTTATGTTGTGGATTTATAATCAACTTTTCACAAGATTATTCTCAGAAATATTCATCCACCTGAAATACTTATTTGTTTCTTTGTACTGTTTCCACCCCAGATATGCATTCACGGATTTTCAAACTCTTCTACTCTAATTGTGTCTTACTTGGGGTGAAGGTAATGTAAAGGCATTGTTCTGGATGAGAGTGGGAAGATAATTGTGTAGCATATATTTTATACAAGTTGGATTCATTTTCCTATATTCCATTGAAAATACTGAATCCCTGACAATAACCCATACCCTACTATACTTTGTCTACTAATCCAAATATAATGGAGAAAAACAACCCAAACAGAATAGAAATACAAGCAGTTCAGAGGAGGCATGGGGTATAGTTGGACTTGCCATTTGCATGATAAATGGTAGGTGTTATAAATCTAGTCAATTTTTAATTGAAATAGTTCTCCATGTGTTGTTAAAGTTAACAAATATGTAAATTCCTCTCTGCCTTTCTCTGTAGCCTATTCAGCACATGAATTTTTATATGCTTGTATAGAATACATGGTATCACACGTTCATTTTTGTGAGGTGACTGACTTGGCAGATACAACTTGTGAGAAGAGATCACTCCTCTAAACGCTGTTGGAACTGAAAATTCAAACTATGGGTGAGCTTTCTAGTAGAACAACATTATACATAAATCCTTGTTCAGTAAAATAAATATTTTTGCATCTGTGGATGCTATATATTTTATGATGAACTTCGATTGGCATATATATTTCTACATTTTAATGTCTGTGTGTGTGTTTTGTGTGTGTGTGTGTGTGTGTGTGTGTATATATATACATATATATAATTATATGTGTATATATATACACATATATATATATAATAATGAATATATATATATATATATATACACTGTCCTGATTTTTAAAATATGAAATATATGTATCTTAAATACACTCCCTAAGTTCATTCATGTTCAAAAATGTGGATTTATAATAAACTTTTCACAAAATTATTCTCAGAAATATTCATCCACCTGAAATACACATTTGTTTCATAGTTCTGAAAACTAACTTCAGTAAATGGTGCTTACAAATCCTAATATTTGTACAGTAACTGACCCAGATTAACATCAATCAAGTAGATTCGTATGGGACATGATGTGTATTCTGACGTTTATTTTCATTCAACACTGGTACATTACTATTTCTTCAGTTTTTACAAATCATAGGAAATATATACTTCATCCACAAGTTCACAAATTTTTACGCATTTGTTTCACAATCACTTCCTGCTTCATGAAACATGTATTCCTCCAGGTTTCTTGACTGGTCTTTTCATGAGACTTCTTTCCAAACACATTATTTTCGATTTCCATCATCACTTTTGAAGCAAAACTCACACACCCTTCATGATAAGCCATAACCTTAATGTGGCCATTAGATATATAACTGGTTGGAATGAATGTTTGTATGTCAATATAAGATTTCCTGTATTTTTTCAGATATAATTTCAATCCATTATTTAAAGTCAGAACCAGATATATTATTTATTCACAGTATGGTCTATTCATGCAGTATCTCTATATGCACAGATAAAGGGTACACCTCTTTTTACCCCCATTACTAATTTATACGTCTTGAAAATGTTGCTGCCAGAAATGGTGGAAGAAAGAGTCATGTCACCTGATCTACATGTACGTTTTATCGCAGTAATATTCTGGACAAAAAAAGCAAAGGTCACACTTAAGATTGTAGCAAAGACTAAATGAAAAGTGAGCATGGATTACTAAACATCCATGTCCAGGTTGCCTAATGCTGTCAAATGTCAATCCTATTGGTCACTACATATTTGTTTCTTTCTTAGATTATATATTCAAACTCAACCCTGTTGAAAATATCTAATCCTATCACTCACTTTATTCTTTGCCTGATTTCGTAATGTCTCAATTGATATCAGCTTTCCTAACTATTTTCCCCAGTTCATCATTGTGACAGTCTCTTCACTTGTGCTGACATTAACATTCACTGTCTACCGGAAACCCTATTGCTAAACAACATTTGGTCCAAATCCTATACTCAGTCTTTTTTCTAAACCTACTGAGAATCTTCCGAATCCTACCGACTATCCCTTTTGACTGGAAGTTCTCTTCTACATTTAATCATCCATGGTACAAGGACCTAAGCCATTGTATATCGATTTACCTGACACATCAGTGCAGAACATAATTCAAAGCTACGTATCCCAATCAAGGGCCCAATGCCCTTTTGGGCTTCATATCTTAGCTAGATTTCTGTTTTCATACTCATATTTCACCTATATATTCTTGTAAATATTGCAGTTTCCCAATACCATTATTCATCGCGCAGAAAGATTCCTAATCCAAATCGAACATGTTAGTTAACCTAACCATACACTGTTCAGTCAATTTAACTTTACAGAAGAGCAGGGATAGAGTTGGTCTTACAATACAGGAATATAGGGGATCTTCCACATGCTGAGAAACTCAAAGGTCCATGCAGAAATGATTCCTGGAGAAGTTGTAAGCAGCTATGGAGGACCTAAGAGACCAAAAGTCATCCTCCATGGCAAACAACCTGGTCAGGATGAAGGGTTGTGTCTGAATCAGCTTCTCTCTTCTTAATGTAGAGAAGATGGACCAAACCAGGCCTGTGTGGATAGCTGTTCCCAGGTGCCAATGGTTGATATACCAATCTAACTTGTGAAAGTGTCACAGGAAGTAGGGGCAGCCTCCATCTCATGGGACCCTTGAAAGCAATTGTTTGGACAAAGTGGTTGCCACGGCAGTAACCTCATTCAGTTCCTGAATGAAGTGACCTACCTCTCTTCCTTGATGACGGATCTCTCCGAACTTGGGATCCAGGAAGCCAGGTACCCAGAGTCAGTCCCAGTTTCTTTCCCAGTGGGCTCAGTTGTTTGGAATAACCAAGGACAGAGTAAGTCTTCCTTGGTACCTACTGATGTGAGGATTGCCAAATGCCAGGAGAGCTCTGAAAAGGGGAATTTCCTGAGAAAGCAGGTAGTGGCTCACCACTGGCTCCTGAAAACTTCACAGTGTTGGCCAAGGATACCAGATCTGAGAAGGACAGGCCATTTCAAGGAAACATAGTATGGCCCATCAGTCAGAGTACATTCCAATTAGTCACAGACCTACTTGAATAAAGGAGGTGTCGTTGTGGGTGTGGTTGTGATTTTGTGGTTTAGTCTCATGTTCTGAGAATAGGTAAGAAAGGCGGTTTGTTTGTTTTGGAGTGGACTGTTTATAGTAAGTCATTTGACAAGGCGATTGTTTGTATGCCTGTGTATCCCACTGTGTGCGTGGTTGTAGACATTATAAAAGATAATGCATCAATGGATGTGTCCTGTCTAGTAGAAAGCTTGCCAACATTCATCCTGCCCAATTTATGAGTGGACTGCAGGTTGCTTTAGGGACGGGCAACACCTACTATCTTCCGGAGTTCCTGTTTCCTTCCTGAATTCTGGCCACTCTTCAGAGTAGGCTCATTGTTTTCTGTCCATGATATGTACCACCTCCAAGCTCTGTGACATTGCCATATAATGGATAGCTGAAGGGAATAGCAAGCATCTCAGAAAACTCAGATATCAGTGTGACAAAGAAAGTCTCAGTAGAGAAACCCTGCTTTGGGCCTTTTGCTTACCTATTTTTCTGTTGCTCTGAGTGTCAGGAAGGTCTTTGCCTCAGGCCACACCTTTGTGAACCCTGAAGAAAACAGTTTTCAAATGGAAATGAATGGGCATCACCTGTGGCTCTTTGCTTAATTGCTTTGGAAAAGGATGTGTCTGAATCAGCCTCTTGGCCCTGTGTGAGGCAGTGGCTTAGATTCTTAGCACCTGATGGATCAAAAGAAAGATCCCATGTGTCCATCCAAAACAAAAATGGCAAATATTCACTCATTGTGAATGAATTCTTTTACATTCCTCTGTTAGGATCCTGAATTCCATCAAGGGAGAATAGGAATCCTTTCGGCCAAATGAGTTCTTCAAATCTCTGCAGAGGGGCTTGCGTTTTTTCATGACTCAAATTCACATAAAGAATCTAAACCACAGAGTCAGAAGGCCTCAAATTGAAAAAGCTGAGCAGTATTAATGGCAGGCCTATTTGATCACTCCTGGTTTACAGGAAGTGTGTCCAGGCCACCTTGATGTTAGACAAATGAGGGGAACAGGACCTTAATTTGGACACTGACTTGGGCTGTGGACCTCATTGAAAACTCCAGCCAGACGTTATAAGGAGTGTCTATATGGAAGAAGATGAGGACAATGTGTGAGTGTTTTGGTTTTAATTGTGGTCATTTGTGTGGCGGTTGGAAGAGATGACTGTTCCACTGGGCTTGAACTCTGGTGTGATTCCCCTTAGAGACTGAGTTCTTTAACTGACCTCAGAGAAGTATTGCCATGAATTGTGTTGGGATTTTAGGGGCCACACATGAGAGTCGCCCTTGGAACCTGAGATCTAGGCCCAGGTTGGATTTCCACAGAACACTGGGAATTTCAGCCCGGATATTACATACAATTTTTCTTAAAGACTTGGCAGCCATATTTGAGTTTAAAACACACATGGACCTCACATTGTAGATCTCAATGGGCCTGGCTTCATGTGACATTTTGGCCACCCTTAGGGAAACCATGCCTGTGAGAGTGCTCCAGTGCTTTCATTGAAATTAGCTTCTTCACCATTTAATGGTTCCTGAATTAATTGAAGCCCTCAGAGCCGCAAACTTCATCCGTGAAAAATGGCTAGAAAATTACCATGAAATTTTTGATATTTTCATGTTCAGCTGGCACTGAAATAACTTTGGATGTCCTGTTTCTGATCCTGAGTATACCAGACACTGCCTTGATTGACTTTGTTTCATGAAAATGGTGTAGAACAGATATGCCAGTAAGTTGGAGCCTGGTGAGTAGTTGGCCTAGAGCAGTGGTATGCAATTGTCTGATAAAACATCTGTGTTGTGGCCATGTGGATCAGCCATTGGCTTCCAAATGGCTTGTGACTGACATGGTGCAGCCAGCAGACCCATATATGTAAAGGCATCTTGTTATATGGAGAGGATTCACTGCAATGTTCAGAATCATATTGCTATTCTCAAGGGGGCAATCTACGTGGGATAGAACCTTGGTTGGTGCATTCTCCTGAAGACCCTGACTCACCACACCTTAAAGAACTCCCTCCACCACTCTGTCCCATTTTAACTCCTTGTATTTCTTGAAGCAAATACCAAACTCCCAGTGGAGCAGCGAGAAACACCACGAAAAGTGGAGGATGACCAATTGGCTTCACAGTCCACACTGAAAGACACTTAGACCCCAGTGTCCATAGTTTACCTACAAAGAGAGAATTCAGCACTGCTGCCTCATGTTCATTGGATAATAAGAAACCATGTCCTCCAAGTAACATAGATGCAGACCCAGCTTTGATGGTCTCTCTACAAATGAACTAAATCTCCTCAGAACATCAAATATTTCAAGTGCCCACCCTTAGAGGCAGTTTCTCAAAAAGTATGTAGGCCAGCAGAGCTGCATGTTTGTGGAATGTTTACCCTGTCCCTTATTTTTAGAATCTTCTCTACCACCTCCAAAGTTGTAAACTCCTGAGTATTCTCCATTCCAGATATATATTCACAGATTTTCTAACTCTTATCCTCTAATTGTGTCTTACTTGAGGAGAGTGTAATGTCAAGGCATTGTTCTGGATGAAAGTGGGAAGAATTTTGTGTAGCACATATTTGCATACACATTGGATTCAATTTCCTATTTTCCATTAGAAATGCTGAATCCCTGAAACTAACATATACCCTATTAGACTCTGACTACTAATCCTAATATGATAAAGAAAAATAACACAAACAGAATAGAAATACAGGCAGTTTAGAGGAGGTATGTTTTATAGTTGGAATTGCCTTTTGCATGGTATAGTGTAGCAGTTATAAATCTAGTCAATTATTTGTTGAAATAGTTCTCCATGCGTTTTTAAAGTTAACAAATAATGAATTCCTGTCCCCCTTTCTCTGTAGCCTATTCAGCACACGTATTTTTATATGCACATATAGAATCCTACCTGGTACCCCACGTACATTCTTGTGAGGTGGCTGATTTGGCAGATACAAATTGGAAGAAGAGATCACTCCTCCTAAATGCTGCTTGAACATTTAATTCAAATGTGAGTGAGCTTCCTAGTTGAACAACATTATACATAAATCAATGTTCAGAAAATGAATATATTTGGATCTGTGGATGATATACATTTCATGGTGAATTTCGTTTGGCATATATATTGCAATTTTTAATGTCTCTCTCTGTTTGTGTATATGAATATGTATATATATATATAGATACACTCTCAAGATTTTTCAAAACATGAAATATGTGTCTGATTACACACTTCCTAAATTCATTCATATTTATGTTGTGGATTTATAATCAACTTTTCACAAGATTATTCTCAGAAATATTCATCCACCTGAAATACTTATTTGTTTCTTAGTACTGTTTCCACCCCAGATATGCATTCACGGATTTTCAAACTCTTCTACTCTAATTGTGTCTTACTTGGGGTGAAGGTAATGTAAAGGCATTGTTCTGAATGAGAGTGGGAAGATAATTGTGTAGCATATATTTTATACACATTGGATTCATTTTCCTATATTCCATTGAATATACTGAATCCCTGACAATAACCCATACCCTACTATACTCTGTCTACTAATCCAAACATGATGGAGAAAAACATCCCAAACATAATAGAAATACAAGCAGTTTAGAGGAGGCATGGGGTATAGTTGGACTTGCCATTTGCATGATAAATGGTAGGTGTTATAAATCTAGTCAATTTTTAATTGAAATAGTTCTCCATGTGTTGTTAAAATTAACAAATATGTAAATTCCTCTCCCTTTCTCTGTAGCCTATTCAGCACATTTATTTTTATATGCTTATATAGAATTCTACCTGGTATCACACGTTCATTTTTGTGAGGTGACTGACTTGGCAGATACAACTTGTGAGAAGAGATCACTCCTCTAAACGCTGTTGGAACTGAAAATTCAAACTATGGGTGAGCTTTCTAGTAGAACAACATTATACATAAATCCTTGTTCAGTAAAATAAATATTTTTGCATCTGTGGATGCTATATATTTTATGATGAACTTCGATTGGCATATATATAACTACATTTAAATGTCTGTGTGTGTGTTTTGTGTGTGTGTGTGTGTGTGTGTGTGTGTGTATATATATATATATATAGACACATATATATGTATATACACATATATATAATTATGAATATATATATATATATATATATATATATATATATATATACACTGTCCTGATTTTTAAAATATGAAATATATGTTTCTTAAATACACTCCCTAAGTTAATCCATGTTCAAAAATGTGGATTTATAATAAACTTTTCACAAAATTATTCTCAGAAATATTCATCCACCTGAAATACACATTTGTTTCATAGTTCTGAAAACTAACTTCAGTAAATGGTGCTTACAAATCCTAATATTTGTACAGTAACTGACCCAGATTAACATCAATCAAGTAGATTCGTATGGGACATGATGTGTATTCTGACGTTTATTTTCATTCAACACTGGTACATTACTATTTCTTCAGTTTTTACAAATCATAGGAAATATATACTTCATCCACAAGTTCACAAATTTATACGCATTTGTTTCACAATCACTTCCTGCTTCATGAAACATGTATTCCTCCAGGTTTCTAGACTGGTCTTTTCATGAGACTTCTTTCCAAACACATTATTTTCGATTTCCATCATCACTTTTGAAGCAAAACTCACACACCCTTCATGATAAACCATAACCTTAATGTGGCCATTAGATATATAACTGGTTGGAATGAATGTTTGTATGTCAATATAAGATTTCCTGTATTTTTTCAGATATAATTTCAATCCATTATTTAAAGTCAGAACCAGATATATTATTTATTCACAGTATGGTCTATTCATGCAGTATCTCTATATGCACAGATAAAGGGTACACCTCTTTTTACCCCCATTACTAATTTATACGTCTTGAAACTGTTGCTGCCAGAAATGGTGGAAGAAAGAGTCATGTCACCTGATCTACATGTACGTTTTATCACAGTAATATTCTGGACAAAAAAAGCAAAGGTCACACTTAAGATTGTAGCAAAGACTAAATGAAAAGTGAGCATGGATTACTAAACATCCATGTCCAGGTTGCCTAATGCTGTCAAATGTCAATCCTATTGGTCACTGCATATTTGTTTCTTTCTTAGATTATATATTCAAACTCAACCCTGTTGAAAATATCTAATCCTATCACTCACTTTATACTTTACCTGATTTCGTAATGTCTCTATTGATATCAGCTTTCCTAACTATTTTCCCCAGTTCATCATTGTGACAGTCTCTTCACTTGTGCTGACATTAACATTCACTGTCTACCGGAAACCCTATTGCTAAACAACATTTGGTCCAAATCCTATACTCAGTCTTTTTTCTAAACCTACTGAGAATCTTCCGAATCCTACCAACTATCCCTTTTGACTGGAAGTTCTCTTCTACATTTAATCATCCATGGTACAAGGACCTAAGCCATTGTATATCGATTTACCTGACACATCAGTGCAGAACATAATTCAAAGCTACGTATCCCAATCAAGGGCCCAATGCCCTTTTGGGCTTCATATCTTAGCTAGATTTCTGTTTTCATACTCATATTTCACCTATATATTCTTGTAAATATTGCAGTTTCCCAATACCATTATTCATCGCACAGAAAGATTCCTAATCCAAATCGAACGTGTTAGTTAACCTAACAATACACTGTTCAGTCAATTTAACTTTACAGAAGAGCAGGGATAGAGTTGGTCTTACAATACAGGAATATAGGGGATCTTCCACATGCTGAGAAACTCAAAGGTCCATGCAGAAATGATTCCTGGAGAAGTTGTAAGCAGCTATGGAGGACCTAAGAGACCAAAAGTCATCCTCCATGGCAAACAACCTAGTCAGGATGAAGGGTTGTGTCTGAATCAGCTTCTCTCTTCTTAATGTAGAGAAGATGGACCAAACCAGGCTTGTGTGGATACCTGTTCCCAGGTGCCAATGGTTGATATACCAATCTAACTTGTGAAAGTGTCACAGGAAGTAGGGGCAGCCTCCATCTCATGGGACCCTTGAAAGCAATTGTTAGGACAAAGTGGTTGCCACGGCAGTAACCTCATTCAGTTCCTGAATGAAGTGACCTACCTCTCTTCCTTGATGACGGATCTCTCCGAACTTGGGATCCAGGAAGCCAGGCACCCAGAGTCAGTCCCAGTTTCTTTCCCAGTGGGCTCAGTTGTTTGGAATAACCAAGGACAGAGTAAGTCTTCCTTGGTACCTACTGATGTGAGGATTGCCAAATGCCAGGAGAGTTCTGAAAAGGGGAATTTCCTTAGAAAGCAGGTAGTGGCTCACCACTGGCTCCTGAAAACTTCACAGTGTTGGCCAAGGAGACCAGATCTGAGAAGGACAGGCCATTTCAAGGAAACATAGTATGGCCCATCAGTCAGAGTACATTCCAATTAGTCACAGACCTACTTGAATAAAGGAGGTGTCGTTGTGGGTGTGGTTGTGATTTTGTGGTTTAGTCTCATGTTCTGAGAATAGGTAAGAAAGGCGGTTTGTTTGTTTTGGAGTGGACTGTTTATAGTAAGTCATTTGACAAGGCGATTGTTGGTATGCCTGTGTATCCCACTGTGTCCGTGATTGTAGACATTATAAAAGATAATGCATCAATGGATGTGTCCTGTCTAGTAGAAAGTTTGCCAACATTCATCCTGTCCAATTTATGAGTGGACTGCAGGTTGCTTTAGGGACGGGCAACACCCACTATCTTCTGAAGTTCCTGTTTTCTTCCTGAATTCTGGCCACTCTTCAGAGTAGGCTCATGGTTTTCTGTCCAAGATATGTACCACCTCCAAGCTCTGTGACATGTCCATGTACTGGATAGCTGAATGGAATAGCAAGCATCTCAGAAAACTCAGATAACTGTGTGACAAAGAAAGTCTCAGTAGAGAAACCCTGCTTTGGGCCTTTTGCTTACCTATTTTTCTGTTGCTCTGAGTTTCAGGAAGGTCTTTGCCTCAGTCCACCAATTTGTGAAGCCTTAAGAAAACAGTTTTCAAATGGAAATGAATGGGCATCACCTGTGTATCTTTGCTTAATTGCTTTGGAAAGGGATGTGTCTGAATCAGCCACTTGGCCCTGTGTAAGGCAGTGGCTTAGATTCTCAGCACCTGTTGAAACTAAAGAAAGATTCCATGTGTGCTTTCAAAACCAAAATGGCAAAAAGATCAGTCACTGTGTATGGAGTATCTTGCCTTACTCTGATAGGTTTCTGATCTCCATCAAGTGAGAATATGGATCCTTTGAGTCAAATGAGTTCTTCAAAGCCCTGGAGAGGCTAGCCCATATGAGCTTGGGTTTTTTCATTATTCCAAATCACATAAAGAATCTATACCTGACAGTCAGTAGGCCTCAAATTGGAGAAGCAGAGCAGTATTAAGGCCAGGCTTATTTTATCACTCCTGGTTCACAGGAATGCTGTCCAGGCCTAGCTGACTTTAAGCAAATAAGGGACAAGGGAGCTTGTTTTGGATACCGTCTTGTGCTGCACCCCTCATGGAAACCTCCAGCCAGAGGTTATAATGAGTGTCTATATGGAAGAAGGTGAGGACCATGTGGGAGTGTTTTGGTTTTAATTGTGTTCATTTGTGTAGCAGTTGGAAGAAATGACTGGATCCACCAGGGCTGGAACTTTGGTATGATTCCCCTTAGAGACTGAGTTCTGAAACTGACCTCAGAGAAGTATTGTCATGAATTGTGTTGCGATTTTAGAATGCCACGCATGAGAGTCGCCCTTGGAAACTGAAATCTAGGCCAAGGGTGGCTTTCGACTGATCACTGGGAATCTCAGCCAGGATATCACATGATTTTATTCTGAAAGACTTGACAGGCATAGTTGAGAGTCAAAACACACATGGACCTCACATTGTAGACCTCAATGGGCTGGGCTTCATGTGACCGTTTGGCTACTCTTTGGGAAGCCTTGCCTTTGAGAGTTCTCCAGAGCATTCATTGAAATGAGGTTCCTCAACATTAAATGGTTCCTGAATGAATTGAAACCCACAGTTTCTCCAACTTCATCCTTGAAAAGTGGCTAGATAAACATCCTGAAATTTTTAAAACTCCCATGACCAGGTGGCACTGGAAAACCTTTGGATTTCCTGTTGCTCATCATGAGTGTACCAGACAGTGCCTTGATTGACTGGGTTTCATGAAAATGGTGAAGAACAGAGATGCCAGTAATTTGCACTGCTGAATAGTGGGCCCAGAGCAGTGGTGTGCAGGTGTGTGATTAAATATCTGAGGTGGGGCCGTGTGGATTTCCAATTGACTTCCAAATGCCTTTTGGCTGCCATGGTGCATCCAGCAGAACCTTACATGTTAAGGCATCTTATTATATGGAGAGGTTTCAAGGCAATGTTCAGAATCAGGTGGGTATGGTCAAGGAAAAAGCTATGTGAAATAGAAGCCTGGTTGGTGCATTCTCCTGCAGTTTCTGACCCACCACACGTGACAGAACTCCCTCCAGCACTGTGTCGCAGTTGAACTCCTTGTATTTCGTGAAGCAAATACCAAACTCCCAGTGCAGCACCAAGAAACACCACAAAAATGGAGGATGATCAAATGGCTTCACAGTCCACACAGGGAGACACTTAGCCCCCAATGGCCACAGTTTACCTACCAAGAGATAATTCAGCACTGCTGCCTCATGTTCATTGGAAAATAAGAAACCATGCTCTCCATTCACATAGATGCAGACCCAGCTTTGATGGTCTCACTAGAAAAGAAGCTAAACCTTCTGACAGCAAAATATATTTAAAGTATTCAACCTCAGAGGCAGTTTCTCAAGAAGTCTTTAGGCCAGCAGAGCTCTATGTTTGTGGAGTGTTTACCTCTTAGACCAGGATGTAAGAAAAGAACACTGACTCCAATTAAAATCAAATTAAAGTAAGCTTATTATTTCCACTGGCTGGGCTGCCACTCCCTCCCAAAATTGCGAGAACAAGAGAGCAACCCCACCTTTACTACAGCCCAGGTTTGTAGCCCAGAAAGTTACACAAAAATGGGGTAACAGATAATAGAACTCTGACAAGCATCACACTAATGGGAGTTTACTTTTTTTTTTTTTTTGCTAGCCCCAACATCAAAATTTATGAGGACCATTAGAGCCTCAGAGACGGTCATTGTCTGGCCACAAAAGGCCAATATTTATGAGGTGTGACAAAGTTTAAGAGAAGGCTGCTATCTGGTCAGAGAGCCATGCACGGGTGAGTTCAAGGCACGGGCAGTCATTCCAAGCAGGTTCAGAATTTGCAGTAATTTACAGTAAAGCCAAAATGATTTTTTCATGGCTTTGTTGCAAGATGACTCCCAATTTTAATAAAAGGTAAGGTTGGGTGTATCATTCCCCCCTTTTCTTATGTGTCCCTTTGTAATCCTTGATAGGTTAGTGGAAAAGCACTGAGGAAATTATAATCCCTCAGTTAACAGTCACCAAATTTTTAGAACTCACCGAAAACCAGTCTCCCTGATATTACCTGACTTAATTAATTACTTATATTGATAGTCTATTTATTTTTGGCTCCATTGGTGTAAGTAGAGAGTCGTCTCTCATTTTGGCTTTTTCTCACCTGAGAAAGGGTGACATGAGTGTGCATGGCGTGAGGGACATGAGTTGCCTTTTTGAAGTCAGTTCTTTTTGAAGTCTTGTTGAGGAAGAACAGGTTGTAAAGTCATCTGGGGATGGGTTCTTCTATGAGAGAAACAAAAAACATGAGTATTGAATAAATGTTGCAGTAGCTGGATCATGTCACTGTATGAAGTACCCTCACCAGTCTTTAATATCCCCAATTATCAGGACTGTGAACTTAATATTTAACTTTTAGTGATACAGTTGTCCCTCCCCATAATATACAGTTTAATAATTTAATGTCATCTGATTTTGCAGAATCCTTTCACTAGTATGACCTCTGTGTTTAATAGAGAAACATTTAATTCTGTTACTCAGGGCTGGATAATTGTACTAGCAAACACCAAGCCTACCTGTGTAGGTTAGGAATATCTGTAGGCCTTAAACTAAAAACTTCTGCCTCTGGCAGCTCCTCTTGATAGTCTATTTTTATAGTTATCAGGCATTCCTCTCTGAGAATCCTTCTTTGTAGCCAACAGTTTTACTTATTTTGGGAGGCTAACATAAAGTGTATACCTTAAAATATTATTATTATTATTATTATTATTATTATTATTATTATTATTATTATTTAAAATGCCCAGGATTGGCTGTATTTTGGTTTTAACTGTCTTTGCTAAGTGTTTAAGATGAAGCAGTCAAACTGACTTTTGTTTCTATCTATTGTTAGCAGTCAGCTGAGCTTTTATGGGAGTCATTTTTTGGGAAACTTGAGAGCAGCTTCTCAGTTCTGCTAGTGCAATTTGAGCTATGTGGGTCCAGGTCTTGCTTGACCATGTGGCTTCCCTCAGAAGCATCAGGGATGTCTCCCTTTCCTGATGACTCACCTCTTTGTAGCAAATGCACTGATTGGCTTTCTGTTCTCCAGTGGTCTCATTAATCTCTCTGATTGGGAGGTTATGTGGCCCAGAGTTGCAAAGCTCATAGAGAAATCCCTTGTTCCCTGGATTCAGACTGACTCAGAGGGCAAGAGTCAAATATCGTTTTTTTTTGGACCTTTTTATTTAACTTTAATTTTCAATCCTAATCTGAAACAACCAGCAAATGAATTTTAACAGCCATATATTAAGAGTACTGTGCTTTAATGTTTATAAGTTTATAATTATTTATATATTATTAATTGGGATCTTATTATTCTGTCTGTCTTGTAGTTGATGACTTATTATCTTAAATTAACCCATGTTGTGTTCTTAAAGCAACACTTCTGTAAAACACCAACAGGGAATCTTTAGATCACTTATAAGGAAATTAAAAAATAAAATTTTTTTAACAAGAGTAAAAATACTTAGTTCATGTAATAGCTACCCTGAATTTTTGGGGTGAGTTATATATTATATCATCTTTTTGAGATCCTAGTAATCTTGACAGAAAAAAAAATTTGAACATAACTTTAAATGAAATAAAATCTGAGCTACTGCTTTCGTAGTCATTCTCACATGTAGTAAGATGGGACACAGAGTCTTATCTCAGGTAAGCAGTTCTCCTTATAAACCTTAAATGCTTTAGTTCTAAAGCTGATCTTTGTTTTTTAAATATCATTTTACAAAGTTTACATAAATTTTTTGAGGTCACATGAACATTAGCTCACACCATATGATATCACATTTAAAACATGAATTAAAGTACGGCTGAAAGATTTTAACCTTTACATAGATTAGGGTCTCATTAACTTAAAAATACATTTAAATTGTTCCACAATGTAAAAAGTAACATAAAACTTTACATATATTATTGATAACAGGTAAATAAATCCCCAATGTATATTTTATTTACCATACAACTTCAGAACACCTGCTTGATATAATGCTCTTTTAAAGTTTCTACCTTATAGAGTTTTATAACTGGAAGATATGAGCACATTAATAGCATCACAATTACATTGATGTTTCTACATTAACCAAGTTTAGCTTTTAAAGAAATGGCAGTACAGTGCTCTAAAATAACAGTTCTTAATTAAACAGTTGTTTAATTTTTATGGTTGCCTGCTCTAGAAAATTTAAATCTTAATAAACTAAATGTTATGGGTAAACTTATGTTTAAGAAATTTTTGTCTCTTTAACACATGACTGATTTTTACAATCTTATACAGACTTTAGTACAAACTTATACAGACCTTAGTATATCAATCAGATATCAAACAAAAGTACACATGAATGAGTAATCCCATATCAAATTTACTTTACTTATTTATCAAAATATTAGACAAATGTTTTGAACAGTGTAAGCCATTTTTTTGATTGAAAGAAAAGTCCTGGAACATAGGCATATTAGACCTTTTGTAGACATTAATATTTTATTAGATTTTTGAACACCTAGAAAAACTTGTAAGCTTAAATTTAAAGAAATTTATATTTATCAGTTTACCCAATTTAAATTGAAACATTTAAATCACGTGAATTAAAGATCTTTGGATACACTTTTTAAAATTGTTTTTATGAGTGCTTTTTAATATGAGTGCTCCTTATATATGTTAATTTGTGTATCATATATATGATATACGGACATATGTATACATATATAGACATACAACACATAACAAATTGTGCACACATAATAAAAGTGAAGGCCTTGTAGCTTTTCACAGGTGAAATCTCCACTGCAATGATTTAAAAATTCCACAGTTGGTCAAAGATATTACTGATCAGAAAAACATTAACCTAGGTCTGTAGGAGCAAAATCATGAGCTCAAAAAATAAATAAAGAATCTAAGGAAAAAAATATGAGTCCTAGAAAAAATGACTGGCCAGTAATAAGTAAATACCATACAATTTACTTTTTTTTTCCTTAGGCCTCAAATAAGTCTCCTACTAAGTTTACAGGCTTCTTTCATTTGCATTTCAAAATAATCCCTGGCTGAGGTCTGGAATAAGCAGGAAAAAATGGCTATTCTGAGCAGAAACCTTAGGCCTAAGGTATTTTAACCATTATTTTCAGGTTAGGATGTTGAAAATTATGATACAAGTTTAAGATACAATTCACAAAATTTTATATCTTTACAAGTTGTTTTGTCAACAGATATCATACTATGATTTAGTATCCTTGTCCAAATTAATGCACTGGTACACACAGTGACATTTTCCCAGGCTACCTAATTTAAAATTGGTGAAAAAAAGACTGACTGATTGGGAAGTTACTTGCCAACTTGGAAGTAGAGTTCTTTAGTTTTCCATCCTAAGTATTTATGTTCTCTGGCATGAATTATCTAAAACCATAAACTAAACAATTACCTAAACCCGATTTTTAACTGCAAGATTGTGAAATGCTTCAAAAACCCATTCAGATACCAGATTGGTACAATGAAACATCATCATTTAGACACAAATTCAGCTAAGATCATTTCCAAGAAACAATTTATAATATTAACACATTATTGCACATGTCTTAAAAGGCCAGAAAAAAGGCACAAGACAGGCAGAAATGAACTCCAGACAATGGCTGACAGACAGAACCCTTTAAAACAGAGCAAATAAGAGAAAAATCTCCTTCCCCAGTGGCACCACAGATGTCCCCACAAGGGGACCAAATGTTTTCACAGAGGAGCAACCTGAAATGTAAAATAAAGTGTCTCCATGGTGACTTTACTGCATTTAGTGTCCCCTTTTTGTTTTTCTCTTTTTTTAAGAAGACAGAGGCGGCATTATCCTTACAGTGCAGGGAACGAAGGAGGGAATTCCCTGAATAAACAGGGCTTTGGCAGATGCTGGGAGATACTCAGTTCTTCATTCCCCAGCAGGCATTGCCATCTCCACTGGGTGTGCTCCAGGCAGCCAGCTAGGGGCTTCTCTCATTCTGCTTAACAAATGGTGGTAAAGTTCATGACAGTTCCTTAAAACACAGTCCAAAGGGGTGTCAGGCTTACTTGCTTTGTTACCCATTTTCACGTTCAATATCCTTAAGATTTTATCAAAGAAATCACAAAACAAAATGCACAAAAACAAAAAAACATATAGAACACAGAACAAAACACACACACACACACACACACACACAAAAAAAAAAAAAAAAAAAAAAAACAGAATCCCGGTGCCAAAACAGAAAAACAGAGGAGCAATTCAACGTCTTGCTAAAGCTCTGGGGTAGGAGCACGTGCGTGTCCCTCGGCACCTCTCTAACCTTGAAAGGAATTCCCTACAGAACGGAACAGAGGACAGAACGATTCTCATTACTGTCCTGGACAGGAGTGTATGTGAGCCTCCCCAGGCCACCTCTCTGTCATTAGAAGAGATCTCCCTTAACCAGATACAAGATGTTATCAAGGTGCCACTTACCTATGGAGGCCTCCTCCACCAGGTGCTTGCTAATAGTTTCAGTGCGGTGGTTCACTGCAGTGCTCCCCAGACCGACGGCTCACTCCAAGGCCTTGGAACATCTCAAGTTGTGCACCCCCTAGAGTGGCTCCCCAGCCCGTAGCCCTGGAGGGAAGGCCAGCTTCAGAATTTTCAGCAGTCTGGCCTTGTGATCTGGTCGGGCAGGGTCATCTCACTGGGGAACTCCAAAATGTTGGACTAGGATGCAAGAAAAGACCACTGACTCCAATTAAAATCAAATTAAGGCAAGCTTATTATTAAAACCGGCAAGGCTGCCTCTCCCTCCAAAAATGGAAGAACAAGACAGCAACACCACCTTTCCTACAGCCCAGCTATATAGCCCAGAAAGTTACACAAAAAGGGGGTTACAGATAACAGAACTTTGAAAGCATCACACTAATGGTAGTTTACATTTTTTTTGCTGGCCCCAACATCAGAAATTATGAGGACCATCAGAGACTCAGAGAGGGTCGTTGTCTGGCCTGGGAAGGCCAATATTTATTAGGTGTCACTAATGTTTCAGAGAGCACTGTTATCTGGTCAGAGAGCCAGGCATGGATGAGTTCAAGGCACGGGCACGCATTCCAAGCAGGTTCAGAATTTGCAGTAATTTATAGTAAAGCCCAAATTATCTTTTCATGGCTTTCTGGCAAGATGGCTCCCAATTCTAATAAAAGATCAGGTTGGGTCTATCAAGCCTGTCCTTTACTTTTGGAAATTCCTCTACAACCTGCAAGGTTGTGAACTCCTGACCATTTTACATTCCAGATATGTATTCACAGATTTTCTAACTCTTGTCCTCCAACTGTGTTTTACTTGGGGTGAAGGTAATATCAAGGCATTGTTCTGGATGAGAGTGGGAAGATTTTTGTGTAGCACATATTTGCATACACATTTAGGAGATCACTCCTCCTAAACACTGTTGGAACAGAAAATTCAATCTATGGGGGAGCTTCCTAGCTGAACAACATTATACATAAATTCAAGTTCATTAAATAAATAGTTTTGGATCAGTGGATGATATATATTTCAAGATGGATTTAAATTGGCATATATATTGCTACATTTTAATGTCCATGTGACTTTTGTGTTCATAATTTTTTGTGATTTATGTGGATTTATAATCAAATTTTCACAAGATTGTTCTCAGAAATATTCATCCAACTTAAATACATACTTTTTTTCCTAGTACTGAAAAGTAACTTCAGTGAATGGTGCATAAAAATCCTAATATTTCTACAGTAACTGACCCAGATTAACATCAATGCAAGTAGATTCCTATGGGACATGATGTGTATTTTGATGTTCATTTTTATTCATCACCGGTACATTACTATTTCTGCAGTTTATGCACATTATATATAGTATGATATATAATGTTCAATCACTTCCTGCTTGAGAACACATGTATTCTTACAGGTTTCTTGACTATTCTTTTCATGAGACTTCTTTCCAAACACATTATTTTTGATTTCCATAATCACTTTTGAAACAAAACTCACACACCTTTCAGGATAAACCACAACCATAATATTACCATTAGATGTATAACTGGTTGCAGTGAATGATTGTATATCAATGTGAGGTTTCTTTTATATTTTCAGATATCAATTCAATCCATTATTTAAAGTGGAACCAGTTATATTATTTATTCACATGATGGTCAATTGATGCATTATCAATATATTCTATGACACAGGGTATACCCCTTTGTACCCCCAATACTAATTTATATTTCTTCAAAATAGTGCTCCCAGAAATGGTGGAAGGAATACTCATGTCACCTGATCTACATATACATTTTATCACAATAATATTCTGGACACAAAATGCAAAGGTCACACTTATGATTTTACCAAAGCCTAAATAAAAAGTGAGCATGGATTAATAAAAACATCCATGTCCTGGTTACCTAATGCTCTCAAAAGTCAATCCAATTTGTGACAACATATTAGTTTCTGCCTAAGATTATATATTCAGACTCAAACCGTTGAAAATGTCTAAACAAATTACACACTTTATACTTTTACTGACTTCCTAATGTCTCTATTTATATCTGCTTTCCTACATATTTTCCCCAATTCGTCATTGTGCTGACATTTACATTCACTCTCTACCCGAAACCTTATTTGTAAAGAACTTTTGGTACAAATGCTATACTAACTCTTCTTTCTAAATCTACTGACTATCTTGCTAATCCTACAGACTATCCCTTTTTTATTGGATATTCTGTATGTTATTCAATCATCCAGTGTATAAGATCCTATTTCTTTGTATATCGATTTATCTGAGACATCTGTGCAGAATATAATTCAAAGCAAAGTATGCTACTCAAGGGCCCAATGTCCTACTTGGCTTCAAGTCTTCCCTAGATTTCTGTTTTCATACTTATATTACACCTATATATTCTTGTAAATATCTCAGGTTCCCAATACCATTATTCATCCAGCAGAATGATTCCTAACCCAAATAGAACATGATATTAACACTAACCATACACTGTTCCCTCAATCTAACTTTACAGCAGTGCAGGGATAGAGTTGGTCTTACAATACAGGAATATAGGGGATCTTCCACCTGCTGAGAATCTCAAAGATCCATGCAGAAATTATCCCTGAAGAAGATATAGAATGCTATGAAGGACCTGAGAGACCAAAAGTCATTTTCCATGGCAAATAACCTTGTCAGGATGAAGAGATGTGTCTGAATAAGCCTCTCGCATTTTAATGTAGACAAAATGGACAAAACCAAGCCTGTGTGGAGATCTCTCCCCCAGTACCTATGGTTGATATACCATTCTAACTTGTGAAAGTGTCACAGGAAGTAGGGGCAGCCTCCATCTCATGGGACCCTAGGAAGAAACTGTTAGGACAAAGTGTTTGCCAAGGCTGTGAGCTCATTCAGTTCATGAAGGAAGTGACCTACCTCACTTCTTTCTGATGGAACTCTCTGAACTTGGGATCCCGGAAACCAGGCACCCAGGGCCAGGCCCAGTAACAGTCACAGAGATCTCACTTGTTTGGATTTATCATGGAACGAGTCAGTCTTTCTTGGTACCTACAGATGTGAAGATGGCCAAATGCCAGAAAAAATCTGAAGAGGTGTCTTTCCTGAGAAAGCAGGTAGTGGCGGCTCAAAGCTGGCTCCTGACAACTTCACAGAGTGGGCCAAGGAGTCCAGATTTGAGAGCAGACAGGCCATTTCGGGTGAACAAAGAATGGCTCACCAGGCAGAGGACACTCCGGTTAGTAACAGACCTTCTTGGGGGAAGGAGGTGCATTTGTGGGAATGAGTGTGGGTTTGTGGTTTTGTCTCATGTTCTGAGAATACGTAGGAAAGTTGGTTTGTTTGTTTTGGAGTGGACTGTTTCTATTAAGTCATTTGACAAGGCAAGTGTTTCTATGTCTGTGTATCCCACTTTGTCCGTGGGTGTAGACATTACAAAAGAAAATGCAACAATGGATGTGTCCTGTCTAGGAGAAAGCTTCCCAACATTCACGCTGCCCAATTTATAAAAGGACAGTGGATTGCCTTATTTGTGGGCAAGACCTGCAATCTTCCTAAGTTCCTGTTTTCTTCCTGAATTCTGGCCACTCTCCAGAATAGGCTCATGATTTTGTGACCAAGATAGGTACAACCTCCAAGCTCTGTGACTTGGCCATGTATTGGATAGCTTAAGGGAATGGCAAGAATCTCAGAAAACTCAGATATCAGTGTTACCAGGAAAAGTCTCAGTGGAGAAACCCTGCTTTGGGACTTTTGCTTACCTATTGTTCTATAGCACTAAATGTCAGGAAGGTCTTTGCCAAGGCCACCCCGTTGTGAAGCCTGAATAAAACAGTTCTCTAATGCAAATGAATGGGCATCACCTGTCCCTCTTTGAGTAATTGATTTCGAAATGGATGTGTCTGAATCAGCCTGTTTGCCCTGTGTGAGGCTGTGGCTTAGATTCTCAGCACCTGATGGATCTAAAGAAAGATGCCATGTGTGCATCCAAAACCAAAATGGCAAAAAGAGCATTCATTATGGATGAAGTCTCTCGCCTTCCTCTGTAAGTTTCCTGACCTCCATAAGGTGAGAATAGGAATCCTTTGGGTCAAATGAGTTCTTCAAAGCCCTTCAGAGTCTAGCCCATTGGTGCTTGGGTTTTCTCATGACCCCAATCCACATGAAGAATCTAAACACCACAGTCAGTAGGCCTCAAATTGGAGAAGTGGAACAGTAATAATGGTAGGCCTATTTGATCACTCCTGGTTCACAGGAAGGGTTTCCAGGCCACCATGACGGGCAAGGGAGCTTATTTTGGACACTGTCTTGTCCAGCGCCCCTCATAGAAACCTCCAGCTAGAGGTTATGATGAGTGTCTATGTGGAAAAGATGAGGGCCATATGGGAGTGTTTTCGTTTAAATTTTGGTCATTTGTGTGGCGATTGGAAGAAATCACTGGGTCCACCTGGGCTTGAACTCTGGTGTGAATCCACATAGAGACTGAGTTCTGGAACTGACCTCAGAGAAGAATTGCCATGAGTTTTGTTGGGATTTTAGGAGGCCACGCATGAAAGTAGCCCTTATCAACTTAGATCAAGGCCACAGAGCACTGGGAATCTCAGCCAAGATAACCCATGATTTTCTTCTTAAAGTCTTGGCAGCCATAGTTGAGAGTTAAAACACACATGTACCTCACATTGTAGACTTCAATTGGACTGACTTCATGTGACCTTTTGTCCACTCTTTGGGAGGCCTTGCCTATGAGAGTTCTCCAGAGTTTCATTGAAATGAGCTTCCTCAACATTTAATGGTTTTTGAAACCCAAAGTTCCTCCAACTTCATCCTCGAAAAATGGCTAGATAAACACCATGAAATTTTTGAAATTCCCATGACCAGGTGGCACTGGAGAATCTTTGGGTGTCCTATTGCTGATCATGAGTGTATCAGACAGTGCCTTGACTGACTGGGTTTCATGAAAATTGTGTAGAACAGGGATGCCAGTAAGTTGGAACCTGCAAATTAGTGGGCCTAGAGCAGTGGTGTGAAGGTGTGTGATAAAACATGTGTGGTGGGGCTATGTGGATCTGCCATTTGCTTCCAAATGGCTTGTGACTGACATGGTACAGCCAGCAGAACCTTCCATGTAAAGGCATCTTTTTATATAGGGAGATTTCAAGGCAATGTTTAGAATCAGGTTGCTATGGACAAAGGGGCAACCCATGTGGGATAAAATCCTGGTTGGTGCATTCACATGCAGACCGTGAGCTCCACATGTGACAGAACTCCCTCCAGCACTGTGTCCCAGTTGATCTCCTTGTATTTCATGAAGAAAATACCAAAGTCCCAGTGCAGCAGCAAGAACCACCACGAAAAGTGGAGGAGGACCAAATGGCTTCACAGTTCACACGGTGAGTCACTTAGCTCCCAGTGGCCATAGTTTAACTACAAAGAGAGTATTCGCACTGCTGCCTCATGTTCATTGGAAAATTAGAAACAATGTCCTCCAGGTCACATAGATGCACACCCAGCTTTGATGGTCTCACTAGAAAGTAAGCTAAAGCTACTGACAACAACATATATTTCAAGTGCCCAACCTCAGAGGCAGTTTATCAAGAAGTCTTTAGGCCAGCAGAGCTCCATGTTTGTGGAGTGTTTACCATGTGCCTTACTTTTGGAAACTGCTCTACCACTTCCAAGGTTGTGAACTCCTGAGTATATTCCATTCCACATATGCATTCACAGATTTTCTAACTTTTCTCCTCTAATTGTGTCTTACTTGGGACGAAGTTAATGTCAAGGCATTGTTGTGGATGAGAGTGGGAAGATTTTTGTGTAGCACATATATGCATACACATTAGATTCATTTTCCAATTTTCCATTCAAAATACTTAATCCCTGACAGTAACTCATAAACTACTAGACTCTGACTGCTAATCCTAATATGATGGAGAAAACTAACCCAAACAGAATAGAAATACAAGCAGTTCAAAAAAGGCATGGTGTATAGTTGGACTTGCCATTTGCATTATGAAGGGTAGGTGTTATAAATCTAGTTAATTTTTAATTGAAATAGTTCTCCTTGTGTTTTTAAAGTTAATAAATATATAAATTCCTGTCTCCCTTTCTCTGTAGCCTATTCAGAACATGTAATTTTATATGCACATATAGAATCCTACCTGGTATCACATGTACATTCTTGTGAGGTGGCTGACTTGGCAGATACAAATTATGAGAAGAGATCACTCCTCCTAAACCCTGTTGGATCTTAAAATTCAACCTATGGGTGAGCTTCCTAGTTGAACAACATTAAACATAAATCCATGTTCAGTAAAAGAAATATTTTTGCATCTGTGGATGATATATATTTCATGATAAATTTCGATTGGCATATATATTGGTAATTTAATGTCTCTGTGTGTGTTTTTTTGTATATATATATATATATATATATATTCTCCAGATTTTTCAAAATATGAAATATATGTGTCTTATATACACTCCCTAAATTCATTCATGTTCATGTATATGGATTTATAATCAAGTATTCACAAGATTATTCTCAGAAATATTCATCCACATGAAATTCATATTTGTTTCCAGTACTGAAAACTAACTTCAGTTAATGTTGCATACAAATACTAATATTTGTACAGTAACTGACCCAGTTTAACATCAATGCAAGTAGATTACTATGGGACATGATGTGTATTTTGACGTTCATTTTTATTCAACACTGGTACATTACTATTTCTTCAATTTATGCACATCATAGGATATATATTTCATCCACAAATTAGCAAACTTATAGGCATTTGTTTCACTTTCAATAACTTCCTGCTTCAGAACACATGGATTCCTCCAGGTTTCTTGTCTGGTCTTTTCATGAGACTTCTTTCCAAACACATTATTTTCAACTTTCATAATCAGTTTTGAAACAAAACTCACACACTTTTCATGACAAACCATAATCCTAATATAACGTTTAGATGTATAACTGGTTGGAATGAATGTATGTGTATCAATATAAGATTTCCTGTATATTTTCAGATATCAATTGAATCCATTATTAAATTTGGAACCCATTTTAATATTTATTCACAGTATTGCCTATTCATGCATTATCTCTATATTCATATCACAGGGTACACCTATTTGTACCCCCAATATTAATTTGTACATTTGAACACAGAAGCAATGGTCACACTTATTATTTTACCAATGTGAATGTCAGGCGAGCATCGGAGGAAGAGACTACCAGGGACTGTCTAATGCAACAGCCAAAAGTTTATGGGGGTCCAGCATGCTGGGGCTCAGAGCTCCCTTGAATAGAGGAGAGAGCCCTGAGAACAGCTTAAGCAGAGCTTATATACTTTCCTTGGAGAGGGCAGGGAGGGAAGATTATTGATGGGTCAGGGCGAGTGGGTAGTTTGCGTGCAAATGGGTGAGGGAGTACATTCTGCAGTTTTGCAGTTGGTACAGCACATTCAGGGAACAAGATTAGCAAACAGTTCTCAAGATATCAACAGTGTTTTGTTAAGCATATCGTAAAACTGGAAGTGACAATTACCTATTTTATTTACCTTTCATTCCCCACTTTCTTTTGGTTACATTAAATCATAATAGTGATCATTGGGGATGTCACATTTTATGTCTGCTAGTGTGGTATATTGATTTCTGATTACCATAAGTTTAACTTGTCCAATTTGAGCTTGGAGAAAGGAAATTACACGGTTGAGCAAACAGGGTCCTACAGTTAGCAATAATGTGAGGATTATTAAGGGACCGGCCAGGGCTGATAAAAGCGTAGTTAACCAGGGGGACTCTGTGAACCAAGACTCAAACCACCCTTTTTGGGCCTCTCTCTCTTGTTGATGCTCTTCAATGCATCTTCTTAATTTAATCATAGATTCTTTTACAACTCCAGTATGGTAGGCATAATAACAACTTTCTTCCCTCAATGCAGGACAAAGGCCCCTTCTCTCATGAAGAGGAGGTCGAACCCTCGCCTGTTCCTTAAAACAACTTCAGAGAGAGAGGTTAAAGATTCTTGTAAAGCTGTGATGGTGGTTTTTTAATATCTTTAAGTTTTGGTGTATTGCTGCTTCTAATTGGGTCATTTGTTGTGTCCCATGGATTAGGGCAGTGGTACCTGTGCCCACCTCTGCAGCAACTACTATTCCTCATAGGATGGCTAAAGTGAAAGATACAGGTTGCCAGCAGAACCGGGTTGTATGCCCCCCTATTTGAAATTTAAATGATCCTGCCTCATGATAGAGCACTCGGGGAAACATCTGCACCATTAAATAATTAATCACATCTGTTGATAATTCTATGAATAAACAATGTTTAAGTATATAGAATTATACTGTTGTAGGTATGGACAAGGCAAGGCACCTAAGATAGCACCAAAGACAGGGAAACAGTCCTATTTGGTTGCAACCGGATATAGAGGGCATTGCTTCTATTGTAATCAATTAATCCCCTGAATCCCAAGTTTAGGTAGTTTCAGAATTTTGTACCCAACATGTAAGAGAAAAGACTCAGAAATTTACAGTCTGCAGAAGTTCACAAAAAGCAGTTTTTGGTTCTGTTTTTATTTTCCTCTTCTCTGGGAAAGATAACTTTTTAAGGACATCTGGGAGGGGGAGAGCTTTTTTCTTCTCTTTTATTTTCTCCCTGCCAGCTGTTACCATGGAGCCCAGTTGGTAACTTCTTTATCTTGGAAATGTAGCCATCTCTGGAAGCCTGAGTTCAAGGCCAGAGGCCTTGTTCACATATTTTGTGAAAAACTAGTAAGGGGGTGTCTAGCTTAGAAGTGCTGCTTTTTCCAGCCAGTGGCCAAGTATAACAGAGCAACACGAAAAGAGGAAGTTTATGTACACTGAACTCTTTTATAGGGACTTTGTTGCTGAAAGTCCTAAAGTCAGCCACGATGAAGACTTCTGGAGAAGGCCATTTAAGATTTTTCTGTGGGCCTGGTACAGAGGGGAAGACGGGGAAGGCGGGGGGTGAGAGCAGTTCTGTGGTTCTGAGAATGAGGAAAAAGAGATATAAAAGAATAATGGGAAAAGGGTTTGGGATTTTCCTGGCAACAAAACGTGAGCAGTAGAACAGGTAGAGCAGATGGGAAGACAGGAGTGAGTATCCCAAAAAGCCTGTGAGGGACATTAAATTCTTAGTAACCTGTTTTTAGTGATGACAAAGCAACTTTAAAGGCCATTTTCATTACAACTTGGATAGGCGTCTGAGGGCACTCCTCAGCTGGTTTGAGCTTTGGGTTAGCTGGTAAGAGGACCTGGTGGGACCCGGTGTGGGCACTGACAGGAGAAGAGAGGAGTGAGTGGGTGGAAGGGTACCTCAGTACCTGCTACCTCAGCAAAGGGGCAATGGTCTGAGAACCAGCGGAGGTTTGGGTTTTTGATCTAGTAATTGGAGGGGAGAAATCAGGTTGTTGATGTGAGAGTGACAGCAGAGAGTCTGGAGCAGAAGGATCTATTGGAGAAACATAGTTCATGATGTGAGCAAAGGACTGAAAAGGCATACACATAGGGGAATTTTCTTCCATCCTTTTGAGCACTTGCCGAAGTTGAAAAAGTCACACAGAATTTGAGGATCTAGACACCCCTCTGCGGGCCATCGGTTTTGGTTGTCTAATTGGTAATATGGCCAATGCTGTGAACTGAATTTGATGAGGAGTTTGGGTTCCACCAGGCAGCCCCTGTATGCTCACATCCCCATTACTTACGGAAGAAGATGGCTTTTCCCCCACACAGCCGTGGTTGTTTGTGGCTTTGATAGTCCACCGGGCAAACATAGTAATCTAGGCTAGCCAACCTGCATCAGGCTTGCGTGTCCCTACATCCATAATGTTTGTTTCCATTATCTATGGTACGGAAGAAATTTAATGGAATTTTAATGGGATCCTCTTCATCAGAGATATCCCAATTGGAAAGACGTATACTCAGCTGACAAATATCTGGGTGGAGAGATGGCCACCAGGTCCCTAAGGGGGCTGTATGCAAGACAGACCATACTTCTTGTCTAATAGGATTTGTGAGCAGCCATCGCTGCTGAATGGGCTGATGATGGTTAGGACTAGTGGTGGCCAAGGGGAGAGTCTATAGCCTTATCCACATGGACAATATGCAATTTGAAAGGGTTACCAGTCTTTTCCACTTTCAAGCCAGAGTCTGGACAGGGCGCAGGCTTGAGATGAGAATTAGGATCCAGGAAGTGATTCCGTCTACCTTTACCACTGTAGGTTTTATAAGTAGCACCTGGTATGGTCCTGTCCATCGGGGTTCCAGGGATGACACCTGAAGTCATATTATGTAGATGAAGTCTCTTATTTGATATCGATGTGGAGTCTCCTCTTCACCAGGTTGGTAGGCAGTGGCCAGCTGGTTTGACAGGTATCGCTGAGTTCTTTCAAGAGCTTTAAGTTTGTCAAGCAAGGGGGTGTGGAAGGGATCGGTAGGTCTTAGAGTTGGGGTTAGGTCCTTACTGGAGGAGGGGCCCCATAGAGAATTTCATAGGAGGTGAGGTTACTCAAAGAAACAGAGGGAGTATTTCTTGCATGAAACAGTGCATAAGGCAGGAGCATAGTCCAACCTTTGATGCCCTCTCTAAGCTTAATTTCGTTAAGGTCTCTTTAATGGTTCTATTAATTTTTTTTTAACCTGTCCTGAGCTCTGGGGTCTATAAGCACAATGTAACTTCCAATTTATTCCCAGGGTCCTGGCTAACCCCTTACTTACCTGGGCCATGAACGCCGGTCCATTATCAGACAATATACCCTTAGGTAGGCCGTATCATGGAAAAATATCTTTCAGGATTTTTTACCACCATTTGTGCCTTTTTTTGTGTGGAAGGCTTCAATCCATCCTGAAAATATATCTACAAACACTAGGAGATATTGAAGTCCATACCTCGCTGGCTTAATTTCAGTAAAGTCCACTTCCCAGAATTGTCCTGGTCTGGTTATTCATAGGTGCTTTTTTGCAGGAAGCTTGGAAGGGTAAGCATTAACCTATTGACAGAACGGACAGGGTTTTGTTACCCGTTCAGTTATGTCCTTTCGCTGTGAGTCGGTTAGTGGAAAACTCTGTTCTTGATCCTTCAGGAATGCCTGCAGTTTCTTTGAACCAAGGTGTGTGAATTGATGTACATTTTTAACGTAGTGTAGGGATTTCTGAAATTGCAGGCTTGGCTCAGTGAACTTGAGGAGTTCAGTGCCAGTGTTGTTAGATGTTATCAAAAGCTTGCTGGTGCTCAGGGGTCCATTGGAATTGGGCATCTCCCTTTAACAGCGGGTATAAAGGAGAAGTTAAGGACACAAACACAGGAATCCATAACCTGCAAAACCCAGTAGTCCCAAGAAACTCTCTGTGTTGTCTGCTGCTGGGGGGGGGGGTGTTTCTGCACAACCGTTTGTTTTCTGGGCTCAGTGAGCCATCGTTTACCACCCCTAAGGGAATAGCTCAGGAAGACTACTTCTTGCTGGCAAATTTGGGGTTTTTTGGAAGAAGCTCTATACCCGAGTTGAGCAAGCTTATATAATAGTGCTTGGTTCTCAGACTCACAGTTTTCCTTGGTGTTGGCTGCAGTAGCAGGTCATCCACGTATTGAAGCTGGGTGACTTCAGGGTGCATAGGTCTGAAGTTGTTGACATCTCTGTGGAGGGCTTCATCAAAGAGAGTGGGGGAGTTTTTGAACCCCTGTGGGAGTCTAGTCCATGTTAGTTTACCATACGTTCCGGTTTCTGGGTCTACCCACTCAAAAGCAAACAGCAACTGACTGTCTTTATGCAGAGGTATGCAATAGATAGCATCTTTATGTCCATACCATTTCTACTCAGGGTTCAGAGTGATAAGCAGATTGTACGAATTATTGCCCATGGGGTGAATGTCCTGCACTCTGTTGTTGATCTCTCTTAGGTCTTGTATGGGGGATAGTCCCCAGTTCCTGGATTTTTTACCGGTAGCAGGGGAGTGTTCCAGGCCGATTGACAGGGCCTTAGGACCCTAAGGCCAGATATTTCTGAATATGGGGCCTTATCCCATCTTTACCTTTTTTGCTCAGAGGATGTTGTTTGACATTGATTGTGGAGGCTGAGGTTTTTAACTCCACTGTTCTTGGAGGTTGTTTCATGGCTAGGCCTAACCCAACAATTTTGCCCAGGCATCTGGGTAATCTGTTATCCATTTCTGGGGTAGCTTGCCTGTTTGATCAGTCTTGGGGTGTGTGAAAAGTGGATGTTCATCTTCGACTGACATTTATAAAGCCATGACTATAGGAGTTTTTAATGAAGGATTTAGAAATTTCATTTTGGGGCCTTCGGGGTTAAAAGTTGTTTTGTCCCGGAGCTTACTGAGCAGATCTCTGCCCATCAATGGGGCCAGGCATTCTGGGATTACTAGGAAGGAATGTTGGATTTTGTCTTTCCCCATGTCCATGGTCCTCTTAGTTGTGTAAGTCTGATATTTACTGCTGTTAGCCCTTTGAACTAGAGATCTTTTATTTGATAGAGGGCCCAGTGGGGCCTTAAGGGCTGAGTATACTGCTGCTGTATCCACTTCAAAGTTTATGGGGTCCCCTTCACTTCAAAAGTTACCCTGAGCTCAGGGAAGGGATCTGAGCCCCGACATTCTTAGTCAACCTCCAGAGTCAGAAAGGCTGTCTGGCGTGGCTTTCTCTTTCTAGGGCACTCTTTGGCTCAGTGTCCTTTTTCTTTACAGTAGGCACATTGATCTGAGGCCAAGGGTGGCATCTGGAGGGGACCCAGGTATCACTTCTTGTCTCCCTGTTTCTTAATTTCTGGCCTATTTATTGTTGTGACCAGGACATTAGTTAATACCTTAATCTGTCTTTTTCATCTCTCATCCTCCCTTTGCTCCCTTTCGTTCTCTCTGTTTCTCTCTTATAGGATACTTTCTCGGCTACTCTGACTAAATATCTCAAAGTCATATCTTGTAATCCATCTAAGTATTGTAACTTTCTTTTAATATCCAGATCAGCTTGCCCAATGAAGGCCATCATGGCATATGCCTTTTGATCCTCTGCCTGAAGATCGAAAGGAGTATATCTCCTATATGCCTCCATTATTCTCTCTAGAAACATAGAGGGATGTTCATCAGGCCCTTGAATAATCTCTCTTACCTTGGCCAAATTATTTGGTTGCCTAGCGGCCGGTTGGAAACCCACTATTAGGGCCCGGCAATAAGTGGACAGATGCTCCCTACCTTCAAAGGTGTCGGGGTCCCAGTTGGGTTAGTTCAAGGGGAAGCCAGCTTTGATTATGTTGGGAAGTTGTGTTGGTCACCCATCTGGTCCGAGGATATTTTTTTTTCTAGCTTCCAGGAAGTTTCTCTCTCATTCCTCTGTCATGAAGAGAATCCCTAGGATTTGTTGGCAGTCATCCCAAGTAGGCAGGTTTGAAAACGCCAGGGAGTTCTTTGAGTTCTTTTTGCCAGGCCAGCTTCCTCCAGAAAAGGAGGGGCTGTGTGTGTGACAAGGGGGAGTCATTTGGTGGGCGCTGGGCTGGCCTAGCTTCCTCCAGTGGCGGAGAGGCTGAGTCAGCAGCAGGGGAATCACTTAGAGGTTGTTGGGGGTTGGTGGACGAGGGCAGCGGATAAGAAGGCGAGGAGAGTCCAGTAGAGTCTTGAGACTCAGGGAGAAGAGAGGGTGGAGGAGGAGGAGCAGAGGGTTGAGAGATAGAATCATGGTGGAAGGAGTAAGAGCGGGGGCAGAGACAAGGAAAAGCTTCACCCATGGAGGAGGAGATTTGCAGAGGTCCTGCAAAGTTGAGATATATGGCTGTTGATCTGGATGTCCATGTGGCCCAGTTGAAATACAAAATCTCTGACTTTTCGAATTAGTGGGACGTAGATGTTTCTAGGGGCTATGCAACTCCAAAGGTGGGTCATTCTGAGGCACAGAGGGTCTGCCAGGTCCAGCGATTTACTGAAAAAGAAAGATTCTGGGCCCTTAAGCGGACTTTGTTCCAGTGATCAAGGGTCAGGAAGAGAGGTGTTGAAGTTCTCTGTTCCAAAATGAGAGATACACAAACAGTGAAAGCAACGACACACTACACTGACAAGACAAGACAATAAAGTCAGGCATTGGACGTCCAATACTGAGGCCAGGCCTGAGTAGCCGGCAAAACCTGATGGGCTGGCAATACTGAATCCGAAGCAAAATATCACTGAGTCAAGGAGACTATTGTTCCTCGATTTCCTGAGTCCTCTGGGGCATCCCCCAGGGACGTGGCCTGTGGCTCTGTGACACGTATGTCAGCCTCTGTCAGAGAGAGCTCACGCTCATCACCCATAGCCATTTTGCCAAGCCCTAACCTGAAACCTAAAACCAAAAAGAGTTCCCTTACTTACCCTGAAAGGAGCCCCTTGGGGATCTTTCATCCGCTGCTGTCGGATCTTGCTGGTGCCTCCAGATGTAAAGGTCGGGCAAGCATCGGAGGAAGAGACCACCAAGAGAATGTCTCCTTCAACAGTAAATGGTTTATTATGGGTCCAGCATTCTGGGGCTCAGAGCTCACTTGAATAGAGCAGAGAGCAATGAGAACAGCTTAAGCAGAGCTTATATGCTTTCCTTGGAGAGGGCAGGGAGGGAAGTTTATTGATGGGTCAGGGCAAGTGGGTGGTTTGCGTGCAAACGGGTGAGGGTATACATTTGCAGTTTGGCAGTTGGGGACAGCACATTCTGGAAACAAGATTAGCAAACAGTCCTCAAGACTTCAACAGTGTTTTGTTAAGCATACAGAAAAACAGTAAGTAACAAGTACCTATTTTATTAACCTTTCACCAAAGCCTAAATGGAAAGTGAGCATGGATTACTAAACACATCCATGTCCAGGTTGCCTAATGCTTTCAAATCAATCCTATTGGTGACTACATATTTGTTTCTTCTTAAGATAATATATTCAACCTCAACCCTGTTGAAAATGACTAATCCTATCAGTCACTTTATATTTTGTCTGATTTCCTAATGTCTATTGATATCTGCTTTCCTACATATTTTCCCCAGTTCATCATTGTGACTGACTCTTCACATGTGCTGACATTTACATTCACTCTCTATCCGAAACCCTATTGCTAAAGAACTTTTGGTCCAAATCCTATATTACTCTTTTTTCTAACATACCGACTATCTTCCTAATCCTAAAGACTATCCCTTTTTGACTGGATGATCACTTCGACAATCAATCATCCAAGGTACAAGGTCCTATGCCATTGTATATTGATTTATCTGAGACATCCTTGCAGAACATAATTCAAAGCTAAGTATCCCAATCAACAGCCCAATGCCCTTCCTGGATTCAAATCTTATCTAGATTTCTGTTTTCAAACTTATATTTCACCAATATATTCTTGTAAATATCGCAAGTTCCCAATACCATTATTCATTAAGCAGAATGATTCCTAACTCAAATCAAACATGTTATTAAGCCTAACCATACATTCTTCCCTCAAACTAACTTTACAGAAGAGCCTAGACAGAGTTTGTCTTACAATACAGTAATGTAGGGGATCTCCCACCTGCTGAGAACATCAAAGGACCATGCAGAAATTATACCCTTAAGAAGTTGCAGGCAGCTATGAAGGACCTAAGAGGGAAAAAGTCATATTCCATGGCAAACAACCGGGTCAGTATGAAGAGATGTGTTTGAATCAGCCTCTCCTTTCTTAATGTAGAGAACTGATCAAACCATGCCTGTGTGGAGAGCTGTTTCCAGGTGCCTATGGTGGATATACCATTCTAACTTGTGAAAGTGTCAAAGGAAGTAGGGGCAGCCTCCATTTCATGGGACCTTTCGAAGCAACTGTTAGGACAAAGTGGTGGCCAAGGTAGTGACCTCATTCAGTTCCTGAAGGAAGTGACCTCACCTCTCTTCCTTGGTCATCAAAAACTCTGAAATTGTGATGCAGGAAGCCAGGCACCCAGAGCCAGTCCCAGTCCCAGTCCCAGTGGTCTCACTTGTTTGGATTTACCAAGGACAGAGTCAGTCTTCCTTGGTACCGACTGATATGAGGATTGTCAAATGGCAGAAGATCTCTGAAGAGGGGCCTTTCCTGAGAAAGCAGGTATTGGTTCACCGCTGGCTCCTGACAACTTCACAGAGTTGGCAAAGGAGACCAGATCTGAGAAAGGGCAGGCCATTTCAGGGCAACATAGTATGGCCCACCAGTTAGAGAACACTCCGGATAGTCACAGAACTACTTGGGTTAAGGAGGTGCCTTTGTGGGTGTGGAGTGAGTTTGTGGTTTTCTCTCATGTTCTGAGAATAGGTAGGAAAGGCTGTTTGTTTGGGTTGGAGTGGCCTGTTACTAGTAAGTCGTTTGACAAGGCTAGTGTTTCTATGTCTGAGTATCCCACTGTGTCCGTGGTTGTAGACATTAGAAAAGAGAAGGCATCAAAGGATGTGTCCTGTCTAGTAGAAAACTTCCCAGCATTCATCCTGCCTAATTAAAGAATGGACTGTGGTTTGCCTTATGGATGGGCAACACCTACTAAATTCCTAAGTTCCTGTTTTCTTCCTGAATTCTGGCCACTCTCCAGAATAGGCTCATGGTTTTGTTTCCAAGATATGTACCATCTCCAAGCTCTGAGACATGTCTATATACTTGATAGCTGTAGAGAATGGGAACATCTTAGAAAACTCAGATATCAGTGTGACCAGTAAATTTTCAGTGGAGAAATCCTGCTTTGGTTCATTTGCTTACCTATGGTTCTGTTGTCCTGAATGTCGGGAAGGTCTTTGCCTCAGGCCACCCCTTTGTGAAGCCTGAAGAAAACAATTTTCAAATGGAAATGAATGGGCATCACCTGTGGTTCTTTGCTTAATTGCTTGTAAAAGGATGTGTCTAAATCAGCCTCTTGGCCCTGTATGAGGTTGTGGCTTAGATTCCCAGCACATGATGGATCTAAGGATAGATTCCATGTGTGCAATCAAAACCAAAATGGCCAAAAATCTGTCATTGTTGATGAGTCTCTTGCCTTCCTCTGTTAGGATTCTGACATCTGTCAAGTGAGAATAGGGATCCTTTAAGTCAAATGAGTTCTTTGAAGAACTGCAGAGGTGCTTGTGTTTTCTTGTGACTCCAAATCACTTAAAGAATCTATCCCTGAGAGTCAGTAGGACTCAAATTGAAGAAGCAGAGCAGTATTCATGGCAGGCCTATTGGATCACTCCAGGTTCACAGGAAGGGTGACGATGCCACCCTGACTTTAGGCAAATGAGGGGCAAGGAAGATTATTTTGGACACTCTCTTGGGATGCGTCCCACATGAAAAACTCTAGCCAGAGGTAATGATGAGTGTCTATATGGAAGAAGGTAAGGACCATGTGGGAGTGTTTTGGTTTTAATTGTAGTCATTCATGTGGCAGTTGGAAGAGATGACTGGATCCACCTGGGCTTGAACTCTGGTGTCATTCCCCTTAAACACTGAGTTCTGGATCAATCATCAAAGAAGTATTGCCATGAATTGTGTTGGGAATTTAGGAGGCCACACATGAGAGTCTCCGTTGGAAACTGAGATCTAGTCCTAGGGTGGCTTTCCACAGAGCACTGGGAATCTCAGCCAGGATATCACATTATTTTATTCTGAAAGACTTGGAAGCCATATTTGCTAGTCAAAACACACATGGACCTCAATTGTAGACCTCGATGGGCCTGGATTCATGTGACCTTTAGGCCACTCTTTGGGAAGCCTTGCCTGTGAGAGTTCTCCAAAGCTTTCATTGAAATGAGCTTCCTCACCATTGAATGATTCCTGAATGATTTGAAAGCCATAGTGCTTGCAACTTCATAATTGAAAATTTGCTACATAAATACCATGAAATTTTTGAAATTCCAATGACCAGGTGGCAATGAAGAACCTTTGGATGTCCTGTTGCTGATCACGAGTGTACCAGACAGTGCCTTGATTGACTGGTTTTGATGAAAATGGCGTAAAACAAGAGATCTCAGTAATTTGGATCCTGCTGAGTAGTGGGCCTAGAGCAGTAGTGAGCAAATGTGTGATAAAACATCTAAGGTGGGGCCATGTGGATCTGCCATTGGCTTCCAAATGGCTTGTGACTGACATGGTGCAGCGAGCAGACCCTTATATGTAAAGGCAACTTGTTATATGGAGAGGTTTCAGGGCAATGTTCAGAATCAGGTTGCTATGGTCAAGGGGGCATCCTATGTGGTATACAAGCCCTGTTGGTGCATTCTCCTGCACACCCTGATCCACCACACGTGACAGAACTCGCTGCAGCACTGTGTCCCAGTTGAACTCCTTGTATTTCGTGAAGCAAATACCAAACTCCGAGTGCAGCAGGAAGAAACATTATGAAAAGTGGAGGATGATGAAATGGCTTCGCAGTCCACATGGGGAGACATTTAGCCCCCAGTGGCCACAGATTACCTACAAAGCAAGAATTCAGCACTGCTGCTTCATGTTTATTGGAAAATTATAAACCATGTCCTCCAGATCACAGAGATGAAGACCCAGCTTTGATGGTCTCACTAGAAAGGAAGCTAAAGCTCCTGACAGCAACATATATTTCAAGTGCCCAACCTAAAGGCAGTTTCTCCAGACGTCATTAGGCAGGCAAATCTCCATGTTTGTAGAGTTTTTACACTGTCCCTTACTTTTGGAAACTCCTCTACAATCTCCAAGGTTGTGAACCCTAAGCATTTTCAATTTCAGATATGTATTCAAAGATTTTCTAACTCTTCTCCTCTAATTGTGTCTTACTTGGGGTGAAGGTAATGTCAAGGCATTGTTCTGAATGAGAGTGGGAAAATTTTTTTGTAGTACACATTTGCATACACATTGATCCATTTTCCAATTTTCCATTCGAAATACTGAATCCCTGACACTAACTCATACCCTACTAGACTCTGACTACTAATCCTAATATGATGGAGAAAAATAAACAAAAAAATGAAAATACAAGCAGTTCAGAGGAAGCATGGTGTATAGTTGGACTTCCCTCTTGCATGATAAAGGGTCGGTTTTATAAATCTACTCAATTTTTAATTGAAATAGTCCTCCATGTGTTTTTTTTTAAAGAGAGAGTGATAGAGGAGAGAGAGAATTCTATAATATTTATTTTTTAGTTATCGGCGGACACAACATCTTTGTTTTCACGTGGTGCTGAGAATCGAACCCATGCCGCACGCATGCCAGGCGAGCACGCTACAACTTGAGCCACATCCCCAGCTCTCTCCATGCGTTTTTAAAGTTAACAAATATGTGAATTCCTGTCTCCCTTTCTCTGTAGCCTACTCAGCACTTGTACTTTTTATATGCACATATAGATTCCTACTTGGTATCACACGTATATTTTTATGAGTTGGCTGACTTGGCAGAAACAAATTGTAAGAAGAGATCAGTGCTCCTAAACGCTGTTGGAACTGAAAATTCAAACTATGGGTGAGCTCCCTATTAGAACAATATTATACATAAACCCATGTTTAGTAAAAAAAATATTTT
Organism: Callospermophilus lateralis; assembly: GCF_048772815.1. Classification (NCBI taxonomy): domain Eukaryota; kingdom Metazoa; phylum Chordata; class Mammalia; order Rodentia; family Sciuridae; genus Callospermophilus; species Callospermophilus lateralis. The sequence continues at coordinate 8,222,144 of NW_027515276.1, read as the reverse complement.
TGCTTCTGTGGATGATATATATTACATGATGAATTACGATTGGCATATATATATTGATACTTTTTAATGAATTTTTGTGGGTTTTTTATATATATATATATATATATATATATATATATATATATATATACACTCTACAGATTTTATAAAATATGAAATATATGTGTCTTAAATACACTGCATAAATTCATTCATGTTCATGTATGTGGATTTATAATCAAAATTTCACAAGATTATTCTCAGAAATAATCATCTACCTGAAATACATATTTGTTTCCCAGTGCTGAAAACTAACTTCAATCAATGGTGCTTACAAATCCTAATATTTCTGCAGTAACTGACCCAGTTTAACATCAATGCAAATAGATTCCTAGGGGACATGATATCTATTTTGACGTTCATTTTAATTCAACACTGGAACATTACTATTTCTTCAGTTTTTGCACATCATAGGATATATATTTCATTCACAAGTTCACAAATTTATAGGAATTTGTTTCACTTTTAATCACATTCTGCTTCAGAACACATGTATTCCTCCATGTTACTTGACTGGTCTTTTCATGAGACTTCTTTCCAAACACATTATTTTCGATTTCCATAATCAATTTTGAAGCTAAATCCACACACTCTTCAAGATAAACCATAACATTAATATTACCATTAGATGTATAAGTGGTTGGAATGAATGTGTGTATATCAATATAAGATTTCCTGTACATTTTCACATTTCAATTCAATCCATTATTAAAGTTGGAACCAGGTATGTTATTTATTCACAGTATGGTCTATTAATGCATTATCTCTATATTCATAGACACAGTGTACACCTCTTTGTTCACCCAATACTAATTTATACCTCTTCAAAACATTGCTCCCAGAAATGGTAGAAGAAATATTCATGTCACCTTATCTATCTATATATGTGTGTGTGTGTGTGTATATATATATATATATATATATATATATATATATATATATATATATACATATATATTTCTTTTTTTTATCACAGTAATATTCTGGACACAAAAAACAAAGGTCACACTCATGATTGTATCAAAGCCTAAATGGAAAGTGAGCATGAATTACTAAAAACAACCATGTCCAGGTTGCCTAATGCTCTCAAATGTAAATCCTATTGGTGACTACATATTTGTTTCTTTCTAAGATTATATATTCAACTTCAAGGCTGTTGAAAATGTCTAATTCTATCACTCAGTTTATACTTTGCCTGATTTCCTTATATCTCTATTGATATCTGCTTTCCTACATATATTCCGCAGTTCATCATTGTGTCTGACACTTCACATATGCTGACATTTACATTCAATGTCTACCCGAGACCCTATTGCTAAAGAAATTTTGGTCTAAATCCTATAGTCACTTTTATTTCTAAACCTACTGACTATCTTCCTAATCTTACTGATTATTGCTTTTTGACTCGATGTTCTCTTCGACAATTAATCATCCAAGGTATAAGGTCCTAAACCATTGTATTTCAATTTATCGGAGACATATATGCAGAACATAATTCAAACCTAAGAATCCCACTCAAGGACCCAATGCCCTTCTGACTTCGAATCTTACCTAGATTTCTGTTTTCATACTTACATTTCACCTATATATTCTTGTAAATATCACAGGTTCCCAATATCATTATTCATGCGGCAGAGAGATTCCTAACCCAAATCAAACATGTTATTAACCCTAAACATACACTCTTCCCTCAATCTAACTTTACAAAAGAGGAGGGACAGAGTTAGTCTTACAATACAGGAATGTAGGGGATCTTCCACCTTCTGAGAACATCAAAGGTCCATGCAGAAATGATCCCTGGAGAAGATGTAGGCAGCTATGAAGGACCTGAGAGAGGAAAAGTCATCTTTTATGGTAAACAACCTGATCAGGATGAATGGATGTGTCTGAATCAACCTCTATCTTCTAAATGTAGAGAAGATGGACCAAATCAGGCCTGTGTGGAGAGGTCTTCCCAGGTGCCAATGGTTGATATACCATTCTAACTTGTGAAAGTGTGACAGAAAGTAGGGACAGACTCCATCTCATGGGACCCTTAGAAGTAACTGTTAGGACAAAGAGGTTGCCAAGGCAGTGACCTCATTCAGTTCCTGAAGGAAGTAACCTCACTTCACTTCCTTGGTGATGAATCTCTCTGAACTTGGGATCCAGGAAGAAAGGCACCAAGAGCCAGTTGCAGTCCCAGTCCCTGTGGTCTCACTTGTTTCAATTTACCAAGGACAGAGTCAGTCTTTCTTAGTACCAACAGATGTGAGGATGGCCAAATGCCAGGAAAGCTCTGAAGAAAGGCCTTTCCTGAGAAAGCAGGTATTGGTTCACCGCTGGCTCCTGACAACTGTACAGAGTTGGCCAAGGAGACCAGATTTGAGATACAACAGGCCATTTTTGGCGAATATAGTATGGCCCACCATTCAGAGGACACTCCACAAAGGAGGTGCCTTTGTGGGTGTAGGTGTGTGTATGGTTTTTTTCTCATGTTCTGAGAAGATGTAAGAAAGGCTGTTTGTTTGAATTGGCGTGGACTGTTTCTAGTAAGTCCTTTGACAAGGCGAGTGCTTCTATGTCTGTGTATCCCACTCTGTCCGTGGTTGTAGACATTAGAAAAGAAAATGCATCAATGGATGTGTCCTGTCTAGGAGAAAGCTTCACAACATTCATCCTGCCCGATTTATTAATGGACTGCGGCTTTCCTTATTGAAGGGCAAAACCTGCTATCTTCCAAAGTTTCTGTTTACATCCTGAATTCTGGACACTCTCCAGAATTGCCTCATTGCTTTGTGACCAAGATATGTACTACCTCAAAGCTATGTGATATGGCTATGTACTGGATAGCTGAAGGGAAAGGCAAGCATCTAGGAAAACTCAGATATCAGTGTGACCAGGAAAGTCTCAGTGGAGAAACCCTGCTTTGTGCGTTTTGTTTACCTATTGTTCTGTTGCCCTGAATTTCAGGAAGGTTTTTGCCTCAGACCACTCCTTTGTGAATATCAATTCAATCCATTATTTAAAGTGGAACCAGCTATACTATTTATTCACAGTATGGTCTATTCATGCATTATCTGTATATTCATAGACACAGGGTACAGCTTTTTGTACAACCAATACTTATGTATATGTCTTCAAAATATTACTCACAGAAATGGTGAAAGAAATACTGATGTCACCTAATCTACATATACATTTTATCACAGTAATATTCTGGACACAAAATGCAAAGTTCACACTTATTATTGTACTAAAGCCTAAATGGAAAGTGAACATGGATTACTTCCATGTTCAGGTTGCCTAATGCTCTCAAATATCAATCCTATTGGTGACTACATATTTGTTTCTTCCTAAGATTATATATTCAAAATCAACCCTGTTGAAAATATCTAATCATATCACTCACTTTATACTTTGCCTGATTTTGTAATATCTCTTTTTTTAATGTTAGGATGAGCCAATTTAGTACTTTTTAAAATTTTTATTTTTTTCATCTTTCATAAATTTGATTCAAGTGAGTTATGCATTTCCATTTTTACCCCAAATACAGATTGCAGAATCACATCAGTTACACATTCACAATGTTTACATAATGCCATATTAGTGACTGTTGTATTCTGCTGACTTTCCTATCCCCTACTATCCCCCCTCCCCTCCCCTTTCATTTTCCCTCTCTACCTCATCTGTTATTGTTCCGTTCTCTCCCTTCCCCCCCTTTCCCCTCACAACCTTGTATATGTGATTTCGTATAACGATGAGGGTTTCCTTCCGTTTCCATGCAATTTCCCTTCTCTCTCCCTTTCCCTCCCATCACTTGTCTCAGTTTAATGTTTATATTTTCCTCATGCTCTTTCCCTCTGTTCAGTTCTTAGTTGCTCTCCTTAAATCAAAGAAGACATTTGGCATTTGTTTTTTAAGGATTGGCTAGCTTCACTTAGCATAATCTGCTCTAATGCCATCCATTTCCCTGCAAATTCCATGGTTTTGTCATTTTTTAGTGCTGCATAATACTCCATTGTGTATAGATGCCACATTTTTTTTATCCATTCATCTATTGAAGGGCATCTATGTTGGTTCCACAGTCTGGCTATTGTGAATAGTGCTGCTATGATCATTGATGTGGCAGTATCCCTATAGCATTCTCTTTTATGGTCCTCAGGGATTAGTCCAAGGAGGGCGATAGCTGGGTCAAATGGTGGTTCCAATCCCAGCTTTTCCAGGAATCTCCATACTGCTTTCCATAATGGCCGCACCATTTTGCAGTCCCACCAGCAATGTACAAGTGTACCCTTTTCCCCACATCCTTGCCACCACTTATTATTGTTTGACATCCTAATGGCTGCCAATCTTACTGGAGTGAGATGGTATTTTAGGGTGGTTTTGATTTGCATTTCTCTGACTGCTAGAGAAGGTGAGAATTTTTTCATGTACTTATTAATTGATTGTATGTCTTCTTCTGAGAAGTGTCTGTTCAGGTCTTTGGCCCACTTGTTGATTTTGTAATATCTCTATTGATATCTGCTTTCCTACATATTTTCCCCTGTTCATCATTGTGACTGACCCTTCAAGTGTGCTGATATTTACTTTCACACTTTAACCCAAACCCTATTGCTAAAGAACTTTTGTTCCAAATCCTATACTCACTCTTTGTTAACCTACCGAATATCTATCTAATCCTACCGACTATCCCTTTTTGACTGGATGTTCTCTTCGAATTTTAATCATCCAAGGTACAAGGTCCTATGCCATTGCATATCGATTTATCTGAGATATCTGTGCACAACATAAATCAAAGCTAAGTATCCCAATGAAGGGCCCATTGCCTCTCTGGGCTTCAAAATTACCTAGACTTCCTTTTTTCATTTATATATTTCACCTCTATATTTTTAAAAATATCCCAGGTTCCCAGTACCAATATACATCCAGCAGAATGATTTCTAACCCAAATCAAACATTTTATTAACCCTAACAATACACTGTTCCCTCAATGTAAATTTAATGAAGAGCAGGGACAGAGTTGGTCTTACAATACAGGAATGTAGGGGATCTTTCACCTGTTTAGAACCACAAGTTCAATGCAGAAATGATCCCTGGAGAATATGTAGTCAGCTATGGAGGACCTGAGAAAGCAAAAGTAATCTTCCATGGCAAAGTACCTGGTAAGGATGACGGGATTTGTCTGAATCAGAACCTCTCTTCTCAATGTAGAGGAGATGGACCAAACCAGGCCTGTGTGGAGAGCTATTACCGGGTTCCTATGGTTGATATACCATTCTAACTTGTGAATGTTTCACAGGAAGTAGGGGAAGCCTCCATTTAATGAGACATTTGGAAGCAACTGTTAGGATAAAGTGGTTGCCAAGGCAGTGACCTAATTCAGTTCCTGAAGGAAGTGACCTCACCTTACTCCCTTGGTGATGGAACTCTCTGAACTTGGGATCCTGGAAGCCAGGCACACAGAGCCAGTCCCAGTACCAGTCCCAGTGGGTTCACTTGTTTGGAATTACCAAGGACAGAGTCAGTCTTTCTTTGTACCTACTGATGTTAGAATGGCCAAAAGCCAGGACAGCTCTGAAGAGGGGCCTTTCCTGAAAAAGCAGGTAGTGGCCCACTGCTGGCTCCTGACAACTTCATAGAGTTGGCCAAGGAGACCATATTTGAGACAGGACAGGACATTTCGGGGGAACATTGTGTGGCCCACCAGTCAGAGGACACTCCATAGAGTCACAGACCTACTTAGGGTAAGGAGGTGCCTTTGTGGGTGTGGTTGTGAGTTTGTGATTTTGTCTCATGTTGTGAGAATAGGAAGGAAAGGTGGTTTGTATGGTTTGGAGTGAACTGTTTCTCGTAAGTCGTTTGAAAAGGCGAGTGATTCTATGTCTGTGTATCCCATGGTGTCCGTGGTTGTAGACATTAGAAAAGAGAGTGCATCAATGGATGTGTCCTGTCTAGTAGAAAGCTTCCCATTTCATCCTGCCCAATTTATGAATGGATTGCGGCTTTACTTAAAGATGGGCATAACCTACTACATTCCTAATTTCCAGGTTTCTTCATGAATTCTGTTCACTCTCCAGGATAGGCTCATGGTTTTGTGTCTAACATATGTACCACCTCCAAGCTCTGTGACATGGTCATGTACTGGATAGCTGAAGGGAATGGCGAGCATCTCAAAAAACTCAGATATCAGTGTGACCAGGAAATTCTCAGTGGAAAAACCCTGCTTTGGGCATTTTGCTTACATATTGTTCTGTTGAACTGAATGTCAGGAAGTTCTTGCTCTGGCCACCCCTTTGTGAAGCCTGAAGTAAACAGTTTTCAAATGGAAATGAATGGGCATCACCTGTGGCTCTTTGCTTAATTGCTTTGGAAAGGGATGTGTCTGAATTAGCATCTTGGCCCTGTGTGAGTTTGTGGCTTAGATTCTCAGCACCAGATGGATCTAAAGAAAGATCCCATGTGTGCATCTAAATCCAAAATGGCAAATAGACCAGTCATTGTGGATAAAGTCTCGCTTTCCTCTGTGAGGTTCCTGACCTCTATCAAGTGAGAATATGGATCCTTTGTGTCAATTGAGTTCTTCAAAGCCCTGCAGAGGTGCTTGGGTTTTCTCATGACTCTAATTCACATAAACAATCTATACCTCTAACTCAGTAGGCCTCAAATTGAAGAAGCGCTGCAGTATTAACGGCATGCCTATTTGATCACTCCTGGTTCACAGGAAGTATGTCCAGGCCATCCTGACTTTAGGCAAATGAGGGGCAAGGGAGCTTATTTTGGACACTGTCTTGGACTGCGCCCCTCATGGAAACCTCCAGCCAGAGGTTATGATGAGTATCTATATGGAAACAGATGAGGGCCATGTGGGAGTGTTTTGGTTTTAATTGTGGTCATTGTGTGGCAGTTAAAGGAGATGCCTGGGTCCACATGGGCTTGAACTCTGGTGTGATTACACTTAGAGAGTGCATTCTGGATCTGATCTCAGAGAACTTGTGCCATGTATTGTGTTGGGATTCTAGGAGGGCACGCATGAGAGTCTACCTTGGAAACTAAGATCTAGGCCCAGGGTGGCTTTCCACAGAGCACTGGGAATCTCAGCCAGGATATCACATGATTTTTTTTTTTTTTCTGAAAGACTTGGCCAGCACGGGTGACAGTCAAAACACACATGGACCTCACATTGTAGACCTCAATGGGTCTGATTTTATGTGACATTTTGGCCACTCCCTGGGAAGCCTTGTCTGTAACAGTTCTACAGAGCTTTCATTGAAATGAGGTTTCTCATCATTTAATGGTTCCTGTACGAATTGAAATCCACAGTGCCTCCAACTTCATCCGTGAAAAATGGCTAAATACAATAAAATTATTGAAATTTCCATGACCAGGTGGCACTGTAGAAAATTTGGAAAACCGGTTGCTGATCATGAGTATACCAGACAGCACCTTGATTGACTAGGTTTCATCAAAATGGTGTAGAACAGAGATGCCAGTAAATTGGAGCCTGCTGAGTAGTGGGCCTAGAGCAGTGGAGGGGGGGTGTGTGATGAAACATCTGTGGTGGGGCCATGTTGATCTTCCATTGGCTCCGAAATGCCTTGTGACTGACATGGTACAACCACCAGACCCTTATATGTAACGGCATCTTGTTATATAGAGAGGTTTCAGGGAAATGTTGAGAATTATGTTGCTGTGGTCAAGGGGAAAAGCTTTGTGGAATAGAAGCATTGTTGGTATATTCTCTTGCAGACCCTGACCCACCACACGTGACAGAACTCCCTCAAGCACTGTGTCCCAGGTGATCTTTTTTTACTTCATAAGCAAATACCAAACTCCCAGTGCAGCAGCAAGAAACACCAGGAAAAGTAGAGGATGACCAAATGGCTTCACAGTCCACACGCAGAGACACTTAGGCCCCAGTGGACACAGTTTACCTACATAGAGAGAATTCAGCACTGCTGCCTCATGTTCATTGAAAAATATGAAACCATGTCCTCCAGGTCGCATAGATGCACACCCAGCTTTGATGGTCTCAGTACAAAGAAAGCTCCTTACGAAAACATATATTTCAAGTGCCCAACCTCAGAGGCAGTTTCTCAAGAAGTCTTTAGGGCAGCAGAGCTCCATGTTTGTGGAGTGCTTACCCTGTCCCATACTTTTGGAAACTCCTCTACGACCTCCAAGGTTGTGAACTCATGAGAATATTCATTTCCAGATATGTATTCACAGAATTTTTAACTCTTCTCCTCTAATTGTGTCTTACTTGGGACGAGGGTAATGTCTAGGAATTGTTCTGAATGAGAGTGGGAAGATTTTTGTGCAGCATATATTTGAAATACTAAATCCCTGACACTAACCCATTCCCTACTAGACTCTGACTACTAATCCTAATATGATGGAGAAACATAACCCAAACAGAATAGAAATACAAGCATTTCAGAGGAGGCATGGTGTATAGTTGGACATGCCTTTTGAAATATATAGGGTAGGAGTTATAAATCTAGTCAATTTTTAATTGAAATAGTTCTACATGTGTTTTTAAAGTTAACAAATATATGAATTACTGTCTTCCTTTCTCAGTAGCCTATTCAGCACATGTGTTTTAATATGCACATATAGAATCCTACCTGGTGTCACACGTACATTCTCGTGAGGTGGCTGACATGGCACATACAAATTGTGAGAAGTGATCACTCGTCCTAAACACTGTTGGAACTGAAAATTCAACCCATGGGTGAGCTTCCTATTTGAACAAACTTATATAAAAATCCATATTCATTAAAATGAATATTTTTGGATATGATGATGATATATATTTCATGATGAATTTCAATTGGCATATATATTGCTATTTTTAATGTCTGTGATATATATATATATATATATATATATATATATATATATATATATATATATATATATATATATAACACGTGTCTTATTATACACTCCCTAAATTCATTCATATTGATGTATTTGGATTTTTAATCAACTTTTCACAAGATTATTCTCAGTAATATTCATCCACCTGAAATACATATTTGTTTCCTAGTACTGAAAACTAACTTCTTTGAATGATGCAAACATATCCTAACATTTCTACACTAACTGACCCTGTATAAAATCAATTCAAGTAGATTACTATGGAACATGATGTGTATTTTGATGTTCAATTTTATTCAACACTTCTACATTACTATTTATTCACTTTATGCACATCATAGAATATATATTTCATCCACAAGTTAGCAAATTTATAGGCATTTGTCTCACTTTCAATCACTTCGTGCTTCAGAACACATGTATTCATCCATGTTTCTTGACTGACCTTTTCATGAGACTTCTTTCCAAACACATTATTTTCGATTTCCATAATCACTTTTGAAACACTTCAAAAGTTACCTTGAGCTTGGGGAGGGAAACTGAGCCCCGACTTTCTTAGTCATCCTCCAGAGTCAGTATAGCTGGCTGGTGTGGCTGTCGCTTTTTAGGGCAATTTTGGCCCAGTGTCCTTTTTTCTTTAGGGTAGGCACATTGATCTGAGGGCAGGGTGCCCTCTGGCATGGGCCAATGTTATCCCTTCTTGTCTACCTGTTTCTTAATTTCTGGCCTATTTGTTGTTGTGACCAGGACCTTAGTCAACGCCTTAGTCTGCCTTTTGTTTCTTTTATCCTCCCTTTGCTCCCTTCTCTTCCTCAGTTTCTCTCTTATAGTATACGTTCTTGACTTCTCTGACTAAATCTCTCAAAGTCATATCTTGTAATCAATCTAGCTTTGTAACTTTGTTTTAATATCCAGGCCAGTTTGCCCAATAAAGTCCATCGTGACAGATGCCTTTTGATTCTCTGCCTGAGGATCAAAAGGAGTATATCTCCTATATGCCTCTATAATTCTCTCTAGAAACATAGTGGGAGATTCATCAGGCCCTTGAATAATCTCTCTTACCTTGTCCAAATTAGTTTGTCGCTAGCGGCTGCTTGGAGACACACTATTAGAGCCCGGTGATAAGTGGACAGATGCTCCCTACCTTCAAAGATTTTGGGGTCTCAGTTGAGTGGGTTCAAGGGAAAGCTGCCTTTGATTATGTTGGGAAGTTGTGTCGGATGCACATCTTGTTTGAGGATATTTTTTTCTAGCTTCCTGGAGGATTCACTGTTGTTCCTCTGTCATGAAGAGAATCCCTAGGAGTTTTTGGCAGTCTTCTGAAGTAGGCTGGTGTGAAAACATCAATGACTCAACCAGACCTGAGAGCCAAGTGGGGTCCTCAGAAAAAGGGGGATTATAATTTTTTTAAGTTATTTAGGTCTGACGAGGAGAAAGGCTAATACTGGTAGGCTTGCATTTTTTCCCCGTGGCCATCGTCAATCATTGGCCCATAGGGATGGAGGGGGAGCATCCCGAGAGTTCCAGGGTTTTCAATCATTCACCGCCAGCGAGTTCCTTTAGACGGGTCAGCTTCCTCCAAGGGAAGAGGTGCTGTGTGTGCCACAAGGGAATTATCTGGAGGACGCTGGGCCGGCATAGCTTCCTCCAATGGAGGAGAGGCTGAGTCAGCAGCAGGGGAATCACTTAGAGGGTGTTGGAGGTTGGGGGACAAGGGCAGGAGATAAGGAGGGGAAGGAGAGTCCAGTAGAGTGAAATCTGGTGACTCAAGGAGAACAGAGGGTGTAGGAGGAGGAGGAGCAGAGGATTTGAGAGTTCCTGGGGGAAGGAGTCAGAGTGGGGGCAGGGGCAAGAAAGGCTTCACCCATGGAAAAGGAGATATGCAGAGTTCCCACCGAGTTAAGATATATGGCTGTTGATCCAGATGGCTATGTGGCCCCGGCTGAAAGACAATATCTCTGACTTTTTTAAATTAGTGGGAAGTAGAAAGATCCTTCTAGGGGTAATTCAAATCCAAAGGTGGGCCATTCTGAAGCACAGAGGGTCTGCCACATCCGGGGCTTTACTGAAAAAGAAAGATTCTGAGCCCTTAAGCGGACTTTGGTCCAGTGATCAAGGATCAGGGACAGAGGCATTGAAGTGCTCTGTCCCATAATGAAAGATACACAAACAGTTAAAGCAATGAAACATGACACAGACAAGACAAGGCAATGAAGACAGGCAATGGACGTCCAACACTGAGACCAGGACTGAGGAGCCGGCAAAACCCGATTGACTGGCAATACTGAATCTGAAAAAAAATATCACTGAGTCCAGAAGACTATCTCGTCCCCATAAATTTACGGGAAGATGATCCGATACATATGGCTGTAGAGTTCCTTCACATCCTTCAGGATCCTTCCAATCTAATACCATTGCACTTCTATGGGGATTAGACGCCACTCCTAGGCCTCGAAGCGTTTGAGTGGCTTGTTGTAACGGCCAATGTTTTGGCCATTCTTGACGACAGATGATGCTAAGGTCTGCATCTGTATCCAGTAGCCCATTAAATTTATGCCCTTGAATATTTAGTTTTAGCATGGGGCCAGAATCTAAATTTAAAGAAAGCATAGCCCAATCTACACCTGTGGAGCCTAATCACTTGGAACCTCTTTCTACAGTACAACTGGAAAATTTTTCATGTAGGCTGGGTATTATTAGTAACTGTGCTATTCTATCTCCTGGTGAAATTACTGATATACCCTTTGGAGAAATGGCTATAATTTTTATTTCACCTTCATAGTCGAGATCAATTACCCCAGGACTTATCATAAGTCCTTTTAGAGTAGAAGAGCTGCGTCCCAATAATAAGCCTACTGTTCCTTTGGGAAGAGGTCCTTTTACCCATGTGGAAATGAATTGAACTCCCATCTCTGCAGTTAGTACTGCTCTGGCGGAGGCACAGATGTCCAACCCTGAGCTCCCTCTGGTTTGTCTGATGAGGGATCTGATGGACAATGTGTCCTGGGCACTACCCTGATGGGGTTGCTGGGTTTCTCCAGTGCTGCGTATATTTGTGGTTTTGGGCCCCGGAGCATTGAGCCCCCTTGTCCATTTCTGGCAATGGAGCTCCATGTCTTTGTCCACAATATTGTGGATAAACACCTGGTCCTTTTTCGTTTTTTGATAATGGTGTACCCTCTATGGTGGTTTGAGAACAGCATTCATTAGCCCAAAGTCTCCCTCTATGGCATCGTGGACAAATACCTGGTATTCTACTCCTTTGATACCTAGTTTTGTTAAACCCTCCTCCTATGGGACAATTCCTTTTAAAATGTCCTGTTTCTTCACAATTGTAGCATGTTCTTGGCCTGGCATCTAAAGCCTGTTTTACTGCAGCTGCCACAATTTGCACTTGTTCATTAATGTCTCTGGCATCTAAAGCCTGTTTTACTGCAGCTTCCACGACTTGCTCTTGTTCTTTAATGTCTCTACATAATTTAATATATGTGTTTAAATCTTCATGTTTTCATGGTCTAATGATATCATTGCACCAAAGATTCGCTTGCTCATAAGCCAGTTGTTTTAGTAATGGCATTGCTTGTTGTGTATTTCCAAAAACTCTGGTAGCTGTTTGAATAAGACTATCTACAAATTCAGCATAAGGTTCATTAGCTCCTTGTATTACCTTAGATAATTAACCTTGTAAACCTCCATGTCCTTGTAAAGTCTTCCATGCCTTAATTGCATCTAACAATTTACTGAACACTCTTTCAGTTTTTTTTTTAATAATTTCTGATTCCGCATTTCTACTATAATACAACCCAACAAGATGACACCAAAGAAAACAGCTCCTCAGGAATAGCCGTCAGAGCCCAACTGCCACCACAGGCTTCCCACAAGCCTCTCCCTAAAACACAAGTCTCCTCCTCTTGAGGCCGATTGGCTGGGTCGCATGGGCGGAGCCAAAAAAGTCCCCCAATGAGCAGTTCCGTGGTCTGAAAGGGCAGGGAACCAGCCCAATGTGCATCACCACAGAGGAGCCAATCAGCTAGATGTTGCTGGGGCTGCTGTGAGCCAATCATCCGCTGGCAGTCTGAAAGGTCGGGGAAACCGCTCATTGAGCATCTCCAATGAGCATCACCACAGAGAAGCAAATCAGCTAGATGATGCTGGGGCCGCTGTGAGCCAATCATCAGCCGGCAGACGGAAGTTTGCTGGCAGCTGCAAGTTTACTGGGGCTCCTTTGGCTGTGGCTCTCAACAGATTATTCTCAGAAATATTTAACCACCTAAAATACATATTTGTTTCCAAGTACTGAAAACTAACTTCAGTGAATGGTCCTTATATATCCTAATATTTCTATAGTAACTGACCAAGTTTAACTTCAATGCAGTTAGATTCCTATGGGACATGAAATGTATTTTGAAGTTCATTTTTATTCCACACTGGTACATTACTATTTCTTAAGTTTATGGACATCATAGGGTATAACCTTTCATCCACAAATTCACAAATTAATAGGCATGTGGTTCACTTTCAATCACTTCCTCTTTTAGAAAACATGTATTCCTCTATGATTCTTTAGTGGTCTTTTCACTAGACTTCTTTCTAAAAACATTATTTTCGATTCTATACTCATTTTTGAAGCAAAACTCACACACTCTTCATGATAAAACGTAACCCTAATATTACCATTAGATGTATAACTGGTTGGAATGAATGTATATATATCAATATAAGATTTCCTATATATTTTCAAATATAATTTCAATGCATTATTTAAAGTTGGAACCAGTTATATAATTAATTCACAATATGGTCTATTCATGCATCATCTCTTATTCATCAACACAGGGTACGCCTATTTTATCCGCAATACTAATTTATAAGTTTTCAAAATATTGCTCCTCATATTGGTGGAAGAAATACTCATGTAATCTGATCTAAATATATATTTTACCACAGTAATATTCTTGACACAAAATGCAAAGGTCACACTTATGATTGTACTAAAGCCTAAATTTAAAGTGAGCATGGATTACTAAAAACCTCCATGTCTAGGTTCCCTAATGCGCTCAAATGTCAATCCTATTGGTGACTAAATAATTGTTTCTTCCTAAGATTATATATTCAACCTCAACCCTGTTGAAAATGTCTAATCCTATCACTCACTTTAGACGTTGCCTGATTTCCTAATGTGTCTATTGATACATATTTACTCTCTTTCCTACATATTTTCCCCAGTTCATCATTGTGACTGACTCTTCACATGTGCTGACATTTACATTCACTCTCTAACTAAAACCCTATTGCTAAAGAACTTTTGGTCCAACTCCTAGACTCACTCTTCTTCCTAATCCTACTGACAATCTTCCTAATCCTTTGGACTATCCCTTTTGGACTGGATGATCTCTTCTAAATTCAGTCATCTGAGGTACAGCATCCTATGCCATTGTAAATGAATTTATCTGAGACCTCGGTACAGAACATAATTCAAGCTTAGTATGCCAATCAATTGCCAAATGCCCTTCTGGGCTTCAAATCTTACCTAGATTTCTGTTTTTGTACTTATATTTCAAGTCTATATTCTTATAAGTATCACAGGTTCCCAAACCATTATTCATCCAGCAGAATGATTCCTAACCAAAATCGAACACGCTATTAACCCTAACCATACAATGTTCCGTCAATCTAACTTTACAGAAGAGCAGGGACCGAGTTGGTCTTACAATACAGGAATGTAGGGGATCTTCCATCTGCTGAAAACCTCAAAGGTCCATGCAGAAATGATCCATGGAGAAGATTTAGGCAGCTATTTAGGACCTGAGAGAGCAAAAGTCATCTTCCATGGCAAACAACCTAATCAGGATGAAGGGATGTTTCTGAATCAGCCTCTCTCTTCTTAATGTAGAGAAGTCGGACCAAACCAGGCCTTTGTGGAGAGCTGTTCCCAGGTGCCTGTGGTTTCTATACCATTCTAATTTGTGAATGTGTCACAGGAAATAGGGGCAGCCTCCATCTTATGAGAACCTAGGAAGCAACTGTTAGGACATATTGGTGGCCAAGTCAGTGACCTCATTCAGTTCCTGAAGGAAGTGACCTCACATACTTCCTTGGTGATGGAATTCTCTGAATTTGGGATCCAGGAAGCCAGGCACCCAGAGCCATTACCCGTCCAAGTCCCAGTGGTCTCACTTGTTTGGATTTACCAAGGATAGAATCAGTCTTTCTAGGTACCTATTCATGTGAAGGTTGCCAAATTCCAAGAAAGCTCTGAAGAGGGGCCTTTACTGACAAGACTAGAATTGGCTCACCACTGCCTCCTGACAACTTCACAGAGTTGGTGAATAACACCAGATCTGAGACAGGAAAGGCCATTTCGGAGGAACATCGTATGGCCTACCAGTCAGAGGACACTCAGAAGAGTCACAGACCTACTTGGGGGAAGGAGGTGCCTGGGTGTGTGGATGTCAGTTTGTGGTTTTGTCTCATGTTCTGAGAATAGGTAAAAAAACGTGATTTATTTCTTTTGGAATGGACTGTTTCTAATAAGTCATTTGACATGGTGAGTGTTTCTATTTCTGTGTATCCCACTGTGTCCGTGGTTGTACACATTAGAAAAGAGAATGTATCAATGAATATGTCCTGTGTAGTAGAATGCCTCCCACCAATCAACCTGTCCAATTTATGAAAGGACTGCGGCTTGCCTTACCAATGGGAAACACCTTCAACCTTCCTAAGTTCCTGTTTTCTTCCAGAATTCTGGCCACTAGCCAGAATAGGCTCATCGTTTTTTATCCATGATATGTACCACCTCCAATCACTGTGACATGACCATGTACTGAATAGCTGAAGGGAATGGCATGGAGAGCATCTCAGAAAACTCAGATATCAGTGTGGCCAGGAAACTCTCAGTGGAGAAACCCTGCTTTGGGCCTTTTGCTTACATTTTGTTCTGTTGCCCTGAATGTCAGGAAGGTATTTGCCTCTGGCCACCCCTTTGTGAAGACTGAAAAAAACAGTTATCAAATGGAAATAAATGAGGATCACCTGTGGCTCTTGGCATAATTGCTTTGGAAAGGGAGGTGTCTGAATCAGCCACTTGGCCCTGTGTGAGGCTCCAGCTTAGATTTTCAGCACCTGAAGGATCTAAAGAAAGATCCCATGTGTGCATCCAAAACCAAAATGGCAAAAAGATCAGTCATTGTGGATGAAGTCTCTAGCCTTCTTCTGTGATGTTCCTGACTCCATCAAGTGAGAATAGGGATTCTTTGGGTCAAATGAGTTCTTCAAAGCCCTGCAGAAGTGCTTGGGTTTTCTCATGACTCCAAACCACATAAAGAATCTATACCTGACATTCAGTAGGCCTCAAAATGGAGAAGCAGAGCAGTATTAACGGCAGGTCTATTTAATCACTCCTGGTTCACAGGAATGGTGTCCAGGCCACCCTGACTTTAGGCAAATGAGGGCCAAAGGTGCTCATTTTGGTCACTGTCTTGGGCTGCGCCCCTCATGGAAAAATTCAGCCAGAGGTTATGATGAGTGTCTATATGGAGAACATGAGGGCCTTGTGGGAGTGTTTAGGTTTTAATTTTGGTCATTTGTGTGGCGGTTGGAAGAAATGAATGGGTCCAACTGGTCTTGAACTCTGGTGTGAGTTCAAGGGGACTTAGAGACTGAGTTCTGGAACTGAACTCAGAGAAGTATTGCCATGAATTGTGTTGGGATTTTCGCAGGCCACACATGAGAGTCGCCCTTATAAACTGAGATCTAGGTCCAGGGTGGCTTTCCACAGAGCACTGAGAATCACAGCCTGGATATCACATGATTTTTTCTACAACACATGGCAGGCATACTTGAGCGTCAAAACACACATGGACCTCACATTGTAGACCTCAATAGTCCTGGATTTCGGTGACCTTTTGGCCACTTCTTGGGAAGACTTGCCTGTGAGAGTTTTCCAGAGGTTTCATTGAAATGAGCTTTCTCACCATTTAATGTTTCCTGAAAAAATTGAAACCCACAGTGCCTCCAACCTCATGCTTGAATAATGGCTAGATAAATACCATGAAATTCTTAAAATTCCCTTGACCAGGTTGCACAGGAGAACCTTTGGATATACTGTTGCTGACGATGAGTGTATCAGACAGTTCCTTGATTGACTGGGTTTCATGAAAATGGTGTAGAACAGAGATGCCAGTAAGTTCAAGCCTGCTGATTAGTGGGCCTACAGCAGAGATGTGCAGTTTTGTGATAAAACTTCTGTCGTGGGGCCTTGTGCATCTGCCTTTGACTTCCAAATGGCTTGTGGCTGACATGGTGCATCCAGCAGACCCTTATATGTAAAGGCATCTTTTTATAAGTAGAGGTTTAAGGGAAATCTTAACAATCAGGTTATTATGGTCAAGGGGGCAAACTGTGTGGGATAGAAACCTGGTTGGTGCATTCTCCTGCTGACCCTGACCCACCACACATGACAGAACTCCCTCCAGCACTGTGTTCCAGTTGAGCTCCTTGTATTCCATGAAGCAAATATTAAATTCCCAGTGCAGCACCAAGAATCACGACGAAATGTGGAGGATGACCAAATGGATACACAGCCAACATGTGGATACACTTAGCCCCCCGTGGCCACAGTTTACCTACAAAGACAGAATTCAGCACTGCTGCCTCATGTTCATTGGAAAATAAGAAACCATATCCACAAGGTCACAGAGATGAAGACCCAGCTTTGATGGTCTCCCTAGAAAGGAAGCTAAAGCTCCTGACAACAACATATGTTTTAAGTGCCCAACCTCAGAGACAGTTTCTCAAGAAGTCTTTAGGCAGGCAGAGGTCCATGTTTGTGGAGTGTTTACCCTGTCCCTTACTTTTGGAAACTCCTCTACCACTTCCAAGGTTGTGAACTCCTGATCGTATTCCATTCCAGATATGTAGTCATGGATTTTCTAACTCTTCTCCTCTAATTGTGTGTTACTTGGGGCGTAGGTGATATCTAGGTGTTGTTCTTGATGAGAGTGGGAAGATTTTTGTGTACCACATATTTGCATACACATTGGATTCATTTTTCTATTTTCCATTCAATATACTGATTCCCTGACACTAACTCACACCCTACTAGACTCTGATTACTAATCCTAATATAATGGAGGAAAGTAACCGAAACATTATAGAAACACAAGCAGTTCAGAGGAGGCATGGAGTATAGTTGGACTTGTTATTTGCATGATAAATGGTAGGTGTTAAAAATATAGTCAATTGTTAATTGAAATAGTTCTCCATTCTTTTTAATGTTAACTTATTTCTGAATTTCTGTCTCCATTTCTCTGGAGCCTATTCAGCACATGTATTTTTATATGCACATATAGAATCCTACCTGGTATCACACGTACATTTTTGTGAGGTGGCTAACTTTGCAGATACAAATTGTGAAAAGAGATCACTCCTCCTAAATGCTTTTGGATCTTAAAATTCCACCTATGGGTGAGGTTCCTAGTTGAACAACATTATACATAAATCCATGTTCACTAAAATGAATACTTTTTAATCTGTGGATGATATATATTTCAAGATAAATTTTGATACCCATATATATTTATATATTGCTACTTTTTAATGTATCTGTGATATATATATATATATATATATATATATTACACCCTCCTGATTTTTCAAAATATGAAATATATGTGTCTTATATACACTCCCTAAATTCATTCATGTCATGAATGTGGATTTATAATAAAATGTTCACAAGATAATGCTCAGATATATTCATCCACCTGAAATATATATTTGATTCCTAGTACTGAAAACTAACTTTAGTAAATGGTCCTTTCAAATCCTAATGTTTCTACAGTAACTGACCCAGTTTAACATCAATGCAAGTAGATTCCTATGGGACATGATATGTATTTTGACATTCATTTTCATTCAACACTGGTACATTACTATTTTTTTCAGTTTTTGCACATCATAGGATATATATTTCATCCAAAAGTTAGGAAATTTATACGTTTTTTTATACTTACAATCACTTCCTGCTTCAGAACACATGTATTCCTCTATGTTTCTTGATTCGTCTTTTCATGAGACTTTTTTCCAAACACATAATTTTCCATTTCCATAATCACTTTTGAAGCTAAACTCACACACCTTTCATGATAAAACATAACCCTAATATTACCATTAGATGCATAACTCCTTGGAATGAATGATTGTATATCAATATAAGATTTCTTATATATTTTCAGATATCAATTCAATCCATGATTTAAAGTGGAAACAGATATATTATTTATTCACAGTATTGTCAATTCATGCATTACTTCTATATTCATAGACACAGGGTACAACTCTGTGTACCCCCAACACTAATTTATACGTCTTCAAAATATTGCTCCCAGAAATGTTAGAAAAAATACTCATGTCACCTGATCTACATATACATTTTATCACTGTAGTATTCTGATCACAAAATGCAAAGGTCAAACTTATGATTGTAGCAAATCCTAAATGGAAAGTGATCCTGGATTACTAAAAACATCCATGTCCAGGTTGCCTAATGCTCTCAAATGTCAATCATATTGCTGACTACATATTTGTTTCTTCCTAACATTATACATTGAAACTCAACCTTGTTGTTAATGTCTAATCCTATCATTCACTTTATACTTTGCATGATTTCATAATGTGTGTATTGATATCTGATTTCCTACATATTTTCTCCAGTTCATCATTGTGACTGACTCTTCACATGTGCTGACATTTACATTCACTCTCTAACCGAAACCCTATTGCTAAGGAACTTTTGTTCCAAATCCTATACACAGTCTTCTTCCTAAACCTACCAACTATTTTCCTAATCCTACCGACTATCCCTTTTTGAATGGATGTTCTCTTCTACATTTAATTATCCAAGTAAAGGTCGGATGAGGTCGAAAGAAGAGACCACCAAGAGACTATCTCATGCAACAGCGCAGTGTTTATTGGGGGTCCAGCATGCTGATGCTCAGAGCTCACTTGAATAGAGTAGAGAGCCCTTAGAACAGCTTAAGCAGAGCTTATACACTTTCCTTGGTGACGGCAGGGAGGGAAGTTTATTGATAGGTCAGGGTGAGTGGTCAGTTTGCATGCAACCCGGTGAGGGAGCACATTCTGCAGTTAGTCAGTTGGGGACAGCACATTCTGGGAACAAGATTAGCAAACATTTCTCAAGATTTCAAAAGTGTTTTGTTAAGCATACAGAAAAAAAGGAACTGAAAAGTGCCTATTTAATTAACCTTTCATTCCCCACTTCTTCTTCTGGTTACTTTTAATCATAAAAGTGATCATTGCGGGGTGTCACATTCTATGTTTGCTAGTGGGGTATTACCATAAGTTTAACTCATCCAATTTGAGCTTGGAAAAAAGAAATTACACGGTTGAGCAAACAGGGTTTTATAGTTAGCAATAATATGAGGATTATTATTGAACTGTCCAGGGTTGATAAATGCGTAGTTAACCAGGGGGACTGTGTGAACCAAGACTCAAACCACACTTTTTGGGCCTCTCTCTCTCATTGACAATCTTCAAGGCATCTTTTTAATTTACTCCTAGATTTCTTTACAACTCCAGTATGGTCGGCAAAAACACAACATTCTCCATCAATGCAGAACAAAGGCCCCCTTCTTTCATGAAGAGGAGGTTCAACCCTCGCCTTTTCTGTAAAATAACTTCAGAGAGAGAGGTTAAAGATTCCTGCAAAGCCAAGATGGAGGATTCTAATATCTTTAAGTTTTGGTCTATTGCTGCTTCTAATTGTGTCATTTGTTGTATCCCATGGACCAAGGCAGTGGTTCTTGTGCTCACGCCTGCAGCAACTCCTATTCCTAATAGGATGGCTAAAGTGATGGATATATGTTCTCAGTGGAACCGGGTTTTATGGCCCCCTATTTGAACTTCAAATGAACCTGCATTATGATAAAGCACTCTGGGAAACATCTGCACCTTTACACATTTAATCACATCGTCTTGACAATTTCATGAAAACATAAACAATGTTTAAGTCTATAGAATTATACTGTTGTAGCGACGGACAAGGCACGGCACCTAAGATACTACCAAAAACAGGGAAACTTTCCATTTTATTAGCAACCGGATTCAGAGGGCATTACTTCTGTTATAATCAATTAATTCCCTGAAACTCACGTTTAGGTAGTTTCAGAATTTTGTACCCAACATATAAGGGAAGGGGCGCAGAAGTTCACAGCCTGCAGAAGTTCACAAAAAGCAGATTTTTTTCTGTTTTATTCCTCTGTTCTGGGCAAGTTAACTTTTCAAGGACACCTGGGTGAAGGAGAGCTTTTTTTTCCCTTTATTTTTCCCCCTTCCAGCTGTTACCATGGAGCCCAGTTGGTAACTTCTTTATCTTTGAAATGTAGCCATCTCTGTGAAGCCCCAGATCAATGCCAAAGGCCTTGTTCACATATTTTGTGAAAAACTAGTAAGGGGGTGTCTAACTTAGGAGTGCTGATATTTTTAGCCAGTGACCAAGTACAACAGGGCAACATGAAAAGAGGAAGTTTATCTACTTTGAAGTCTTTCATGGGGACTCTTTTCCTGAAAGTCCTAAAGTCAGCCATGCTGAAGACTTCCGTAGAAGGTCAATTAATGTTTTTCTGTGGGCCTGGAACAGAGGGGGGAAATGGGGAAGGCGTGGCTGTGAGCAGCTCCGTGGATCTGAGAATGAGGTAGCAGAGATGTGAAAGAATACTGGCAAAGATGTTTGTGATTTTCCTAGCAACAAAAAGGTGAGCAGTAGAACAGGTAGAACAGAGGAGAAGATAGGAGTTAGTATCCCTAAAAGCCTGTGAGGGACTTTAAATTCTTAGTAACCTGTTTTCACTAATGACAAAGAAACTTTAAAGGCCATTTTCACTACATCTTGGATAGGGGTCTGAAGGTTCTCCTCAGCTGGTTTGAGCTTTGGGTTAGCTGGTAAGAGGAACTGGTGGGACCCGGTGTGGGCACTGACTGGAGAAGAGAGGAGTGATTCGGTGGAGGGTTACCTCAGTACCTGCTACCTCAGAAAGGGGGAAATGGTCTGAGATCCGGCGGAGGTTTGGGTTTTTGATCTAGTAATTGGAGGGGAGAAATCATGTTGCTGAGGTGAGAGTGACAGCAGAGAGTCTGGAGCAGAAGGCTGAGTGTGAGGACCTATTGGAGAAGCATAGTTCAGGATGTGAGCGAAGGAGGGAAAAGGCCTCCACATAGGGAAATCTCCTTTCACCCTTTTGAGGACATTCAGAAGTTAAAAAGGTCATGCAGAATTTGAGGATCTAGAGACCCCTCTAGGGGCCAACAGTTTGGGTGATCTAATTGGTAATAGGGCCAATGCTGTGTACAGAATTTGATGAGGAGTTTGGGTTCCATCATGCACTGCCTGTATGATCACATCCCTAGACTTACAGAAGAAGTCGGCATTCCCCCCACACAACCATGACTGTTTGTGGCTTTGGTAGTCCACCGGGCAAACATAGTAATCTAGGCTAGCCAACCTGCATCTGGCTCGCGTGTCCCTACATCCATAATGATTGTTTCCATTATCAATGGTGCAGAATGGATTTAATGGAAATTTAGTGGGATCCTCTTCATCAGGTATATCCCAATAGGAAAGACCTATAGCCAGCTGACAAATGTCTGGGTGGATAGATGTCCACCAAGTCCCTAAGTGGGCTGCATGCGAGATAGATCATACTTCTTTACCAGTAGGATTTGTGATCAGCCATCGCTGCTGAACGGGTTTAATAGGTTTAGGACTACTGGTGGTCAAGGGAAGAGTCTATAGACTTAGACACAGGGTAAATACACAATTTGAAAGTTTTACCAATCTTTTCCAGTTTCCAGCCAGAGTCTGGACAGGGCGCAGGCTTGAGATGAGAGGTATGGATCCAGGAAGTGATTCTGTCTTCCTTTACCGCTGTAGGTGTTATAAGTAGCACCTTGTATCGTCATTTCCAGTTGGGTTTCAGGGATGACACCTGATGTCGACTTATGTAGATGAAGTCTCTTACTTGATATTGATGTAGAGTCCATTCGTCCCCAGGTTGGTAGGCATTGGCCATCTGTTTTCACAGGTATCCCTGAGTTCTTTCAAGAGCTTTAATTCAGTCAAGCAATGGGGTGTGGAAGGAATCGTTAGGTCTTAGAGTTGGGGTTAGGTCCCTTACTGAAGGAGGGGAACCATGGACAATTTCATAGGGGGTGAGGTTACACAAAGAAACAGAGGGAGTGTTTCTTCCATGAAATAGTGCATAAGGCAGGAGCATAGTACAATCTATTATGCAGGTTTCTAAGCTTAATTTCGTTATGGTCTCCTTAATGTTTCTATTCATTCTTTCTACCTGTCCTGAACTCGGTGGTCTATAAGCACAATGTAACTTTTAATTAATCCCCAGGGTCTTGCCTAACGCCTGACTTACTTGGGCTACAAACGCCAGTCCATTATCAGACCTTATTACTTTAGGCAGGCCGTATCTTGTAAAAATATCTTTCAGGATCTTCTTGACAACCATTTGCGCTGTTTCGTTTTTTTTCTTTTTTCCTGGAAAAGGCTTCAATCCATCCTCAAAATATATCTACAAAGACTAGGCGATATTTAATTTCAAACCTTGCTGGCTTAATTTTAGTAAAGTCCACTTCCCAGAATTGTCCTGGTCTGGTTCCTCGTAGGTGCTTTTTTGCAGGAAGCTTGGAAGGGTAAGCATTAACCATGACAGACCTGACAGGCTTTTGTTACCCATTCAGTTATTTGCTTTTGCTTTGAGTCGGTTAGTAAAAAACTCTGTTCTTCATCCTTCAGGAATGAATGCAATTTCTTTGAACCAAGGTGAGTGAGTTGATATACATTTTCTACTGACATATTTAGAGCCGTGACTATAGGAGTTTTTATTGAAGGATTTAGAAATTCCACTTGTGGGCCTTCAGGGTTAAAAGTTATTTTGGCCTGGAGCTTGGTGAGCAGATCTCTGCCCATCAATGGGGCCGGGCATTCTGGGATTACTAAGAACGAGTGATGGATTTTTCCTTTCCCCTGGTCCATGGTCCTCTTAGTTGTCCAAACCCGATATTTTCTGCCATTAGCCCCTTGAATTAGAGACCTTTTTATTTGATAGAGAGACCAATGGGGCCATAAGGGCAGAGTATATTGCCCCTGTATCCACTTCAAAGTTTGCTAGGGTCCCCTCCACTTCAAAATTTACCCTGAGCTCTTGGAGGGGATCTGAGACCCAACATTCTTAGTCATCCTCCAGAGTCAGAATGGCTGGCTAGAGTGGCTGTCTCTTTCAATGGCACTCTTTGAAGCAGTGTCCTTTTTCTTTACAGTAGGCACATTAAATTGAGGCCAGGGGTGGCCTCTAGTCTGGGCCACGGTATCCCTTCCTGTCTCCATGTTTCTTATTTCTGGCCTATTTGTTGTTGTGACCAGGACCTTAGTCAATGCCTTAGTCTGTCTTTTGTTTCTTTTATCCTTCCTTTGCTCCCTACTCTTCCTCACTTTCTCTCTTATAGTATACCTTCTCGGCTACTCTGACTAAATCTCTCAAAGTCATATCTTGTAATCCATCTAAGCATTGTAACTTTCTTTTAATATCCAGGGCAGCTTGCCCATAAAGGCCATCTTGACAGATGACTTTTGATCCTCTGCCTGAGGATCGAAAGAGTATATCTCCTATATGCCTCCATAATTCTCTCTAAAAACATAGAGGGAGATTCATCAGGCCCTTGAATAATCTCTCTTAACTTGGCAAAATTTGTAAGTCGCCTAGCGGCCACTAAGATACCCACAATTAGAGCCCAGTGATAAGTGGACAGATGCTCCCTACCTTCAAAGGTGTTGGGGTCCCAGTTTCGTCGATTCAAGGGAAAGCCGGGTTAAATATGTTGGGAAGTTTTGTCGGTCACACATCTGGTCAGAGGATATTTTTCTCTAGCATCCAGGAGGATTCTCTTTTGTTTCTCTGTCATGAAGAGCCAACCCTAGGTGTTGTTGGCAGTCATCCCAAGTAGGCTGGTGTGAAAACATCAATGACTCAACCACACCTAGGAGCCGGTTGGGGTCCTCGGTAAAACGGGGATTTTTATTTTTCCAGTTATATTGGTCTGAAGAGGAGAAAGGTAAATACTGGTAGGCTTGCATTTTTCCCCCAAGGCCGTTGTCAATCATTGGCCCCTAGGGATGGAGGGGGAGCATCATTCGAGTTCCAGGTTTTTCAATCATTCACCGCTGGTGAGTACCTTTAGCCGGGCTAGCTTCCTCCAGAAGAGGAGGGGCTGTGTGTGCAGCGGGGAAATTATCTGAAGGGCGCTGGGCTGGCTTAGCTTTCTCCAATGGTGGAGAGGTTGAGTCAGCAGCAGGGGAATCACTTAGAGGGTGTTGGTCTTTGGGGGACGTGGGCAGGAGATAAGGAGGGGGACGAGAGTCCAGTAGAGTCAAATCTTGTGACTCAGGGAGAACAGAGGTTGGAGGAGGAGGAGGAGCAGAGGGTTTGAGAGATCATGGGGGAAGCAGTAGGAGTGGGGGTAGGGGCAAGGAAATGCTTCACCCATGAAGGAGATTTGCAGAGGTCCTGCCAAGTTAAGATATATGGCTGTTGATCCAGATGGCTATGTGGCCCTGGCTGAAAGACAATATCGTCTGACTTTTTAAATTAGTGGGAAGTAGAAAGATCCTTCTAGGGGCCATCCGAATCCAAAGGTGGGCCATTCTGAGGCACAGAGAGTCTGCCAGGTCCAGAATTTTACTGAAAAAGAAAGATTCTGAGCCCTTAAGGGTACTTTGGTCCAGTGATCAAGGGTCAGGGACAGAGGCATTGAAGTGCTCTGTCCCATAATGAAAGATACACAAACAGTAAAAGCAACGACACACGACACAGACAAGACAAGGAAATAAAGACAGACAATGGAACTTCCAACACTGAGACCAGGACTAAGTATCTGGCCCAACCCGATGGGCTGGCGATACTGAATCTGAAACAAAATATCACTGAATTGAGGAGACTATTGCTCCTCGATTTCCCGAATACTCTGGAGCATCCCCCAGGGATGTGGCCTGTGGCTCTGTGACACGTATGTCAGCCACCGTCGGAGAGACCTCACACTCTTCATTGACAGCCATTTTGCGAAGCCCTAACCTGAAACCTGAAACCAGAAAGAGGCACCATACATACCCCAAGAGGAGCCTGTTGGGGTCTCTCGTTCGCCGCTGCCGGATCTCAGTGGAACCTCCATATGTAAAGGTCAGGCGAGCATCGGGTGAAGAGCCCACCAAGAGACTGTCTCATGCAAAAGCAAAGGGTTTATTGGGGATTCAGCATGCTGGGGCTCAGAGCTCACTTGAATAGAGCAGAGAGCCATGATAACAGCTTAAGCAGAGCTTATATACTTTCCTTGGAGAGGGCAGAGAGGGAACTTTATTGTTTGGTCTGGGCGAGTGAGCAGTTTGCGTGCAACCGGGTGAATGAGTACATTCTGTAGGTTGGCAGTTGGGGACAGCACATTCTGGGAACAAGATTAGCAAACAGTTCTCAAGATTTCAATAGTGTTTTGTTAAGCATACAGAAAAACAGCAAGCGACATTTACCTATTTTACTAAATTTTCATTACCGAATATACTTTGCCAGATTTCCTAATGTCTCTATTGAAATCTGCTTTCCTACATATTTTCCCCAGTACATCATTGTGACTGACTCTTCACAAGTGCGGACATTTACATTCACTCTATACCCGAAACCCCATAGCTAAAGAACTTTTGGTGCAAATCCTATACTTACTCTCCGTTCTAAACTTACCAACTATCGTCCTAATCCTACCGACTATCCTTTTTTTAAATTTTTTTCTTAAAGAAAGAGTTAGAGAGAGAGGGAGAGAGAGAGAGAATTTTTTAACATTTAGTTGTTTTAGTACTTGGCAGACACAACATCTTTGTTTGTACGTGGTGCTGAGGATCGAACTCGGGCCGCATGCATGCCAGGCGAGCGCGCTACCACTTGAGCCACATCCCCAGCCCCCCGACTATCCATTTTTGACTGGAAGTTCTTTTTGACAATCAATCATTCAAAGTACAAGGTCCTATGCCTTTGTATATTGATTTATCTGAGACATCTGTGCAGAAAATAAATCAAAGCTAAATATTGCAATCAAAGACCCAATGCCCTTCTTGGCTTCAAATATTACCTTTATTTCTGTTTTCGTACTTATATTTCACCTATATATTCTTGAAAATATCGAAGGTTCGCCATACCATTATTCATTCAGCAGAATGATTCCTAACCCCAATCGAAACTGTTATTAACCCTAACCATACACTCTTCCCTCAATCTAACTTTACAGAAGAGCAGGGACAGAGTTGATCTTACAATACAGGAATGTACGGTTTCTTCCAACTGCTGAGAAACTCAAAGGTCCACGCAAAATGATCTCTGGAGAAGTTGTAGGCACATATGTAGGAACTGAGAGAGCAAAAGTCATCTTCCATTGAAAACAACCTGGTCAGGATGAAGGGATGTGTCTGAATCAGCCTCTCTCTTCTTAATATGGAGAAGAAGGACCAAACCAGGCCAGTGTGGAGAGCACTTCCCGGGTGCCTATGGTTGATATACCATTCGAACTTTTGAAAGTGTCACAGGATGTAGGGGCAGCCTCCATTTCATGGGACACTTTGAAGCAACTGTTAGAACAAAGTGGTTGCCAAGGCAGGGACCTCATTCATATCTTGAAGGAAGTGACCTCACCTAACATCCTTTGTGATGGAACACTCTGAACTTGGGATCCAGGAAGCTAGGCACCCAAATCCTGTCTCAGTCCCAGTCCCAGTCCAAGTGGTCTCAATTGTTCGGATTTACCAAGGACAGAGTCATTGGGTGCCTAGCTTCCTGGATCCAAGTTCAGAGTGTTCCATCACAAAGGATGTTAGGTGAGGTCACTTCCTTCAAGATATGAATGAGGTCCTGCCTTGGCAACAGTTTGTTCTAACAGTTGCTTCAAAGTGTCCATGAAATGGAGGCTGCCCTACATCTGTGACACTTTCAAAAGTTCGAATGGTATATCAACCAGAGGACACTGGAAGTGCTCTCCACACTGACCTGGTTGTCCTTCTTCTCCATATTAAGAAGAGGAGAGGCTGATTCAGACACATCCCTTCATCCTGACCAGGTTGTTTGGTTTGAAGTGAATTGTTTCTAATAAGTCTTATGAAAAGGCGAGTGTTTCTAAGTCTGTGTATCCCACTGTGTCCGTGGTTCTAGACATCAGAAAAGAGAATGCATCAATGGATGACTCCTGTCTAGTAGAAATCTTCCCAACATTCATCCTGCCAATTTATGAATGGACTGCGGCTTGCCTTATGAATGGGCAACACCTACTATCTTCCTAAGTTTCTATTTTGTTCCTGAATTCACTCCACTCTCCAAAATAGGCTCATGGTTATGTGTCCAATATATATACCACCTCCAAGCTCTGTGACATGGCCATGTACTGGATAGCTAAAGGGAATGGTGAGCATCTCAGAAAACTCACATATCAGTGTGACCAGGAAAGTCTCAGTGGAGAAATCCTGCTTTGGGTCATTTACTTACCTATTGTTCTGTTGCCCTGAATTTCAGAAAGCTTTTTGCCTCAGACTACTCCTTTGTGAAGCCTGAAGAAAAGAGTCTTCAAATGCAAATGAATGGGCATCACCTGTGGCTCTTTGCTTGATTGCTTTGGAAAGGGATGTGTCTGAATCAGCCTCATGACCCTGTGTAAGTTGATTGCTTTGGAAAGGGATGTGTCTGAATCAGCCTCATGACCCTGTGTGATGCTGTGGCTTAGATTCTTAGCACCTGATGGATCTAAAGAAAGATACCATGTGTGCATCCAAAACCAAAATGGCCAAATGAGGAGTCATTGTGGATTAAGTCTTTTGCTTTCCTCTGTTAGGTTCCTGAAATCCATCAAGTGAGAATAGGGATCTTTTGGGTCAAATGAGTTCTTCAAACCCTGCAGAGACTAGCCCAGAGGTGCTTGGCTTTTCTCATGACTCCAAATCACATAAAGAATCTATACCTGAAAGTAAGTAGGCCCCAAATTGGAGATGCAGAGCAGTATTAAGTGCAGGCCTATTTAATCACTCTTGGTTCTCAGGAAGGGTGTCCAGGCCACCCTGACTTTAGGCAAATGAGGGGCAAGGGAACTTATTTGGATACTGTCTTTGTCTGCGCCCCTCATGGAAATTTCCAGGCAGAGGTTATGATAAGTGTCTATATGGAGAATGTTGAGGGCCATGTGGGAGTGTTTTGGTTTTAATTCTGGTCATTTGTGTGGCGGTTGGAAGAGATGACTTAGTTCACCTGGGCTTGAACTCTGGTGTTATTAGAGACTGAATTCTGGAACTGTCCTCAGAG
The DNA here is from genome assembly GCF_048772815.1 of Callospermophilus lateralis. Classification (NCBI taxonomy): domain Eukaryota; kingdom Metazoa; phylum Chordata; class Mammalia; order Rodentia; family Sciuridae; genus Callospermophilus; species Callospermophilus lateralis. The sequence goes on along the minus strand of NW_027515276.1, from coordinate 8,192,838 downwards.
AAGTATTGCCATGAATTGTGTTGGAATTTTAGGAGGCAACACATGAGAGTCATCCTGAAAACTGAGATCCTGGCCAAGGTGGCTTCCACAGAGCACTGGGAATCTCAGCCAGGATTTTACGTGATTTTATTCTGAAAGTCTTGGCAGCCATAATTGAGAGTCAAAACACACATAGACCTCACATTTTAGACCTCAATGGGCCTGGATTCATGTGAAATATTGGCCACTCTTTGGGAAGCCTTGCCTGTGAGAGTTCTCCAGAGATTTCTTTGAAATGAGCTTCCTCACCATTTAATGTTTCCTAAATAATTTGAAACCCACAGTGCCTCCAACTTCATCTTTGAAAAATAGCTAAATACATACCATGAATTTTTTGAAATTTCAATGACCAGGTGGCAATGGAGAAACTTTGGATGACTTGTTGCTGGTCATGAGTGTACCAGACTGTGCTTGGATTTACTTGGTTTCATGAAAACAGTGTAGAAAAGAGATCCCTGTAAGTTGGAGACTGCTGAGTAGTGGGCCTAGAGCAGTGGTGTGCAGGTATGTGATAAAACATCTGTGGTGGTACCATGTGGATCTGCCCTTGGATTCCAAATGGCTTGAGACTGACATGGTGAAGTCAGCAGACCCTATTATATAAAAGCATCTTGTTATATGAAGAGGTTTCCGGGCAATGTTCAGAATCAGATTGCTATGGACAAGCGGGCAAGCTATGTGGGGTAGAAGCCTGGTTGGTGCATTTTCCTGCAGACCTTGACCCAACACATGTGACAGAACTCCCTCCATCACTGGTACCTGTTGAACTCCTTGTATTTCCTGAAGCAAATACCAAATTCGCAGTGCAGCAGCAAGAAACACCTCGAAAAGTGGAAGATGATCAAATGGCTTCACAGTCCACATGGGAAGACACTTAGACCCCAGTGGCCACAGTTTACCTACAAAGAGAGAATTCAGCACTGCTTCCTCATGTTCATTGGAAAATAAAAAAAAAACATATCTTCCAGGTCACAGAGATCAAACCCAGCTTTGTTGGTCTCACTAGAAAGGATGCTAAAATTCCTGACAGCAACATATATTTCAAGTGCCCAACCTCAGAGGCAGTTTCTCAAGAGTCTTTAGGCCCAATGAGCTCCATGTTTGTGGAGTGTTTACCCTGTCCCTCACTTTTGGAAACTCCTCTACCACATCCAAGATTGTGAACTCCTGAATATTTTTCATTTCTGATATGTATTCACAGATTTCCTAACTCTTCTTCTCTAATTGTGTTTATTTGGGGCAAAGGTAATGTAAAGGCAATGTTCTGGATGAGAGTGGGAATATTTTTGTGTAGCACATATTTGCATACACATTGGATTAATTTTCCTATTTTCCATTCAAATTACTGAATTCCTGACACTAACCCATACCCTAATAGACTCTGACTACTAATCCTAAAATGATGGACAAAAATAACCAAACAGAATGGAAATGAAAGCAGTTCAGAGAAGGCATGGTGTATAGTTGGACTTTCCTTTTGAATGATAAAGGGTAGGTGTTATAAATCTAGTCAATTTTTAATTGAAATTGATCTCCATGTGTTTTTAAAGTTAACAAATATGTGAATTCCTGTCTCCCTTTCTCTGCAGCCTGTTCAGCACATGTATTTTTATATGCAAATATAGAAACATAACTGGTATCACACGTATATCCTTGTGAGTTTGGCTGTCTTGGGAGATACAAATTGTGGGAAGCAATCACTCCTCCTAAACGCTGTTGGAACTGAAACTTCAACCTATGGGTGAACTTCCTAGTTGAACAATATTATACATAAATCCATGTTCAGTAAAATGATTATTTTTGGATCTGTGGATGATATATGATTCATAGTGAATTTCGATTGGCATGCATATTGATACATTTTAGTGTCTGTGTGTGTGTGTGTGTGTGTGTGTGTATATATATATATAAATACATAAATCCACACACACATATCTATATCTATATCTATATCTATCTATCTATATATATATATATATATATATATATATATAAACTCTCAAGATTTTTCAAAATATGAAATATATGTTTCTTATTATACACTCCCTAAATTCATTCGTGTTCATATATGTAAATTTATAGTCAACATTTCACAAGATTATTCTCATAAAAATTCATCCACTTGAAATACGTATTCGTTTCCTAGTACTGAAAAGTAACTTCAGTGAATAGTGCATACAAATTATAATATTTCTACAGTAACTGACCCAGTTTAGCATCAATGCAAGTAGATTCCTATGGGATATGATGTGTATTTTGACGTTCATTTTCATTCAAAACTGGTGCATTACTATTTTTTCAGTTTTTGCACATCATTGGATATATATTTCATCCACAAGTTAGGAAATTTATAGGCTTTATTTATACTTACAATCAAATCCTGCTTCAGAACATATGAATTCCTCTATATTTCTTGACTCATCTTTTCATGAGATTTCTTTCCAAACACATTATTTTCCATTTCCATAATCACTTTTGAAGCTAAACTCACACACCCTTCATGATAAAACATAACCCTAATATTACAATTAGATGTATAACTCGTTGGAATGAATGATTGTATATCAATATAAGATTTTTATATATTTTCAGATATCAATTCAATCCATGATTTAAAGTGGAAACAGTATATTATTTATTCACAGTATTGTCAATTCATTCATTTCTTCTACATTTATAGACACAGGGTACAACTCTGTGTACCCCCAATACTAATTTATACCTCTTCAAAATATTGCTCCCAGAAATGTTAGAAGAAATACTCATGTCACCTGATCTACATATACATTTTATCACAGTAATATTCTGATCACAAAATGCAAAGGTCCCACTTCTGATTGTAGCAAATCCTAGATGGAAAGTGATCCTGGATTACTAAAAACATCCATGTCCAGGTTTCCTAATGCTCTCAAATGTCAGTCATATTGGTGACTACATATTTGTTTCTTCCTAAGATTATATATTGAAACTCAACCTTGTTGATAATGTCTAATCCTATCATTCACTTTATACTTTGCCTGATTTCATAATGTGTGTATTGATATCTGATTTCCTACATAATTTTCCCAGTTCATCATTGTGACTGACTCTCCACATGTGCTGAAATTTACATTCACTCTCTAACCGAAAACCTAGGGCTATTGAACTTTTGGTCCAAATCCTATACTCACTCTTCTTCTGAAACAGACCGACTATCTTCCTAATCCTAACAACTATACCTTTTTGACTGGATGAACTCTTCTACATTCAATCATCCAGGGTACAAGATGATATGCCATTGTATATTGATTTATCAGAGACATCTGTGCGAACAAAATTCAATGCTAAGTATTCCAATCAAGGGCCCAATGCCCTTCTGGGCTTAAAATCTTACCTAGATTTCTGTTTTCATACTTATATTTCAAATCTATATTCTTATAAATATCCCAGGTTCCCAATACCATTATTCATCCAGCAGAATGATTCCTAACTCAAATAGAACATGTTATTAACCCTAACCATACATTGTTCCCTCAATCTAACTTTATAGAAGAACAGGGACAGAGTTGGTCTTAATATAGAGGAATATAGGGGATCTTCCACCCGCTGAGAACCTCAAAGGTCCATGCAGAAATTATCCCTGGGGAAGATGAAGGCAGCTATAAAGGACCTGAGAGGGCAAAAGTCATCATGTAAGGCAAACAACCTGGTTAGGATAAAGGGATGTTTATGAATCAGCCTCTCTCTTCTTAATGTAGAGAAGATGGACCAAACCAGGTCTGTGTGAGAGCTGTTCCCGGGTGCCTATGGTTGATATATCGTTCTAAGTTGTGAAAGTGTCACAGAAAGTAGGGGCAGCCTCCATCTCATGGGACCCTTTGAAGGAACTGTTAGGACAAAGTGGTTGCCAAAACCAGTGACCTCATTCAGTTCCGAACGGAAGTGACCTATCTCACTTCCTTGGTCTTGGAACACTCTGAACTTGGAATCCCAGAAGCCAGGCACACAGAACCAGTCCCAGACCCAGTCCCACTGGGCTCACTTGTTTGGTTTTACCAAGGACAGAATCAGTCTTTCTTGGTACCTACTGATTTGAGAATGGCCAAATGCCAGGAGAGCTTTGGAGAGTGGCCTTTCCTGAGAAAGAAGGTAGTGGCTCAAAGCTGGCTCCTGACAACTTCAAAGAGTTTGCCAAGGAGTCCAGATCTGAGACAGTACAGGGCATTTTGGGGGAACATAGTATGGTACAACAATCAGAGGTAATTCCGGAGAGTCAAAGACCTACTTGGGGGAAGAAAGTCCTATGTTGTTGTGGGTGTGAGTTTGTTGTTTTTTCTCATGTTCTGAGAATTGGTAGGAAAGGCAGTTTGTTTGATTTGAAGTGGACTGTTTCTCGTAAGTTGTTTGACAAGGCAAGTGTTTCTATGTCTATGTATCCACTGTGTTTGTAGTTGTAGACATTAGAAAACATAATGCATCAATGAATGTGTCCTGTCTAGTATAATGCTTCCCAGAATTCATACTGCCCAATTTATGATTGGACTGCAGCTTTCCTTATGGATGGGTAGCAATTACTATCTTCCTAATTTCCTGTTTTATTCCTGAATTCTGGCCACTCTCCAGAATAGGCTCATGGTTTTCTGTTCAAGATACTGTGAAATGGCCATGTACTGGAGAGCTGAAGGAAATGGGAGCATCTCAGGAAACTCAGATATCAGTGTGACCAGTAAAGTCTATGTGGAGAAACCCTGCTTTGGGAATTTTGCTTACCTATGGTTCTGGTGCTGTGAATATCTAGAAGGTCTTTGCCTTAGGCCACCCCTTTGTGAATCCTGAAGAAAAGAGTTTTCAAATGCAAATGAATAGGCATCACCTGTGGCTCTTTGTTTTATTGCTTTGTAAAGAGATGTGTCTGAATCAGCCCCTTGGCCCAGTGTGATTATTTGGAGCAGTAGATCAGTATTAATGGCAGGCCTATTTGATCATTCCTGGTTAACAGGAAGGGTTTCCAGGCCACCCTGACTTTAGGCAAATTAGAGGCAAGGGAGATTATTTTGGACACTGTCTTGGTATGCACCCCTCATGGAAACCTCAACCCAGAGGTTATGATGAGTGTCTATATAAAAGAAGATGAGGGCCATGTGGGAGTGTTTTGGTATTAATTGTGGTCAGTTGTGTGGCAGTAGGAAGAGATTCCTGGATCAACCTGGGCTTGAACTATGGTGTGATTCCCCTTAGAGACTGAGTTTTGGAACTGAACTCAGAGAAGTATTACCATGAATTCTGTTGGGATTTTAGAAGGCCAAGCAGGAGAGTTGCCCTTGGAGACTGAGATTTAGGCCCAGGATGGCTTTCCACAGAGCACTGGGAATCTCAGCTAGGATATCACATGATTTCATTCTGAAAGACTTGGCAGCCATACTTGAGAGTCAAATAACACATGGAACTCACTTTGTAGACCTCAATGGGCCAGGCTTCATTTGACTTTTTGGCCACTCTTTGGGAAGACTTGACTGTGAGAGTTCTCCTGAGCTTTCATTGAAATGAGCTTCCTCACCATTTAATGGTTCCTGAATGAATTGAAATCCACAGTGACACCAACTTCATCCTTAAAAATGGCTAGATAAATACCATGGAATAATTCCCAAGAGCAGGTGGCACTGGAGAATCATTGGATGTTCTGTTGCTGATAATGAGTGTACCAGACAGTGCCTTGATTTACTGGGTTTCATGAAAATGGTGTAGAACAAAGATGCCAGTACATTGGAACCTGCTTAGTAGTGGGCCTAGAGCAGTGGTTTGCAGGTGTATGATAAAACATCTGTGATGGGGCCACATGGATCTGCCATTGGCTTCCAAATGCCTTTTGACTGACATGGTGCAGCCAGCAGACCCTTATATGTAAAGGCATCTTGTTACATTGAGAGGTTTTAGGGCAATGTTCAGAATTGGGTTGCTACAGACAAGGGGGCAAGCTTTGTTGAATAGAAGCCTGGTTGGGGCGTTCTCCTGCACACCCTGACCCACCACACGTGAGAGTACTCCCTCCAGCACTGTGTCCCCGTTGAACTCATGGTATTTACTGAAGCCAATACCAAACTCCCAGTGCAGCAGTAAGAATCACCAGGAAAAGTGGAGAATGACCAAATGGCTTCTCAGTCCACACGAGGAGACACTTAGCTCCCAGTGGCCACAGTTTACCTACAATGAGGGAATTTAGAACTGCTGCCTCATGTTCACTAGAAAAGAAGAAACCATGTCCTTCAGGTCACATATATGCAGATCCAGCTTTGATTGTCTCACTACAAAGGAAGCTGAAGCTCTTGACAACAACATATATTACAAGGGCCCAACCTCAAAGGCAGTTTCTCAAAGAGTCATTAGGCCAGCAGAACTCCATATTTGTGGAGTATTTACCCTATCCCATACTTTTGGAAATTCCTCTACCGCCTCCAAGGCTGTGAACTCCTGAGCATTTTCATTTCCACATATGTATTCACAGATTTTCTAACTCTTCTCCACTAATTGTGTCTTAATTGGGGCGAAGGTTATGTCAAGGCATTGTTCTGGATGAGAGTGGGATGATTTTTGTGTAGCACATATTTGCATACACATTAGATTCATTTTCATATTTTCCATTTGAAATACTGAATCCCTGACATTAACCCATAACCTACTAGACTCTGACTACTAATCCTAATATGATGGAGAACAAGAAACCTAACAGAATAGAAATACAGGCCGTTCATAGGAGGCATGGTGTATCCTTGGACTTCCCTTCTGCTTTATCAAGGGTATGTGTTATAAATCTAGTCAACTTTTCATTGTAATAGTTCTCAATGAGTTTTTAAAGTTAACACATATGTAAATTTCTGTCTCCCATTCTCTGTAGCCTATTCATCACATGTATTTTTTATGCATATTTAGAATCCTACCTGGTATCACAAGTACATTTTTGTAAGCTCACTGATTTTGAAAGATACATATTTTGATAAGATATCAATCCCCCTAAATCATGATGGAACTGAAAATTAAACCTATTGGTGAATTTCCTAGATGAACAACATCATATATAAATCGATGTTCAGTAAAATGAATATTTTTGGATATGTGGATGATATGTATTACACGGTGAATTTCGATTAGCATATAGATTGCTACATTATAATATCTGTGTGTGTCTGTCTATCTATCTATATATATATATATATATATATATATATATATATATATATATATACTGTCCAGATTTTTCAAAATGTGAAATATATGTTTCTTATTATACACTCCCTAAATTCACTCATGTTTCTATATGTGGTTTATAATCAACTTTTCACAAGATAATTCTCAGAAATATTCATCTGCCTGAAATACATAATTATTTCCTAGTACTGAAAACTAACTTCAGTGAATGGAGCTTACAAATCCTAATATTTTTACAGTAACTGAATCAGTTAAACATCAATGCAAGTAGAATCCTACGGGACATGATGTGTATTTTGAAGTTCATTTTTATTCAATATTGGTACATTATTATTTTTTCAGTTTATGGACATCATAGGATATATGATTTCATCCACAAGTTCAAAAATTTATAGGCATTTGTTTCACTTTTAATCACGTCCTGCTTCAGAACACATGTATTCCTCTAAGTTTCTTGACTGGTCTTTTCATGAGATTTCATACCAAACACATTAATTTTGATTTTCATAATCACTTTGGAAGCAAAACTCACATACCATTCATATTAATTATCACTCTGATATTACCATTAGATGTATAACTGGTTTGAATGAATGATTGTATGTCAATATAAGATTTCTTATATCTTTTCAGATATCAATTCTATCCATTATTTAAAGTGGAACCAGTTATATTATTTATTCACACTATGGTCTATTCATGCATTATCTCTATATTCATAGACACAGTGTACACCTCTTTGTACCCCCAATACTAATTTATACGTCTTCAAAATATTGCTCCCTGAAATGGTGGAAGTGGACTCATGTCACCTGATCTTCATATACATTTAATCACAGAAATATTCTGGACACAAAATGCAAAGGTCACACTTATGATTGTATAAAAGCCCAAATGGAAAGAAAACATGGATTACTAAAAACATCCATGTCCAGGTTCCCTAATGCTCTCAAATGTCAATCCTATTGGTGACTACACATGTGTTTCTTCTTAAAATTATATATTCAAACTCAACCCAATGGAAAATGTCTAATCCTATCCCTCACTTTATAATTTGCCTGATTTCATAATGTCTCTATTGCTATCTGCTTTCCTACATATATTCCCCAGTTCATCATTGTGACTGACTCTTCACATGTGCTGACATTTACTTTCACACTCTAATAAATAACCTATTGCTAAAGAACTTTTGTTCCAAATCCTATACTCACTCTTCTTCCTAAACATACTAACTATCTTCTAAATCCTACCGAGTATCCCTTTTTGACTGGATGTTCTCTTCTACATTCAATCATTCAAGTAACAAGGTCTTATGCTATTGTGTATTGATTAATCTGAGACATCGGTGCAGAATGTAATTCAACGCTAAGTATCACAATCAAGGGCCCAATGCCCTTCTGGGCTTCAAATCTTACTTAGATTTCTTTTTTCATACATATATTTCATCTCTATATTCTTAAAATAATCACAAGTTTCCAATACCATTATTCATGCAGCAGAATAATTCCTAACCCAAATGGAACATGTTATTAACACTAACCATACACTGTTTGTGTTAATAACATGTTTACAGAAGAGCAGGGACAGTGTTGATCTTACAATACAGGAATGTAGTGGATCTTCCATCTGCTGAGAACCTCAAAGCGCCATGCAGAAATGATCCCTGGAGAAGATGTAGGCAGGTATGAAAGACCTGAGAGAGCAAAAGTCATCTTCCATCGCAAACAACCTGGTCAGGATGAAGGGATGTTTCTGAATCAGCCTCTCTCATCTTAATGTAGAGAATATGGACCAAACCAAGACTGTGTGGAGAGCTGTTCCTGGTTCCCTATGGTTGATATACCATTCTAATTTGTGAAAGTGTCACAGGAAGTAGGGGCAGCCTCCATCTCATGGGACCGTTGAAAGAAACTCTTAGGACAAAGTGGTTGCCGAGGCAGTGATCTCATTCAGTTCCTGAAAAAAGTGACCTCAACTCACTTCCTTATTGATGGAACTCTCTGAACATGGGATCCAGGACGCCAGGCACCCAGATCCAGTCCCAGTCCCAGTCCCAGTGGTCTCACTTGTTTGGATTTACCAAGGACAGAATCAGTCTTTCTTGGTTCCTCCTAAGGTGAGGAGGCCAAATGCCTGGAAAGCTCGGAAGATGGGCTTTTCCTGGAAAAGCAGGTAGCGGCTCACTCCTGGTTCCTGACAACATCACAGAGTTGGCCAAGGAGACCAGATCTGAGACAGAACAGGACATTTTGGGGGAACATAGTATGGCCCACCAGTCGGAGGATACTCCGGATAGTCTCATCCCTATTTGGGGGAAGAAGGTGTCATTGTCAGTGTGGGTGTGGGTTTGTGGTTTTGTCTCATGTTCTGAGAATAGGAAGGAAAGTCAGTTTGTTTGGTTTGGAGTGAACTGTTTTTAGTAAGTCGTTTGACAAGGCAAGTGTTTCTGGGTCTGTGTATCACACTGTGTCCTTGGTTGTAGACATTAGAAAAGAGAATGCATCAATGGATATGTCCTGTCTAGTAGAAAGCTTCCCAGCATTCATCCTGCCCATTTTATGAATGGACTGTGGATTGCCTTATTAATGGGCAATACCTGCTACCTTCCTAATTTGCTGTTTTTTTCCAGAATTCTGGACACTCTCCAGAATAGGCTCATGGTTTTGTGTCTAAGTTATGTACAACCTCCAAGCTCTGTGACAAGGCAATGTTCCGGATAGCTGAAGGAAATGACGAGCATCTGAGAAAACTCAGATATCAGTTGACCAGGAAAGTCTCAGTGGAGAAACCCTGCTTTGGGCCATTTGCTTACCTATTGTTCTGTTGCCCTGAGAGTCAGGAAGTCTTTGTCTCACGCGACCCCTTTGTGAATCCTGAACAAAATAGTTTTCAAATGGAAATAAATAGGCTTCACCTTTGGCTCTTTCCTTAATTGATTTGGAAAGAGTTGTGTCTGAATCAGCCTCTTGGCCCAGTGTGATTCTTTGACTTAGATTCTCAGCACCTGATGGATCTAAAGAAAGATCCCATGTGTGCATCCAAATCAAAAATGGCAAAAAGAGCTGTCATTGTGGATGAAGTCTCTTGCCTTCCTCTGTAAGGTTCCTGAATTCCATCAAGTGAGAATAGGGATCATTTGGGTCAGATGAGTTCATCAAAGCCCTTCAGAGGCTATCCCGTAGGTGCTTAGGTTTTCTCATCACTCCAATTCACATAAAGTATCTTTAACCGACACTCAATAGGCCTCAAATGGGAAAAGTGGTGCAGTATTACGGGCAGGCCTTTTTGATCACTCCTGGTACAAAGGAAGGGTGTCCAGGCCACCCCAAATTTAGGCAAATGAGGAGCAATGGAGCTTATTTTGGACACTGTCTTGGGCTGCGTCCCTCATGGACACCTCCAGCCAGAGGTTATGATGAGTGTCAATATGGAAGAAGATGAGGGCCATGTGGGAGAATATCGGTTTTATTGTGGTCATTTGTGTGGCAGTTGGAAGAGATGACTGGGTCCACCTGGGCTTGAACTCTGGTGTGATTCCCCTTAGAGACTGAGTTCTGGAACTCACCTCAGAGAAGTATTGCCATGAATTGTGTTGGGATTTGAGGAAGCCACGCATGAGAGTCATCTTTGGAAACTGAGATCAAGGCCCAGGGTAGCTTTTCAGAGGGCACTCTGATCTCAACCAGGATATCACATGATTTTATTCTGAAAGACTTGGAAGCCATTGTTGAGAGTCAAAACAGACAATGACATCACATTTTAGACCTCAATGGCCCTGGCTTCATGTGACCTTTTGGCCACTCTTTGGGAAGCCTTGCCTGTGAGAATTCTCCAGAACTTTCATTGAAATGAGCTTCCTCAACATTTAATGGTTCCTGAATGAATTGAAACCCACAGTGCATCCAACTTCATCCTTGAAAAATGGCTACATAAATACCATGAAAATTTTCAATTTCCCATGACCAGGTGGCACTGGAGAACCATTGGATATTCTGTTGCTGATCATGAGTGTACCAGACAGTGCCTTGATTGATTGGGTTTCATGAAAATAAGTTGGAGCCTGCTGAGTAGTTGTCCTAGAGTAGTGGTTGGCAGGTGTGTGAAAAACATCTGTGGTGGGGCCATGTGGATCTGCCATTGGCTTCCAAATGGCTTGTGACTGACATGGTGCAGTCAGCAGACCATCCTATGCAAAGGCATCTTGTTATATGGTGAGGTTTCAGGGCAATGTTTACAATCTGGTTGCTATGTTAAAGGGGGCAAGCTATGTGGGATAGAAGCCTGGTTGGTGCATTCTCCTGCATACCCTGACCCACCACGCCTGACAGAACTCGCTCCAGCACTGTGTCCCAGTTGAACTCCTTGGATTCCATGAAGCAATTACTAAACTCCCAATGCAACAGCAATAAACACATATAGAATCCTACCTGGTACCACACCTACATTCTTGTGAGGTGAACGACTTGGCAGATACAAATTGTGAGAGAAGATCACTCCTCCTAAACACCGTTGGAACTGAAAATATAACCAATGGATGAGCTTCCTAGTTTTACAACATTATACATAAATCCATGTTCAGTAAAATGAATATTTTAGATCTGTGAATGATATATATTTCATGATGAATTTCGAATAGCATATATATTGCGAGTTTTTAATGTGTTTGTGTGTATGTATATATATGTGTATATATATACATACACACATTCTCCAGATTTTTCAAAATATGAAATATTTGTATCTTAATATACACTCCCTTAATTCATTCATATTCATGTATGTGGATTTATGATGATCTTTTCTAAATATTATTCTCAGAAATATTCATCCACCTGAAATACTTCTTTGTTTTTTGTACTGAAAACTAACTTCAGTGAATGTTGCATACAAATCCTAATATATATAGAGTAACTGACCCAGTTTAACCTCAATGCAAGAAGATTCAAATGGAACATGATGTGTATTTTGATGTTCATTTTAATTCAACACTGGTACATTACTATTTCTTCAGTTTATGCACATCATAGGATATATATTTCATCAAAAAGAAGACAAAATTATAGGCATTTTTTCACTTTCAATCACTTCCTACTTTAGAACACATGTATTCTTCCATATTTCTTAACTGGTCTTCTCAAGATTCTTTTTTCCAAACACATTATTTTCGATTTTCATAATCACATTGAAGCAAAACTCACACACCCTTCATGATAAACCATAACCCTAATATTAACATTGATGTATAACTTGTTGGAATGAATGATTGTATATCAATATAAGATTTTTCATATTTTCAGATATCAATTCAATCCACCATTTAAAGTGGAACCAGTTATATTACTTATTCACAGTTGGTCTATTCATGCATTATCTCTATATTCATAGACACAGGGTACACCTGTCTGTACCCCAAATACTAATTTATAAGTCTTCAAAATATTGCTCCCAAAAATGGTGGAAGAAATTCTTATGTCACCCGATCTATATATACATTTTATCACAGTAATATTCTGGACACAAAATTCAAAGGTCAAACTTATATTTGTACCAAAGCCTAAATGGAAAGTGAACATGGATTACTAAAATCATCAATTTCCAATTTGCCTAATGCTTTCAAATATCAATCCTATTGATGACTACATATTCGTTTCTTCCTAAGATTATATATTCAAACTCAACCCTGTTGAAAATGTCTAATCCTATCACTGACTTTATACTTTGCCTGATTTTGTAATGTCTGTATTGATATCTGCTTTCCAACATATTTTCTCCAATTCATCATTGTGACTGACTCTTCACTTGTGTTGACATTTACATTCACTCTGTAACCGAAACCCTATTGCTAAAGAACTTTTGTTCCAAATTTTATACTAACTCTTCTTCCTAAACCTACTGACTATCTTCCTAATTTTTCCGACTATCACTTTTGAATGGATGTTCTCATCTACATTCAATCATCCAAGTAAATGTAGGGCGAGTGTCAGAGGATGAGACCACCAAGAGACTATCTCATGCAACAGAAAGGGTTTATTTGGGGTCCAGCATGCTGGGGCTCAGAGCTCACTTGAATAGAGCAGAGAGCCCTGAGAACATCTTAAGCAGAGCTTATATAATTTTCTTGGAGAGGGCAGGGAGGGAAGTTTATTGATGGGTCAGTTCGAGTAAGCGGTTTGTGTGTAAACGCGTGAGGGAGTACATTCTGCAGTTTGGCAGTTGGGGACAGCACATTCTGGGAACAAGATTAGGAAACATTTCTCAACATTTCAACAGTGTTTTGTTAAGTGTACAGAAAAACAGGTAGTGACAAGTACATATTTTATTAACATTTCATTCCCCACTTCTTCTTCTGGCTACTTTTAATCATAAAAGTGATTGTTGGGGGGTGTCACATTTTATGTATGCTAGTGGGGTATTAACATAAGTTTAACTTGTCCAATTTGAGCTTGGAGAAAAGAAATTACATGGTTGAGAAACAGGGTTTTATAGTAAGCAATAAAATGAGGATTATTATTGGACCGGCCAGGGTTGATTAAAATGTAGTTAACCAGGGGGACTGTGTAAACCAAGACTCAAACCACCAATTTTGGGTCTCTATCTCTCTTTGATGCTCTTCAAGGCATCTTTTTAATTTACTCATAGAGTTTGTTACAACTCCAGTATGGTCGACATAAAAAAAAAAAAAAAAAAAAAACATTCTTTCCTCAATGCAGCACAAAGGCTCCCTTCTCTCATGAAATGGAGGTCCAACCCTCGACTTTTCTGTAAAACAACTTCTGCCGCAGTCTTTGGCTGGGCACAAATCACGAGTCTCCACACAGCTTGTAGATTCAAACAGCAATTCTTTATTCCCGAACTCACACTGGCCGTCTACAAACACGCTCTGGGGGAATCCACGTTCTCTGCCCAAATCCACTCTCTCCCAAATCCACTCCGCATGGGCTTCTGTCTCCCAAAATATACTGTCTGACCCTAAGCACTCAAGAGGAACTCAGCAGCAGGATACGCCCTATCCTAAAGGGGGAACACCCTAATCTCCTATTATGCTAAACTGCCCTATTCTAAAGGGGGAACACCCTAATCTCCTATTATGCTAAACCGCCCTATTCTAAAGGGGGAACACCCTAAACACGGATCCTGCCCTGGTCCTTGAGCAAGGTCACCTTTCAGAAGTCCTTCCACTAGACAGCATGGGAGTAAGCTGGCAAGGAATTTGTCATACCTGCTTGGCTGATGGCTCCCAGCAAACTTCAAAGAGAGAGGTAAAAGATTCCTGCAAAGCTGTGATGGAATTTTCTAATATCTTTAAGTTTTGATCTATTGCTGCTTCTAATTGGGTCATTTGTTGTGTCCCATGGACCAGGGCAGTGATTCCTGTGCGAACCTGGGCAGCAACTCCTATTCATAATAGAATGGCTAAGGTGAGGTATATATGTTCCCACCTGAACCGGGTTGTATGCCCCTCTATTTGATCTTCAAATGAACCTCCGTCATAATAGAGCACTCTGGGAAACATCTGCACCATTACACAATTAATCACTTCTGTTGACCATTTCATAAAAACATAAACAACGTTTAAGTATATAGAATTATATTGTTGTAGGGACGGAAAAGGCAAGGCACGTAAGATAGCACCAAAGACAAGGAAACAGTCATATTTGGTTGCAACCACATTCAGAGGGCATTGCTTCTGTTGTAATCAATTAATCCCCTGAAACCCAAGTTTAGGTAGTTTCAGAATTTTGTACCCAACATGTAAGGGAAGGGGCTCTGAAGTTCACAGTCTGCAGAAGTTCACAAAGAGCAGTTTTTTTTTCTGATTTTTCCTCAGTTCTGGGCAAGTTAAATTTTCAAGGACACCTGGGTGGGGGAGAGCTTTTTTTTCCCCTTTTTTCCCTCTGCCAGCTGTTTCCACGGAGCCCAGTTTGCAACTTATCCATCTTACAAATGTAGCCATCTCTATGAAGCCCCAGCTCAAGGCCAGAGGCCTTGATCACATATGTTGTGAAAAACTAGTAAGGGTGTGTCTAGCTCAGGAGTGCTGATTTTTTTCAGCCAGTTGCCAGGTAGACCAGGGCAACACAAAAAGAGGAAGTTTATCTACACTGAACTCTTTTATAGGGACTCTTTTGCTGAAAGTCCTAAAGTTAGCCATGGTGAAAACTTCTGGATAAGGTCAGTTAAGACTTTCCTGTGGGCCTGGTACAGAGGGGGAAGACGGGGAATGCAGGGCTGAGCGCAGCACTTTGGATCTGAGAATGAGGAAGGAGAGATGTAAAAGAATAATGGAAAAGGGTTTTGAGATCTTCCTAGCACCAAAAACATGAGTAGCAGAACGGGTAGAACCGAGGGGGAGATGGGAGTGAGTATCCCAAAAAGCCTGTAAGGGACTTTAAATTCTTAGTAACCTGTTTTCAGTGATGACAAAGCAACTTTAAAGGCCATTTTCATTACATCTTGGATAGGGGTCTGAGGGCTCTTCTCAGCTGGTTTGAGCTTTGGGTTAGCTGGTAAGAGGACCTGGTGGGACCTAGTGTGGGCACTGACAGGAGAAGAGAGGAGTGAGTGAGTGGAGGGTTACCTCAGTATCTGCTAACTCAGCAAGGGGGCAATGGTCTGAGAAACGGTGGAGGTTTGGGTTTTTAATATAGTAATTGGAGGGGAGAAATCAAGTTGATGATGTGGGAGTGACAACAGAGAGTCTAGAGCAGAAGGCTGAGGGTGAGCATGTATTGGAGAAGCATAGTTCACGATGTGAGCAAAGGAGAGAAAAGGCCTCCACATAGAGGAATCTCCTTTCACCCTTTTGAGCACTTGCAGAAGTTAAAAAGGTCACACAGAATTTGAAGATCTAGAGACCCCTCAGGGGGCCATCAGTTTTGGTTGTCTAATTGGTAATATGGCCAATGCTGTGTACAGAATTTGATGAGGAGTTTGGGTTCCATGTGGCAGTCCCTGTATGCTCACATCCCCATGACTTACAGAAGATGTCGGCGTTTCCAGCACACAGCCTTGACTGTTTGTGGCTTTGATAGTACACTGGGCAAACATAGTAATCTAGGCTAGCCAACCAGCATCTGGCTCGCTTGTCCCTACATCAATAATGTTTGTTTCCATTATCTATGGTATGGAAGGAATTTAATGGAATTTTAGTGGGATCCTCTTCATTAGGGATATCCCAATAGGGAAGACCTATACGCAGCTGACAAATGTCTGGCTGGAGAGATGGCCACCAGGTCCCTAAGCGGGCTGTATGCAAGATAGACCATACTTCCTTTCCAGTAGGATTTGTGATCAGACATCGCTGCTGAACAGGCTTATGAGGGTTAGGACTACTGGTGGTCAAGGGGAGAGTCTATAGCCTTATCCACACAGCGAATCCACAATTTGAAAGGGTTTCCAGTCTTTTCCAGTTTCCAGCCAGAGTCTGGACAGGGCACAGGCTTGAGATGAGAGGTATGGATCCAGGAAGTGATTTTGACTACCTTTACCCTGTAGGTGTTATAAGTAGCACCTGGTATGGTCCTTTTCAGGGGAGTTCCAGGGATGACACCAGATGTTGTCTTACATAGATGAAGTCTCTATTTGATATCACTGTAGAGTCCCCTCATCCCCAGGTTGGTAGGCAGTGGCCATCTGCTTTCACAGGTATCTCTGAGTTCTTTCAAGAGCTTTAAGTCTGTTAAGCAAGGGGGTGTGGAAGGAATCGTTAGGTCTTAGAGTTGGGGTAGGACCCTTACTGGAGGAAGGACACCATAGAGAATTTCACAGGGTGTGAGGTTACACAAAGAAATAGATTGAGTATTTCTTGCATGAAACAGTACATAAAGCAGGAGCATAGTCCAATCTTTTATGCCGGTCTCTAAGCTTAATTTCGTTATGGTCTCTTTAATGGTTCTATTCATTCTTTCTACCTGTCCTGAACTCGGGGGTCTGTAAACACAATGTAATTTCCAATTAATCCCCAGGGTCCTTGCTAACCTCTGTGTTACCTGGGCCACGAACACCGGTCCATTATCAGACCCTATTACTTTAGGCAGGCCATACCTTGGAAAAATATCTTCCAGGATCTTCTTGACCACCATTTGCGCTGTTTCATTTTTTTTTCTTTTCTTTTTTTTTGGGGGAAAGCTTCAATCCATCCTGAAAATGTATCTACAAAGACTAGGAGATATTTAAGTCCATTCCTTGCTGGCTTAATTTCAGTAAAGTCCACTTCCCAGAATTGTCCTGGTCTGGTTCCTCGTAGGTGCTTTCCTGCAGGAAGCTTGGAAGGGTAAGAATTAACCAATTGATGGACCCAACAGGCTTTTGTTATCCATTCAGTTGTTTCCTTTCACTGTGAGTCGGTTAGTGGAAAACTCTGTTTTTGATCCTTCAAAAATGAATGCAGTTTCTTTGAACCAAGGTGAGTGATTTGATGTACATTTTCTACTGACATAGTTAGAGCCGTGATTATAGGAGTTATTACTGAAGGATTTAGAAATTCCACTTGGGGGCCTTCAGGGTTAAAAGTTATTTTGGCCCAGAGCTTTGTGAGCAGATCTCTGCCAATCAATGGGGCCATGCATTCTGGGATTACTAGGAAGGAGTGATGGATTTTTCCTTTCCCCTGGTCCATGGTCCTCTTAGTTGTCCAAGCCTGATATTTACTGCCATTAGCCCCTTGAATTAGAGACCTTTTATTTGATAGAGGTTCCAATGGGGCCTTAAAGGCAGAATATATTGCCCCTGTATCCACTTCAATGTATACTGGGGTCCCCTCCACTTCAAAAGTTAACCTGAGCTCGAGGAGAGGATCTGAGCCCCGACTTTCTTAGTAATCCTACAGAGTCAGAATGTCCAGCTGCCCTGGCTGTCTCTTTCTAGGGCACTCTTTAGCCCAGTGTCCTTTTTTTTTAGAGTAGGCACATTGAATTGAGGCCAGGGGTGGCCTCTAGTGTGGTCCCCGGTGTCCCTTCCTGTCTCCATGTTTCTTAATTTCTGGTCTATTTGTTGTTGTGACCAGGACCTTAGTCAATGCCTTAGTCTGTCTTTTGTTTCTTTTATCCTCCCTTTGCTCCATACTCTTCCTCAGTTTCTCTCTTAGTATACCTTCTTGGCTTCTCTGACTAAACCTCTCAAAGTCATGTCTTGTAATCCATCTAAGCATTGTAACTGTCTTTTAATATCCAGAACAGCTTGCCCAATAAAGGCCACCATGACAGATGCCTTTTGATTCTCTGCCTGAGGATCGAAAAGAGTAAATCTCTTATATGCCTCCATAATTCCCTGTAGGAACATGGAGGGACATTCATCAGTCACTTGAATAATCTCTCTTACCTTGGCCAAAATAGTTGATCGCCTAGCGGCCACTAAGATACCCACTATTAGAGCCCGGCAATAAGAGGAAGGATGCTCATTACCTTCACAGGTTTTGGGGTCCCAGTTGGGTCGGTGCAAGTGAAAGGCGGCTTTGCATATGTTGGGAAGTTTTGTCGGTCACCCATCTGGTCCGAGAATATTTTTTTCTAGAATCCAGGAAGATTCTCTTTTGTTCCTCTGTCATGAAGAGAGTCCCTAGGAGTTGTTGGCAGTCATCCCAAGTAGGCTGGTGTGAAAACATCAATGACTCAACCACACCTGAGACCCAGGTGGGGTCCTCGGTAAAAGGGGGATTGTTATTTTTCCAGTTATTTAGGTCTGAAGAGGAGAAAGGTAAATACTGGTAGGCTTGCATTTTTCCCCCATGGTTGTCATCAATCATTGTTCCTTAGAAATGGAGAGGGAGCATCACGTGAGTTCCAGGGATTTCAATTATTCAACGCCGGCAAATTCCTTTAGCCGGGCCAGCAACCTCCAGGAAAGGAGGGGCTGTGTTTTCTGCAGGGGAGTTATCTGGAGTGCGCTGGGCTCACTTAGCTTCCTCCAATGGCGGAGAGGCTGAGACAGCAGCAGGGGAATTACTTAGAGGGTGTTGGGGGTTGGGGGACGAGGGCAGGGAATAAGTAATAGGACGAGAGTCCAGTAGAGTAAAATCTTGTGACTCAGGGAGAACAGAGGTTGAAGGAGGAGGAGAAGCAGAAGGTTTGAGAGAGCATGACGGAAAGAGTAGGAGCGGGGGCAGGGGCAAGGAAAAGCTTCACACATGGAGGAGGAGAATTGCAGAGGTCCTGCAAAGTTAAGATATATGTCTCTTGATCCTGATGTCTATGTGGCGCTGGCTGAAAGTCAATATCTCTGACTTTTTAAATTAGTGGGAAGTAGAAAGATCCTTCTAGGGGCCATCTGAATCCAAAGGTGGGCCATTCTGAGGCACAGAGAGTCTGCCAGGTCCAGCGTTTAACTGAAAAAGAAAGATTCTGAGCCCTTAAGCGGACTTTGGTGCAATGATCAGGGGTCAGGGAAAGAGGCATTGAAGTGCTCTATCCCATTATGAAAGATAAACAATCAGTAAAAGCAACGACACACGACACAGACAAGACAATACAATAAAGACAGGCAATGGACGTCCAACACTGAGGCCAGGACTGAGTAGCCGGCAAAACCTGATGGGCTGGATATGCCGAATCTGAAACAAAATATCACTGAGTCGAGGAGACTATTGTTCCTCAATTTCCCGAGTTCTCTGGGGAGTCCCCCAGTGACGTGGCCTGTGGCTCTATGACATGTCTGTCAGCCATCGTTGGAGAGAGCTCACACTCTTCATCAACAGCCATTTTGCCAAGCCCTAACCTGAAACCTGAAACCAGAAAGAGGCGCCTTACATACCCCGAGAGGAGCCCGTTGGGGTCTCTCATCTGCCGCTGCTGGATCTCGGTGGAACCTCCATATGTAAAGGTCGGGCGAGCGTCCGGGGAAGAAACCACCAAGAGACTGTCTCATGCAAAAGCAAAGGGTTTATTATGGGTCCAGCATGCTGGGGCTCAGAGTTCACTTGAATAGAGCAGAGAGCCCTGAGAACAGCTTAAGCAGAGCTTATATACTTTCCTTTGAGAGGGCAGGACAGGATGTTTATTGATGGGTCCGGGCGAGTGAGCTGTTTGTGAGCAACTGGGTGAGGAAGTACTTTCTGCAGTTTGGCAGTTGAGGACAGAACATTCTGGGAACAAGATTAGCAAACAGTTCTCAAGATTTCAACAGTGTTTTATTAAGCATACAGAAAACAGGAAGTGATAAGTACCTATTATATTAACCTTTCACTACCGACTACACTTTGCCAGATTTCCTAATGTCTCTATTGATATCTGCTTTCCTACATATTTTCCCCAGTTCATCATTGTGACTGACTCTTCACATGTGGTGACATTTACATTCACTCTATACCCGAAACCCTATAGCTAAAGAACTTTTGGTCCAAATCCTATGCTCACTCTTCTTTCTAAACCTACCGACTATCTTCCTAATCCTACTGATTATCCCTTTTTGACTGGAAGTTCTCTTTGACAATCAATCATCCAAAATACACGGAACTTTTCCATTGTATATTGATGTATATGAGACATCTGTGCAGAAAATAAATCAAAGCTCAGTATCACAATCAAGGTCCCAATGCTCTTCTGGGCTTCAAATCTTAAATAGATTTCTGTTTTCATACTTATGTTTCACCTATATATTCTTGTAAATATCGCAGGTTTCCAATACCATTATTCATCCAGCAGAATGATTCCTAATGCAAATTGAACCTGTTATTAACCCTAACCATACACTGTTCCCTCAATCTAACTTTACAGAAGAGCAGGGACAGAGTAGGTCTTACAATACAGGAATGTAGGGGAACTTCCTATTGCTAAGAAACTCAAAGGTACATGCAAAAATGATCCCTGGAGAAGTTGTAGGCAGCTATGAAGGAACTGAGTGAGCAAAAGTCATCTTCTCTTGCAAACAACCTGGTCAGGATGAAGGGATATGTCTGAATCAGCCTCTCTCTTCTTAATGTAGAGAAGAAGAACCAAACCAGGCTGTGTGGAGAGCTGTTCCCGGTTGCCTATGGTTAATATACCATTCAAACTTGTGAAACTGTAACAGGAAGCAGGGGCAGCCTTCATTTCAGGGGACCCTTGGAAGCAACTGTTAGGACAAAGTGGTTGCAAATGGTGTGAGCTCATTCAGTTCCTGAAGGAAGTGACCTCAGACCTCACCTCACATCCTTGGTGATAGAACTCTCTGAATTTGGGATCAAGGAATCCAGGCACCCAAATCCCATTCCAGTCCCAGTAGCAGTGGTCTCACTTCTTTGGATTTACCAAGGACAGAATCAGTCTTTGTTGGTACCTACTGATATGAGGATTGCCAAAAGCCAGGAAAGCTCTGAAGAGTGGCCTTTCCTGAGAAAGCAGGTAGTGGATCACCGCTGCCTCCTAACAACTTTACAGAGTTGGCCAAGGAAACCAGATCTGAAACAGGACAGGCAATTTCGGGGGAACATAGTTTGGCCCAATAGTCAGAGGACACTCCGGATAGTCAGAGACCTACTTGGGGGAAGAAGGTGCTTTGTGCGTGTGGGTGTGTGTTTGTGCTTTTGTCTCATGTTCTCAGAATAGGTAGGAATGGCGGTTTGTTTGGTTTGGAGTGAACTGTTTCTAATAAGTTATTTGATAAAGCAAGTGTTTCTATGTCTGTGTATCCCATTGTGTCCGTGGTTGTAGACATTAGAAAAGAGAATGCATGAATGGATGTGTCCTGTCTGGTAGAAATCTTCCCAGCATTCATCCAGCCGAATATATGAATGCACTGCGGCTTCCCTTATCGATGGGCAACACCTGCTATTTTCCTAAGTTCTGGTTTTATTTTTGAATTCTGGCCACTCTCCAGAATAGGCTCATGGTTTTGTGTCCAAGAGAAGTACCACCTTCAAGCTCTGTGACATGGCCATGTACTGGATAGCTGAAGGGAATGGCGAGCAACTAAGAAAACTCAGATATCAGTGTGACCAGTAAAGTCTCAGTGGAAAAACCGTGCTTTGGGCCTTTTGCTTACCTTTTGTTCTATTCCCCTGTATGTCAGGAATTTCTTTGCCTCAGGCCACACCTTCGTGAAGCCGGAACAAAACACTTTTCAAATGGAAATGAATGGGCCTCACCTGCGGCTCTTTGCCTAATTGCTTTAGAAAGGGGTGTGTCTGAATCAGCCTCTTGGCCCTGTGTGAGGCTGTGGCTTAGATTCTTAGCACCTGATTGATATAAAGAAAGATCCCATGTGTGAATCCAAAACCAAAATGCCCAAAAGAGGAGTCATTGAGGATAAAGTCTCTTGCCTTCCACTGTAAGGTTCCTGAAATCCATCAAGTGAGAATAGGGATCCTTTGGGTCAAATGATTTCTTCAAAGCCCTGCACATGCTATCCCAGTGGTGTTTGTGTTTTCTTATGACTCCAATTCACATAAAGATTCTAAACCCCACTGTCAGTAGGCCTCAAATTGGAGAAGCAGAGCAGTATTACAGCAGGCCTATTTGATCACTCCTGGGTTACAGGAAGGGTGTCCAGGCCACCCTGACATTAGGAAAATAAGGGGCAAGGAAGCCTATTTTGGACACTGTCTTGGGCTGTGTCCTTCATGGAAACTTCCAGCCAGAGGTTAAGATGAGTGTCTATATGCAATAAGATGAGGGTCATGTGGGAATGTTTTGGTTTAATTTTGGTCATTTGTGTTGGGGTTGGAAGAGATGAGTAGGTCAACCAGGACTTGAAATCTGGTGTGATTCCCCTTAGAGACTGAGTTATGGAACTGAACTCAGAGAAGTATTGGCATGAATTGTGTTGAGTTTTTAGGAGGCCACACATGAGACTCGCTCTTAGAAACTGAGACCTAGGCCCAGGCTGGCTTTCCACAGAGCACTGGGAATCTCACCCAGGATATCACAAGATTTTATTCTGAAAGACTTGGCAGCCATAGTGAAAACACACATAGACCTCACACTGTAGACCTCAATGGGCCTGGCTTCATGTGACCTTTTGGCGACTCTTTGGGAAGACTTGCCTTTGAGTGTCCTCCAGAGATTTCATTGAAATGAGCTTCCTCACAATTTAATGGTTCCTAAATGAATTGAAACCCACAGTGCCTCCAACTTCCACCTTAAAAAATGGCTAGATAAATACCATAAAATTTTTGAAATTCCTATGACCAGGTGGCACTGGAGAACCTTTGTATGCCCTATTGCTGATCATGAGTGCCTTTATTGACTGAGTTTCATTAAAATGGTGTAGAACAGAGATGCCAGTAAGTTGGATACTCCTCAATTGTAGGCGCAAGCTTTGGTGTGCAGGTTTGTGATAAAACATCCGTGGTGGGGCCATGTGGATCTGCCATTGCTTCCAAATGGCATGTGACTGACGTGGTGCAGCCAGGAAATCCTTATATGTAAAGGCATATTGGTATATGGAGAATTTTTAGGGCAATGTTCATAATCAAGTTGCTATGGACAAGGGGACAATCTATGTGGGCTAGAAGCCTGGTTGGTGCATTCTCCTGCAGACCATGACCCACTACACATGACAGAACTCCCTTCAGCACTGGGTCCCAATTCAACTCCTTGTATTTCGTGTAGAAAATACCAATCTCCCAGTGTAGCAGCAAGAAACACCACGAAAAGTGGAGAATGACCAAATGCCTTCACCGTCCACACGGGGAGACTCTTAGACCCCAGTGGTCACAGTTTACTTACAAAGAGAGAATTCAGTACTGTAGCCTAGTGTTCATTGGAAAATAAGAAACCACGTCCTCCAGGTCACATAGATGTAGACCCAGCTCTGATGGTCTCACTAGAAAGAAAGCTAAAGCTCCTGACAACAACATATATTTTGAGTTCCCAACATCAGAGGCAGTTTCTCAAGAAGTCTTTAGGCCAGAAGAGCTACAAGTATGTGGAGTATTTACCTTGTCCCTTACATTTGGAAACTCCTCTACCACATCCAAGGTTGTGAACTCCATTGAATTTTCCATTCCAGATATATATTCACAGATTTTCCAACTCTTCTCCTCTAATTGCATCTTATTTGGGGCGAAGGTAATGTGAAGCCATTGTTCTGGATGAGAGTGGGAAATTTATTGTGTAGCCCATATTTGCATGCACATTGGATTCCTTTTCCTTTTTTCCATTCAAAATACTGAATCCCTGACACTAACCCATACCCTACTAGACTCTGACTACTAATCCTACTATGATGGAGAATAATAACACAAACAGAATAGAAATACAAGCCGTTCAGAGGAAGCATGGTGTATAGTTGGACTTGCCTTTTGCATGATAAAGGGTAGGTGTTATATATCTAGTCCATTTTTCATTGAAATAGTTCTCTATGTGTTTTTTTCCTTTAATTTTTATTGTTGGTTGTTCAAAACTTTACCTATTGCTTGACATATCATATTTCACACTTTGATTCAAGTGGGTTATGAACTCCCATTTTTACCCCGTATACAGGTTTCAGCATCACATCTGTTACACATCCACTGTTTTACGTATTGCAATAGTAGTGTCTGTTGTAGTCGGCTGTCTTTCCTATCCTCTACTATCCCCCATCCCCTCCCCTCCCATCTTCTCTCTCTACTCCATCTACTGTAATTCATTTCTCCCCCTTGGTTTTTTCCCACCTTTCCCCTCACTTCCTCTTGTATGTAATTTTGTATAACCAAAATTCCATTTCCATGCAATTTTTCTTCTCTTTCCTTTTCTCTTCCACCTCTCACCCCCGTTTAATGTTAATTTTCTTCTCATGCTCTTCCTCCCAACTCTGTTCTTAGTTACTCTCCTTATATCAAAGAAAACTATTGGCATTTTTTTTTTTAGGGATTGGCTAGCTTCACTTAGCATAATCTGTTCTAATGCCATCTATTTCCCGGCAAACTCTATGATTTTGACATTTTTTAATGCAGAGTATTACTCCATTGTGTATAAATGCCACATTTTTTTTCCTTCGTCTATTGAAGGGCATCTAAGTTGGCTCCACACTCTTGCTATTTTGAATTGTGCTGCTATGAACATCAATGTAGCAGTGTCAATGCAGCATGCACTTTTTAGGTCTTAGGGAATACACTGAGAAGGGGAATAGCTGGGTCAAATGGTGGTTCCATTCCTAGCTTCCAAGAAATCTCCATACTTCTTTCAAATTGGCTGCACCAATTTGCAGTCCCACCAGCAATGTACAGGTGTACCCTTTTCGCCACATCGTCGGCAGCACTTGTTGTTTGACTTCATAATGTCTGCCAATCATACTGGAGTGAGATGGTATCTTAGGGTGGGTTTGTTTTCCATTTTTCTGACTGCAAGAGATGGTGAGCATTTTTTCATGTACTTATTGATTGATTGTATGTCCTCATCTGAGAAGTGTCTGTTCAGGTCCTTGGACCATTTGTTGATTGGGTTATTCGTTTTCTTATTGTTTAATTTTTTGAGTTCTTTGTATACTCTGGATATTAGGGCTCTATCTCAAGTGTGAGGAGTAAAGATTTGTTCCCAGGATGTAGACTACTTATTTACCTCTCTTATTTTTTCTTTTGATGAGAAAAAACTTTTTAGTTTAAGTAAGTCCCATTTGTTAATTCTAGGTATTAACTCGTGTGCTATGGGTGTCCTATTGAGGAATTAGGAGCCCAACCGCACAGTATGTAGATCATAGCCAACTTTTTCTTGTATCAGATGCAGTGTCTCTGATTTGATATCAAGCTCCTTGATCCATTTTGAGTTAACTTTAGTGCATGACAAGAGAAATGGATTCAGTTTCATTTTGTTGCATATGAATTTCCAGTTTTCCCAGAACCATTTGTTGAAGATGCTATCCTTCCTCCATTGCATGCTTTTAGACCCGATTGGCATTGCATTTAACATATAGAGAATTTTGGTTATATTGCCATTTTGATGATGTTAGTTCTGCCTATCCATGAACATAGTATATTTTTCCATCTTCTAAGATCTTCTTCTATTTCTCTCTTTAGGGTTCTGTAGTTTTCATTTTATAAGTCTTTCACCTCTTTTGTTAGGTTGATTCCCAAGTATTTTTTTTTGTGTGTGTGTGTGTGTGTGGATATTTTGAATGGAGTGGTTGTCCTCATTTCTATTTCAGAGGATTTGTTGCTGATATACAGGAATGCCTTTGATTTATGCGTATTGATTTTATATCCTGCCACTTTGGTGAATTCATTTATTAGCTCTAATAGTTTCTTTGTATACCTTTTTGGGTCTGCTAAGTATAGAATCATGTCATCTTCAAATAGTGATAATTTACGTTCTTCTTTTCCTATTTTTATGCCTTTGATTTCTTTAATCTCTCTAATTGCTCTGGCCAGTGTTTCGAGAACTATGTTGAACAGAAGTAGTGAGAGAGGGCATCCCTATCTTCTTCCAGATTTTAGAGGGAATGCCTTAAATTTTTCTCCATTCAGAATGATGCTAGCCTGAGGC
The DNA here is from genome assembly GCF_048772815.1 of Callospermophilus lateralis. Lineage (NCBI taxonomy): Eukaryota > Metazoa > Chordata > Mammalia > Rodentia > Sciuridae > Callospermophilus > Callospermophilus lateralis. The sequence goes on along the minus strand of NW_027515276.1, from coordinate 8,166,244 downwards.
TTAGCATAGATTGCTTTTACATTATTGAGGTATGTTCCTGTTATCCCTAGTTTTTCCAGAGTTTTGAATATAAAGGGATGCTGTACATTGTCGAATGCTTTTTCTGCATCTATCGAGATGATCAAATGGTTCTTATTTTTAAGTCTATTGATGTGATGAATAACATTTATTGATTTCTGTATATTGAACCAGCCTTGCATCCCAGGGATGAATTCTACTTGATCATGGTGCACAATTTTTTTAATATGTTTTTGTATCCGATTCGCCACAATTTTATTGAGGATTTTTGCATTTTTCCTGAAATAGCTTGAAAAGTATTGGTATTAGTTCCTCTTTAAAGGTTTTGTAAAACTCTGCTGTATACCCATCCGGTCCTGGGCTTTTCTTAGTTGGTAGTCTTTTGATGGTTTATTCTATTTCCTCAATTGTTATGGGTCTGTTTAGGTTGCCTATATCCTCCTGACTCAATCTGGGCAGATTATATGACTTGAGAAATTCATCGATGCCTTCACTATCTTCTATTTTATTGAAGAATAAGAATTCAAAATAATTTCGGATTATCTTCTGTATTTCTGAACTATCTGTTGTGATACTGAATTCTCCCTCTTCTTTTCTTTGTTAGCTTGGCTAAGGGTCGGTCGATTTTATTTATTTTTTCAAAGAACCATCTTTTAGTTTTGTCAATTTTTTCAATTGTTTCTTTGTTTCGATTTCATTAATTTCAGCTCTGATTTTAATTATTTCTTGGCTTCTACTTCTTTTGCTGTTGTTTTGCTCTTCTTTTTCTTGGATTCTGAGATGAAGTATGAGATCATTTATTTGTCTTTTTTTTTTTCCTGTTTTTATGGTATGAAATCCAAGCAATGAATTTTTTTCTTAGAACTGCTTTCAATGTGTCCCATAGATTCTGATATGTAATGTCTGTGTTTTCATTTATCTCTAAGAATTTTTTAATTTCCTCCTTGATGTCTTCTATAAACCATTGATCATTCAGTAACCTATTTTTCATTCTCCATGTGATACATGATTTTTCCTTCTTTCTTTCATTGTTGATTTTCAGTTTCATTTCCTTATGATCAGATAAGATGCCTGGTATTATATCTACTCCTTTATATTGTCTAAGAGTAGCTCTGTGACATAATATATGATTTATTTTTTGAGACGTATCCATGTGCTACTGAGAAAAATGTGTAACTGCTTGATGTTGGGTGGTATATTCTATATATATATCATAAGTCTGGGTTATTAATTGTGTTATTGAGTTCTATAGTTTCATTATTCAACTTTTGTTTGGAAGATCAGTCCAGTAGTGAGAGAGGTGTGTTTGAGTCTCCCATGAGTATTGTATATTGGTTTATTAGAATCTTGAACTTGAGAAGAATTTGTTTGATGAACATAGCTGCACCAATGTTTGGGGCATATATATTTATGATTGTTATGTCTTGTTGGTGTATGGTTTCCTTGAGCAGTATGTAGTGTCCCTCTTTATCCCTTTTGATTAACTTTGGCTTGAAATCTATTTTATTTGATATGAGTATGGACACTTCTGCTTGTTTCCGAAGTCCATATGAGTGATATGATTTTTCCCAACTTTTCACCTTCAGTCTATGTATATCTTTTCCTAACAAATGCGTCTCCAGTAGGCAGCATATTGTTGGGTCTTGTTTTATGATCCATTCTACTAGCCTGTGTCTCTTAATTGGTGAGTTTAAGCCATTAACATTTAGGGTTATTATTGAGATATGGGTTGTTCTTCCAGCCATATTTGTATATTTATGTTACTAAACATGGTTTGTTTTCCTCCTTGATTATTTTCCCCCCTTTACTCCTCTACCTCCCACTGTTGGTTTTCATTGTTATTTTCCATTTCCCCTTCCTGTGATGTTTTGCCAAGGATGTTTTTAAGAAATCGTTTTCTAGCTGCAAATTCTTTTAACTTTTGTTTATCGTGGAAAGTTTTAATTTCATCTTCTATCCTGAAGCTTAATTTCGCTGCATACACAATTCTTGGATGGAACCCATTTTCTTTCAGTGTTTGAAAAATGTTATTGCAGGATCTTCTAGCTTTCAGAATCTGTGTTGAAAGATCAGCTGTTATCCTGATTGGTTTACCACTAAATGTAATCTGCTTCCTTTATCTTGTAGCTTTTAAAATTCTCTCCTTTTTTTGTATGTTGGGCATCTTCATTATAATATGTCTAGGTGTGGATCTCTTATGATTTTGCACATTTGGCATCCTGTAAGCTTCTAGGATTTGCGATTCTGTCTCATTCTACAAGTCTGGGAAGTTTTCTCCTTTATTTCATTGAATATATTGCTCATTCCTTTTGTTTGGACCTCTATACCTTCCTGTATCCCAATGACTCTTAAGTTTGGTCTTTTTATGTTATCCCATATTTCTTGGATGTTCTGCTCATGGTTTCTTAAAAGTCTTGCTGAGCTGTCTGTGTTCTTTTCAAGTTGAAATAATTTGTCTTCATTGTCTGATGTTCTATCTTCTAAGTGTTCTACTCTGCTGGTAGTATTCTCAATTGAGTTTTTAAGTTGGTTTATTGATTCCTGCATTCCTAGGATTTCTGTTTGTTTGATTTATAATCTTTATCTCCCTGTATAGTTGATCTTATGCTTCTTGGATTTTTTTTATGTAATTCATTATCAAGGTGATCTTTCATTGTCTGATTTTGCTCTCTAATGTCTTCCTTGAGACTCCAGATCATCTGAAGCATGTATATCCTGAGTTCTTTATCTGACATTCCATCTGCTGCAGATATTACCTCTTCTAACGTTGACTTTACCTGCATTGCTTATGGTCCTTTCTTTCCTTGTCTTTTCATACTGTTCATATTTCTTTCTGCTTGGTGAAACTGTTGTGTTATTGAATTTTTCCCCTATATATTTATATTGCTCTTGTATAGTTTCAAAGTCTCCCTCGCAGGCACGGGTGGTGGCTCTGCCCCTCCTACAATTGGGACAATGTGCCTACCACACCAGCAGGCTGCTGGGCCTGTTCTGTAAGTCGGTAGCTGGTCCGCCTACCTTGAAGGTGAGAGCAGCAGCTCTGCCCCTCTGCAGGCACTGGGCCTGTTCTGCCAGTGGGTCGCAAGTCGGGCTACTTTGCAGGCGTGGGCGGCAGCTTTGACCATCCGCGGGCCACTGGGTCTGTTTTGTCTGTCCCTTGCAGGTCTGTCTACCTTGCGGGCGCCTGTGGCTGCTCCGCCCCTCCCCCAACCGGGACGATGTGTCTACCATGCTGGCGGGCCATAGGCCTGTTCTGTCGGTGGTTGCAAGTCCACCTACCTTGCAGGCGCAGAGGGCGTCTCTGCCCCTCCACAGATTGCTGGGCCTGTCCTGCTGTGGGTCACAGGTCTGCCTACCTTGCAGGCCTGGCGGCATTGCCCCTCCCCCAACCAGGGCGATGTGTTTTCCACGGTGGCGGGCGACTGGTCCTGTTCAGCCGGTGGGTCGCAGGTCCGCCTACCTTGAAGGAGCGATTGGCAGATCTGCCCCTCCCTCTCTCAATGTGTTTTTAAAGTTGACAAATATGTGAATTCCTGTCTCCCTTTCTCTGTAGCATATTCAGCACATGTATTTTTATATGCACATATAGAATCCTACCTGGTATCACACGTACATTTTTGTGAGGTTGCTGACTTGGCAGATACAAATTATGAGAAGAGATCACTCCTCCTAAACGATGTTGTAACTGAAAATTTAAGCTATGGGTGAGCTTCCTAGTTAAACAATATTACACATAAATCCACGCTCAGTAAAATGAAGATTTTTGGATCTGTGGATGATATATATTTCATGAAGAATTTCAATTGGCATATATATTGCTACTTTTTAATGTCTGTTTTGTGTGTGTGTGTGTGTGTATACACACTCTTGTATATATATATATATATATATATATATATATATATATATATATGCACACTCTCCATATATTTCAAAATATGAAATAGATGTGTCTTATGTACAGTCCCAAAATTCATTCATGTTCATGTATGTGGAATTATAATCAAATTTTCACAAGATTATTCTCAGAAATATTCATCCACCTGAAATACATATTTGTTTCTTAGGACTGAAAACTAAATTCAGTGAATGGTGCATTCAAATCCTAATATTTCTACATTAACTGACTCAGTTTAACATCAATGCAAGAAGATTCCTATGGGACATGATGTTTATTTTGACGTTCATTTTTACTCAACACTGGTACATTACTATTCCTTCAGTTAATGCACATCAGAGGATATGTATTTCATCTACAATTTCACAAATTTATACGCATTTGTTTCACTTTCAGTCACTTCCTGCTTCAGAACACATGTATTTCTCCAGGTTTCTTGACTGGTCTTTTTATGAGACTTTTTTCCAAAAAAAAATTTTCAATTTCCATAATCAATTTTAAGCAAAACTCACACACTCTTCATGATAAACCATAATCCTCATATTACCATTAGATGTAAAACGGGTTGGAATGAATGGTTGTATATCAATATAAGATTCCCTGTATATTTTCACATTTCAATTCAATCCATTATTTGAAGTTGGAACCAGTTATATTATTTATTCACAGTATGGTCTATACATGCATATTCTCCATATTCAAAGACAAAGAGTACACCTGTTTGTACCCCGAATACTAATTTATACATCTTCAAAATATTGCTCCCAGAAATGGTGGAAGAAATACTCAGGTCACCTTATCTACATATACATTGTATCACAGTAATATTCTGGACACAAAAAGCAAAAGTCACACTTATGATTGTACCAAAGCCTAAATGGAAACTGAACATGGATTCCTAAAAACATCCAGGTCCAGTTTGCCTAATAGTCTCAAATATCAATCCTATTGGTGACTACGTATTTGTTTCTTCCTAAAATTATATATTCAACCTAAATGCAGTTAATAATGTCTAATCCTATCACTCACTCTATACTTTGCCTGATTTCCTAATGTCTCTATTGATGTCTGTTTTCCTAAATATTTTCCCCAGTTCACCATGTGAGTGACTCTTCACATGTGATGATATTTACTTTCACTCTCTAAGCGAAACCCTATTGATAAAGAATTTTTGGTCCAAATCCTGTACTCACTCTTCTTCTGAAAGCTACTGACTATCTTCCTAATCTTACTGAGTTTCCCTGTTTGAGTGGAAGTTCTCTTTTCCATTCAATCATCCAAGGTACAAGGTCCTATGCCATTGATTATCGATTTATCTGAGACATATATGCGGAACATAATTCAAAGCTAAGTATCACAATCAACAGCTCAATGCCCTTCTGAGCTTCAAATCTTACCTAGATTTCTGTTTTCATACTTATATTTTATGTCTATGTTTTAATAAATATCACAGGTTCCCAATACCATTATTAATCCAGCAGAATGATTCCTAACCCAAATCAAACATGTTATTAAACCCTAAACATACACTGTTCCCACAATCTCACTTAACAAAAGACCAGGGACATTGTTGGTCTTACAATACAGGAATGTAGGGGATATTCCATATGCTGAAAAACACAAAGGTCCATGCAGATGTGATCCCTGGAGAAGATATAGGCAGCTATGAAGGACCTTAAAGAGCAAAACTCATCTTCCATTGCAAACAACCTGGTCAGGATGAAGGGTTGTATCTTAATGAGCCTCTCTGTTCTCAATGTAGAGAAAATGGACCAAACCAGGCCTGTGTGGAGAGCTGTTCCTGGGTGCCTATGGTTGATTCACCATTCTAACTTGTGAAAGTGTCACAGGAAGTAGGGGCAGCCTCTATCTCATGGGACCCTTGGAAGCAACTGTTAGGACAAAGTGATTGCCAAGGCAGTGTCCTCATTCACTACCTGAAGTAAGTGATCTCACCTCTCTTCCTTGGTGATGGAACTCTCTGAACTTCTGTGCAGAAGCCAGGCAACCAGAGCCAGTCCCAGTCCCAGTCCCATTGAGGTCACTTGTTTGGATTTACCAAGGACAGAATCAGTGTTTCCTGGAACCTACTGATGTGAGGATGGCCAAATGCCAGGAGAGCTTTGTAGAGGGGCCTTTCCTGAGAAAAAGGTACTTTCCCATTTCTGGCTCCTGACAACGTCACAGATTTGGCCAAGGAGACCATATCTGAGACAGGACAGGCCATTTGGGGGTACATAGTATGGCCTACCAGTCAGACGACACTCAGGATAGTCACAGAATTACTTGGGGGAAGGAGGTGTCTTTGTGGGTGTGGGAGTGAGTTTGTGGTTTTTTCTCATGTTCTGAGAATAAGTAGGAAAGGCAGTTTGTTGGGTTTGGAGTGGACTGTGTCTAGTAATTCCTTTGACAATGTGAGTGTTTATACGTCTGTGTAACTCTCTGTGTCCGTGGTTGTATTCATTAGAAAAGAGAATTCATCTATGGATGTGTCCTGTCTAGTAGAAAGAATTCCAGTATTTATCCTGCCTAATTTATGAATGGACTGTGACTTGCCTTATCAATGTGCAACACGTACTATCTTCCTAAGTTCCTGTTTTCTTTCTGAATCTGGCCACTCTCCAGAGTAGGCTCATGATTTTTTGTCCAAGTTATGTACCACCTCCAACCTCTGTGACATGGCCATGTATTCTATAGCTGAAAGGAAAGGGAGCATCTCAGAAAACTCAGATATCAGTGTGACAAGGAAAGTCTCATTGGAGAAAACCGGCTTTGGGCCTTTTGCTTCCCTATTCCTCTGTTGCCCTGAATGTCAGGAAGGTCTTTGCCTCAGGCCACCCCTTTGTGAATCCTGAAGAAAACAGTTTTCAAATGGAAATGAATGGGCATCACCTGTGGCTGTTTGCTAAAATGCTTTGAGAGATATGTGTGTGAATCAGCCTCTTGGCCGTGTGTGAGGCTGTGTCTTAGATATTCAGCGCCTGATGGATCTTAAGAAAGATCCCATGTGTTCATCCAAAACCAAAATGTCTAAAAAATCAGTCATTGTAGATGAAGTTTATTGCCTTTCTCTGTTAGGTTCCTGACCTCCAACAAGTGAATTTGGGGATCCTTTGAATTAATCGAGTTCTTCAAAGCCCTGCAGAGGCTAGCCCATATGTGCTTGGGTTTTCTAATGAATCCAAATCACATAAAGAATCTATACATGACAGTCAGTAGGCCTCAAATTGGAGAAGCAGAGCAGTATTAGTGGCAGGCCTATTAAATCACTCCTTGTTTACAGGAAGGGTGTCCAGGTCACACTGACTTTAGGCAAATGAGGGCAAGGGAGATTATTTCAGACTCTGTCTTGTGCTTTACCCCTCATGGAAACCTCCAGCCAGAGGTAATGATGAGTGTCTATATGGAAGAAGATGAGGGCAATGTGGGAGTGTTTTGGATTTAATTGTGGTCATTTATTTGGCTGTGGGAAGATAAGACTGGGTCCACCTGGGCTTTAACTCAGGTTTGATTCACCTTAGAGACTGAGTTCTGGAACTGACCTCAGAGAAGTATTGACATGAATTGTGTTGGGATTTTAGGAGGCCACGCATTAGACTTGCCCTTGGAAACTGAGATCTAAGCCCAGGGTGGCTTTCCACAAAGCACTGAGAATGTCAGCCAGGATATACCCGGATTTTATTCTGAAAGACTTGGCAGGCATATTTGAGAGTCAAAACACCCATGGACCTCACATTGTAGACCTCAATGGGCCTGGCCTCATGTGACCTTTAGGCCACTCTTTGGGAAGCCTTGCCTGTGAGAGTTCTCCAGATCTTTCATTGAAATGAGCTTCCACAACATTTAATGGTTCATGAATGAATTGAAACCCACTGTGGCTCCAAATTCCTCTTTGAAAAATGGCTAGATAAATACCATGAAATTTTTTAAATTCCCATGACCAGGTGGCACTGGAGAACAGTTAGATCTCCTGATGCTCATCATGAGTGTACCAGACTGGGCCTTGATTTACTGGGTTTCATGAAAATGGCATAGAACAGAGATGCCAGTAAGTTGGAACCTTCTGAGTAGTGCGCCTTGAGCAGTTGTGGGCAGGTGTGTGACAAAACATCTGTGGTGGGGCCATGTGGATCTGCCATTGGCTTCCAAATAGCATGTGATTGACTTGCAGCAGCCAGCAGACCCATTTATGTAAAGGCACCTTGTTATATAGAGAGGTTTCAGGTCAATGTTCAGAATTAGGTTGCAATGGAAAAGGGGGCAATGTAGCAAGCAATGAGTGATAGAAGCCTGGATGGTGCATTCTCCTGCAGACTCTAACCCACTACAAGTGACAGAACTCCCTGCAGCACTGTGTCCCAGTTGAACTCCTTGTATTTTGTAAAGCAAATATCAAACTCACTGTGCAGCAGCAAGAAACACCACGAAAAGTGGAGGATGACCAAATGTCTTCACAGCGACACGGGGAGACACTAAGCCCCCAGTGGCCACAGTTTACCTACAAAGAGAGAATTCAGCACTGCTGCCCCATGTTCATTGGAAAATAAGAAAACATGTCGTCCAGGTCACATAGATGCAGACCCATCTTTGATGGTCTCACTAGAAAGAAAGCTAAAACTTCTGACAACAACTTATATTTCAAGTGCCCAATCTCACATGCAGTTTCTCAAACAGTCTTTAGGCCAGAAGAGCTCCATGTTGGTGTTGTGTTTACCATGTCCCTTGCTTTTGGAAACTCCTCTACCATCTCAAAGTTTGTGAACTCCTGAGCATTTTCCATTCCAGACATGTATTCACAAATTTTCTAACTCTTCTCCTCTAATTGTGTCTTACTTGGAGCGAAGGTAATGTCAAGGCATTGTTCTGGATCAGAGTGGGAAGTTTTGGGTTGCACATATTTGCACACACATTTGATACAATTTCCAATTTTCCATTCAAAATACAGAATCCCTGACACTATCCCATACCCTACTTGACTCTGGCTACTAATCCTAATATGATGGAGAAAAATAACCCAAACAGAATATAAATACAAGCAGTTCAAAGGAGGCATGATGTATATTTGGACTTGCCTTTTGCATGATAAAGTTTATGTGTTATAAATCTAGTCAATTTTTAATTAAATAGTTCTCCATGTGTTTTTAAAGTTCAAAATATGTGTATTACTGTCTCCCTTTCTCTGTAGCCTATTCAACATATGTATTTTTATATGCACATACCGAAAGCTACCTGGTATCACACCTACATTTTTGTGAGGTGGCTTCCTCAGCAAATACAAATTGTGAGAAGAGATCACTCCTCCTAAACGCTTTGGAACTGAATATTCAACCTATGGGTGAGCTTCCTAGTTGAACAAAATTATACATAAATCCATATTCTGTAAAATATTTATTTTTGCATTTGTGGATGATATATATTTCATGATGAATTTCGATTGGCATATATTACTACATTTTAAAGTCTGTGTGTGTGTTTTGTGTGTGTGTGTGTGTGTGTGTGTGTGTGTGTATATATATATATATATATATATATATATATATATATATATATATAGTCTCCATATTTTTCAAAATATGAAATATTTGTGTCTTATTTAGAGTCCCAAAATTCATTCATGTTCATGTATGTGGATTTATAATAAAATTTTCACAAGATTATTCTCAGAAATATTCATCCACCTGAAGTACATATTTGTTTCCTAGTACTGAAAACTAACTACAGTGATTGGTGCCTTCAAATCCTAATATTTCTACAGTAACTGAACCAGTTTAACATCAATGCATGTAGAATTCTATTGGACGTGATGTGTATTTTGACGTTCGTTTTTATTCCACACTGGTACATTACTCTTTCTTAAGTTTATGGACATAATAGGACATATATTTCATCAACAATTTCGCAAATTTATAGGCATTTGTTTCACTTTCAATCGCTTCCTGCTTCAGAACACATGTATTCCTCCAGGTTTCTTGACTGGTCTTTTCATGAGACTTCTTTCCAAACAAATTATTTTCAATTTTCATAAACAATTTGAAGCAAAGTCACACACTTTTCATGATAAACCAAAATCCTCATATTTCCATTAGATGTATAATGGGTTGGAATGAATGATTGTATATTAATATAAGATTTCTTATTTGTTTTCAAATTTATTTCAATCTATTATTTCAAGTTGAAACCAGTTTTATTATTTATTCACAGTATGGTCTATTCATGCATTTCCTCTGTATTCATAGACACAGGGTGCACCTTTTTGTAGCCCCAATACAAATTTATACATCTTCAAAATATTGCTTCCAGAAATGGTGGAAGAAATACTCATGTCACCTGATCTACATATACATTTCATCACAGTAATATTCTAGACACAAAATTCAAAGGTCACACTTATGATTCTACCAAATCCTAAATAGAAAGTGAACATGGATTACTAAAAACATCCATGTCCAGGGTGCCTTTTGCTCTCAAATGTCAATCCGATTGGTGACTACATATTTGTTTCTTCCTAAGATTATATGTTCTACCTCAACCCTGTTGAAAATATCTAATCCTATCACTCACTTTATACTTTGCCTGATTTCCTAATGTCTCTATTGATATCTGCATTCCTACATATTTTCCCCACTTCATCATTGTTAGAGACCCTTCAAATGTGCTGTTATTGAAATTCACTCTCTAACCGAAACCCTATTGCTAAATAACTTTTGGTCCAAATCCTATACTCATTGTTCTTCCGATACTTACCGACTATCTTCCTGATCCTACTGACTATCTCTGTTTGAGGGGATGTTCTCTTCTACATTCAATCATCCAAGGTACAAGTTCCTATGCCATTGTATATCAATTTATCTGAGATACCTGTGCAGAACATAATTCAAGCTAAGTAATCCAATCAAGGACCCAATGACTTTCTGGACTTCAAATCTTACCTGGATTTCTGTTTTCATACTTATATTTCACCTATATATTCTTGTAAGTATTGCAGTTACCCAATACCATTATACATCCCGTAGAATGATTCCTAACCCAAATCGAACTGGTTATTAGGCATAACCATACACTGTTCCCTCAATATAACATTACAGAAGAGCTGGAACAGAGTTGGTCTTACAATGCAGGGATGGAGGGGATCTTCCACCTACTTAGAACCTCAATGGTCCATGCAGAAATTATCCCTGGAAAACATGTAGGCAGGTATGAAGGACCTGAGAGAGCAAAGGTCATCTTCCATGGCAAACAGCCTGGTCAGGATGAAGGGTTGTGTCTGAATCAGCCTCTCTCTTCTTAATGTAGAGAAGATGGACCAAACCAAGCCTGTGTGGAGAGCTGTTCCTGGGTGACTATGGTTGATATACCATTCTAACTTTTAAAAATGTCACAGGAATTGGGGCAGCATCCATCTCATGGGACCCTTGGAAGCAACTGTTAGGGCAAAGTAGTTGCCAAGGCAGTGACCTCATTCAGTTCCTGAAAAAAGTGACCTCACCTCACTTCCTTTGTAGTGGAACTCTCTTAACTTGGGAACCAGGAAGCTAGGCCCCCAGAGCCAGTGCCAGTCCCAGTTGGCACACTTGATTGGATTTACCAAGGACAGAGTCAGTCTTTATTGGTACCAACTGATGTGAGGATGGCCAAATGCCAGGAAAGCTATGAAGACAGGTGTTTCCTGAGAAAGCAGGCAGTTGTTCTGGCAAAGAAACCAAATCTGAGAAAGTACAGGCCATTTCGGGGGAACATGGTATGGCCCACCAGTCAGAGGAAACTCCGGATAATCAAAGACCTACTTCTGGGAAGGAGGTGCTTTGTGGGTGTGGGTGTGAGTTTGTGGTTTTGTCTCATGTTCTGAGAATAGGTAGGGATGGTGGATTGTTTGTTTTTGAGTGGATTGTTTCTAGAAAGTCGTTTGACATGGCGAGGGTTTCTAAAAGTGTATCCCACTGTGTCCGTGGTTGTTGACATTTGAAAAGAGAATGCATCAATGGAAGTGCCCTGTCTAGTAGAAAGCTACCCAGCATTCATCCTGCGCAATTGATGAATGGACTGCAGCTTGCCTTATGAATGGACAACACCTACTATCTTCCTAAGCTCCAGTTTTCTTCCTGAATTCTGGCCACTCTCCGGAATAGTCTCATGGTTTGGTGTCCAAGATATGTACCGCCTCCAAGCTTTGTTACATGGCCACGAACTGGATAGCTGAAGGCAATGGGAGCATCTCAGAAAACTCAGATATCAGTGTGACCAGTAAAGTCTCAGTGGAGAAACCCTGCTTTGGGCCTTTTGCTAACCTATTGTTCTGTTGCCCTGAATGTCAGGAATTTCTTTGCCTCAGGCAACCCCTTTGTAAAGCCTGAAGAAAACAGTTTTCAAATGAAAATGAATGGGCATCACCTGTGGCTGTTTGCTTAATTGCTTCAAAAGGGATGTGTCTGAATCAGCCCCTTGGCCCTATGTGAGGCTGGGGCTTAGATTCTCGGCACCTGACAGATCTACAGAAAGATCCCATCTCTGAATCCAAAACCAAAATGGCCATAAGAGCAGTCAATGTGGATGAAGTCTCTTGCCTTCCTCTGTAAGTCCTGACCTCTATCAAGTGAGAATAGATATCATTTGGGTCAAATGAGTTTTTCAAAGCCCTGAAGAGGCTAATGCATAGGTGCTTGGATTTTCTCATGACTCCAATTCACACAAAGAATTTATACTCAACAATCAGTAACAGTCAAAATGGAGAAGCAGAGCAGTATTAAGGGCAGGCCTACTTGATCACTCCTGGTTCACAGGAAGGGTGTCCAGGCCACCCTGACTTTAGGCAATTGAGGGGTAAGTGAGCTTATTTTGGACACTGTCTTGGGCTGCATCCCCCATGGAAACCTGCAGCAAGAGGTTATGATGAGTGTCTCTATGGCAGAAGATGAGGGTCATGTGGGAGTGTTTTGGTTTCAATTGCGGTCATTTGTGTGGCAGTGGAATAGGCCACTAATGAGATTCGCCCTTCTAAACTGAGATCTAGCTCACTCCTTGGGAAAAATTGCCTGTGAGAGTTCTCCAGATCTTTTATTGAAATGAGCTTCCTCACCATTTAATGGTTCCTGAATGAATTGAAACCCACAGTGCTTCCAACTTCATCCTTGAAAAGTGGCTACATAAATACCATGAAATTTTTGCCATTCCAATGACCAGGTGGCACTGGAGAACCTTTGATGTCCTTTTGCTCATCATGAGTGTACCAGATAGTGCCTTGATTGTCTGGGTTTCATGAAAATGGTGTAGAACAGAAATGCCAGTAACTTGTAGCCTACTGAATAGTGGTGTGTGTGCAGGTGGTGTGCAGGTGTGTGATAAAACATCTCTTGTGGGGCCATGTGGATCTGCCATTACTTCCAAAGGGCTTGAGACTGACATGGTGCATCCAGCAGAACCTTATATGTCTGAAACCTCTCCATGTAAAGGCATCTTTTTATATGGAGATTTTCAGGGCAATGTTCAGAATCAGGTTGCTATGATCAAGGGGGCAATCTATGTGGGATATAATCCTGGTTGGTGAATTCTCCTGCAGACCCTGACCCACCATACATGACAGAACTCCCTCCAGCACTGGGTCTCAGTTGAACTCATTTTATTTAGTGAAACAAATACCAAACTCCCAGTGCAGCGGCAAGAAACACCATGAAAAGTGGAGGATGACCAAATGGCTTCACAGTCCACACGGGCTGACACTTAGCCTTCAGTGGCCACAGTTTACCTACAAAGAGTGAATTCAGCACTGCCGCCTCATGTCTTTTGGAAAAAAAGAAACCATGTTCTCCAGGTTACATAGATGCAGACACAGCTTTGATGCTTTCACTAGAAATGAAGCTAAAGCTCCTGACAAAAACATATATTTCAAGGATCTTCTAGCTTTCAGAGTCTGTGTTGAAATATCAGCTGTTATCCTGATTGCTTTACCCCTAAATGTAATCTGCTTCCTTTCACTTGTAGCTTTTAAAATTCTCTCTTTATTCTGTATGTTGGGTATCTTCATTATAATGCATCTAGGTGTGGATCTCTTATGATTTTGCACATTCGGCGTCCTGTTGGCTTCTAGGACTTGGGAGTCTGTCTCATTCTTCAAGTCTGGGAAGTTTTCTCGTATTATTTCATTAAATACATTGCTCATTCTTTTGGTTTGGACCTCTATACCTTCCTGTATCCCAATGACTCTTAAGTTTGGTCTCTTTATGTTATCCCATATTTCTCGGATGTTCTGTTCATGGTTTCTTAACAGTCTTGCTGAGCTGTCTATGTTCTTTTCAAGTTGAAATACTTTGTCTTCATTGTCTGATGTTCTATCTTCTAAGTGTTCTACTCTGATGGTAGTGTTCTCAATTGAGTTTTTAAGTTGTTTTATTGCTTCCTGCATTTCTAGGATTTCTGTTTGTCATTTTTTACAACTTCTATCTCCCTGTATAATTGATCTTTTGCTTCTTGGATTTGTTTGTGTAATTCATTGTCGAAGTGATCTTTCATTGTCTGATTTTGCTGTCTAATGTTTTCCTTGAGACTCCAGATTATCTGAAGCATGTATATCCTGAGTTTTTTATCTGACATTCCATCTGCTGCAGCTATTACCTCTTCTAAAGTTGTGTTGACCTGCATTGCTTGTGGTCCTTTTTTCTTTGTCTTTTCATACGGCTCGCGTTTCTTTCTGCTTGGTGAAACTGTTGTGATTTTGAAATTTTCCCCCTATATATTTATATTGCTCTTGTATATTTGAAAAGTCTTCCTTGCAGGGGCAGGGGGTGGCTGTTGTGCTCTTCCAATTGGGGTGATCTATCTACTATGCTGATGGGACGCTGGGCCTGTTCTCCTGATCGGTCGCAGGTCTGCCTACCCTGCAGGCGCGGGAAGCGGCTCTGCTAAGCCCCTCCTCTAATTGGTGTGACGTGTGTACCACACCCATGGACCCCTGGGGTGTTCTGCCAGTCGGTCTCAGGTCTGCCTACCTTAGAGGCGCGGGCGGCGGCTCTGCTCTGCCCCTACTCCAATTGGGGTGACGTGACTACCACGCCGGCGGGTGGGTGGGCCTGTTCTGCCGTCGGTCGCAGGTCTGCCTACCTTACGGGCATGGGCGATGGATCTGCTCTGCCCCTACTCCAAATGGGGTGAAGTGTCTGCCGCGCTGGCAGGCCGCTGGGCCTCTTCTGCTGGTCGGGTGCAGATTTGTCTACCTTGAGGGCGCGGGTGGTGGCTCTGCTCTGCCGCTACTCCAATTGGGGTGTCGTGACTACGAAGCCGGCAGGTTGCTGGGCCTGTTCCGGGCACCATGGGCAAAGACTCTGCTCTGCCCCTACTCCTATTGGGGTTATGTGACTACAATGCCGGTGGGCCACTTGGATTGTACTAGGTGCTGGAGAAGGCTCTGCTCTGCAATTACTCCAATTGAGGTGACGTGACTACCATGCCTGCTGGTCGCTAGGCCTGTTCTGGGCACCTGTGGTGGCTCTGCTCTGCCTCTATTCCAATTGGGGTGAAGTGAGTATCATGCAGGTGTGTCGCTGGGCCTGTTCCAGGCAGGGGCAGCGGCTCTGCTCTGCCCCTCTGGCTTGATGACAAAGTGAGAGAGACTCGGGTGTTTCTGACTCACTTTCTTTACCAGGAGACCAACTGTTTCTGTCACCGCTGGTATTAATGAAGTTATCTCCTCCGCTGCTTTCTGATGACATCAGATCTCTGCCATGTTGGTATCCCATGCAAAAGGCAGCATTTCGTTCCCTTTACTGGGTGACCAAAGCAATGGGTGAGTCCTGACTTGCCCTCACAAGCCTCGTCTCAATCCTGTTGCCACTGCCTATGAAGGCTCGTTTGATATTTACCTCCACATTATTCAGCAAGACCCGGACCGGGAAGCAGTTTCCACGGGTTCTTGAGCCCTGGGCCAGATCATTTCAGGGAGGCCAAATTTGGCCGCTCTGGGCTCAGTGTATGTTCTAATAGGAGCAGGCTCCAAGACGCAGTTTCTGCGGGTTCTTTAGCACTGAGCCTGAGTAATTTGTCTGCGAAGCAAAGGTGAATGGAAAACTGAAATTACCTGTTCTATAGCTGAATGAGCTGCGATCAGTCGAAAACAGGGATGGTGACGTTAGCTCTTCAAGATGGTGGACGCTGGCTTCCTCTGTGGTCTGACCGGTATGGAGAACGGAATTGGACCACATCCATCCCCGTCTCAATCCCAGAATTCAGCACTGAGCACAGTAATTGCATAGCGGGCAGGAGCCCATAGAATCCGCACCACTGTATATTTGCGATGCTATCTCGTCTTTTCCCAGTGCGCGCCACACACTCTAGCTGCAGGGCAATTTGCTGAATAAGCAGCATGACCCTCCGTGCGGAAAAATCACTCGCGTTTGAGCCCCCGTAGCTGATCCTCGTGAGATGGATATATGTCCACTAGGTTTTGGAGCACCCCAAATTTGCTGGAAATTCCTAACAAGATAGGTTTTAGCCGTTCTAACTCGTCATTTTCCCGCACAGTGACGCGGTACATGGGGGTAATGCACTCCATTCGCCGCCATGATGTGATCCCCCAAAGTTAGTTTTCAGTACAAGGAAAAAAATATGTATTTCAGGTGGAGGAATATTTCTGAGAATAATCTTGTGAAAAGTTGATTATAAATCCACATACATGAATATGAATGAATTTAGGGAGGGTATAAAAAGAAAAATATACTAAATATTTTGAAAAATCTGGAGAGTGAATATATATATATATATATATATATATATATATATATATATATATATATATACACACAGACACACACACACACAGACATTAAAAAGTAGCATTGTGTATGTGAATTGAAATTCACCATGAAATATATATCATCCACAGATCCAAAAATATTCATTTTAATGTACATGGATTCATGTTGTTTAACTAAAAAGCTCACCCATATGTTGAATTTTCTGTTCCAACAGCGTTAAGTAGGAGTGATCTCTTCTCACAATTTGTATCTGCCAAGCCAGCCACCTCACCAAATGTACGACTGTTACCAGCTAGAATTCTGTATGTGCTTATAAAAATACATGTGATGAATAGGCTACAGAGAAAGGGAGACAGTTATTCACATATTTGTTAACTTTGAAAACACATGGAAAACTATTTCAATTAAAATTCGCTAGATTTATAACACCTACAATTTATCATACGAAAGGCAAGTCCAATTATACACCATGCCTCCTGTGAACCTCTTGTATTTGTATTCTGTTTGGGTTATTATTCTCCATCAAATTAGGATAAGAAGTCAAAGTCTAGTAGGGTATGTGTTAGTGTCAGGGATTCAGTATTTCGAATGGAAAATTGGAAAATGTGTCCAATGTGTATGCAAATATGTGCTACACAAAAATCTTCCCACTCTCATTCAGAATAATGCCTTGACATTACCTTCGCCCTACATAAGACACAATTAGAGGAGAACATTTAGAAAATCTGTGAATACATATGTGGAGTGGAAAATGCTCAGAAGTTCACAAATTTGGAGTTGGTAGAGGAGTTTCCAAAAGTAAGGGACAGGGTAATCACTCCAAAAACATGAAGTTCTGCCAGCCTAACATCTGAAGAAACTGCCTGTGAGGTTGGGCAATGAAATATATGCTGTTGTCAGAAGCATTAGCTTCATATGTAGTGAGACCATCAAATCTGGTTCTGCATCTATGTGACCTGGATGACATGGTTTCTTATTTTAAAATAAACATGAGGCAGCAGTGCTGAATTTTCTATTTGTAGGTATACTGTGGCCACTGGATTCTAGGTGTCTCCCCGTGTGGACTGTAAATTCATTTGGTCATCCTCCACTTTCGTGGTGTTTCTTGCTGCTGCACTGGGAGTTTGGTATTTGCTTCATTAAATACAAGGGTTCACCTGGGACACAGTGCTGAAGTGAGTTCTGTCAAGTGTGGTGTGTCGAGTTCTGCAGGAGAATGCACCAACCAGGCTTCTATCCCACATAACTTGCCCTATTGACCATAGCATCCTGATTCTGAACATTGCACTGAAACATCTCCATATAACAATATGCTTTTACATATAAGGTTCTACTGACTGCAAAATGTCAGTCACAATCCATTTGGAAGCCAATGGCAGATCCACATGCCCCCACCACAGATGTTTTATCACACACCTGCCAACCACTGCTCTAGAACAACTACTCAGCAAGATCCAACTTACTGGAATCTCTGTTCTACACCATTTTCATAAAACCCAGTCAATCAAGGCACTGTCCTGTATACTCATGATCAGCAAGAGGACATCCAAATGTTCTCCAGTGCTACCCGGTCATGGGAATTTCAAAAATTTCATGATATTGATCTAGACAATTTTCAAGGATGAAGTTGGAGGCACTGTGGATTTCAATTCACTCAGAAACCATTAAATGAAAACTCTGGAGAATTCTTACAGGCAAGGCTTCCAAAAGTGCCCAAAAGTCAGATTAAGCCAGGCCCATTGAGGTCTACAATGTATGGTCCATGTGTGTTTTGACTGTCAAACATGGCTGCCAAGTCTTTAAGAATAATATCATGTGTTATCCTGGCTGAGATTCCCTGTGCTCTGTGGAAAGTCAACTAGGGCCTAGATGTCACTTTCCAAGGGCAACTCTCATGCATGGCCATCTAAAATTCCAACACAATTCCTGGCAATAATTCTCTGAGATCAGTAAAAGAACTCAGTCTCTAAGGGGAATCACACCAGAGTGCAAGCCTAGGTAGACCCAGTGATCTCTTCCAACCGCCAGACAAATGTCCACAATTAAAACCAAAACACTCTCACATGGCCCTCATCTTCTTCCATATAGACACTCATTATATCCTCTGGCTGGAGGTTTCCATAAGGGACGCAGCCCACGACAGTGTCCAAAATAAGCTCCTTGCACCGCATTTGTCTAAAGTAAGGGTGGCCTGGACTCTCTTCCTGTGAACCAGGAGTGATCAAATAGGCCTACCTTTAATATTGCTTGGCTTCTCCAACTTGAGGCCTTCTAGCTTTGGGGTTTAGATTCTTTAAGTGAATTGGAGTCATGATAATCAAGCACCTATGGCCTAGCCTCTGCAGGGCTTTGAAGAACTCATTTGACCCAAAGAATCCCTATTCTCACTTGATGGATATCTGGAACCTACCAGAGGAAGGCAAGAGAGTTCATCAACAATATCTGATCTTTTTGCCATTTTGGTTTTGGATGCACGCATGGGATCTATCTTTAGATCCATCAGGTGATTTGAATCTAAGCCACAGCCTCACACAGGGCCAACAGGCTGATTCAGACATATCCCAATCCTAAGCAATTAAGCAAAGAGCCACAGGTGATGCCCATTCATTTCCATTTGAAAACTGTTTTCTTCAGGGTTCACAAAGTGGTGGCTTGAGGCAAAAAACTTCCTGACATTCAACAGAACAATAGTTAAGCAAAAGGACCAAAGCAGGGTTTCTCCACTGAGAGTTTCCTGGTCAACAGATATCTGAGATTTCTGAGATGCTAGCCATTTCCTTCAGCTATCCAGTACATAGCCATGTCACAGATCATGGAGGTGGTACAAATCTTGGACACAAAACCATGATACTATTCCGGAGAGTGGGCTGAATTGAGAGAGAAAACAGGAAATTAGGAAGCTTGTAGGTGTTGCCCATCCATAAGGCAAGCCAGAGTCCACTCATGAATTGGGCAGGATGAATGCTGGGAAGCTTTCTACTAGACAGGACACATCCATTGATGCATTGTCTTTTCTAATGTCTACAACAATGGACTCAGTGGGATACACACACATGGAAACACTCACCTTGTCAAAGGACTTAATAGAAATATTCCACACCATACCAAACAAACCGCCTTTCCTACCTATTCTCAGAAAATGATCCACTACCTGCTTTCTCAGGGAAAGCCACTCTTCAGAGGTTTCCTGGCATTTGGCCATCCTCACATCTGTAGGTACCAAGAAAGACTGACTCTGTCCTTGGTAATTCCAAACATGTGAGACCACTGGGACTAGAACAGGGACTGTCTCTGGGTGCCTGGCTTCCTGGATCCCAAGTTCAGAGAGTTCACTCACCAAGGAAGTGTGGTGAGATCACTTTCTTCAGGATCTGAATGATGTCACTGCCTTGGCAACCACTTTGTTGCTTCCAAAAGTACCATGAGGTGGAGGCTGCCCCGATTTTCATGTGGCATTTTCTCTAGTTAGAATGTTATATCAACCATAAGCACCCGGGAACAGCTTCCACACAGGACTGGTTTGGTCCATGTTCTATACATTAAGAAGAGAGAGAATGATTCAGACACAAACCTTCATCCTGACCAGGATGATTGCCATGGAAGTTGACTTTTGCTTTCTGAGGTACTTCATAGCTGCCTTCATCTTCACCAGGGATTATTTCTGCATGAACATTTGAGTTTCTCAGCAGGTGAAGATCCCCTAGATTCCTGTAGTTTAATACCCACACTGTTCCTGCTCTCCTGCAAAGTTAGTGTATGGTTAGGGTTAATAATATTTTCGATTTGGGTTAGGAATCATTCTGCAGGATGAATAATGGGATTGGGAACCTGTGATATTTATAAGAATATATAGGTGAAATATATGTATAAAAACGGGAATCTAAGAAAGATTTGAAGCCCAGAAGGGCATTGGGCCCTTGGTTTGGATACTTAGTGTTGAATAATGTTCTGTACAATTGTCTCAGTTAAATCGAAATACAATGGCATAGGACCTTGTACCTTGGATGATTGAATGTAGAAGAGAACATCCAGTCAAAAAGGGATAGTCGGTAGGATTAGGAAGATAGTCAGTAGGTTTAGGAAGAAGAGTGAGTATATGATTTGGAAAAAAAAGCTTCTTTAGCAATAGGGTTTCGTTTAGAGAGTGAATGTAAATGTCAGCACATGTGAAGAGTAAGCCAAAATGATGAACTGGGGAAAATATGTAGGAAAGCAGGTGTCAATAGAGACATTACTAAATCAGGCAAAGTATAAAGTGAGGGATAGGATTAGACATTTTCAACAGGCTTGAGTTTGAATATATAATCATAGGAAAAAACAAATATGTCGTCATGAATGGGAATGACATTTGAGAGCATTAGGCAACTTGGAGATGGATGTTATTAGTTATCAACATTCACTTTCCTTTTAGGCTTTGGTACAATCATAAATGTGATATTTTATTTTTTTGTTGTTCAGAATATTACTGTGATAAAATGTATATGTAGATCAGGTGACATGAGTATTTCTTTCACCATTTCTGGGAGCAATAATTTGAAGACGCATACATTAGTATTAGGGGCACAAAGAGGTGTAACCTCTGTCTATGAATATAGAGATAATGCATGAATAGACCATACTATGAATAAATAACATAACTGATTCCACTTTAAATAATGGATTGAATTGACATGTGAAAATATATAAGAAATCTTATATTGATATACAATCATCCATTCCAACCAGTTATATATCTAATGGTAATATTAGGATTATGATTTATGATGAATGGTGTTTGAGTTTTGCTTTATAAGTGATGATGTTAAACGAAAGTAATGTGTTTGGAAAGAAGTCTCATGAAAAGACCAGTCAAGAAACATGGAGGAATGCATGTGTTCTGAATCAGGAAGTGATTGATCGTGAAACAAATGCCTATAAATTTTCTAATTTGTGACTGAAATATATATCCTATGATGTGGATAAACTGAAGACATAGTAACGTACAAGTGTTGAATAAAAATGAAAGTCAAAATACACATCATGTCCCCTAGGAATCTACTTGCATTGATTTTAAACTGGCTAAGTAAATGTAGAAATAATAGGGTTTGTATGCACCATTCACTGAATTTAGTTTTCAGTACTAAGAAACAATATGTATTGCAGGTGGATTATTATTATGAGAATAATCTTGTGGAAAGTTGATTATAAATCCACAGATATGAATATGAATGAATTTAGGGAGTGTATAATAAGACACATATATTTCATATTTTGAAAAATCTGAAGAGTGTGTATATATATAAATATAAATATATATATATTTATATTTATATATATATACAAACACGCACATGCACAGATATTAAAAAGTAGCAATACAGGAGATCCATTATTAAGGCAGGCATGGAGAAATCAAGTCTCTGATCTCTTCAGCTGCACGGGCATAGGAAGTTGTAAACTGTCTAAATGCTGTTTGCTCAGAATCACTAGGCAATGTTGACCTGTTGTGAATCTGGGGCGAACAGTCTGGGCCCCTCAGAACACACACAGAGCCCGGATTGGCTGCATTCAAGCTTAGATTCGTCTGGTTTTTGTGACTCAGCACTAACATTCCCGCTGAAATAACTGGTTGGGCTTTCTGAATTGACAGAGTTAAAAGACAACTGATCCTTCATTGGCAGTGGCCACAGGATTGAAATGTGGCTTGGGAGAGATAGTCAGGACCCACCCATTGCATTGGTCACCCAGCAAAGGGAACGAACTGTCACCATTTTAATGGGATACCACCATGGCATAGAACTGACATTACAGGCGGAGGAGATAACTTCATTGAAACCAACGCGACAAGTGTGTAATCCCATTGCCATCTCTCTCAACACCACGGGGAAACCTCAAGGGCCCCTCCCAGCTCTCCCAGGAGCACGATAGCCAGACCTAGGGAAACAGGATTGGCTCGGGACTTGCGGCATGGAATTCCCGGCTACCACTCCCACCAGTGCTGACAATTGAGGTCTCTTACACCACCTACCAGGGGCATGGCTCCCGGAAGACAAGAAAATTCGGTGGCGGTTCTCAGGACAAAGCTCTACAAACTTAGGGTCTGAGGGAGGCAAACAGGGAGAGTGTGCCCAGGCGTTCATTAAAACAGGGCTACCAGGAGCAGAGGCCTGGCGTGTAACCAGTATTGTGGTGAGCGTCAAAGGTGAGCGGGGCCTGGCTTGAGGAAGCACAAGAGAAGGCCCTAGGCACTCAGGATTGGAGACCCACCGAGTCTGGGAGGAAGAGCTGCTGCACAGTGATTTGTTCCCACTTATTTAGAGGAGAAGCTTGGCCCAGTGCACACAGCTCCACCTACTGGAAGAGAAGTTAATTGAACTCTAGTACTGCATGTATTATTATTATTATATTATTTGTATGTTTTTCTTTTTCTTTCATTTTCATTTTTGTTGTTGTTCTTTAACTTTTTTAATGTTTTTTATTTTTTTAATTTTTTATTTCATTATTATTATTATTATTTTAAATTTTAATTTTCATTTTTTAATTATCATTATTACTTAAAATTTTCTTTGTTTATTTTCTATTTTTTTCTTTTGTCTTTTCATTTCTTTTCAATTTTATTATACCCCCTTCCTTGAATTCTACCTGGCTACTCTCATTCTCTTTAGTGACTTCTTCCCTTCCCTTCTAATATCTTTCCTTGCAAGCATCAAATAAATTTATAAGAGTAAGCAGTAACTCAGTAGTCAAACAGAACAAGAAGTAACATGAGCAGGATAAAAAAGCAAGGAAGAAAAAAAGTACAAACAATGAAGGACAGCCTAAATATTCAAGAGCATCTGGAGTCATCAGAAAAATGGTCATATAAAGAACTCAAGGAATACCTTAGACAGATGGAATGGAACATTAAAGAGGATACGAGACAACAAAAACAAACAGTGAAAGAACGCATTGAAAATGATTTACATAAACAGATAAAATAAGAAATTAAGCATCTTTATCAGGAGATAGAGATTATTAGAAAAATCAAACAATAATTCTAGAAATGAAGGAAATGATAAACCAAATTAAAAACTCAATTGAGAGTATCACTAACAGAGTGGAGCAAGTAGAAGACAGAATGTCAGATAATGAAGACAAAATATATCATCTTGAAAAAACTCTATCCAAGAAAGAAATGCTGTAAAAAATTATGAGAAAACATCCAAGAGATATGGGATAACATAAAAAAAACAAACTTATGAATCATCCCGAAAGAGGAAGGTACAGAGATTCAAACCAAGGGAATGAGTAACCTGCTGAATGAAATAATTAGAGAAAACTTTCCAAAAATAAAAATGGAAACAGATAAACAAATTGTAGATGCTTACAGGACACTGAGCACACAAAATCACAGTAGACCAATGCCAAGACACATTGTTATGAAGATATCCAATATACAAAACAAAGAGAAAATATTAAAACCTACCAGAGAAAGGAGGCAGATTACAATCAGGGGTAAAACAAAAAGGTTAACAATGGTTTTTTTTATCACAGATGCTGGAAGTGAGAAGATCCTGGAACAACGTACTTCAAACACTGAAAGACAATGGATGCCAACCAAGAATTATGTATCCAGCAAAATAAAGCTTAATGTAAGACAACAAAATAAAAATATTTCATGATAAACAAAAGCTAAAAGAATTTGCAGCCAGAAAACCAGCATTGGAAAGCATCTTGAGCAAAACACTACACGAGGAAGAAATGAAAATCAACAATGTAAACCATCAGTGGGAAAAGCTAATCATGGAGAAACAAACTAATTTAAAAAAAAGATATAAGCAAACATGGGTGGCAGTACAAACCATATATTAATAGTAACTCTAAACGTTAATGGCTTAAACTCTCCAATAAAGTGACATAGGCTTGTAACTTGAATTAAAAAAAACAAATCCAACAATATGTTGCCTCCAGGGGACACATCTGAATGGAAAAGACATACACAAGCTGAAGGTGAAAGATTGGGAAAATTTATACCATGCACACAGTCCTCTGAACCAAGCAGGGGTGGCCATCCTCCTATAGAATAAAATCGACCTCAAGACTAATTTAATCAAAAGGGATAAGGAAGGACATTATATACTGTTAAAAGAAACCATTCACTGACAAGACATAACAATTATCAATATTCACGCAGCAAATAATGGTGCTGCCACGTTCATTAAACAAATTCTCCTCAAGTTCAAGAATCAAATAGACCACAGTACAATAATTATGGGTGACTTCAACTCACGTCTCTCACCATTGGACAGATCCTCCAAACAAAAGTTGAATAAAGAAACTATAGAACTCAATATCACAATCAATACCCTAGACTTAACTGACATATATAGAATATATCAACCATCATCAAGTGGATATACTTTTTTCTCAGCAGCACATGGATCCTTCTCAAAAATAGACCATATGTTTTGCCATAGGGCAACCCTCAGTAAATATAAAGGGGAGGAGATAATACCATGAATTTTTTGTGATCATAATGGAATGAAACTGGAAACCAATGATAAAAGAAAAAAGAAAAAATCATACATTACATGCAAAATGAACAATATGTTACTGAATGATCAATGGGTTACAGAAGACATAAAGGAGGAAATCAAAAAATTCTTAGAGATAAATGAAAATACAGACACAACATATCAGATTCTATGGGACAAAATGAAAGAAGTTTTAAGAGGTAAATTCATCGCCTGGAGGTCATTCCTCAAAAAAAGAAAGAAAAAAAAAAACAACAAATAAATGAGCTCACACTTTATCTCAAAGCCCTAGAAAAGGAAGAGCAAAACAACAGCAAATGTAGCAGAAGGCAAGAAATAATTAAAATCAGAGCGAAATTGAAACAAAAGAAACTATTGAAAAAATTAACAAAACTAAAAGTTGGTTCTTCAAAAAGATAAATAAGATCGACAGACCCTTAGCCATGCTAATGAAGAGAAGAAGAGAGAGAACTCAAATTACTAACATACGGGATGAAAAAGGCAATATCACAACAGATGCAACATAAATACAGAAGAAAATTAGAAATTATTTGGAAACCTGTATTCCAATAAAATAAAAAATAGTGAAGACATCGATAAATTTCTTAAGTCATATGATTTGCCCACACTGAGTCATAAGGGAACACACAATTTAAACAGACCAATATCAATGGATGAAGTAGAAGAAGCAATCAAAAGACTACCAACCAAGAAAAGCCCAGGACCGGATGGGTATACAGCAGAGTTTTACAAAACCTTTAAAGAAGAATTAATACCATTACTTTTCAAGTTATTCAGGAAATAGAAAAACTGGGAGCTCTGCCAAATTCGTTCTATGAGGACAACATCACCCTGATTCTGAAACCAGACAAAGACACCTCAAAGAAAGAAAACTACAGACAAATATCTCTGATGAACCTAGATGCAAAAATCCTCATTAAAATTCTGGCGAATTGGATACAAAGGCACATCAAAAAAATTGTGCACCATAATCAACTAGGATTCATCCCTGGGATGCAAGGCTGGTTCAATATATGGAAATTAATAAATGTTATTCACAACATCATTGTACTTAAAGATAAGAACCATATGATCATCTCGATAGACGCAGAAAAAACATTCAACAAAGTAGAGCATTCCTTTATGTTCAAAACATTTTAAAAACTAGGGATAACAGGAACTTACCTCGACATTGTAAAAGCTATCTATGTTAAGCCTCAGGTTAGCATCATTCTGAATGGAGAAAAATTGAAGGCATTCCCTTTAAAATCTGGAACAAGACAGGGATGTCCTCTATCACCACTTCTATTCAATATAGTTCTCGAAAAACTGGCCAGAGCAATTAGAGAGATGAAAGACATTAAAGGCATAAAAATAGGAAAAGAAGAACTTAACTTATCACTATTTGCAGATGACATGATTCTATACATAGAAGACCCAAAAGGGTCTACAGAAAAAACTACTAGAACTAATAAATGAATGCAGCAATGTGGCAGGATAGAAAATCAACATGCATAAATCAAAGGCATTTCTGTATATTAGCGACAAAACTTCTGAAACAAAAATGAGTCAAAACACTGCATTCCCAATTTCCTCAAAATAATTAAATACTTGGGAATCAACCTAACAAAAGAGGTGAAAGATTTATATAATGCAAACTACAGAACCCTAAAAAGAGAAATAGAATAAGATCTTAGAAGATGGAAAAATATACCCCGTTCATGGATAGGAAGAACTAACATCATCAATATGGCTATATTACCAAAAGATCTCTACAGGTTTAATGCAATGCCAATCAAAATCCCAAAGGAATTTTTTGTAGAAATAGATAAAGCAATTATGAAATTCAAATGGAAAAATAAAAGACCCAGAATAGCAAAAGCAATTCAAAGCAGGAAGTGTGAATCAGGCAGTATAGCAATACCAGATTTCAAACTATATTACAGAGCAATTATAATAAAAACAGCATGGTACTGGTACCAAAACAGGCGGGTGGACCAATGGTACAGAATGGAGGACACAGAGACTAATCCAAAAAGCTACAACTATCTTATATTTGATAAAAGAGCTAATGGCCTGCAATGGAGGAAGGATGGCACCTTCATCAAATGGTGTTGTGTAAACTGGAAATCCATATGCAACAAAATGAAACTGAATCCCCTCCTCTCGCCCTGCACAAAAGTTAACTCAAAGTGGATCAAGGAGCTAGATTCAAATCAGAGTTTCTGCATCTGATAGAAGAAAAAGTTGGCTCAGATCTACATATTGTGTGGTCAGGCTCCAAATTCCTTAATAGGACACCCATAGAACAAGAGTTAATAACAAGAATAAAGAAATGGGACTTACTTAAACTGAATTTTTTTTTCTCAGAAAGAGAAACAATAAGAGAGGTAAATATGGAGCCTACATCATGGGAACAAATTTTTAGTCCTCACCCTTCACATGGAGCCCTAATATCTAGAGTATACAAAGTATACAAAGAACTCAGAAAATTAGACAATAATATAACCAATAACCCAATGGGCCAAGGACCTGAACAGAAACTTCTCAGAGGAGGACATAGAATCAATTAACAAGTACATGAAAAAATGCTCTCCATTTCTAGCAGTAAGAGAAATGCAAAGAAAAACCACCCTAAAATACCATCTCAATCCAGTGAGATTGGCAGCCATAATGAAGTCAAACAACAACAAGTGCTGGCGAGGATGTGAGGAAAAGGGTACACTTGTACATTGCTGGTGGGACTGAAACTGGTGCAGCTAATTTGGAAAGAAGTATGGAGACTCCTGTGAAAGCTTGGAATGGAAGCACCATTTGACCTAGCTATTGCCCTTCTTGGACTATTCCCTGAAGACCTTAAAAGAGCGTACTACAGTGATACTGCCACATCGATTTTCATAGCAGCACAATTCACAATTGCTACACTGTGGAACCAACACAGATGCCCTTCAATAGATGAATGGATAAAAAAAAATGTGACCTTTATATACTATGGAGGATTACGCAGCACTAAAATATGACAAAATCATGGAAATTGCAGGGAAATGCATGGCAATAGAGAAGATTATGCTTAGTGAAGCTAGCCAATCCCTAAAAAACAAATACCAAATATCTTCTTTGATATAATGAGAGCAACTAAGAACAGAGCAGGGAGGAAGAGCATGAAGAAAAGATTAACATTAAGCAGAAACATGAGGTGGGAGGGAAAGGGAGAGAAGAGGGAAATTGCATGGTAATGGAGAGAGACCCTTATTGTTACACAAAATTACATATAAGAGGTTGTGGGAAAATAAACAACGAGAGAAATGAATTAGAGTAGGTATGGTAGAGAGAAAAGATGGGAAGAGAAGGGAGGGGGTATAGTAGAGTATAGGAAAGGTAGCAGAATACAACATTAACTAATAGGGCATTATGTAAAAATATGGATGTGTAACTGATGTGATTCTGCAATCTGTATTTGGAGTAAAAATGGGAGTTCATAACCCACTTGAATCTAATGTATGAAATATGATATGTCAAGAGCTTTGTAATGTTTTGAGCAACCAATAAAAAAAGTAGTGATATATATGCCAATAGAAATTTATCATGAAATATATATAATCAACAGATTGAAAAATATTAATTTTACTGAACATGAAATTATGAATAATGTTATTCAACTAGGAAGCTAACCCATAGGTTGAATTTTCAGTTCCAACAGCGTTTAGGAGGAGTGATCTCTTCTCTCAATTTGCATCTGCAAATTCAGCCACCTCACAAGTGTATACGAGTGATATCAGGTAGGATTCTATATGTGCATATAAAAATACATGTGCTGAATAGGCTACAGAGAAAGGGAGACAGGGATTCATATATTTGTTAATTTTAAAAACACATGTAGAACTATTTCAACAAAAAATTGACTAGATTTATAACTCCTACAAAATATAATGCAAAAGGCAATTCCAACTATACACCATGCCTCCTCTGAACTGCTTGTATTTCTATTCTTTTTGGGTTATTTTTCACAATCATATTAGGATCATAATTCAGAGTCTAGTAGGGTATGGGTTAGTGTCAGGGATTCAGTATTTCAAAATAAAAATTGAAAAATGAATCCAGTGTGTGTGTAAATATGTGCTACACAAAAATCTTCCCACTCACATCCAGAACAATGCCTTGACATTACCTTCACCCAAGTAAGACACAATTATAGTAGAAAAGTGTGAAAATCTATGAATACATATATGGAATGGAATATGCTCGGGAGTTCACAACCTTGGAGGTGGTAGAGGCGTTTCCAAAAGTAAAGGACAGGGTAAACACTCCACAAACAAAGAACTCTGCTGGCCTAAGACTTCTTGGAATACGGCTTCTGAGGTTGGGCACTTGAAATATATGTTGTTGTCATGAGCTTTGGCTTCCTTTGTCGTGAGACCATAAAAGCTGGGTCTGCATCTATGTGACCTGGAAGACATGATTTCTTATATTTCAATGAACATGAGGCAGCAGTGCTCAATTTTCTCTTTGTAGGTAAACTGTGTCCACTGGAGGCTAAGTGTCTCCCGGTGGGGACAGTGAAGACATTTGATCATCCTCCAATTTTCGTGGTGTTTCTTGCTGCTACACTGGGAATTTGGTACTTGCTTCACACAATATAAGAAGTTCATCTGGGATACAGTGCTGGAGGGTGTTCTGTCACGTGGGGTGGGTTAGCGTCTGCAGGAGAATGTACCAACCAGGCTTCTATCCCACATAGCTTGTCCCAATAACCATAGCAACCTGATTATGAACATTGCCCTGAAACCTCTCCATATAACAAGATGCCTTTACATATAAGGGAATGGGGGCTGCGCCATATCAGTCACAAGCCATTTGTAAGCCGATAGCCGATCCACATGGCCCCACCATGATGTTTCATCACACACCTGCCCACCACTGCTCTAGGCCCGCTACTCAGCAGGCTCCAAATTCCTGGCATCTCGTATTCTACACCATTTTCATGAAACCCAGTCAAACAAGGCACTTTCTGGTATACACATCATCAGCAACAGGACATCCAACGTTTCTGCAGGGCCACCTGGTCATGGGAATTTCCAAAATTTTATGGTATTTATCTAGCAAGTTTTCAAGGATGAAGTTAGAGGCACTGTGGGTTTCAATTCATTCAGGAACCATTAAGTGTTGAGAAAGCTCATTTCAATGAATGCTCTGGAGAACTCTAAAGTCAAGGCTTCTCAAAGAGTTGCCAACAGGTCACATGAAGCCAGGCCAATTGACGTCTACAATGTGAGGTCCATGTGTGTTTTGACTCTCAACTATGGCTACCAAGTCTTTCAGAATAAAATCATGTGATATTCTGGCTGAGATTCCCAGGCCTCTGTGGAAAGCCACCCTGGGCCTAGATCTCAGTTTCCAAGAGTGAGTCTCATGCGTGGCCTCCTAAAATCCCAACACAATTCATGGCAATACTTCTCTGTGGTCAGTTCCAGAACTCAGTCTCTAAGGGTAAATCATACCAGAGTTCAAGCCCATGTGGACCCAGTCATCCCTTCCAACTGTCACAAAAATGACCAAAATTAAAATGAAATCACTCCCACAGGGCCATAATCTTTTTCCTTGTAGACACTCATCATAACCTCTAGCTGGAGGTTTCAATGAGCACAAGGTATTGTCCAAAATAAGCTCACTTGCCCCTCATTTGCCTAAAAACATGGTGGCCTGAACACTATTCCTGTGAACCAGGAGTGATCAAATATTGCTGCTGTTAAAGTGTTCCGCTTCTCCAATTTGAGGCCTACTGGCTGAAGCCTATAAATTCTTGATGTGATTTGGAGTCATGAGAAAACCCAAGTACATATGGGCTAGCCTCTGCAGGGATTTCAAAGACTCATTTGACCCAAAGGATCCCTATTCTCACTTGATGGAGGTCAGGAACATAAAACAAGAAGGCAAAAATATTCATCCACAATGACTTCTCTTTTTGTCATTTTGGTTTTGAAATCACATGGGATCTTTCTTTAGATCCATCAGGTGCTGAGAATCTAAGCCACAACCTCATTTAAGGACAAGAGGCTGAATCAGACACATTCCATTCCAAAGCAATTAAGCAAAGAGCCACAGGTGATGTCCATTCATTTCCATATGAAAACAGTCTTCTTAAGGCTACACAACAGGGTGGCCTGAGGCAAAGACTTTCCTGACATTCAGGGTAATAGAAACAGAAGTAAGCAAATGGCCCAAAGAAGGGTTTCTCCACTGAGACTTTACTGGTCACACTGATATCTGATTTTTCTGAGATGCTCCCATTCCCTTAAGCTCTCCAGTACATGGCCATGTCACAGAGCCTTGTGGTGTTACATATCTGGGACTCAAAACCATGAGCCTATTCTGGAGAGTGGCTGGAAAACACGAAGAAAACAGGAACTTAAGAAGATAGTAGATGTTGCCCATCCATAAGGCAAGCTGCAGTCCATTCATCAATTGGGCAGTAAGAATGCGGCGAAGCTTTCAACTAGAGACAACACATCCATTGATGCATTGTCTTTTCTAATGTCTACAACAACGGATACAGTGGAATACACAGACATAGAAACACTCACCATGTCAAACGACTTACTAGAAATAGTCCACTCCAAACCAAACAAACCACCTTTCCTAGCTATTCTCAGAACATCAGAAAAAAACACAAACTCACACCTACAATGGCAAAGGCAATTCTTTCCCCCAAGTAGGTCTGTGATTATCCGGAGTGTCTTCTGACTGGTGGGCCATATTATGTTCCCCAAAAATGTCCTGTCCTGTTTCAGTTCTGGTCTCCTTGGCCAATTCTGTGAAGTTGTCAGGAGCCAGTGGTTCGCCACTACCTACTTTCTCAGGAAAGGCCCCTCTTCAGAGCTCTGCTGGAATTTGGCCATCCTCACATCAGTAGGTACCAAGAAAGAGTGACTATGTCTTTGGGAAAAGCAAACAAGTTAGCCCACTGGGACTCGGAGTGAGACTGACTCTGGGTGCCTGGCTTCCTGGATCCCAAATTCAGAGAATTACATCACCAAGGAAGTGAAGTGAAGTCACTTCTTTCAGGAACTGAATATGGTCACTGCCTCGGTAACCACTTTGTCCTAACAGTTGCTTCCAAGGTTCCCATGAGATGGAGGCTGCCCCAACATCCTGTGACACATTCAGAAGTTAGAATGGTATATCAACCATAGACACCCGGGAACAGTTCTCCACACAGGCCTGGATTGGTCCATCTTCTCTACTTTAAGAAGACAGAGGCTGATTCAGACACATCAATTCACCCTGACCAGGTTGTTTGCCATGGAAGATGACTATTGCTCTCTCAGGTCCTACGTAGCTGCCTACATATTCTCCAAGGATCATTTCTCCATGGATCTTTTAGGTTCTCAGCAGGTGGAAGATCATCTACATTCCTATATTGTAAGACCCACTCTGTCCCTGCTCTTCTGTACGTTATATTGAAGGAACAGTGTATAGTTAAGGTTAATAATAGGTTTGATTTGGGTTACGAATCATTCTGCGGGATGAATAATGGCATTGGCAACCTGTGATATTTACAAGAGTATATATGTGAAATATAACTATGAAAGCAGAAATCTAGGTAAGATTTGAAGTCCAGAAGGGCACTGGGGACTTGAGTGGGATACTTAGCTTTGAGTTATGTGCTGCACAGATGTCTCAAATAAATCAATATACACTGGCATCGGACCTTGTACTTTGGATGATTGAATGTTGAAGAGAACATCCAGTCAAAAAGCGATAGTCGGTAGGATTAGGAAGGTAGTCTGTAGGTTTAGAAAGAAGAGTGAGTATAGGATTTGGACCAAAAGTTCTTTAGCAATAGGGTTTCGGGTAGAGAGTGTATGTAAATGTCAGTACATGTCAAGAGTCAGTCACAATGATGAACTGGGGAAATCATGTAGGAAAGCAGATATCAATAGAGACATTAGGAAATCAAGCAAAGTATAAATTGTGTGATAGGGTTAGACATTTTCAACAGGTTTGAGGTTGAATAGATAATCTTAGGAAGAAACAAATATGTAGTCACCAATAGGATTGATATTTGAGAGCATTAGGCAACCTGGACATGGATGTTTTTAGTAATCCATGCTCACTTTCTATTTAGGCTTTGGTACAATTGTAAGTGTGACCTTTGCTTTTGGTGTCCAGAATATTTCTGTGATAAAATGTGTATGTAGATCAGGTGACATGAGTATTTCTTCCACCATTTCTTGGAGCAATATTTTGAAGACTTATAATTTAGTATGGTCGTACAAAGATGTGTACCCTGTTTCTATGAATATACACATAATGCATGAATAGACCATACTGTGAATAAATAATATAACTGGATCCACTTTAAATAATGGATTGAATAGATATCTGAAAATATATAAGAAATGTTATATTGATATACAATCATTCATTCCAACCAGTTATATATCTAATGATCATCTTAGGGTTATGGTTTATCATGAAGGGTTTGTGAGTTTTGTTTCAAAATTGATTATGGAAATCGAAAAAAATGTATTTGGAAAAAAAGTCTCATGAATAGACAACTGAAGAAACGTAGAGAAATTCATGTGTTCTGGAGCAGGAAGTGATTGAAAGTGAAACAAATGCCTATAAATTTGCTAACTAGTGAATAAAATATATATTCTATGATGTACATAAACTGAAGGAATAGTAATGTACCAGTGTGGAATAAAAATTAACGTCAAAATACACATCATGTTCCATAGTAACCTACATGCATTGATGTTAAACTGGGTCAGTTAATGTAGACATATTAGGATTTGAATGCACCTTTCACTGAAGTTAGTTTTCAGTACTAGGAAACAAATATGTATTTCGGGTGGATGAATATTTCTAAGAATAATCTTGTGAAAAGTTGATTATTAATCCACATACATGAACATGAATGAATTTAGGGATTGTATATAAGACACATATATTTCATATTTTTAAAAATCTGGAGAATATATATATATACACACACACACACACACACACACACACACGAACAGAGACATTAATAAGTAGCAATATACATGCCAATCGAAATTCATCATGAAATATATATCATAAAGATGCAAAAACATTCATTTTACTGAACATGGGTTTATGTATAATGTTGTTCTACTGGGAAGCTCACCCATAGGTTGAATTTTCAGTTCCAACAGGGTTTAGGAGGAGTGGTCACTTCTCACACTTTGTATCTGCTAAGTCATGTAACTCACAAGAATGTACGTGTGATATCACGCAGGATTCTATTTGTGCATATAAAAATACATGTGCTGAATAGGCTCCAGAGAATGGGAGACAGTAATTCACATATTTGTTAACTTTGAAAACACATGGAGAACTATTTCAATTAAAAATTGACTAAATTTATAACACCTTCCCTTTATCATGCAAATGGCAAGTCGAACTCTGAACTGCATGTACTTATGTACTGTTTGGGTTATTTTTCTCCATCATATTAGGATTAGTAGTCAGAGTCTAGTAGAATATGGGTTAGTGTCAGGGATTCAGAATTTCGAATGGAAAATAGGAAAATTAATCCAATGTGTATGCAAATATGTGCTACAACAAATCTTCCCAGTCTCATCCAGAACCATGCCTTGACATTACCTTCGCCCCAAGTAAGACACAATTAGAGGAGAAGAGTTACAAAATCTGTGATTACATTTTTGGAATGGAAAATGCTCAAGAGTGCACAAACTTGGAGGTGGAATAGGAGTTTCAAAAAATAAGGACAGGGTACACACTCCACAAACATGGAGCTCTGCTTGCCTAAAACTTTTTGAGAAACTGCCACTGAGGTTGGGCACTGAAATATAGGTTGTTGTCACGAGTTAAGCTTCCTTTGTAGTGAGACCCTCAAAGCTGGGTCTGCATCTATGTGACCAGGAGGACAAAGTTTCTTATTTTACAATGAACACGAGGCAGCAGTGCTGAATTCTCTCTTTGTAGGTAAACTGTGGCCACTGGGGCTTAGTGTCTCCAAGTGTGGACTGTGAAGCCATATGGTCATCCTCCATTTCGTGGTGTTTCTTCCTGCTGCACTGGGAGTTTGGTATTTGCTTCACGAAATACAAGGAGTTCAACTGCGACAAAGTGCAAGAGGGAGTTCTGTCACGTGTGGTGGGTCAGGGTCTGCAGGATGATACAAGAACCAGGCTTCTATCCCACATAGCTTGAATCCTTGACCATAGCAACCTGATTCTGAACAATGTCCTGAAATCGCTCCATATAACAAGTTGCCTTTACACAGAAGGTTCTGCTGGCTGTGCCATGTCAGTCACAAGCCATTTGGAAGCCAATGGCAGATCCACATGGCCCCACCACAGATGTTTTATCACATACCTGCCCAACACTGCTCTAGGCCCACTACTCAACAGAGTCCAACTTACTGACATCTCTGTTCTACACCATTTACATGAAACCCAGTAAAACAAGACACTGAAATATTCATGACCAGCAACAGGTCATCCAAAGGTTCTCCAGTGCCACCTGGTGATGGGAAGTTCAAAAATTTCATGGCATTTATCTAGCCATTTTTCAAGGATGAAGTTGGAGGCACTGTGAGTTTCAATTCATTCAGGAACCATTAAATGGTTAGGAAGCTCATTTCAATGAAAGCTCTTGAGAACACTCACAGGTAAGGCTTCCCAAAGAATGGTGAAAAGATCACATGATGTTTAGCTCATTTAGCTCTACAATGTTTGGTCCATAGGAGTTTTGACTCTCAACGATGGGTGCCAAGTCTTTCAGAATAAAATCATGTGGTATCCTGGCTGAGAGTCCCAGTGCTCTGTGGAAAGCCACCCTGGGCCTAGAACTCAGTTTCCAAGGGCGACACTCATGCCTGGCTTCCTAAAATCTCAACACTATTCATGGCAATACTTCTCTGAGTTCAGTTGCAGAACTCAGTCTCTAAGGAAATCACACCAGAGTTCAAGCACATGTGGACCAAGTCATCTCTTCTAACCGCCACCCAAATGACCACAATTTAAACCAAAACACTCCAACGTGGTGCTCATCTTCTTCCATATAGACACACATAATAACCTGTGGCTAGAGTTTTCCATGAGGGGCACAGCTCAAGTCCGTGTCCGAAATAAGCTCTCTTGCATCTAAATTGCCTAATTCAGGGTGGCATGGACACCCTTCTTGTGAACCAGGAGAGATCAAATAGGCCTCCCATTAATACTGCTCCACTTCTTCAATTTGAGGTCAACTGACTGTGGGGTTTGGATTCTTTATGTAAATTGGAGTCTTGAGAAAACCCAAGCAACCATGGGCTAGCCTCTGCAGGGCTTTGAAGATCTCATTTGACCCAAAGGATCCCTATTCTGACTTTATGGAGTTCAGGAAAGTTACAGAGGAAGGCGAGAGACTTCATCCACAAGGACTGCTCTGTGGCCATTTTGGTCTTGGATGTACACATGGGATCTTTCTTTATATCCATCAGAAGGTGAGAATCTAAGCCACAGCCTCACACAGGGCAAATAGGCTGATTCAGACACATCCTCTCCAAAGCAATTAAGCAAAGAACCACAGGTAATACCCATTCATTTCCATTTGAAAACTGTTTTCTTCAGGCTTCACAAAGTTGTGGCCTGAGGAAAAGACCTTCCTGACATTCAGGGCAAGAGAAGATTAGGTAATCAAAAGGCCTCAAGCAGGGTTTCTCCACTGAGACTTTACTGGTAACACTGATATCTGAGTTTTCTGAGATGCTCGCCATTCCCTTTAGCTATCTAGTACATGGTCATTTCAAAGAGCTTCGTGGTTCTACATATCTTAAACACAAAACCATGAGCCTATTCTTGAGAGTGGCCAGAATTCAGGAAGAAAACAGGATCTTAGAAAGATAGTAAGTGTTGCCCATCAATAAGGCAAGCTGCAGTCCATTAATAAATTGGGAAGGATGAATGCTGGGAAGCTTTCTAGCTGACAGGACATATTCATTGATGCATTCTCTCTTCTAATGTCTACAACCACGGGCACAGTGGGATACACTGACATAGAAACACTCGCGTTGTCAAACGACTTACTAGAAACCGTTCACTCCAAAAAAAAAACAAACCTTCTTTCATACCTATTCTCAGAACATGAGACAAAACCACAAACTCACACCCACATCACAAAGGCACCTCCTTCCCCCACGTAGGTCTGTGACTATCCGGAGAGTCCTCTGACTGGTGGGCCATACTATGTTCCAGGAAATGGCCTGTTCTTTCTCAAATCTGGTCTTTTTGGCCAACTCTGTGAAGTTTTTAGGATCCAGTGGTGAGCCAATGCCTGCTTTCTCAGGAAAGACCCCTCTTCATAGCTTTTCTTGCATTTGGCCATCCTCACATCAGTAGGTCCCAAGAAAGACTGAGTCTGTCCTTGGTAAATCAAAATAAGTTTGACAACTGGGACTGGGACTGGGACTGGCTCTGGGTGCCAGGCTTCCTGGATTCCAAGTTCAGAGAGTTACATTGAAGCCAGATTTAAAGTTAGGTAGTCAGTGTAGTTAGGTAAATCGGGTCTAATACCGAGTGAAATCTAAAATGGAGGCCATACCGGGAATGACTCAGGGAAAATACAGGACCACTCATGGAATGTTAATGAAGTCCGGAAAAGGCCCTAGGCCAAAGTCCACCTCAAAGAACTGTTAATGGAGCTCAGGAAACAGCCCCCAACAGATATGGAGATAGCCCATCTTAGAGAAGTGATAAGCCCATCCCAAAAGGTGATAATTTGGTCCACCTGTGTCCTAACCCCTCCAACCTACATTCCATCACCAAACCTATAAAAAGGGAAATACATTTGCCCGCTAACTGGATTCCACCTCTTGGGTCCCCTTCTTCCTCCGGGAGAAGTCTTTTCTGCTGTCCTTTAATAAACTTCTAATCTCTACTCTGACCTTGCCTCGGCGTGTGCTTTCTGGTGTTATTCTTCAACATCGGGGAAGCAAGGACTCGTCACCGGCCAACAGCGGTAACATATTGGAGGTCCCATACCGAGATTTTTCTACACCGAGGTAAGCGCCTCTCTACGCACCCCATGTCTGTTTGAGGTGCATCTTTCTCTCTTTCTTTCTGGAGGGTAAAGTGGGCACCCGACGGCTACTTAAATGCAACTAGTGCAGCCGCCACTCTTCAAGACTCGGGTGAGAGGTTTCTCGGCCTAGGCAGCTCTCAATCACCTGTTCAATACAGAGCAGGCATGTTGGGTTCTGCCAAAGCCGCTTCCAACTTTTCTGTCTGGGCCCGGAGAGCAATTGGCGTGAGTACACAGTGTCCCGAATCCCGATCTGCCTCGGATGCGTGGAGGTGGAGGAAGGAGTTTGGAACAACTGCGGAATCCTGGTCTGGGCTACTCTCAGACGATTCTTAAGGTTCCTTTCTCTTGAGCCCTCTCCCGACGGCCCTAAGGGGTATCTAGGGTGATCGGTAGATGAATGGCACTGAGGGAAAGCCCCAATCACATTTGCCTCCGTATGGGTACGCAACACTCCCAAACCCCGCATCCAATCCCTCCTGGATGCTCCCCTTCCTTCGTGGGTCAGAAACGTTAGCAGTTCAGGTTGTAGAACTGAGAGAAAGGCATGGGATAATTTGTAAGACCTGCCCAGGTTCCCTAAGGTGCATAGGTAACTTTCACTAGTCTGTTTTACTGCCCCAATGTTTAAAATGTGCTGCGTTCCTTAAGCAGCTAAGAGAGAAGCATTTTTAGAATCAACTCCTCCGGTAATCTGCTAGTCTACAGAGCAAAGGCAACAAAAGAGAGCATGTTTCTCTTTTACAATGGGTTTTTAGTGGCCAGGAGGATGCAGTAAGGCCCTTAAGTCTGAATCCTCCCAGGGTCTCTGGCACAGGGCAAACTGAGACCCTAGCAGTTTGCTAAAGGGGACCAGAAACCCCTTGGCAAAGCAAGGTGAGAGACGGGTTTTCTGGACCGTTTAGGAGGCTCAAGCTTAGAGAGATCAACAGTTTTCTCCGGCGCGGGCGCCTGAGTTCTGTTTTTTCTCTCCTCACTCAGATGGGAGCCTCACTCTCTAATACGTCAGGTACGCCACTTACCTGCGTATTGAAAAATTGGGATAAATTTGACCCTCAAACGCTCAAAAAAAAGCGCCTCATATTCTTCTGCCGCCAGGCCTGGCCTCAATACCAACTCCCTGATGGAGAAACCTGGCCACCAGAGGGAAGTATCAATTTTAATAGTATTTTACAACTTGATAAATTTTGCAAAAAGGAAGGGAAATGGTGTGAGGTGCCATACGTTCAGGTATTCTTTGCTCTAAGAGAAAATCCTAAATTATGCAAATTATGCCAACAGTGTAAAGTAGACTTAGCCATGATATCTGCTATGAAGAGAGAAAGTCTTGGGGACTCACCTACTGAGGAAAAAGAATCAGGAGAACCCACAAAATCCCCATCGGCTGTTGGTGCGCAACAACAGCCTTCCTGTCCTCCATATCCTGGCCCCCCTGTATCTGCCCCAATAGGCAAACCAAATGTATTACCTCTTCAGGAGATGCCAGGAGGAGAATTTGGGCCAATCAAAGTGCATACCCCCTTCTCCCTTCAGGACTTAAGGCAGATAAAAACTGAATTGGGGAAATTTTCAGAGGACCCTGATAGATATATTGATGTATTTCGAAACTTATGCCAGGTATTTAACCTCGCCTGGAAAGATATTATGTTATTACTCAACCAGACCTTGACTTTCAATGAGAAAGAAGCAACTCTGAGAGCAGCTGAGGAATTTGGGGATGAACTACACCTTGCTCCTTCCCCAGCAGAACAGACTAGGAGCAAACCTAACTACCCATCTGGAGCACAGGCAGTTCCCAGAGATGATCCTGAGTGGGATCCAAATGATGAGCAAGACGCTTGGAAAATTAGCCATTTTCAAGT
Source organism: Callospermophilus lateralis (assembly GCF_048772815.1). Lineage (NCBI taxonomy): Eukaryota > Metazoa > Chordata > Mammalia > Rodentia > Sciuridae > Callospermophilus > Callospermophilus lateralis. Next base: position 8,126,178 of record NW_027515276.1, on the reverse strand, counting down.
GTTGATCCTCGAGGCCCTTAGGAGAATCAAGCAAAAGCCCATTAACTACTCTAAGATTTCAGAAATTATTCAGGGCCCCCAGGAAAGCCCTGCTGTTTTCATGGAGAAACTCAGAGAGGCAATGAGAAAACACACCACCGTGGATCCTGAATCCACAGAGGGCCAACTACTTTTAAAGGACAAATTTATCACTCAGTCAGCCCCAGACATCCGGAGGAAGTTACAAAAATTGGCATATTGCCCTGATCAATCTTTAGATAACATCCTCTGAATTGCTACTTCGGTTTTCTATAATAGAGATATAGAGGAAAAAAAGGAGAAAGAGCTTAGAGACAGAAAAAGAACTGAAACGCTGGTATTTGCTCTCAGAGGAGTAAGCTCCCAGGGTGCAGGAGGAAGACGAGATGCTCCTCAATCCACAAAACGGACTTGTTTCCAATGTGGAGAGGAAGGACATTTCAAACGGGATTGCCCAAAAGCCAAGCGACCACCTCCACGGCCCTGCCCTAAATGTCAAGGCAATCACTGGAAGAGCGACTGTCCTCAGGGGCGTAAGTCCTTGAAGTCAGACCTCTCCACACAGGCCTGACGGGGCCCGGGCTCAACCTTGGCTCCCGTGACTCCGATCACCGCATGTGAGCCCCGGGTATGCTTCTTCGTAGGGAGCCAAAAGGTCAACTTCCTTTTAGATACTGGCGCCAGTTATTCTGTGCTCACCTCTTATCCTAGACCTCTTTCTTCTAACACTGTAACCGTACAAGGGGTGTCTGGACGGCCTATTACCAAAAGGCTTACTCCCCCACTGAGTTGTGAGTGGGACGGGGTGATGTTTTCTCATGCATTTCTGATAGTCCCAGAATGTCCTACCCCTTTATTGGGAAGAGACATACTTTCAAAACTTCAGGCATCAGTTACAATGAATTTAAGACCAAGAGGACCATTATGTCTGCCTTTATTAGAATGTGATATAAACCCTGAAGTGTGGGCTACTGAAGGCAAAATTGGAAGGGCAAAAAGTGCAGTCCAATCAAGATAGTCTTAAAGGACCCCTCTGTCTTTCCACATCAGAGACAATATCCCCTACGCCCAGAGGCAAAAAAGGGTTTATTGAAGATCATTCAGAACCTCAAAAGACAGGAACTTTTAGTGCCCTGCAATAGCCCATGTAACACACCCATTTTAGGAATTCAGAAACCCAATGGGGAATGGAGACTAGTTCAGGACCTGAGGATAATTAATGAAGCAGTTGTTCCTCTCCACCCTATGGTTCCTAATCCATACACTCTATTATCTGAGATTCCAGCAGCTGCTGCCTGGTTCACGGTGTTAGATTTAAAAGATGCCTTTTTTTGTATACCCTTAGACTCCCAATCACAATATCTGTTTGCCTTTGAAGAGCCAGATAGTGGATCTCAACTAACTTGGACTGTATTACCCCAAGGGTTTAGAGACAGTCCCCATCTGTTTGGCCAAACCCTAGCTAAGGATTTAACAGAGTTCAGAGATAAGACATCTCTGACTGTCCTGCAATATGTAGATGATATACTTTTGTGTGCCTCCACTAAAAGGGAATGTCAAGAGGCTACTAAAGAGCTTTTAAACTTCTTAGCTGATAAAGGTTATAAAGTCTCAAAGAAAAAAGCTCAATTGTGCCAAAAACAAGTTCAGTATTTAGGATTACAGCTGTCTCAAGGAACTCGCAAGCTAGGACCAGAAAGAATAACCCACATAGGACAATATCCTCTACCTCAGACCATAAGACAACTTAGAGGCTTTCTAGAAATAACTGGGTACTGTAGGCTCTGGATCCCTGGATATGGGGAAATAGCTAAACCTCTCTATAGCCTCCTCAAAGAAACACTACGCCAAGGAACGACTTCCCTCATATGAGAACCAGAACAGATTAAAGCCTTCAAGGCATTAAAAGGGGCCTTACTCCAAGCCCCTGCCCTCAGCTTGCCCACCGAACAAAAATTCAACCTATTTGTTACTGAGAGAGGAGGAATAGCCCTAGGAGTGGTCACACAAAAGAAGGGACCAGCTCAACAGCCAGTAGCTTATCTCAGTAAGGAGCTTGATCTTGTGTCTCGAGGATGGCCTCATTGTTTGAGGGTAGTAGCAGCTGTGGCCTTGCTAGTTCCTGAGGCAATTAAAATCACCCTGGGAAGAGACCTTATTGTCTACACCTCCCATGATCTCTCAGGAATTTTAAATACAAAAGGTGAATTATGGCTCTCAGACAATCGCCTTCTAAAATATCAAACCCTACTTTTAGAAGAACCTGTAAGTCAAATAAGGACTTGTTCTAATTTAAACCCAGCTACCTTCCTCCCAGAGAAATTAGAGGGAAATCCTGAACATGACTGCCAACAAGTCCTGTCTATAAATTACTCAGCTAGAAAGGACCTTCAAAACTTTCCCCTATCCAATCCTGACCTCACCATGTTCACAGATGGGAGTTCCTTTATGGAACAAGGAGAACGCAAAGCTGGATATGCTGTGGTGACTTTACACGACACCATAGAGGCACAATCTTTGCCCCCGGGCACAAGCTCTCAACTAGCTGAATTGATAGCCCTAACAAGAGCGTTAGAAATAGGGAGACAACAGAGAATTAATATTTATACTGACTCCAAATATGCCTACCTAATCCTGCACGCACATGCAGCAATTTGGAAGGAAAGAGGATTTCAAACTACTGGGGGAACGTCTATAAAGAACTATGAGCAAATCTTAAGACTGCTAGAGGCTGTCCATTTACCCAAAGAGGTAGCAGTAATTCATTGCCAAGGGCATCAAAAAAAATAGATGAGATAGCAGAAGGGAACAGACTAGCAGACCAACAAGCCAAAGAGGCTGCTAAGGGTAATTCACAGATAACTACCTTAGCCCCTTTGATATGGACAGGCCCTCCCCCAGAGATAAGACCTCAATACACCCAGGAGGAAACTAACAAGGCACTATCTAAGGGAGGTATTCTTTTACCCTCCGGTGGATTCAAATGGAAGATGACAAACTTTATTTACCTGCTAATTCCCAGTGGAAGATTTTACATACCTTACATCAATCTTTCCACTTAGGAGAAGAAAATACTCTCAAATTAACGCGAGAGATATTTGAAGGAAAGGATCTTTCAAAGACTATTCACCAAATAGTCAAAGCCTGTGGCACATGCCAAAGAAATAATCCACATAATTTTACTCAAAAGCCCCCAGGATTACAAAGAACGGGACAGTTCCCTGGGGAACACTGGCAACTTGATTTTACCCATATGCCTAAGAGTAATGGATTTCAATATTTATTAGTTATGATAGATACTTTTACTGGATGGACTGAAGCCTACCCCTCCCGAACTGAACAAGCAGGAGAGGTAGTCAAGGCATTATTACAGGAAATAATCCCACGATTTGGGTTGCCTCGAAGTCTACAGAGTGACAATGGAGCAGCCTTTAAGGCAGCTGTCATTCAGGGGATATCCAAAGCCTTAGGCATCAAATATCACCTCCATTGTGCTTGGAGACCTCAATCCTCAGGAAAGGTAGAAAAAACTAATGATATGTTAAAAAGACATCTAAGAAAACTCACTCAAGAAACCCACTACCCATGGCCTAAGGTGCTTCCTTTAGCACTGCTCAGAATCAGGAACACCCCAAAGACATTAGGGCTCAGCCCATTTGAGCTCCTATACGGGAGACCATTCCTAAGAAATGATATTCTTAAAGACCAAGAAACTGCAGATCTAGTAACCCATATCACAAAGTTGGCCAAATTTCAAGCTGAAATTCGCAAGTATCCTATATCTGAGCCAGTTACTTCTCCACCTCTATATGAGCCTGGAGATCTAGTTATGATTAAGACCATTCCTTCAAACTCTCCAAACTTAGACCCTATTTGGAAAGGACCTTTTTCTGTAATCCTATCCACCCCTTCTGCAGTAAAGGTGCTGGGACAGGAGAACTGCATCCACCACTCTCGGATTAAGGCCTGCCATCCTGAGTCGATACCCAAAGAGACTTCTTCTTCCCAAGAAACTGAGGAACGATATTCCTGCACTCCAGTAGAGGACCTAAAATATCTCTTCCGCAGAGAAAATGGTGATATGTAAACTTTTCCTTCTCTTTCTCTTTGTTACCATAAACAGACCAACTGAGGCTAACTCCTTTCTAATGTGGGCTCAACAGTATGCCATTAGGTTACAAAAAGATAATTGCTGGATATGTGGACTATTACCCCTTTCCAGCACTTCTGGACTACCTTGGTGGGTATCTCCATTACAAGGAAAGGACTGGATAAATTTACAATACTTAATGTTAGAACAAAGGAAAGAAAGACCCTATTTACAAAATGCCTCTCATGCAGATGTTAATTTATGGCCTATAAATGAAACTTTATCACAACCTGGTCATGGAAAGATTTTCACTTTAAACCAGACCAACCTTCAGACGTCCACTACTGTTAAATCCCATACAGGCCCATCTAATTCTCTCCTTCCACTACCTGCACCATCAATATGTCACAGGTATAAGGATGGTTATTATCAGATTTGGGACGGAGATTTATGGCTCACTCCCACTACTGGGCATTTAAACCAAAAGGCCCCACTCTGTTGGGAACAGCGAAACCACACCTTTGACACGTGGCCTAATGCTACTCGAGAATTAGGATGGACCCCAGAATCACAATGTCAAAAGATTATAGTTTTACAAGCCAATGATTGGTTTGGAACAAATTGGCTTTCTAGACCTAAAACTATTTGGCCAGCACCCAATGGGACTCAATGGATATGTGGAACTAACCTATGGCCCTGGCTTCCCCCAGGCTGGATAGGAAGATGTACTATTGGGTACCCCTGGATGCAGGGGAGATGGACCCCAAATATAACACAGCCAGCAAACCTCCCCAATCTCAAACACAGATGGGGACAATCTGTGTTCCGTTGGTATGATCATCTAGCTTCTTTGTTTATCCCACAATTTGGTTTAGAAGATGTAATGTGGCATGTGGAGACTTTAAACAATTATACTCAAACTGCCCTCCATGATGTTGAGGAAAGTATCTCTCTCATTAATACGGAAATAACACTTATGAGGAAGGCCATCTTACAAAATCGAATGGCTTTAGATGTCCTCACTGCAGCCCAAGGTGGTACTTGTGCTGTTATTAAAACTGAATGTTGTGTTTACATCCCTGACAATTCTGGCAATGTGACAAATATCCTTAAAGATTTACATACTCAGATAGAAGCCATGTCCTCACCAACTTTGTCATGGGAACAATATCTTAGCTCCTGGTTCTCTGGTACTTCCTGGTGGAAAACATTGTTAGTCTCTGTCTTTGGTATTATACTTATTGGCATATTCCTGTGCTGTGGTATTTATTGCTGCATCAATATGGTTCCAATATTAATGAATTCTTGTTTCTCTTATAGACCGCCCATCGCTCAAATGGCCCTCCAGGCTATTACTTCTCAATCGGACTTCTATCATGGACCACTCGATAGACCCGATTTTAAAGGGGGACTCCAAACTGCTTGCCCAACATCGCCCCTTTTGTCAGCCTGAAGAAGCCAGAACGGTCTTCGCCCCCATTCCTTACAGCAGTAAGGAGTTCCCCAAATTAGAGGGGGGAATGAAGCCAGATTTAAAGTTAGGTAGTCAGTGTAGTTAGGTAAATCGGGTCTAATACCGAGTGAAATCTAAAATGGAGGCCATACCGGGAATGACTCAGGGAAAATACAGGACCACTCATGGAATGTTAATGAAGTCCGGAAAAGGCCCTAGGCCAAAGTCCACCTCAAAGAACTGTTAATGGAGCTCAGGAAACAGCCCCCAACAGATTTGGAGATAGCCCATCTTAGAGAAGTGATAAGCCCATCCCAAAAGGTGATAATTGGGTCCACCTGTGTCCTAACCCCTCCAACCTACATTCCATCACCAAACCTATAAAAAAGGAAATACATTTGCCCGCTAACTGGATTCCACCTCTTGGGTCCCCTTCTTCCTCCGGGAGAAGTCTTTTCTGCTGTCCTTTAATAAACTTCTAATCTCTACTCTGACCTTGCCTCGGCGTGTGCTTTCTGGTGTTATTCTTCAACATCGGGGAAGCAAGGACTCGTCACCGGCCAACAGCGGTAACAACATCACCATAGAAGTTAGGTGAGGTCACTTTCTTTAGGAACTGAATGAGGTCACTGCCTTGACAACAACTTTGTCCTAACAGTTGCTTCCAAGGTTCCCATGAGAAGGAGGCTGCCGCTACTTTCTGTGACACTTTCACAAGTTAGAATGGTATGTCACCCATTGGCATGCAGGAGCAGCTCTCAACACATCCCTGCTTTGGTCCATCTTCTCTACATTAAGAAGAGAGTGGCTGATTCAGACACATCCCTTCATCATGAGCAGGTTGTTTGCCATGGAAGACTTTTGCTCTCTCAGGTCCTTCATAGTTGACTACATCTTCTCCAGGGATCATTTCTTCAAGGACCTTTGAGGTTCTCAGCAGGTGGAAGATCCTCTATATTCCTGTATTTTAAGACCAACTCTGTCCCCGCTCTTCTGTAAAATTAGATTGAGAGAACAGTGTATGGTTAGGGTTAATAACAGGTTCAATTTGGGTGAGAAAAGAAATTACATGGTTGAGCAAACAGGGTCCTACAGTAAACAATAATATGAGAATTATTAATGGACCAGCCTGGGTGGATAAAAGTGTAGTTAACTAGGTGGACTATGTGAACCAAGACTCAAACCTCCCTTTGGGGGCCTCTGTCTTTCTTTGACACTCTTCAAGTAATTTTCTTAATTTACTCATAGATTCTTTTACAACTCCAGTATTGTCGGCATAAAAAACATCATTCTTTCCTCAATGCAAGCAAAAAGGCACCCTTCTCTCATGAAGAGGAGGTCCAACACTCGCCTGCTCTGTAAACAACTTCAGAGAGAGAGAGGTTAAAATTCCTGTAAAGCTGTGATATCGGTTTTTAATGTCTTTAAGCTTTGGTCTATTTCTGCTTCTAATTGTGTCTTTGTTGTGTCTCATGGACTAGGGCAGTTGTTCCTGTGCCCACCCCTTCAGCAACTATTATTCTTAATAGGATGGCTAAAGTGAGGGATACAGGTTCCCGGTGGAACCGGGTTGTATGCCCCCCCTATTTGATCTTTAAATGAACCTGCATCCTGATAGAGAACTCTCGAAAACATCTGCATCATTACATAATTAATCGCAACTATTGACCACTTTATGAAAACATAAATAATGTTAAAGTGTATAGAATTATACTGTTGTAGAGACGGACAAGGAAAGGCACCTAAGATAGCACCAAAGACAGGAAAGGAGTTTTATTTGTTTGCATCCGTATTGAGAGGGCATTGCTTCTGTTGTAATCAATTAATCCCCTGAACCCCAAGTTTTGGTAGTTTTAGTATTTGTACCCAACATGTAAGGGAAGGGGCTCAGAAGTTCACAGTCTGCAGAAATTCACACAAATCAGTTTTTGTTTCTGTTTTTTTTCCTCTGTTCTGTGCACGTTAACTTTTCAATTACACCTTGGAATGGGAGAGCTTTTTTGTCTCTTTTTTTTCCTCCTTGCCAGCTGTCACCATGGAGCCCAGTTGGTAACTTTTTTATCTTAGAAATGTAGCAATCTCTCTGAAGCCCCAGCTCAAGGCCAGAGTCCTTGTTAACATATTTTGTGAAAAACTGGTAAGGCGATGTCTAGCTTAGGGGTGGTGATTTTTCCAGCCAGTGGCCAAGTAGAACAGGGCAACATGAAGAGTGGAAGTTTATCTCCATTGAACTTTTTCAGAGGGACTCTTTTGCTGAAAGCCCTAAAGTAAGCCTTGGTAAAGACTTCTGGAGAAGGTCATTTAAGACATTTCTGTGGACCTGGTACAGAGGGGGATGACAGGGAAGGCGATGCTGAGAGCAGCTCCGTGGATCTGAGAATGAGGAAGGAGAGATGCCAAAGAATAATGGGAAAGGGGTTTGGGATTTTCCTAGAACAAAAACTTGAGCAGTAGAACAGGTAGAGCAGAGGGGATGACGGGAGTGAGTATTCCAAAAAGCCTGTGAGGGACTTTAAATTCTTAGAAACCTGTTTTCAGTGATGACAAATCAACTTTAAAGGTCATTTTCATTACATCTTGGATAGGGGTCTGAGGGCTCTTCTCAGCTGGTTTGAGCTTTGGCTAAGCTTGCTAGAGGACTTGGTGGGACCTAGTGCAGACACTGACAGGAAAAGAGAGGAGTGGGTGGAGGGGTACCTCGGTACCCGCTTCCTCAGCAAGGGGGCAATGTTCTGAGATCCAGCGGAGGTTTGGGTTTTTGATCTAGTAATTGGAGGGGAGAAATCAGGTTGCTGAGGTGGGAGTGAAAGCAGAGAGTCTAGAGCAGAAGGCTGAGGGTGAGGAACTATTGGGGAAGCATAGTACAGGATGTGAGCGAAGGAGGAAAAAGGATTCCACATAGGGGAATTTCCCCCTTTTGAGCACTTGCCGAAGTTAAAAATGTCATGCAGAATTTGAGGATCTAGAGAACCCTCTGGGGGCCATAGTTTTTGGTTGTCTAATTGGTAATATGGCCAATGCTGTGTACTGAATTTGATGAGGAGTTTGGGATCCACCAGGCAGCCCCTGTATGCTCACATCCCCATGACTTACACAAGAAGTCGGCTTTTCCCCCACACAGCCATGGCTGTTTGTCGCTTTGATAGTCTGCCGGGCATACATAGTAATATAGGCTAGACAACCTGCATCTGGCTCGCGTGTCCCTGCATCCATAATGTTTGTTTCAATTATCTATGGTACGGAAGGGATTTAATGGAATTTTAGTGAGATCCTCTTCATCAGGCATGTCTCAATAGGAAAGACCTATACCGAGCTGAAAAATGTCTGGGTGGAGAGATAGTCACCAGGTCCCTAAGGGGGCCGTTAAGGTCTCTTTAATGGTTCTATTTATTTTTTCTACCTGTCCTGAGTTCTGGGGTATATAAGCATAATGTAACTTCCAATTAATCCACTGGGTCCTGGTTAACACCTGACTTACCTGGGCCATGAAAACCAATCCATTATCAGTCCATTAGGCAGATCGTATCTTGGAAAAATATCTTTCAGGATCTTCTTGAAAACCATTTGCGCCATTTTATTTTTTTATTTTTTATTTATTTATTTATTTATTTATTTTTTGTCTGTGTGTGTAAGGCTTCAATCCATCCTGAAAATGTATCTACAAAGACTAGGAGATATTTAAGTCCATACCTTGCTGGCTTAATTTTAGTAATGTCCACTTCCCAGAATTGTCCTGGTCTGCTTCCTCATAGGTGCTTTTCTCTAGGAAACTTGGAAGGGTAAGCATTACCCAATTGATGGACCCGACAGGCTTTTGTTACCCGTTCAGTTATTTCCTTTCACTGTGAGTTGGTTAGTGGAAAACTCTGTTCTTAATCTTACAGTAATGCCTGCAGTTTCTTTGAACCAAGGTGAGTGAGTTGATGTACATTTTTAACGTAGTGTAGGGCTTGCTCTAATTGCAGGCTGAGCTCAGTGAAGTTGAGGCGTTCAGTGTCAGTGTCCTTAGATGTTATCAAAAACTTCCTGGTCCTCAGGGTTTCATTGGAATTGGGCATCTTCCTTTAACAGCGGGTATAATGGAGCAGCGAAGGACGCAAACCCAGGTATCCATAACCTGCAAAAGCCAGCAGTCCCAAGAAATTCTCTGAGTTGTCTGCTGTAAGATGGGGGTGGTATCTACATAATGGTTTGTTTTCTGGGCTCAGTGAGCCATCGTTTACTGCCCCTAAGGGAATAGCCCAGGAAGATTACTTCATGCTAGCAAATTTGGGCCTTTTTGGTCGAAACTCTATACCCGAGTTGAGCAAGCTCATATAATAGTGCTTGGGTCCCAGACTCACAGTTTTCCTTGGTGTTGGCTGCCAGTAGCAGGACATCCACGTATTGAAGCTGGGTAAATTCAGGGTGCGTAATTCTGAAGTTGTTGAGATCTCTGTGGAGGGCTTCATCAAAGAGAGTGGGGGAGTTTTTGAACCCCTGTGGGAGTCTAGTCCAAGTAAGTTGACCAGACGTTTTGGTTTCTGGGTCTACCCACCCGAAAGCAAACAGCAACTGACTATCTTTATGCAGAGGCAAGCAAAAGAAAGCATCTTTTAAGTTCAGAACAGTATATAATTTCCCCTCAGGGTTCAGAGTGCTAAGTAGATTGTACCGATTAGGTACCGTGGGGTGAATGTCCTGCCCTCTTTTGTTGATCTCTCTTAGCTCTTTAATGGGGCGATAGTTCCCGCTCCCTGGCTTTTTTTTTTCTAGTAGCAGGGGAGTGTTCCAGGCCGATTGACAGGGCCTTAGGACCCCTAATGCCAGATATTTCTGAATATGGGGCCTTATCCCACCTTTAGTTTTTTTGCTTAGAGGATATTATTTGACATTGACTGGGGAGACTGAGGTTTTTAACTCCACTGTTATTGGAGATTGTGTCACGGCCAGGCCTAACCCAGCAGTTTTTGCCCAGGCATCTGGGTAATCTGTTATCCATTTTTGGGGTAGCTTGCCTGTTTGATCAGACTTGGGGCATGTGAATGGTGGATGTTCATCTTCTACTAATATAGTTAAAGCCGTGACTATAGGAGTTTTTGCTGAAGTATTTAGAAATTTCATTTGGGGGCCTTCATGGTTAAAAGTTATTTTGGCCCGGAGCTTGATGAGCAGATCTCTGCCCATCAATGGGTCCAGGCATTCTGGGATTCCTAGGAAGGAGTGATGGATTTTTCCTTTCCCCAGGTCCATGGTCCTCTTAGTTGTCTAAGCCTGATATTTACTGTCATCATCCCTTTGAACTAGAGACCTTTTATTTGATAGAGGGCCCAATGGGGCCTTAAGGGCTGAGTATACTGCTCCTGTATTCACTTCAAAGTTTACTGGAGTCCCCTCCACTTCAAAAGTTACCCTGAGCTAGGGGATGGGATCTGAGCCCTGACTTTTTTAGTCATCCTCCAGAGTCAGAATGGCCAGCTGGCATGGCTGTCTCTTTATAGGGAACTCTATGGCCCAGTATCCTTTTTCTTTAGAGTAGGCACACTGATCTGAGGCCAGGGGTGACCTCTGGCATGGGCCCTTCCTGTCACCCTATGTCTTAATTTCTGGCCTCTTTCTTGTTGTGATCAGGACCTTAGTCAATGCCTTAGTCTGTCTTTTGGTTCTCTCATCCTCCCTTTGCTACCTTTCTTTCTCCCTGTTTCTCTCTTATAGTATACTTTCTTGGCTTCTTTGACAAAATCTCTCTTTTAATTTTTTTTTTTTAATATCCATGGCAGCTTGCTCAATTAAGGCCATCGTGACAGATGCCTTTTAATCTGCTGCCTGAGGATCGAAAGGAGTATATCTCTTATATGCCTCCATGATTCTCTCTAGAAACATAAATGGAGATTCATCAGGCCTTTGAATAATTTCTCTTACCATGGCCAAATTAGTTGGTCACCCAGCGGCCACTTGGAGACCCGCTGTTAGAGCCTGGAAATAATTGAACAGATGCTCCCTATCTTCAAAGGTGTTGGTGTCCCAGTTGGGTGAGTTTAAGGAGAAGCCAGCTTTGATTATGTTGGGAAGTTGTGTTGGTCGCCCATCAGGTCTGAGGATATTTTTTTCTACATTCCAGGAGATTTTTCTCTCATTGCTCTGTCATGAAGAGAGTCGCTAGGTGGTGTTGGCAGTCACCTCAAGTAGGCAGGTGTGAAAACGTCAGTGAGTTCTCTGAGTTCTTTTAGCCGGGCCAGCTTCCTCCAGGGAAGGAGGGGCTGTGTGTGCCGCGGGACAGTCATCTGGATGACGCTGGGCCAGCCTAGCTTCCTCGAATGGTGGAGAGGCTGAGTCAGCAGAAGGGGAATCACTTAGAGGGTGTTAGGGGTTGGGAGACGAGGGCAGATGATAAGGAGGGGGTGGTGAGTCCAGTAGAGTCTTGAGACTCAGGAAGAACAGAGGGTGGAGGAGGAGGAGCAGAGAGGTTGAGATAGAATCGTGGGGGAAGGAGTAGGAGCAGGTGCAGGGACAAGGAAAGGCTTGACCCATGGAGGAGGAGATTTGTAGAGGTACTGACAAGTTAAGATATATGGCTGTTGATCTGGATGTCTATGTGGCACCTGCTGAAAGACAATATCTCGGACTTTTCAAATAAGTGCGAAGTTGAAAGATCCGTCTAGGAGCCATCCGACTGCAATGGTGGGTCATTCTGAGACACAGAATCTGCCAGGTCTGGCGTTTTACTGAAAAAGAAAGATTCTGAGCCCTTAAGCAGATTTTGGTCCAGTGATTAAGGGTCAGGGACAGAGGCATTGAAATGATCTGTCCCATAATGAAATATACACAGACACTGAAAGCAACGACACACAACACAGACAAGACAAGACAATAAAGACAGGCAATGGACGTCCAATACTGAGACCAGGACTGACTAGTCGGCAAAACTTGAAGGGCTAGCAATACCGAATCAGAAACAAAATATCACTGAGTCGAGGAGACTATTGTTCCATGATTTCCCGAGTCTATCCCCCAGGGACATGGCCTGTGGCTCTGTGACATGTGTGTCAGCCACCATGGGAGAGAGCTCACGCTCTTTACCAATAGCCGTTTTGCCATACCCTAACCTGAAGCCTGAAACGAGAAAGATGGGCCTTAATTACCCCCAGAGGAGCCCGTTGGGGGTATTTTGTCTGCAGCTTCCGGATCTTGCTAGGGCCACCAGATGTAAAGGTTGGGCGAGCATCTGCGGCAGAGACCACTAAGAGACTGTCTCATGCAACAGCAAAAGGTTTATTGGAAGTCCGGCATGAAGGGCTCAGAGATAACTTGAACAGAGCAGAGAGCCCTGAGAACAGCTTAAGAAATGGTTATATATTTTTCTTGGAGAGGGCAGGGAGAGAAATTTATTGATGGGTAATGGCGAGTGTCAGTTTGCGAGCAACTGGTTGATGGAGTACATTCTGCAGTTTGGCAGTTTGGGACAGCACATTCTGGGAACAAGAATAGTAAACAGTTCTCAAGATTTCAATGGTGTTTTGTTAAGCATACAGAAAAACAGGAAATGACAAGTATCTATTTTATTAACCTTTCAATATAAATATGAAAACAGAAATCTAGTTAAGATTTGAAGTCCAGAAGTTCATTTGGCCCTTGATTGGTATACTTAGCATTGAATTACGTTCTGTAGAGATGTCCCAGAAATATGGATATACAATGTCATAGGACCTTGTACCTTCTCGGAGGTCAGTTCCAAAACACAGTCTCTAAGGGGAATCACACCAAAGTGCAAGCCAAGTTGGACCCAGTTATCTCTTCCAACTTCCACACAAATGACCGCAGTTAAAACCAAAACACTCTCACATGACACTCATCTTCTTCCATATAGACACTCATCATAACTTCTGGTAGGAGGATTCCATGAGAGGCGCAGCACAAGACAGTGTCCCAAGTAAGCTCCCTTTCCCCTCATTTACCAAAAGTCAGGGTGGCCTGGACACCCTTCCTGTGAACCAGGAGTGATCAAATATGCCTGCCGTTAACACAGCTCTGTTCTCCAATTTGAGGCCTACTGACTGTCGGTTTAGATTCTTTATTTGAATTGGATTCATAAGAAAACCCAAGAACCTATGGGCTAGCATCTGCAGGGCTTTGAATAACTCATTTGACCCATTTGTTCCCTATTCTCACTTGAGGGAGGTTAAGAACCTTATGGAGGAATGCGAGAGACTTCATCCACAATGACTGATTTTTGGCCATTTTGATTTGGATCCACACATGGGATCTTTCTTACGATCCATCAGGTGCTGAGAATCTAAGCTCTAGGCTCACACAGGGCCAAAGGGCTGATTCAGACACATCCCTTTCCAAAGGAATTAAGCAAACAGCCACAGGTGATGCCCATTCATTTCCGTTTGAAAACTCTTTTCTTCAGGAATCTCGAAGGCGTGGCCTGAGGCAAAGACCTTCCTGACATTCAGGGCAACAGAACAATAGGTAATAAAAAGGCCAATTGCAGGGTTTCTCCACTGAGACTATCCTGGTCACACTGGTATCTGAGTTTTCTGAGATTCTTGCCAATTCCTTCAGCTATCCAGTACATGTCCATGTCACGGTGCTTGGAGGTGCTACATATCGTGGACACAAAAGCATGAGTCTATTCTGGAGAGTGGCCAGAATTCAGGAAGAAAACCGGAACTTAGGAAGATAGCCGGTGTTGCCCATTGATAAGGCAAGCCCTAGAGTATTCATTATTTGGGCAGGATGAATGCTGGAAAGCTTTCTAATAGACAGGAAACATCCATTGATGCATTCTCTTTTCTAATGTCTACAACCACGGACACAGTGGGATACACAGACATAGAAACACTCGCCTTGTCCAACAACTTACTAGAAACAGTTCACTCCAAACCAAACAAACCGACTTTCCTACCTATTCTCTGAACATGAGACAAAACCACAAACACACATCCACACCCACAAAGTCACCTCCTTCCCCCAAGTAGGTCTCTCACACTCCAGAGTGTCCTCTGACTGCTGGGTCATACTGTGTTCCCCCGATATGGCCTGTCCTGTTTCAGATCTGGTCTCCTTGTCCAACTCTGTGAAGTGGTCAGGAGCCAGCTGTGAGCCACTACCTGCTTTTTCAAAAAAGGCCCCTCTTCAGAGTTTTCCTGGCATTTGGCCATCCTCACATCAGTAGGTACAAAGAAAGACTGACTCTGTCCTTGCTAAATCGAAGCAAGTGAGACCACTAGGACTGGGACTGGGATTGGCTCTGTGTGCCTGGCTTCCTGGATCCCAAGTTCAGAGAGTTCCATTACCAAGGAAGTGAGGTGAGGTCGCATCCTTCAGGAACTGAATGAGGTCACTGCCTTGGCAACCACTTTGTTCAAACAGTTGCTTCCAAGAGTACCATAAAAAGGAGGCAGACCCTACATTCTGTGGCACTTTCGCAAATTAGGATGGTATATCAACCATAGGCACCAAGGAACAGCTCTCCACTCAGGCCTGGTTTGGTCCATCTTCTCTATATTAGGAAGAGAGCCTTTAGTCCCGGGAGCATTGCAGTGAACCTCAGCACTAAAACTATTAGCAAGCACCTGATGGAGGAGGCCTCCATAGGTAAGTGGCGCCTTTATAACATCTGATATCCGGTTAAGGGAGATCTCTTCTGATGACAGAGATGTGGCCTGGGGAGGCTCACATATACTCCTGTCCAGGACAGTAACAAGAATAGTTCTGTCCTCTGTTCTGTTCTGTAGGAAATTCCTCTGGAAATGTAGAGGGGTGCCGACGGGCACGCACGCGCTCCTACCCTGGAGCTTTAGCAAGATGTTGCACTGTACCACTGTTTTTCTGTTTAGGCGCCGGGTTTCTGTTTTTCTTTTTGAGTGTGTGTGTGTGTGTGTTTTGTTCTGCGTTCTATTTTTTTTGTTTGTTTGTTTGCTTTTGTTCATTTTGTAGTGTGATTTTGGTTGTAAAAACTTAAGGATATTGGACGTGAAAATGGGTAATAAAGAGAGTAAGCCTGACACCCGTTTGAACTGTGTTTTAAGGAACTGCGATGAACTTTACCCCCCTTTGTTTAGCAGGATGATAGAAGCCCCTAGCTGGCTGCCTGGAGCACAACCATTGCAGAGGGCAATGTCTGCTGGGGACCTAAGAACTGAGTATCTCCCAGGTTAACAAGTGAAACTCCTTTAAAACCCCTTGTCCCTCCAGATCAAGAGAGTCACAACATTTGGCAGAGTCCCCTGTGTTTCTCCTTTGTTAGCAAAGCAATTAACCTCCCCTTTTCTTTTTCTCAGAACCCATTCCTCATTATTTAATTGGTATAAATTGGCTTCTAGGTCAGGAACCGAACTTTAAGTTACAAATTTGGTACCCCCCCTCCGCCCCAGAACTTTGTGAGAGCTGTCTACTGAAATGTTAGGAGATGGAGCTTGCTTGGGGTGGAACTGAACCAGAGGAGCTAATCCTGTAAGTAAAAGGAGGGACTGAGGGACCCCCAGCAGCTGCCAAAGCCCTGTTGATTCAGGGAATACCCTCCTTCCTTCCGTGCACTGTAAGGATTATGCCACCTCTGTCTTGTTAAAAAAGAGAAAAAGAAAAAGGGGACACTAAATTCAGTAAAGTCACCATATAGACACTTTATTTTATATTTCAGGTTGCCCCTCTGTTAAAACATCTGGTCCCCCCCGTGGTGCCACTGGTGTAGTAGATTTTTTCTCTTATCTGCTCTGGTTTAAAGGATTCTGTCTGACAACCATAGTCTCTACCTCCTTTCTGTCTGTCTTGTGTCTTTGTTTCTGGTCCTTTAAGACATGTGCAATAATGTGTTGATATTATAAATTTTTTCTTGGGAATGATCTTAGCTGAATGTGTGTCTAAATGATGATGTTTTATCATAAAAAAACTGGTATCTGAATGGGTTTTTGAAGCATTGCACAATCTTGCAGTTAAAAGTCGGGTTTAGGTCATTGTTTAGTTTAAGATTTCAGGTAATTCATGCCAGAGAACTTAAATACTTAGGATGGAAAACTGAAGAACTCTACTTCCAAGTTGGCAAGTAACTTCCCAATCATTCACTTTTTTTTTTTTTAACCAATTTTGAATTCGGTAGCCAGAGAAAATGTCACTGTGTGTACCAGTGCATTAATTTGGACAAGGATAGTAAACCATAGTATGGTATCTGTTGACAAAATAAGATGTAAAGACATAAAATTTTGTGAATTGTATCTTGAACTTGTATCATAATTTTCAACACCCCAACCGGAAAATTATGGTTAATATGCCCTAGGCCTGAGATGTCTGCTCAGAATAGCAGTTTTTTTCCTGCTCCTTCCAGACCTCAGCCATGACTCATGTTGAAATGCAAATGAAAAAAGCCTGCAAGCTTAGTAGGAGACTGATTTGATGCCTAACGGAAAAAAAAAGTAAATTGTATGGTATTTACTAATTACTGGCCAGTCATTTTTTCTAGGACTCTTATTGTTTTCCTTAGATACTTTATTATTTTTGAGCTCATGATTCTGAGCATACAGACCTAGGTTAATGTTTTTCTGATCAGTTCTATCTTTGACCAACTGTGGACTTTTTGAAACATTGCAATAGATATTTAACCTGTGAAAAACTACAAGGCCTTTACTATTATTATGTGTGCACAATTTTGTTATGTGTTGTCTGTCTATATAGACATATATCCGTATATCATATATATGATACACAAATTAACATATATAAGGAGCGCTCATAAAAAAAAGCGCTCATAAAAACAAATTTTAAAAAGTGGATCCAAAGATCTTTAGTTCACGTGGTTTAAATGTTTCAATTTAAATTGGATAAACAGATAAAAATAAATGTTTTTAAATTTAAGCTTACAAATTTTTCTAGGTGTTCAAAAATCTAATAAAATATTAATATCTACAAAACGTCTAATGTGCCTTGGTTCTAGAACATTTTCTTCAACATAAAAATGGTTTACACTGTTCAATACATTTCTCTAATATTTTGATAAATAAGTAAAGTAAATTTGATATGGGATTACTCATTCGTGAGTTCTTTTGTTAGAAATCTGATTCATTTACTAAGGTCTGTATAAGTTTTTACTAAACTCTATATAAGGTTTTAAAAATCAGTCATGTGTTAATGAGACAAAATTTTTTTGAAACATAAGTTTACCCATAACATTGTGTTTATTAAGTTTTATTTTTTCTAGAGCAAGGAACCATAAAAATTAAAAAAACTTATTAAATCAGAACTGTTATTTTAGAGCATTGTACTGCCATTTCTTTAAAAGCTAAACTTGGTTAATGTAGAAACATCAATGTAATTGTGATGCTATTAATGTTTTCATATCTTACAGGTATGCAAGTCTGTAAGGTAGAAACTTTAAAAGAGCATTATATCAAGCTGGTGTTCTGAAGTTGTATGGTAAAAAAATATATTGGAGATTTATTTACCTGTTATCAATAAGATATGTAAAGTTTTATGTTACTTTTTACATTGTGGAACAATTTAAATGTATTTTTAAGTTAATGAGAGCCTAATCTATGTAAAAGTTGAAAACTTTCAGGCTTTCTTTAATTCATGTTTTAAATGTGATATCATATGGTGTTAGCTAATATTCATGAGACCACAAACAATTTATGTAAACTTTGTCAATGTTGCTTTTAATTTTTACTTTTTAATAAAAACAACCCCATACCATTATTGTCATCTGGGAATAACAAAATGGTAATCAAAGCAATATAAACAAATACTTTAGGATTATACTCTTAAACAAAAACACCTAAAAAAACAAAACTGCCTTCTCAATAATTCATGACTTCATTGATCATTTCTAGTTAGAGACACTTGGTAGCAGAGTAATATTATCTCCTTTTGGTACACAGTGACCCAGTTCTGTTCTTTACTTTGTTTTAAATCAATTTCTTCTGCATCATCTGATGAGAGGTTCATATACTTCTTAAAACCAATGATTGAGCCCTCAACCTGCACATTCACTTGCTCATAGAGCCAAACCTGAAATTGGGAACTATTTTGCAAGTGTCTGAAGATGAAGTTGATGGGTTACACCTTCACTGTCTGTACATTTTGACCTTGGCCACAGTACACTAAAATGGAAGTTCACAAACACCACAATGACCTAGAGGCTCCTCACATAGAAACTTACAGATCTGGTATACTGTTTTCTAGAAACCCTTCCAAATTATAAAGTAATTCTAATAATCCATGTTTATCATAATTTTTCCTACCAAAAACCAATCCTGAGTATGAACTATTAGTTTCTTAAGGAGTAGATCTTCCCAGACCCCCAAACAACAACAAAAAAAAAATAAAGATCAGCTTTAGAACTAAAATGCTTAAGATTTATAAAGAGCCCTGCCTTACCTGAGATAAGGCTGTGTGTCCCATCTTACTATATGTGAGAATGACTATGAAACAAGTACGTCAGATAATATTTCTTTAAAGTTATGTTAAAAACATAAAAAATGTCAAGATTCCTAGGATCTCAAACAGGGGATATAATGTAATACTCAGCCAAAAAATTTAGGGTAGCTATTACACGAACTAAGTATTTTTACTTTTGTTAATTTTAGTTTGAAATTTTCTTATAAGTTATCTAAAGATTCCCTGTTAGTGTTTTACAAATGTGTTGCTTTAAGAACACAACATGGGTTTATTCAAGATAATAAGTCATCACCTACAATACAGACAGAATAATACAGATCCCAATTAATAAAAAGATAATTATAAAGTTATAGACATTAAAGTCCAGTACTCTTAATATAAGGCTGTTAAAATTAATTTGCTGGATGTTTAAGATTAGGATTTAAAATTAAAGTTAAATGAAAAGGGCCAAGAAAACCAATATTTGGCTCTTACCCTCTGAGTCAATCTGAATCCAGGGAACAGGGGACTTCTCTAAAGAGCTTTGCAACTCTGAGCCACATAACCTCCTGATCAGGTAGATTAATAAGACCACTGGAGAACAGAAAGCCAATCAGTGCATTTGTTATGAAGAGGAGAGTTATCAGAGAAAGGAGATATCCCTGATGCTTCTGAGGGAAGCCAAATGGTCAAGCAAGACCTGGACCCACCTAGCGCAAATGGCACTAGCAGAATTGAAAATGTGCTCTCATTTTTCCAGAATTGACTCCCATAAAGCTCAGCTGACTGTTAACAATAGATAGAAACAAAAGTCCGATTGACTGCTTCATCTTAAACACTTTGGAAAGACAGTTAAGACCAAAATACAGCCATTCCTGGGCATTTTAAATAATAATAATAATAATAATAATAATAATAATAATAATAATAATAATAATAATATTTTAAGGTATGCACTTTATTTTAGCCTCCCAAAATAAGTAAGACTGGAGGCTACAAAGAAGGATTCTCAGACAGGAATGCCTGATACTTATAAAAAGAGACTATCAAGAAGAGCTGCCACAGGCAGAAATTTTTAATTTAAGGCCTGCAGATATTACTAACCAACACAGGTAGGCTTGGTGTTTGCTACTACGATTATCCAGCCCTGAGTAACAGAATTAAAGGTTTCTCTATTAGACGCAGAGGTCATACTAGAAAAAGGATTTTACAAGATCAGATGACATTACATTGTTAAACTGTATTTTATGGGGAAGGACAACTGTAACACTAAATGTTAAATATTAATTTGATAGTCCTGATAACTGGGGATATTAAAGACTGGTGAGGGAACTTCTATACAGTAACATGTTCCGGCTGCTGCAACATTTATTCAGTACTCATGGTTTTTGTTTCTCTCATAGAAGAAGCCATCCCCAGATGACTTTACAACCTGTTCTTCCCCAACCAGACTTCAATCCGAAATGACTTCTAAAAGGCAACTCATGTCCCCCAACTGACTTATAAAAGGCAACTCATGTCCCTCACGCCATGCCCACTCACTTCACCCTGTCTCAGGTTAGAAGAAGAAATAATGATTGACGCCACTCTTCTTACAACAATGGAGAGAAAGATAAGTAGACTATCAATATAAGTAATTAATTAAGTCTGGTAAAATCAGGGAGATCGGTTTTGGGTAAGTTCTAAAAATTTGGAGAATCTTACCTGAGGGATTAAAATTTCCTCAGTGCTCTTCCCCTAATCTATTAAAGATTTGAAAGGGACACAGAGAAAAGGGGGAAATGATAGACCCAACCTGATCTTTTATTAAAATTGAGAGCCATCTTGCCACAAAGCCGTGAAATGGTAATTTTGGCTTTACCATAAATTACTGCAAATTCTGAACCTGCTTGAAATGCCTGCCCGTGCCTTGAACTCACGCATTCCCGGCTCTCTGATCAGATAGCAGCCCTCTCTGAAACTTTAGTGACACATCATAAATATTTGCCTTCTCTGGCCAGACAACATCCCTCTCTGAGGCTCTAATGGTCCTCTGAATTATGATGTAGGGACAGCAAAAAAAACCTAAACTACCATTAGTGTGATGCTTGTCAGAGTTCTGTTATCTGTAACACCCCTTTTGTGTAACTTTCTGGGCTATAAAGCTGGGCTGTAGGAAAGCTGGGGTTGCTGTCTTGTTCCGGCTGTTTTGGGAGGGGAGGCAGCATGAAAGGTAGAAATAATAAGATTAATTTAATATGATTTTAATTAGAGTCAGTGGTCTTTTCTTGTGTCGTGGTCTAACAATTAACACTCCAAAAACATGGAGCTCTGACAGCCTAAGGACTTCTTGAGGAACTTCCTCTGAGGTTGGGCACTTGAAATATATGTTGTTGTAAGGAGCTTTAGCTTCCTTTCTAGTGAGACCATCAAAGATGGGTTTGAATCTATGTGACCTGGAGGACATGGTATCTTGTATTCTAATGAACATAAGGCAGCAGTGCTGAATTTTCTCTTTGTAGGTAAACTGTGGCCACTGGGTGCTAAGTGTCTCCCCGTGTGGACTGTGAAGCCATTTTTTCATCCTCCACTTTTCGTGGTGTTTCATGCTGCTGCACTGGGAGTTTGGTATTTGCTTCATGAAATACAAAGAGTTCAACTGGGACCCAGTTTTGGAGGGAGTTCTGTCACTTGTGGTGGGTCAGGGTCTGCAGGAGAATGCAACAACCAGGTTATATCTCACAGAGCTTGCCCCCTTGTACATAGAAATCTGACTCTGAACTTTGCCCTGGAACCTCTCCATGTAACAAGATGCCTTTACATAGAAGGTTCTGCTGGATGCACCATGTCACTCACAAGCCATTTGGAAGGCAATGGCAAATCCTCATGGCCACAACACAGATGTATTATCACACACCTGCCCACCACTGCAATAGGCCCACTACTCAGCAGGCTCCAACTTACTGGCATCTTTGTTCTACACCATTTTCATGAAACCCGGTCAATCATGGCATTCTCTTGTACACTAATGATCAGCAACAAGACATCCAAAGGTTCTCTAGTGCCACCTGATTATTGGAATTTCAAAAATTTCATTGTATTTATCTAGCCACTTTTCATGGATGAAGTTGGAGACACTGTGGGTTTCAGTTCATTCAGGAACCATTAAATGGTGAGGAAGCTCATTTCAATGAAAGCTCTGGAGAACTCTCACAGGCAAGTCTTCCCATAGAGTCTTCAAAAGGTCACATGAAGCCAGGCCCATTGAGGTCTTCAATGTGACGTCCAAGGGTGTTCTGATTCTCAACTATGGCTGCCAAATCTTTCAGAATAAAATCATGTGATATCCTAGCTGAGATTCCAAGGCTCTGTGGAAAGCCACCCTGTCCTTGATCTCAGTTTCCAAGGGCGAATCCCATGCGTGGCCTCCTAAAATCTGAACACAGTTCATGGCAATATTTCTCTGAGTTCAGTTCCAGAACTCAGACTTTAAGGGGAATCACACAAGAGTTCAAGTCCAGGTAGACCCAGTCATCACTTCCAACCGCCACACAAATGACCACAATTAAAACCAAAGCACTCCCACAAGGCCCTCATCTTCTTCCATATAGACACTCATCATAACCTGTGGTTCGAGGTTTCCATGAGGGGATCAGTCCAAGACAGTGTACAAAATAACCTCCCTTGCCCCTCATTTGCCTAAAGTCAGGGTTGCCTGGACACCCTTCCTGAGAACCAGGAGTGATCAAATAGGCCTGCCATAAATACTGCTCTGCTTCCCGAATTTGAGGCCTACTGACTCTCGGGTATATATTCTTTATGTGAATTGGAATCATGAGAAAACCCAAGCACCTATGGGCTATCTTCTGCAGGGTTTGAAGAACTCATTTGACACAAAGAATCCCTATTTTCAATTGATGGAGGTCAGGAACCTTACAGAGGAAGGCGAGAGACTTCGTCCACAATGACTGCTTTTTTGGCCATTTTGGTTTTGGAAGCACACATGTAATCTTTCTTTAGATCCATCAGGTTCTGAGAATCTATGCAACAGCCTCACACATGGCCAAGAGTCTGATGCAGACACATCCCTTTCCAAAGCAATTAAGCAAAGAGCTACAGGTGATGCCCATTAATTTCCATTGAAAACCATTTTTTCAGGCTTCACAAAGGGGTGGACTGAGACAAAGACGTTTCTGACATTCAGGGCAACAGAACAATAGGTAAGCAAATGGCCCAAAGCAGGGTTTCTCGAATGATATCTGAGTTTTCTGAGATGATCCCATTCCCTTCAGCTATCCAGTACGTGGCCATGTCACAGAGCCTGGAGGTGGTACATATTGTGGACACCAAACCATGAGCCTATTCTGGAGAGTGGCCCGAATTCAAGAAGAAAACAGGAACTTAGGAAGATAGTAGTTGTTGCCCATCTATAAGGCAAGCCACAGTCCATATATAAATTGGGCAGGATGAATGCTGTGAAGCTTTCTACAAGACAGGAAACATCCATTGATGCATTCTCTTTTCTAATATCTACAACCACAGACAGAGTGGGATAAACAGACATAAAAACACTCGCCTTATCAAAAGACTTACTAGAAACGATCCAATCCAAACCAAACAAAGCGACTTTCCTACCTATACCCAGATCATGAGACAAAACCACAAACTCACACGCACACCCACAAAGTCACCGCCTTCCCCCAAGTAGGTCTGTAACTATCCGGAGTGTACTCTGACTGATGGGCCATACTATGTTCCCCCAAAATGGGCTATCCTATCTCAGATCTGGTCTCCTTGCCAACAATGTGAAGTTGTCAGGTGCCAGTGGTCAGCCACTACCTGCTTTCTCAGGAAAGGCCCCTCTTCAGAGCTCTCTTGGCATTTGGCCATCTTCACATCAGTAGTTACCAAAAAAGACTGACTCTGTCCTTGGTATATCCAATCATGTGAGACCACTGGGACTGGGACTGGGACTGCCTCTGGGTGCCTGGCTTTTTGGATCCCAAGTTCAGAGAGTTCCATCACCAAGAAAGTGATGTAGGTCACTTCCTTCTGGAACTGAATGAGGTCACTGCCTAGGCAATCACTTTTTCCTAACATTTGCTTCCAAGTGTCCCAATAGATGGAGGCTGCCCCTACTTCCTGTGACACTTTCACAAGTTAGAATGGTATATCAAACATAGCACCCGGAAGCAGCTCTCCACACAGGCCTGGTTTGGTCCATCTTCTCTACATTAAAAAGAGAGAGATTGCTTCAGACACACCCATTCATCCTGACCAGGTTGTTTGTCGTAGAAGATGACTTTTGCTCTCTCAGGTCCTTCATAGCTTCCTCTATCTTCCCCAGGGTTCATTTCTGCATGGACCTTTGAGGTTCTCAGCAGGTGGAAGATCTCTTATGTTCCTGTATTGTAAGACCAACTCTGTCCCTGCTCTTCTGTAAAGTTAGATGGAGGGCAAAGAGTATGGTTAGGGTTAATAACATGTTTGATTTGGGTTAGGAATCATTCTGCTGGATGAATAATGGTATTGGTAAACTGCGATATTTGTAAGTATATATAGAGGTGAAATATATGTATGAAAACAGAAATCTAGGTAAGATTTGAAGCCCAGAAGGGCATTGGATCCTTGATTGGGATACTTAGCTTTGAATTATGTTCTGCACATGTGTCTCAGATAAATCTATACACAATGGTATAGGACCTTGTACTTGGATGATTGAATGTCGAAGAGAACATCCAGTCTAAAAAGGATAGTTGGTAGGATTAGGAAGATAGTTGGTAGAATTAGAAAAAAAGAGTGAGTATAGGATTTGAAAAAAAAAGTTCTTTAGCAATAGGGTTTCAGGTAGAGAGAAAATGTAAATGTCAGCACATGTGAAGAGTTGGTCACAATGATGAATTGGGGAAAATATGTAGGAAAGCAGATATCAATAGAGACATAGGAAATCACGCAAATGATAAAGTGATTGATTGGATTAGACATTTTCAGCAGGCTTGAAGTTGAATATATAATCTTAGGAAGAAACACATATGTAGTCACCAATAGGATTGACATTTGAGAGCATTAGCCAACCTGGACACGGGTGATTTTTATAATCCATACTCATATTCCATTTAGGCTTTGGTACAATCGTAAGTGTGACTTTGCATTTTGTTGCCAGAATATTACTGTGATAAAATGTATATGTAGATCAGGTGACATGAGTATTTCTTGCACCATTTCTGGGAGCAATATTTTGAAGAGGTATAAATTAGTATTGGGGGCACAAATAGGTGTACCATGTGTGTATGAATATAGAGAGAATGATTGAATAGACCATACTGTGAATAAATAATATAACTTGTTCCAACTTTACAAATTGGAATAAATTAATATCTCAAAATACATAGCAAATCTTATATTGATATACATACATTCATTCCAACCAGTTATACATTTAATGGTAATATTAGGGTTGTAGTTTATCATAAATTCTGTGTGAGTTTTGCTTCAAAATTGATTATGGAAATCGAAAATAATGTGTTTGGAAAGAAGTCTCATGAAATGAGCAGTCAAAAACAAGTAGGAATATATGTGTTCTGAAGCAGGAAGTGATTGAATGTGTTACAAATGTCTTTAAATTTGTGAACTTGTGGATGAAATGTACATTTTATGATGTACAAAAACTGAAGAAATAGAAATGTACCAGTGTTGAATAAAATTGAACGTCAAAATACACATCATGTCCCATAGGAATCTACTAGCATTGATGTTAAAGTGGGTCAGTTACTGTAGAAATATAAGGATTTGTTTGCACCATTCACTGAAGTAAGTTTTCAGTACTAGAAAACAAATATGTATTTCAGGTGGATGAATGTTTCTGAAAATAATCTTATGAAAAGTTGATTATAAAACCACATACATGAACATTAGTGAATTTAGGGAGTGTATAATAAGACACATGTATTTCATATTTTGAAAAATCTAGAGTGTATATATATATATATATATATATATATATATATATATATATATACACACACACAAATACATTGGAAAGTAGAAAATATATGCCAATCAAAATTCATCATGAAATATATATCATCCACAGATCCAAAAATATTAATTTTACTGAACATGGATTTATGTATAATGTTGCTCAACTAAAAAGCTCACTCATAGTTTGAATTTTCAGTTCCAAAAGCATTTAGGAGGAGTGATTTCTTCTCATACTCTGTATCTGCCAAGTTAGCCACCTCACAAAAATGTACGTGTATTCCAGGTAGGATTTTGTATGTGCATATAAAAATACATGTGCTGAATTGGCTACAGAAAATGGGAGACAGGAATTCACATGTGTGTTAACTTTAAAAACACATGGAGAACAATTTCAAGAAAAAAATTGACAAGATTTATAACTCCTACCCTATATCATGCAAAAGGCAAGACCAACTATTTACCATGCCTCCTCTGAACTGCTTGTATTTCTATTCTGTTTGGGTTATTTTTCTCCATCATATTAGGATTAGGAGTCAGAGTCTAGTAGGGTATGGGTTAGTGTCAGAGTTTCAGTATTTCGAATGAAAAATTGCAAAATGTATCCAATGTGTATGTAAATATGTGCTACACAAAAATCTTCCCACTCTTATCCAGAACAATGTCTTGACAATACCTTCGCCCCAAGTAAGAAACAATTAGAGGAAAAGAGTTAGAAATTCCGTGAATACATATCTGGAATGGAAAACAATCAGGAGTTCACAATCTTGGAAGTGGTAGAGGAGTTTTCAAAAGTAAGGGACAGGGTAAACACTCCACAAAAATGGAATTCTGCTGGCCTAGAGACTTCTTGGGAAACTCTCTGTGAGGTTGGGCACTTGAAATATATGTTGTTGTCAGGAGCTTTAGCTTCCTTTCTAGTGAGACCATAAAAGCTGGGTCTGCATCTTTGTGACCTGGTGGACATTGTTTCTTTTTTTCCCAATGAACATGAGGCAGCATTGCTGAATTCTCCCTTTGTAGGTAAACTGTGGCCCCTGGGGGCTAAATGTCTCCCCATGTGGACTGTGAAGCCATATGGTCATCCTCTATTTTCGTGGTGTTTTTTGCTGCTGCACTGGAAGTTTGGTACTTGCTTCACGAAATACAAGGAGTTTAAATGGAACACAGTACGGGAGGGAGTTCTGTCACGTGTGGTGAGTCAGGGTCTGCAGGAGAATACAAGAACCAGGCTTCTATCCCACATAGCTTGCCCCCTTGGCTATAGCAACCTGATTTTGAACAGAGTCCTGAAACCTCTCCATATAACAAGATGCCTTTACATTTAAGGGTCTGCTGGTTTGACCATGACAAGCCATTTGGAAGCCAATGGCAGATCCACATGGCCCCACCACAGATGTTTTATCACACACCTGCCCACCATTGCTCTAGGCCCACTACTCAGCAGGATCCAACTTTCTGGCATCTCTGTTAAACACCATTTTAATGAAAACCAGTCAATCAAGGCACTGTCTGGTATACTCATTGTTGGAAAAAGTATAAACGGCAGCCATATCCCAGAGAAAAACCCCAACATGGCACCTAAGGACTTCTTCTTCCTACCTTCTTCTTTTCTGAAGTGGCGCGAAAAGTTCCCGCCCGGGTGAACTCTCCCACTGGTGCCAATTTCAAATCTCGCTGGCGGGGAACCTTAGCCCCAATGAGAACTAACTCCTGGGCTCCGGAGCTGATATCTGAAAGAACTTGCCAATAAACGGGTTGCCTGCCTTTTATCTAAGTCCTTTCATCTCCTCCTTAGTTCTATATAAGCACACAGCTTTTTGCAATAAAATTGGAATTCTCCTGGCGAAGTGCCTTTGAGTGGGGAGTTCTTTCATTCTGGTGCCCCGTTTGAGGATACGGGTGAGCTCTTTCCAACAAGAGCCCCGTCCCCCGTTCCGCCCAGACACTCCATCCTGGTCCGCTCTTTTCAGACGCCAGCTTCCTGCACTCACCACTGATCTGATGTATGTAAGCCTCCCCTGACCCCGGCTCGCCAACTACCGCTAGTTTTGTGACCCTGATCGTCCAGCACACTCTAGACGCCCGGTAGGGGAGAGGGAATTCCTCCCACCAAGACCTTTACTGGTCACAGTGGACCCTCTAGTGATCCGTTTCCCTTTGGGGCATGAGGGTTCTGAGTTTACAAGAGAGGCTCTGTGGTTTTTCCTCCTTTGCTGCCACTGCTGCTGCCGGCTAGATTTGCTGTTTCCTGCAGGGCTGCTGTGTCTGGCTGAAGCTGCCTCTCTGCTCAGGGAAAACTGAACTCCCGTCCTAGAACTGCATTCTGCTGGAGCTGGAGTTCTGTTTTCATTACTGACTCCTTCAGCTGCGTTCGAAAACTTTCCTGACGTCAGGTTGCCCATGGCTCCAAACCCATTGGGTCTTCCAGATCGCACTTCACTGGTGACGACCAGGTAGTACCCTCTGTATTTCCTCGCGACAGCTGGTCATTTTGGGGACACCCACGTGACCCCCATTCGCCCTGAATTTCCTGGAAGCCATTCCAGCTCGGGTTTTCTCTTTGTGTCTCTTGCTTACTCTTATTCTCTCTCTCTCTCTCTCTCTCTCTCTCTCTCTCTCTCTCTCTCTCTCTCTCTCTTCCATCTTTCCCTGTGACAATGGGCACCTCTTCATCTGTACCTGAAGCCTCACCTCTCAAATGTTTAATAAAAAATCTGGCCACACTCTCCCTCACACCAGACATCAAGCCCAAACTTTTAATTAAATTCTGTACCCAAGATTGGCCTCCATATCCACTGGATAATGGCAATCATTGGCCTCCAGAAGGCTCCTTAGATCCAAACCTCCCCTGAGACCTTTTTAACTACTGCCAGCGTCTGGAAAAGTGGAGGGAGATTCCCTGCATTGAAGGTATTAGCCTTCCCACACAGCACCTTGTCTCTGCTCCTCCTGCCCTCCCCCTCAGGTCCTCCTTGCTTGCAATCCCCTCTCTTTCCCTACTTCTACTTCTGACTTCACAGATTCTTCCTCATTCAACCCAGCAGATGAACCCCCACCTTCTCCCCAGCCCCATCTGCCCCTTCTCTTCTGCAATACCCTCCTCATCCTCTGCCTGATTCCATGGATCCTCAGCCTTCCATTTTATCCCCCTCCCCTCCGTCCTCTTCTGCCTGCTCCACTTCCTCCTCTTCCAAAGAGACACTCCCTTCCCCTCCCTCTCCTTCCTGTCCTCCGCCTGCCTCTCTCAGTCCTCCTTTTACCAGGTCTAAAGGACTCCTTCCCACCCCTATGACAATCGCACCCCTTCGTGAGGTAGCTGGTCCCGAGGGTGTCATCAGAGTCCACGTGCCCTTCTCCAGGTCAGACATTACTCAGCTAGAGAGCAAGTTAGGCTCAATCACCACTAAACCCACCACTTACATTCGGGAGTTTCAATGGGTCCTGCAAGCATATAGCCTCACTCATCATGACATATACATGCTCTTGGCGAATACACTTCTCCCCGAGGAAAGGCAATGGGTCTGGGAGCTAGCCCAAGCCCATGCTGATGAAAATCATAGGACCAATCCTGACCACCCCACGGGCTCTCATGCTGTCCCAGAGCAGGAACCCTATGGGATTACAACACCCCTGAAGGCTTACAGACTCATGACCTTTTTACATCCTGCCTCTTGGCGGGCCTGAAAAAGGCGACCCACAAGGCTGTTAACTTTAAAAAGGTGCAGGAGGTCATTCAAAGGAAGGAGGAAACACCTTCAGAATTCCTGGATAGACTAACCAAGGCCCTTCAACACTGCACATAACTCGACCCAGAAACCCCTGATGGCCGTCATCTCTTAATGACATATGTTCTGGCCCAAAAATACTCTGACATTAAAGCCAAGCTTAAAAAGCTTGAACAGGGCCCTGCTACTCCTCAGACCAAAATCCTCGCTGTCTCTTTAAAGGTTTTTCATGGTAGAGAGGATGAAAGTGAATGCCGTAGGCAGAGAGCTGAAAATGCCAAATTCCAAATGTTGGCCCAGGTCATTCAGAGAAGGCCATCACCATGCCGTCCCAATGTGACACCCCCTGGAGCTTGCTTCAAATGTGGTAAGGATTGTCCTTCGCCAAGAACACCCTACAACCTCTGCCCAACATGCCATCAAAGGAGACACTGGGGGGCAGACTGCCCAACAACCCGGAAGGGAGGTTGGTCAGCCACCTGGCAACCCCAGCCTCTCCTGGGCTTGGCAGAGGAGAAATGATGGAGCCCTGGGCCTTCCCTCCAAACTATTACCATCAAGAATCAAGAACCTAGGGTCACCTTCCTGGTGGATGGACGCTTCATTACCTTCCTTTTGGATACTGGTGCCACTTTTTCGGTCTTGAGGGAGTATTGGGGTTCTACCACACCCTCAAAAACTCCTATTGTCGTGGTAGGAGGTAAACATATTTTCCCTCAAAATCCCTTTTGTCCTTCACTCACTCCTTTCTCGTTATGAGCCATTGCCCCATTCCCCTTCTGGAAAGGGACATACTCTCACTATTAAAAGTCACCATTCACATATCACCCCACACCTCTCCTACCTCTCATTTCCTCATGATGTTCCTAGGGGCAGATACACCTCCTTCATGCACTCTCCCACGACTATCTAAACCAGTTAACCCTGAGTTTTGGGACACAACTACACACTTTATGGCTAAATGCAGTCCTATTCATATTGTCTTACTGGACCCTTCAAGATATATTAGTCAACCATGATATCCACTCACAACCACAGCCTTCCTCGGATTAGAAGCCATCATCCAGGATTTATAATGAAAGGGGTATCTTAGGCCTACACACTCTCCTTTCAACACCCCCATTCTGGCAGTTAAGAAACCTAACGTGTCCTACAGGCTGGTTCTAGACCTTCCCCTTGTCTACTCCTCTGTTGTCCCCATCCACCCGCTAGTGTCCAACCCTTACACCCTCCTCTCTCAGATCCCTGCCACTACTACCCACTTCTTGGTTCTAAATTTGAAACATGCATTCTTTTCTATCCCCTTGTTCTCAGAATCTCAGGATATCTTTGCTTTTACTTGCACTGACTCTCACACCCGCCATTCTCATCAGCTTACCTGGACTGTCCTCCCACAGGGATTCGGGGATAGCACCCATCTCTTTGGCCAAGTTCTTGCCCAGGACCTCACATCCTTTCACCCGACCTGTCCTGACTCTACTCTCCTTCAATATGTCGATGACCTTCTTCTATGTAGTCCCTCTGGGAACACTCTCAATCCCACACTGCTCAGCTTCTTAATTTCCTAGCAGACAAGGGAAATAGGAAGTCTCCCCACAAGGCCCAGGTTTCCCAGTCTTCTGTCACCTTTCTTGGTTTTTGCCTTACACCCAGAAAAAAGGAAATAACACTGGATAGGAGGCAACTCCTCTCTGATCTTCCAGTGCCCCATACAAAAGCCAAAATACTATCATTCCTAGGACTAGCAGGTTATTTTAGGGCCTGGATCCCAAATTATTCTCTTCTATACAAATCCTGTATGAACTAGCAAAGGGACCCCCAAGTGAATCTCTTGCCACCTCCCCAAACTACCACTTGCGCAGGCTTCAGCAACTTGTCTTAAAGGCACTTGCCCTTCACCTTCCTGATCTTTCAAGACCATTTCATGTATATGTCCATGAAAAAGGGAGGCAAGAACTTGGGGTCTTAGGTCAAAACTATGGGCCTACATTTGCACCTGTGACATATTTGTCCAAGCAAATTGACCCTACCATCCGTGAGTGGGCCCCTTGCTTAAGAGCTCTGGCTGCTGGACAAATTTTACACAAAGAAGCCTCCAAGCTTACTTTTGGGGCCCCTTTAACTATCCACTCCCCACATCACTTGAAGGATCTTTTAGCTTATAAGGGCTTTCAAACCCTTCCTCCATCCAGAGTTCTGTCACTCCTCACTTCCTTTCTGGAAAACCCTAATATTACTTTCCTCCCCTGCTCTGCACAGAACCCTGCTTCACTGCTCTCAATGACTCCCACGTCTAACACACCAACTCATAATTGGTTGGAAACCTTAGATGATTTCCTCCCCTGTCATTCTTCCATTTCTGAGAGACTACTAGCCAAGCCTGACCTTATCTGGTTTACTGATGGCAGTTCCTTTAGGCAGAATTGCACTCATTACTTTGGATACACTGTAGTTTCAGCCACTGAGATTATAGAGGCCAAAGCTCTGCCTTCAGGAACTACCAACCAGCAGTCTGAACTTATAGTAGCCACTCGTGCCTGCCTTCTAGCACAAGGCAAATCCCTAACCCTTTATACTGATTCAAAATATGTCTTCCATATCTTATCCCATGCTGCAATATGAAAGGATCGAGGCCTACTTACCACCAAAGGTAATGTGATCACTAATTCGGCTCTTATAACCAATCTGATAAAGGCCTCCCACTTACCCACCCAGGTGGGAGTTGTCCATTGTAGGTCTAATTAGAAGGACGTCTCTCTTATCACTGAGGGCAATTCCAAAGCTGACCAGGCGGAACAAATGGCTGCTACCACTTCCAATGATGGACCCCCTGGGGGACATATAATGGCCACTTTAGACAGCTCATCTGAAGCCCCTACTTCTTCCAGTAAGAACAAGGATCTCTTCAAGTTCCTTCATACTCTATTCCTTTCCAATTCTCAGTCTTTGACCCTCTTTTTACAGAGCTTCTTCTCGCTCACCCTCTCTGACAAAGCCATGCTACAGAATATAGCCTCTAATTGTCAGATCTGTCAGTGGACCAACACTTATACTCCTTTAATGCCCAAACCTTGTCCTTCCCACCAAGCCCGGGGACACATTCCCACTGCTGACTGGCAGGTAGACTTCACCAACATGCTCACAGTATGGCGCACTAAATACCTCCTTGTCTTTGTGGACACTTTCTCTGGTTGGATTGAGGCATTTCCCACTTCCAATAAAACGGCTTCCACTGTAGCTTTAATCTTACTGACAAACATCATCCCCAGGTTTGGTATGCCCACTTCTCTACAATATGACAATGGCCCTGAGTTTATTTCTAGAATCACACAAAAGGTCTCTCAAGCCCTCTCCTTCAAGTGGCATTTCCACTGTCCATATTATCCCCAAGCTTCAGGGAAAGTGGAAAGGGTAAATTGTACTCTAAAGGAAGTCCTTACCAAATTGACAATGGAATTAAACTTAGACTGGGTCAAACTCCTTCCCTTGGATTTGCTTCGAATCAGAGCTCTCCCTAAAAACCATCTTTACTGTCTCCCTTTGAGATAATGTATGGAAGACCTCTTATACCCCCTGGGTTGGTCATTTCACAAGGACCTCTCACCCGAGATTTGTCTTTGCCTCTTTTGTATCATCTCCGCTCGGAACTCTGGAAATATCAGGACTGGCTTCATCCGGACCCAGTGTCCTCTCCAAACACTCCTCCCTTAACACCTGGGAGTCTAGTATATTATAATACCCCAGAGGAGAAAGGGACTCTTGCCCCAAAATGGGAAGGCCCCTATCCTGTCATTCTCTGTACCCCCACTGCCGCCAAACTCTCCTTACCAGACAACCGTCTAACTCCCTGGATTCACATTTCTAGGTTGAAGCCATATCACCAGGAGGCCCCACCTGCTGACGACAGGACCAACCCAGAGGAACTCCAAGAATCACCTCCTGAACCTCCCATTAACTCCTGCTCTCCACACTTATCTCACCCATTTAAGTTGCGGCTCACACGGTGTTCCATGCAGCCCAATTCCTCTTTAAAAAGTCACAATGGGCTCTCTCAACACCCTAATCTTCTGTAACTGCTTGTTTTTTGTGCTCTGCTTATTTTCTGTGCTCTATCGGGACTGGTCTTTACCCTCCTCTCCTACCATGTATTTATTCACTCTTCAGGAACGATACTCAGAACATGGCATGTAGAAGGTCCGTGCAGTGGATGCAACTACTTGCTTCATCCACAACTGCACCTCTATTTCCCTAAAATTGTCACCTTCAAGGACCTTCGTCCCTGGTAGCTGGAACTGGCTTTTCATTTGCTTCCTTTTTGATCAAACAAAAGACTATTGTCATTGGTGGCCTGAGATATATAATGGGTGCCCCTATTGGTCATGCAGGTTCCATGATGAACATGGTAGCTATTCTTACCACTCACTTGGTTACCCTAAAGTGTGGACTTCTAGTTACCTAAAGTGGGATAAAGTCTCTTTATCTGATAACAATGGATGGTATACTTTAGATATACCTGACCCCAAGGCCAAACGTTGGGACTATGTTGAGTTTGCTGTCTATGCTCGGACAACCTCAGCCAGACCCACAGGGTGGATGACAGTTGGCCGCACCCTGATTATGCCACCTAAGGCAACCATCCAGGTAGTCGAACACATTAAGGAGTCAGAATCAAAACTTTTAGATCTTATCCATAGCTCATCCACAAAGGATTCAGACCCTTCAACCCCCTCAGGTCCCCCTGACACATGGCTCAATTTGTTACACCAATCTCTTTGATTATTAAACTCCACCCCTCTTTCTGTGCCTCCTTCTCAGTGCTTTCTCTGTGCTTCACTTAGTCCCATTAGCGGCAGGAAATATTTCAGCAAAAACCTACAATTTCTCTAAGAAAGGACAATCCCTACATGTGACACGTATCCCACTTTGGGAAAGTTATTTCACCAATACTTTATTTGCTTTCATCTGTTTCCACCTGCCAATAATGAATCCTTTACCCATTTGTTCCTTGAGCTTAAGCACCCAATCGAGCCCTGCATTTATGCAACCTGGACAATTCCTCTGGTGTAATGGGTCTTTAAGTACCTCAACGATCAATGTCTCTGGCACCTGTTTCTTGGTTACTGTAGTTCCTCAGCTGTCTTTGTATACTCCCACCGAATTCCGACAGTTGGCCCTACCTTCCTGAACACGTAGGGCAGTCTTTCTGCCGGTTCTGGTAGGCCTCACTTTAACAACCTCAGTGGCGGGTCTCGGACTCTCTGGTGGAGCTATAGGTCATGCTCTATGGGCATTCAAAGACCTGCAACAAAAACTGCAGGAAGCACTCGATACCACTCTGAGTCTCTGGGCTCCTTGCAGCGCCAGGTTACTTCATTGGCACAAGTGGCTTTACAGAACCAAAGGGCAATTGATCTTCTCACTGCAGAAAAAGTGGGTACATGCCTATTCCTCAGAGAGGAATGTTGCTCTTATGTTAATGAATCTGGGCTGATAGAAAAAAAATGTTGTTAAATTGCAGAAATTATTGACCAAATTGCTCAAACCTAGCTCCTCCAATCCCATAACAGGGTTCTTCCAATCCTATCTTGCCATGTACTTACTACCTATCTTGGGGCCCCTTATTGGGATGCTCCCTTTTTTTGCTCTCTTGCCATGCATAATGAAGTTCCTTCAAACCCAAGTGCAAAAAATTTCTAATCAAAATTTCAACCAGCTTTTGCTTAGGCACTACCATCCTCTGATGACCGATGAACCCCTAACATCTCCAAGAGAACAGTTCACTCAGTGATGAAGCTCACTACCAGGCACGATGGAATGCAACGTACATCAGACAGCAGGAGGCAACGAGCTTGGAGAACCTCTTAATCTGCCATCCTGGATTCATGAGTCTTTATGACCTTCTAAGCTTCCTCATGGCCCTTGGCCTCTTCTATGTCAGTCCCCCAACATGGAACTTCTGCCAAAAATTGACCCTTGCTTTAATTTTTATCTTCATTCTGTTTTTATTCGCTCTGATATTCTTCAAGTGCTGGTGACGCCATGACCAGGCAACGCTTCCAGTATTTGCTAGAGTCTCTGTTACAGGACCAGTAGCTGATACCAACAATCTCCTCCATCCAGGACTGGTTTCATGCCATCGACAACTTGTGGCATCAGAGAACTTTCATAGACTTTACCCCTACTGAAGTAGCTATCTATACCACTGGCTTTTATTTCTGGCTGCCATGATATCCCCAGACCTGGCCCCCAAGCATTTGTCCACTTCCCTTTCTAGGCCCCACAGCACCCCCACACAGCAGGCAGCAGCCATAAATGACAAACAATGCCCCACTTTCTAAGAAAACAAAAAGGGAGGAATGTTAGGAAAAGTATAAATGGCAGCCATACCCCAGAGAAAAACCGCAACATGGCACCTAAGGACTTCTTCTTCGTACCTTCTTCTTTTCTGCAGTGGCGTTAAAAGTCCCCGCCCTTGTTAACTCTGCAGCCAGCGCCAATTTCAAATCTCACTGGTGCGGAACCTTAGCCCCAATGAGAATTAATTCCTGGGCTCCGGAGCTGATATCTGAAAAAACTTATTCTCAGAACATGAGACCAAACCACAAACCCACAACCACACCCACAAAGGCACCTCCTTCCCCCAAGTAGGTCTGTGACTATTCGGAGTGTTCTCTGAGTGCTGGGCCATACTATGTTCCTCCGAAATGGCCTGTCTTGTCTCAGATCTGGTCTCCTTGGTCAACTCTGTGAAGTTGACAGGAACCAGTGGTGAGCCACTACCTTCTTTCTCAGGAAAGGCCCCTCTTCAGAGCTCTTCTGGCATTTGGACATCTTCAAATCAGTAGGTACCAAGAAAGACTGACCCTCTCCTTGGTAAATCCAAACAAGTGAGACAACTGGGACTGGGACTGGGACTGGCTCGGGGTGCCTGGCTTCCTGCATCCCAAGTTCAGAGAGTTCCAACACCAAGGAAGTGAGGTGAGGTCACTTCCTTCAGGAACTGAATGAGGTCACTGCCTTGGCAACCACTTTGTTTTAGCAGTTGCTTCTTATGGTCCCTTTAGATGGAGGCTGCCCCTACTTCCTGTGACCCTTTCATAAGTTAGAATGGGATATAATCCATAGGCTCTCAGGAACAGCTCTCCAAAAGGCCTGGTTTGGTCCGTCTCCTCTACATTAAGAAGACAGAGGCTGATTCAGACACCAAACTTCATCCTACCAGGTTGTTTTCCATGGAAGATGACTTTTGCTCTCTCAGGTCCTTCATAGCTGCCTACATCTTCTCCAGGGATCATTTCTGCACATACCTTTGAGGTTCTCATCAGGTGGAAGATCCCATACATTCCTGTATTGTAAGACCAACACTGTCATTGCTTTTCTGTAAAGTTAGATTGAGGGAACAGTGTATGGTTAGTGTTAATAACATTTTCAATTTTGATTAGGAACCATTCTGCTCGATGAACAATGGTATTGGGAACCTGTGATATTTATAAGAATATAGAGGTGAAATATATGAACGAAAA
Organism: Callospermophilus lateralis; assembly: GCF_048772815.1. NCBI lineage: Eukaryota > Metazoa > Chordata > Mammalia > Rodentia > Sciuridae > Callospermophilus > Callospermophilus lateralis. The sequence goes on along the minus strand of NW_027515276.1, from coordinate 8,089,056 downwards.
GAGAAATCTAAGTAAGATTTGAAGCCCAGAAGGTCATTGGGTTCTTGATTGGGATACTTAGCATTGAATTATGTTCTGCACAGATGTCTCAGATAAATCAATATACAATGGCATAGGACCTTGTACCTTGGATGATTGAATGTAGAAGAGAACATCCAGTCAAAAAGGGATAGTCGGTAGGATTAGGAAGACAGTAGGTAGGTTTAGGAAGAAGAGTGAATATAGGATTTGGACCAAAGTTTTTTAGCAATAGGGTTTCGGTTAGAGAGTGAATGTTAGTGATAGCACATGTGAAGATTCAGTCACAATGATGAACTGGGGAAAATATGTAGGAAAGCAGATACCAATAGACACATTACAAAATCATTCAAAGTGTAAAGTGAGTGACAGCTTTAGACGTATTCAAAGGGTTGAGTTTGAATATATAATCTTTGGAAGAAACAAATATGTAGTCACCAATAGGATTTTCATTTGAGATCATTAGGCAACCTGGACATGGATGTTTTTAGTAATCCAGGATCACTTTCCATTTAGGTATGGTACAATCATAAGTGAGAACTTTGCTTTTTCTGTTCAGAATATTACTGTGATAAAATGTATATGTAGATCAGGTTACATGTATTTGTTCCACCATTTCTGGGAGCAATATTTTGAAGACGTATAAATTAGTATTGGGGGTACAAAGAGGTGTACCCTGTGTCTATGAATATAGAGATAATACATGAATAGACCATACTGTGAATAAATAATATAACTGGTTCCACTTTAAATAATGGATTGAATTGATATCTGTAACTAAGTAAGAAATCTTATATTGATATACAATCATTCTTTCCAACCACTTATACATTTAAAGGTAATATTAGGGTTATGGTTTATCATGACGGGTGTTTTGCTTCAAATATGATAAAGGAAATCGAAAATAATGTGTTTGGAAAGAAGTCTCATGAAAAGAGCAGTCAAGAAACATGGAGGAATACATGGGTTCTGAAGCAGGAAGTGATTTGAAGTTAAACAAATGAGTATAAATTTGCTAAATTGTGGATGAAATATTTATATATCCTCTGATGTGCATAAACTGAAGAAATAGTAATGTTCCAGTGTTGAATAAAAATGAACGTCAAAATGCACATCATGTCCCATAGGAATCTAATCTACTTGCATTGATGTTAAACTCGTGTCAGTTACTGTAGAAATATTATGATTTGGCTTTTTTTTTTTTGGTGTTATAATACAATTTATTTTAGTACTAGCAGACCACAGAATGTAGAGGAAGGAACAATGGATTACTATTATCATTGTGATAATTTAAGGTTTTATATCACATTAAGCTATAATATGGCATAATATACCTTATGAATTAGAGAAAAATTTTTTTAAAAAACCTATTATTTAAGGACCATATGCACTGACAATTTAAATGGCTTTCTCGTGATTTCAATTTCTATCAATTGTGTATTAATTGCCAAATATTTATTTTAGTACTTTTCATATTCATAATTGATATAAAGTCAATTGTTTAATTCTTCTTGTAAGTAGTTACTTATTACAGCAGGGACATTATTAATAATTCTAAATCTTTATAAGAAAAATGGTACAAAGTTATTTTCATGCAAAATTAAGAATAATTGCCTTCTCTGAATGTTTGATTGTTAATACATATAACAAAGAGCTTTTCATGAGTCTCTTCCCCAGTAAAACATAAAATGCAAAGATATAGTTGGGTATGTATGTCCAAATAAAGAAAAGAAGAAATACACATTATTAGCTAGAAACAATTAAATAAAAGATGAAAAGAAAAATCCAATACATTGTACGAACTTGTCAGATGAGGTAGTATTCTGGAAGAATAGCCTAAGGCTAGACCTGGTCCATGACAAAATATTAACTAAAAAAATGAAATATGAAAAATATAGGAAATGCTATGAATTTTTCATGAAGGTAGGTGTATTATCCTTTAATCTCATTTTATGTGCATTTTCAAAAGCCAAATTTCTGGTAAAATAAATTTGTGATAGTTACAACTACACAAAACAAAGTTTCTGCTTAGCAAAATGAATGCATCTCAACCCTTTTTTAGCTGATTTCTTCCCACTCAATTTTAAATCTTTATTTATTTATTTATTTTTATTGGTTGTTCAAAACATTACAAAGCTCATGATATATCATCTTTGATACATTTTTCTCATTTGGTTTATGAACTCCCATTTTTTCCCCAAATAAGAATTGCAGAAACACATTGCTTACACATTCACATTTTTACATAATGGCATATTAGTGACTGTTGTATTCTTCTACCTTTCCTATCCCCTACTATCCCCCCTCCCCTGCCCTCCCATCTTCCCTCTCTACCTCATGTGCTGTTGTTTAATTCTCTCCATTATTTCCGCCCCATTTCCCATCACAACCTATTATGTGTAATTTTGTGTATCATTGAGGGTATTCTACCATTTCCATATGCTTTCTGTTCTCTCTCCCTTTCTCTCCCCCCACACGTCTTTGTATAATGTTAATCTTTTCCTCATGCTCTTCCTCCCTTTCTGTTCTTAGTTGCTCTCTTTATATCAAAGAAGACATTTGTCATTTGTTTTTTTAAGGATTGGCTAGCTTTGCTTAGCATATTCTGCTCTAATGCCATACATTTCACTGCAAATTCTACGATTTTGTAATTTTTTAGTGCTGCGTAATACTCCATTGTGTGTAGATTCCACATTTTTTTTTATACATTCATCTATTGAAGGGCATCTAAGTTGGTTCCACAGTCTAGCTGTTGTGAATTGTGCCGCTATGATCATTGATGTGGCAGTATCCCAATAGTACGCTGTTTTAAGATCCTCAGGGAATAGTCCAAGAAGTGTGATAGCTTGGTCAAATGGTGGATCCATTCCCAGCTTTCCCAGGAATCTCCATACTGCTTTCCAAATTGGCTGCACCAATTTGCAGTCCCACCAGCAGTGTACAAGTGTCCCCTTTTCCCCACATCCTCGCCAACACTTACTGTTGTTTGACTTCCTAATGGCTGCCGATCTTATGAGATGGTATCCGATGGTGGTTTTGATTTGCATTTCTCTGACTGCTAGAGATTGTGAGCATTTTTTCATGTTCTTGTTGATTGATTGTATGTCCTCCTCTGTGAAATGTCTGTTCAGGTCCTTGGCCCATTTGTTGATTGGGTTATTTGTTACCTTACTTTTTAATTTTTTGAGTTCTTTGTATATTTTGGATATTAGGGCTTTATCTGAAGTGAGAGGGGTAAAAATTTGTTCCCAGGATGTAGGTTCTCTATTTACCTCTCTTATTGTTTCTCTTGCTGAGAAAAAAAAAAAAAAACTTTTAGTTTAAGTAAGTCCCATTAATTTATTCTTGTTATTAACTCTTGGGCTATGGGTGTCCTATTAAGGAATTTGGAGCCCGACCCCACAGAATGTAGATCGTAGCCAACTTTTTCTTCTATCAGATGCAGTGTCTCTGATTTGATATCTAGCTCCTTGATCCATTTTGAGTTAACTTCCTTGCTTGGCGAGAGAAAGGGATTCAGTGTCATTTTGTTGCATATCGATTTCCAATTTTTCTAGCACCATTTGTCCTTCGTATATTGCAGGTTTTTAGCCCCTTTTATCAAATATAAGAAAGTTGTAATTTTGTGGAATGGTTTCTGTGTCCTCTATTCTGTACCATTGGTCCACCTGCCTGTTTTGGTACCAGTACCATGCTGTTTTTGTTACTATTGCTTTGTAGTACAGTTTGAAGTCTGGTATCGCTATACCTCCAGATTCAAACATCCTGCTTAGAATTGCTGTTGCTATTCTGGGTCTTTTGTTTTTCCATATGAATTTCATGATTGCTTTATCTTTTCAACAAGAAATGTCGTTGGGATTTTGATTGGCATCAATTTAAACCTATAGAGAATTTGGGTAATATAGCCATTTTCATGATGCTACTTCTGCCTATCCATGAATTGGGTATATTTTTCCATATTCTAAGATCTTCTTCTATCTCTTTATGTTTCTGTAGTTTTCATTTATAAATCTTTCACCTCTTTTGTTAGGTTGATTCCCAACTATTTAATTGTTTTTCCAATTATCTTATTTCCTTTGAGGATATTTTGAATGGAGTGGTTTTCCTCATTTCCATTTCAGAAGTTTTGCTGCTGATATACAGGAATGCCTTTGATTTATGCGTGTTAATTGTATATCTTGCCACTTTGCTGAATTTATTTATTAACTCTAGCAGTTCCTCTGTAGACCCTTTTGGGTCTGTTAAATATATTATCATGTCATCCGCAAATAGCGATAATTTAAGTTCTTCTTTTCCTAGTTTTATGCCTTTAATTTCTTTTGTCTGTCTAATTGCTATGCCTAGTATTTCAACAACTGAATTAAATAGAAGTGGTGATAGAGGGCATCCCTCTTGTTCCAGATTTTAGAGGGAATGCCTTCAGCTTTTCTCAATTTAGGATGATGCCAGCCTGAGGTTTAGCATATATAGCTTTTACAATCTTGAGGTAAGTTCCTGTTATCCCTAGTTTTTCTAGTGTTTTCAACATAAAGGGATGCTGAAATTTGTCGAATGTTTTTTCTGAATCTATCGATACGATCATATGGTTGTTGTCTTTAAGTCTATTGATGTGGTGAATAGCATTTATTGATTTCCGTATAATGAACCAGCCTTGCATCCCAGGGATGAATCCTACATGATCATGGTGCATAATTTTTTTGATATGCTTTTGTATTCGATTCACCAAGATTTTATTGAGAATTTTTGCATCCAAGTTTATTAGAGATATTGGTCTGTAGTTTTCTTTCTTTGAAGTGTCTTTGTCTGGTTTTGGGATCAGGGTGATATTGGCCTCATAGAATGAATTTGGAAGAGTTCCTTCTTTTTCTATTTCTTGAAATAGCTTGGAAAGTATTGGTATTAATTCCTTTTTGAAGGTTTTGTAGATCTCTGCTGTATACCCATCCGGTCCATGGCTTTTTTTGGTTGGTAGTATTTTGATGGCTTCTTCTATTTCTTCCTTTGTTATTGGTCTGTTTAAATTGTGTGTGTCTTCCTGACTCAATCTGGGCAGATCGCATGACTTAAGAAGTTTATTGATATCTTCACTATCATCTATTTTATTGGAACATAGGGTTTCCATATACTTTCTAATTATCTTCTTATTTCTGTAGTGTCTGTTGTGATATTGCCTTTTTCATCCCGTATGTTAGTAATTTGAGTTCTCTCTTTTCTTCTCTTCCTTAGCATGGCTAAGGGCCTGTAAATCTTATTTATTTTTTCAAAGAACCAACTTTTAGTTTTATCAATATTTTCAATTTTTTTTTGTTTCAATTTCGTTGATTTCTGCTCTAATTTTAATTATTTCTTGTCTTCTACTACATTTGCTGTTGTTTTGCTCTTCCATTTCTAGGTTTTTGAGGTGTAGTGTGAGTTCAGTTATTTGCTGATTTTTCTTTTTTTTTTTGAGGAAAGAACTCCAAGAAATGAATTTCCCTCTTAAAACTGCTTTCATTGTGTCCCATAGATTCCAGTATGTTGTGTCTGTATTGTCATTTGTCTCTACGAATTTTTTTATCTCCTCCTTTATGTCTTCTGTAAACCATTGATCATTCAGTAGCATGTTGTTCATTTTCCATGTGATGTAGGATTTTTCCTTCCTTCTTTTATCATTGATTTCCAGATTCATTCCATTATGATCAGATATGGTGCATGGTATTATCTCCACGACTTTATATTTACTAAGAATTGCCCTATGGCATAATATATGGTCTATCTTTGAGTAGGATCCATGTGCTGCTGAGAAGAACGTGTATCCACTTTTTGATGGTTGATATATTCTATATATGTCGGTGAAGTCTAGGTTACTGATTTTGCTGTTGAATTCTATAGTTTCTTTATTCAGTTTTTGTCTAGAGGATCTGTCTAATGGCTAGAGTGGTGTGTTGAAGTCACCCATAATTATTGTGTTGTAGTTTATTTGACTCTTGAACTTGAGGCGAGTTTGTTTTATGAGTGTTGCAGCTCAATTGTTTGGTGCATACAAATTGATAATGGTTATGCATTGTTGGTGCAAGGTTCCTTTTAACAGTATATAGTGTCCTTCTTTATCCCTTTTGATTAACGTAGGTTTGAAGTTGATTTTATTCGATATGAGTATGGCCACTCCTGCTTGCTTCCGAGGGTCATGTGAGTGGTATGATTTTTCCCAAACTTTTAATTTCAGCCTCTGTATGTCTTTACCTATCATATGAGTCTCCTGAAGGCAGCATATTGTTGGATTTTTTTTTTTTTTTTGATCAAGGTTACTAGCTTATGTCTCTTGATTGGTGAGTTTAGGCCATTAACATTTAAGGTTACAATTGAAATATGATTTCTACTTCCAGTCATGTTTGTTTGTTTGTTTATTTATTTATTTATTTATTCATTTATTTATTTATTTTGGTTAGTTTTTACTTTTTTGTTATTTTCCTCTCCCTTTACTGAGATACCTCCTGCTGCTAGTTTCAGGCATTACTTTTCAAATCCTCTTCTTGTAGTATTTTGCTCAAAATGCTTTGCACTGCTGGTGTTCTGGCTGTAAATTCTTTTAGCTTTTGTTTAACGTGAAAGACTTAAATTTCATTGTCAAATCTGAAGCTTAATTTTGCTGGATACAGTATTCTTGGTTGGAATCCATTATTTTTGAGCGTTTGAAATACTTTGTTCCAGGATCTTCTTGCTTTCAAAGTTTATGATGAAAAAAAATCAGTCGTTAACTTAATTGGTTTACCCCTGAATGTAACCTGCCTACTTTCTCTCGTAGCTTTTAATATTCTCTCTTTGTTCTGTATGTCCTTGTTCTGGCTATCTTCATAAATATTTGTCTTGGAGTTGGTCTATTATGGTTTTGAATGCTTGGGGTCCTGTAGGCTTCCAGGATTTGGCAATCCATTCCATCTTTCATCTCTGGGAATAGAATTATTTCATTTAAAATGTTGTCCATTCCTTTGGTTTGAATCTCTATGCCTTTTTCTATCCCAATGACTCTCAAATTTGTTTTTTTTTATGACATCCCATATCTCGAATAGATTGCTCATGGGATTTAAGCATCTTTTCTGTGTTTACTCTATTCTTTTCAAGTTGATAAACTTTGTCTTCATTATCTGACGTTCTAACTTCTACTTGATCTAGTCTATTTGTAATACTCTTCGTTTGAGTTTTTAATTTGGTTTATACTTTCCTGCATTTCTAGGATTACTGTTTGATATTTCTTTTTAATGTCTCTATCTCCTGGTAAAGCTCATTCTTTGCCATTTGAATTTGTTTGTTTATTTGATTTTCAAAATATACTTTTATTGCTTGGACTTGCTGCCTCATGTCTTCTCTAATATTCCTTTCCATCTGAGTTAGGTATGCCTTGAGTTTTTTCCCTATCCCTATTTCTGATGCTTCATGGTCCTCCTTTAGAATTTAGTTGTCCTGCATTTTTTGCACACCTTTTTTTCCCTTGTTTTTTCATGATGTTCACATTACTTTTCAGCTCAATTTGATTGCTGTGTTTCTGCTTTCTTCAATAGATTTGTTTTGGTTTTATATATCTCTGCTGTCTCTCTTTTTTGTTTGTAGACTATGCCTGCAAAAGTGGATTCCACTTGGAAGGAATTCCGACAGCTGAGCTCCAGTGATGTCACCTGTCTGCTATGGCGGGCCCCAGGCTCCTTGCCGGGGTGTTTGAATGGGGGGGTGGGACTGGACTGTCTCTGGTTGGTTTCACCTCCCGGTCGCTGGCGGGCGGGCGGTCTCTAGCCATCCAGTCGTGCAATCAGCGAATGGGCTGTCACCGGCGGGCGGGTGATCTCTAGCTGCCCAATTGCGCAGGCAGCCAGCGGGTGATTGGTTGCTGGTGGGCAGGCGTTCTCCAGCGTCCTAGTCACGCGTGTCTGTCCTCTGGTCCCCTGGTTTTCTCTGCGAGTCCTGATTTCCCCTGCTACACCAGATTTCCCCTGAGTGATGCCTCTTGGCAGCTCAAACTGTACTCTTTGCCTGCCGTTCCTTGGGTGTGGAGTGTGTCTATTGGGAACACTGGCACTCTATTGTTTTGATTTTTTCTGCTTGCCCCACCCATTGCGCTGGCTAGACAAGTTTTGTTTTCACTGGTGATGGGAGGGGAAGTTGAAGGTCAGGTGCCACTAGTTTTCCCCCCGTCTTTATGAAGGCTTTCTCTGGTAATCCCTCCCCCGGAAAGCCTAAGAGAGAATTTTTGCGAATTACCTGCTGTATGGGAGATAAGCTGAGTAACACACACCTGTTTTGTTGTTGCAATCTGTCGGAGAGTGGTGGTGGATACTTCAGCTCTCCAAGATGGTGGCCGTTGGTTTCCTCGGTGGAGTTTCGGTTGTGGGGGATAGAACTGTAACACTTTCTTCCCCATCTGAAATCCCGAACTCAGCCCCGGGCTCAGTGGCGGGTGAGCCAGCCGGATTCCACAGAATCCGCAGCAACTTTTCTCCCTGCATGCTGGTCGCTTCACGGTGGAGGCCCGCCGTCTGTAGCCACGGCATGGGCCGCATGGATCAGCCACCCCAGATCTTCGGTCGCATAGTTGGCTCTTGTTTGACACTCAATTACAGGACCTCGGTGGTGGAAATCATTCTTCTAGGTTCCAGGCACACCATTTTTCTGTAAGATCCTAACAAGATACATTTTCGTCATTTTAACTCCTTATTCACATGTGAAGTTGCGCAGTACAAAGGGTGTGATGCACTCTATTCATGGCCATCTTGCAATGTCAAAATATTAGGATTTCTATGCACCATTTACTGAAGATAGTTTTCAGTACTAGTAAACCAAAATGATATTTCAGGTGGATGAATATTTCTGAGAATAATCTTTTGAAAAGTAGATTATAAATCCACATACATGAATATGAATGAAATTTGGGAGTGCATAATAAGACACATATATTTCATATTTTGAAAAATCTGGAGGGTATATATATATATATATATATATATATATATATATATATACACAGACACACACAGAGAGACATTGAAAAGTAGCATTATATATGCCAATCGAAATTCATCATGAAATACATATCATCCCCAGATTCAAAAATATTTATTTTACTGAACATGGATTTATGTATAATGCTATTTAAATAGGAGGATCACCCATAGGTTGAATTCTCAGTTCCAACAGCTTTTAGAAGGAGTGATATCTTCTCACAATTTCTATATGCCAAGTCAGCCACCTCACCAAAAATATACGTGTGATACCAGGTATGAATCTATATGTGCATATAAAACTACATGTGCTAAATAGGCTACAGAGAAAGGGAGACAGGAATTCACATATTTGTTAACTTTAAAAAAACATGGAGAATACTTTCAACCAAATAATTGACTAGATTCATAACTCCTACCCTATATAATGCAAAAGGCAAGTCCAACTATACACGATGCCTCCTCTGAACTGCTTGTATTTCAATTCTGTTTGGGTTATTATTCTAGTCAGAGTTTAGTAGCGTAGGGGTTAGTGTGAGGGATTCACTATTTTGACTGGAAAATTATAAAATGAATCCAATGTGTATGCAAATATGTGCTACAAAAAATTGTTCCCACTGTCATCCAGAACAATGGCTTGACATTACCTAGTCCCCAAGTAAGACAAAATTAGAGGAGAAGAGTAGGAAAATCTGTGAATACATATTTGGAATAGAATATGCTAAGGAGTTTCCAAAAGTAAGGGACAGGGTAAACACTCCACAAACTGGAGCTCTTCTGGCCTAAAGACTTCTTGTGGAACTGCCTCTGAGGTTGGGCACTTGAAACATATGTTGTTGTCAAGTGCTTTAGCTTCGTTTCTAGTGAGACCAATAAAGGTGGGTCTGCATCTATGTGATCTGGAGGACATGGTTTCTTATTTTCCACTGAACATGAGCAGCAGTGCTGAATTTGCTATTTGTAGCTAAACTGTGGCCCCTGGGGTCTAAGTGTCTCCCCGTGTGGACTGTGAAGCCATTTTGTGATCCTAAAGTTTTCATGGTGTTTCTTGCAGCTTCACTGGGAGTTTGGTATTTGCTTCACAAAATACAAAGAGGTCAACTGGGACACAGTGCTGGAGGGAGTTCTGTCACGTGTGGTGGGTCAGTTTCTGCAGGACAATGCACCAACCATGCTTCTATCCCACATAACTTTCCCCATTGACCATAGCAACTTGATTCTGAAACTTTCCCTGAAACTTCTCAATATTACAAGATGCCTTTACATAGAAGGGACTGCTTGCTGCACCATGTCAGTCACAAGACATTTGGAAGCTAATGGCAGATCCACATGGCCCCACCACAAATGTTTTATCACACAGCTGCCCACTACTGCTCTAGGCCAAGTACTCAGCAGGCTCCAATTTATTGGCATCTCTGTTCTACACCATTTTCATGAAACTCAGTCAATCAAGGCACTGTCTGGTATACTCATGATCAGCAACAGGACATCCAAAGGTTCTCCAGTGCCACCTGGTCATGGGAATTTCAAAAATTTCTTGGTATTTATCTAGCCATTTTTGAAAGATGAAGTTGGAGGCACTGTACGTTTCAAATCAATCCAGAACCATTAAATTTTGAGGAAGCTCATGTCAATGAAAGCTATGGAGAATTCTCACAGGCAAGGCTTCCCAAAGATTGGCTAAATGGTCACGTGAATCCAGGCCCATTGAGGTCTACAATGTGAGGTCCATGTGTGTTTTGACTCTCAACTATGGCTGCCAAGTCTTTCAGAATAAAATCATGTGATATCTTGGCTGTGATTCCCAGTGCTTTGTGGAAATACAACCTGGGCATACATCTCAGTTTCCAAGGACGACTCTCATGCGTGGACTCATAACATCCCAACACAATTCATGGCAATACATCTCTGAGGTCAGTTCCAGAACTCAGTCTCTTAGGGGAATCACACCAGAGTTCATGTCAAGGTGGACCCAGTCATCTCTTCCAACCACCACACAAATGACCACAATTAAAACCAACACACTCCCACATGGCCCTCATGATCTTTCATATAAACACTCTTCATAACCTCTGGTTGAATGTTTCTATGAGGGGTGCAGACCAAGACAGTCTCCAAAATAATCTCCCTTGCCCCTAATGTGCCTAAAAACAGGGTGGCTGGGACACCCTTCCTGTGAACCTGGTGTGATCACATAGGCCTGCTGTTAATACTTCTCTCCTTCTCCAATTTGAGGACTACTGACTGTGGGGTTTAGATTCTTTGTCTGAATTGGAGACATGAGGAAACCCAAGCTCCTATGGGCTAGCCTCTGCAGGGCTTTGAAGAAATTATTTGACCCAAAGCATTCCTATTCTAACTTGATGTAGGTCTAGAACCTCACAAAGGAAGGGGAGAGACTTAATCCAGAATGACTGCTCTTTTGGCTATTTTGGTTTTGTATGCACACATGGGATCCTTCTTTAGATCCATCAGGTGCTGAGAATCTAAGCCTAAGCCTCACACAGGGCCAAAAGGCTGATTCAGACACATCCTTTCCAAAGGAATTAAGCAAAAAGCCTCAGGTGATGCCCATTCATTTCCAAGTGAAAACAGTTTTTTTCAGGATTCAAAAAGGGGTGGCCTGAGGCAAAGACCTTTCAGACATTCAGGGCAGCAGAACAATTGGTAATTAAAAGGCCCAAATCAGGGTTTCTCCACTGAGACTCTCCTGATCACACTGATACCTGAGTTTTCTGAGATGCTCGCCATTCCCTTCAGCTATCCAGTACATGGCGATGTCACAGGGCTTGGAAGTGGTACATATATTGGACACAAAACCATGAGCCTATTCTGGAGAGTGGCCAGAATTCAGGAAGAAAGCAGAAACTTTGAAAGATAGCAAGTGTTGCCCATCGATAAGGCAAGCTGAAATCCATTCATAAATTGGGCAGGATGAATGCTGGGAAGCTTTCAACTAGACAGGACATATCAATTGATGCATTCTCTTTTCTAATGTCTACAACCATGGACACCGTGGGATACACAGACATAGAAACAATCGCCTTGTCAAACGACTTACTCGAAACAGTCTACACCAAACCAAACATACCGACTTTCCTACCTATTCTGAGAACATGAGACAAATCCACAAACTCACACCCACACCCACAAAGGCACCTCCTTCCCCGAAGTAGGTCTGTGACTATCCAGAGTTTCTCTAATTGTGGACCATATTTTATTCCCACAAAATGGCCTGTCCTGTCTCAGATCTGGTCTCTTTGGTCAACATTTTGAACTACTGAGGAGCCAGCGGTGATCCAATACCTGCTTTCTCAGTAAAGGTGACTTTTCAGAGCTTTCTGGCATTTGGCCATCCTCACATCAGTAGGTACCAAGAAAGACTAAATCTGTCCTTGGTAAATCCAAGCAAGTGAGACCCCTGGGAGTGGGACTGGGACTGGATTTTGGTGACTGGCTTCCTGGATCCCAAGTTCAGAGAGTTCTGTCACCAAGGTTGTGAGGTGAGGTCACTTCCTTCAGAAAGTGAATAAGGTCACTGCCTTGGCAACCACGTTGTCCTAACAGTTGCTTCAAAGAGTCCCATGAAATGGAGGCTGCCCCTACTTCCTGTGACACTTTCACAACTTAGAATGGTATATCAACCATAGGCACCCAGGAACAGCTCTCAACACAGGCCTGGTTGGGTCCTTCTTCTCTAAATTAAGAAGACAGAGGCTGATTCAGACACATTCCTTCATCCTGACCAAGTTTTTTACAATGAAAGATGACTTTTGCTCTCTCAGTTCCTACATAGCTGCCTACAACTTCTGCAGGGATCATTTTTGCATGGACCTTTGAGTTTCTCAGTAGTTTGAAGGAATCCTACATTTTTGTATTGTAAGACCATCTCTGTCCCTGCTCTTCTGTAAAGTTAGATTGAGGCAACAGTGTATGGTTAGGGTTAATAACAGGTTTGATTTGGGTTAGGAATCATTCAGCTGGATGAATAATGGTATTGATGACCTGCGATAATTACAAGAATATATAGGTAAAATATAAGTATGAAAACAGAAATCTATGTAAGATTTAAAACCCAGAAGTGTATTAGGACCTTGATTGTGATACTTAGCTTTGATTTATTTTCTGCACAGATGTCTCAGGTACATCGATATACAATTGCATTGGACCTTGTGCCTTGGATGATTGATTGTCAAAGATAACTTCCAGTCAAAAAGTGATAGTAGGTAAGATTAAGAAGATAGTCGGTAGTTTAGAAAGGAGAGTGAGTATAGAATTTGCACCAAAAGTTCTTTAGCTATAGCTTTTCGGGTATAGAGTAAATGTAAATGTCAGCACATGTGAAGAGTCAGCCAAAATGATGAACTGGGAAAAATATGTAGGAAAATAGATATCAATAGAGACATTAGGAAATCTGGCAAAGTATAGTCGTTAGTGAAAATTTAGTAAAATAGGTAGTTGTCTCTTCATGTTTTTCTGTATACTTAACTTCCCTCCCTGCCCTCCCCAAGGAAAGTATATAAGCCCTGTTTAAGCTGTTCTCAGGACTCTCTGCTCTATTGAAGTGAGCTCTGAGCCCCAGCATGCTGGACCACCAATAAACCCTTTGCTTTTGCATGAGACAGTTTCTTAGAGGTCTCTTCGCCTGACACTCATCCGACCATTACATATGGAGGTTCCACCGAGTTCTGGCAGCAGCGGACGAGAGACCCCAACTGGCTCCTCAAGGGATATGTAAGGCGCCTCTTTCTGGTGTCAGGTTTCAGGTTAGAGCTTGGCAAAATGGCTGTCAATGAAGAGTGTCAGCTCTCTCTCACGGTGGCTGACAGATGTGTCACAGAGCCACAGGCCACCACCCTGAGGGACACCCCAGAGGACTCTGAAAATCAAGGAACAATAGTCTCCTCAACTCAGTGATATTTTGTTTCAGATTCGGTATTGCCAGCCCATCAGGTATTGCCGGCTACTCAGTCCTCGTCTCAGTGTTGGACGTCCATTTCCTGTCTTTATTGTCTTGTCTTGTCTGTGTCATGTGTCGTTGCTTTTACTGTTTGTGCATTTTTCATTATGGAAAAGAGCACTTCAATGCCTCTGTCCCTGACCCTTGATCACTGGACCAAATTCGGCTTAAGGGCTCAGAATCTTTCTTTTTAGTAAACCGCTGGACCTTGCAGACTCTCTGTGCCTCAGAGTGGTCCACCTTTGGATTCAGATGGCCCTTAGAAGGATTTTTCTACTTCTCACTAATTTAAAAAGTCAGAGATATTTTCCTTCAGGAAGGGCCACATAGCCATCCAGATCAAAAGCCATATATCTTAACCCGGCATTACCTCTGCAAATCTCCTCCATGGGTGAAGCCTTTCTTTGCCCCTGCCCCCGCTCCTAATCCTTCCCCCACGATCTCTCAAACCCTCTGCTCCTCCTCCTCCTCCACCCTCTTTTCTGCCTAAGTCACAAGATTTAACTCTACTGGACTCTCATCCCTCTCCTTATCCCTTGCCCTGGTCTCCCAACACCCAACACCCTCTAAGTGATTCCCCTGCTGCTGACTCAGCCTCTCCGCCATTGGAGGAAGCTAAGCCAGCCCAGCACCCTCCAGAAAACTCCCCCGCGGCACACACAGCCCCTCCTCCCCTGGAGGAACCTGGCCCGGCTAAAGGAACTCACCATCAATGAAAGATTGAAAACCCTGGAACTCCCGTGATGCTCCCCCTCCGTCCCTATGTGCCAATGATTGATGATGGCCATGGGGAAAAAATGCAAGCCTACCAGTATTGGCCTTTCTCCTCTTCAGACCTATATAACTGGAAAAATAACAATCCCCCCTTTTAAGAGGACCCCACTCGTGTCTCAGGTGTGGTTGATTCATAGATGTTTTCACACCAGCCTACTTGGAATGACTGCCAACAACACCTAGGGACTCTCTTCATGACAGAGGAACAAAAGAGAATCCTCCTGGAAGCTAGAAAATAATATCCACGGACCAGATGGGTGACTGACACAACTTCCCAACATATTCAACCCAGCTTTCCCTAGAATCGACAAAACTGGGACCCCAACACCTTTGAAGGTAGGGAGCATCTGTCCACTTATCTCCAGGCTCTAATAGCGGGTATCTTAGTGGCTGCTAGGCGACCAACTAATTTGGCCAAGGTAATAGAGTTTATTCAAGGGCCTGATGTATCTCCCTCTATGTTTCTAGAGAGAATTATGGAGGCATATAGGAGATATACTCCTTTTGATACTCAGGCAGAGGCTCAAAAGGCATCTGTCATGATGGCCTTTATTGGGCAAGCTGCCATGGATATTTAAAGAAAGTTACAACACTTAGATGGATTACAAGATATGACTTTGAGAGATTTAGTCAGAGAAGCCAAAAACGTATACTATACGAGAGAAACTGAGGAAGATAAGGAAGCAAAGGGTGGATAAAAAAAACAAAAGACAGACTAAGGAATTGACTCAGGTCCTGGTCACAACAACAAATAGGCCAGAAATAAGAAACATGGAGATGGGAAGGGATACCTGGGCCCAAACTAGAGGCCACCCCTGGCCTCAGATCAATGTGCCTACTGTAAAGAAAAAGGACACTGGGCCAAAGAGAGCCCTAGAAAGAGACAGCCACGCCAGCCAGCCATCCTGACTCTGGAGGATGACAAAGAAAGTTGGGGATCAGATCCCCTCCCCGAGCTCAGGTTAACTTTTGAAGTGGAGGGCACCCCAGTAAACATTGAAGTGGATACAGGGGCAATATACTCAGCCATTAAGGCTCCATTTTGCCCTCTATCAAATAAAAGGTCTCTAATTCAAGGGGCTAATTGCAGTAAATATCGGGCTTGGACAACTACGAGGACCTGGGACCAGGGGAAAGGAAAAATCCATCACTCCTTCCATGTAATCGCAGAATGCCCGGCCCCATTGATAGGCAGAGTTCTGCTCACCAAGCTCCGGGCCAAAATAACTTTTAACCCTGAAGGCCCCCAAGTGGAATTTCTAAATCCTTCAGTAAAAACTCCTATATTCATAGCTCTAACTATGTCAGTAGATAATGTACATCAAATCACTCACCTTAGTTTAAAGAAACTACATTCATTTATGAAGGATAAAGAACAGAGTTTTCCACTAACCGACTCACAGTTAAAGGAAATAACTGAATGGTTAACAAAAGCCTGTCAGGTCCATCAAATGGTTAATTCTTATCCTTCCAAGCTTCATACAGGAAAGCACCTATGAGGAATCAGACAAGGACAATTCTGGGAAGTGTACTTTACTGAAATAAAGCCAGCAAGTTATGGACTTAAATATCTCCTAGTCTTTGTAGATACATTTTCAGGATGGATTGAAGACTTTCCCACCAAAAAAAAAAAAAAAAGAAGAAAAGGAAAAAAAGAAAAAAAAAGAAACAGTGCAAATTGTGGTGAAGAAGATCCTGGGAGATATTTTTCCAAGATACGACCTGCCTAAAGTAATAGGGTGTGATAATGGACCGGCATTCATTACCCACATAAGTAAGGGGTTAGCCAGGACCTTGGGGATTTATTGAAAGTTACATTGTGCTTATAGACCCCCGAGTTCAGGACAGGCAGAATGAATGAATAGAAACATTAAAGAGACCATAACGAAATTAAGCTTAGAGACCGGCATAAAATATTGGACTATGCTCCTGCCTTATGAACTGTTTCATGCAAGAAATACTCCCTCTGTTTCTTTGTGTAACCTCACCCCCTATGAAATTTTCTATGGTGCCCCTCCTCCAGTAAGGGACCTAACCCCAACTCTAAGACCTAACGATTTCTTTCACACCCATTTGCTTTACAGACTTAAAGCTCTTGAAAGAACTCAGGATACCTGTGAAAACAGATGGCCACTGCCTAACAACCTGGGGACGAGAGGACTCCAAATCAACATCAAGTAAGATACTTCTTATATGTAAGACGACATCAGGTGTCATCCCTGGAACCCCGCTTGAAAGGACCATACCAGGTGCTACTTATAACACCTACAGCGGTAAAGGTAGACAGAATCATTTCCTGGATCCATACCTCTCATCTCAAGCCTGCGGCCTGTTGAGACTCTGGCTGGAAACTGGAAAAGACTGGTAACCCTTTCAAATTGTGTATTCGCCATGTGGATAAAGCTATAGACTCTCCCCTTGACCACCAGTAGTCCTAACCCTCATCAACCCGTTCAGCAGCGATGGCTGATCACAAATCCTACTGGAAAAGAATTATGGTCTATCTCGTATACAGCCCAATTAGGTAACTAGTGACCATCTCTCTACCCAGACATTTATTAGCTGGCTATACGTCTTTCCTATTGGGATATCCCTGATGAAGAGGATGCCACTAAAATTCCATTAAATCCCTTCCAAACCATAGACAATGGAAACAAACCTAATGGATGTAGGGACAAGTGAGCCAGATGCAGGTTGGCTAGCCTAGATTACTATGATTGCCTGGTGGACTATCAAAGCCACATGAAATCACGGCTGTGTGGGGGGAAAGCCGACTTCTTCTCTAAGTCATGGGGATGTGAGCATACAGGGACTGCCTGATGGATCTCAAGCTTCTCATCAAATTCTGTAGAGAAAAGGGAAAGAAAAGAGAAATTGGATGGAAATGGAAGGAGACCCTCATTGTTATACAAAATTACATATAAGAGGTTGTGAGGGGAATGGGAAAAAAATAAGGAGAGAAATGAATTACAGTAGATGGGGTAGAGAGAGAAGATGGAAGGGGAGGGGAGGGGGGATAGTAGAGAATAGGAAAGGTAGCAGAATACAACAGTTACTATTATGGAATTATGTAAAAATGTGGATGTGTAACCAATGTGATTCTGCAATCTTTGTAATGTTTTGAATAACCAATAAAAAAAATTCTGTACACAGCATTGGCCATATTACCAATTAGATAACAAAAACCGATGGCCCACAGTGGGGTCTCTAGGTCCTCAAATTCTGCGTGACATTTTTAACTTCTGCAAATGCTCAAAAGGGTGAAAGGAGATTCCCCTATGTAGAGGCCTTTTCCCTCCTTCGCTCACATCCTGACCTATGTTTCTCCAATAGATCCTCACCCTTAGCCTTCTGCTCCAGTCTCTCTGCTGTCACTATCACCTCAGCAACATGATTTCTCCCCTCCAATTACTAGATCAAAAATCCAAACCTCTGGCAGTTCTCAGACCATTGCCCAATTGCTGAGGTAGCAGGTAATGAAGTACCCCTCCACCAACTCCCTCGTCTCTTCTCCTATCAGTGTCCGCACCGGATCCCACCAGGTCCTCTTACCAGCTAACCCAAATCTCAAACCAGCTGAGGAGAGTCCTCAGACCCCTATCCAAGATGTAATGAAAATGGACTTAAAAGTTTCTTTGTCATCACTGAAAAAAGGTTACTCAGAATTTAAAGTCCCTTACAGGCTTTTAGTGATACTAACTCCAGTCTTCTCCTCTGCTCTACCTGTTCTACTGCTCAAGTTTTTGTTGCTAGGAAAATCACAAACCCCTTTCCCATTATTCCTTTACATCTTTCCTTCCTCATTCTCAGATCTTCAGAACTGCTCTCAGCCCCACCTACCCCATCTGCCCCCTCTGTACCAGGCCCACCGAAAAGTCTTATCTGACCTTCTTCAGAAGTCTTCATCATGGCTGACTTTAGGACTTTCAGCAAAAGAGTCCCTATAAAAGACTTCAGAGTAGATAAAATTCCTCTTTACGTGTTGCCCTGTTCTACTTGGCCACTGGCTAAAAAATCTGCACTCCTAAGGTAGACACCCCCTTACTAGTTTTTCACAAAATATGTGTACAAGGCCTCTGGCCATGAGCTAGGGATTCACAGAGATGGCTACATTTCTAAGATACAGAAGTTACAAACTGGGCTCCATGGTAACAGCTGGCAGGGTAAAAATTAAAGGGAAGAAAGAGCTCTCCCTAACCCAGGTGTCCTTGAAAAGTTAGCTTGCCAAGAACAGAGAAAAAAAACAGAAAAATAAACTGCTTTTTGTGAACTTCTGCAGACTGTGAACTTCTGCGCCCCTTCCATTACATGTTGGGTACAAAATTCTGAAACTACCTAAACTTGGGTTTCAGGGGATTTATTGATTACAACAGAAGTAATGCCCTCTGAATCTGGTTGCAAACGAATAGGACTGTTTCCCTGTCTTCAGTACTATCTTAGGCGCCTTGCCTTGTCTGTCCCTACAGCAGTATAATTCTATATACTTAAACATTTTTTATGTTTTCATGAAGTTGTCAACAGATATGATTAATTGTGTAATGGTGCAGATGTTTCCCAGAGTGCTTTATCCTGATGCATGTTCATTTGAAATTCAAATAGGGGGAAATAAAACCTGGTTCCAATGGGCACATATATCCCTCACTTTAGCCATCCTATTAGAAATAGGAGTTGCAGCAGAGGTGGGCACAAGAACCACTGCCTTGGTCCATGGGACACAACAAATGACACAATTAGAAGCAGCAATAGACCAAAACTTAAAGATATTAGAAACCTCCATCACAGCTTTGCAGAAATCTTAAAACTCTCTCTCTGAAGTTGTTTTACAGAACAGTCAAGGGTTGAACCTCCTCTTCATGAGAGAAGGGGGCCTTTGTTCTGCATTGATGGAAGAATGTTGTGTTTATGCTGACCATTATGGAGTTGTAAAAAAATCTATGAGTAAATTAAAAGGACAACTTGAAGAGTGTCAATGAGAGAGAGAGGCCAAAAAAGGGTGGTTTGAGTCTTGGTTCACACAGTCCCCCTGTTTAACTACGTATTTATCAACCCTGACTGATCCAATAATAATCCTCATATTATTGCTAACTATAAACTCTGTTTGTTCAACCATGTAATTTCTTTTCTCCAATCTCAAATTGGACAAGTTAAACTTATGTTAATACCCCACTAGCAGACATAAAATGTGACACCCCCCAATGATCACTTTTATGACTAAAAGTAGCCAGAAGAAAAAGTGGGGAATGAAAGGTTAATAAAATAGGCACTTGTCACTTTCTGTTTTTCTGTACGCTTAACAAAACACTGTTGAAATCTTGAGAAATGTTTGCTAATCTTGTTCCCAGAATGTGCTGTCCCCAACTGCCAAACTACAGAATGCACTCCCTCACCCGGTTACGCGCAAACTGCCCACTCGCCTTGATCCATTAATAAAAATCCCTCCCTGCCCTCTCCAAGGAAAGTATATAAGCTCTGCTTAAGCTGTTCTCAGGGCTCTCTGCTCTATTCAAGTGAGCTATGAGCACCAGCACGCTGGACCCCCAATAAACCCTTTGCTGTTGCATGAGGTAGATTCTGGGTGGTCTCTTCCTCCGACGCTCACCTGACATTTACTTGGATGACTGAATGTAGAAAAGAACATCCATTCAAAACGGGATAGTCAGTAAGATTAGGAATATAGTTGGTAGGTTTAGGAAGAAGAGTGAATATAGGATTTGGAAAAAAAAGTCCTTTAGCAATAGGGTTTCATATAGAGAGTGAATGTAAATGTCAGCACATGTGAAGAGTCAGTCACAATGATGAACTGGAGAAAACATGTAGGAAAGCAGATATCAATAGAGACATTATGAAATCAGGCAAAGCATAAAGTTAGTGATAGGATTACACATTCAAGATGTTTGACTTTAATTATATAATCTAAGGAAAAAAGAAATATGTAGTCGTCAATAGGATTGACATTTGAGAGCATTAGGCAAGTGGACATGGATGATTTTAGTAATGCAGGTTCACTTTCCATTTAGGTTTTGGTACAATCATAAGTGTGACCTTTGCATTTTGTTTTCAGAATATTACTGTGATACAATGTATATGTAGATCAGGTGACATGAGTATTTCTTGTACCATTTCTGGGAGCAATATTTTGAAGACGTATAAATTAGTATTGGGGGTACAAAGAGTTGTACCCTGTGTCTATGAATATAGAGGTTTCCTGGCCTAAAGACATTTTGAGAAACTGCCTCTGAGGCTGGGCACTTGAAATATATGTTGTTGTCAGGAGCTTTAGCTTCCTTTGTTTTGAGACCATCAAAGCTAGATATGCATCTATGTGACCTGAAGGACATGTGTTCTTATTTTCCAATGAAAATGGTGCAGCAGTGATGAATTCTCTTTTTGTAGGTAAACAATGGCCATTGGGGCTAAGCGTCTCCCCGTGTGGACTGTGAAGCACTTTGGTCATACTCCACTTTTAATGGTCTTTCTTGCTGCTACAATGGGAGTTTGGTATTTGCTTCACAAAATACAAGGAGTCCAAATTGGTCGCAGTGCTGCACGGCATTCTGTCACATGTGGTTGGTCAGTGTCTGCTGGAGAACGCACCAACTAGGCTTCTACCCCACATAGCTTGCACTCTTTTCCATAGCAACCTGATTCTGAACATTGCCCAGAAACGTCTCCATATACCAAGATGCCTTTTCATATAATTGTCTGCTGGCTGCACCATGTCAGTCACAAGACATTTGGAAACCAATGGCAGATCTACATGGCCACAGCACAGATGTATTATCACACACTTGCTAACCACTACTCTAGGCTCACTACTCAGAAGGATCCAACTTACTGGCATCTCTGTTCTACAGCATTTTCATGAAGCCCAGTCAATCAAGGCACTGTCTGGTATACTCCTGATCAGCAATAGGACATGGAAATGTTTTCCAGTGCCATCTGGTCAAGGGAATGTCCAAAATTTCATGGTATTTTTCTCGCCATTTTTCAAGGATGAATTTGGAGCCACTGTGTGTTTCCCATTCATCCAGGAACCATAAAATTTTGAGGAAGCTCATTTGAATGAAACCTCTGGAGAACTCTCACAGGCAAGGCTTCCCAAAGAGGGGGCAAAAGGTCACATGAAGCCAGGCCCATTGAGGTCTACAATGTGAGATCCATGTGTGTTTTGTCTCTTAATTATGGCTGTCAACTCTTTAAAAATAAAATCATGTAATATCCTGGATGAGATTTCCATGGCGATGTGGAAAGCCATCCTGGGCCTAGAACTCAGTTTCCAAGGGCGATTCTCATGCGTGGCCTCCTAAAATCCCAACACGACTTCATGGCAATACTTCTCTTAGTTCAGTTCCATAACTCAGTCTTATGGGGAATCACACCAGTGTTCAAGCCCAGGTGGACCCAATCATCTCTTCCAACCACAAACAAATGACCACAATTAAAACCAAAACACTCTCAAATGGCCTTCAGCTTCTTCCATATAGACACTCAACATAAATTATATAACTGGTACCAACTTTAAATAATGGATTGAATTGTTATCTGAAAATATACAGGAAATCTTATATTGATATACAATCATTCATTCCAAAAAGTTATACATCTAATGGTAATATTAGGGTTATGGTTTATCATGAAGAGTGTGGGAGTTTTGCTTCAAATTTTTATGGAAATCGAAAACAATGTGTTTGGAAAGAAGTCTCATGAGAAGAACAGTCAAGAAACCTGGAGGAATACATGTGTTCTGAAGCAGGAAATGATTGAAAGTGAAACAAATGCCTATTAATTTGTGAACCTGTGGATGAAATATATATCCTATGGTGCGCATAAACTGAAGAAATAGTAATGTACCAGTGTTAAATAAAATGAACTTCAAAATACACATCATGTCCCATAGGAATCTATTTGCATTGATGTTAAACTGGGTCAGTTACTGTAGAAATATTAGGATTGTATGCACCATTTACTGAAGTTACTTTTCAGTACTAGGAAACAAATATGTATTTCAGGTGGATGTATATTTCTGAGAATAATCTTGTGAAAAGTTGATTATGAATCCACATACATGAACATGAATGAATTTAGGTAGTGTATATAGGACACATATATTTTATATTTTGAAAAATTTGGAGAGTATATATATATATATATATATATATATATATATATATATATATATATATATAATATATATACACACACACACACACAAAACACAAACACAGACAATGAAAAGTAGCAATATATGCCAATCAAAATTCTTCATGAAATATATATCATCCACTGATGCAAAAATATTAATTTTACTTAGCATGGATTCATGTATAATGTTTTTTTTACCAGGAGGCTCCCCCATAGGTTGAATTTTCAGTTCCAACAGCGTTTAGGAGAAGTGATCTCTTCTCACAATTTGAATCTGCTAAGTCAGCCACCTCACAAGAATATACGTGTGATACCACGTAGGATTCTATATGTGCATATAAAATACATGTGGCAAGTAGGCTACAGAGAAAGGGAGACAGGTATTCACATATTTTTTAACTTTAAAAACACATGGAGAACTATTTTATTTAAAAATTAGCTAGATTTATAACACCTACCCTAGATCATGCAAAAGGCAACTCCAACTATACACCATGCCTCCTCTGAACTGCTTGTATTTCTATTCTATTTGGGTTATTTTTCTCCATCATATTAGGATTAGTTGTCATAGTCTAGTAGGGTATGGGTTAGTGCCAGGTGTCCCGGCCGGCAGGACACATCAATGTGGGCATCGAACATAGTTGGGAAGGAATGAAGGGACAAGAGACAGGACAGATGACACCCAGACAGGAGTTCTGATCAAGCTGCAAACTTTTATTGTTCTCACAGGGTGTTTATATGCTGCTGATGGGAAAGCTCTCTTATCGGCAGTTGCTGGATGTCTTCACAGGGTTAGGTAACCTCAGGATATTTCAGGAAGACAGATGGCGACAGGATGTCTCAGGGAGATAGATGGTTGTGGGATATCTCCCAGGCAGGATGTCTCCCAGGGGGCTGTTTCTTGTAAGTGTCAGGCTATTCTTTGAAGGAGAACTTCCTTTTAGCCCCTGACATCTCCCCCTTTCTTATATAAAATATTTGACCTACCTTACCGGCCATGTTTTTAGGGGGGGGTTAGAGGCTCTGTTTCTCTAGGAGGCCTTTGAATATCTCCTGATCCGAGCGAGCATCTTTACTAGCAGATTTCGTGGTGGCCTTGGCATGTTTTTGGAGGAGATGGCCTTGAAGGGGAAGCATGCCAACCGCCATGCACCAGAGCATGTCACTCACAGGTCTTGTGTTTGGGGATCCGTGAATCCATCCTTTTGCAATCCTTCCTGCACCCTCCGATATTATGGGCTAAAGTCCTCACTCCATGGGTGCGTCTTCCCCCAAGCCGAAGGGCCCATGTAGACGAACCCTTATGGCAAGGGCAGAAGATGGTTTGTCAGAGCTGTTACTTATAGTTTTATGTAAGAAAGAGAGATTTGTGGGGATGTAAACTTAAGAAATAAGCCTGTGAGAAGGGTAGAACATCCTTTTAAAAGTTGACAGCGTGGTCTTCCATCTCCAGATGATGATAGTGGATTTGTAGGGGCTTAGAGGCCATAATATTAATGTGTTCTTTAATAAATTGTACCACGCTGTTTATAATGCAGGGTCCTATGGTCACCATTAAACGTAAACCCAACAAAGGGCCTAATAGGGGAAGAAGGTAGGGTAGAAATCCATTAAGCTTTGTCCAGAGGGGATTTTCAAATAGTTCCCTTCATCTCTTTTCTAGATCTTCTTGAAGCTGCTTAAATTTAGTGCATACTATGACTGATTTATTGGCATAAAAGCAGCATCGTTCCCCTAAGGCCAATCAAATATCTCCCTGGTTAGCAGTCAGCAAATCTAAGCCTCGTCTGTTTTGAAGGAACACTTTTGCCAGGAAGTCTATTTGGTCCTACAAATCTTTAATGGTTTCTGATAGAGTTTGTACATCATTTTAATTTGTTGAGACAGGCGATGGTAAGGGTGTATTGCCGTGCCTAAGCCAGTGTACCTGTGCCCACAGCAGCTGTTTTTCCAAGGCTGGCAATAAGTGATAAGGCCTGTATCGCCCGCCTCTGTCTTTTGACTAAGGTGTCTAGGCTAGAGGTTCGTCTCCTGGGACAATAGTTATATCAGGGAGTAATAAGGCAAGAACACAGGCACTGTTCCAATTCGCTGGAAGCCTGGGGAAGGCCACATTTCCTCCACACATAACAACTGTGCCATTGGGGGGACAAAGAGATGGGATGGGTGAGGAATAATTTTGTACTGTTGAGCAATTTCCAAAGGAAGCAATTCCAAAATCCATATCATAGGTATTATTCTGCATCACGCCTAAAAGACATAATGTAAAAGTGCCTATAGGCTGTACTTTAAAGGGAAATCCGGGTTGGCATGTATTATCATTGTCCATAGTAGAATTAATAAGAACTGCCATAGGCATGCTTGCCCCTGTTGTCATGCAGAGCCAGCAATTACCAGCAAGGGTGGGGTTGGAATTATTAAGGAAGGAGAAGGTAGTTTGCAAAATATCTAATGTATTGGTATCTAAACCGGGGAACTGGGATTTCGGCTACATTAAGGGATGATATGTGAGCTCAGGGATTTGGGGTTTCAAAAGTTTGATTATCTGAGGATGCTTGACTGCATCAGTGGGTCCTCTACCATCAGAGACCCCTGTAGGGTCCTTAATGGGCCAGTAGGAAGTTTTTCCGACAGTGCCTTGGCACCCAGCTGACTGTAGCTTGGTTTATTTGCCTTCTCCTCCCTGGTCAAAGAGAACGGGGGTATAATGAATAGTGGTCCCCCCTGCTTCATGAGTTTTAGTTAGGGAGGCTTCAAAAAATCATTCTCCCTGCTTGTTGACACAAATTGAGGCCGACACAAAACAAGAGACATGCATCGCCTGGGTATGCGTACGGGTTGCAGAACAATTTTGGAGAGCTTTACTTGTACTAGGGGGAATAATCTTTGGCTTGTTAACACATACCCATTTAGGCTGATGAACTCTTCTGAATTTATGGTCAACCTCGGCACGGAGGTAAGCCACCTTAGTCATGCAGTCAGCAGTCTGGTTCCAACTAGTGGGAGCCTGAGTCCAAGATCCTCCCTTGCCTTCACGGGGGGAGGGGGGGGAAGGTACTCCATGATGTTGGAAGGTGGAGGGCCCAGGCCTCCGTGCACAAACCTGTTCAGCAGAAGTGCCTTAAGCAGGATCCTCACACAGATTGTTGGATGGATCCAAAAAAGGGGAAAATTTGTACTCAAGGAGAGGGCCTCCGTCCCCGGTTTGAGGTAAGTCATTAACCTGTTTAACCAGGCATTCTGGTAACCATCTTGGGGCTGCTAGCTCTTGGTCCAAAACACAAGCTGAGCCTCATTCCCAGATGAGGACAGGATGTGGGCATTTCCATTTATTTGTAAGGGGATTTCGCCACATAACAGGTGGCTGATCAGAATTGGAAAAGGGATGCCAGTGTGTGTCTGCAGCCGAAAGGCCTTCACTGTCTAGGGTAAGAAAAGAAAGGGCAAATAATGCATGGTTAAGGCAATGCCTGTGAGTGGTAAATACAAGGGCGGAAGCCTTAAGGCGAAATAGCCAAGTCTTTAAGGTAAGGTGGAACATTCCACAATGCCTTGGCCCTGAGGTTTGTATTGAATTCCAGTAGGATGACAAAATTGCAAGGTAGCACAAAACTGTTTAAACTTGGCACTGGTTTATGGAGGACAATTATCTGTTTTAATATGTATTGGTTTACCCATTATGGAAAAGGCTGAAACAAGATGAGAAAGGACATCTTTGGTAGCCTCTCCAGAATGTGGTGATGCAAAAATAAAGCTGCTGAAGGTATCGATAGAAACGTGTATATATTTGGTTTTTCCAAATTCAGGAAAATGAGTAACATCCATTTGCCAAACCTGATTTGGCAGTAATCCTCGGGGGTTAACTCCCAAGTGTTGAATGGGGAGGGAGAGAGCGCAAGCAGGGCATTCTTTTACTATTTCTCGTTTCTGTTGCCTGGTAATTTTACAAAGTAATCGAAGGCTCTGGGAATTTAGTTGGTGAAGATTGTTTAGCTCCGTGGCCTATTGAATGGAGCCACCAAAAATTGGAAAGATGGTAGGAGTTGCTGCATCAGCTTGAGCATTACCTGTGTTAGAGGGCCGGAAAGATCAGAGTGTGCCCTGATGTGTCCTAAGAAAAATGGGTGTTGTCTGGCCTGAATTAGCTGCTGAAGCTGGTGAAACAGAAAGGCCGCATTGGAAGAAGCTTTAATGGCGGGTGAAATCTCCAGCAGGGGCACAGAATGAGCAATGTAGGCACTGTCTGTATGAATATTAACAGGATTATCACAAAATGTTATAAAAACTTGTGTTATGGCAAACAATTTCACAAACTGTGCTGAATGATAGACAGTATCAAAGGTGGTAGGCTGGTTATTGACAACAAAGACCGCACAGCCATTACTGGAACCGTCTGTAAAGACAGTAAGGGCTTGGAACTGGGAGCCTTTTGAGTAATTTTGGGAAAAATAAATGGATGTATCTGGACAAAATGTAAAAGGGTGTCATTGGGGACGTGGTTATCAATTGTTCCCAAATGGCCTGATTGGGCAATACCCCATTCATCCCCTCTCTGTAGTAAAAATTTGGTTTGGTCCTTAGTATATGGAATTAAAATATTATCAGGGTCTTTGCCAAAATGTTGTCGAGAAAGCAAACGACCTTTAATAATAATAGAAGCTACCTGAGCAAGATAAACGGTAATAAACTTGGAGGATGTGGTGGATAAATGGACCCAAAGCAAGGGGAAGCCTTTATTTTTAAAATATGGATATCACTGCCAAAATTTTCCTGAGGGTATATGAGGAGTGTGTAAAAGAACCAGAACCAGAGGAAGGTTATAAGAAATTTATGTAACAAACTGTTTGGCAATGGCCTCTGTGACTTGGTTTAATGCCTGTCATGCCTCGGGAGTAAGCTTTTGAGGGGAGGAAAGGTAGGAATCACCTCTCAAAATATCATTAAGGGGCAAAAGTACACAAGTGGATAATTTTAAATATGTTCTTAGCCATTGAATATCTCCCAGTAATTTTTGAGAATCATTAAGGGTGTGAAGATGGTTCACACGCAGTTGTATTTTATGAATTTGGATCTGATTATCTTGAAGTTAAAGGCCCAAATAGGTATAAGGGTCCTGTGTTTAAACCTTATCAGGAGCTATCCGTAGTCTCAAGGTAGTGAGGGTTTTCTAAAGGTCCAAGTAACAATTATTAAGGTCATGGTAATTAGGTGCAGCAATTAAAAATTCATCCATATTATGTAAAACATAAAATTGTGGTCATCACTCTCTCACAGGGTCTACTGCTTGAACAACTTATATTTAGCAAAGACTAGGGCTGTTGGCCATACCTTGGGGAAGAACCTTCCATTGAAATCTCTGCATAGGGCCGTGGAAATTAATGCAAGGGAGACTAAAGGCAAAATAGGGTCTATCCTCAGGATGTAAAGGAATGGTAAAAAAGCAAACTTTTAAGTCAATAACCATTTTACAATAGTTTTGGGAATAGCCATTGGTGTGGGAATTCGAGGCAGTAGTGCTCCCATCAGGCACATAACTTTATTACTGGCACACAAATATTGTAAAAGATGCCGCTTGTCTGATTTTTTCTTGATAACAAAAATAGGAGTAATCCATGGTGAGGTTGAGGGCTCTACATGGCCGGCTGCCAGCTGTTCCTGCACTAACATGGAGGCAGCCTTCAATTTTTTGGGGAGGTAAGGGGCCACTGATCCACCCACACAAGAGTCTGAGTCTCCCAAATAATTTTATCTGCATGGGGTACAGGAGGATCAGGAACCGACACTAAAAATTAGAATACCCAAGTCCATATGTATTTGTTTTTTTATGGGTTTTATAGTCCCCACCAGTCCTTGTCTCAGTCTCACAAGGCCTGTAGCAGGGACAAAATTTATACAAAGCATTTGATGAGTCACCATGGAATTGGGACTGGCAAGAATGACTTCCATTTGACTCAAAATATCTCTGCCCCATAGGTTAACAGGGAGGTCAGGAACAATGAAAGGAGTGACAGTCACCTTATTACCCTCTTTATCAGTAAAGCTAAGAGCCCTAGAACTGACATGGGGATTTTTTGACTCTTAACCCTTTTAGGTCATTCAAGGATGGGGTGATGGGCCAACCTGATGGCCAGTATTTGTGAGAAATAATTGTGGCATCAGCTCCAGTATCTAGAATTCCTTGGAATTCCTTTTTTTCAATAAGTAAGGTAAGGGTGGGTCTATTGTGAGAAATGGGCTGAACCCAATATACATCAGAGGAGCCGAGGGAGGCTGTCCCCCATTGTATGTTTGGGCGGTGGAAGTGCCTCCTGAATCCAAGGGAAAGAATATTAATTGTGCAAGTCTTGTTCCTGCTGGGATGGCCGCAACTCCATTAATAGCTGTTGCTAGTATTTTTATTTCTCCAGTGAAATCATTATCATTAATGCCAGGGAAGACCTGAACACCATTTAAGGTAGCAGAGGCTCTTCCAAGAATAAGGGCACTCGTATGAGATGAAGGGGGACCCATAATTCTAGTGGGTATTATCTGGTGCCCTTGCATTGAGTCTAATATTGTATCTGTGGTGGCACAGAGGTCCAATCCTGCGCTGCCTGGGGTGGCTAGTTGGAGGGAGGCAATTGTGGGGAAGAATTTTGTGGTAGGTTTGGAGTTTGGAAGGGAATAAACCTTATTGCCCCTGGTTTTGTCCTGGGGGAGGTCGTGGCCAGGGGCTGGCCCCGCAGGGGGTTTCCTGAGAAGCAGGAAGAAATAGGCTGTCTGAGGCCATTTGTCTTAGATCTACACTTACTGGCCCAGTGATGACATTTACCACATCTAGAACAAAGGGTAGCTGGGGGCGGTTTAGCCCCAGTTTGAGGAGACGATATTCCTAGGATTTGTTTGTCTTTCAGACACTTGCGTGCAAAATGGCCAGGTTGTTTACAAGTAAAGCAAGTACATGAGCCAGGATTGTGAAAGGCCTTGGTAAAGGGGGCATGTAGGGCGAGACCCATGGCATGGGCTGCACCCACCCCTGCACAGAGTCTAATAAAGTCAGAAAGTTTCCCTTTTTCCTTATCTGGTCGAAGAACATCCTGACATGCCGGGTTGGCGTTTTCAAAGGCAAGATGTTTTACAAAAGTTCTTTTGCTTTCGCTTGGTCCAAGCAAGCATTCTGCATCTAGGTTAAGCCGGGGAACAAGGTTTCTATAAGGGTCGTTGGGTCCTTGTCAAATTTTTGCCAAAGAAGTGGTAGCCAAGCCAGTTTGAGGGAGGCATCTCCAAGCATGTAAGCAAGCCATCTGAATCTGCGCCAAAATTCCAGCAGGGAAACGTGCCTATTTAGTTTTAGTGTCAAATGGTGCATAGCCCACTAGCTTAACATAAGTTCAGGATTTAGAGGAGGCCTTAGTTAATTTTTTTTGAGCAGTTTCCTGACAGTGCTCCTCGAAATCTGCATTCCATAACAGGAAATCTCCGGCACTGAGGGTAGCTCGGTCTAAAAATTTCCAATCATTGCGAGTAAGCCATTGTGCGCTGTGGCTTTCTAATAAAGTCAACTTGTAGGGCACAGTGGGGCCATTGTGAGCACAAGTCTTTTTATGTTTTTCAAGAAAACGCAGGCTTAATTTTTTTGTAGACACTCTGGGTTCCTTCCTGCCTAGGGGTGAACTCCTCATCCTCTGAGTCCTGATCTCCTTGATCCATT
Organism: Callospermophilus lateralis; assembly: GCF_048772815.1. Taxonomy (NCBI): domain Eukaryota; kingdom Metazoa; phylum Chordata; class Mammalia; order Rodentia; family Sciuridae; genus Callospermophilus; species Callospermophilus lateralis. The sequence continues at coordinate 8,058,503 of NW_027515276.1, read as the reverse complement.
TCCCCCACTTCCTCCTCTTGATCCTCGTCTAAGTCTTTGACCTCAGCCTGGGCAGGCTTATCTATCTGACTGCGGGTGACTGGGAAGGCGAGAACAGGCTGATGGAGTGGCTTAGCCTTTGTATTAGACCGCCGTGGGCCAGCTTGCATTGACTCCGTGCCTAAGGCTAATGAACAGAGCTCAGAGTCTAGGGATCTTAATTCTTTTAAAAGTTTGATCTGTTCCCGTCTATGTTGGAGAGACTCTCACAAGGGAGCCAGGCTAGGCAAGGGAAGTGGGGAAAAATATCTGGGTTGCATTTTGCTCCTGAAAGGCTGGAGCACAAAAGGCAGGAGGGATATAGGAGGTAGGTAGATGTGTAAGTCCTATAGGCTGTGGCAGGGTCCTGAGAGGTGGCGCATCTTCTGAATGGTAGCTTGCTGCTTCCTTCTCCAAGGTAGCCTCCGTCCCAGGGGTCAATGTGTCTCTGGGATTTAAAACTCGATAAAGGTGTTTCATAACCATTGGAGCCTTATTCATTAGGGTGGTATTTTGAGGGGGACTAGGAAGGTTCCCAGGGTCCTGGGGAGACTGAGAAGGGTCAATGTCTATACTAACTGATGGGCATGCCGTGGGGAGACGAGAGGTGTTTTGCATAGTCTCTTCTCCAATCCTGACAAGTTGTAAGGTACCATTGTCAAAGGGTGAACTTTTAAGAATTTCATTAATTAAGTTCCAGTAAGAAAAGGTGGGAACTGGCACTTTTTCTGGGCCAAAGGTTTCATAATAATCTTTTAAACAGTCTCTTACTCTAAGCCATCTTTTGCCATCAATGGTCACTTCAATGTGAAACCATGGACACAATTCTCCTATGTATTAGAAGAAAAATTTTAAGTCCTTTTTCTTAACACGCACCCCCCATGTCTTGAAGGACTCCTTGAGGCCTGACAAAAACAAATCATGTGACGAAACTGCTTGTCCCATGGTGGGTCACTCACCGTGCGTCATCCCCACTCTCCTCCTGGATCTGTCTCTTTGTGGTGTCTGCTGTGGCAATCGCGAGCTCCACTTGATGAAGTCTTCCAGGAGGACGGGGTTCCCAATCAGTCAAAGGCTCGAGCCCCAGTCAGTGGGTGCCAGTAGTCACGGCTGGAAAGACACATCAACAGGGGCAGTGAACCTTGATGCGGAGGAATGAAGGGACAAGAGACACGAGAGATGACAGCAAGACAGGAGTTCTGATCAAGCTGCAAACTTTTATTTTTCACACAGGGGCATTTATATGCTGGAGATGGGAAAGCTCTCTTATCCAAAGTTCCTGGATGTCTTCACAAGGTGAGATAAACTCAGGATGTTTCAGGAATACAGATGGCAACAGGATGTCTCAGAGACACAGTTGGCTACAGGATGTCTCCCAGACAGGATGTCTCCATGGGGGCTGTTTCTTGTAAGTGTCAGGCTATTCTTTGAAGGTGAATTCCTTCTACGCCTGACAGTCAGGGATTCAGTATTTCAAATGGAAAATTGGAAAAAGAATCCAATGTGTATTCAGAACAATGCCTTGACATTACCTTCATCCCATGTAAGACACAATTAGAGGAGAAGAGTTAGAAAATCTGTGAATACACATCTGGAATGGAAAATGCTCAGGAGTTCACAACCTTGGAGGTGGTATAGGAGTTTCCAAAAGTCAGGGACAGGGTAAAAACTCCACAAACATGGAGCTCTGCCGGCCTAAATATTTCTTGAGAAACTTCATCTGAGGTTGTTTTTAGGAGCTTTAGCTTCCTTTATAGTGAGACTATCAAAGCTGGGTCAGCATCTATGTGACCTAGAGGACATTGTTTCTTATTTTCCAATGAACATGAGGCAGCAGTGCTGAATTCTCTCTTTGTAGGGAAACTGTGGCCACTGGTGGCTAAGTGTCTCCCAGGGTGGAATGTGAAGCCATTGGTGATCCTCCAATTTTTGTGGTGTTTCTTGCAGCTGCACTGGGAGTTTGATATTTGCTTCACAAAATACAAGAAGTTCAACTGGGACACAGTGATGGAGGGAGTTCTGTCACGTGTGGTGGGTAAGGGTCTGCAGGAGAATGCACCAACAAGGCTTCTATCCCACATAGCTTGCCCTCTTGACCATAGCAATCTGATTGTAAACATTGCCCTGAATCCTCTCCATATAACAAGATGCCTTTACATACAAGGATCTGGGGCTTGTACCATGTCAGTCACAAACCATTTGGAAGCGAAGGGCAGATGCAGATGACCCGACCACAGATGTTTTAACACACACCAGCACACCACTGCTCTAGGCCGACTACTCAGCAGGCTCCAAATTACTGGCATTTCCGTTCTACACCATTTTCATGAAACCCAGTCAATCAAGGCACTGTCTGGTACACTGATGGTCATCAATAGGACATCCAAAGGTTCTCCAGGTCCACCTGGTCATGGGAATGTCAAAAATTTAAAGGTATTTATCTAGCCATTTTTCAAGGGTGAACTTGGAGGCACTGTGGGTTTCAATTTATTCAGGAATGATTAAATGGAGAGGAAGCTCATTTCAATGAAAGCTCTGGAGAACTATCACACGCAAGGCTTCCCAAAGACAGGCCAAAAGGTCCCATGAAGCCAGACCTATTGAGGTCTACAATTTGAGGTCCATATGTGTTTTGACTTGAAACTATGGCTGCCAAGTCTTTAAGAATAAAATCATGTGATATCCTTCCCAAGATTCCCAGTGCTCTGTGGAAAACCAACCTGGGCATAGATCCCAGTTTCCAAGGGCGACTCTCATGCATGGCCTCCTAAAATCCCAACACAATACAAGGCAATACTTCTTTGAGGTAAGTTCCAGAACTCAGTCTCTAAGGAGAATCACACCAGTGTTCAAGCCCAGGTGGACCCAGTCATCTATTCCAAGCACCACACAAATGACCGCAATTAAAATCAAGACACTCCCACATGGCCCTCATTTTCTTCCATATAGACACTCATCATAACCTCTGGCTGGAGGTTTCCATGAGGGGCACAGCCTAAGACAGTGTCCAAAATAAGCTCCCTTGCATCCATTTGCCTAAAGTCAGTGTGGCCGGGACATCCTTCCTGTGAACCAGGAGTGTTCAAAGAGGCCTGCCGTTAATATTGCTCTTATTCTCAATTTTGAGGCCTACTGACTGTGGTGTTTAGATTCTTTATGTTAATTGGAGTCATGAGAAAACCCAAGAACCTATGGTCTAGTGTCTGCAGGGCTTTGAAGAACTCATTTGACCCAAAGGATCCATATTCTCAATGATGGAAGTCAGAAACCTTACAGAGGAAGGCGAGAAACTTCATCCAAAATGACTGCTCTTTTGGCTTTTTGATTTGCATGCACACATGGGATTTTTCTTTAGATCCATCAGGTGCTGAGAATCTAAGCCACAGCCTCACACAGGGCCAAGAGGCTGATTCAGACACATCCCTTTCCAAAGCAATTAAGAAAGAGCCACAGGTAATGTTTATACATTTCCATTTGAAAACTGTTTTCTTCAGGCTTCAAAAAGGCATAGCCTGAGGCAAAGACCTTCCTGACATTCAGGGCAACAGAAGGATATGTAAGCAAAAGGCCCAAAGCGGGGTTTTTCCATTGAGACTTTCCTGGTCACACTGATATCTGAGTTTTCTGAGATGCTCATCATTTCCTTCAGCTCTCTAGTACATGGCCGTATCACAGAGCATGGAGGTGGTTCATATCTTGGACACAATACCATGAGCGTATTCTGGAGGTTGCCCATAATTCAGGTAGAGAACAGGAACTTAAGAAGATATTAGGTGTTGCCCATCCATTAGGCAAGCCGCAGACCATTCATAAATTGGGCAGAATGAATGCTGGGAAGATTTCTACTAGAAAGGACACATGTATTTATGCATTCTCTTTTCTATTGTCTACAACCATGGACACAGTGGGATACACAGATATAGAAAGACTAGCCTTGTCAAACGACTTACTAGAATCAGTTCACACCAAACCAAACAAACCGACTTTCTTACCTATTCTCAGAACATGAGACAAAACCACAAACCAATACCCACACCCACACCCACACAGACCCCCAAGTACGTCTGTGACAATACGGAGTGTCGTTTGATGGTGGGCCATAAGAAATTCCCTCATAATGGGCTGTCCTGTCTCAGATCTAGTCTCTGTGGCTAACTTTGTGAATCTGTAAGGAGCCAGTGGTGAGCCACTATCTGCTTTCTCAGGAAAGGCCCCTCTTCAGACCTTCCTGGCATTTGGCCATCCTCACATAAGTAGGTACCAAGAAAGACTGACTCTGTCTTTGGTAAATCCGAAAAATTTTGACCACTGGGACTGTGACTGGGACTGGCTCTGGATGCCTGGCTTTCTGGATCCCAAGTTCAGAGAATTCCATCACCAAGGAAGTGAGGTGAGGTCACTTCCTTCAGGAACTGAATGAGGTCCATACCTTGGCAACCACTTTGTCCTAACAGTTGCTTCCAAGGGTCCCATGAGATGGAGGCTGCACCTACTTACTCTGACATTTTCACAAGTTAGAATGGTATAAAACCATAGGCACCCAGGAACAGCTCTCCACACAGGCCTGGTTTGCTGCATCTTCTTTACATTAAGAAGAGAGAGGCTGATTCTGACACAACCCTTCATCCTGACCAGGTTGTTTGCAATGAAAGATGACTTTTGCTCTCTGAGGTCCTTAATAGCTTCCTACATCTTCTCCAGGGATCATATTTAATGACCTTTGAGGTTCTCAGCAGGTGAAAGATCCCTTAATTTCTGTCTTGTAAGACCAACTCTGTCCCTGCTCTTCTGTAAAGTTAGATTGAGGGAAGAGTGTATGGTTAGGGTTAATAACATGTTCAATCTGTGTTAGGAACTATTCTGCTGGATGAATAATGTTATTGGGAACCTACGATATTTATAAGAATATGTAGGTGAAATATATGTATGAAAACAGAAATCTAAGATTTGAAACCCTGAAGGGCATTGGGCCCTTCATTGGTATACTTAGTGTTGACTTACTTTCTGCACAGATGTCTCAGATAAATCCATATAAAATTTCATAGGACCTTGTACATTGGATGATTGAATGTGGAAGAGAACATCCAGTCAAAAAGGGATAGTAGGTAAGATTAGGAAGATAGTTGGTAGGTTTTGGAAAGAGAGTGAGTATAGGATTTGGAAAAAAAACTTCTTTAGCAATAGGGTTTTAGTTAGAGGGTGAAGGTAAATGTCAGCACATATGAAGATTCAGTCACAATGATGAACTTTGGAAAATATGTAGGAAATCAGATAATAATAGAGACATTACAAAATCAGGGAAAGTACAAAGTGAGTGATAGGATTAGACATTTTGAACAGGGTTGAGTTTGAATATATAATCTTAGGAAGAAACAAATATGTAGTCACCAATAGGATTGACATTTGAGAGCATTAGGCAATGTGGACATGGATGTTTTTAGTAATCCCTGTTCACTTTCCTTTTAGGCTTTGTACAATCATAAGTGTAACCTTTGCATTTTGTGTCCAAAATATTACTGTGATAAAATGTATATGTAGATTGCGTGACATTAGTATTTCTTCCAGCATTTCTGGGAGCAATGTTTTGAAGTCCTATAAATTAGTATTGGTGTTACAAAGAGGTGTACACTGTGTCTATGAATATAGAGATAGTGCATGAATAGACCACATTGTGAATCAATAATATAACTGGTCCCACTTTAAATAATAGATTGAATTCATATCTGAAAATATATAAGAAATCTTATATCGATATACCATCATTCATTCCAACCAGCAATACATCTAATGGTAATATTAGGGTTATGATTTATCACGAAGTGTCTTTGAGTTTTGCTTCAAAAGTGATCATGGAAATCGAAAATAATGTGTTTGGAAAGAAGTCTCATGAAAAGACCCATCAAAAACATGGAGGAATACATGTGTTCTGTAGAATAAAGTGATTGAAAGTGAACAAAATGCCTATAAATTTGCAAAATTTGGATGAAATATATTTGCTATGATGAGCATAAACTGAAGAAATAGTAATGTACCAGTGTTGAATAAAATAAATGTCAAAATGCACAACATGTCCCATAGGAATCTACTTGTATTGATGTTAAACTGGTTCAGTTACTGTGGAAATATTAGGATTTGTATGCACCTTTCACTGAAGATAGTTTTCAGTACTAGGAAACAAATATGTATTTCAGGTGAATGAATAATTTTGAGAATACTCTTGTGGAAATTTGATTATAAATACACATACTTGAATATGAATGAGTTTAGGGAGTGTATAACAAGACATATATTTCATATTTTGAAAAATCTGGAGAGTGTGTATATATATATATATATATATACATACACAAACACACAGACATTAAAAATAGCATAATATATTCCAATTGAAATTCACCATGAAATATATGTCATCTACAGATCCAAATGTATTTATTTTATTGAATATGGATTTATGTATAATGTTGTTAAACAAGGAAGCTCACTCATAGATTGAATTTTCAGTTCCAACAGCTTTTAGGAGGAGTGATCTCTTACAATTTGTATCTGCCAAGTCAGTCACCTCACAAGAATGTACGTGTGGTATCAGGTAAGATTCTATAATTGCATGTAAAAATACATGTGCTGAATAGGATACAGAGAAAGGGATGCCTTGACATTACAATCACGGAGACTAAGGCACAATTAGAGGAGAAGAGTTAGAAAATCTATGAATAAATATCTGGAATGGAATATGCTCAGGAGTTCACAACCTTGAAGACGGAAGAGGAGATTTCAAAAGTAAGGGACAGGGAAAACAGTCCACAAACATGGAGCTCTGGTTCCCTAAATCCTTCTTGAGAAACTCATTCTGAGTTTGGGCACTTGAAATATATGTTGTTGTCGGGAGATTTAGCTTCCATTGTAGTGAGACAATCAAAGCTGTGTCTGCATCTATGTTACCTCGAGGACATGGTTTCTTATTTTCCACTGAATATGTGGCAGCAGTGCTGAATTTTCTTTAGTAGGTAAACTGTGGCAACTGGGGGATAAGTGTATCCACATGTGGACTGTGAGGCCATTTGGTCATCCTCCACTTTTCGTCGTGTTTCTTGCTGCTGCACTGGGATTTTGGTATTTGCTTCATGATATACAAAGAATTCAACTGTTACCCGGTGCGTGAGTGAGTTCTGTCACTTTTGGTAGGTCAGGGTCTGCAGGAGAATGCACCAACCAGGCTTATATCCCACATGACTTGCCCCCTTGACCATAGCAATCTGATTCTAAACATTGCCCTGAATCCTGTCCATATAACAAGATGCCTTTACATACAAGGGTCTGCTGGCTGCACCATGTCAGTCACAAGCCATTTGGAAGCCAATGGAAGATCCACATGGCCCCACCACAGTTGTTTTATTGCACACCTGCCCAGCACTGCTGTAGGCCCACCTCTCAGCAGGCTCCAACTTCCTGGTATCTCTGTTCTGAACAATTTTTATGAAAACCAGTCAATCAAAGCACTGTCTTGTAATCTCATGATCAGCCACAGGATATCCAAAGATTCTCCAGTGCCACCTGGTCATGGAAAGTTTAAAAATTTCTTGGTATTTATCTACCCATTTTTCAAGGTTGAAGTTGGAGGCACTGTGTGTTTCATTTCATTCTGGAACTATTAAATGGTTAGGAAGCTCATTTCAATGAAATCTCTGCAGAAGTCTCACAGGCAAGGCTTCCCAAACAGTGGCCAAATGATCACATGAATTCAGGCCCATTGGGATCTACATTGTGACATCCATGTGTGTTTTGACTCTCATATGTGGCTGCCAAGTCTTTCAGAATAAAATCATGTGGTAAGCTGGCTGAGATTCCCAGTGCTCGGTGAACAGCCACCCTGGGCCTAGATCTCATTTTACAAGGGTGATTCTCATGTGAATCCTCCTAAAATCCCAACACAATTCATGGCAATACGTCTCTGAGGTGAGGTCCACAACTCAGTCTCTAAGGGGAATCACAACAGAGTTAAAGCCAAGTTGGACGCAGTCATCTATTCCAACGGCCACACATGACCACAATTAAAACCAAAACACTCCCACATGGCCCTCATCTTCTTCCATATGGACACTCATCATTACCTCTGGCTTGAGGTTTCCATGAGGGGCACAGCCCAAGACCGTGTCCAAAATATCCTCCATTGCCCCTAATTTGCCTAAAGTCAGGGTGTCCTGGACACTCGTCCGGGGAACCAGGAGTGATCAAATAGGCCTGCTATTAATATTGCTTTGCTCCTCCAATTTGAGGCCTACTGACTGTCAGGTATAGATTCTTTATGTGATTTGGATTCTGGAGAAAACCCAAGCACCTATGGGATAGCCTCTAAAGGGCATTGAAGAACTCATTTGATCCAAAGGTTCCTATTCTCACTTGATGGAGGTCAGGAACCTTACAGGGGAAGGCGAGAGACTTCTTCTATAATGACTGCTGTTTTGGCCAATTTAGTTTTGGATGCAAACATGGGATTTTCTTTACATCCATCATGTGCTGAGAATCTAAGCCAAAGCCTAACACAGGACCTAGAGCCTGATTCAGACATATCCCTTTCCAATGCAATTAAGCAAAGAGTCACAGGTGATGCCCATTGATTTCCATTTGAAAACTGTTTTCTTTAGGCTTCCCAAAGGGGTGGCCAGAGGCAAAGACCTTCCTGACATTGAGGGCAACAGAACAATAGGTAACCAAAGCAGTATTTCTCCACTGAGACTTTCCTGATTACACTGATATCTGAGTTTTCTGAGTTGCTCGCCATTCCCTTCAGCTATCCAGTACATGGCCATGTCACAGAGCTTGGTGGTGGTATACATCTTGGACACAAAACCATGAGCCTATTCTGGAAAGTGGCCAGAATTCAGAAAGAAAACAGGAACTTAGGAAGATATCAGGGGTTGCCCATCAATAATGCAAGCCACAGTCCATTCATAAATGGGAAGTATGAATCCGGGGAAGCTTTCTACTAGACAGGACACATCCATTGAAGCATTCTCTTTTCTAATGTCTACAACCCCTGACACAGTGGGATACACAGACCTAGAAACACTCGCCTTTTCAAACGACTTACTAGAATCAATTAACTCCAAACAAAACAAACTGCCTTTCTTACCTATTCTCAGAACATGAGACAAAACCACAAACACACACCCACACCCACAAATGCACCTCCTTCCCCCAAGTAGGTCTGTGACTATCCGCAGTGTCCTCTGACTGGTGGGCCATACTATGTTTCCATGAAATGGCCTGTTCTGTCTCAGATCTGTTCTCCTTGTCCAACTCTGTGAAATTGACAGGAGCCAGCGGTGAGCCACAACCTGGTTTCTCAGGAAAGGGCCCTCTTCAGAGCTTTACTGGCATTTGGCCATCCTCACATCAGTAGGTACCAAGAAAGACTGACTCTGTCCTTGGTAAATCCAAACAAGTGAGATCACTGGGACTGGGACTGGGACTGGCTGTGGGTGCCTGGCTTCCTGGACCACATGTTCAGAGATTTCGAACACCAAGGAAGTGAGGTGAGGTCACTTCCTTCAGGAACTGAATGAGGTCACTGCCTTGGCAAACACATTGTCCTAATTGTTGCTTCCAAGGCCCCATGAGATGGAGGCTGCCCCTACTTCCTGTGACACTTTCACAAGTTAGAATGGTATATCATCCATAGGCATTCCAGAGCAGCTCTCCACACTGGCCTGTTTTGGTCCATCTTCTCTACATTAAGAAGAGAGAGGCAGATTCAGACACAACCCTTCATCCTGACCAGGTTGTTGGCCATGGAAGTTGACTCTTACTCTCTCAGGTCCTTCATAGCTGCCTACATCTTCTACAGGGATCATTTCTGCATGGACGTTTGAGGTTCTCAGCGGGTGGAAGATCCCCTAAATTCCTGTATTGTAAGACCAACTCTTTCCCTGCTCTTCTGTAAAGTTAGATTGAGGGAACAGTATATGGTTAGGGTTAATAACATGTTCGATTTGGGTTAGGAATTGTTCTGCTGTATGAATAATGTTATTGGGAACCTGCGATATTTATAAGACTATAGAAGTGAAATATAAGTATGAAAACAGAAATGTTCTAAGGTTGTATGGTAATTCTAGGCTTAAAATAAAAACATGTTGGAGATTTATGTGTATCATTTGTGTTGTATAATTGGACTTGTTATCAAAAAGATATGTACAGTTACATGTTACTTTTTACACTTAGATAAAATTTAAAATTATTTTTAAGTTAATGAGAGCCTAATCTCTGTGAAGGTTTTATTGTAAAACACAAAGGTAAAATGCCCATTCATTTCCATGTGAAAACTGTTTTCTTCAGGCTTCAGGAAGGAGTAGCCTGAGGAAAAGATGTTCCTGATATTCAGGGCAACATAACAATAGGTAATCAAAAGGCCCAAAGCAGGGTTTCTCCACTGAGACTTTACTGGTCACACTGATATCAGAGTTTTCTGAGATGCATTCCCTTCAGCTATCCAGTACATGGCCATGTCACAGAGCTTGGAAGTGGTACATATCTTGTAAACAAAACCATGAGCCTATTTTGGAGAGTGGCCAGAATTCAGGAAGGATACAGGAATGTAAGAAAATAATAGGTGTTGCCCAATGATAAGGCAAGCCACAGTCCATTTATAAAATGGGCAGGATGAATGCTTGGAAGTTTTCTCTTTGACAGGACACACCCATTGAGGCATTCTCTTTTCTAATGTCTACAACCATGGACACAGTGGGATACACAGACATAGAAACACTCGCCTTGTCAAAGGACTAACTAGAAACAGTTCACTCCAAACCAAACAAACCCCCTTTCCTAACTATTCTCAGAACATGAGAGAAAACCACAAACCCACTCAAACACCCACGAAGTCACCTCCTTCCCCCAAGTAGGTCTGAAACTATCCAGAGTGTCCTCTGACTGGAGGGCAATACTATGTTCCCCAGAAATGGCCTGTCCTGTCTCAGATCTGGTCTCCTGGGTCAACTCTGTGAAGTTGTCAGGAGACAGCAGTGAGCCTCTAACTTCTTTCTCTGGAAGGGCCCCTCTTCAGAACTTTCCTGGCATTTGGCCATCCTCACATCACTAGGTACCACAAAAGACTGACTCTGTCCTTGGTAAATCCAAACAAGTGAGACCACTGTGATTGGAGCTTGGACTGGGTCTGGATGCCTGGCTTCCTGGAACCCAAATTCGGAGAGTTCCATCAACAAGGATGTGAGGTGAGGTCACTTCCTTCAGGAACTGAATGTGGTCACTGCATTTGCAACCACTTTGTCCTAACATTTGCTTCCTAGGGTCTCATAATATGGAGGATGCCCCTACTTCCTGTGACACTTTTACAAGTTCGAATGGTATAGAAACAATAGGCACCTGGGAACAGCTCTCCACACAGGCCTAGTTTGGTCAATCTTCCCTACATTAAGAAGAGAGAGGATGATTCAGACACATGCTTTTAACCTGACCGGGTTGTTTGCCATGGAAGATGACGTTTGCTCTCTCAGGCCTTTCATAGCTGCCTGCATCTTCTCCAGGGATCATATCTGCATGGACCTTTGAGGTTGTCAACAGGTGGAAGGTCCCCTACACCCCTGTATTGTAAGACCAACTCTGTCCCTGCTCTTCTGTAAAGCTGGATTGAGGGAAAAGTGTATAGTTAGGATTAATAACATGTTCGATTTGTGGTAGGAATCATTCTGTTGGATGAATAATGGTATTGGGAACCTGCAATATTTATAAGAATATACAGGTGAAATGTAATTATGAAAACTGAAATCTAGGTAAGATTTGAAGACCAGAAAGGCATTGGGCCCATGATTGGGATACTTATCTTTGAATTATGTTGTGCACAGATGTCTCAGATAAATCAATATACAATGGCATAGGACCTTGTACCTTGGATGATTGATTGTTGAAGAGTTCATCCAGTCAAAAAGGGATAGTCGGTAGGATTAGGTAGATAGTCGGTAGGTTTAGAAAAAAGAGTGAGTATAGTATTTGGACACAAAGTTCTTTAGCAATAGGGTTTTGGATAAAGAGTGAATGTAAATGTCAGCACATGTGAAGAATCAGTCACTATGATGAACTGGGGAAAATATGTAGGAAAAGAGATATCAATAGAGACATTAGGAAATCAGACAAAATATAAAGTGAGTGATAGGATTAGACATTTTCAACATGGTTGAGGTTGAATATATAATCTTGGGAAGAAACAAATATGTACTCACTAATAGGATTGACATTTGAGAGAATTAGGCATCCAAGACATGGATGTTTTTAGTAATCCATGTTCACTTTCCATTTAGGCTTCGGGACAATCCTAAGTGTGACCTTTGCATTTTGTGTCCAGAATATTACTGTGATAAAATGTATATGTAGATCAGTTGACATGAGTCTTTCTTCCACCATTTCTGTGAGCAAAATTTTGAAGATATACAAATTATTATTGAGGGTACACAGAGGTGTACCCTGTGTCTATCAATATAGAGACAATGCATGAATAGACCATACTGTGAATAAATAATATAACTGGTTCCACTTTAAACAATGGATTGAATTGATATTTGAAAGTATACAAGAAATCTTATACTGATATACAATCATTCATTCCCACCAGTTTTACATCTAATGGTAATATTAGGTTTACGGTTTATCATGACGGGTGTGTGAGTTTTGCTTCAAAAATGATAATGGAAATCAAAAATAATGTCTTTGGAAAAAAGTCTCATGAAAGGAGCAGTCAAGAAACGTGGAGGAATACATGTGTTCTGAAGCAGGAAGTGATTGAAAGTAAAACAAATGCGTATAAATTTGCTAAATTGTGAATGAAATATACATACTATGATGTGCATAAACTGGACAAATAGTAATGTACCAGTGTTGAATAAAAATGAACGTCAAAATACAATTATATCCCATAGGAATCTTCTTGCATTTATGTTAAACTGGGTCAGTTACTGTAGAAATATTAGAATTTTTTTTTGGTGTTATAATACAATTTATTTTAGCACTAGCATGCCACAGAATGTCGAGGAAAGAGCAATGGATTTTTAGTTATCGCACTAGTAATCTATCATTAAATGACTATTTTGGGGAGTCTAGAAATTACATAAGGCTATGTAACATTTTTTTTTTATTTAGCATTCATAAAAACTTAGAATTTTGGTAATATTTCTACTTTTTAATTTTTTTTTTATTTTTTCAGTTGTTGATCGACCTCATTTTATTTATTTATATGCGGTGCTGAGAATATAACCCAGTGCCTCACACATGCTAGCCAAGCATGTTACCACTGAGCCAGACACCCAGACCCTCCACATTTATCTTATAATCAAACACTCCTCTCCCTCTTCTTTACTCACTTTCTTCCTCATTTCCCCCCTTCTCTCTCTTCCTTTTTCATTTTCCCTCCATAGGAGTTTTTCTCTCATGTCATTACAAACAGTAATATGCTATGAAATTTACATTTAAGAATTTTTTTATAGTCATTCTTTTTTCTTGAGAAAATTTAATAATTATAATAACCTATAGATATATTACAATACATTTATTATACATATGTATCTATATTCATGCATATGTATTACATATGATATATATACATATATATTTAAAAGTACTTTGATTAGCCTGTTAGAAATAATATAGACTAAGTCTTTCTTAATTTTCAAGTCTTCTAGAATTAACAGCTTACAGTGAAAATCAAATAAACCTATTTAAGTAAACAGGTATCATTCTTATTTATCAATACTTATCATTTAAGTTTTTATATTACATTAAGCTGTGATATGGCATATTAACTCTTATGAATTAGTGAAATTTTATTTGAACAACCTTTTATTTAAGGACCATATACACTGACATTTTAAATGGCTTTCGTGTGATTTTAATTTCTATCAATTGCATATTTATTGCCAAATACTTATTTTATTAATTTTCATATTCATGATTGATATAAAGTCAATTGTTTAATTCTTCTTGTAAGTAGTTACTTATTACAGTAATAATTCTACATCTTTATAAGAAAAATGGTACAAAGATATTTTCATGCAAAATTAAGAATAATTGCATGCTCTAAATGTTTCATTGTTGATACATATAATAAAGAGCTTTTGATGAGTCTCTTCCCCAGTAAAACATAAAATGCAAAGATATAGTTGGGTATGTATGTCCAAATAAAGATAAGGAAAAATACACATTATCAGCTACAAACTATCAAATAAAAGATGAAAAGAACAATCCAACACATTGCACGAACTTGTCAGATGAGGTAGCCTAAGACTAGACCTGGTCCATGACAAAATATTCACGAAAAAAAATGAAATATGAAAAATATAGGAAATGATATGAATTTTTCATGAAGGTAGGTGGATTATCCTTTAATCTCAATATATGTTCATTTTCAAAAGCCAGTTTTCTGGTAAAATAAATTTGTGATATTTACAACTACACAAAACAAACTTTCTGCTTATCAAAATGAATGCATCTCAACTCCTTTTTAGCTGATTTCTTCCCACTCAATTTTAAACCTTTGTTTATTTATTTTTATTGGTTTTTCAAAACATTACAAAGCTCATGATATATCATCTTTCATACATTTGACTGAAATGGGTTATGAACTCCCAATTTTCCCCAAATACGAATTGCAGAATCACATCAGTTACACATTCACATTTTTACATAATGTCATATTAGTGACTGTTGTCCTCTGCTACCTTTATTATCCCCTACTATCCCCCCTCCCCTTTCATCCTATCTTCCCTCTCTTCCTCATCTGCTTTTTCACTTCTCTCTATTGTTCCCGCCTTTCCCCTCACAACGTCTTATATGTAATTTTGTGTAATAATGAGGGTCTCCTACCATTTTCATATGCTTTCCCTTCTCTCTCCCTTTCTCTCTCCCACTTGTCTTTGTTTAATATTAATCTTTTCCTCATGCTCTTCCTCCCTGTTCTATTCTTAGTTACCCTATTTTTATCAAAGCAGACATTTGGCATTTGTTTTTTTAAGGATTGGGTAGCTTCTCTTAGCATAATCTGCTCTAATGCCATCCATTTCCCTGCAAATTCTATGATTTTGTCATTTTTTAGTGCTGCATCCATCGTGTATAGATGCCACATTTTTTTTTATCCATTCATCTATTGAATTGCATCTAGGTTGGTTACACAGTCTAGCTATTGTGAATTGTTCCACTATGATCATTGATGTGGCAGTATCCCTTTAGTACACTCTTTAAGATCCTCAGGGAATAGTCCGAGAAGGGCGATAGCTGGTTCAAATGGTGGATCCATTCCTAGCTTTCCCAGGAATCCCCATACTGCTTTCCATGTTGGCCTCACAAATTTGCAGTCCCACCAGCGGTGTACAAGTGTCCCTTTTACCCACATCCTCGTAAACACTTGTTGTTGTTTGACTTCATAATGGCTGCCAATCATACTGGAGTGAGATGGTATCTTAGGGTGGGTTTGATTTGCATTTCTCTGACTGCTAGATATGGTGAGCATTTTTTCATGTACTTGTTGATTGATTGTATGTCCTCCTCGGTGAAGTGTCTTTTCAGGTCCTTGGCCCATTTGTTGATTAGGTTATTTGTTATCTTATTGATAATTTTTTTGAATTCTTTGTATATTCTGGATATTAGGGCTCTATCTGAAGTGTGAGGGGTTAAAATTTGTTCCCAGGATGTAGGCTCTCTATTTACTTCCCTTTTTGTTTCTCTTGCAGAGAAAAAAAACTTTTTAGTATAAGTAAGTCTCATTTTTTTATTCTTGTTAAGAACTCTTGGGCTATGGGCGTCCTATTAAGAAATTTGGAGCCCGACCCCACAGTATGTAGATCGTAGCCAACTTTTTCTTCTATGAAACGCAGTGTCTCTGATTTTATATCTAGATCCTTGATCCATTTTGAGTTAAATTTTGTGCATGGCGAGAGAACGGGATTCAGTTTCATTTTGTTGCATATGGATTTCCAATTTTCCCAGCACCATTTGTTGAAGATGCTATCCTTCCTCCACTGCATGCTTTTAGCCCCTTTATCAAATATAAGAAAGTTGTAATTTTGTGGATTGGTTTCTGTGTCCTCTCTTCTGTACCACTGGTCCACCTGCATTTTTCGGTACCAGTTCCATGCTGTTTTTGTTACTATTGCTTTGTAGTACAGTTTGAACTCTGGTATCGCTATACCTCCAGATTCACACTTCCTGCTTAGAGTTGCTTTTGCTATTCTGGGTCTTTTATTTTTCGATATGAATTTCATGATTGATTTATCTATTTCTACAAGAAATGCCGTTGGAATTTTGATTGGCATTGCATTAAACCTGTAGAGAACTTTGTGTAATATTGCCATTTTTATGATGTTAGTTCTGCCTATTCATGAACAGGGCACATGTTTCCATCTTCTGACATCTTCTTCTATTTCTCTCTTTAGATTTCTGTAGTTTTCATTATATAAATCTTTCACCTCTTTTGTTAGGTTGATTCCCAAGTATCTTATTTTATTTGAGGATGTTGTGAATAGAGTGGTTTTCCTCATTTCCATTTCAGAAGTTTTTTTTCTGTTATACAGGAATGCATTTGATTTATGCATGTTAATTATATATCCTGCCACTTTTCTGAATTCATTTATTAACTTTAGCCATTTCTTTGTAGACATTTTTGTGTCTGTTAAATATATTATCATGTCATCTGCAAATAGTGATACTTTAAATTCTTCTTTTCCTATTTTTATGCCTTTAATTTCTTTTGTCTGTTTAATTGCTCTGGATAGTATTTCAAGAACTAAATTGAATAGAAGTGGTGATAGAGGGCATCCCTGTCTTGTTCCAGATTTTAGAAGGAATGCCTTCAGTTTTTTCTCCATTTAGGATGATGCTAGCCTGAGGTTTAGCATATATAGCTTTTACAATGTTGAGGTAAGTTCCTGTTATCCCTAGTTTTTATAGAGTTTTGAACATAAATGGATGCAGAACTTTGTCAAATGCTTTTCTGCATCTATCGAGATGATCATATAGTTCTTGTCTTTAAGTCTATTGATGTGGTGAATGGCATTTATTGATTTTCGTATATTGAACCATCCTTGCATCACAGGGATGAATCCTCCTTGATGATGGTGCACAATTATTTTGATATGCTTTTGTACTCGATTTGTCAGAATTTTATTGAGAATTTTTGCATCCAAGTTCATTAGAGAAATTGGTCTGTAGTATTCTTTCTTTGAAGTGTCTTTGTCTGGTTTCGGGTTCAGGGTGATGTTGGCCTCATAGAATGAATTTGGAAGAGCTCCTTCTTTTTCTATTTCTTGAAAAAGCTTGAAAAATATTGATTTTAATTCTTCTTTGAAGGTTTTGTAGAAATCCGCTGTATTCCCATCCGGTCCAGGGCTTTTTTTGGGTTGGCAGTTTTTTGATTGCTTCTTCTATGTCTTCCTTTGTTATTGGCCTGTTTAAATTGTTTGTGTCTTCCTGACTCAATCTGGGCAGATCGTATGACTTAAGAAATTTATCAATATCTTCACAATATTCTATTTTATTGTAATATCGTGTTTCAAAATACTTTCTAATTATCTTCTATATTTCTGTAGTGTCTGTTGTGATATTGCCTTTTTTATCCCACATGTTAGTAATTTGAATTCTCTTTCTTCTTCTCTTCCTTAGCGCGGCTAAGGGCCTGTTGATCTTATTTATTTTTTCAAAGAACCAACTTTTAGTTTTATCAATTTTTTCAACTTTTTTTTTGTTTCAATTTTGTTGATTTCTGCTCTAAATTTAATTATTTCTTGTCTTCTACTACATTTGCTGTTGTTTTGCTCTTCCTTTTCTAGATTTTTGTGGTGTAGTTTAAGTTCATTTATTTGTTTTTTTTTTTTTCTTTTTTTGAGGAAAGAACTCCAAGAAATGAATTTCCCTCTTAAAACTGCTTTCATTGTGTCCCATAGATTCCGGTATGTTGTGTCTGTATTGTCATTTGTCTCTAAGAATTTTTTATCTCCTTCTTTATGTCTTCTGTAACCCATTGGTCATTCAGTAGCATGTTGTTCATTTTCCATGTGATGTAGGATTTTTCCTTCCTTCTTTTCTCATTGATATCCAGTTTCATTCCATTATGATCAGATATGGTGCACGGTATAATCTCCATGCCTTTATATTTACTAAGAATTGCCCTATGGCATAATATATGGTGTATCTTTGAGTAGGATCCATGTGCTGCTGAGAAGAACATGTATCCACTTTATGATGGTTGATACATTCTATATATGTCGGTTAAGTCTAGGTTATTGATTGTGCTGTTGAGTTCTATAGTTTCTTTATTCAGTTTTTGTCTAGAGGATCTCTCTAATGCCGAGAGTGGTGTGTTGAAGTCACCCATAATTATTGTGTTGTAGTCTATTTGACTCTTGAACTTGAGGAGAGTTTGTTTTATGAATGTTGCACCTCCATTGCTTGGTGCATACAAATTGATAATTGTTTTTTTCTTGTTGGTGGATGATTCCTTTTAACAGAATATAGTGTCATTCTTTATCCCTTTTGATTAACTTAGGTTTGAAGTTGATATTATTCCATATGAGTATGGCAAATCCTTGTTGCTTCCGAGGGCCATGTGAGTGTTATGATTTTACCCAACCTTTTACCTTCAGCCTGTGTATGTCTTTTCCAATCATATGAGTCTCCTGAAGGCAGAATATTGTTGGATTTGTTTTTTTGATCCAGGTTACTAGCACATGTCTCTTGATTAGTGAATTTAGGCCATTAACATTTAAGGTTACAATTGAAATATGATTTGTACTTCCAGTCATGTTTATTTATTAATTATATTTTAGTTTGGATAGTTTTTACTTTTTTGGTTACTTTCCTCCCGCTTTACTGAGATACTTCCCACTGTTAGTTTTGGGCACTATTTTTTAACTCTTCTTCTTGTAGTATTTTGCACAAAATGTTTTTCAGTGCTGGTTTTCTGGCTGAGAATTGTTTTAGCTTTTGTTTATCGTGATAGACTTTAATTTCATTGTCAAATCTGAAGCTTAACTTTGCTTTATATGGTATTCTTGGTTGGAATTCTTTTTTTTTTCAGCATTTGAATTACATTGTTCCAGGATCTTCTCACTTTCAAAGAATGTGATGAAAAATCAGTTGTTAACCTAATTGGTTTACCCCTGAATGTAATCTGCCTCCTTTCTCTTATAGCTTTTAATATTCTCTCCTTGTTCTGTATGTTGGCTATCTTCATAATTATATGTCTTGGAGTTGGTCTATTTTGGTTTTGAATGTTTGGGGTCCTGTAGGCTTCCAGGAATTGGCAATCCAATCCATCATTCATCTCTGGGAAGTTTTACAGAATTATTTCATTTAATATGTTGTCCATTCCTTTGGTTTGAATCTCTATGCCTTCTTCTATCCTGATGACTCTTAAATTTGTTTTTTGTTTTTTTATGACATCCCATATCTTTTGAATAAATTCCTGGTGGGATTTAAGCATCTTTTCTGTGTTTACTCAATTCTTTTCAAGTTGATAAACTTTGTCTTCATTATCTGATGTTCTGACTTCTACTTGATCTAGTCTATTTGTAATATTCTCGTTTGAGTTTTTAATTTGGTTTATATTTTCCTGCATTTCTAGGATTACTGTTTAATATTTTTTTTAAGATCTCTATCTCCTGGTAATGCTCATTCTTTGCCATTTGAATTTGTTTGTTTAATTCATTTTCAAAATATACTTTTATTGCTTGGACTTGCTGCCTCATGTCTTCTCTAATATTCCTTTCCATCTGAGTTCGGTATGCCTTGAGTTCTTTCCCTATCCCTGTTTCTGATGCTTCAAGGTCCTCCTGTAGATTTAAGTTGTCCTGCATTGTTTGTACTCCTTTTTTGCCCTTGTTTTTTCATGATGTTCACGTTACTTTCCAGCTCTATTTGATTGCTGTGTGTCTTCTTCATTCTTTAGATTTGTTTTGGTGTTGTATATCTCTGTTGTCTCTCCTTTGTGTTGTTAAACTATGCCTGCTAAAGTGGATTCCACTTGGAAGTAATTCCGAAGGCCGAGCTCCAGTGATGTCACCTCTCTGCTTTGGCGGGCCCCAGGCTCCTTGCCGAGGTGTCCGAATTGGGGGGTGGGACTTGACTGTCTCTGGTTTGTTTCAGTTCTGGGTCACTGGCAGGCGGGCGGTCTCCAGCTGCCCAATTGCGCGGTTGGTCGCCAGCGGGCAGGCGGTCTCCAGCCGCCCAGTCACGCGGGCAGCAGGTGGGCTGTCGCCGTTGGGTTGGCAATCTCTAGCCACGCAGTCTCACGCTTGGTTGCCGGCGGGCGGGAATTCCTCAGCCCCCCAGTCACTCAGGCAGTGGGTGGAATGTCACGTGCAGGCCTGCGGTCTCCAGCCGCCCAGTCACAAGGGCCTGCCTTCTAGTTCTTTGGTTTCTCCTGCTTGTCCTGGTTTCTTTTTCTAGACCAGATTTCCCCTGAGTGATGCCTCTCTGCAGTTCAAACTGTACTCTGTGCCTGCCGTTTGTTGGGTGTGGAGGGTGTCTTTTGGGAACCCAGACACTCTATTGTTTTGATTTTTTCTGCTTGCCCCTCCCCCAGCACTGGCTATACACCTTTCGTTATGGCCACTGATGGTAGGGGGAGTCGAAAGTCAGGTGTCTCTAGTTTTTCTTGCGTCTTTATGCAGGCTTGCTCTGATTAACCCTCCCCCGGAAAGCCTAGGAGACATTTTATGTGAATTCCCCGCTGTATGAGAGATGAGCTGAGTAACACACATTTGTTTTATTGTTGCAGTCTATTGGAGAGGGGCGGTGGTTACTTCAGATCTCAAAGATGGTGGCTGCTGGTTTCCTTGGTGGTGTTTCTTTTGTGGGGGATAGAACTATACCACTTTCTTCCCTGTCTGAATTCCCAAACTCAGCCCGGGGATCAGTGGGAGCTCAGCCGGCAGGATTCCACAGAATCCGCAGCAACATTTCTCCCTGCTTCAGGTCACTTCTCGGTGGTGCCCCGCCATCTGAAACAGCAGGCCTGGCTGCATGATTCAATCAGCCCGGATCTCTGATTGCACAGTTGGCTATTGGGAACCCCGGCACTCTATTGTTTTGATTTTTTTTTTCCACTTGCCCCTCTCTCAGCGCTGGCTAGACAGGTTTTTTTTCACCACTGATGGGAGGGGGAGTTGAAAGTCAGGTGCCTCTAGTTTTCTCCTATCTTAATGCAGGCTCCCTCTGATAATCTCTCCCCCAGAAAGCCTAGGAGAGATTTGATGCAAATTCCCCGAAGTATGGGAAATGAGCTGAGTAACAGCACCTGTTTTATTGTTGCAATCTGTAGGGGAGTGGCTGTCGTTACTTCAGCTCACCAAGATGGTGGCCGTTGGTTTCCTTCGTGGAGTTTCTATTGTGGGGGTTAGAACTGTACCACTTCCTTCCCCATCTAAAACCCTGAACTCAGCCCAGGGCTCAGTGGAGACTCTACTGGCAGAATTCCACAGAATCTGCATCAACGTTTCTCCGTGATTATTGATCGCATCTCGGTGGTGCCCTGCTGTCTGTAGCCACTGGATGGGTGGCGCGGATCAGTCAGACAGGATCTCCGGTCGCAGAGTTGGCTCATGTTTGAGACTCATTTACCGGACCTCAGTGCTAGAAATCCTTCTTCTAGGTTTCAGTGCACCCCCATTTTGCTGTAAGTTCCTAACAAGATAGTTTTTTGTCGTTCTTAGTTGTTAGTCACCTGCGCAGTGGCGCGGTACACTGGGTATGATGCTCTCTATTCGCGGCCATCTTGCAATGTCAAAATATTATGATTTGTATGCACCATTCACTGAAGTTAGTTTTCAGTATTAGGAAACACATATGTATTTCAGGTGGATGAATATTTCTGAGAATAATCTTGTGAAAAGTTCATTATAAATCCTCATACATGAATATGAATAATTTTAGGAAGTGTATAATAAGACACATATATTTCATATTTTGAAAAATTGGGAGAGTATATATATATATATATATATATATATATATATATATATATACACACACACACAAACACACACACCGAGACATTAAAAAGTAGCAATATATATGCCAATCGAAATTCGTCATTAAATATATAACATCCACTTATCCAAAAATATACATTTTACTGAAAATGGATTTATGCATAATGTTGGTCAACTAGGAAGGTCACCCATAGGTTGAATTTTCTGTTCCAACAGAGGTTAGGAGGAGTGATCTCTTCCCACAATTTTTATCTGCCATGTCAGCCACCTCAGAAGAATGTACATGTGATACCAGGTAGGATTCTATTTGTGCATATAAAAATACATGTGCTTAATAGGCTACAGAAAAAGGGAGAGAGGAATTCACATATTTGTTAATTTTAAAAACACATGGAGAACTATGTCAATAAACATTAACTATATTTATAACTCCTACACAATATAATGCAAAAGGGATGTCCAACTACATACGATGCCTTCTCTGAATTGCTGGTATTTGTATTCTGTTTGGGTGACTATTCTCCATCATATAAGGATTAGTAGTCAGAGTCTAGTAGGGTATGGGTTAGTGTCAGAGATTCAGTATTTCAAATGGAAAATAGGAAAGTAAACCCAATGTGTTTGCAAATATGTGCTACACAAAAATCTTCCCACTCACATTAAAAACAATCCCTTGATATTACCCTCACTGGAAGAAATACACAATTAGAGGATAAGAGTTAGAAAATCTGTGATTACATACCCGGAATGGAATATGCTGAGGAGTTCACAACCTTGGAGGTGGTAGATGAGTTTCCAAAAGTAAAAGACAAGGTAAACACTCCACAACATGGAGCTCTGCAGGCCTAAAGACTTTTTGAGATACTGCCTATGAGTTGGGACACTTAAAATGTATGTTGTTGTCGGTAGCTTTAGCATCCTATGTAGTGAGACCATCAAAACTGGGTCAACATCTATGTGACCTGGAGGACATGGTATCTTATTTTCCAATTAAAATGAGGCAGCAGTGCTGAATTCTCACTTTGTGGGTAAACTGTGGCAACTGGGGGATAAGTGTCTCTCCGTGTGGACTGTGAAGCCATTTGGTCATACTCTACTTTTCGTGGTGATTCTTGCTGCTGCACTGGGAGTTTGGTATTCGCTTAATGAAATACAAGGAGCTCAACTGGGACACAGTGCTGGAGGGAGTTCTGTCACGTGTGGTGGGACAGGGTCTCCAGGAGAATGCACCAACCAGGCTTATGTCCAACATAGCTTGCCCCCTTGACCATATCAACCTGATTCTGAACATTGCCCAGAAACCTATCCATATAACAAGATGCCTTTACATATAAGGGTCTGCTGGCTGCATCATGTCAGTCACAAGCCATTTGAAAGCCAATGGCCAAACCACATGAAACCACCAGAGATGTTTTATCTCACACCTACCCACCTTTGCTGTAGGCCCACTACTCAGCAGGTTCCAACTTACTGGCATCTCTGTTCTACACCATTTTTGTGAAACCCAGTCAATCAAGGCACTTTCTCGTACACTCATGATCAGCAACAGGATCTCCAATGGTTTTCCAGTGCCACCTGGTAATGGGAATTTCAAAAATTTCATGGTATTTATCGAGCCCATTTTTTAAGGTTGAAGTTGGAGGCACTGAGGGTTTCATTTAATTCAGTAACCATTAAATGGTGAGGAAGCCCATTTCAATGAAAGCTCTGGAAGACTCTCACAGGCAAGGCTTCCCAAAGAGTTGCCAAATTGTCACATAAAGCCAGGCATATTGAGGTCTACAATGTAAAATCCTTGCGTGTTTTGACTCTCAACTATGGGTGCTAATTCTTTCAGAAAAAAATTATGTGATAACCTGGCTGAGATTCCCTGTGCTCTGTGGAAAGCCTTCCTGGGCACAGATCTCTGTTTCCAAGGGTGACTCTCATGCATGGCCTCCTAAAATCCCAACAAAACTCATGGCAATACCTCTCTGAGATCAGTTCCAGAACTAAGTCTCTAAGGGGAATCACACTAGAATTGAAGACCAGGTGGAGCCAGTCATATTTTTCAACAACCACACTAATAACCACAATTAAAACCAGAACACTTCCACATGGCCGTCATCTTCTTCCATATAGATACTCATTTTAACCTCTGGCTGGAGGTTTCCATGAGGGGCACAGCCCAAGACAGTGTCCAAAATAAGCTCCCTTGCCCCTCATTTGCTTAACGTTGCGGTGGCCTGAACACCTTCCTGTGAAACATGACTTATCAAATAGGCCTGCCGTTAATACTGCTCTGCTTCTCCAATTTGAGGACTACTGACTGTGGGGTTTAGATTCTTCATGTGAATTGGAATCATTGGAATCACCTATGGGCTAGCCTCTGAAGGGCTTTGAAGAACTCATTTGACCCAAAGGCACCCTATTCTCACTTGATAGAGGTCAGGAACCTTACAGAGGTAGGGAGAGACTTCATCCACAAAAACTGCTCTTTTGGCCATTTTGGTTTTGGATGAACACGTGGGATGTATAAGGTGCTGAGTATCTAACCACAGCCTCACACAGGGCCAAGAGGCTGTTTCAGAAACATCCATTTCCAAAGCAATTAAGCAAAGAGCCACAGGTGATGCCCATTAATTTCCATTTGAAAACAGTTTTCTTCAGGCTTCACAAATTAGTGTCCTGAGGTAAAGACCTTCCTGAAATTCAGGGCAACAGAACAATAGGTAAGCAAAAGGCCCAAAGAAGGGTTTCTCCACTGAGACTTTCCTGGTCCCACTGATATCTGAGTTTTCTTAGATTCTCGCCATTCCCTTCAGCTATCCAGTACATCACCATTTCACAGAGCTTGGAGGTGGTACATATCTTGGACACAAAACCATGAGGCTATTCTGGAGAGTTTCCAGAATTCAGGAAGAAAACAGAAACTACTGAGAGCAGATGTTGCCCTTCAATAAGACAAGCTGCAGTCCATTTGTAAATTGGGCAGGATGAATGCTTGGAAGCTTTCTACTAGACAGGACACATCCATTGATGCATTCTCTTTTCTAATGTCTACAATCACGGACAGAGTGGGATACACAGACATAGAAGCACTCGCCTTGTCAAACGACTTACTGGAAACAGTCCACACCAATCCAAACAAAGAGCCTTTCCTACCTATTCTCAGAACATGAGACAAAACCACAAACCCACACACACACACTCAAAGGCACCTCCTTTGCTCAAGTAAGTCTGTGACTATCCAGAGTGTCCTCAGAATGGTGGGCCATTTTATGTTCCCCCAAAATGGCCTGTCCTGTATCAGATCTGGTCTCCTTGGCCAACACTTTGAAGTTGTTAGGAGCCATGGGTGAGCCACTACCTGCTTTCCCAGGAAAAGCTCCTCTTCAGAGCTTTCCTGTCATTTGGCCATCGTCACATCAGTAGGTACTAAGAAAGACTGACTCTGTTCTTGGTAAATCAAAACAAGTGAGACCACTGGGACTGGGACTGTGACTGGCTCTTGGTGCCTGTCTTCCAGGATCAAACATCCAGAGAGTTCCATCACCAAGGCAGTGAGGTGAGGTCATTTCCTTCAGGAACTGAATGAGGTCACTGACTTGGCAACCACTTTGTCCTAACAGTTACTTCTAAGGGTCCCATGAGATGGAGGCTGTCCCTACTTCCTGTCACACTTTCACAGTTAGAATGGTATACCAACCATAGGTACCTGAGAACAGCTCTCCACACAGGCCTGGTTTGGTCCATCTTCTCTACATTAAGAAGGTAGAGGCTGATTCAGACACATCCCTTCATCCTGACCAGATAGTTTGCCATGGAAGATGTCTTTTGCTCTCTCAGGTCCTTCATAGCTTCCTTCATCATCTCAGGGGATCATTTCTGCATATACCTTTGATGTTCTCAGCAGGTGGAAGATCACCTACATTCCTGTATTGTAAGACCAACTCTGTCCCTCCTCTTCTGTAAAGTTAGATTGAGGGAAAAGTGTATGTTTAGGGTTAATAACATGTTTGATTTGCGTTAGGAATCTTTCTGCCGGATGAATAATGGTATTGGGAGCCTGTGATATTTACAAAAATATATAGGTAAAATATAAGTATAAAAACAGAAATCTAGGTAAGATTGGAAGCCAGAAGGGAACTGGGCCCTTGAGTGGGATACTTAGGTTTGAATTATGTTCTGCACATGTGTCTCAGATAAATTGATATACAATAGCATAGGACCTTATACCTTGGATAATTGATTGTTGAAGAGAACATCGAGTCAAAAAACTATAGTCAGTAGCATTAGGAAGATAGTCTGTAGGTTTAGAAAGAAGAGTGAGTATAGGATTTGGACCAAAAGTTCTTTAGCAATAGGGTTTCGGGTAGAGAGTGAATGTAAATGTCAGCATATGTGAAGTGTCAGTCACAATGATGAACTGGGGGAAATATGTATGAAAGCAGGTATCAATAAAGATATTACCAAATCAGGCAAAGTATGAAGTGAGTGATAGGATTAGACCTTTTCAACATGGTTGAGGTTGAATATATAATCTTAGGAAGAAACAAATATGTAGTCACCAATTTGATTTACATTTGAGAGCATTAGGCAACCTGGACATGGTTCTTTTTAGTAATCCACGCTCCCTTGGCATTTAGGCTTTGATACAATCATGAGTGTGACCTTCGTTTTTTGTGTCCAGAATATTCCTGTCATAAAATCTATATATAGATAAGGTGACATGAGTATTTCTTCCACCATTTCTGGGAGCAATATTTTGAAGACGTATAAATTAGTATTGAAGGGACAAAGAAGAGTACACTGTATCTATTAATATAGAGATAATGCATTAATAGACAATACTGTGAATAAAAAGCATAACTGGTTCCAACTTTAAATAATGGATTGAATTGAATCGTGAAAATATAGAGGAAATCTTATATTGATATACAATTATTCATTCCAACCAGTTATACATCTAATGTTAATATTAATGTTATGGTGCATCATGAAGAGTGTGTGAGTTTAGCTTCGAAATTGATTATGGAAATTGAAAATAATGTATTTGGAAAGAAGTCTCATGAAAAGACCAGTCAAGTAACATGGAGGAATACATGTGTTCTGAAGCAAGAAGTGTTTGAAAGTGAAACAAATTCCTATATATTTTAAACTTGTGGAAGAAATACATATCCTATGATGTGCAAAAACTGAAGAAATATTAAGGTACCAGTGTTGGATTAAAATGAAGGTCAATATAGACATCATGTCCCATAGGAATCTACTGGCATTGATGTTAAACTGGGTCAGTTACTGTAGAAATATTAGGATTTGTAAACACCATTGATTGAAATTAGTTTTCAGTACTGGGAAATAAATATGTATTTCAGGTGGATGAATATTTCTGAGAATTATCTTCTGAAAAGTTGATTATAAATTTATATACATGAACATGAATGAATTTACAGAGTGTGTATAAGTCACATACATTTCATATTTTGAGAAATCTGGAGTGTATATATATATATATATATATATATATATATATTTTTTTTTAAATAAACACAAATCTACATTAAAAAGTATCAATATATATGCTAATCGTAATTCATCATGTAATATACATCATTCACACATGCAAAATATTTAGTATACTGAACATGGATTTATGTATAATATTGTTCTACTGGGAAGCTTACACATAGTTTGAATTTTCAGTTCCCACAGCGTTTAGGAGGACTGATCTCTTCTCACAATTTGTATCTGCCAATTCAGCCAACTCATGAAAATGTACGTGTGATACCAGGTAGGATTCTGTATGTGCATATAAAAATACATGTGCTGAGTAGGCTACAGAGAAAGGGAGACAGGAATTCACATATTTGTGAACTTTATAAACACATGGAGGACTATTTCAATTAAAAATTGAGTAGATTTATAACACCTACCCTTAATCATGCAAAAGGGAAGTCCAACTGTACAGCATGCCTCCTATGAACTGCTTGTATTTTTATTCTATTTGGGTATTATTCTTCATCATATTAGGATTATTAGTCAGAGTATAGTAGGGTATGAGTTACTGTCAGGGATTCAGTATTTCGAATGGAAAATTGGAAATGGATCAATGTGTATGCAAATTAGTGTTACACAAAAATTTTCCCACTCTCATTTAGAACAATAACTTGACATTACCTTCACCCCAAGTAAGACACAATTAGAGAAAAAGAGTTAGAAAATCTTTGAATTCATACCTGAAATGAAAACTGCTCCGGATTTCACAACCTTGGAGATGGTAGAGGAGTTTCCAAAAGTAAGGGACAATGTAAAAACTCCACAAACATGAAGATTTGCCAGCCTAAAGACGTCTGGAGAAACTGCCTCTAAGATGGACAGTTGAAATATATGTAGTTTTCAGGAACTTTAGCTTTTTTTCTAGTAAGACCATCAAACGTATTTATGCATCTCTGTGACCTGGAGGACATGGTTTATAATTTTCCAATTAACATGAAGCAGTAGTGCTGAATTCTCTCTTTGTAGGTGAACTATGGCCACTGGGGGCTATGTGTCTCCCCATGTGGACTGTGAAGCCATTTCATCATCCTCCACTTTTTATAATGTCTCCTGCTGCACTGAGAGTTTTGTATTTGCTTCATGAAATACAAGGAGTTAAACTTGACCACAGTCCTGGAGGGAGTTCTGTCACATATGGTGGGTCAGGGACTGCAGGAGAATGCACCAACAGGACTTGTATACCACATAGGTTGCCTCCGTGACCATAGCAACCTGATTCTGAACATTGCCCTTAAACCTCTCCATATAACATGATGCGTTTACATACAATGTTCTGCTGGCTGCACCATGTCAGTCACAAGCCATTTGGAAGACAATGGCAGATCCACATGACCCCACCACAGATGTTTTATCACACACTTAATCACCTCTGCTCTAGGCCCACGATTCTGCAGGCTCCAAATTACTGGCATATCTGTTCTACACCATATTCATGAAAGCCTGTTAATCAAGGCACTGTCTGGTACACTCATGATCAGCAACAGGACATCCAAAGGTTCTTCAGTGCCACCTGGTCATTGGAATTTTAAAAATTTCATGGTATTTATCTAGCCAATTTTCAAGGATGAAGTTGGAGGCACTGTTTATTTCAATTCATTCAGGAATCATTCAATGTTGAGGAAGATCATTTCAATGAAAGCTCTGGAGAACTCTCACAGGCAAGGCTTCCCAAAGAGTGGCCAAAAGGTCACATGAAGCCACGCCCATTGAGGTCTAAAATTGAGGTCCATGTGTTTTTTGACTATCAAATATGGCTGCCAAGTCTTTCAGAATTAAATCATGTGATATCCTGTCTGATATTCCCAGTGCTCTGTGGAAAGCCACCGTGGGCATAGATCTCAGTTTCCAAGGGCGACTCTCATGCGTGGCCTCTTAAAATCCCCACACAATTTATGGCAATTCTTCTTTGATATGTGTTCCAGAACTCAGGCTCTAAGGGGAATGACACCAGAGTTCAAGCCCAGGTGGATCCAGTCATCTCTTCCAACTGCCACAAGAATGACCACAATTAAAACCAAAAGACACCCACATGGCCCTCATCTTCTTAAATATAGACATTCATCATAACCTCTGGCTGGAGGTTACCATGCAGGATGCATCCCAAGAGAGTGTCCAAAATAATGTCGCTTGCCCCTCATTTGCCTAAAGTGAGGGTGACATGGACACCCTTCCTGTGAACCAGGAGTGATCAAATAGGCCTGCCATTAATACTGCTCTCCTTCTCCAATTTGAGGCCTACTGACTCTCAGGTATAGATTCTTTATGTGATATGGAATCTTGAGAAAACACAAGCACCTCTGCAGGGATTTGAAGAACTCATTTCACCTAAAGGACTCCTATTCACACTTGATGGAGGTAAAGAACCTAACAGCGAGTTAGGTTCTTCACTCATCCACAATGAGTGATTTTTTGCCATTTTGGTTTTGATTGCACAAATGGAATCTATCTTTAGATCTACCATGTGCTGAGAATCTAAGCCACAACCTCACACAGGCCCAAAAGGCTGTTTGGACACGTCCCTTTTCAAAGCAATTAAGCAAAGAGCCACATGTTATGCCCATTTATTTCCATTTGAAAACAGTTTTCTTCAGGCTTCACAAAGGGGTGGCCTGAGGCAAAGACCTTCTTGACATTCAGGGCAACATAACCATAAGTATGCAAATGAACCAAAGCAGGGTTTCTCCACTGAGAGTTTACTGGTCACACAGATATTTGAGTTTTCTAAGATGTTCCCATTCCCTACAGCTATCAAGCACATGGCCATGTCACAGAGCTTGGAGGTGGTACATATCTTGGACTCAAAACCATGGGCCTATTCTTGAGGTTTGCCGGAATTCAGGAAGAAAACAGGAACTTAGAAAGTTAGTAGGTGTTTCCCATGCATAAGGCGAGCCACAGTCCATTCCTAAATTGGGCAGGAAGAATGCTGGGAAGCATTCTACTAGACAGGACACATCCTTGATGCATTCTCTTTTCTAATGTCTACAACCACGGACAGAGTGGGAAACACAGACATAGAAGCACTCGCCTTGTCTAACGACTTACTAGAAACAGTCCACTCCAATCCAAACAAACTGCCTTTCCTACCTATTCTCAGAACATGAGACAAAACCACAAACTCACACCCACACCGACAAAGGCACCTCCTTAACTCAAGTAGGTCTGTGAATATCCAGAGTGTCCTCTGACTGGTGGACCATACTATGTTCCCCTGAAATGGCCTGACCTGTGTCAGATCTGGTCTCCTTGGCTAACTCTGTGAAGGTGTCAGGAGCCAGAGGTGAGCCACTACCTGCTTTCTCAGAAACGGCTCCTCTTTAAAGCTTTCCTGGCATTTGGCCATCCTCACATCAGTAGTTACCAAGAAAGACTGACTCTGTCTTTGGTAAATCCAAACAAGTGTGACCACTGGGACTGGGACTGGGACTGGCTATGGGTG
This sequence comes from Callospermophilus lateralis, assembly GCF_048772815.1. Taxonomy (NCBI): domain Eukaryota; kingdom Metazoa; phylum Chordata; class Mammalia; order Rodentia; family Sciuridae; genus Callospermophilus; species Callospermophilus lateralis. The sequence goes on along the minus strand of NW_027515276.1, from coordinate 8,027,522 downwards.
ACTGGCTTCATGAATCCCAAGTTCAGAGATTTTAATCACCAAGGAAGTGAGGTGAGGTCACTTCCTTCAGGAACTGAATGAGGTTACTGCCTTGGCAACCACTTTGTCCTACCAGTGGCTTCCAAGTGTCACATGAGAAGGAGGCTGCCCCTACTTCCTGTTACACTTTCACAAGATAGAACGGTATATCAATCATAGGCGCCCTGGGACAGCTACCCACACAGGCTGGGTTTGGTCCATTTTCTCTACATTAAGAAGAGAGAGGCTGATTCAGTCAGAACCCGTCATCCTGACCAGGTTGTTTGCCATTGAAGATGACTTTTGCTCTCTCAGGTCTTTTATAGCTGCCTTCATGTTCTTCAGAGATCATTTATGCATGTACCTTTGAGGTTTTCATCAGGTGAAAGATCTCATACAACTCTATCCCTGCTCTTCTGTAAAGTTAGATTGATGGAACAGTGAATGGTTAAGGTTAACAACATGTTTGATTTGGGTTAGAAATCATTCTGCTGGATGAATGATGGTATTTGGAACCTAAAATATTTAAAAGAATATAGAGGTGAAATATAATTATGAAAACAGAAATCTAGTTTAGATTCGAAGCCCAGAATGGCATTGGGACCTTGACTGGGGTAATTAGCATTGAATTATGTTATGCACAGATGTCTAAGATGAATCTATAATCAATGGCATTGGATCTTCTACCTTGGATGATTGAATGTACAAGAGAACATCGAGTCAAACAGGGATAGTCGGTAGGATTAGGAAGATAGTCGGTAGGTATAGGAAGAAGAGTGAGTATAGTATTTGAAACAAAAGTTCTTTAGCAATAGGGTTTTGGTTAGAGAGTGAATATTTGTCAGCACATGTGAAGAGTCAATCACAATGATGAACTTGGGAAATATGTAGGAAAGCAGATATCAATAGAGACATTACAAAATCAGGCAAACTATAAAGTGATAGGATTAGACTTTTTCAAAGGGTTCAGGTTGAATATATAATCTTAGGAAGAAACACATATGTAGTCACGAATAGGATTGACATTTGAGAGAATTAGGCAATGTGGACATGGATGTTTTTAGTAATCCATGCTCACTTTCCATTTAGGCTTTGGTACAATAATAAGTGTGACCCTTGCATTTGGTGTCCAGAATATTACTGTAATAAAATGTATATGTAGATCAGGTGGCATGCGTATTTCTTCCACCATTTCCGGGAGCAATATTGTGAAGACGAATAAATTAGTATTGGGGGTACAAAGAGGTGTATGCTGTGTCTACGAATATAGACATTATGCATACATAGATCATACTGGGAAAAATATAACTGGTTCCAATTAAATAATGGATTGAATTGATATCTGAAAATATATAGGAAATCTTATATTGATATACAGTCATTCATTCCAAAGAGTTATACATCTAATGGTAATCTTAGAGTTATGGTTTATAATGAAGGGTGTGTGAGTTTTGTTTCAAAAGTGATTACGGAAATAGAAAATAATGTGTTTGGAAAGAAGTCTCATGAGAAGACCAGTCAAGAAACATGGAGGAATACATGTGTTCTGAAGCAGAAAGTGATTGAAAGTGAAACAAATGCCTATAAACTTCCTAACTTGTGGAATAAATATATATCCTATTATGTGCATAAACTGAAGAAATAGTAATGTAACAGTGTTGAATAAAAATGAACTTCAAAATACACATCATGTTCCATAGGAATCTACTTGCATTGATGTAAACCTAGGTCAGTTACTGTAGAATGGAAAATTGCAAAATAAATCCAATCTGGAATGGGAAATTCTCAGGAGTTCACAACCTTGGATATGGTGGAGGAGTTTCTCAAAGTAAGGGACATTGTAAACACAACACAAACATGGAGCTCTGCTGGCCTAAAGACTTCTTGAGAAACTGGCTAAGAGGTTGGGCAATTAAATTTATATTGTTGTCTGGAGCTATAGCTTCTTTTGTAGTGAGACCATCAAAGCTGGGTGTGCATCTATGTGACCTGGAGGACATGGTATCTTATTTTATAATGAACATATGGCAGCAGTACTGAATTCCCTCTTTGTAGGTAAACTGTGGCCACTGGGGGCTAAGTGTCTCCCCATGTGGACTGTGAAGCCATTTGTTCATTCTCCATTTTCGTGGTGTTTCTTGCTGCTGCACTGGGAGTTTGGTATTTGCTTAACTATATACAAGGAGTTCAAAGGGGACAAGTGCTGGTGGCTACCCCTACTTCATGTGACACTTTCACAAGTTAGAATGTTATATCAACCATAGGCACCCGGGAACAGCTCTCCACACAGGCCTTGTTTGGTCCTTCATATCTGCCTACATCTTCTCCAGGGGTCATATCTGCATGGACCTTTGAGGTTCTCAGCAGGTGAAAGATCCCCTATATTCTTGTATTGTAAGGTCTTACAATACAACTCTGTCCCGCTCTTCTGTAAAGTTAGATTGAGGGAACAGTGTATGGTTAGCATTAATAACTTGTTCAATTTGGGTTAGGAATTATTCTGAGGGATGAATAATGATATTGGGAATCTGCTATATTTATAAGAACATAGAGGTGAAATATATGTATGAAAACAGAAATCTAGGTAAGATTTGAAGCCCAGAAGGGAATTGGGCCCTTGATTGGGATACTTAGCATTGAATTACCTTCAGCAGAGATTTCTTGGATAAATCAATATACAATGGCATAAGACTTTGTACCTTGGATGATTGAATTTAGAAGGGAACATCAACTCCAAAAGGGATAGTCGGTAAGATTAGAAAGACAGTCGGTAGTTTTCGGAAGAAGTGTGAATATAGAATTTGGAAAAAAAAAATTCTTTAGCAACAGGGTTTCGATTAGAGAGTGAATGCCAATGTCAGCACATGTGAAGAGTCATTCACAATGATGAACTAGGGAAAAAATGTAGGAAAGCAAATATCAAGGAAGACAATAGGAAATTAGGCAAAGTACAAAGTGATTGTTAGGATTAGACATTTTCAACAGGATTGAGTTTGAATATATAATCTTAGGAAGAAACAAATATGTAGTCACCAAAGAATGACATTTGAGAGCATTAGGCAACCTGGACATGGATGTTTTTAGTAATCCATGTTCACTTTCCATTTAGGCTTTGTAAAATCATAAGTGTGACCTTTGCAGTTTTGTCAAGAATATTACTGTGATAAAATGTATATGTAGATCAGGTGACATGAGTATTTCTTCCACCATTTCCAGGAGCAATATTGAGAAGACGTATAAATTAGTATTGGGGGTACAAAGAGGTGTACGCTGTGTCTGTGAATATAGAGATAATGCATGAATAGACCATACTGTGAATAAATAATATAACTGGTTCCACTTTAAATAATTCATTTAATTGATATCTGAAAATATACAGGAAATCTAATATTGATATAAAATCATTCATTCCAACCAGTTATACATCTAATGGTAATATTAGGTTATGGTTTATCATGAAGGGTGTGTCTGATTTTCTTCAAAAGGATTATGGAAATCGAAAATAATGTGTTTGGAAAGAAGTCTCAAAAAATCCAGTCAAGAAACCTGGAGGAATACATGTGTTCTAAAGCAGGAAGGTATTTAAAGTGAACCAAATGCCTCTAAATTTGTGAACTTGTGGATGAAATATATATGCTATGATGGGCTAAACGTGAAGAAATAGTAATGTAGCAGTGTTGAATAGAAATGAAGTTCAAAATAGACATCATGTCCCATAGGAATCTACTTGCATTGATGTTAAACTGGGTCAGTTAATGTAGAAATGTTAGGATTTGTATGAACAATTAACTGAAGTCAGATTTCAGTAATGGGAAACAAATATGTATTCAAGGTGGATGAATATTTCTGAGAATAATCTTCTGAAAAGTTGATTATAAATCCACATACATGAACATGAATGAATTTAGGGAGTGTATATAATACACATATATTTCATATTTTAAAAAACTTGGAGAGTCACACACACACACACACAGACACATGCACAGACATTAAAAGTAGCAATATATTTGCCAATCACATTTCATCATGAAATATATATAATCCACATATCGAAAAATATTCATTTTGCTTAACATGGATTCATGTATAATGTTGTTCTACTAGGAAGCTGACATAGGTTGAATTTTCAGTTTCAACAGCGTTTAGGAGGAATGATCTCTACTCACAATTTTTATCTTCCAAGTCAGTAGCCTCAAAAGAAATTATGTGTGATACCAGGTAGGATTCTATATGTGCGTATAAAAACACATGTGCTGAATAGGCTACAGAGAAAAGGAAACAGGAAGTCACATATTCGTTACCTTTAAAAACACATGTAGAACTATTTCAATTAAAAATTGACAATTTTTATAATACCTACCCTTTATCATGCAAAAGGCAAGACCTAGTATACACCATGCCTCCTCTGAACTGCTTGTATTTCTATTCTCTTTGGGTTATTTTTCTTCACCATATTAGGATTAATCGTCAAAGTCTAGTAGGGTATGGGAAAGTGTCAGAGATTCAGTATTTTGGATGGAAAATAGGAAAATGAATCCAATGTGTACGCAAACATATGCTACACAAAAATCTTCCAACTCTCATCAAGAACAATGCCTTGTCATTACCTTCGACCCTAGTAAAACACAATTAGAGGAGAAGAGTTAGAAAATCTGTGAATTCATATGTGGAATAAAATATACTCAGTAGTTCAAAAAATTGGAGGTGGTAAAGGAGTTTCCAAAAGTAAGGGAAAGTTTAAACAGTCCACACACATGGAGCTCTGGTGGCGTAAAGACTTCTTGAGAAAGTCCCTCTGAGGTTGGGCACTTGAAATATATTTTGTTGTATGGAGCTTTAGCTTCCTTTGTAGTGAGACCATCAAAGATGGGTCTGCATCTATGTGACCTGGAGGACATGGTTTCTTATTTTCCAATGAACATGAGACCGTAGTGCTGAATTCTCTCTTCCTAAGTAAACTGTGGACACTGGAACCTAAGTGTCTCCCCGTGTGAACTGTGAAGCCATTTGGTCATCCTCCACTTTTCGTGGTGTTTCTTGCTGCTGCACTGGGAGTTTGGTATTTGCATCACGAAATACAAGGAGTTCAACTGGGACACAGTGCTGGAGGGAGTTCTGTCACGTGTGTATGGTCAGGTTCTGCAGGAGAATGCACCATCCAATATTCTATCTCTCATAGTTTGCCCCCGTGTCCATAGCAACCTGACTCTGAACATTTACCTGAAACCAAACCATATAACAATTTACCTTTACATATAAGGGTCTGCTGGCTGCACCTTGTGAGTCACAAGCCATTCTATATAAATGCCACATTTTTAATCCATTCATCTAATGAAGGGAATCTAGGTTGGTTCCACAGTCTTGCAATTGTGAATTGTGCTGCTATGAACATCGATTTATCAGTATCTCTGTAGCATGCTCTTTTTAGTTCTTTAGGGAATAGACCGAGAAGCGGAATAGGTCAAATGGTGGTTCCATTCCCAGCTTTCCAAGAAATCTCCATACTGCTTTCCAAATTGGCTGCACCAATTTGCAGTCCCACCAGCAATGTACAGGTGTGCCCTTTTCCCCACATCCTCGACAGCACATGATGGCGTTTGACTTCATAATGGCTGCCGATCTTACTGCAGTGAGATGGTATCTTAGGGTGGGTTTGTTTTGCTTTTCTCTGACTGCTAGAGATGGTGAGCATTTTTTCATGTACTTATTGATTGATTGTATGTCCTCCTCTGAGAAGTGTCTCTTCAGGTCATTAGCCCATTTGTTGATTGGGTTATTCATTTTCTTATTGTTTAATTTTTTTGAGTTCTTTGTATACTCTGGATATTAGGGATCTATCTGAAGTGTGAGGAGTAAAGATTTGTTCCAAGGATGTAGGCTCCCTATTTACCTCTCTTATTGTTTCTTTTGCTGAGAAAAATGTATTTAGTTTGAGTAAGTCCCATTTGTTGATTCTAGGGATTAACTCTGGTGCTATGGGTGTCCTATTGAGAAATTTGGAGCCCGACACCACAGTATGTAGATGGTGGCAAAAGTTTTCTTCCACCAGATGCAGTGTCTCTGATTTGATATCAACCTCCTAGATCTATTTTGAGTTAACTCTTGTGCATGGTGAGAGGAGGGGATTCAGTTTCATTTTGTTACATATGGAATTCCAGTTTTCCCAGCACCATTTGTTGAAGATGCTATCCTTCCTCCATTGCATGCTTTTAGTCCCTTTATCAAATATAAGATAGCTGTAGTTTTGTGGATTGGTTTCTGTGTCCTCTATTCTGTATCACTGGTCCACCCGCCTGTTTTGTCACCAGTACCATGTTATTTTTGTTACTATTGATCTGTAGTATAGTTTGAGGTCTGGTATCGGTATACTGCCTGATTCAAACTTCCTGCTTAGAGCTGTTTTTGCTATTCTGGGTCTTTTATTTTTCCATATGAATTTTATAATTGTTTTATCTATTTCTACAAGAAATGACCTTGAGATTTTGATTGGCATTGCATTAAACCTATAGAGAACTTTTGGTAATATCGTCATTTTGATGATGTTAGTTATGCTTATCCATGAACAGGGTATATTTTTCCATCTTCTAAGATTTTCTTCTATTTCTCTCTTTAGGGTTCTGTAGTTTTCATTGTATATGTCTTTCACCTCTTTTGTTAGGTTGATTCCCAAGTATTTTATTTATTTTTTTGATGATATTGTGAATGGAGTGATTGTCCTCATTTCCATTTCAGAGGATTTGTCGCTGATATACAAAAATGCCTTTGATTTATGCGTGGTGATTTAATATCCTGCCACTTTGCTGAATTCATTTATTACCTCTAATAGTTTCTTTGTAGACCCTTTTGGGTCTGCTAGGTATAGAATCATGTCTTTTGCAAATAGGGATAATTGGAGTTCTTCTTTTCCTATTTTAATGCCTTTAATTTCTTTAGTCTTTCTAATTGCTCTGGCCAGTGTTTCGATAACTATGTTGAACAGAAGGGGTGAGAGAGGGCATCATTGTCTTGCTCCAGATTATAGGGGGAATGCCTTCAATTGTTCTCCATTCAGAATGATGCTAGCCTGAGGCTTAGCAAAGATTGCTTTTACAATATTGAGGTATGATTCTGTTATCCCTAGTTTTTCTAGAGTTTTGAACGTAAAGTGATGCTGTACCTTGTCAAATGCTTTTTCAGCATCTCTCGAGATGATCATATGGTTCTTATTTTTACGTCTATTGATGTGATGAATAACATTTATTGATTTCCGTATATTGTACCAGCCTTGCATCCCAGGAATGAATCCTACTTGATTATGGTGCACATTTTTTTTTATATACATGTTTTTGTGTCTGATTCGCCAGAATTTTTTTGAGGATTTTTGCATTTTTCCTGAAATACCTTGAAAAGTATTGGTTTTTGTTCTTCTTTAAAGGTTTTGTATAATTCTGCTCTATACCCATCCGGTCCAGGGCTTTTCTTAGTTGGTAGTATTTTGATGGTTTCTTCTATTTCCTCAATTGATATTGGAATGTTTAAGTTGTCTATATCCTCCTGACTCAATCTGGGCACATCATATGACTTAAGAAATTTATCAATGCCTTCACTATATTCTATTTTATTGGAGTATATTAATTCAAAATAATTTCTGATTTTCTTCTGTATTTCTGAAGTGTCTCTTGTTATATTTCCTTTTTCATTTCATATGCTAGTAATTTGAGTTCTCTTTCTTCTTCTCTTTGTTAGCATGGCTAAGGGTCTGTCGATTATATTTATTTTTTCAAAAAAACAATGTATTGTTTTGTCAATTTTTTCAATTGTTTCTTTTGTTTCGATTTCATTAATTTCTTCTCTGATTTTAATTATTTGTTGCCTTCTACTTCTTTTGCTGTTGTTTGCTCTTTTTTTTCTAAGATTTTAGATGAAGTATGAGATCATTTATTTGTTTTTTTTTTCTTTTTCTAAGGAATGAACTCAAGCAATGAATTTTCCTCTTGGAACTGCTTTCAATGTGTCCCATAGATTCCAATATATTGTGTCTGTGTTTTCATTTATCTCTAAGAATTTTTTAATTTCTTCCTTGATGTCTTCTATAACCCATTGATCATTCAGAAACCTATTGTTCATTCTCCAAGTGATGAATGATTTTTCCTTCCTTTTTTATCATTGATTTTTAATTTCATTCCATTATGATCAGATAAAATGCATGGTATTATCTCTACTCCTTTTTATTGTCTAAGAATTGCCCTGTGAAATAATATATGATGTATTTTTGAGAAGGATCCATGTTCTGCTGAGAAAAAAGTGTAACTTCTTGATGATGGGTTGTATATTGTATATATGTCAATTAAGTCCAGGTTATTAATTGTGTTATTGAGTTCTATAGTTTCCTTATTCAACTTTTGTTTGGAAGATCTGTCCAGTGGTGAGAGAGGTGTGTTCATGTCTCCCATGATTACTGTATTGTGGTCTATTAGACTCTTGCAATTGAGAAGAGTTTGTTTGATGAACAAAGCTGCACCATTGTTTGTGGCATATATATTTATGATTGTTATGTCTTGTTGGCGTATGGTTCCCTTGAGTAGTATGTAGTGTCCTTCTTTATCCCTTTTGATTAACTTTGTCTTGAAATCTATTTTATTTGATATGAGTATGGACACTCCTGCTTGTTTCCGAAGTTCATAAGAGTGATATGATTTTTCCAAGTATCACCCTCAGTCTATGTATGTCTTTTCCTATAAAATGCGTCTCCTGTAGGCAGCATTTTGTTGGTTCTTGTTTTGTGATCCATTCTACTAGCCTGTGTCTCTTAATTGGTGAGTTTAAGCCATTAAGATTTTTGGTTATTATTGAGATATGGGTTGTTCTTCCAGCCATATTTGTTTATTTATGTTACTAAACATAGTTTGTTTTCCTCTTTGATTATTTTCCCCCCTTTAATGTCCTACCTCCCACTGTTGGTTTTCATTGGTATTTTCCATTTCCACTTCCTGTAATGTTTTGCCGAGGATGTTTTGAAGAGATGGTTTTCTAGCTGCAAATTCTTTTCACTTTTGTTTATCGTGGAAGGTTTTAATTTCATCTTCCATCTGAAGCTTAATTTCGCTGGATACATGATAATTGGTTGGAACCCATTTTCTTTCAGTGTTTGAAATATGTTATTAAAGGATCTTCTAGCTTTCAGAGTCTGTGTTGAAAGATCAGCTGTTATCCTGGTTGGTTTACCACTAACTATAATCTGCTTCCTTTCTCTTGTAGCTTTTAAAATTCTCACCTTATTCTGTATGTAGGGTATCTTCATTACAATGTGTCTATGTGTGGATCTCTTATGATTTTGCACGTTCGGCATCCTGTAGACTTTTAGGATTTGGGATTTTGTCTCATTCTTCAAGTCTAGGAATTTTTCTCCTATTATTTCATTGAATAGATTGCTCACTCCTTTGGTTTGGACCTCTATACTTTCCTGTATCCCAATAAGTCTTATGTTTATTCTCTTTATGTTATCCCATATTTCTTGCAGTTTTGCTCATGGTTTCTTAACAGTCTTGCTGAGCTGTATATGTTCTTTTTGAGTTGAAATACTTTGTCTTCATTGTCTGATGTTCTATCTTCTAAGTATTCTGCTCTGATGGTAGTATTCTCAATTGAGTTTTTAAGATGGTTCATTACTTCCTGCATTTCTAAGATTTCAGTTCGTTTGTTTTTTATAACCTCTATCTCCCTGTATAGTTGATCTTTGCTACTTGGATTTTTTTATGTAATTCATTGTCGAAGTGATCTTTCATTGTCTGATTTTTGCTGTCTAATGTCTTCCTTGAGATTCCAGATCACCTGAAGCATGTATATCCTGAATTCTTTATCTGACATTCCATATGCTGCATCTATTACCTCTTCTAAAGTTGAGTTGACCTGCATTGCTTGTGGTCCTTTCTTTCCTTGTCTTTTCATACAGCTTGCGTTTCTTTCTGCTTGGTGAAACTGTTGTGTTTTTGTAATTTTCCCCCTGTATATTTATATTGCTCTTGTATAGTGGAAAAGTCTCCATTGCAGGTGCGGTTGGCGGCTGTGCTGCTCCTCCAATTGGGGTGATCTGTCTACCATGCTGACCGGCCGCTAGGCCTGTTCTGCCGGTCGGTCATACGTCTGCCTACCTTGCAGGCATGGGTGTCGGCTCTGCTCTGCCCCTACCCCAATTGGGGTGACGTGACTACCACGCCGGTGGGTCGCTGGGCCTGTTCCAGGCACAGGCGGCAACTCTGCTCTGCACCTCTGGCTTGATGACAAAATGAGAGAGACTCAGATGTTTGTGACTCACTTTCTTTACCAGGAGACCAACTATTTCTCTCGCCGCTGGTATCGATGAAGTTATCTCCTCCACCGCTTTATGATCACATCAGATGTCTGCCATGTTGGTATCCCATGTAAATGGCAGCATTTCATTCCCTTTGTCGGGTGACCAAAGCAACGGGTGAGTCCTGACCGGCCCTCACAAGCCCCGTCTCAATCCTGTTGCCACTGTCTATGAAGGCTCAGTTGGCATTTACCTCTACAGTATTCAGCAGGACCCAGACCAAGAAACAGTTTCCGCAGGTTCTTTAGCCCTGGGCCAGAGCAGTTCCGGGACCCGGAATTCAGCCGCTCCGGGCTCGGTGTATGTTCTGATAGGAGAACGATCCAAGAAGCAATTTTCATGGGTTCTTTAGCACTGACCCTGAGTAATTTGTCTGCAAGATGAAGGCGAATGGCAGCCTGAAATTACCTATTCTGTATCTGAATGAGCTGTGATCAGTCGAAAACAGGGATGGTGACATCAGCTCTCCAAGATGGTGACCGCTATCTTCCTCTGTGTTCTCACCGGTGTGGAAAACCGAATTGGACCGCTTCCTTCCCCCATTTCAAACCCAGAATTCAGCACTGAGCACAGTGATTGCCCAGATGGCAGGAGCCCGCATAATCCACAGACTGTATCTTTGTGTTGCTCTCTCGTCGTTTCCCAGCACGCATTGCAGACACTAGCCGTGGGGCGATTTGCTAAATAAGCAGCGTGACCCTCCGTGAGGACAAATTGCTGGTGTTTGAGTCCCCGTAGCTGGTCCTTGTGCAATGGAAATCCTTCCTGTTGGTTTTGGAGCACACCAATTTTCCTGGAAATTTCTAATAAGATAGATTTTAGCCGTTCTAACTCGTCCTTCTCCTGCAAAGTGACGCGGTACAGGTGGGTAATGAACTCCCATCGCTGCCATAATATGATCCCCTGAAGTTAGTTTTCAGTACTAGGAAACAAACATGTATTTCAGGTGGAAAAATATTTCTGAGAATAATCTTCTCAAACGTTGATTATAAATCCAAATACATGAATATGAATGAATTTAGTTAGTGTATAATAAGACACATATATTTTATATTTTGAATAATCAGCAGAGTGAATACACACACACACACACACACACACACACACACACACACACACACACCTAAATACAGACATTACAAAGTAGCATTATGTATGGCAATCGAAATTCACCATGAAATATATATCATCCACAGATCCAAAAATATTGATTTTACTAAATATGGATTTATGTTGTTCAACTAGGAAGCTCACCCATAGGTTGAATTTTCAGTTCCAACAGCATTTAGAAGAAGTGTTTTCTTCTAACAATTTGTATTTGCAAAGTCAGTTACCTCACAAATATGTACGTGTGATACCATGTAGTATTCTATATGTGCATATAAAAATGCATGTGCTGAATCGGCTACAGAGAAAGGGAGACAGGAATTCACATATTTGTTAACTTTAAAAACACATAGAGAACTATTTTAACTACAAATTGACAAGATTTAAAACACCAACCCTTTATCATGCAAAAGGAAAGTACAACTATACACCATGCCTCCTCTGAACTGGTTGTATTTCTATTCTGTGTGGGTTATTTTACTCCATCATATTAGGATTAGTAGTCAGAGTCTAGTAGGTTTTGGGTTAGTGTCAGGGATTCAGTATTTTGAATTGAAAATAGGAAAATAAATTCAATATTTATGCAAATATGTGATACAAAAAAATGTTCCCACTCTCATCCAGAACAACGCCTTGACATCATCTTCGCTTAAAGTAAGACACAATTAGAGGACATGATTTACAAAAATCTGTGAATACATATCTGGAATGGAATATGCTCAGGAGTTCATATACTTGGAGGTGGTATAGGAGTTTCCAAAAGTAAGGGACAGGGTAAACACTCCACAAACATGGAGCTCTGCTGGCCTAAAGACTTTTGAGAAACTGCCTCTGAGTTTGGGCACTTGAAATATATGTTGCTGTCAGGAGATTTAGCTTCCGTTCTAGTTAGACCATCATAACTGGGTCTGCATCTATGTGACCTGGAGGACATTGTTTCTTATTTCCCAATGAACATGAGGCAGCAGTGCTGAATTTTTTCTTTGTAGGTAAACTGTAGCCACTGCGCGCTAAGTGTCTCCTCGTCTTTACTGTAAAGCCATTTTTTCATCCTCCACTTTTTGTGGTGTTTCTTGCTGCTGCACTGAGAGTTTGGTATCTGTTTCTCGAAATACAAGGAGTTCCACTGGGACAAAGTGCTGGAGGGAATTCTGTCACATGTGGTCGGTCAGGGTCTGCAGGAGAATGCACCAAGCAAGCTTCTTTCCACAGAGCTTGCCCCATTGACCATAGCAACCTGATTCTGAATATTGTCCTGAAACCTCTCCATATAACAAGATGCTTTTACATACAAGGGTCTGCTGGATGCAAAATGTCAGTCACAAGCCATTTGGAAGCCAATGGCAGATAAACATGGCCTCACCACAGATGTTATTTCAGACACCTCCCCACCACTGCTCTAGGCCAACTACTCAGCAGGCTCCAAATTACTGGCATCTCTGTTCTACAGCATTTTCGTGAAACCAAGTCAATCAAGGCACTGTATGGTATACTCATAATCAGCAACAGGAATCCAAAGTTTCTCCAGTGCCACTTGGTCAAGGGAATTTCAAAAATTTGGTGGTATTTATCTAGCTATTTTTTAAGGATGAAGTTGGAGGCACTGTGGGTTTCCAATCATTCAGGAACCATTAAATGGCGAGGAAACTCATTTGAACGAAAGAAATGGAGAACTATCACAGGCAAAGCTTCCCAAAGTGTGGCCAAAAGGTCACATGAAGCCAGGCTCATTGAGGTCTACAATGTGAGCTCCATGTGTGTTTTGACTCTCAACTATGGCTGCCAAGTCTTTAACAATAAAATCGTGTGATATCCTGGCTGAGATTACTTATGCTCTGTGGAAAGCCACCCTGGGCCTAGATCTCAGTTTCCAAGGGCGAATCTCATGTGTGGCCTCCTAAAATCTCAACACAATTCATGCCAATACTTCTCTGAGGACAGTTCCACAACTCAGTCTCTAAGGGGAATCACACCAGAGTTCAAGCCCAGGTGGAACCAGACATCTCTTCCAACCGCCACACAAATGACCACAATTAAAAACAAAAGACTCCCACATGGCACTCATCTTCTTCCATATAGACACTAATAATAACCTCTGGCTTGAGGTTTTCATGAGGGGCACAGACCAACACAGTGTTCAAAATAAGCACTCTCACACCTCATTTGTCACAAGTCAGGGTTGCCTGGACACCCTTCCTTTGAACACGGAATGATCATAGAGCCCTGCCTTTAATACTGCTCCACAATTCCAATTTGAGGCTTACTGACTGTGGGATTTAGATTCTTTATGTGAACTGGAGTCATGAGTAATCACAAGCACCAGTGGGCTAGACTCTGCAAGGCTTTGAAGTACTCATTTGATGCAAAGGATTCCTATTCTCACTTGATGGAGATCAGGAACCTTACAGAGGAAGGCGAGAGACGTAGTCCACAATAAATGCTTTTTGGACATTTTGGATTTGGGTGCACACATGGGATCTTTCTTTAGGTCCATTAGGTGCTGAGTATCTAAGCCACAGCCTCACACAGGGCCAAGTGGCCAATTCAGACACATCCCTTTCCAAACAATTAAGCAAAGAGTCCCTGGTGATGCCCATTCATTTCCATTTGAAAACTGTTTTCTTCAGGCTTCACAAAGGTGTGGCCTAATCAAAGACCTTCCTGTTATTCAGTGCAACAGAAGAATAGGTATGCAAAAGGCCCAAAGCAGGGTTTCTCCACAGAGACTTTACTGGTCACATTGATATCTGAGTTTTCTGAGATGCTCCAATTCCCTTCAGCTATCCTGTACATGGCCATGTCCCAGAGCTTGGAGGTGGTACATATCTTGGACACATAACCATGAGCCTATTATGGTTAGTGGCCAGAATTCAGGCAGAAAACAGGAACTTAGGAAGACAGTAGGTGTTGCCCATCCAGAAGGCAAGCCAAGTCCATCTATAAATTGGGAAGGATGAATGCTGGGAAGCTTTCTACTAGACAGAACACATCCATTGATGCATGCTCTTTCTAATGTCTTCATCCACGAACACAGTGGGATACCCAGACATAGAAACACACTCCTTGTCAAACGACTTTCTAGAAACCATCCACTCCAAAATGAACATACTGCCTTTCCTACCTATTCTCAGAAAATGAGACAAGACCACAAACTCACACCCAACCCACAAAGGCACCTCCTTCCCCCAAGTAGGTCTGTGACTATCCGGAGTGTCCTCTTACTGGTGGGCCATACTATGTTCCCAGAAATGGCCTGTCCTGTCTCAGATCTGGTCTCCTTGGCCAACTCTGTGAGGTTATTAGGAGCCAGCGGTGAGCCATTACATGGAGATGACTTTTTCTCTCTCAGGTCCTTCATAGCAGCATACATCTTCTCCAGGGATGATTTCTGTATGGAACTTTGAGGATCTTAGCATGTGGAAGATCTGCTACATTCCTATATTGAAAGACCAACTCTGTCTCTAACCTTCTGTAAAGTTAGATTGAGGGAACAGTGTATGGTTAGGATTAATAACATGTTCGATATGAGTTAGGAATCATTCTGCAGGAATGATTGGGAAGCTGCAATATTTACAAGAAAATATAGGTGAAATATTAGTATGAAAACAGAAATGTAGGTAAGATTTGAAGCCCAGAAGGGCATTGGGCCCTTGATTGGGATACTTAGATTTGAATTATTTTCTGCAGAGATGTCTCAGATAAATTCAGTACAATGGCATAGGACCTTGTACGTTGGATGATGGAATGTTGAAGAGAACTTCTAGTCAAAAAGGGATAGTTGAAATTATTAGAAAGATATTCAGTTTCAGAAAGAAGAGTGAGTATAGGTTTTGGACAAAAGTTCTCCAGCAATAGGGTTTCAGATAGAGAGTGAATTTAAATGTGAGCACATGTGAAGAGTCAGTCACAATGATGAACTGGGGAAAATATGTCGGTAAGCAGATATCAATAGAGACATTAAGAAATCAGGAAAGGTATAAAGTGAGTGATAGGATTAGATATTTTCAACAGGGTTGAGTTTGAATATATAATCTAAGGAAGAAAAAAATATGTTGTCACGAATAGGATTGACATTTGAGAACATTAGGTAACATGTACATGGATGTTTTTAGTAATCCATGCTCACTTTCAATTTAGGCTTTGGTACAATAATATGTTTAACCTTTGCATTTTGGGTCCCGAATATTACTGTGATAAAATGTATATGTAGATTGGGTGACATAAGTATTTCTTATACCATTTCTGAGAGCAATATTTTGAAGATGTATAAATTATTATTGGCGGTACAAAGATTTGTACTCTGTGTCTATGAATATAGAATTAATGCATGAATTGACAACACTGTGAATAAATAATATAACTGTTTCCACTTTAAATAATGGATTGAATTGATATGTGAAAATATACACAAAATCTTATATTGATATACAATCATTCATTCCAACCAGTTACACATCTAATTGTATAATTGCGTTATGTTTTATTATAAAGATTGTGTGAGATTTGCTTCAAAAGTGATTATGGAAATCGAAAATAATGTGTTTGGAAAGAAGTCTCATTAAAAGACCAGTCAAGAAACCTGGAGGAATACATGTGTTCTGAAGCAGTAAGTGATTGAAAGAGAAACAAATGCCTATTAATTTGTGAATTTGTGGATGAAATATATATCCTATGATGTGCATGAACTGAAGAAATATTAACGAACCAATGTTGAATAAAAATGAACATCAAAATACACACCATGTCCCATAGGAATCTAATTGCATTGATGTTAAACTGGGTCAATTACTGTAGAAATATTAGTATTTGTATGCACATTCACTGAAGTTAGTTTTAAGTACTAGAAAACAAATATGTAGTTCAGGTAAATGAATACTTCTGAGAATAATCTTGTGAAATTTTTATTATAAATCCACATACATGAACATGAATGAATTTCGGTAGTGTATATAAGACACATATATTTCATATTTTGAAAAATCTTGAGAGTGTATATATATATATATATATATATATATATATATATATATATAAACACACACCCAAAACACACACAGAGATATTAAAAAGTACCAATATATAAGCCAATCAATATTCATCATGAAAAATATAACATCCACAGATGCAAAATAATTTATTTTACTGAGCATGGATTTATGTACAATGTTGTTCTCCTAGGAAGCTCACACATAGGTTGAATTTTCAGTTCCAACTGCTTTTAGGAGGAGTGATCTTTTCTCACAATTTGTATCTCCAAGTCAGCCAAGTCAAAAAAATGTACGTGTGATACCAGGTAGGATTCTATATGTGCATATAAAAATACATGTGCTGAATAGGCTACAGAGAAAGGGCATATAAAAATACATGTGCTGAATAGGCTACAGAGAAAGGGAGACAGGAATTCACGTATTTGTTAACTACAAAAACCCATGGTGAACTATTTTAATTAAAAATTGACTAGATTTATAACACCTATACTTTATCATGCAAAAGGCAAATCCAACTATACACCATGCCTCCTCTGAACTGTTTGTATTTCACTTCTGTTTGCATTATTTCTCTCCACCATATTAGGGTTAGTAGTCAGAGTCTAGTAGGGTATGGGTTAGTGTCAGGGATTCAGTATTTTGAATGTAAAATAGGAAAATGAATCAAATGTGTATGCAAATATGTGCTACACAAAATCTTCCTACTCTAATTCACAACAATACCTTGACACTATCTTTGCCCCAAGTAAGACAAAATAAAAGAAGAAGATTTAGAAAATCTGTGAATACATATCAGGAATGGAACATGGTTACGAGTTCACAATATTGGAGGTGGTAGAGGAGTTTCCAAAAGTAAGGGACAGGGTAAATACTGCACAAATATGGAGATCTGCCAGCCTAAAGACTTCTGGAGAACCTGCCTCTGAGGTTGGCCACTTGAAGTATATGTTGTAGTCAGGACCTATGGCTTCCTTTCTAGTGAGACCACCAAAGCTGGGTCTCCATCTATGTGACCTACAGAACATGGTTTCTTATTTTCCAAAGAACGTGAGGCAGGAAGGCTAAATTCTCTCTTTGTAAGTAAACTCTTGCCACTGAAGCCTAAGTGTGGCCCCGTGTGGACTGTGAAGCCATTTGGTCATCCTCCACTTTTCATGGTGTCCTTGCTGCTGCACTGGGAGTTTGGTATTGGCTTCAGGAATTACAAGGAATTCAACTGGGTCACAGTGCTGGAGGGAGATCTGTCACGTGTTGTGCGTCAGGGTCTGCAGGAGAATGCACCAACCAGGCTTCTATCCCACATAGCTTGCCCCCTTGACCATAGCAACCTGATTCTGAACATTGCCCTGAAACCTCTCCATTCAACAAGATGCCTTTACATACAAGGGTCTGCTGGCTGCACCATGTCAGTTACAAGCCTTTTGGCAGATCCACATGACCCCACCACAGAAGTTTTATCACAGACCTGCAAAACACTGCTCTAGGCCCACTACTCAGCAGACTTTAACTTATTTGCATCATTGTTCTACACCATTTTCATGAAACCCAGTCAATCAAGGCACTGTCTGGTACACTCATGATGAGCAACAGGAAATCCAAAGTGTATCCAGTGTCACCTGGTGATGGGAATTTCAAATTTTTATGATGTTATCTAGCCATTTTTCAAGGATGAGGTTGGAGGCACTGTGGGATTTAATTCATTCTGGAAACATTAAAAGGTGAGAAAGCCCATTTCAATGAAAGATCTGGAGAACTCTCACAGGCAAGACTTCCCAAAGAGTGGCCAAAAGATCAAATGAAGCCAGGCCCATTGAGGTCTACAATGTGAGGTCCATGTGTGTTTTTACTCTCAACTATGGCTGTCAAGTCTTTCAGAATAAAATCATGTGATATTCTGGCTCAGATTCCCAGTGCTCTGTGGGAAGCCCCCCGGGCCTAGATTTCAGTTTCCAAAGGCCACTACCATGCGTGGCCTCCAAAAATCCCAACACAATTCATGGCAATACATCTCTGCAGTCATTTCCAGAAGTCAGTCTCTAAGAAGACTCACACCAGAGTTCAAGCCAAGGTGGACCCAGTCATCTCTTCCATCAGCCAAACAAATGACCACAATTAAAACCAAAACACTCCCACATGGCTCTCAACTACTTCCACATAGACACTCATCATAACCTCTGGCTGGAAGTTTCCATGAGGGGTGCAGCTGAAGACAGTATCCAAAATATGCTCCCTACCCTCATTTGTCTAATGTCAGGGTGGCTTGACAACCTATCTGTGAACAAGGAGTGATCAATTAGGCCTGCCATTAATACTCCTCTGCTTCTCCAAATTGAGCCTTATGTCTGTGGGGTTTAGATTCTTTATGTGAATTGGAGTTATGAGAAAATCCAAGCACCTATGGGCTTGCCTCTGCAGGGCTTTGAAAAACTTTTTGAACCAAAGATACCTATTCTCACTTGATGGAAGTCAGGAACCTTACAGAGGAAGGCGAGAGACTTCATCCACAAGACTGCTCTTTTTCCATTTTGGTTTTGGATGCACACATGAGATCTTTCCTTAGATTCATCAGGTGGTGAGAATCTAAGTCACAGCCTCACACAGGGCCAAGAGGCTGATTCAGACACATCCCTTTCCACGGCAATTAAGCAAAGAGCCACAGGTGATGCTCATTATTTTCCATTAGAAAACTGTTTTCTTCAGGTTTCACAAAGGGGTGGACTGAGGCAAAGACCTTCCAGACATTCAGGGCAACGGAACAATAGGTAAACAAAAGGCCCAAATCAGTGTTTCTCCACTGACACTTTACTGGTCACACTGATATCTGAGTTTTCTGAGTTCCTCTCCATTCCCTTCAGCTATCCAGTACAAGGCCATGTTATAGAGTTTGGAGGTGGTACATATCTTTTACACAAAACCATGAGCCTATTCTTGAGAGTGGCCAGAATTCAGGAAGAAAACAGGAACTTAGGAAGATAGCAGGTGTTGCCCATTCATAAGGAAAGCCGTAGTCCATTCATAAATTTGGCAGGATGAATGCTGAGAAGCTTTCTACTAGACAGAACAATTCCATTGATGCATTCTCTTTTCTAATGTCTATAACCACAGACACAGTGGAATACACAAACCCACAACCACACCCACAAAGGCAACTCTTTCCTCCAAGTTGGTCTGTGACTATCCAGAGTGTCCTCTGACTGGTGGGCCATACTATGTTCCCCAAAATTGCTTGTCCTGTCTCAAATCTGCTTTCCTTTGCTAACTCTGTGAAGTAGTCAGGAGTCAGCGGTGAGCCAATACCTGCTTTATCAGGAAAGAATTATCTTCAGAGCTTCCCTGGCATTTGGCCATCCTCACATCAGTAGGTAAGTGCCGCAGCCCGGCTGGCTGGGCAAAATAACCGGGGGGGTGACGAACAACTTGGGTAGACTGATGCAGCAGGAGTGGAAGCCGATTATTGTTGAATAAGAGCGGTATTTATACATTTTACACAGCCTATCTAATTAGCATGAAATAGATACAGCAGTCAAACAATAAGGAATCTCCACACTTAATGGCTCGCTTTTGTTACTTCACAAACCACTCCCTCTGGCATTTTGCCAGGCGCCATCCAGACTTTTTTACAGACTCTAACATTTCTCTGGCAAAATAACAGGTGCCAATCTGACTTGTTTACAGACCTTAACAGGTAAGAAGAAAGACTGACTCTGTCTTTGGTAAATTCAAACAAGTGAGACCACTGGGACTGGGATTGGTAATGGCTCTGGGTGCCTGGCTTCCTGGATCCCAAGTTCAGAGACTTTCATCATCAAGGAAGTGAGGTGTGGTCACTTCTTTCAGGAACTGAATGAGGTAACTGCCTTGGCAACCACTTTGTCCTAACAGTTGCTTCCAAGGGTCCCATGAGATGCAGTCTGCCCCTACTTCCTGTGACACTTTCATATGTTAGAATGGTATATCAACCATACGCACCTGGGAAGAGCTTTCCACACAGGCCTGGTTTGGTCTACTCTACATTAAGAAGAGTGAGGCTGATTCAGACACATTCCTTCATCCTACCAGGTTCTTTGCCATGGAGATGTCTTTTGCTCTCTCAGGTCCTTCATAGCTGCCTACATCTTCTCCAGAGATCATTTCTGCATGTACCTTTGATGTTCTCAGCAGGTGGAAGATCCCATACATTCCTGTATTGTAAGACCAACACTGTCGCTGCTCCTCAGTAAAGTTAGATTGAGGGAACAGTGTATGATTAGTGTTATTAACATGTTCGATATGGGTTAGGAACCATTCTGCTGGATGAATAATGGTATTGGGAACCTGTGATATTTATAAGAATATAGAGGTGAAATATATGTATGAAAACAGAAATCTAAGTAAGATTTGAAGCCCAGAACTTCATTTGTCCCTTGATTGGGATACTTAGCGTTGAATTACATTCTGCACAGATGTTTCAGATAAATCGATATACAATGGCATAGGACCTTTCACCTTGGATGAATGAATGTAGAAGAGAACATCCAGTCAAAAAGTGATAGTCGGTAGGATTAGGAAGATAGTCGGTAGGTTTAGGAAGAAGAATGAGTGTAGGATTTGGAACAAAAGTTCTTTAGAAGTAGGGTATCGCTAAGAGAGTGAATGTAAATATCAGCAGATGTGATGAGGAAGTCACAATGATTAACTGGGGAAAATATGTAGGAAAGCAGATATCAATAGAGACATTACAAAATCAGGCAAAGTATAAAGTGAGTGACAGGATTAGACATTTTCAACATGTTTGAGTTTGAATATATAATCTTTGGAAGAAACAAATATGTAGTCACCAATAGGATTTTCATTTGAGAGCATTAGGCAACCTGGACATGGATGTTTTTAGTAATCCATGTTCACTTTCCATTTAGGTTTTGTACAATCATAAGTGTGACCTTTGCTTTTTGTGTCCAGAATATTACTGTGATAAAATGTATATGGAGATCAGGTGACATGGGTATTTCTTCCACCATTTCTGGGAGCTATATTTTGAGGAGTACAATTTAGTATTGGGTGTACAAAGAGGTGTACCTGTGTCTATGAATATAGAGATAATTCGTGAATAGACTGTACTGTGAATAAATAATATAACTGGTTCCACTTTAAATAATGGATTGAATTGATATCTGAAACTAAGTAAGAAATCTTATATCGATATACAACCATTCATTCCAACCAGTTATACATCTAATGGTAATATTAGTGCTATGGTTTATTGTGACGGGTTTGTGCGTTTTGCTTCAAATGTGATAATGGAAATCGAAAATAATGTGTTTGGGAAGAAGTCTCATGAAAAGAGCAGTTATGAAACATGGAGGAATACATGTGTTCTCAAGCAGGAAGTGATTGAAAGTGAAACAAATGCCTATAAATTTGAGAAATTTTGATGAAACATATATGCTATGATGTGCATAAACTGAAGATAGTAATGTACCAGTGTTGAATAAAAATGAACGTCAAAATACACATCATGTCTCATAGAGTCTACTTGCATTGATGTTCAACTGGGTCAGTTACTGTAGAAATATTAGGATTTGGGGGGGAATTAATAATACAATTTATTTTAGCACTAGCATGTCACAGAATGTAGAGGAAAGATCAATGGATTTTTAGTTATAGCACTAATAATCTAACATTTAGTGACTATTTTGGATAGTCTAGAAATTACATAAGGCTATGTAACATATTTTTTTTATTTAACATTCATCAAAGCTTGGAATTTTCGTAATATTTCTTCTTTTTTCTTTTTTTATTTTTTCAGTTGTTGATTGACCTTCATTTTGTTTATTTGTATGTGGTGCTGAGAATAGAACCATGTGCCTCACACATGCTAGAAAAGCATGTTACCTCTGAGCCACAAACCCAGCCCCTCCACTTCTATCTTAACATCATACACTCATGTCCCTCTTCTTTACTGACTATCTTCCTCATTTTCCCCATTCTCTCCCTTCCTTTTTGGTTTCCCCTCCATATCTATTTTTCTCTCATGTCATTACAAACAGTAGTATGCTATGAAATTTAAATTTAAGACTGTTTTTTATAGTCATTATTTTTCTTGAGAAAATTTAAAAATTATAATCACCTGATAGATATATTACAATACATTAATTATACATATGTATCTATATTCATGCATATGCATTACATATATTATATATATACATATATATTTAAAAGTACTTTGATTTTCCTGTTAGAAATAATATAAACCAAGTCTTTCTTAATTCTCAATTCTTCCATAATTAACATCTTACAGTGAAAATCAAATAAACATATTTAAGTAAACAGGTATCATTCTTATTTATCAAAACTGATAATTTAAAGTTTTATATCACATTAAGTGGTAATGTCGCATATTAACTCTTATGAATTAGAGAAATTTTATTTGAACAACCTATTATTTAAGGACCATATGAACTGACATTTTAAATGGCTTTCTTGTGATTTCAATTTCTATCAATTGTGTATTAATTGCCAAATACTTATTTTAGTACTTTTCATGTTCATAATTGATATAAAGTCAATTGTTTAATTCTTCTTGTAAGTAGTTACTTATTACAGTAGGGACATTATTAATAATACTACATCTTTATAAGAAAAATGGTACAAATTTATTTTCATGCAAAATTAAGAATAATTGCATGCTCTACATGTTTGATTGTTGATACATATAACAAAGAGCTTTTGATGAGTCTCTTCCCCAGTAAAACATAAAATGCAAAGATATAGTTAGGTTTGTATGTCCAAATAAAGATAAGAAAAAATACACATTATCAGCTAGAAACTATTAAATAAAAGATGAAAAGAACAATCCAACACATTGTACGAACTTGTCAGATGAGGTAGTATTCTGGAAGAATAGCCTAAGACTAGACCTTGTCCATGACAAAATATTCACGAAAAAAATGAAATATGAAAAGTGTAGAAAATGCTATGAATTTTTCATGAAGTTAGGTGAATTATCCTTTAATCTCAATTTATGTGCATTTTCTGGTAAAATAAATTTGTGATATTCACAAAACAAAGTTTCTGTATAGCAAAATGAATACATCTGAACCCATTTTTAGCTGATTTCTTCCCACTAAATTTTAAACCTTTATTTATTTATTTATTTTTATTGGTTGTTCAAAACATTACAAAGCTCAAGATATATCATCTTTCATACATTTGACTCAATTGGGTTATGAACTCCCATTTTTTCCCCAAATACGAATTGTAGAATCACATCGGTTACACATTCACATTTTTACATAATGGCATATTAGTGACTGTTGTATTCTGCTACCTTTCCTATCCCCTACTATCCACCCTCTCCTCCCCTCCCATCTTCCCTCTCTACCTCATCTGCTATTGTTCAATTCTCTCCATTGTTTTCCCCTCACTTCCCCTCACAACATCTTATATGCAATTTTGTGTAACATTGAGAGTTTCCTACAATTTTCATAAGTTTTCCCTTCTCTCTCCCTTTCTCTCCCCCCATTCGTCTTGTTTAATGTTAATCTTTTCCTCATGCTCTTCCTCCCTGTTCTGTTCTTATTTGCTCTCTTCATAACAGAGAAGACATTTGGCATTTGTTTTTTAAGGATTGGTTAGCTTTGCTTAGCATAATATGCTCTAATGCCACCCATTTTCCTGCAAATTCTATGATTTTGTCATTTTTTGTGCTGTGTAATACTCCATTGTGTATAGATGCAACATTTTTTTTATCTATTAATCTATTGAAGGGCATCTAAGTTGGTTACACAGTCTAGCTATTGTGAATTGTGCTGCTATGATCATTGATGTGGCAGTATCCCTATAGTACGCTCTTTTAAGATCCTCAGAGAACATTCCAAGAAGGGTGATAGCTGGGTCAAATGGTGGATACATTTCCAGCTTTTCCAGGAATATCCATACTTCTTTCAAAATTGGCCTCACCAATTTGCAGTCCCACCAGCAGTGTACAAGTGTATCCTTTTCCCCAAATCCTCACCAACACTTATTGTTGTTTAACTTCATAATGGCTTCTGATCTTACTGGAGTCAGATGGTATCTTAGGGTGGTTTTGATTTGCATTTCTCAGACTGCTAGAGATGGTGAGCATTTTTTCATGTACTTGTTGATTGATTGTATGTCCTCCTCTGTGAAGTGTCTGTTCAGGTCCTTGGCCCATTTGTTGATTGGGTTATTTGTTATCTTATTGTTTAATATTTTGAGTTCTTTGTATATTTTGGATATTAGGGCTCTATCTGAAGTGTGAGGGGTAAAAATTTGTTCCCAGGATGTAGGCTCTCTATTTACCTCTCTTATTGTTTCTCTTCTTGAGAAAAAACTTTTTAGTTTAAGTAAGTTCCATTTGTTTATTCTTGTTATTAACTCTTGGGCTATTGATGTCTTATTAAAGAATTTGGAGCCCGACCCCACAGTATATAGATCATAGCCAACTTTTTCTTCTATGAGACGCAGTGTCTCTGATTTGATATCTAGCTCCTTGATCTATTTTGAGTTAACTTTTGTGCATGGTGAGAGAACGGGATTCAGTTTCATTTTGTTGCACATGGATTTCTAATTTTCCCTGCACCATTTGTTGAAGATGCTATCCTTCATCCATTGCATGTTTATAGCCACTTTATCAAATATAAGAAAGTTGTAATTTTGTGGATTGGTTTCTCTGTCCTCTATTCTATACCATTGGTCCACTTGCCTGTTTTGGTACCAGTACCACACTGTTTTTGTTACTCTTGCTTTGTAGTAAAGTTTGAACTCTAGTATCGCTATACCTCCCGATTCACACTTCCTGCTTAGAATTCCTTTTGCTATTCTGTGTCTTTTGTTTTTCCATATGAATTTCATGATTGCTTTATCATTTCTACAAGAAATGCCGTTGGGATTTTGATTGGCATTGCTTTAAACCTGTAGAGAACTTTGGGTAATTTCGCCATTTTGATGAATTTAGTTCTGCCTATCCATGAACAGGGTACATTTTTCCATCTTCTAAGATCTTTTTCTATCTCTCTCTTTAGGGTTCTGTGGTTTTCACCTCTTTTGTTAGGTTGATTTCCAAGTATCTTATTTTCTTTGAGGATATTTTGAATGGAGTGGTTTTCCTCATTTCCATTTCAGAAGTTTTGTTGCTGATATACAGGAATGCCTTTGATTTATGCGTGTTGGTTTTATATCCTTCATTTATTAACTCTAGCAGTTTCTTTGTAGACCCTTTTGGGTCTGTTAAATATATTACCATGTTATCCACAAATAGCGATAATTCAAGTTCTTCTTTTCCTATTTTTATGCCTTTAATTTCTTTTGTCTGTCTAATTGCTCTGGCTAGTATTTCAAGAACTAAATTGAATAGAAGTGGTGATAGAGGGCATCCCTGTCTTGTTCCAGATTTCAGAAGGAATGCCTTCAGTTTTCTCCATTTAGGATGATCCTAGCCTGAGGTTTAGCATATATAGCTTTTACAATGTTGAGGTAAGTTCCTGTTATCCCTAGTTTTTCTAGTGTTTTGAACATAAAGGGATGCTGAACTTTGTTGAATGTTTTACTACATCTATCGAGATGATCATATGGTTCTTGTCCTTAAGTCTATTGATGTGGTGAATAGCATTTATTGATTTCCGTATATTGAACCAGCCTTGCATTCCAGGGATGAATCCTACTTGATCATGGTGCACAACTATTTTGATATGTTTTTGTATTCAATTCACACGGATTTTATTGAGAATTTTTGCATCCAACTTCATTAGAGATATTGGTCTGTAGTTTTCTTTTTTGAAGTGTCTTTGTCTGGTTTTGGGATCAGGGTGATTTTGGACTCCGAGAATGAATTTGGAAGAGCTCCTTATTATTCCATTTCTTGATATAGCTTGAATAGTATTGGTATTAATTCTTCTTCGAAGGTTTTGTTGAACTCCGCTGTATACCCATCAGGTACAGGGCTTTTTTTGATTGGTAGTCTTTTGATGGCTTCTTCCATTTCTTTCTTTGCTTTTGGTCTGTTAAAATTGTGTGTGTCTTCCTGACTGAATATGGGCAGATCGTATGACTTAAGAAATTTATCGATATTATAACTATCTTCTATTTTATTGGAATATAGGATTTCAAAATACTTTCTAACTATCTTCTGTATTTGTGTACTGTCTGTTGTGATATTGCCTTTTTCATTCCGTATGTTAGTAATTTGAGTTCCCTCTCTTCTTCTCATCCTTAGCATGGCTAAGGGCCTGTAAATCTTATTTATTTTTTCAAAGAACCAACTTTTAGTTTCATCAATTTTTTCAATGTTTTTTTTTTCAATTTCGTTGATTTCTGCTCTAATTTTAATTATTTCTTGTCTTCTACTACATTTGCTGTTGTTTTGCTCTTCCTTTTCTAGTTTCTTGATGTGTACTGTGAGTTTATTTATTTGTTGTTTTATTCTTTTTTTGAGGAAAGAACTCCAAGAATTGAATTTCCCTCTTAAAACTGCCTTCTTTGTGTCCCATAGATTCCAGTATGTTGTGTCTGTATTGTCATTTGATTCTAAGAATTTTTTTATCTCCTCCTTTATGTCTTCTGTAACCCATTGATCATTCAGTAGAATATTGTTCATTTTACATGTGATGTAGGATTTTTCCTTCCTTCTATTCTCATTGATTTCCAGTTTCATTCCATTATGATCAGATATGGTGCATCGTATTATCTCCACGCCTTTATATTTACTAAGAGTTGCCCAATGGCATAATATATGGTCTAACTTGGAGTAGGATCCATGTGCTGCTGAGAATAAAGTGTATCCACTTGATGATGGTTGATATATTCTATATATGTCGGTTAAGTCAAGGTTATTGATTGTGCTGTTGAATTCTATAGTTTCTTTATTCAGTTTTTTATAGAGGATCTGTCTAATGGCGAGAGCGGTGTGTTGAAGTCACCCATAATTATTGTGTTGTAGTCTATTTGACTCTTGAACTTGAGGCGAGTTTGTGTTATGAGCATTGCAGCTCAATTGTTTGGTGCATACCAATTGATAATTGTTATGTCTTGTTGGTGGATGGTTCCTTTTAACAATATATAGTGTCCTACTTTATCCCTTTTGATTAACGTAGGTTTGAAGTTGATTTTATATGATATGAGTATGGCCACTCCTGCTTGCTTCCGAGGGCCACGTGAGTGGTATGATTTTTCCCAACCTTTCACTTTCAGCCTGTGTATGTCTTTACCTATCAAAAGAGCCTCCTGAAGGCAGCATATTGTTGGATTTATTTTTTTGATCCAGGTTACTAGCCTATGTCTCTTGATTGGTGAGTTTAGATTTTTAACATTTAAGGTTACAATTGAAATATGATTTATACTTCCAGTCATGTTTATTTATTTATTTATTTTAATTTGGGTAGTTTTTACTTTTTGGTTATTTTCTTACCCCTTTACTGAGATACCTCCTGCTGTTAGTTTGGGGCACTATTTTTCAATTCCTCTTCTTGTAGTATTTTGCTCAAAATGCTTTGCAGTGCTGGTGTTCTGTCTGCGAATTCTTTTAGCTTTTGTTTATCAAGAAAGACTTAATTTCATTGTCAAATCTGAAGCTTAATTTTGTTGGATACAGTATTCTTGGTTGGAATCCATTATTTTTCAGTGTTTGAAATACATTGTTCAAAGATCTTCTCGCTTTCAAAGTCTGTGATAAAAAATCAATTGTTAACCTAATTGGTTTACCCCTGAATGTTATCTGCCTACTTTCTCTCGTAGCTTTTAATATTCTCTCCTTGTTCTGTATGTTGGCTATCTTCATAATTATATGTCTTGGAGTTTGTCTATTATGGTTTTGAATGTTTGAGGTCCTGTAGGCTTCCAGGATATGGCAATCCATTCCATCTTTCATCTCTGGGATGTTTTCTAGAATTATTTCATTTAATATGTTGTCCATTCATTTGGTTTGAATCTCTATGCCTTCTTCTATCCCGATGACTCCCAATTTTGGTTTTATTATGACATCCCATATCTCTTGAAGAGTTGCTCATGGGATTTAAGCATGTTTTCTGTGTTGACTATATTCTTTTCAAGTTGACAAACTTTGTCTTCATTATCTGATGTTCTGACGTCTACTTGATCTAGTCTATTTGAAATATTCTTGTTTGAGTTTTTAATTTGGTTTATAGTTTCCTGCATTTCTAGAATTACTGTATGATTTTTTAAAAGATCTCTATCTCCTGGTAAACCTTGTTCTTTGCCATTTGAATTTGGTTGTTTAATTCATTTTCAAAATATACTTTTATTTCTTGGACTTGCTGCCTCATGTCTTCTCTATTATTCCTTTCCATCTGAGTTAGGTACGACTTAAGTTTTTTCCCTATCCCTGTTTCTGATGCTTCAAGGTTCTCCTGTAGTATTAAGTTGTCCTTCATTGTTTCTACACCTTTTTTTCCCCTTGTTTTTTCATGATGTTCACGTTATTTTCTGGCTCTATTTGATTGCTGTGTTTCTGCTCTCTTCTATAGATTTGTTATGGGTATATATATCTCTGTTTTCTCTCCTTTGTGTTGCTAGACTATGCCTGCTTAAGTGGATTTCGCTGTTAAGGAATTCTGACAGCCGAGCTCCAGTGATGTCACCTCTCTGCTGTGGTGGGCCCCAGGCTCCTTGCCGGAGTGTCCGAATTGGGGGGGTGGACTGGATTGTCTCTGGTTGGTTTGAGCTCCCGGTCGCTGGCATGCCGGCAGTCTCCAGCCACCCAGTAGCGCGGGCAGCGGATGGGCTGTCGCCGGCGGGTGGGTGATCTCTAGCCACACAGTTGCGCGTTCGGTCATCGGCAGGCGCGCGTTCTCCAGCCATCAAGACATGCCGTCAGCAGGTGGGCTGGCGCCGGCAGGAAGGTGGTCTCCAGTTGCCCAGTCACACTGGCAGCAGTCTGGCGTTCTCCAGCCACCCAGTCAGGAGGGCCTGGCCTCTAGTCCCCTGGTTTATCCTGCTAGTCCTGATTTCTCCTGCTAGACCAGATTTCTCCTGAGTGATGCTTCTCGGCAGCTCAAACTGTTCTCCGGGTCTGCCGTTTGTTGGGTGGGGAGGGTGTCTATTGTGAACCCTGGAACTCTATTGTTTTAATATTTTCCGCTTGCCCCTCGCCCCGCACTGGCTAGACAAGTTTTATTTTTGCCACTGATGGGAAGGGGAGATGAAGGTCAGGTGCCTCTAGTTTTCCCCCCAGTCTTTATGCAGACTTGCTCTGATTATCCCTCCCCCAAAAGCCTAGGAGAGATTTTATGCGAATTTTCCTCTGTATGTGAGATGAGCTGAGAAACACACACCTGTTTTATTGTTGCAATCTGTCTGGGAGTGGTGGTGGTTACTTCAGCTCTCCAAGATGGTGGCTGCTGGTTTCCTTTGTGGAGTTTCCACTTTGGGGGATAGAAATGTACTGCTAACTTTCCCGTCTGAAATCCCAAATTCAGCTGGGGGCTCAGTGGATGCTCAGCCAGCAGGATTCCACAGAATCTGCAGCAACGTTTCTCCCTGCTTGCTGGTTGCTTCTCGGTGGTGCCTCACCATTTGTAGACACGGGGCAGGTCACGCGGATCAATCAGAATGGATCTCCGGTTGCACAAGTGGCTTGTGTTTGAGACTCAATTACCGGACCTCGGTGGTGGAAATCATTCTTCTAGATTTCGGTAAACACCCATTTTCCTGTAAGATCCTAACAAGATAGTTTTTCATCGTTCTAACTCGTTATTCACCTGCGCAGTGGCAGGGTACACTGGGTGTGATACACTGTCTTCACAGTCATCTTGCAATGCCGAAATATTAGGATATGGATGCACCATTTACTGAAAACTGTTTCAGTACTAGGAAAAAATATGTATTTCAGGTGGATGAATATTTCTGAGAATAATTTTTTAAAAAGTGGATTATAAATCCACATACATGAATATGAATGAATTTAGGGAGTGCATAATAAGACACAAATATTTCATATTTTGAAAAATCCGGAGAGTATATATATATATATATATATATATATATATATATATATATATACACACACACACAGACATTAAAAACTAGCAATATATATGTCAATTGAAATTCATCATGAAATACATATCATCCACAGACCCAAAAATATTCATATACTAAACATGGATTTATGTATAATGTTGTTCAACTAGGAGGCTTACCCATAGGTTGAATTTTCACTTCCAACAGCATTTAGGAGGAGTGATCTCTTCTCAAAATTTGTATTTGCCAAGTCAGTCACCTCACAAAAATGTACGTGTGATACCAGGTACGATTCTATATGTGCATATAAAATTACATGTGCTGAATAGGCTACAGAGAAAGGGAGACAGGAATTTACATATTTGTTAACTTTCAAAACACACGGAGAACTATTTCAACAAAAAATTGACTAGATTTATAACTTCTAACCTATATAATGCAAAAGGCAATTCCAACTATACACCATGCCTCCTCTGAACTGCTTGTATTTCTATTCTGTTTGAGTTTTTATTCTCTATCATATTACGATTAGTAGTCAGAGTCTAGTAGGGTAGGGGTTAGAATCAGGGATTCAGTATTTCGAATGGAAAATTGGAAAATGAATCCAATGTGTATGCAAATATGTGCTACACAAAATCTTCCCACTCCTCCAGAACAATGGCTTGACATTATCTTCGCCACAAGTAAGACATAATTAGAGGAGAAGAGTTAGAAAATCAGTGAATACTTATCTGGAATGGAATATGCTAAGGAGTTCACTACCTTGGAGGTGGTAGAGGAGTTTCCAAAAGTAAGGGACAGGGTGAACATTCCACAAACATAGAGCTCTGCTGGCCTAAAGACTTCTTGAGAAATTGCCTCTGAGTTTGGGCACTTGAAACATATGTTGTTATCAGGAGCTTTAGCTTCCTTTGTAGTGAGATCATCAAAGCTGGGTCTGCACCTATGTGACCTGTAAAACATAGTTTCTTATTTTCCAATGAACATGAGTCAGCAGTCCTGAATTTGATCTTTGTAGGTAAACTGTGGCCACTGGGTTCTAAGTGTCTCCCTGTGTGGACTGTGAAGCCATTTGTTCATCCTCCAATTTTCATGGTGTTTCTTGCTGCTACAATGGGAGTTTGGTATTTGCTTCATGAAATACACGGAGTTCAACTGGGACACAGTGCAGGAGGGAGTTCTGTCACGTGTGGTATTTCAATTTCTGCAGGAGAATGCACCAACCATGCTTCTATATCACATAGCTTGCCCCATTTACCATAGCAAATCGATTCTGAACATTGCCCTGAAACCTCTCCAAATAACAAGATGCCTTTACTTAGAAGGGACTGCTGGCTGCATCATGTCAGTCACAAGCCATTTGGAAGCCAATGGCAGATCCACATGGCCCCACCACAGATGTTTTATCACACACCTGCCTACCACTGCTCTAGGCCCACTAATCATCAGGGTCCAACTTATTGGCATCTCTGTTTTACACAATTTTCATTAAAACCAGTCAATCAAGGCAGTGTCTGTTATACTCATGATCAGCAACAGGAAATCCAAAGGTTCTCCTGTGCCAGCTGGTCATGGAAATTTCAAAAATTTCATGGTATTTTTCTAGCCATATTTCAACAATGAAGGTGGAGGCACTGTGAGTTTCAGTTCATTCCAGAACCATTAATGTTGACGAAGCTCATTTCAAGGAAAGCTCTGGAGAAATCTCACAGGCAATGCTTCCCAAAGAATGGCCAAAAGGTCAAATGAAGCCAGGCCCATTGAGTTCTACAATGTGAGGTCCATGTGACTTTTGACTCTCAACTACGGCTGCCAAGTCTTTCAGAAGAAAATTATGTGATATCTTGGCTGTGATTCCCAGTGCTCTGTTGAAAGCCACCCTGGGCCTTGATCTCAGTTTCCAAGGGCGACTCTCATGCATGGCCTCCTAAAATCCCAACACAATTAATGGCAATACTTTTCTGAGGTCAGTTCCAGAACTCAGTCTCTAAGGGGAAAAACACCAGAGCTCATGTCAAGGTGGACCCAGTCATCTCTTCCAATCACCACACTAACAACCACAATTAAAACCAAAACAATCGCACATGGCCCTCATGTTCTTTTATATAGACACTCATCATAACCTATCGCTGGAAGTTTCCACGAGGGGCGAAGCCCAAGACAGTCTCCTAAATAATCTCTCTTGCCCCTAATTTGCCTAAATTCAGGGTGGCCTGGACACCATTCCTGTGAACCAGGAGTGTTCAAATAGGCCTGCTGTTAATACTTCTCTGCTTCTCCAATTTGAGGCATATTGACTGTGCAGTTTGGATTCTTTATGTGAATTGTAGTCACGGGAAAACTCAAGCAATTTAGGGCTTTGAAGAAATGATTTGGCCCAAAGGATCCCTATTCTAACTTGATGGAGGTCAGGAACCTCACAGAGAATGGGGAGAGACTTCATCCACAATAACTGCACTTTTGGCCATTTTTGTTTTGGATGCACACATGTGATGTTTCTTTAGATTCTTCAGGGGTTGAGAATCTAAGCCACGGCCTCACACAGGGCCAAGAGGCTGATTCAGACACTTCCATTTTCAAAGGAATTAAGCAAAGATCCACAGGTGATGTCCATTCATTTCCATTTGAACCTGTTTTCTTCAGGCTTCACAAACGGATATCTTGAGGCAAAGACCTTCCTGACATTCAGGGCAACAGAACAATAGGTAAGAAAAAGGCCCAAAGCAGGGTTTCTCCACTGAGACTATCATGGTCACACTTATATCTGAGTTTTCTGAGATGCTCGACATTCCCTTTAGCTATCCAGTACATGGCCATGTCACAGGGCTTGGAACTGCTACATATTTTGGACACAAAACCATGAGCCTATTCTGGAGAGTAGCCAGAATTCATGAAGAATGCAGGAATTTTGGAAGATACCACATGTTGCCCATCGATCAGGCAAGCTGAAATCCATTCATAAATTCGGCAGGATGAATGCTGGGAAGCTTTCTGCTAGACAGGAGACAACAATTGATGCATTCAGTTTTCTAATATCTAAAACCATGCACATAGTGGGATACACAGACATAGAAACACTTGCTTGCCAAACGACTTACTATAAACAGTTCACTCCAAACCAAACAATCCGCCTTTCCTACCTATTCTCAGAACATGAGACAAAACCACAAACCCACACCGACAACCACAGAGGCACCACCTTCTACAAAGTATGTCTGTGACTATCCAGAGTGTCTTCTGACTGGTGGGCCAACTTATGTTCCCCGGAAAACACCAACTCTGTGAACTTGTCAGGAGCCAGCGGTGAGCCACTATCTGCTTTCTCAGGAAAGGCCCCTCTTCTGAGTTTTCCTGGCAGTTGGCCATCCTCATATCTGTAGGTACCATGAAAGACTGACTCTGTCCTTGGTAAATCCAAACAAGTGAGCCCACTGGGACTGGGACTGGGACAGGCTCTTGGTACCTTGCTTCCTGGATCCCAAGTACCGAGAGTTCCATGACCAAGGAAGTGAGGTGAGGTCACTTCCTTCAGGAACTGAATGAGGTCACTGCTTTGGCAACCACTTTGTCCTAACAGTTGCTTCCAAGGGTCCCATGAGATCGAGGCTTCTCCTACTTCCTGTGACACTTTCACAAGTTAGAATGGTATATGAACCATAGGCTCCCAGGAACAGGTCTCCAAACAGGACTGTTTGTGTCCATCTTCTCTACATTATGAACAGAGAGGCTGATTCAGACACAACCCTTCATCCTGACCAGGTTGTTTGCAATGGAAGATGACGTTTGCTCTCTCAGGTCCTTCATGGCTGCCTACATCTTCTCCAGGGATCACTTCTTCATGGACCTTTGAGTTTTACAACAGGTGGAAGATTCTCTACATTCCTGTATTGTAAGACCAACTTGGTCCCTGCTCTTCTGTAAAGTTAGATTGAGGGAACAGTGTATGGTTAGGGTTAATAACAGGTTTGATTTGGGTTAGGAATTATTCTAATTGATGAATAATGGTATTGGGAACCTGTGATATTTATAAGAATATATAGGTGAAATATAAGTATGAAAACAAAAATCTAGGTAAGATTTGAAGCCCAGAAGGGCATTGCGCTATTGATTGGGATACTTAGCTTTGATATACGTTCTGAACAGGTGTTTCAGATGAATCGATAATCAATGGCATAGGACCTTGTACCTTGGATGATTGAATGTAGAAGTGAACATCCACTAGAACAGGGATAGTCGGTAGGATTAGGAAGATATTCGATAAGTTTCAGAAGAAGACTGAGTACAGAATTTGGACCAAAAGTTCTTTAGCAATAGTGTATCGGGTAGAGAGTGATTGTAAATTTCAGCACACGTGAAGGGTCAGTCACAATGGTGAACTGGGGAAAATATTTAGGTAAGCAGACATCAATAGAGACATTAGGAAATCAGGCAAAGTATAAATTGAGTGATAGAATTAGACATTTGCAACAGGGTTGAGGTTCAAAATATAGTCTTAAGAAGAAACAAATATGTAGTCACCAATAGGATTGACATTTGAGAGCATTAGGCACACTGGACATGAATGTTTTCAGTAATCTATGCTCACTTTTCATTTAGGCTTTGATACAATCATAAGTGTGACCTCTTCTTTTTGTGTCCAGAATATTACTGTGATAAAATGTATATGTAGATTAGGTGACATGAGTATTTCTTCCACCATTTCTGGTAGCAACATTTTGAAGATGAAAAAATTAGTATTGGGGTTACAAATAGATTTACTCTGTGTCTATGAACATAGAGATAATTTATGAATAGATGATACTGTGATTAAATATTATAACTTGTTCCAACTTTAAATATTCGATTGAATTGATATCTGAAAATATACAGAAAATCCTATATTTATATGCAATCATTCATTCCAACCAGAAATACATCTAATGGTAATATTAGGGTTATGGTTTATCATGAAGAGTGTGTCAGTTTTTCTTCAAAATGATTATGGAAATCGAAAAAAAAAGCGTTTGGAAAGAAGTCTCATGAAAAAACAATCAAGTAACCTGGAGGAATACATGTTTTCTGAATCAGGAAATGATTGAAAGTGAATCAAAATTTTATAAATTATTGAAGTTGTTGATGAAATATATATCCTATGATGTGTATAAACTGAACAAATAGTAATGTACCAGTGTTGAATAAAATGAACTTCAACATAGACATCATATCCAAGAGGAATCTAGTTGCATTGATGTTAAACTGGGTCAGTTACTGTAGAAATATTAGGATTGTATGCACCACTCACTGAAGTTAGTTTTCAGTACTAGAAAACAAATATGTAATTCAGGTGGATGAATATTTCTGAGAATAATATTGTGAAAAGTTGATTATAAATCCACATACATGAACATGAATGAATTTAGGTAGTATATGTAAGACACATATATTTCATATTTTGAAATATTTGGAGAGTGTATATATATATATATATATATATATATATATATATATATATATACACCCCCCCCACACACACACACACAACACACACACCCAGACAATAAAATGTAGCAATATATATGCCAATCGAAATTCATCATGAAGTATATATCATCCACAGATGCAAAAATATTTAATTTACTGAACATGGATTTATGTATAATGTTGTTCTACTAGGAGGCTCACCCATAGGTTGAATTTTCTGTTCCAACAGCGTTTAGGAGGAGTGATCTCTTCTCACAATTTGTATCTTCCAAGTCAGCCACCTCACAAGAATGTACATCTGATACCAGGTAGGATTCTATATGTGCATATAAAAATACATGTGCTGAATCGGCTACAGAGAAAGGGAGACAGGCATTCAAGTATTTGTTAACTTTAAAAACACATGGAGAACTATTTCAATTAAAAATTAACTAGATTTATAACACCTACCCTATATCATGCAAAAGGCAAGTGCAACTATACACCATGCCTCCTCTGAACTGCTTGTATTTCTATTCTGTTTGGGTTATTTTTCTCCATCATTTTAGGATTTGTCATCAGAGTCTAGGAGGGTATGGGTTAGTGTCAGATGGCCCGGCTGGCAGGACACATCAACTTGGGTGTCGATCCTAGCTGGGGAGGAATGAAGGGACAAGAGACACGAGAGATGACAGCAAGACAGGAGTTCTGATCATGCTGCAAACTTTTATTATTCTCAGAGGGTATTTATATGCTGCGGATGGGAAAGCTCTCTTATCGGCAGTTGCTGGATGTCTTCACAGGGTGAGATAACCTCAGGATGTTTCAGGTAGACAGATGGTAGCCGGATGTCAAAAGGAGATAGATGGCTGTGGGATGTCTCCCAGGCAGGTTGTGTCCCAGGGGGCTGTTTCTTGTGTCAGTCTATTTTTTGAAGGAGAACTTCCTTCTAGCCCCTGACATCTCCCCTTTTGTTATATAAAATATTCGACCATACCTTACAGGCCATGGATTTAGGGGGTGATAGTGGCTCTGTTTCTCTAGGATGCCTTAGAATATCTCCTGATTTGAGCGAGCATCTTTCCTAGGAGATTTGGTGTTGGCTTTGGCATGTTTTTGGAGGAGACGTCTTTGAGGGGATAGCATGCCAACCGCCATGCACCAGAGCGTGTCATTCAGAGGTCTTGTGTTTGGGGATCCGTGGATCCATCCTCCTGCAGTCCTTCCTGGACCCTCCGTTATTATGGCCTAACGTGCTCATTCCAAGGGTGTGTCCTCCCCCAAGCGGAGGGGCCCATGGAGAACGAACCCTTATTGCAAGGGTAGAAGATGGTTGCTCAGAGCTGTTACTTATAGTTTTCTGTAAGAAAGAGAGATCTTTGGGGATGTAAACTTAATAAGCCTGTGAGAAGGGTTGAACATTCTTTTAAATGTTGGCAGTGCTGTCTTCCATCTCCAGACCATGATAGTGGACCTGTATGGGCTTAGAAACCAAAATATTAATCTGTTCTTTAATAAATTGTACCAGCCTCTTTATAATGCAGGGGCCTATGGACACCATTAAAAGTAAACCCAACAAAGGGACTAATAGGGGAAGAAGGTAGGGTAGAAATCCATTATGCCCAATCCAGAGGGGATTTTCAAATAGTTCCCTTTGTCTCTTTTCTGAATCTTATTGAAGCTGCTTAATTTTAATGCGTACTATGCCTGATTTATTGGCATAAAAGCAGCATCGTTCCCCTAAGGCTAAGCAAATACCTCCCTGGTTAGCTGTCAGCAAATCTAAGCCTCGTCTGTTTTGAAGGAACACTTCTGCCAGGGAATTTATTTGGTCCTGCAAATCTTTAAAGGTTCCTGATGAAGTTTGTACATAATTTATAAGTTGTTGTGACAGGCGATGGTAAGAGTGAATAGCCGTGCCTAAGCCACTGTACCTGTGCCCACAGCAGCTGTTATTCCAAGGCTGGCAATGAGTGGTAAAGCCTGTATTGCCCACCTATGTCTTTTGACTAAAGTGTCTAGGCTAGAAATTGGTAGAGGTTCATCTCCTGGGACAATAGTTATATCAGGGAGTAATAAAGCAAGAACACAACCAATGGTCCAATTCACTGGAAGCGTGGGAAGGCCGAGTTTCCTCCACACATAAAAACTGTGCCATTGGAGGGACAAAGAGATGGGGTGGGTGAGGAATAATTTTATACTGTTGAGCAATTTCCAAAGGAAGTAAGTCGAACATCAATATCATTGGTATTATTCTGCATCGCGCCTAAAAGAAATAATGTAAAAGTGCCTATAGGCTGTACTTTAAAGGGAAATCCGGGTTGGCATGTATTATCATTGTCCATGATAGAATTAATAGGAACTGCCATAGGCATGATTGCCCCTGCTGTCATGCAGAGCCAGCAATCAGCAGCAAGTGTGGGGTTCGAATTATTAAGCTAGGAGAATGTAGTTTGCAAAATATCTAATGTATTGGTATCTAAACCTGGGAACTGGGATTTAGGCTACATTAAGGGATGATATGTGAGCTCAGGGATTTGGGGTTTTAAAAGTTTGATTATCTGAGGATGCTTGACAGAATAAGTGGGTCCTCCACCATCAGAGACCCCTGTAGGGGCCTTAATGGGCCAGTAGGAAGGTTTTCCGACAGTGCCTTGGCACCCAGCTGACTGTAGCTTGGTGTATTTGCCATCTCCTCCATGGTCAAAGAGAATGGGGGTATAATGAATAGTGGTCCCCCTGCTGCATGAGTTTTAGTTAGGGAGGCTTCAAAAACTTGTTCTCCCTGTTTATTAACACAAAGTGAAGCCGACGCATTACAAGAGACATGCATCCCCTGGGTATGCGTACAAGTTGCAGAACAATTTTGGAGAGCTTTACTTGTACTAGGGGGAATAATCTTTGGCTTGTTAACACATACCCATTTAGGCTGATGAACTCCTCTGAGATTATGGTCAACCTTGGCACGGAGGTAAGTCACCTTAGTCATGCAGTCAGCAGTCTGGGTCCAACTAGTGGGAGCCTCAGTCCAAAATCCTCCTTTGCATTCACGGGGGGGGGCAAAAAGGTACTCCATGATGTTGGAAATTGGAGGTCCAAGGCCTCCGAGTTCAAACCTGTTCAGCAGAAGTGCCTTAAGCAGGATCCTCGCACAGATTGTTGGCTGTATCTGAAATGGAGGAAAATTTGTCCTCAGGGGGAGGGCCTCTGTCCCTGGGTTGAGGTAAGTAATTTACCTGTTTAACCAGGCATTCTGGTAACCATCTTGGGGATGCTTGCTCTTGGTCCAAAACACAAGCTGAGCCTCATCCCCTGATGAGGATAGGATCTGGGCGTTTTCATTTATTTGTAATGGGATTGCACCACATAACAGGCGAGCGAACAGAATTGGACGAAGGATGCCAGTGTCTGTCTGTGGCCAAATGGCCTTCACTGTCTAAGGTAAGAAAAATAAGGGCAAATAATGCATGGTTAAGGCGATCCCTGGGAGTGGTAAATACAAGGGCGGAAGCCTTAAGACGGGATAGCCAAGTCTTTAAGCTAAGCTGGGCAAGTTCCACATGCCTTGGCCCTGAGAGTTGTATGGAATTTCAGTAGTATGACAAAATTGCAAGGTAGCACAAAACTGTTTAAACTTGGCACTGGTATATGCAGGACATTTATCTGTTTTAATATGTATTGGTTTACCCATTACGAAGAAGGCTGAAACAAGATGGGAAAGGACATCTTTGGTAGCCTCTCCAGAATGTGGTGATGCAAAACTAAAGCCGCTGAAGTTATCTATAGAAATGTATATATATTTGGTTTTTCAAAATTCAGGAAAATGAATAACATCCATTTGCTAAACCTGATTGGGCTGTAATCCTCGGGGGTTAACTCCCAAGTGTTGAATGGGGAGGGAGACAGTGCAACCAGGGCATGCTTTTACTATTTCTCATGCATGTTGCCTGGTAATTTTCCAAAGTAATCGATGGCTCTGGGAATTTAGATGGTGAAGATTTTGTAACTCCATGGCCTTTTGAATGGAGCCAACAAAAATTGGAAAGATGGAACGTGTTGCTGCATCAGCTTGGGCATTACCTTGTGTTAGAGGGCTCAGAAGGTCAGAGTGTGTCATGATGTGTCCTAAGGAAAATGCATGTTTTCTGGCCTGAATTAGCTGCTGAAGCTGGTGAAACAGAAAGGGGGAATTGGAAGAAGCCATAATGGTGGGTGAAATCTCCAGCAGGGGCACAGAATGAGCAATGTAGGCACTGTCTGTATAAATATTAACAAGATTATCAAAAAAACTTTATGAAAACTTGTGTTATGGTGAACAATTCCACAAACTGAGCTGACTGATAGACAGTATCAAAGGTGGTAGGCTTGTTATTGACAACAAAGACTGCACGGCCATTACTGGAACCATCTGTAAAGACAGTAAGTTCTTGAGGAATGGGAGCCTTTTGAGTATTTTTGGGAAAAATAAATGAATGTAACTGGACAAAATTTAAAACGGGGTCATTGGGGATGTGGTTATGAATTGTTCCCAAAAAGCCTGATAGGGCAATACCCCATTGATCCATGTCTCTAGTAAAAATTGTAGTAAGGGTTTGGTCCTTAGTATATGGAATTAAAATATTATCAGGGTCTTTGCCAAAATGTTGTCGAGAAAGCAAACGACCTTTAAAAATAAGAGAAGCTACCTGAGCAAGATAAACAGTAATAACCTTGGAGGATGTGGTGGATACAAGGACCAAAAGCAAGGGGCAGCCTTTATTTTTAAAATGTGGATCTCGCTGCCAAAATATTCCTGTGGGTGTATGAGGAGTGTGGAAAATAACCAGAACCAGAGGAAGGTTATAAGAAATTTGTGTAACAAACTTTTGGGCAATGGCTTCTGTGGCTTGGTTTAATGCATGTCATGCCTCGGGAGTAAGCTTTTGAGGGGAGGAGGGGTGGGAAACACCTATCAAAATATCATTAAGGGGCAAAAGTACACAAGTGGGTAATTTTAAATATGTTCCTAGCAATTGAATATCCCCCAGTAATATTTGAAAATCATTAAGTGTGTGAAGATGGTCCACACATAGTTGTATTTTAGGAATTTGGATCTGATTATCTTGAAGTTTAAGGCCCAAATAGGTATAAGGGTCCTGTGTTTGAAACTTATCTGGAGCTATCTATAGTCCCAAGGTAGTGAGGTTTTGTAAAAGTCCAAGTAACAATTATTAAGGTCATGGGTATTAGGTGCAGCAATTAACAAATCATCCATATAATGTAAAATATAATTTTGTGCTCATCGCTCTCTCACAGGGTCTACTGCTTGAGCAACGTGTTTTTGGCAAAGACTAGAGCTGTTGGCCATACCTTGGGGAAGAACCTTCCATTGAAATCTCTGCATAGGGCCCTGAAAATTAATGTGAGGGAGACTAAAGGCAAAATAGGGTCTATCCTCAGGATGTAAAGGAATGGTAAAAAAGCAATCTTTTAAGTCAATAACCATTTTACAATAGTTTTTTGGAATCGCCACTGGTGTGGGAATGCCTGGCTGTAGTGCTCCCATCGGGCGCATAACTTTATTAATGGCACACAAATATTGTAAAAGGCACCACTTGCCTGATTTTTTCTTGATAATAAAAATAGGAGTAATCCATGATGAGGTTGAGGGCTTTACATGGCCGGCTGTGAGCTGTTCCTGCACTAACGTGGAGGCAGCCTCCAATTTTTCTTGGGTAAGGGGCCACTGATTCTCCAACACAGGAGTCTGAGTCTCCCAAATAATTTTATCTGCATGGGGTACAGGAGGGTCAGGGACTGACACTAAAAATCTGAATACACAAGTCCACATGTATTTGTTTTTGTATGGGTTGTATAGGCTCCACCAGTCCTTGTTTCAGTATCCCCAGGCCTGTACCAGGAACAAAATTCATAGGAAGCATTTGATGAGTCACCATGGAATTGGGACTGGCGAGAATAACTTCCAATAACTCAAAATATCTCCTCCCTATACGTTAACAGGGAGGTCAGAATCAACGAAAGGAGTGACAGTTGACTTATTACCATCTTTATCAGTGCAGCTAATAGACCTAGAGCTGACCAGAGGATTTTTTTATTTTCCTATCCCTTTAAGGTCAGTCAAGGATGGAGTGAGGGGCTAACCTGATGGCTTGTATTTTTGAGAAATAATTGTGGCATCAGCTCCAATATCTAGAACTCCTTGGAATTCCTTTCCTTCAGTAAGTAAGGTAAGGGTGGGTCTATTGTGAGAAATGGGCTGAACCCAATACACATCAGAGAAGCCCAAGAAGGCAGTCCCCCGAGGTAGGTTTGGGTTTTGGAAATGCCTCCTGAATCCAAGGGAAGGAGAATTAATTGTGCAAGTCTTGTTCCTGCTGGGATGGCGACAACTCCATTAATAGCAGTGGCCAGTATTTTTATTTCTCCAGTGAAATCATTATCATTAATGCCAACGAAGACCTGAACACCTTGTATGGTAGTGGAGGCTCTTCCAAGATTAAGGGCACATGTATGAGATGGAGGGGGACCCATAATTTCATTGGGTATTATCTGGGGCCCTTGCATTGGGTCTAATATTGTATTTGTGGCAGCACAGAGGTCCAATTTTGTGCTGCCTGGGGTGGCTAGTTGGAGGGAGGCAATTGTGGAGAAGGATTTTGTGGTAGATTGGGAGTTTAGGAGGGAACAAACCTTATTGCTACTGTGTTTGTCGTGGGGGATGTTGTGGCCGGGGGCTGGCCCCGCAGGGAGTTTCCCGAGAAGTAGGAAGAAATAGGCTGTCTGAGGGCATTTGTCTTAGATCTACACTCACTGGCCCAGTGATGACCTTTACCACTTCTATGGAAAAGGGTAGCTGGGGGCGGTTAAGCCCCAGTTTGAGGAGACGCTATTCCTAGGCTTTGTTTGCCTGTGGGACACTCACATGCAAAATGGCCAGGTTGTTTACAAGTAAAGCAAGTACGTGAGCCAGGATTGTGAAAGGCCTTGGTAAAGGCGGTCCCTAAAGCCAGACCCATGGCATGGGCTGCACCCACGTCTGCACAGAGTCTAATAACTTCAGAAAGTTTCCCTTTATCCTTATGTGGTTGAAGAACATTCTTACATGCTGGGTTGGCATTTTCAAAGGCAAGATGTTTTACATAGGTGCTTTCACCTTCGCTTGGTAAATCCTATAGGCTGTGGCAGGGTCCTGAGAGGTCGCGGGTGTTCTGAATGGTAGAGAGCTGCTTCCTTCTCCAAGATAGCGTCCTCCCCAGGGGTCAATGTGTCTCTGGGATTTAAAACTGGATA
The DNA here is from genome assembly GCF_048772815.1 of Callospermophilus lateralis. NCBI lineage: Eukaryota > Metazoa > Chordata > Mammalia > Rodentia > Sciuridae > Callospermophilus > Callospermophilus lateralis. The sequence continues at coordinate 7,984,370 of NW_027515276.1, read as the reverse complement.
AAGGTGGTTTTTAATCATTGGAGCCTTATTAATTAGGGTCGTATTTTGAGGGGGACCAGGAAGGTTCTCAGGGTCCTGGGAAGACTGAGAAGGGTCTATGTCTATACTAATGATGGGCATGCAGAGGGAGGACGAGAGGTCTTTTGCATAATCTCTTCCCCAATCCTGACAAGTTGGAAGGTACCATTGTTAAAGCGAAAACTTTTAAGAATTTCATTAATTAAGTTCCAGTAAGAAAAGGTGGGAACTGGCATTTTTTCTGGGCCAAATGATTCATAATAATCTTTTAAACAGTCTCCTACTCTAAGCCATTTTTGCCATCAATGGTCCCTTCAAGAGGAAACCATGGACACAATTCTCCTATGTATGAAAAGAAAAATTTTAAGTCCTTTTTCTTAACATGTGCCCCTCATGTCTTGAAGGACTCCTTGAGGCCTGAAATAAACAAATCATGTGACGATACTGCTTGTCACATGATGCGTCACTCACCGTGCATCATCCCCACCTTCCTCCTGGATATGTCTCCGGGTGGTGTCTGCTGAGGCGATCGTGAGCTCCTCTTGACCATGTCTTCCAGGAGGATGGGGTTCCCCCTCAGTCAAAGGCTTGAGCCCCAGTCGGTGGGCGCCAGATGTCCCGGCCGGCAGGACACATCAACGTGGTCAGCGAACCTAGATTGGGAGGAATGAAGGGACAAGAGGCATGAGAGATGAGAGCAACACAGGAGTTCTGATCAAGCTGCAAAATTTTATTGTTCACACATGGGTATTAATATGCTGGATATGGGAAAGCTCTCTTATCAGCAGTTCCTGGATGTCTTCACAAGGTGAGATAACTTCAGGATGTTTCTGGAAGAAAGATGGCCACAGGATGTCTCAGGGACATATATGGCTACAGGATGTCTTCCAGACAGGATGTCTCCTGGGGGCTGTTTCTTGTAAGTGTCAGGCTGTTCTTTGAAGAAGAATTCCTTCTACCCCTGACAGTCAGGGATTCAGTATTTCGAATGGAAAATTGGAAAATGAATCCAATGTGTAGGCAAATATGTGCTACCTAAAAATCTTCCCACTCTCATTCAGAACAATGCCTTGACATTTCCTTCACTCCAAGTAAGACATAATTAGAGGAGAAGAGTTAGAAATCTGTGAATACATATCGGTAATGGAAAATGCTCAGGAGTTCACAACCTTCGAGGTTGTAGAGGAGTTTCCAAAAGTAAAGGACAGGGTAAAAACTCCAAAAACATGGAGCTCTGCTGGCCTAAAGACTTCTTGAGAAACTGCCTCTGAGATTGGGCACCTGAAATATATGTTGATGACAGGAGCTTTAGCTTCCTTTGTAGTGAGACCATCAAAGCTGGGTCTGCATCTATATGACCTGGAGGACATGGTTTCTTTTTTTCCTATGAACATGAAGCAGTAGGGCTGAATTCTCTCTTTATAGGTAAACTGTTGCCACTGGGGGCTAAGTGTCTTGCAGTGTGGACTGTGAAGCCATTTGGTCATCCTCCACTTTTCGTGGTGTTTCTTGCAGCTTCACTGGGAGTTTGGTATTTGCTTCACAAAATACGAGAAGTTCAACTGGGATACAGTGATGGAGGGAGTTCTGTCACGTGTGGTGGGTAAGGGTCTGCAGGAGAATGCACCAACCTGGCTTATATCCCACATAGCTTGCCCCCTTGACCACAGCAATCTGATTCTAAACATTGCCCTGCAACCTGTCCATATAACAAGATGCCTTTACATACAAGGGTATGGGGGCTGCACCATATCAGTAACAAGGCATTTGAAAGCCAATGGCATATCCACATCAGCCCACCACAGATGTTTTAACACACACCTGCACACCACTGCTCTAGGCCGACTACTCATCAGGCTCCAAGTTACTGGCATCTCTGTTCTACACCATTTTCATGAAACCCAGTCAATCAAGGCACTGTCTGGTACATTCATGATCAGCAATAGGACACCTAAAGGTTCTCCAGTGCCACCAGGTGATGGGAATTTCCAAACTTTAATGATATTTATCTAGGCATTTTTCATGGATGAAGTTGAAGGCACTGTGAGTTTCAATTTATTCAGGAACCATTAAATGGAGAAGAAGCTCATTTCAATGAAAGATCTGGAGAATTCTAACAGGCAAGGCTTCCCAAAGACAGGCTAAAAGGTCACATTAAGCCAGGCATTTGAGGTCTACAATGTGAGGTCCATGTGTGTTTTGACTTGCAACGATGGCTGCCAAGTCTTTAAGAATAAAATCATGTGATGTCCTTCCTGAGATTTCCAGTGCTCTTCGGAAAGCCTCCCTGGGCCTAGATCTCAGTTTCCAAGGGTGACTCTCATGCGTGGCCTCCTAAAATCCCAACACAATACATGGCAATACTTCTTTGAGGTCAGTTCCAGAACTCAGTCTCTAAGGGGAATCACATAAGGGTTCAAGCCCAGGTGGACATAGCCATGTCTTCCAACGGCCACAAAAATGACCACAATTAAAACCAAAACACTCCCACATTACACACCTGATGCAAAGACCTTCCTGACTTTCAGGGCAACAGAAGAATCGGTAAGCAAAATGTCCAAAGCAGGGTTTTTCCAATGAGGCATTCCTGGTCTCACCGATATCTGAGCTTTCTGAGATGCTCGCCATTCCCTTCAGCTATCCAGTACATGGCCATGTCACAGAGATTTGAGGTGGTACATATATTTGACACAAAACTATGAGCCTATTCGGGAGAGTGCACACAATTCAGGAAGAAAACAGGAACTTAAGAAGTTAGCAGGTGTTCCCCATCGATAAGTCAAGCCGCAGTCCATTCATGAATTGGGCAGGATGAAAGCTGAGAAGCTTTCTACTAGACAGGACTCACCAATTGATGCATTTTCTTTTCTAATGTCTACAACCAGGGACACAGTGGTATAAACAGACATAGAAACACTCGCCTTGTCAAATGACTTACTAGAAACAATTCCCTCCAAACCAAACAAACCGCCATTCCTACCTATTCTCAGAATATGATACAAAACCACAAACCCACACCCACACCCACAAAGACACCTCCTTCCCCCAAGTAGGTCTGTGACTATCCGGAGTGTCCTCTGACTGGTGGGCCATACTATGTTCCAATGAAATGGCCTGTCCTGTCTCAGATCTGGTCTCCTTGACCAACTCTGTGAAGTTTTCAGGAGCCAGCAGTGAGCCACTACCTACTTTCTCAGGAAAAGCCCCTCTTCAGAGCTTTCCTGGTTTTGGCCGTCCTCACATCAGTAGGTAGCAAGAATGACTGACTCTGTCCTTGGTAAGTCCAAACAAGTGAGACCACTGGGACTGGGACTGCCTCTTGGTGCCTGGCTTCTTGGATACCAAGTTCAGAGAGTTCCATCAACAAAGAAGTGAGGTGAGGTCACTTCCTTAAGGAACTGAATCAGATCACTGCCTTGGTAACCACTTTGTCCTAACAGTTGCTTCCAAGACTACCATGAGATGGAGGCTACCCCTACTTTCTGTGACACTTTCACAAGGTAGAATGGTATATCAACCATAGGCACCTAGGAAGAGCTCTCCACACCAACCTGGTTTGGTCCATCTTCTCTACATTAAGAAGAGAGAGGCTGATTCATAAACAACCCTTCATCCTGACCAGGTTGTTTTCCATGGAAGCTGACTTTTGCTCTCTCAGGTCCTTCATAGTTGTCTACATCTTCTCCAGGGATCATTTCTGCATGGACCTTGAGGTTCTCAGGAGGTGGAAGATCCCCTACATTCCTGTATTGTAAGACCAACTCTGTCCCTGCTCTTCTGTAAAGTTAGATTGAGGGAACAGTGTATGGTTAGGGTTAATAATATGTTCAATTTGAATTAGGAATCATTCTGCTGGATGAATAATGGTACTGGGAACCTGCGACATTTATAAGTATATATAGGTGAAATATATGTATGAAAACAGAAATCTAAGTAAGATTTGAAGCGCAGAATGGGGATGGGCCCTTGATTGTGATACTTAGCGTTGAATTATGTTCTGCACAGATGTCTGAGATAGATCGATATACAATGGCATTAGACCCTGTACCTTGGATTATTGAATGTATAAGAGAACATCCAGTCAAAAAGGGATAATGGGTAGGATTAGGAAGATAGTCAGTAGGTTTAAGAAGAAGAGTGAGTATAGGATTTGGAACAAAAGTTCCTTAGCAATAGGGTTTGGATTAGAGTGTGAATGTAAGTGTCAGCACAATTGAAGAGTCAGTCACAATGATGAACTGCGGAAAGTATGTAGGAAAGCTGATATAAATAGAGACATTATGAAATCAGGAAAAGTATAAAGTGAGAGATAGGATTAGATATTTTCAACAGGGTTGAGTTTGAATATATAATCTTAGCAAGAAACAAATATGTTGTCACAAATATGATTGAATTTTGAGAGCATTAGCCAAACTTGATATGGATGGTTTTAGTAATCCATGTTCACTTTACATTTAGGCTTTGGTGCAAACATAAGTGTGACCATTTCTTTTTGTGTCCAGAATATTACTGTGATAAAATGTATATGTAGATCAGATGACATGAGTATTTCTTCCACCATTACTGGGAGCAAAATTTTGAAGACGTATAAATTAGTATTGGGTTTACAAAGAGGTGTACTCTGTGTCTATGAATATAGAGACAATGCATGAATAGACAATAGTGTGAATAAATAATATAACTGGTTCCACTTTAAATAATGGATTGATTTGATATCTGAAAATATATAAGAAATCTTATATTGATATACAATCATTCATTCCAACCAGTTATACATCTAATAGTAATATTAGCGTTATAGTTTATCATGAAGGGTGTGTGAGTTTTGCTTCAAATATGATTATGGAAATCGAAAATAATATGTTTGGAATGAAGTCTCATGAAAAAACCAGTCAAGAAACATGGAGGATTACATGTGTTCTAAAGCAGAAAATGATTGAAAGTGAAACAAACGCCTATAATTTTGCTAACGTATGGATGAAATATATATCCTATAATGTGCATAAACTGAAGAAATTGTAACATACCAGTGGTGAATAAGAATGAACATCAAAATACACATCATGTCCCATAGGAATCTACTTGCATTGATGACAAACTGGATCAATTATTGTAGAAATATTAGGATTTGTATCCACCATTCACTGAAGTTATTTTTCATTTCTAGGAAAAAAATATGTATTTCAGGTGGATGAATATTTCCGTGAATAATCTTGTGAAATGTTAACTCTAAATTCACATACATGAATATGAATGAATTTAGGGAGTGTATAATAAGACACATATATTTTATATTTTAAAAAAATTTAGTGTGTGTGTGTGTATATACATATATATATATATATATATATATATATATATATATATATATATATATACACACACACACACACACACACAGAGACATTAAAAATTACCAATTCATATGCCAATCGAAATTCACCATGAAATATATATCATCCACAGATCCAAAAATATTCATTTTACTGAACATGGATTTATGTATAATGTTGTTCAACTAGGAAGCTCACCCATAGTTTGAAATTTCAGTTTCAACAGCGTTTAGGCGGAGTGATCTATTCTCACAATTTCTATCTGCCAAGTCAGCCACCTCACAAGAGTGTACCTGTGGTACCAGGTAGAATTCTATATGTGCATATAAAAATACATGTGCTGAATAGGCTACAGAGAAAGGCAGACAGGAATTCACATTTTTGTTTACTTTAAGTACCCATGGAACTATTTCAATTAAAAATTAACTTGAATTATAACACCTACACTTTATCATGCAAAAGCCAAGTCTAACTATACACCATGCCTCCTCTGAAATGCTTGCATTTTTATTCTGTTTGGGTTATTTTACTCCATCATATTAGGATTAGTAGTAAGAGTCTATTAGGGTATGGGTTAGTGTCAGTTATTCAGTATTTCAAATGGAAAATAGGAAAATAAATCCAATGTGTATGCAAATATGTGCTACAAAAAATTCCCACTATCATCCAGAACAATGCCTTGACAATATCTTCGCCCCTAGTAAGACACAATTAGAGAAGAAGAGTTAGAAAATCTGTGAATACATACCTGGAATGGAAAATGTTCAGGAGTTCACAACCTTGGAGGTGGTAGAGGAGTTTCCAAAAGTAAGGGACAGTGTAAACACTCCACAAATATGGAGCTATGCTGGCATTAAGACTTCTTGAGAAACTGCCTCTGAGGTTGGACACTTGAAGTATATGTTGTTGTCAGGAGCTTTAGCTCCCTGTGTACGGAGACCATCAAAGCTGGGTCTGCATCTATGTGACCTGGAGGATATGGTTTCTTATTTTCTAATGAACATGAGGAAGCAGTGATGAATTCTCTCTTTGTAGATAAACTGTGGCCACTGGGGGCTAAGTGTCTCCCTGTGTGGACTTTGAAGCCATTTGGTCATTCTCCAATTTTCGTGGTGTTTCTTGCTGCTGCACTGGGTGTTTTGTATTTGCTTCACAACATACAAGGATTTCAAATGGGTCACAGTGCTGGTGGGAGTCCTGTAAGGTGTGGTGGGTCAGGGTCTTCAGGAGAATGCACCAACCAGGCTTCTATCCCACATTTCTTGCTCCCTTGACCATAGCAACCTGATTCTGAACATTGCCCTGAAACCTGTCCATATAACCAGATGCCTTTTCATATAATTTTCTGCTGGCTGCACCAAGTCAGTCACAAGCCATTTGGAAGCCAATGACACACCCACATGGCCACACCACAAATATATTATCAGACAACTGCACACCACTGCTCTAGGCCCACTATTCAGCAGGCTCCAACTTACTGGCATCTGTGTTCCACACCATTTTCAAGAACTCCAGTCAATCAAGGCACTGTCTGGTACACTCGTGAGCAGCAATAGGACATCCAATGGTTCTCCAGTGCCACCTGGTCATTGGGAATTTCAAAAATTTCATGGTATTTATCTATCCATTGTTCAAGAATGAAGTTGCAGGCACTTTGGGGTTTCCATTCATCCAAGAACCATTAAATGGTGAGGAAGCTCATTTCAATGAAAGCTCTGGAGAACTCTCACAGGCAAGGCTTTCCAAAGAGTGGTCAAAATGTCATATGCAGACAGGCCCATTGAGGTCTAAAATGTGAGGTCCATGTGTGTTTTGACTCTTAACTATGGCTGCCAAGTCTTTCAGAATAAAATCATGTGATATCCTGGTTGAGACTCTCAGTGCTCTGTGGAAAGCCACCCAGGGCCCAATCTCAGGTTTCAAGGGTGACTCTCATGCGTGGCCTCCTACAATCCCAACACAATTAATGGCAATACTTCTCTGAGGTCAGTTCCAGAACTCAGTCTTGAAGGAGAATCACACCCGAGTTCAAGCCCATGTGGACCCAGTCATCTCTTCCAACCGCCACACAAATGACCACAATTGAAACCAAAACATTCCCACATGACCCTCATCTTCTTCCATATAGACACTCATCATAAACTCTTGCTGGAGGTTTCCATGAGGAGCGCAGCCCAAGGCAATGTCCAAAATATGCACCCTTGCCCGTCATTTGACTAAAATGAGGGTGGCCTTGACACCCTTCCTGTGAACCAGGAGTGATCAAATAGGCCTGCCTTTAATACTGCTCTGCTTCTCCAATTTGAGGCCAACTGACTGTCAGGTATAGATTCTTTATGTGATTTGGCATCATGGGAGAACCCAAGCACTTCTGCAGGAGTTCAAAGAACTCATTTGACCCAGAGGATCCTATTCTCACTTGATGGAGGTTAGGAACCTAACAGAGGAAGGCAAGAAACTTCATCCACAATGACTGATATTTTTACCATTTTCGTTTTCAATACACACATGGGAACTTTCTTTATATCCATCAGGTGCTGAGAATCTAATCCATAGCCTGACCCAGAGGCAAGCAGCTGATTCAGACACATCCCTTTCGAAAGCAATTAAGCAAAGCACCACAGGTGATGCCCATTCATTTGCATTTAAAAACTGTTTACTTCAGGCTTCAAAAAGGAGTGGCCTGAGGTAAGGACCTTCCTGACATTCAGGGCAACAGAAAAATAGGTAAGCAGAAGGCCCAAAACAGTGTTTCTCCACTGAGACTTTCCTGGTCACACTGATATCTGAGTTTCCTGAGATGCTCGCCATTCCATTCAGCTATCCAGTACATGGCCATGTCACAGAGCTTGGAGGTGTTACATATCTTGGACACAAAACCATGAGCCTATTCTGGGTAGTGGCCAAAATTTAGGAAGAAAACAGGAACTTAGGAAGATAGTAGGGGTTGCCCATCCATAAAGCAACCTGCAGTCCAGTCATAAATTGGGTAGGATGAATGATGGAAAACTTTCTTCTAGACAGGACATATCCATTGATGCATTCTCTTTTCTTATGTCTACAACCACGGACACAGTGAGATACACAGATATAGAAACACTCACCTTGTCAAACGACTTTTTAGAAGCAGTCCACTCCAAACCAAACAAATTGCCTTTCCTACCTATTCTCAGAACATGAGACAAAACCACAAACTCACACCCACACCCACAAAAGCACTTCCTTCCCCCAATATGTCTGTGATAATCCGGAGTGTCCTCTGACTGTGGACCATATTGTTACCCTGAACTGGCCTGCCCTGTCTCAGATCTGGTCTCCGTGGCCAAATCTGTGAAGTTGTCAGGAGCCAGCGATGACCAACTACCTGTTTTCTTAGGAAAGGACCCTCTTCAGAGCTGTCCTGGCATTTGGCCATTCTCACATCAGTAGGTACCAAAAAAGACTCTCTCTGCCCTTGGTAAAACCAAACATGTGATCCCACTAGGACTGTTACTGGGACTGGCTCTGAATGCCTGGCTTCCTGGATCCCAAGTTCAGAGAGTTCCATCACCAAGTAAGTTAGGTGAAGTCACTTTCTTCATGAAATGAATGAGGTCACTGCCTTGGCAACCACTTTGTCCTAACAGTTGCTGCCAAGGGTCTCATGAGATGGAGGCTGTTCCTACTTTCTGTGACACTGTCACAAGTTAGAATGGTATATCAACCATATGCACCGGGGAACTTCTCTCCATACAGGCCTGCTTTGGTCCATCTTCTCTACATTAAGAAGAGAGAGGCTGATTCAGACACATCCTTTCATCCTGTCCAGGTTCTTTACCATGTCAGAAGACTTTTGCTCTCTTTGGTACTACATAGCTGCCTACAACTTCTCCAAGGATCATTTCTGCATTGACCTTTGAGGTTCTCAGCAGGTGGAAGATCCCCTACATTCCTGTATTGTAAGACCAACTCTATCCCTGCTCCTCTGTAAAGGTAGATTGAGGGAACAGCGTATGGTTAGGGTTAATAACAGGTTCGAATTCAGTTGGGAATCATTCTGCGGGATGAATAATGTTATTGGGAACCTGCGAAATTTAAAAGAATATATAGGTGAAATATAAGTTTGAAAACCCAAATCTATGTAAGTTTTGAAGCCCAGAAGTGTATTGGGGCCTTGGGTAGGATACTTAGCTTTGAATTATGTTCTGCACAGATGTCTCTGATTAATCGCTATACAATGGCATAGGACCATTACCTTGGATGATTGAATGTCGAAGAGAACATGCAGTCAAAAAGGGATAGTCGATAGGATTAGGAAGATAGTCAGTAGGTTTAGAAAGATGAGTGAGTATAGGATTTGGACAAAAACTTTTTTAGCAATAGGGTTTCGGGTAGAGAGTGAATGTAAATGTCAGCACATGTGAAGAGTCATTCACAATGATGAACTGGGGAAAATATGTAGGAAAATAAATATCAATTGAGACAAAAGGAAATCAGGCAAAGTATAATGTGAGTTATAGGATTAGACATTTTCAACAGGGTTGAGGTTGAATATATAATCTTAGCAAGAAACAAATATGTAGTCACCAATTGGATTGACATTTGAGAGCATTAGGCAACATGGACATGGATGTTATTACTAATCCATGCTCACTTTCCATTTAGGCTTTGGTACAATCATAAGTGTGACCTTTGCATTTTGTGTCCATAATATTACTGTAATAAAATATATATGTAGATCAGGTGACATGAGTATATCTTCCACCATTTCTGGGAGCAATATTTTGAAGACGTATAAATTAGTATTGGGGGTACAAACAGGTGTACCCTGTTTCTATGAATATACAGATAATGCATGAATGGAACATACTCTGAATAAAACCTATACTCATTCCACTATAAATAATGGATTGAATTGATATCTGAAAAAATACAGGAAATCAAATATTGATATACAGACATTCATTACAACCAGTTATACATCAATGATAATATTAGTATTAGGATTTTCATGAAGAGTGTGTGAGTTTTGCTTCAAAATTGATTATGGAAATCGAAAATAATGTGTTTGGAAAGAAGTCTCATGAAAAGAGCAGTAAAGAAACATGGAGGATTACATGTTTTCAGAAGCAGGAAGTGATTGAAAGTGAAACAAATTCCTATATATTTTTGAACTTTTGGATGAAATATATATATTATGATGTGCATAAACTGAAGAAATAATAATGTCCCACTGTTGAATAAATATGAACGTCAAAATACATATCATGTCCCATAGGAATCTACTTGCATTGATGTTAAACTGGGTCAGTTACTGTAGAAATATTAGGATTTGTATACACCATTCACTGAAGTTAGTTGTCAGTACTAGGAAACAAATATGAATTTCAGGTGGATGAATAGTTTGGCAAATAATCTTGTGAAAAGTTGATTATAAATCCACATAAATGAATATGAATGAATTTAGGGAGTGTATAATAAGTCACATATATTACATATTTTGAAATATCTGGAGAGTATATATATATATATATATATATATATATATATATATATATATATAGAGAGAGAGAGAGAGAGAGAGAGAGAGACAGAGAGAGAGACATTAAAAACTAACAATACATATGCCAATCAAAATCATTCATGAAATATATATCATCCACAGATCCAAAAATATTCATTATACTGAACATGGATTTATGTATAATGTTGTTCAACTAGAAAGTTCACCCATAGTTTGAAATTTCAGTTCCAATAGCATTTACGAGGAGTGATCTCTTCTCACAATTTGTATCTGCCAAGTCAACCACCTCACAAGAATGTACGTGTGGTACCAGGTAGAATTCTATATGTGCATATAAAAATACATGTGCTTAATAGGCTACAGAGAAAGGGAGAAAGGAATTCACATATTTCTTAACTTTAAAAACACATGGAGAACTATTTCAAAAAAAATTTGCAAGATTTATAACTCCTACCCTATATTATGCAAAAGGCAAGTCCAAGTATACACCTTGCCTCCTCTGAACTGCTTGTACTTCTTTTCTGTTTTTTGTTATTTTCCTCCATCATATTAGGATTAGTAGTCAGAGTCTAGTTTGGAACTGGTTAGGGTTAGAGATTCAGTGTTTTAAAGGGAAATTGAAAAATGAATCCAATGTCTATGCAAATATGTGCTACCACAAAATCTTCCCAGTCTCATCCAGAACAATGCCTTGACATTATCTTTTACCAAAGTAAGGTACAGTTAGAGGAGAAGAGTTAGAAAATCTGTGAATACATATCTGGAATGGAATTTGCTCAGGAGTTCACAACCTTGGAGGTGGTAGCAGAGTTCAAAATAGTAAGGCAAAATGTAAACACTCCTCAAACATGGAGCTCTGCTGGCCTAAAAAATTCTTGAGAAACTGCCTCTGAGGTTGGGCACTTGAAATACATGTTGTTTTCAGGAGATTTAGTTCTTTTATAGAGAGACCATCAAAGCTGGTTCTGCATATATGTGACCTGTAAGACATGGTTTCTTATTTTTCATTGAACATGTGGCAGCAGTGCTGAATTCTTTTTTTGTAGCTAAACTGTGGACACTGGGGCTAAGTTTCTCCCTGTGCTAACTGGGAAGACATTTGTTCATCCTCCACTTTTAGTGGTGTTTCTTGCTGCTGCACTGGGAGTTTGGTATTTGCTTCACGAAATAAAGGAGGTCAATTGGGACACATTGTTGGAGGGAGTTCTGTCACGTGTGGTGGGTGAGGGTTTGCAGGAGAATGCAATAACCAGGCTTCTATCCCACATAGCTTTCCCCCTTGACCATAGCAACCTGATTCTGAACATTTCCCTGAAACCTGTCCATATAACAAGATGCCTTTACCTATTGGGTCTGTTGGCTGAAACCATATCAGTCACAAGCCATTTGGACGCCAATGGCAGTTCCACGTGGCCTAACCACAGATGTATTGTCACACATCTGCTCACCACTGCTCTAGGCCCACTAATCAGCAGGCACCAACTAACTGGAATCTCTGTTCTACACCATTTTTATGAAACCCTGTCAATCAAGGCACTGTCTGGTATACTCATGATCAGCATCAGGACATCCAAAGGTTTTCCAGTGCCAACTGGTCATTGAAATTTCAAAAATTTCATGGTATTTATCTAGCCATTATTCAAGGAAGAAGTTGTAGTCACTGTGGGTTTCAATTCATTCAGGAACCATTAAATGTTAAGGAAGCTCATTTCAATGAAAGCTCTGGAGAACAATCACAGGCAAGGCATCCCAAATAGTGGCCAAAAGGTCACATGAAGCCAGGCCCATTGAGGTCTACAATGTGAGGTCCATGTGTGTTTTGACTCTCAACTATGGCTGCCAAGTTTTTCAGCATAAAATCATGTGATATCCTGGCTGAGATTCTCAGTGTTCTGTGGAAAGGCACCCTTGGCCTAGATCTCAGTTTCCAAGGGCGACTCTCATGCGTGGCCTCCTAACATCCCCACACAATTCATGGCAATACTTCTCTGAGGTCAGTTCTACAACTCAGTCTCTAAGGAGTATTACACCAGAGTACAAGCCGAGGGGGACCCAGTCATCCCTTCCAACTGCTACACAAATTACCAAAATTAAAACCAAAACATTCCCACATGGCCCTCATCTTCTTCCACATAGACCCTCATTATAACCTCTGGCTGGAGATTTCCATGAGGGGTGCAGCGCAAGAGAGTGTCCAAAATAAGCTCCCTTGGCCCTCATTTGCCTAAAGTCAGGGTGGCCTGGACACCATTCCTGTGAACCAGGAGTGATCAAATAGGCCTGCCATTACAACTACTCTGCTTCTCCAATTTGAGGCCTACTGACTGTGGGGTTTAGATTCTTTATGTGAAGTGGAATCATGAGAAAACCCAAGCACCTCTGCATGGCTTTGAAAAAACTCATTTGACCCAAAGGATCCCTATACTCACTTGATGATTGTCTGCAACCTAATAGTGGAAGGAGAGAGACATCATCCACAATGACTGAATTTTGCCATTTTAGTTTTGGATGCACACATGGGATCTTTCTTTATATCCATCAGGTGCTGAGAATATAAGCCACAGCCTCACACAGGGCCAAGAGGCTGATTCAGACACATCCCATTCAAAGCAATTAAGCAAAGAGCCACGGGTGATGCCCAATCATTTCCATATGAAAACTGTTTTTTTCATGCTTATCAAAGGGGTGGCCTGAGGCAAAGACCTTCCTGTCATTCAGTGAAACAGAAAAATAGGTAAGCAAAAGGCACAAAGCATGGTTTCTCCACTGAGACTTACCTGGTCACACTGATATCTGAGTTTTCTAAGAAGCTCGCCATTACCTTCAGCTATTCAGTACATGGCCATGTGACAGAGCTTGGGGTGGTACCTATCTTGGACACAAAACCATGAGACTATTCTGCAGATTGGTCAGAATTCAGGAAGAAATCTGAAACTTAGGAAGATAGTAGGTGTTGCCCATCGATAAGGCAACCTGCAGTGCAGTCATAAATTGGGCAGGATGAATGCTGGGAAGCTTTCTACTAGACAGGACACATTCATTGATGCATTCTCTTTTCTAATGTCTACAACCACGGACACAGTGTTATACACAGACATAGAAACACTTGCCTTGTCAAAAGACTATCTAGAAACAGTCCACTGCAAACCAGACATACCAGCTTTCCTACCTATTCTAAGAAAATGAGACAAAACCACAAGCTCACACCCACAAACACAAAGCACCTCCTTCCCCCAAGTAAGTCTCTGAATATCCAGAGTGTCCTCTGACTAGCGGGCCCTACTATGTTCACCCGAAATGGCCTGTACTGTGGCAGATCTGGTCTCCTTGGCCAACTCTGTGTAGTTGTTAGGAGCCAGCGGTGAGTCACTACCTACTTACTAAGGAAAGGCCCATCTTCAGAGCTCTCCTGATATTTGGCCATCCTCACATCAGTAGGTACCAAGAAAGACAGAATCTGTCATTGGTAAAACAAAACAAGTGAGCCCACTGGTACTGGGACAGGGACTGGCTCTGGATGCCTGGCTTCCTGGATCCCAAGTTCAGAGAGTTTCATCACCAAAGAAGTAAGGTAGGTCACTTCCTTCAGGAACTGAATGAGGTCAATGCCTTGGCAAACACTTTGTCCTAATAGCTGCTTCCAAGGGTCCCATGAGATGGAGGCTGCCCCTACTTCCTGTGACACTGTCACAAGTTAGAATGGTATATCAACCATAGACACACGGGAACAGCTCTCCACACAAACCTTGTTTGGTCCATCTTCTCTACATTAAGAAGAAGGTGGCTGATTCAGACACACCCCTTCATCCTGACAAGGTTGTTTGCCATGGAAGATGACTTTTGCTCTCTCAGGTCCTTCAAGCTGCCTACCTCTTTTCCAGGGATCATGTCTGCATGGACCTTTGAGGTTCTCAGCAGGTGGAAGATCCCCTACATTCCTGTATTGAAAGACCAACTCTGTCCCTGCTCTTCTGTAAAGTTAGATTGAGGGAACAGTGTATGTTTAGGGTCAATAACATGTTGGATTTGGTTTAGGAATCATCCTGCAGAATGAATAATGGTATTTGAAACTGCGATATTTACTAGAATATATATGTGAAATATAAGTGTGAAACTAGAAATCTAGGTAACATTTGAAGCCCAGAAGGGCATTGGACCCTTGATTGTGATACTTAGAATAAAATTACATTCTGCACAGAGGTCTCAGATAGATCAATATACAATGGCATAAGACCTTGTACCTTGCTTGATTGAATGTAGAAGAGAATATCCAGTCGAAAAAGGATAGTCGGTAGGATTAGGAAGATAGTCGGTAGGTTTAGAAAAAGAATGAGTATAGGATTAGGAACAAACGTTTATTAGCAATAGGTTATCGATTAGAGTGTGAATGTAAATGTCAGCACATGTGAAGAGTCAGTCACAATGATGAACTGGGGAAAATATGTAGGAAACAGATAGAAATAGAGCCATAATGAAATCAGGCAATGTATAAAGTGAGGGATAGGATTAGACATTTTCAGTAGGGTTGAGTTTGAATATATAATCTTAAGAAGAAACAAATATGTAGTCACCAATAGGATTGATATTTGAGAGCATTAGGCAAGCTGGACATGGATGTTTTTAGTAATCCATGTTTACTTTCCTTTTAGGCTTTGGTACAAACATAAGTGTGAGCTTTGCATTTTGTGTTCCGAATATTTCTGTGATTAAATGTATAAGTAGATCAGGTGACATGAGTATTTCTTCCAACTTTTCAGGGAGCAATATTTTGAAGACATATAAATTACTATTGGGGGTATAAAGAAGTGTACACTGCGTCTATGAATATAGAGATAATGCATGAATAGACCATACTGTGAATAAATAATATAACTCGTTCCACTTTAAATAATGGATTGAATTTTTATCTGAAAATATATAAGAAATCCTATATCGTTATGCAATCATTAATTCCAACCAGTCATACATCTAATGGTAATATCAGAGTTATAATTCATCATAAAGTTTATGTGAGTTTTGCTTCAAAAGTGATTATGGAAATTGAAAGTAATGTGTCTTGAAAGAACTCTCATGAAAAGACCTGTCAAGAAACATGGAAGAATACATGTGTCCTGAAGCAGGAAGTGATTGAAAGTGAAACAAATTCCTGTAAATTTGCGAACTTGTGGGGAAATCTTAAGAGCCCCTCCCAGCTCTCCCTTGAGCGCGATAGCCAGACCGAGGGAATTAGGAGTGGCACGGGACTCGTGGTGCAGACCTCCAGGCCACCGCTCCCACCAGTGCTGAAAACTGAAGTCTCTTGCTCCAGCTTCCGGGGGCATGGCTTCCGGAGTGCAAGCAAATTCGCTGGGGGTTCTCAGGCCTAAGCTCTACAAACTTAGGGTCTGAGGGAGACAAACAGGGAGATTGTGCCCAGGCGTTCATGAAAACAGGGCTCCTAGGAGCAGCAGACCTGGCATGTAGCCAATATTGTGGTGAGTGTCACAGGTGAGTGGGGCCTGGCTTGAGGAAACACAAAAGAAGGCCCTAGGCACTCAGGATTGGACACCCACCCAGTCTGGGAGGAAGAGCTGCTGCACAGTGATTGGTTCCCACTTATTGAAAGGAGAAGCTTGGCCCAGTGGGCACAGCTCTACCTACTGGAAAAGAAGTTTATTGCAATCTATGACTGCATTTATTGTTATTATTATTATTTTAATTTGTTTTTTTTGTTTTTGTTTTTTTTTTGTTTGTTTTCTTTTATTTTAATTTTTTTGTTGCTGTTCTTTAACTTTTAAAAAATGTTTTAAATTTTTTTATTTTATTTTATTTTTTTTTTCCGGTTCATGATGACCATCTGAGAACACAAATTTATTGCTTTTATTTTCCAAAATCCTCATAAAAGAACTTAAACACTATAAAAATAATCACACGGTATTACCATAAAACAACAAATGAAAGGGAAAAAAACATATTGGATCTCACCATTATGTATACACACAACACACACCTGCACAATCCCCCCAAACTAAAAGTAAATAGCGGAAAGATCAGTAGAGTGGAGGGAAGGGAACAGAAAGAGGGAGGAAAGGAGAAAAAGAGGAAGTACTGGGGACTGAATTAGAGCAAATTTTATTTCATGCTTTTATAATTATGCCAAAATGAATCTTAATGTTATGTATAATCTTAATGTTATGTATAAAAAGAACCAATTAAAAAAAGAAATATGATAGTATACAAGTGCTGTGTAGAGCCAATAAAAAAATACCTATACATAAACTAAAAAAAAATGTGAATTTTAAGAATAAACTGGAGTGGGCTAGAGTTGTGGCTCAGTGGTAGAGCACTTGTCTAGCATGTGTGAGGCACTGGTTGGATTCTCAGCACTGCATATAAATTAATTAATTAAATAAGGATCCATCAACAACTAAAAAAACTAGTAAAAAAGAATAAATTATAAAAAATAAATGAAAGTGTGTAGAAAATGTCATTTGAAGTAAAAATACAAAATCAGCTCTAAGTTGTTTGCAACACAAACACACAAGTTAAGTGGTGTTTGAAAATACAGGGAGCAAAAGCTATTGTATAAAAATTTTATTGATAATTCCAGAACATCTATTATTAATATCAATGTAAAATATGTATTTTAAGTGAAAGAACCTTTAATAAGACAGCAATTGTGTTAATTAATTAAAGAATCTAAAAATTAGATGAAAATATGATTTGTTTTTATTCAATGAAGCAAGATTAAATGTTTGAAATATGATTTTAAGGAGAAATATAGGCACCACAATAAGTTTTAGGAATTTTGTGGATACAAAGATAATTAACTTAGGACAACTTACTATGATAAATGAGTTTACTTTAGTAGAAAAATAGAATTTGCTCTCTGGAAACTGGGCACCCCTAATCCCCAAATCCCAAATCCAAAATGCCAAATCTAACGTGTTTTATTACTGGAATGTGACAAGTGAAAAGTTTCCTACTTGGCTTCATTTGACAGGTTACAGTCAAAATGCAGGTATACTAAAAATGTTGTATGAAATTTCCTCCAGGCTATGGGTCTAAGGCATGTATGAAATATAAATGAATTTCATATTTACACTTGAGTCTTATCCCCAAGATTATGTGTGTATAAATATTCCATAATTCCAAAAAAATCCAAAATCTGAAATGCTTCTTGTTCTAAGCATTTTTGATAAACAATACTTAACCTATATACAATTGTTTCCCCCACAACAAATAAACAAATTTAATAAGGTTAAAAACTTTCCAAAAATAAAATTTAAACATACTACAAAGCAAATAAATAACACATGAAATAATAAATTTTTTGGTGACTTAACAACTGGAAACTGTTTCATTTAACTTGCCCCTGGATCATAGATAAACTACAAAATTATTTTCTTTTTTTTTTTAAATGGCAAAATAATTTTATTTTATTTTATTTTTTTATTGGTTGTTCAAAACCCTACAAAGCTCTTGACATATCATATTTCATACATTAGCATACATTAGCTTCAAGTGAGTTAATAACTCCCTTTTTTAAACCAAGTAGAGATTGCAGAATCACATGGGTTACACATCCACATTTTTACATAATACCATACTAGTAACTGTTGTATTCTGCTGCCTTTCCTTTCCTCTACAATCCCCCCTCCCCTCCCCTATTTTGTTATTATTATTTTTAAAAATTTTAATTTTAATTTTATATTATCATTATCATTTTTTTAAAAAAATCATTTTCATTCTTTATTTTCTATTTTTTCTATTGTATTTCATTTCTTTTCAATTTTCTTATTTCCCATTCCTTGCATTCTACCTGCCTACTCTCATTCTCTTTAGTGACTTTTTCCCTTCCCTTCTAAAATCTTTCCTCCCAAGCATCAAATAAGTTTATAAGAGTAAACAGTAACTCAGCAGTCAAACAGAACAAGAAGTAACATGAGCAGCATAAACAAGCAAGGAAGAAAAGGAGAACAAACAACGAAGAACACCCTAAATATTCAGGAGGACCAGGATTCATCAGAAAAGTGGTCATATAAAGAACTCAAGGAATACCTTAGACAGATGGAATGGAAACTTAAAGAAGATACGAGACAGAAAATCCAAACAGTAAAAGAAAACATTGAAAATGTATTACATAAACATATAAAAGAAAAAGTTAAGCATCTTTATCAGTGGATAGAGATTATAAAAAAAATCAAACAATAATTCTAGAAATGAAGGAAATGATAAACCAAATTAAGAACTCCATTGAGAGTATCACTAACAGAGTGGAGCAAGTAGAAGCCAGAACGTCAGATAATGAAGACAAAATATATCATCTTGAAACAAGTCCAGCCAACTCAGAAAGGCTGGCAAAAAAATCACAAGAAAAACATCCAAGAGATTTGGGATAACATAAATAAAACCACACTTACGAGTCATCAGGATAGAGGAAGGTACAGAGACTCAAACCAAGGGAATGAGAAAACTGCTGAATGAAATAATTACAGAAAACTTTCCAGAAATAAAAAAGGAAATGGATATACAAATTGTAGATGCATACAGGACAAGAGCACACAAAATCACAGTAGACGAATGCCAAGACACATTGTTATGAAGATATCCAATATACAGAACAAAGAGAAAATAATAAATCTACAAGAGAATGGAGGCAGAATACATTCAGTGGTAAACCAATAAGGTTAACAACGGATATTTGATCACAGATGCTGAAAGCGAGAAGATCCTGGAAAAACGTATTTCAAACACTGAAAGACAATGGATGCCAACCAAGAATTATGTATCCAGCATAATTAACCATCAGGTACGACAATAAAATAAGAATCTTTCATGATAAACAAAAGCTAAAAGAATTTGAAGCCAGAAAACAAGCTTTACAAAGCGTCTTGAGAAAAACACTACACAAGAAAGAAATGAAAAACAACAACCAAAACCATCAGTGGGAAGTACCTTGGTAATGACAGAGGCAGGGTGAAAGCTTATCATGGAGAAACAAACTAAATTTAAAAAAAGATAAATAATCAAACATGGCTGGCAGTACAAACCATACATCAATAGTAACTCTGAATGTAAATGGCTTCAACTCTCCAATAAAGCGACATAGGCTGGTAACTTGGATTAAATAAACAAATCCAACAATATGTTGCCTCCTGGAGACACATCTGAAATGCAAAGACACACAGGCTGAAGGTGAAAGGTTGGGAAAAAATACACCATGCACACTTATCCTCTTAAGCAAGCAGGGGTGGACATCCTCATATCAAATAAAATCGACTTCAAGACTAAGTTAATCAAAAGGGATAAGGAAGGACATTATATACTGTTAAAAGGAACCATTCACCAACAAGACATAACAATTATCAATATTTATGCACTAAATAATGGTGCTACGATGTTCATGAAACAAATTCTCCTCAAGCTCCAAAATGAAATAGACCTCAACACAATAATTATGGGTGACTTCAACACACATCTATCACCATTGGACAGATCCTCCAAACAAAAGTTGAATAAAGAAAGTATAGAACTCAATATCACAATCAATAACCAACATGTAACTGACATATATAGAATATATCAACCATCATCAAGTGGATATACTTTTTTCTCAGCAGCACATGGATCCTTCTCAAAAAAAGACCATATATGATGCCATAGGGCAACCCTCAGTAAATATAAAGGTGTGGAGATAATAACATGCATTTTATCTGATCATAATGGAATGAAACTGGAAATCAATGATAAAAGAAGGAAGGAAAAATTCTACATCACATGGAAAATGAACAATATGTTACTGAATGATCAATGGGTTACAGAAGACATAAAGGAGGAAATCAAAAAATTCTTAGAGATAAATGTAATTATAGACACAACATATCGGAATCTATGGGACACAATGAAAGCAGTTTTAAGAGGGAAATTCATCGCCTGGAGGTCATTCCTGAAAAAAAAGGAAAAACCAACAAATAAGTGAGCTCACACTTCATCTCAAAGCCCTGGAAAAAGAAGAGCAAAACAACAGCAAATTTAGCAGAAGGCAAGAAATTATTAAAATCAGAGTGGAAATCAAGGAAATTGAAACAAAAGAAACTATTGAAAAAATTAACAAAACTAAAAGTTGGTTCTTCGAAAAAATAAATAAGATCAACAGACCCTTAGCCATGCTAAAGACGAAAAGAAGAGAAAGAACTCAAATTACTAACATATGGGATGAAAAAGGCAACATCACAACAGATGCTACAGAGATACAGAAGACAATTAGAAATTGTTTTGAAAACCATTATTCCAATAAAATAGAAAATAGTGAAGACATCGATAAATTTCTTAAGTCATATGATTTGCCCAAACTGAGTCAGGAGGATACACACAATTTAAACCGACCAATATCAATGGATGAAATACAAGAAGCAATCAAAAGACTACCAACCAAGAAAAGCCCAGGAACGGATGGCTATACAGCGGATTTTTACAAAACCTTTAAAGAAGAATTAATACCAATACTTTTCAAGTTATTTCAGGAAATAGAAAAAGAGGGAGCTCTGCCAAATTCATTTTATGAGGCCAACATCACCCTAATTCCAAAACCAGAAAAAGACACCTCAAAGAAAGAGAACTACTGACCATTATATCTGATTAACCTAGATGCAAGAATCCTCAATAAAAATCTGCCTAATCGAATACAAAGGCACATCAAAAAAATTTTTCACAAGGATCAAGTAGGATTCATCCCTGGTATGCAACGATGGTTCAATATACGAAAATCAATAAATGTTATTCATCACATCAATAGACTTAAAGATAAGAACCATATGATCATCTCGATAGATGCAGAAAAAGCATTTGACAAAGTACAGCATCCCTTTATGTTCAAAACATTAGAAAAATAGGGATAACAGGAACTAACCTCGACATTGTAAAAGCTATCTATGCTAAGTCTCAGGCTAGCATCATTATGAATGGAGAAAAATTGAAGGCATTCCCTCTAAAATCTGGAACAAGACAGGGATGCCCTCTGTCACCACTTCTATTCAATATAGTTCTCAAAACACTGGCCAGAGCAATTAGAGAGACGAAAGAAATCAAAGGCATAAAAATAGGAAAATAAGAACGAAAATTATCACTATTTCCTGGTGACATGATTCTATACATAGAAGACCCAAAAGGGTCTACAAAAGAACTACTAGAACTAATAAATGAATTCAGCAAAGTGGCAGGATATGCAATCAAAACGCATAAATCAAAGGCATTTCTGTATATCAGCGACAAACCTCCTGAAACAGAAATGAGGAAAAACACTCCATTCACAATACCCTCAAAAAAATTAAATACTTGAAAATCAACCAAACAAAAAAGGTGAAAGACTTATACAATGAAAACTACAGAACCCTAAAAAGAGAAGTAGAAGAAGATCTTAGAAGATGGAAAAATATACCCTGTTCCTGGATAGGCAGAACTAACATCATCAAAATGGCGAAATTACCAAAAGTTTTCTATAGGTTCAATGCAATGCCAATCAAAATCCCAATGGCATTTCTTGTAGAAATAGATAAAGCAATCATGGAATTCATATGGAAAAATATAAGACCCAGAATAGCAAAAGCAATTCTAGCAGGAAGTGTGAATCAGGCGGTATAGCGATACCGGACTTAAAACTATACTACAGAGCAATATTAACAAAAACAGCATGGCACTGGTACCAAAACTGGCAGGTTGACCAATGGTACAGAATAGAGGACACAAAGACTAATTCACAAAGATACAACTATGCTATATTTGATAAAGGAGCTAAAAGCATGCAATGGAGGAAATATAGCATCTTCAACAAATGGTGTTGTAAAAAATGGAAATCCATATGCAACAAAATGAAACCGAATCCCCTCCTCTTGCCATGCATAAAAGTTAACTCAAAGTGGATCAAGGAGCTAGATATCAAATAAGAGACTCTGCATCTGATACAAGAAAAAGTTGGCTCCGATCTACATAATGTGGGGCCGGGCTCCAAATTCCTTAACAGGACACCCATAGCAGAAGAGTTAATAACAAGAATCATCAAATGGGACTTACTTAAACTGAAAAGTTTTTTCTCAGCAGGATAAAAAATGAGAGAGGTAAATAGGGAGCCTAAATTATGGGAACAAATTTTTACTCCTTACACTTCAGATAGAGCCCTAATATCCAGAGTATACCAAGAACTCAAAAAATTAGACAATAAGATGATAAATAACCCAATCAAAAAATGGGCCATGGACCTGAACCGACAATACTCAGAGGAGGACATACAATCAATCAGTAAGTAAATGAAAAAATGCTCACCATCTCTAGCAGTCAGAGAAATGCAAATTAAAATCACCCTAAGAAACCATCCTACTCTAGTAAGATTGGCAGCCATTATGAAGTCAAACAACAAGTGCTGGCGAGGATGTGGAGAATAGGGTACTCTTGTACATTGCTGGTGGGACTGCAAACTGTTGTGGCAATTTGAAAAGCAGTATGGAGAATCCTGGGAAAGCTGGGAATGGAACCACCATTTGACCCAGCTATTGCCCTTCTCAGACTATTCCCTGAAGACCTTAAAAGAGCATATTACAGGGATACTGCCACATTGATGTTCATAGCAGCACCATTCAAAATTGCTAGACTGTGGAACCAACCCAGATGCCCTTCAGTAGATGAATGGATAAAAAAATGTGGCATTTATACACCATTGAGTATTATGCATCATTAAAAAATGACAAAATCATTGAATTTGCAGGGAAATGGATGGCACTAGAGCAGATTATGCTTAGTGAAGCTAGCCAAACCCTAAAAAACAAATAAAAATGTCTTCTTTGATATAATGAGAGCAACTAATAACAGAGCAGGGAGGAAGAGCAGGAAGAAAAGATCAACATTAAACAGAGACATGAGGTGGGGGTCGGAAAGAGAGAAATAAAGGAAATTGCATGGTAATGGAGGGAGACCCTCATTGTTACACAAAATTACATATAAGAGGTTGTGAGGGGAATGGGAAAATTAACAAAGATATAAATGTATTACAGTGGATGGGGTAGAGAGAGAAGATGGGAGGGGAGTGGGGATACTAGAGGATAGAAAATGTAGCAGAATACAACAGTTACTAATAGGGCATTATAAAAATGCAGATGTGTAACACATATGATTCTGCAATCCGTATTTGGGATAAAAATGGGAGTTCATAACCCACTTGAATCTAATGTATGAAATATAATATGTCAAGAGCTTTGTAATGTTTTGAACACCCAATTAAAAAAATAAAAAAAATAATATGAAATAAAATAATTGAAAAAAAAAAAACACATGGAGAAATATTTCACTCTCTTCCAGAACAATGCCTTGACATTACCCTCGCCCCAAGTAATACATCATTAGAGGAGAAGAGTTAGAAAATCTGGGAATACATAGCTGGAATTTAATATGCTCAAAAGTTCACAACATTGGAGGTGGTAGAGTAGTTTACTAAAGTAAGGGACAGGGTAAACACTCCACAAATATGGAGCTCTGCTGGCCTAAAGACTTCTTCAGAAACTGCCACTGAGGTTGGGCACTTGAAATATATGTTGTTGTCAGGAGCTTTAGATTCCTTTGTAATGAGAGCATCAAAGCTGGGTCTGCATCTATGTGACCTGGAGGACATGGTTTCTTATGTTCCAACGAACATGAGTCAGCAGTGCTGAATTCAATCTTTGTAGGTAAACTGTGGTCACTGGGGGCTAAGTGTCTCCCCGTGTGGACTGTGAAGCCATTTTGTCATCCTCCACATTTTGTGGTGTTTCTTGCTGCTGCACTGGTAGTTTGGTATTTGCTTCACAAAATACAAGGAGTCCACCTGGGACAAAGTGTTGGAGGGAGTTTCTCACATGTGGTGGGTCAGGGTCTGCAGGAGAATGCACCCACCAAGGTTCTATCCCAAATAGCTTGCCTCTTGACCATAGCAACGTGATTCTGAACATTGCCCTAAAACCTCTACAAATAAAAATACGCCTTTACATATAAGGGTCTGCTCGCTGCACCATGTCAGTCACAAGCAATTTGGAAGCCAATGGAAGATCCACATGGCTCCACCACAGATGATTTATCACACACCTGCCGACTGCAGCTCTATGCCCACTACTCAGCAGGCTCCAAATTACTGGCATCTCTGCTCTACACCATTTTCTGGAAACCCAGTCCATCAGGCACTGTCTGGTATACTCATAGTCAGCAACAGGATATCCAAAGGTTCTCCAGTGCCACCTGGTCATGGAAATTTAAAAAAATTTCACGGTATTTATCTAGCCATTTTTCAAGGATGAAGTTGAAGGCACTGTGGGTTTCACTTCATTCAGGAACCATTAAATGGTGAGGATGCTCATTTCAATGAAAGCTCTGGAGAACTCTCATAAGCATGGCTTCCTAAAGAGTGGCCAATGATCACATGATGCTAGGCACATTGAGGTCTACAATGTGAGGTCCATGTGTGTTTTGACTCTCAACTATGGCTGCCAAGTCTTTCAGAATAAAATTATGTGATACCCTGGCTGAGATTCCAAGTGCTCTGTGCAAAGCCAACCTGGGCCTAGATCTCAGTTTCCAAGGGCAAATCTCATGCGTGGCCTCCTAAAATCCCAACTCAATTCATTGCTATACTTCTCTGAGGTCAGTACCTCAACTCAGTATCTAAGGGGAATCACACCAGAGTTCAAGCCCAGGTGGACCCAGTCGTCACTTCCAACCACCACCCAAATGACCACAATTAAAACCAAAACACTCCCACATGACCCACATTTTCTTCCATATAGACACTCATCATAACTTCTGGCTGGAGGTTTCCATAAGGGGCTCCGCCCAAGCCAGTGTCAAAAATAAGCTCCCTTGCCCCTTAATTTGACTAAACTGAGGGTGGCTGTACACACTTCCTGTGAACAAGATGTGATCAAATAGGTCTGCCATTAATACTGCTCCGCTTCTCCAATTTGAGGACTACTGACTGTGGGTTTTAGATTCTTTATGTGAACTGGAGTCATGATAAAACCCAAGCACCTATGGGATAGAATCTGCAGGGCTTTGAGGAACTCATTTGAGACAAAGGATCCCTATTCTCACTTGATGGAGGTCACGAACCTTACAGAGGAAGACGAGAGACTTCATCCACAATGACTGCTCTTTTTGCCACTTTGGTTTTGGATGTACACATGGAATCTTTCTTTAGATCCATCAGGTGATGAGAAACTAAGCAACAGCCTCACACAGGGCCAATGGTCTGAATGAGACACATCTTTTTCAAAGCAATTAAGCAAAGAGCCACAGATGATGCCCATTCATTTCCATTTGAAAACTGTTTTCTTCAGGCTTCACAAAGGGGTGGCCTAAGGCAAAGACCTTCCTGACATTTAGGGCAACAGAACAATAGGTAACCAAAAGGCCCAAAGCAGGGTTTCTCCACTGAGTCTTTAATGGTCATAGTGATTTCTGAGTTTTCTGTGATGCTCGCCATTCCCTTCAGCTATCCAGTACATGGCCATGTCACAGAGCTTGGAGGTGGTATATATCTTGCACAAAAAACCATGAGCCTATTCTAGAGAGTGGCCAGAATTCAGGAAGAAAAGTGGAACTTAGGAAGATAGCAGGTGTAGCCAATTGATAAGGCAAGCCGCAGTCCATTCATAAATTGTGCAGGATGAATTCTGGGAAGCTTTCTACTAAACAGGACATATCCATTGATCCAATATCTTTTCTAATGTCTACAACCATAGATAACAGTGGGATACACAGACATAGAAACACTCGCCTTGCCAAACGATTTACTAGAAACAGTTCACTCCAAACCAAACAAACCGACTTCCCTGCCTATTTTCAGAACATGAGACAAAACCACAAAACCACAACCAAACCTACAAAGGCACCTCCTTCTGCCAAGTAGGTCTTTGACTATCTTGAGTGTCCTCTGACTTATGGGCCATACTATGTTCCCCCGAAATGGCCACTCCTGTCTCAGATTTGGACTCCATGGCCAACTCTATTTAATTGTCAGGAGCCAGCTGTGAGCCACTACCTGTTTTCTCAGGAAAGGCCCCTCTTCAGAGATTTCCTGCCATTTGGCCATCCTCACATGAGTACGTACCAAGAAAGACTGACTCTGTTCTTGGTAAATCCAAACAAATGAGACCACTCGGACTGGAACTGGCCCTGGCTTTTTTGCCTGAATTCCTGGATCCCAAGATCAGAGAGTTCCATCACCAAGGAAGTGAGGTGAGGTCACTTCTTTCAGAAATTGAAAAATCTGTGGAAAGCAACCCTGGGCCTAGATCTCAGTTCCAAGGGTGACTCTTATGCGTGGCCTCCTAAAATCCCAACAAAATTCAATGCAATACTTCTCTAAGGTCAGTTCCACAACTCAGTCTCTAAGGGGAATCACACCAGAGTTTAAGCCCAGGTGGACCCAGTCATTTCTTCCAACCGCCACACAAATGACCAAAATTAAAACGAAAAGACTCCCACATGGCCCTCATCTTCTTACATATTGTCATTCATCATAATGTCTGGCTGAAGATTTTCATGAGGGGTGAAGCCCAAGAAAGTGTCCAAAATAAGCTCACTTGCCCCTCATTTGCCTAAAGTCAGGGTGGCCTGGACACCCTTCCTGTGAACCAGGAGTGATCAAATAAGCCTGTCATTAATAATGCTCTGTTTCTCCAATTTGAGGCCTACTAATTTTCAGGTATAGATTCTTTGTGATTTGGAGTCATGCGAAACCCCAAGCACCTCTGCAGGGCTTTGAGGAACTCTTTTGACCCAAAGAATCCATTTTCTCACTTGACAGAGGTCAGGAACCTAACAGAGGAAGGCAAGAGACTTCATCCACAATGACTGATCTTTTTGCCATTATGGTTTTTGATGCACACATGGGATCATTCTTTAGATCCATCAGGTGCTGAGAATGTAAGACACAGCCACACACAGGCCAAGAGGCTAATTCAGCCACATCCCTTTCCAAAGCAATTAAGCAAAGAGCCACAGGTGATGCCCATTCATTTCCATTTGAAAACTCTTTCTTCAGGCTTCACAAAGGGGTGGCCTGAGACCAAGTCTTTCCTGACATTCAGTGCAACAGAACAATAGGTAAACAAAAGGCCCAAAGCGGGGTTTTTCCACTGAGACATTTCTGTTCACACTGATATCTGAGTTTTCTGAAAGGCTGGCCATTCTCTTCCGCTATCCAGTACATGGCCATGTCACAGAGCTTGTAGTGGTGCATATCTTGGACACAAAACCATGAGCCTATTCTGGAGAGTGGCCAGAATTCAGGAAGAAAACAGGAACTTAGGAAGATAGAATGTGTTGCCTCTCGATAAGACAAGCTGCAGTCCATTCATAAATTGGGCAGGATGAATTATGGGAAGATTTATAGTAGACTGGACGCATCCATTAATGCTTTCTCTTTTCTAATGTCTACAACAATGGACACAGTGGGATACACAGACATAGAAACACTCGCCTGGTCAAACGACTTACTAAAAACAATCCACTCCAAACCAAACAAACCAACTTTCCTACCTATTCTCAGAACATGGCCTGACCTCTCTCAGATCTGGTTTCCTTGGCCAACTCTGTGAAGTTGTCAAGAAAAAGGGGTGAGCCACTACCTGCTTCTTCTGGAAAGGTCCCTCTTCAGAGCTCTCCTGGCATTTGGCCATCCTCACATCGGTAGGTACCAAGAAAGACTGACTCTGTCCTTGGTAAATCCAAACAAGTGAGTCCACTGGGACTGGGGCTGCCTCGGGGTGCCTGGATTCTTGGATACAAAGTTCAGAGAGTTCCATCACCAAGGAAATGAGGTATAACACTTTCTTTGGAACTGAATGAGGTCACTGCCTTGGCAACCACTTTGTCCTAACAGTTGCTTCCAAGTGTCCCATGAGATGGAGGCTGCCCCTACTTCCTGTGACACTTTCACAAGGTAGAATGGTATGTCAACCATAGGCACCCAGCAGCAGCTCTCCACACAGGCCTGGTTTGGTCCATCTTCTCTACAATAAAAAGAGAGAGGCTGATTCAGACACATCCCTTCATCCTGACCAGGTTGTTTGTCATGGAAGTTGACTTTTGCTCTCTCAGGTCCTTCATAGCTGCCTACATCTTCTCCAGGTATCATTTCTGAATGGACCTTTGATGTTCTCAGCAGGTGGAATGTCCCCTACTTTCCTGTATTGTAAGAACGACTCTATCCCTGCTCTTCTGTAAAATGAGATTGAGGAAACAGTGTATGTTTAGGCTTAATAACAGGTTCGATTTGGGTTAGCAATCATTCTGTGTGATAAATAATGGTATTGGGAACCTGCGATATTTACAAGAATATCGAGGTGAAATATAAGTATGAAAACAGAAATCTAGGTATGATTTGAAGCCCAGAAGGGCATTGGGCCCTTAATTGGGATACTTAGTTTTGAATTATATTCTGCAAAGATGTCTCAGACAATTTGATATACAATGGCATAGGACCTTGTACCTTGGATGTTTGAATGTAGAAGAGAACATCCAATCCAAAGGGATAGTCAGTAGAATTAGGAAGATAGTCGGTAGGTTTAGGAAGAAGAGTGAGTGTAGGATTGGGACTAAAAATTCTTTAGCTATAGGGTTTCGGATAGAGAGTGAATGTAAATGTCAGCACATATGAAGAGTCAGTCACTATGATAAAATTGGGAAAATATGTAGAAAAGCAGATATCAATAGAGACATTATGAAATCAGGCAAAGTATTAAGTGAGTGATAGGAGTAGACATTTTCACCAGGGTTGAGTTTGAATATATAAACTTAGGAAGAAACAAATATGTAGTAACCAATAGGATTGACATTTGAGAGCATTAGGCAACCTGGAAAAGGATGTTTTTAGTAATCCATGATCGCTTTCCATTTAGTCTTTGGTACAATCATAAGTGTGACCTTTACATTTTTTGTCCAGAATATTACTGTGATAAAATCTATATGTAGATCAGGTGACATGAGTATTTCTACCACCATTTCTGGGAGCAATATACTGAAGACGTAAAATTTGTATTGGGGGTACAAAGAGGTGTACCCTGTGTCCATGAATATAGAGATTAAGCATGAATACACCATACTGGGAATAAATAATATAACTGGTTCCAACTTTAAATAATGGATTGAATTGATATCTGAAAATATACAATAAATCTTATATTGATATATATTCATTCATTCTAACCAGTTATACATCTAATGGTAACATTAGTGTTTTGATTTATCATGAAGAGTGTGTGAAGTTTGCTTCAAAACTGATTATGGAAATCGAAAATAATGTGTTCGGAAAGAATTCTCATGCAAAGACCAGTCAAGAAATATGGAGGAATACATGTGTTTTGAAGCAGGAAGTGATTGAAAGTGAAACAAATGCCTATAAATTTGCTAAATTGTTTATGAAATATATATCCTATGATGTGCATAAACTGATGAAATTGTAATGTACCAGTTTTGAATAAAAATTAACGTAAAAATACACATCGTGTCCCATTGGAATCTACTTGCATTGATGTTAAACTTGGTCAGTTACGGTAGAAATATTAGGATTCACGTGACTCATTCACCGAAGTTAGTTTTCTTTTTTTTTTTTTAAATTTTTTATGGTTGTTCTAAACATTATTTATTTCTTGATATATCATATTTCACACTTTGATTCAAGTGGGTTATGAACTCCCATTTTTACCCCGTATACAGATTGCAGAATCACATCAGTTACACATCAGTTGATTGACACATTGCCATACTAGTGTCTATTGTATTCTGCTGCCTTTCCTATCCTCTACTATCCCTCCTCCCCTCCGCTCTCTTCCCCTCTCCTCTCTCTACCCTCTCTACTGTAATAAATTTCTCCCTTTTGTATTATTTTTCCCTTTCCCCTCACATCCTCTTTTATGTAATTTTGTATAACCCTGAGGGTCTACTTCCATTTCCATGCAATTTCCCTTCTCTCTCCCTTTCTCACCCACCTCTCATTTCTATTTAATATTAATCTTCTTCTCATGCTCTTCATCTCTACTCTGTTCGTAGTTACTCTCCTTTTATCAAAGAAGGCATTTGGCATTTGTTTTTTAGGGATTGGCTAGCTTCACTTTGCATAATCTGCTCTAAAGCCATCTATTTTCCTGCAAATTCTATGGTTTTGTCATTTTTTAAAGCAGAGTAATACTCCATTGTGTATAAGTGCCACATTTTTTTTATCCATTCTTCTATTGAACAGCATCTAGGCTGGTTCCACAGTCTTGCTATTGTGAATTGTGCTGCTATGAACATCAATGTAGCAGTGTCCCTGTAGCATGCTCTTTTAAGGTCTTTAGGGAATAGACCGAGAAGAGGAATAGCTGGGTCAAATGATAGTTCCATTCACAGCTTTCCAAGAAATCTCCATAATGCTTTCCAAATTGGCTCTACCAATTAGCAGTGCCTCCAATAATGTACAAGTGTACCTGTTTCTCCACATCCTCACCAGCACTTGTTGTTGTTTGACTTCATAATGGCTGCCAATCTTACTGGAATGAGATGGTATCTTAGGGTGGTTTTGATTTGCATTTCTCTGACTGCTGGGGATGGTGAGCATTTTTTCATGTACTTGTTTTTTGATTGTATGTACTTCTCTGAGAAGTGTCTGTTCTGGTTCTTGGCCCATTTGTTTATTGGGTTATTTGTTATCTTATTGTCTATTTTTTTTTTGAGTTCTTTGTATACTCTGAATATTAGGGCTCTATCTGAAGTGTGAGGAGTAAAGATTTGTTCCCAGGATTTAGGCTCCCTATTTACCTCTCTTATTGTTCCTTTTGCTGATAAAAAACTTTTTAGTTTGATATATTTGTTGATTCTAGTTATTAACTCTTGTGCTATGGGTGTCCTATTCAGGAATTTGGAGCCCGACCCCACAGTATGTAAATCGTAGCCAACTTTTTCTTCTATCAGACGCCATGTCTCTGATTTGATATCAAGCTCCTTGATCCATTTTGAGTTAACTTTTGTGCATGGCGAGAGAAAGGGATTCAGTTTCATTTTGTTACATATGGATTCGAAGTTTTCCCAGCACCATTTTTCGCAGATGCTATTTTCCTTCATTGCATGCTTTTAGCCCCTCCATCAAATATAAGATAGTTGTAGTTTCCTGGCTTGGTTTCTGTGTCCTCTATTCTGAACCATTGGTCCACCCGCCTGTTTTGGTACCAGTACCATGGTATTTTTGTTACTATTTTTCTGTAGTATAGTTTGAAGTCTGGTATCGCTATGCCGCCTGATTCACACTTCCTGCTTAGTGTTGTTTTTGTTATTCTGTGCCTTTTATTTTTCCATATGAATTTCATGATTGCTTTCTCTATTTCTAGAAAAAATTCCGTTTGGATTTTGATTGGCATTGCATTAAACCTATTGAGAACTTTTGGTAATATCACAATTTTGATGATATTAGTTCTGCCTATCCATGAACAGGATATATTTTTACATCTTCTAAGATCTTCTTCTATTTCTCTCTTTAGGGTTCTGTAGTTTTCATTGTATAAGACTTTCACATCTTTTGTTAGGTTGATTCCTAATTATTATTATTTTTTTTTAGGATATTGTGTATGGAGTGGTTGTCCTCATTTCTATTTCAGAGGATTTGTCGCTGATATGCAGGAATGCCTTTGATTTATGCATGTTGATTTTATATCCTGCCACTTTGCTGAATTCATTTATTAGCTCTATTAGTTTCTTTGTAGACCCTTTTGGGACTGCTAGACATAGAATCATGTGATCTGATAATTTAAGTTCTTCTTTTCCAAT
This sequence comes from Callospermophilus lateralis, assembly GCF_048772815.1. NCBI lineage: Eukaryota > Metazoa > Chordata > Mammalia > Rodentia > Sciuridae > Callospermophilus > Callospermophilus lateralis. Next base: position 7,951,718 of record NW_027515276.1, on the reverse strand, counting down.
TTTTACGCCTTTAATTTCTTTCGTCTGTCTAAATGCTCTGTCTAGTGTTTCGAGAACAATGTTGAACAGAAGTGGTGAGAGAGGGCATCCCTGTCTTGTTCCAGATTTTAGAGAGAATACCTTCAATTTTTCTCCATTCAGAATGATGCTAGCCTGAGGCTTAGCATAGATTGCTTTTACAATATTGAGGTATATTCCTCTTATCACTAGTTTTTCTAGAGTGTTGAACATAACAGAATGCTGTACTTTATTGAATGCTTTTTTTTGCATCTACCGAGATGATCATATGGTTCTTATTTTTAATTCAATTGATGTGGTGAATAACATTTATTGATTTCCGTATATTGAACCAGCCTTGCATCACACGGATGAATCCTACTTGATCAGGATTCACAATTTTTTTGATATGTTTTTGTATCCAATTCGCCAGAATTTTATTGAGGATTTTTTCATGTAGGTTCATTAGAGATATTGGTCTGTAGTTTTCTTTCTTTGAAGTGTCTTTGTCTGGTGTAAGAATCAGGGTGATCTTGGCCTCGTAGAATGAATTTGGAAGATCTCCCTCTTTTTCAATTTCCTGAAACACCTTGAAAAATATTGGTATTTGTTCCTCTTTAAAGGTTTTGTTAAACTCTGCTGTATACCCATACGGTCCTGGGCTTTTCTAAGTTGGTAGTGGATTGATGGTTTCTTCTATTTCCTCAATTGATATTGGTCTGTTTATGTTGTCTATATCCTCCTGACTCAATATGGGCAGATCATATGACTTAAGAAATTTATCGATGCCTTCACTGTCTTCTATTTGTTTGGAGTATAAGGATTCAAAATAATTTCTGATTATCTCCTGTATTTCAGAAATATCTGTTGTGATATTTTCTTTTTTAATCCCTTATGCTAGTAATTTGAGTTCTCTCTTCTTCTCTTTCATAGCATGGCTAAGGGTCTGTCAATTTTATTTATTTTTTCAAAGAACCAACTTCTACTTTTGTCAAGTTTTTTCAATTGTTTCTTTTGTTTCAATTTCATTAATTTCAGCTTTGATTTTAATTATTTCTTGCCTTCTACTTCTTTTGCTGTTTCTTTCGTCTTCTTTTTCTAGGATTTTGAGATGAAGTATGAGATCATTTATTTGTTGGTTGTTTCTTTTTTTAAGGAATGAACTCCAAGCAATGAATTTTCCTGTTAGAACTGCTTTCAATGTGTCCCATAGATTCCGATATGTTGTGTCTGTGTTTTCATTTATCTCTAAGAATTTTTAAATTTCCTCCTTGATGTCTTCTATAACCCATTGATCACTCAGTAACCTATTGTTCATTCTCCAAGTGATGCATGATTTTTCCTTCCTTCTTTTATCATTGATTTTTAGTTTCATTCCATTATGATCAGATAATATGCATGGTATTATCTGTACTCCTTTATATTGTCTAAGAGTTGCCCTGTGACATAATATATGATCATTTTTTAGAAGGATACATGTGCTGCTGAGAAAAAAGGTAACTGTTTGATGTTGGGTGTTATATTCTACATATCTCAAATAAGTCTAGGTTATTAATTGTGTTATTGAGTTCTATAGTTTCCTTAATCCTTATTCCTTGTTTGGAAGATCTGTCCAGTGGTGAGAGAGGTGTTTTCAGGTCTCCCATGATTACTGTATTGTGGTGTATTAGACTCTTGAACTTGAGAAGAGTTTGTTTGATGAACATAGCTGCACCATTGTTTGGGGCATATATATTAATGATTGCTGTCTCTTGTTGGTGTATGGTTCCCTTGAGCAGTATGTAGTGTCTCTCTTTATCCCTTTTGATTAACTTTGGCTCAAAATCTATTTTATTTGATATGAGTATGGACTCTCCTGCTTGTTTCCGAAGTCCATATGAGTGATATGATTTTTCCCAAACTTTCACCGTCAGTCTATGTATGCATTTTCCTATCAAATGCATCTCCTGTAGGCACCATATTGTTGGGTCTTGTTTTTTGTTCAATTCTACTAGCCAGTGTGTCTTCATTGGTGAGTTTAAGCCATTAACATTTAGGGTTATTATTGAGATATGGGTTGTTCTTCCAGCCATATTTGTTTATTTATGTTACTAAACATGGTTTGTTTTCCTCTTTGATTATTTTCCCCCCTTTAATGTCCTACCTCCCACTGTTGGTTTTGATTGTTATTTTCCATTTCCTCTTCCTGCAATGTTTTGCTGAGGATGTTTTGAAGAGATGGTTTTCTAGCTGCAAATTCTTTTCACTTTTGTTTATCGAGGAAGGTTTTAATTTCATCTTCCATACTGAAGCTTAATTTCGCTAGATACACAATTCTTGGTTGGAACCCATTTTCTTTCAGTGTATGAAATATGTTATTCCAGGATCTTCTAGCTTTCAGAGTCTGTGTTGAAAGATCAGTTGTTATCCTGATTGGTTTAAACTTAAACGTAATCTGCTTCCTTTCTCTTGTAGCTTTTAAAATTCTCTCCTTTTTCTGTTTGTTGGACATCTTCATTATAATGTGTCTAGTTGTGGCTCTCTTATGATTTTGCACATTCAGCGTTCTATAGGCTTCTAGGACTTGGGATTCTGTTTTATTTATCAAGTCTGGGAAGTTTTCTCGTATTATTTCATTGAATAGGTTGCTCATTCCTTTGGTTTGGACCTCTATACCTTCCTGTATCCCAATGACTGTTAAGTTTGGCCTCTTTATGTTATCCCATATTTCTTGGATATTCTGCTCGTGGTTTCTTAACAGTCTTGCTGAGTGGTCTATGTTCTTTTCAAGTTGAAATACTTTGTCTTCATTGTCTGATGTTCTATGTTCTAAGTGTTCTACTCTCCTGGTAGTATTCTCAATTGAGTTTTTAAGTTGGATTATTCCTTCCTGCAATTCTAGGATTTCTGTTTGTTTGTTTTTACAACCTCTATCTCCCTATATAGTTGATCTTTTGCTTATTGGATTTGTTTATGTAATTCATTGTCGAAGTGATCTTTAATTGTCTGATTTTGTTGTCTAATGTCTTCCTTGAGACTCCAGATCATCTAAAGCATGAGTATCCTGAATTCTTTATCTGACATTCCATCTGATGCAGCTATTACCTCTTCTAAAGTTGTGTTGACCTGCATTGCTTGTGGTCCTTTCTTTCCTTGTCTTTTCATACTGCTCGCATTTCTCTCTGCTTGTTGAAACTGTTTTGTTTTGGGCAGTGGCTCTGCTCTGCCCCTATTCCTATTGGGGTGACCTAACAACCATGCTGGTGGGCCGCTGGGCTTGTACTGGGCGCGGGAGAAGGCTCTGCTTTGCCACTACTCCAATAGGGGTGCCGTGTCTACCACACCAGCGGGTCGTTGGGCCTGTTCTGGGCATAAGCGGTGGCTCTGCTCTGCCCCTACTCCAATTGGGGTGACGTGACTACCACGCCTGCTGGTTGATGGGCCTGTTCCGGGCACGGGTGGCAGCTCTGCTCTGTCACTACTCCAATTGGGATGACATGACTACCACGCCTGCAGGTCGCTGGGCCTGTGCCGGGCATGGGCGGCGGCTCTGCTCTGCCCCTCTGGCTTGAAGACAAAGTGAGAGAGACTCGGGTGTTTGTGACTCACTTTTTTTACCAGGAGACCAACTGTTTCTGTCACCGGTGGTATCGATGAAGTTATCTCCTCCACCACTTTGTGATGACATCAGATCTCTAACATGTTGGTATCCCATGCGAATGGCAGCATTTCGTTCCCTTTGCCGGATGACCAAAGCAATGGGTGAGTCCTGACCAGCCCTCACAAGCCCCTTCTCAATCCTGTTGCCACTGCCTATGAAGGCTCGGTAGGTATTTACCTCCACAGTATTCAGCAAGACCTAGACCGAGAAGGAGTTTCCGCGGGTTCTTTAGCCCTGGGCCTGATCAGTTCCAGGAGCCAGAATTCGGCCGCTCTGGGCTTGGTGTATGTTCTGATAGGAACAGGCCTGAGTAATTTGTCTCCGAGACACAGGCGAATGGCAGCCTGAGATTACCTGTTCTATAGCTGAATGAGCTGCTATGAGTTGAAAACAGGAATGGTGACGTCAGCTCTCCAAGATGGTGGCCCCTGGCTTCCTCTGTGGTCTGACTGGTGTGGAAAACCGAATTGGACCGCGTCCTTCCCCGGTCTCAAACCCATAATTCAGCAATGAGCACAGTGATTGTACAGCTGGCAGGAGCCCACAGAATCCGCACCACTGAATATTTGTGTTGCTATCTCATTGTTTGCCAGCATGCGCCACAGACTCTAGCCGCAGGGCTATTTGCTGAATAAGCAGCATGACGCTCCATGCGGACAAATCACTCACGTTTGAGCCCCGTAGCTAATCCTCATGAGATGGAAATACTTCCACTAGGTTTTGGAGCACCCAAATTTTGCTGGAAATTCGTCATTCTCTTGCACAGTGATGCTGTATATGGGGTTGATGCACTCCTTTCGCTGCCATCATATGATCCCCTGAAGTTAGTTTTCAGTACTGGAAATGAATATGTATTTCAGGTGGATGAATATTTCTGAGAATAAACTTGTGAAAAGTTGATTATAAATCCACATACATAAATGTGAATGAATTTAGGGAGTGTAAAACAAGACAAATACATTTCATATTTTGAAAAATCTGGAGAGTGAATACATATATATATATAGAGAGATAGATAGATAGATAGATAGATACACACACACAGAGAGACATTAAAAAGTAGCATTATGTATGCCAATTGAAATTCACCATGAAATATATATCATCCACAGATCCAAAAATACTCATTTTCCTGAACATCAATTTATGTTGTTCAACTAGAAAGCTGACCCATCTGTTGAATTTTCAGTTCCAACAGCGTTTAGTAGGAGTGATCTTTTCTTACAGTGTGTATCTGCCAAGTCAGCCACCTCACAAAATGTATGTGTGATACCAGGTAGAATTCAATATGTGCATAAAAAAATACATGTGCTGAATAGACTACAGAGAAAGGGAGACAGTTATTCACATATTTGTTAACTTTTAAAACACATAAAGAACTGTTTCAATTAAAATTTGCTAGATTTATAGCACCTACCATTTATCATAGGAAAGGCAAGTCCAACTATACACCATGCCTCCTGTGAACCTCTTGTATTTCTATTTTGTTTGGGTTAATTTTCTCCATCATATTAAGATTAGAAGTAAAAGTCTAGAAGGGAATTTGTTAGTGTCAGGGATTCAGTATTTCGAATGGAAAATTGGAAAATGTATGCAATGTGTATGCAAATATGTGCTACACAAAAATCTTCCCACTCTCATTTAGAACAATGCCTTGGCATTACCTTCCCCCCATGTAAGACACAATTAGAGGAGAAGAGTTAGAAAATCTGTGAATACATACCTGTTATAGAAAATGCTCAGGAGTTCACAAATTTGGAGGTGGTAGAGGAGTTTCCAAAAGTAAGGGACAGGGTAAACACTCCACAAACATGAAGCTCTGCTGGCCTAACATCTGGAGAAACTACCTCTGAGGGTGTGCACTTGAAATATATTTTGTTGTCAGGATCATTAGCTTCCTTTGTAGTGAGACCATCAAAGCTGGGTCTGCATCTATGTGACATGGATGACATGGTTTCTTATTTTCCGATGAACATGAGGCAGCAGTGGTGAATTTTCTCTTTGTAGGTAAACTGTGGCCACTGAGGGCAAGTGTCTCCTCATCTGGACTGTGAAGCCATTTGGTCATCCTCCACTCTTTGTGGTGTTTTTTGCTGTTGCACTAGGAGTGTGGTATTTGCTTCATGAAATAAAAAGAGTTCAACTGGGACACAGTGCTGTAGGGAGTTCTTTCAGTTGTGGTGGGTTGGGTTCTGTTGGAGAATGCACCAACCAGGCTTCTATCCCACATAGCTTGCCCCATTGACCATAGCAACCTGATTCTGAACATTGCCCTGAAACCTCTCCATATAACAAGATTCTTTTACATATAAGGGTCTACTGGCTGCAAAATGTCAGTCACAAGTTATTTGGACACCAATGGCAGATAAACATGGCCACACCAGAGATATTTTATCACACACCTGCCCACCACGGCTCTAGGAACACTACTCAGCAGGTTCCAACTTACTTGCATCTCTGTTATACACCATTTTCATGAAACCCAGTCAATAAAGGCAATGTCTTGTATTCTCATGATCAGCTAGAGGACATCCAAAGGTTCTCCTGTGACACCTAGTCTTGGGAATTTCAAAAATTTCATGGTATTCATCTAGCCATTATTCAAGGAAGAAGTTGTAGGCACTGTGGGTTTCAATTCATTCATTAACCATTAAATGTTGAGTAAGCTCATTTCAATGAAAGCTCTGGAGAACTCTCAGAGGCAAGGCTTCCCAAAGGGTGGCCAAAAGGTCACATGAAGCCAGGCCCATTGAGGTCTACAATGTGAGGTCCATGTGTGTTTTCACTCTCAACTATGGCTGCCAAGTCTTTCAGAATAAAATCATGTGATATCCTGGCTGAGATTCCCTTTGCTCTGTGGAAAGCCAACTTGGGCGTAGATCTCACTTTCCAAGGGCGACTCTCATGCATGGCCTTCTAAAAGCCCAACACAATCCATGGCAATACTTCTCTGAGGTCAATTCCAGAACTCAGTGTCTATGTTGAATCACACAAGAGTTCAAGCCCAGGTGTACCCAGTCATCTCTTCCTACCGCCATACAAATGTTCACAGTTAAAACCAAAACACCCGAACATGGCCCTCATCTTCTTCCATGTAGACACTCATCATAACCTCCGGCTGGAGGTTTCCATGAGGTACACAGCCCACGTCCGTGTCCAAAATAAGCTCCCTTGCCCCTCATTTGCCTAACATCAGGGTTGCCTGAACTGTCTTCCTGTGAAACAGAAGTGAAAAAATAGGCCTGGCGTTAATACTGCTCTACTTCTCCAACTTGAGGCCTACTGAGTGTGGGGTTTAGATTCTTTATGTGAATTCATATTTTTTGTTGTTGTACTTTAACTTTTTAATATGTTTTCATTTTTTAAATATTATTATTTTATTATTATTATTATTTTAAACTTTAATTTACATCTTTTAAATGATCATTATTTTTAAATTTCTTTCTTTCTTTCTTTCTTTTCTATTTTTTCTTTTGTCTTATCATTTCTTTTCAATTTTCTGATTTCCCCTTCCTCGAATTCTACCTGCCTACTCTCATTCTCTTTAGTGACTTCTTCCCTTTCCTTCTAATATATTTTCTTCCAAGCATCAAATAAATTTATAAGAGTAAGCAGTAACTCAACAGTCAAACAGAGCAAGAAGTAACATGAGCAGCACATAAAATCAAGGAAGAAAATAAGTACAAACAACGAAGGACAGCCAAAATATTCAGGAGGACCTATAGTCATCAGAAAAATGGTCATATAAAGAACTCAAGGAATACCTTAGACAGATGGAATTGAAACTTAAAGAGGATACGAGACAGCAAATCCAAACAGTGAAAGAACACATTGAAAATGAATTACATAAACAGATAAAAGAAGAAGTTATGCATCTTTATCAGGAGATAGAGATTATAAAAAAATCAAACAATAATTCTAGAAATGAAGGAAACGATAAACCAAATTAAAAAGTCAATTGAGAGTATCACTAACACTGTGGAGCAAGTAGAAGACAGAATGTCAGATAATGAAGACAAAATATATCATCTTGAAATGAATCTAGCCAACACAGAAAGGCTGGTAAAAAATCATGAGTAAAACATCCAAGAGATATGGGATAACATAAAAAAAAATTAATGAGTCATCTGGATAGGTACACAGATTCAAACCAAGGGAATTAGTAATCTATTGAATGAAATAATTACAGAAATATTTCCAGAAATACAAAGTAAATGGATATACAAATTGGACATGCTTACAGGACACGGAGCACACAAAATCACAGTAGACCAACACCAAGACACATTGTTATGAAGATATCCAATATACAAAACAAAGAGAAAATATTAAAAGCTCTAAGAGAAAGGAGGCAGATTACATTAAGGGGTAAACCAATAAGGTTGAGAATGGATTTTTCATTACAGTCACTGAAAGCGAGAAGATCCTGGAACAACGTATTTCAAACACTGAAAGACAATGAATGCCAACAAAGAATTCTGTATCCAGCAAAATTAAGCTGCAGGTATGATGATGAAATAAAAATATTTCATGATAAACAAAAGGTAAAAGAATTTGTAGCCAGAAAACCAGCATTGCAAAGCATCTTGAGCAAAACAATACACGAAGAAGAAATGAAAATCAACAACCAAAACCATCATTGGGAAGTGCCTCAGTAATGACTGAGGGTGGGGGAAAAGCTAATCATGGAGAAACAAACTAAATTAAAAAAAAAAAAGATGAATCATCAATCATGAGCGGCAGTACAAACCATATATCAATAGTGACTCTAAATGTTAATGGCTTAAACTCTCCAATAACGCGACATAGGCTGGTAACTTGGATTAAAAATGAATCCAACAATATGTTGCCTCCAGAAGACACATCTGAATGGAAAAGACATACACAGGCTGAAGGTGCAAGTTTTGGAAAAAATATACCATGCAACGCTCCCCATAAGCAAGCAGGGGTGGCCATGCTCATATCGAATAAAATCGACTTCAAGACTAATTTAATCAAAAGGGATAAGAAAGGACATTATATACTGTTAAAAGGAACCATTCACCAACAAGACATAAAAATTATCAATATTTATGCACCAAATAATGGTGCTGCAATGTTCAAAAAACAAATTCACCTCAAGTTCCAGAATGAAATAGACCACAACACAATAATTATGGGTGACTTCAACACACCTCTCTCACCATTGGACAGATCCTCCAAACAAAAGTGAATAAAGAAACTATAGAACTCAATATCACAATCAATAACCTAGACTTAACTGACATATATCGAATATATCAATCATCATCAAGTGGATATACTTTTTTCTCAGTAGCACGTGGATCCTTCTCAAAAATAGACCATATATTATGTCATAGGGCAACCCTCAGTAAATATACAGGGGTTGAGATAATACCATGAATTTTTTCTGATCATAATGGAATGAAACTGGAAACCAATGATAAAAAAAGGAAGAAAAAATCCTACATCACATGGAAAATGAACAATATGTTACTGAATGATCAGTGGGTTACAGAAGATATAAAGGAGGAAATCAAAAAATTCTTAGGGATACATGAAAATACAGATGCAATATATCAGAATCTATGGGACACAATGAAAGCAGTTTTAAGAGGGAAATTCATCACCTGGAGGTCATTCCTGAAAAAAAGTAAAAACGAACAAATAAATGAGCTCACACTTCAACTCAAAGCCCTAGAAAAGGAAGAGCAAAACAACAAAAAATGTAGCAGAAAGCAAGAAATAATTAAAATCAGAGCAGAAATCAACGAAATTGAAACAAAAGAAACTATTGAAAAAATTAACAAAACTAAAAGGTGGTTCTTCGAAAAAATAAATATGATCGACAGACCCTTAGGCATGCTAATGAAGAGAAGAAAAGAGAGAACTCAAATTACTAACATATGGGATGAAAAAGGCAATATTACAACAGATGCTTCCGAAATACAGAAGACAATTAGAAATTATTTAGAAAACCTATATTCCAATAAAATAGAATATAGTGAAGATATCGATAAATTTCTTAAGTCATATGATATTCCCAGACTGAGTCAGAAGGATACACACAATTTAAACAGACCAATGTCAATGGATGAAACAGAAGAAGCAATCAAAAGACTACAAACCAAGAAAAGCCCAGGAACGGATGGCTATACAGCGGAGTTTTACAAAACATTTAAAGAAGATTTAATACCAATACTTTTCAAGTTATTTCAGCATAGAGAAAAAGAGGGAGCTCTTCCAAATTCATTCTATGAGGCCAACATCACGCTGATTCCGAAATCAGAAAAAGACACCTCAAAGAAAGAAAACTACAGACCAATATATCTGATGAACCTACATGCAAAAATCCTCAATAAAACTCTGGTGAATCGAATACAAAGGCACAACAAAAAAATTATGCACCATGATCAAGTAGGATTCATAGCTGGGATGCAAGGATGTTTCAATATACGGAAATCAATAAATGTTATTCACCACATCAATAGACTTAAAGATAAGAACCATATGATCATCTCGATAGAAGCAAAAAAAGCATTTGACAAAGTACAGCATCCCTTTATGTTCAAAACATTAGAAAAAATAGGGATAACAGGAAGTTACCTCGACATTGTAAAAGCTATCTATGCTAAGCCTCAGGCTAGCATCATTATGAATGGAGAAAAATTGAAGGCATTTCTTCTAAAATCTGGAACAAGACAGGGATGCCCTCTCTCACCACTTCTATTCCATATAGTTCTCGAAACACTGGCCAGAGCAATTAGACATACTAAAGAAATAAAAGGCATAAAAATAGGAAAATAAGAACGTAAATTATCACTATTTTCGGGTGACATTATTCTATACATAGAAGACACAAAAAGGTGTACAAAAACTAGTAGAACTAAAAAATGAATGATCTGCGACCCACCGGCAGGTCAGGCCCAGAAACCTGCAGAGGGGCACAGCTGCCCCACCCACCTGCAAGGTAGGCGATACCGTGACCACTGACAAAACAGGCCCAGTGGCCCGTCTGACACATCACCCCGGTTGGGGGAGGGGCAGAGCCGCCACCAGCACCTGTTAGGTAGACAGACCTGCAAACGACAGACAGAACAGGCCTAGCGGCCAGCGGAGGTTCAGAGCCGCTGCTCACGCCTGCAAGGTAGGCCAACCTGTGACCACCGAAAGAACAGGACCACCGAAAGTAGAGGCACAGCAGCCTGCCGGCGTAGTAGGCACATTGCCCCAATTGGAGGAGGGGCAGAACCACCGCCAAAGCCTGCGAGGGAGACTTTGCAACTATACAAGGCAATATAAATATATAGGGGGAAAATCAATAACACAACAGTTTCACCTAGCAGAAAGAAACGCGATCAGTATGAAAAGACAAGGAAAGAAAGGACCACAAGCAATGCAGGTCAACTCAACTTTAGAAGAGGTAATATCTGCAGCAGATGGAATGTCAGATAAAGAATTCAGGATATACATGCTTCAGATTATCTGGAGTCTCAAGGAAGACATTAGACAGCATAATCAGACAATGAAAGACCACTTCGACCACTTCGAAAATGAATTACATAAACAAATACAAGAAGCAAAAGATCAATTATACAGGGAGATCAAGGTTCTAAAAAACAAACAAACAGAAATCCTGGAAATGCAGGAAACAATAAACCAAATTAAAAACTCAATTGAGAATACTATCAGCAGAATAGAACACTTAGAAGATAGAACATCAGAAAATGAAGACAAAGTATTTCAACTGGAGAAGAACATAGACAGCTCAGCAAAGCTGTTAAGAAACCATGAGCAGAACATTCAAGAAATATGGGATAACATAAAGAGACCAAACTTAAGAGTCATTGGGATACAGGAAGGTATAGAGTTCCAAACAAAAGGAATGAGCAATCTATTCAATGAAATAATACGAGAAAACTTCCCAGACTTGAAGAATGAGACAGAATCCCATATCCTAGAAGCCTACGGGACGCCGAATGTGCAAAATCATAAGAGATCCACACCTAGACACATTATAATGAAGATGCCCAACATACAGAATAAGGAGAGAATTTTAAAAGCTACAAGAGAAAGGAAGCAGATTACATTTAGGGGTAAACCAATCAGGATAACAGCTGATCTTTCAACACAGACTCTGAAAGCTAGAAGATCCTGGAATAACATATTTGAAACACTGAAAGAAAATGGGTTCCAACCAAGAATTGTGTATCGAGCAAAATTAAGCTTCAGTATGGAAGATGAAATTAAAACCTTCCATGATAAACAAAAGTGAAAAGAATTTGAAGCTAGAAAACCATCTCTTCAAAACATCCTCGGCAAAACATTGCAGGAAGAGGAAATGGAAAATAACAATGAAAACCAACAGCGGGAGGGAGTACAGTAAAGAGGGGGAATAATCAAAGAGGAAAACAAACCATGTTTAGTAACATAAATAAACCAATATGACTGGAAGAACAACCCATATCTCAATAAATACCATAAATGTTAATGGCTTAAACTCACAAATTAAGAGACACAGGCTAGTAGAATGGATCACAAAACAAGACCCAACAATATGCTGCCTTCAGGAGACGCATCTGATAGGAAAAGACATACATAGACTGAAGGTGAAAGGTTGGGAAAAATCATATCACTCTTATGGACTTCGGAAACAAGCATGAGTGTCCATACTCATATCAAATAAAATAGATTTCAAGCCAAAGTTAATCAAAAGGGATGAAGAGGGACACTACATACAGCTCAAGGGAACCATACACCAACAAGACATCACAATCATAAATATATATGCCCCAAACAATGGTGCAGCTATGTTCATCAAACAAACTCTTCTCAAGTTCAAGAGTCTAATAGACCACCATACAATAATTATGGGAGACTTCAACACACCTCTCTCACCACTGGATAGATCTTACAAAGAAAAGTTGAATAAGGAATCTATAGAACTCAATAACATAATTAGTAACCTAGACTTAATTGACATATATAGAATATACCACCCAAGATCAAGCAGTTACACTTTTTTCTCAGCAGCACTTGGATCCTTCTCAAAAATAGATCATATATTATGTCACAGGGCAACTCTTAGACAATATAAAGGAGTAGAGATAATACCATGCATCTTATCTGAACATAATGAAATGAAATTGAAAATCAACGATAAAAGAAGTAAGGAAAAATCATGCATCAATTGGAGAATGAAAAATAGGTTACTGAATGATAAATGGGTTATAGAAGACATCAAGGAAGATATTAAAAAATTCTTAGAGATAAATGAAAACACAGACACAACATATAAGAATCTATGGGACACATTGAAAGCAGTTCTAAGAGGAAAATTTATTGCTTGGAGTTCATTCCTTAAAAAAAGAAAAAAACCAACAAATAAATGATCTAATACTTCAACTCAATGTCCTAGAAAAAGAAGAACAAAACAACAGCAAAAAAGTAGAAGACAAGAAATAATTAAAATCAGAGCAAAAATTAATGAAATTGAAACAAAAGAAACAATTGAAAAAATTGACAAAACTAAAAGTTGGTTCTTTGAAAAAATAAATAAAATTGACAGACCATTAGCCACGCTAATGAAGAGAAGAAGAGAGAGAACTCAAATTACTCGCATATGGGATGAAAAAGGCAATATCACAACAGACACTTCAGAAATACAGAAGATTATCAGAAATTATTTTGAATCCTTAAACTCCAATAAATTAGAAGATAGTGAAGGCATCGATAAATTTCTTAAGTCATATGATTTGCCCAGATTGAGTTAGGAGGATATTGACAACCTAAACACATGAATATCAACTGAGGAAATAAAGAAACCATCAAAAGACTACCAACTAAGAAAAGCCCAGGACCGGATGGGTATACAGCAGAGTTTTACAAAACCTTTAAAGAGGAACTAATACCAATACTTTTCAAGCTATTTCAGGAAAATGAAAAACAGGGAGAACTTCCAAATTCATTCTATGAGTCCAACATCACCCTGATTCCTAAACCAGACAAAGACACTCCAAAGAAAGAAAACTACAGACCAATATCTCTAATGAACCTAGATGCAAAAATGCTCAATAAACTTCTCGCGAACCGGATACAAAAACATATCAAAAAAATTGTGCACCATGATCAGGTAGGATTTATCCCTGGGATGCAAGGTTGGTTCAGTATACGAAAATCAATAAATGTTATTCACCACATCAATAGGCTTAAATATAAGAACCATATGATCATCTCGATAGATGCGGAAAAAGCATTCGACAAAGTACAGCATCCCTTTATGTTCAAAACTCTAGATAAACTAGCGATAACAGGAACATACCTCAATATTGTAAAAGATATCTATGCTAAGCCTCAGCCTAGCATCATTCTGAATGGAGAAAAACTGAAGGCATTCCCTCTAAAATCTGGTACAAGACAGGCATGCCCTCTCTCACCACTTCTGTTCAACATAGATCTCGAATCACTGGCCAGTGCAATTAGACAAACAAAAGAAATTAAAGGCATAAAAATAGGAAAAGAAGAACTCAAATTATCACTATTTGCAGATGACATGATTCTATACCTAGCAGACCCAAAAGGGTCTACAAAGAAACTATTAGAGCTAATAAATGAATTCAGCAAAGTGGCAGGATATAAAATCAACACGCATAAATCAAAGGCATTCCTGTATATCAGCGACAAATCCTCTAAAATACATATGAGGACAACCACCCCATTCACAATATCCTCAGAAAAAATAAAGTACTTGGGAATCAACCTAACAAAAGAGGTGTAAGACTTATACAATGAATACTACAGAACCCTAAAGAGAGAATTGAAGAAGTTCTTAAAAGATGGAAAAATATACCCTGTTCATGGATAGGTAGAATTAACATCATCAAAATGGCGATATTAACAAAAGTTCTCAATAGATTTAATGCAATGCCAATCAAAATCCCAATGGCATTTCTTGTAGAAATAGAGAAAGCAATCATGAAATTCATATGGAAAAATAAAAGACCCAGAATAGCAAAAACATTGCTAAGCAGGAAGTGTGAATCAGTCGGTATAGCTATACCAGACTTCAAACTATACTACAGAGCAATAGAAACAAAAACAGCATGGTACTGGTACCAAAACAGGCGGGTGGACCAATGGTACAGAATAGAGGACACAGAAACCAATCCACAAAACTACAACTATCTTATATTCGATAAAGGGGCTAAAAGCATGCAATGGAAGAAGGCTAGCATCTTCAAAAAATGGTGTTGGGAAAACTGGAAATCCATATGCAACAAAATGAAACTGAATCCCTTTCTCTCACCATGCACAAAAGTTAACTCAAAGTGGATCAAGGAACTTGATATCAAATCAGAGACATGGCGTCTGATAGAAGAAAAAGTTGGCTATGATCTACATACTGTGGGGTCGGGATCCAAATTCCTAAATAGGACACCCATAGCACAACAGTTAATAACTAGAACCAACAAATGGGACTTACTCAAACTAAAAAGTTATTTTCTCAGCAAAAGAAACAATAAGAGAGGTAAATAGGTAGCCTACGTCCTGGGAACAAATCTTTACTCCTCACACTTCAAACAGAGCCCTAATATCCAGAATATACAAAGAACTAAAAAAATTAGACAATGAGATAACAAATAACCCAATCAACAAATGGGCCAAGGACCTGAACAGAAATTTCTCAGAGGAGGACATACAATCAATCAAGAAGTATATGAAAAAATGCTCACCATCTCTAGGAGTCAGAGAAATGCAAATAAAAACCACCCTAAGATACCATCTCACTCCAGTAAGATTGGCAGCCATTAGGAAGTCAAACAACAACAAGTGCTGGCGAGGATGTCGGGAAAAGTGTACTCTTGTACATTACTGGTGGGACTGCAAATTGGTGCGCCCAATTTGGAAAGCAGTATGGAGATTTCTTGGAAAGCTCGGGATGGAACCACCATTTGATCCAGCTATTCCCCTTCTCGGTCTATTCCCTAAAGACCTAAAAAGAGCACACTATAGGGCCACTGCTACATCCATGTTCATAGCAGCACAATTCACAATAGCAAGACTGTGGAACCAACATAGATGTCCTTCAATAAAAGAATGGATAAAAAAATGTGGCATTTATACACAATGGAATATTACTCTGCATTAAGAAATGACAAAATCATAGAATTTGGAGGAAAATGGATGGCATTAGAGCAGGTTATGCTAAGTGAAGCTAGCCAATCCCTTAAAAACAAATGCCAAATATCTTCTTTGATATAAGGAGAGTAACTAAGAACAGAGTAGGGACGAAGAGCATGAGAAGAAGATTAACATTAAACAGGGATGAGAGGTGGGAGGGAAAGGGAGAGAGAAGGAAAATTGCATGTAAATGGAAGGAGACCCTCAGGGGTATACAAAATTACATACAAGAGGAAGTGAGGGGAAAGGAGGAAAAATATAAGGGGGAGAAATGAATTACAGTAGAGGAGGTAGAGAGAGAAGAGGGGAGGGGAGGGGGGAGGGGGGATAGTAGAGGATAGGAAAGGCAACAGAATCCAACAGTCACCAGAATGGCAATATGTAAGTCAATGGTTGTGCAATTGATGTGATTCTGCATTCTGTATATGGGATAAAAATGGGAGCTCATATCCCACTTGAATCAAAGTGTGAAATATGATATATCAAGAACTATGAAATGTTTTGAACAACCTACAATAAAATTAATTAAAAAAAAACCAGCATGCTACTGGTACCAAAACAGGCGGGTGGACCAATGGTACAGAATGGAGGACACAGAGATTAATCCAAAAAGCTACAACTATTTTATATTTGATAAAGGAGCTAAAAGCATTCAATGGAGGAAATATAGTATCTTCAACAAATGGTGTTGGGAAAAATGGAAATCCATGTGCAACAAAATGAAACTGAATTCCTTTCTCTCACCATGCACAAAAGTTAACTCATAGTGGATCAAGGTGCTAGATATCAAATCAGAGACTCTGTGTCTGATAGAAGAAAAAGTTGGCTCTGATCTACATATTATGGGGTCGGGCTCCAAATTCCTTTATATGACATCCATAGCACAAGAGTTAATAACAAGAATCAACAAATGGGACTACTTAAACTGAAAAGTTTTTTATCAGCAAGAGAAAGAATAAGAGAGGTAAATAAGGAGCATACATCATGGGAACAAATTTTTACTCCTCACACTTCAGATAGAGGCCTAATATCCAGAATATAAAAAGAACTCAAAAAATTAAACAATAAGATAACAAATAACCCAATAAACAAATGGGTCAAGGACTTGAACAGACACTTCTCAGAGGAGGACATACAATCATTCATCAAGTACATAATAAAATGCTCACCATTTCTAGCAGTCAGAGAAATTCAAATCAAAATCACCCTAAGATACCATCTCACTCCAGTAAATTGGTAGCCATTATGAAGTCAAACAACAACAAGTGCTGGCAAGGATGTGGGGTAAAAGATACTCTTGTACATTGCTGGTGGGACTGTAAACTGGTGTGGCCAATTTGGAAAGCAGTATGGAGATTCCTGGGAAAGCTGTGAATGGAACCACAATTTGACTCAGCTATTGCCCTTCTCTGACTATTCCATGAAGACCTTAAAAGAAAGTAATACAGGGATACTACCACATGGATTTTCATAGCAGTACAATTCACAATTGATACACTGTGGATCCAACCCAGATGCCCTTCAATAGATGAATGGATAAAAAAAAATGTGGCACTTATACACTATGGAGTATTACGCAGCACTAACAAATGACAAAATCATAAAATTTGCAGAAAAATGGATGGCACTGGAGCAGATTATGCTTAGTGAAGATAGCCAATCCCTAAAAAATAAATACCAAATGTCTTCTTTGATATAATGAGAGCAACTAAGAACAGAGCAGGGAGCAATAGCAGCAAGAAAAGATTAACTTTAAACAGAGACATGAGGTGGGAGGGTAAGTGAGAGAAAAGGGAAATTGCATGGTAATGGAGGGAGACCCTCATTGTTACACAAAATTACATATTGTTGTGAGTGGAATGTGAAAATAAACATGGAGTGAAATAAATTACAGTAGATGGGGAAAATAGAGAAGATCGGAAGGAAGGGGAGGGGAGATAGTAGAGTATAGGAAAGGTAGCAGAATACAACAGTAGCTAATAGGGCATTATGTAAAAATGTGGATGTGTAATCGATGTGATTCTGTAATCTCTATTTGGGCTAAAAATGGGAGTTCATAAGCCACTTGAATCTAATGTATGAAATATTATATGTCAAGAGATTTTTAATGTTTTGAGCAACCAATAAAAGAAAAAAAGTAGCAATATATATGCCAATCGAAATTCATCATGAAATATATATAATCCACAGATTGAAAAATATTCATTTTACTGAACATGGATTAATGTATAATGTTATTCAACTAGGAAGCTCACCCATAGGTTGAATTTTCAGTTCCAACATCATTTAGGAGGAGTTATCCTTTCTCACAATTTGCATCTGCCAATTCAGTTACCTCACAAGTATGTACGTGTGGTACCAGGTAGAATTCTATATGTGCATATAAAAATACATGTGCTGAATTGGCTACAGAGAAAGGGAGACAGGAATTCACATATTTGTTAATTTTAAAAACACATGTAGAACTATTTCAACAAAAAAATGACTAGATTTATAACTCCTACACTTTATAATGCAAAAGGCAATTGTAACAATACACCATGCCTCCTCTGAACTGCTTGTATTTCTATTCTGTTTGGGTTATTTTTCACCATCATATTAGAATTATTAGTCAGAGTATAGTAGGGTATGTGTTAGTTTCAGGGCTTCAGTATTTCAAATAGAAAATTGAAAAATGAATCGAATGTGTATGTAAATATGTGCTACACAAAAATCTTCCCACTCACATTCAGAACAATGCCTTGATATTACCTTGGCCCAAGTAAGACACAATTAGAGTAGAAAAGTGTGAAAATCTGTGAATACATATCTGGAGTGGAATATGCTTGGGAGTTCACAACCTTGGTGGTGGTAGAGGAGTTTCCAAAAGTAAAGAACAGTGTAAACACTCCACAAACATGGAGCGCTGCTGGCCTAAGACTTCTTGGAAAACTGCCTCTGAGGTTGGGCACTTGAAATATATGTTGTTGTCATGAGCTTTAACTTCCTTTGTAGTGAGACCATCAAAATGGGTCTGCATCTATGTGACCTGGAAGACATGGTTTCTTATATTCCAATGACCATGAGGCAGCAGTGCTGAATTCTCTCTTTGTATGTAAACTGTCGCCACTGGAGGCTAAGTGTCTCCTCATGTGGACTGTGAAGACATTTGGTCATCCTCCACTTTTCGTGGTGTTTCTTGCTGCTGCACTGGGAATTTGGTATTTGCTTCACCAAATACAAGGAGTTCTACTAGGATACAGTGCTGAAGGGAGTCCTGTCACGTGTGGTGGGTCAGGGTGTGCAGGAGAATGCACCAACCAGGCTTCTATCCCACACAGCTTGCCCCAATAACCATAGTAAACTGATTCTGAACATTGCCCTGAAACCTCTCCATATAAAAAATGCCTTTACATATAAGTGTCTGATTTCTGCACTATGTCAGTCATAATCCATTTGGAAGCCAATGGCCGATCCACATGGCCCCACCATGGTGTTTTATCACACACCTGCCCACCACTGCTCTAGGCCCACTACTCAGCAGGATACAAATTACTGGCATCTCTGTTCTACACCATTTTCATAAAACCCAGTAAAACAAGGTATTCTCTGGTATACACATGATCAACCACAGGACTTCCAAAGATTCTCCAGTGCCACCTGGTCATGGAAATTTCAAAAATTTCATGGTATTTATCTAGCCATTTTTCAGAGATTAAGTTGGAGGCACTGTGGGTTTCAAATCATTCAGGAACCATTAAGTGTTGAGAAAGCTCATTTCAATGAAAGCTCTGGAGAACACTCACAGGCAAGGCTTCTCAAAGAGTTGCCAAAAGGTCACATGAAGCCAGGCAAATTGAGGCCTACAATGTGAGGTCCATGTGTGTTTTGACTCTCAACTATACCTGCCAATCTTTCAGAATAAAATCATGTGATATCCTGGCTGAGGTTCCCATTGTTTTGTGGAAAGACACCCTGGGCCTAGATCTCAGTTTCCATGGGTGAGTCTCATGCATGGCCTTCTAAAATCCCAACACAATTCATGGCAATACTTCTCTGAGTTCAGTTCCAGAACTCAGTCTCTAAGGGGAATCACGCCAGAGTTCAAGCCCAGGTGGAACCAGTCATTCCTTCCAACCACCACAAAAATGACCACAATTAAAATCAAAACACTCTCACAGGGCCCTCATCTTCTTCCATATAGACACTCATCATAACCTCTGGCTGGAGATTTCTATGAGGGGCACAGCCTAAGAAACTGTCCAAAATAAGCTCACTTGCCCCTCATTTGCCTAAAATCATGGTGGCCTGGACACTCCCCCTGTGAACCTGGAGTGATCAAATATTCCTGCTGTTAAAGTGGTCCGCTTCTCCAATTTGAGGCCTACTGGCTGTGAGGTATAGATTCTTTATGTGATTTGGAGTCATGAGAAAATCCAAGCACATATGGGCAAGCCTCTGCAGGGATTTTAAGAACTCATTTAATCCAAAGAATCCCTATTCTCACTTAATGGAGGTCAGGAACCTAAAACAAGAAGGCAAAAAAATTAATCCACAATGACTTCTCTTTTGGCCATTTCGGTTTGGGAAGCACATGAGATTTTTCTTTAGATCCATTGGGTGCTGAGAATCTAAGTCACAGCCTCACACAAGGACCAGAGACTGATTCAGACACATCCCATTCCAAAGCAATTAAGCAAAGAGCCACAGGTGAAGCCCATTCATTTCCATATGAAAACAGTTTTCTTCAGGCTTCACAAAGGGTTGGCATGAGGCAAAGACCTTCCTGACATTCAGGGTAATTGAAACACAAGTAAGCAAATGGCCCAAGAAGGGTTTCTTCACTGAGACTTTACTGGTCACACTGATATCTGAGTTTTCTGAGATGCTCTCAATCTCTTCAGCTATCCAGTACATGGCCATGTCACAGAGCCTTGTGGTGTTACATATCTGGGACACAAAACCATGAGCGTATTCTGTAGAGTGGCCAGAATTCACGAAGAAAACAGTAACTTAAGAAGACAGTAGGTGTTGCCCATCCATAAGGCAAAGTGAAGTCCATTAATCTATTGGGCAGTATTAATGTGGGGAAGCTTTCTACTAGAGAAAACAAATCCATTGATGCATTCTCTTTTCTAATGTCTACAACCACGGATACAGTGGGATACACAGACATAGAAACCCTCACAATGTCAAAGGACTTACTAGAAACAGTCCACTCCACACCAGAAAAAACGCCTTTCCTACATATTCTCAGAACATGAGAAAAAAACCACAAACTCACACCCACAACGGCAAAGCCACCTCCTTACCCCAAGTAGGTCTGTGACTATCCAGAGTGTCTTCTGACTGGTGGGCCATATTATGTTCCCCCGAAATGGCCTGTCCTCTCTCAGATCTGGTCTCCTTGGCCAACTATGTGAAGTTGTCAGGAGACAGCGGTGAGCCACTACCTGCTTTCTCAGGGAAGGTGCCTCTTCAGAGCTCTGCTGGCAATTGGCCATCCTCACATCAGTAGGTACCAAGAAACACTGACTCTGTCCTTGGAAAAAGCAAACAAGTTAGCCCAATGCGACTAGGACTGGGACTGGCTCTGGGTGCCTGGCTTCCTGGATCCCAAGTTCAGAGAATTCAATCACCAAGGAAGTGAGGAGAGGTCACTTCCTTCAGGAACTGAATGAGGTCACTGCCTTGAAAACCACTTTGTCCTAACAGTTGCTTCCAAGGGTCCCATGAGATGGAGACTGCCCCAACATCCTCTGACACATTCAGAAGGTAGAATGGAATATCAACCTTAGGCACCCAGGTACAGCTCTCCACACAGGCCTGGTTTCTTCCAACTTCTTTACAATAAGAAAAGAGAGGCTGACTTAGACCCATCAATTCATCCTGACCAGGTTGTTTGCCATGGAAGATTTCTATTGCTCTCTCAGGTCCTACATAGCTGCATAAATCTTCTCCAAGGATCATTTCTCCATGGATCTTTGAGGTTCTCAGAAGGTGGAAGATCACCTACATTCCTATATTGTAAGACCAACTCTGTCCCTGCTCTTCTGTAAGTTATATTGACGGAACACTGTATGTTTAGGGTTAATAACATGTTTGATTTGGGTTACGAATTATTTTGCGAGATGAATAATGGTATTGGCAACCTTCGATATTTACAAGAGTATATAGGTGAAATATAAGTATGAAAGCAGAAAATTAGGAAAGATTTGAAGCCCAGAAGGGAATTGGACCCTTAAGTGGTATACTTAGCTTTGAGTTATGTGCTGCACAGTTGTCTCAGATAAATCAATATACAATGGCATAGGACCTTGTACCTTGGATGATTGAATGTTGAAGAGAACATCCAGTCAAAAAGCGATATTCAGTACGATGAGGAAGGTAGTCGTTAGGTTTAGAATGAAGAGTGAGTATAGGATTTGGACAAAAAGTTCTTTAGCAATAGGGTTTCGGTTAGAGAGTGAGTGTTAATGTCAGCACATGTGAAGAGTCAGTCACAATGATGAACTGGGGAAAATATGAGGGAAAGCAGATATCAATAATGACATTAGGAAATCAAGCAAAGTACAAAGTGAGTGATAGGATTAGACATTTTCAACAGGCTTGAGGTTGAATATATAATCTTAGGAAGAAACAAATATGTAGTCACCAATAGGATTGACATTTGAGAGCATTAGGCAACCTGGACATAGATGTTTTTAGTAATCCATGCTCACTTTCCATTTAGGCTTTGGTACAATTGAAAGTGTGACCTTTGCTTTTTGTGTCCAGAATATTTCTGTGATAAAATGTATATGTATATCACGTGACATGAGTATTTCTAACACCATTTCCAGGAGCAATATTTTGAAGACATATAAATTTGTATTGGGGTACAAATAGGTATACCCTCTGTCTATGAATATAGCAATAACGCATGAATAGACCATACTGGGAATAAATAATATAACTGGATCCACTTTAAATAATGGATTGAATGGATATCTGAAAATATACAAGAAATGTTATAATGATGCACAATCAATCATTCCAACCAGTTATATATCTAATGGCCATCTTAGGGTTATGTTTTATCATGAAGGATGTGTGAGTTTTGCTTAAAAATTGATCATGGAAATTGAAAATAATATATTTGAATAAAGTCTCATGAAAAGACCAGTCAAGAAACATAGGGAAATACATGTGTTCTGGAGCAAGAAGTGATTGAAAGTGAAACAAATGCCTATAAATTTGCTAAGTAGTGGATGAAATATATATCCTATGATGTGCATAAACTGAAGAAATAGTAATGTACCAGTGTTGAATAATAATTAATGTCAAAATACACATCATGTCCCATAGGAATCTACTACCATTGATGTTAAACTAGGTCAGTTAATGTAGAAATACTAGGATTTGTTTGCACCTTTCACTGAAGTTAGTTTTCAGTACTAGGAAACAAATATGTATTTCAGGTGGATGAATATTTCTGAGAATAATCTTGTGAAAAGTTGATTATTAATCCACATACATGAACATGAATGAATTTAGGGAGTGTATATAAGACACATATATTTCATATTTTGAAAAATCTGGAGATTTATTGTGTATATATATATATATATATATATATATATATATATACACACACACACACACACAAACACACACACAAACAAAGACATTCAAAAGTAGAATTAAATATGCCAATCGAATTTCACCATGAAATATATATCATCCACAGATCCAAAAATATTCATTTTACTGAACATGGATTTATGTATAATGTTATTCAACTAGGAAGCTCACCATTAGCTTGAATTTTCAGTTCCAACAGCATTTAGGTGGAGTAATCTCTTCTCACAATTTGTATCTGCAATGTCAGGCACCTCACAAAAATGTACGTGTGATATCAGGTAGGATTCTATATGTGTATATAAAAATTAATGTGCTGAATAGGTTACAGCGAAAGGGAGATAGGAATTCACATATTTGTTAACTTTAATACACATATAAAACTATTTCAATTAAAAAATGACTAGATTTATAACACCTACCTTTTATCTTGCAAAAGGCAAGTCCAATATACACCATGCCTCCTCTGAACTGCTTGTATTTCAATTCCGTTTGGGTTATTTTTCTCCATCATATTAGTATTTGTAATTAGCGTCTAGAAGGGTATGGGTTATTGTCAGGAATTCAGTATTTCAATTGGAAAATTGGAAAGTGAATCCAATGTGTATGCAATTATGTGCTGCACAATATTCTTCCCACTCTCATCCAGAACAATGGCTTGACATTAACTTCGCCCCGAGTAAGACGCAATTAGAGAAGAAGAATTAGAAATTCTGTGAATACATATCTGGAATGGAAAATGCTCAGGAGTTCACAACCTTGGAGGTGGTAGAGGATTTTCCAAACGTAGGGGACAGGGTTGATCACCCAACATGATCTTTCATTAAAATTGTGAGCCATCTTGCCACAAAGCCATGAAAAGATAATTTTTGCTTTACTATAAATTACTGCAAATTCTGAACCTGCTTAGAATGCCTGACCATGTTTTGAACTCACCCATGCCTGGCTCTCTGACCAGATAACAGCCCTCTCTGAAACTTTAATGACACCTCATAAATATTCGCCTTCCCTGGCCAGACAATGACCCTCTCTGAGGCTCTAATGGTCCTCATAATTTCTGATGCTGGGGCCAGAAAAAACAAATGTAAACTACAATTAGTGTGATGCTTGTCAAAGTTCTGTTTTCTGTAACCCCCCTTTTGTGTAACTTTCTGGGCTATAAAGCTGGGCTGTAGGAAAGGTGGGGTTGCTGTCTTGTTCCCGCCATTTTGAGAGGGAGAGGCAGCCTGGCTGGTTGAAATATTAAGCTTGCCTTAATTTGATTTTAATTGGAGTCAGTGGTCTTTTCTTGTGTCCTGGACTAACATTTTGGAGTTCCCCAGCAACATGACCCGACCAGATCACAAAGCCAGACTGCTGGAAATTCTGAAGCTGGCCTATCCTCCAGGACTCCAGGCTGGAGAGCCAAGTTCCAAGGCCTTGGAATGAGACTTCAGTCCGTGGATCACTGCAGTGAACCATCGCACTAAAACTATTATCAAGCACCTGGTGGAGGAGGCCTTCATAGGTAAGAGGCGCCTTTATAACATCTGATATCCGGTTAAGGGAGTACTCTTCTGATGACAGAGAGGTGGCCTGGGAAGGCTCACATATACTCCTGTCCGGGACAGTAATAGGAATCCTTCTTTCCTCTGTTCTTTTCTGTAGGGAATACCTCTGAAAGTGTAGAGAGGTGCCGACTGGCACGCAGGAGCTCCTACCCCGGAGCTTTAGCAAGACGCTGCATTGCTCCTCTGGTTTTCTGTTTATTTGCCGAGTTTCTGGTTTTTTTTGTGTTTTGTTCTGTGTTCTAAATGTTTTTTATTTGTTTGATTTGTACGTTTTGTTGTGTGATTTCTGTGGTAAAAACTTAAGGATATTGGACGTGAAAATGGGTAATAAAGCATGTAAGCCTGTCACCCCTTTGGACTGTGTTTTAAAGAAATGTGATGCACTATACCCCCCTTTGTTAAGCAGGATGAGAGAAGCCCCTAGCTGGCTGTGTGGAGCACACCCACTGCAGAGGGCAATGTCTGCTGGAGACCTAATAACTGAGTATCTCCCAGGTTAACAAGTGAAGCTCCTTTAAAACCCCTTGTCCCTCCAGATCAAGAGAGTCACAACTTTGGACAGAGTCCCCTGTTTTTATCCTTTGTTAGCAAAGCAGTAAACCTCCCTTTTACTTTTTCTCAAACCCTGTCCTTATATTAAATTGGTATTAATTGGCTTCAAGGTCCAGAACCGAAATTTAAGTTACGAATTTTGATACCCCCCCGACCCCGGAATTTTTGAGAGCTGACTACTGAAATGTTAGGAGATTCAGCATGCTTGGGGTGGAACCAAACCAGAGGAGCTAATCCTGTAAGTAAAAGACGGGACTGAGGGACTCCCAGCAGCTGCCGAAGTCCTGTTGCTTCAGTAAATTCCCTCCTTCCTTCCCTGCACAGTAAGTATTATGCCACCTCTGTTTTCTTAAAAAAGAGAAAAAGAAAAAGGAGACACTAAATGCAGAAAAGTCACCATGGAGACCTTTGATATTACATTTCAGGTTGCCCCTCTGTGAAAACATCTGATGCCCTTGTGGGGACATCTATCATGCCACTGGTGTAGGAGATTTTTCTCTTATCTGCTGTTTTAAAGGCTTCTGTCCTGTCAGCCATAGTCTGGAGCTCCTTTCTGTCTGTCTTTTGTCTTTGTTTCTGGCCATTTAAGATATGTGCAATAATGTGTTGATATTATAAATTGTTTCTTGGGAATGATCTTAGCTGAATGTGTGTCTAAATGATGATGTTTTACTGTAACAATATGGTATTTGGATGGGTTTTTGTAGCATTGCTCAATCTTGCAGTTAAAAGTCGGGTTTAGGTAATTTTTTAGTTTATGATTTCAGATAATTCATGCCAGAGAACTTAAATACTTAAAATGGAAAACTAAAGAATTCTACTTCCAAGTTGGCAAGTAACTTCCCAAACATTTAGTCTTTTTTTTCACCAATTTTTAATTGGGTAGCCTTGGAAAATGTCACAGTGTGTCAGTGCATTAATTTGGACAAGGATAGTAAATCATAGTATGGTATCTGTTGACAAAACAAGATGTTAAGGTATAAAATTTTGAATTGTATCTTAAAATTGTATCATAATTTTCAACATCCTCACCTGAAAATTATGGTTAAAGTGCCTTAGGCCTGAGGTGTCCGCTCAGAATAGCAGTTTTGTCCAGCTCCTTCCAGAACTCAGCCAGGACTTATGTTGAAATGTAAATGAAAGAAGCCTGCAAGTTCAGTAGGAGACTGATCTGATGTCTAAGTGGGAAAAAAAAGGTAAATCGTATGGTATTTACTAATTACTGTCCAGTCATTTTTTCTAGGACTCTCATTTTTTTCCTTAGATTCTGTATTTTTTTTGAGCTCATTATTTTGATCCTAGAGAACTAGGTTAATATTTTTCTCATCAGTTCTATCTTTGACCAACAGTGGAGTTCTGAAACATTGCAATGGAGATTTCACCTGTGAAAAGCTACAAGGCCTTACTATTATTATTTGTGCACACTTTTGTTATGTGTTGTATGTCCATATATCCATATGTTCGTATATCATATATATGATATACAAATTAACATATATAAGGAGCGATCATTAAAAAAAAGCACTCATAAAAACAAATTTTAAAAAGTGGATTCGAAGATCTTTAATTCACGTGAGTTAAATGGTTCACTTTAAATTTGGATAAACAAGTAACAATAAATGTCTTTAAATTTAAGCTTACAAGTTTTTCTAGCTGCTCAAAAATCTAATAAAATATTAATGTCTATAAAATGTCTAATATGCCTTGGTTCTAGGACTTTTCCTTTAACAAAAAAATGGTTTCCACTATTCAATACATTTCTCTAATATTTTGATAAATAAGTGAAGTAAATTTGATATGGGGTTACTCATTCATGAGTACTTTTGTTAGATATCTGATTGATTTAGTAAGGTCTGTATAAGTTTGTTCTAAAGTCTGTATAAGATTGTAAAAATCAGTCATGTGATAAAGCGACACAAATTTCTGAAAACAAAAGTTTACCCATAACATTGTGTTTATTTTTATTTTTCTAGAGCAAGCAACCATAAAAATTAAACAACTGATTAAATAAGAACTGTTATTTTAGAGCACTGTACTGGAATTTCTTTAAAAGCTAAATTTGGTTAATGTAAAAACATCAATGTCATTGTGATGCTATTAATGTGCTCATATCTTCCAGGTATACAAGTCTGTAAGGTAGAAACTTTAAAAGAGCATTACATCAAGCTGGTGTTCTGAAGTTGTATGGTAAAAAAAATATATATATTGGGGATTTATTTACTTGTTATCAATAAGATATGTAAAGTTTTATGTTACTTTTTACATTGGGGAAAAATTTAAATATATTTTTAAGTTAATGAGTGCCTAATCTATGTAAAGGTTAAAAACTTTCAGCCTTTCTTTAATTCATGTTTTAAATGTGATATCATATGGTGTTAGCTAATGTTCATGTGACCTCAAACAATTTATGTAAACTGTTTAAGATGATATTTAAAAAAAAAAAGATCAGCTTTAGAACTAAAAGACTTAAGATTTATATAGAGCCCTGCCTTACCTGAGATAAGGCTCTGTGTCTCATCTTACAACATGTGAGAATAACTACGAAAGCAGTAGGTCAGATGTTATTTAATTTAAAGTTATGTTCAGAAGTTTTTTTTTTTCTGTCAAGATTACTAGGATCTCAAAAAGGGGATATAATTTATAACTCAGCCAAAAATTCAGGGTAGCTATTACACGAACTAAGTATTTTTACTCTTGTTAATTTTATTTTGTAATTTCCTTATAAGTTAACTAAAGATTCCCTGTTAGTGTTTTACAAAAGAGTTGCTTTTGAACACAACATTGGTTAATTTAAGATAATAAGGCATCACCTACAAGACAGAAAAATACAGATCCCAAATAATAAAAAGATAAATAATTTTAAATTCTAGACATTAAAGCACAGTACTCTTAATATAAGGCTGTTAAAATTTATTTGCTGGATGTTTAAGATTAGGATTTAAAATTTAATTTAAATGAAAAGGGACAATAAAACAAATTTTGGCTCTTGCCCTCTGAGTCAGTTTGTATCCAGGGAACAGGAGACTTCTCTAAAGAACTTTGAGACTCTCAGCCACATAAACTCCTGATCAGGAAGATTAATGAGGCCACTGGAGAACAGAAAGCCAATCAGTGCATTTTCTACGAAGAAGAGAGTCATCAGAGAAGGGAGATATTCCTGATGCTTCTGAGAGAAGCCACATGGTCAAGAAAGACCTGGAATCACCTAGTGCAAATGGCACTAGCAGAACTGAGAAGCTGCTCTCAAGTTTCCCCAGAAATGACTCCCATAAAATCTCAGCTGACTGTTAACAATAGATAGAAACAAAAGTCAGTTTTACTGCTTCATCTTAAACTCTTAGCAAAGACAGATAAACCCAAAATACAGCCATTCCTGGGCATTTTAAATAATAATAGTAATGAAAATATTTTCACGTATACACTTTATGGTAGCCTCCCAAAATAAGTAAGACTGGAGGCTACAAAGAAGGATTCTCAGAGAGGAATGCCTGATGAGAATAAAAAGAGACTATCAAGAGGAGCTACCAGAGGCAGAAGTTTTTTGTTTAAGGCCTACAGATATTCCTAACCTACATAGGTAGGCTTGGTGTTTGCTAGTATGATTATCCAGCCCTGACTAACAGAATTAAAGGTTTCTCTATTACACACAGAGGTCATACTAGTAAAAGGAATTTGCAAGATCAGATGACATTAAATTATTAAACTGTATCTTATGGGGTGGGACAACTGTGACACTAAAAGTTAAATATTAAGTTGAAAGTCCTGATAACTGGGGATATTGAAGACAGATGAGGGTACATCTATACAGTGACTTGTTTCAGCTGCTGCAACATTTATTCAGTACTCATGGTTTTTGTTTCTCTCATAGAAGAACCCATCCCCAGATGACTTTACAAACTGTTTTACCACAACCAGACTTCAAACCGAACTGACTTCTAAAAGGCAACTCATGTCCCTCATGCTGTGCCCCCTCATGTCACCCTCTCTCAGCTCAGAAGAAGCCAAAATGAGTGACGCCACTCTTCTTACAACAATGGAGCCAAAAATAAATAGACTTTCATTTTAAGTAATTAATTAAGTCAGGTAAAATCAGGGAGACTGGTTTTGTGTGAGTTCAAAAAATATGGAGACTGTTACGTGAGGTATTAAAATTCCCTCAGTGTTCTTCCCCTACCCTATCAAAGATTTGAAAGGGACACATTAGAAAAGGGGGGAATGATAGACCCAACCTGATCTTTTATTAAAATTGGGATCCATCTTGCCACAAAGCCATGAAAAGAAAATTTTGGCTTAAGTATAAATTACACCAAATTCTGAACCTGCTTGCAATGCCTGCCCGTGGCCTTAAACTCACCCATGCCTGGCTATTTGACCAGGAACAGCCCTCTATGAAACTTTATTGACACCTCATAAATACTGGCCTTCCCTGGCCAGACAATGACCCTCTCTGAGGCTCTAATGGTCTTCATAAATTCTGATGTTGGGGCCAGCAAATATATATATATATATATATATATATATATATATATATATATATATATATATATATATATATATAAACTACGATTAGTTTGATGCTTGTCAGAGTTCTGATATTTTAACCCCCCTGTAGTGTAAAATTCTGGGTTATAAACCTGGGCTGTAGGAAATTTGGGTGGCTGTCTTGTTCCCACTGTTTTGGGAGGGAGAGGCCTCCTGGGCAGTGGAAAATATAAGCTTGCTTTAACTTGATTTTAATTGGAGTCAGTGGTCATTTCTTGCATCCTGGTCTAATAGGTAAATGCTATCAAACATGGAGCTCTGCCAGCCTGAAGACTTCCTTAGAAACTGCCTCTGACGATGGGCACTTGACATATATGTTGTTGTCAGGAGCTTTAGCTTTCTTTCTAATGAGACCATCAAAGCTGGATCTGCATCTATGTGACCTGGAGGACATGGTTTCTTGTTTTTCAAAGGACATGAGGCAGCAGTGCTGAATTCACTCTTTGTAGGTAAACTGTCGCCACTGAAGGCTAAGTGACTCCCCGTGTGGACTGTGAAGCAAATTGGTCATCCTCCACTTTTCGTGGTGTTTCTTGCTGCTGCACTGGGACTTTGTTATTTGCTTCACAAAATACAAGGAATTCAGCTGGGACACAGTGCTGGAGGGAGTTCTTTCACATGAGATGGGTCAGGGTCTGCAGGAGAATGCATCAACCAGGCTTCTATCCCACATAGCTTGTCCCCTTGACCATTGCACCTGATTCTGAACATTGTCCTGAAACATCTCCATATAACAAGATGCCTTATATGGAGAGTTATCAGACATATAAGTGATTCCTGGCTGCACAATGTCAGCCACAAGCCATTTGGAAGTCAATGGCAGATACACATGGCCCGACCACAGATGTTTTATCACACACCTGCACACCACAGCTCTGGGCCCACTACTCAGCAGGCTCCAACATACTGGTATCTCTGTTCTACATCATTTTCATGAAACCTAGTCAATCAAGGCACTGTCTGGTACACACTTCATCAGCAAGAGGATATTGAAAGGTTCTCCAGTGCCACCTGGTCATGAAAATTTCAAAAATTTCATGGTATTTATCTAGCCATTTTTCAAGGATGAAGTTGGAGAAATTGTGGGTTTCAATTCATTCAGGAACCATTAATGTTTGAGGAAGCACATTTCAAGGAAAATCTGGAGAATTCTCAGAGGCAAGGCTTCCCAAAGAGTGGCCAAAAAGACACATGAAGCCAGGCCCATTGAGGTCTACAATGTGAGGCCCATGTGTGTTTTGACTGTCAACGATGGCTGCCAAGTCTTTCAGTATAAAATAATGTGATGCCCTGGCAGAGATTGACAATGCTCTGTGGAAAGCCACCCTGGGCATTGATCTCAGTTTCCAAAGGCAACTCTCATGCGTGGTCTCCTAAAATCCCAACACAATTCATGGCAATACTTCTCTGAGGCCAGTTCCTGAACTCAATCTGTAAGGGGAATCACACCAGAGTTCAAGCCCAGGTGGACCTAGGCATCTCTTCCAACCACCAAACAAATGACCACAATTAAAACCAAAACACTCCCAAATGGCCCTCATCTTCTTCCACATAGACACTCTTCATAACCTCTGGCTGGAGGTTTCCATGAGGGGCACAGCCCAAGACAGTTTTCCAAATGAACTCCCTTGCCCCTCATTTGCCTAAAGTCAGGGTGGCCTGGACTCCCTTCCTGTGAACCAATAGTGACCAAATAGTCCTGCTCTTAATACTGCTCTGCTTCTCTAATTTGAGGCCTACTGACTGTCTGGTATATATTCTTTATGTGAATTGGTGTCATGAGAAAACACAAGCCCTTATGTGCTAGCCTCTGTAGGGCTTTGAAGAACTGATTTGACACAAAGGATCCCTATTCTCACGTGATGGAGGTCAGGAAGCCTACAGAGGAAGGCGAGAGACTTCATCCACAATGACTGCTCTTTTGGCCATTTTCGTTTTGCATGCACACTTGGAAACTTTCTTTAGATCCATCAGGTGCTGAGAATCTAAGCCACTGCCTCACACAGGGCAAAGAGGCTGATTCAGCCACATCTCTTTCCAAAGCAATTAAGCAAAGAGCCACAGGTGATGCCCATTCATTTCCATTTGAAAACTCTTTTTTTCTGGCTTCACAAAGGGGTTTCCTGAGGCAAAGATCTTCCTGACATTTAGGAAAACAGAACAATAGGTAAGCAAAAGGCCCAGTGCAGTGTTTTTCCACTGAGACTTTAATGGTCACACTGATATGTGAGTTTTCTGAGATGCTTCTATTCTCTTCAGCTATCCAGTACATGGCCATGTCACAGAGCTTGGAGGTGGTACATATCTTGGAAACCAAACCATGAGGCTATTCTGGAGAGTGGCCAGTATTCAGGAAGAAAACAAGAACTTAGGAAGATAGTAGGTGTTGCCCATCCATAAGGCAAGCCTCTCTCCATTCTTAAATTGTGCAGTATGAATGTTGGGAAGCTTTCTACTAGACAGGACACAACCATTGATGCATTCGCTTTTCAAATGTCTACAACCACAGATACAGTGGAATGCACAGACATAGAAACACTCGTCTTGTCAAACGACTTTCTAGAAACATTCCAGTCCAAACAAACAAACAGTCTTTCCTACCTATTCTCAGAAAAGAGACAAAACCACAAACTCACACCAACACCCACAACGGCACCTCCTTCCCCCAAGTATGTTGGTGAATATCTTGAGTGTCCTCTGACTGGTGGTCCATACTATGTTCCCCCAAAATGGCCTGTTCTGTCTCAGATCTGGTCTCCTTCGCCAACTCTGTGAAGTTGTCAGGAGCCATGGTTGAGCCACTTCCTGCTTTCTCAGCAAAGGCTCCTCTTCAGAGGTCTCCTGGCATTTGGCCATTATCACTTCAGTAGGTACCAACAAAGACTGACTCTGTCCTTGGTAAATCCAAACAATTGAGACCACTGGGACTGGGACTGGGACTTACTCTGGGTGCCTGGCTTCCTGGATCCCAAGTTCAGAGTGTTCCATCACCAAGGAAGTGTGTACTGATATTTGCTTCTAAGGGTCCCAGGAGATGGAGACTGCCCCTACTTTCTGTGACAGTTTCACAAGTTAGAATGGTATATCAACAATAGGCACCCGGGAACAGCTCTTCTCACAGGCCTGGTTTGGTCCATCTTCTCTATATTAAGAAGAGAAAGGCTGATTCAGATACATCTCTTCATCCTGACCCGGTTGTTTAACATTGAAAATGACTTTTGCTCTCTCAGGTCCTTCATAGCTGCCTTCTTCTCCATGTATCATTTCTGCATGGACCTTTGAGGTTCTCATCAGGTGGAAGATACCCTACAATCCAGTATTGGAAGACCAACTCTCTCCCTGATCTTCTGTAAAGTTAGATTGAGGGAACAGTGTATGGTTAGGGTTAACAACATGTTCGATTGGGTTAGGAATAATTCTGCAGGATGAATAATGGTTATGGGAAATTGTGATATTTACAAAATATACAGTTGAAATATAGGTATGAAAACAGAAATCTAGGTAAGATTTGATGCCCAGAAGGGCATTGGGCCCTTGACTGGGATACTTAGCTTTGAATTAATTTCTGCACAGATGTCTCAGATAAATCAATATACAATGGTATAGGATATTGTACCTTGGATGATTGAATGTCGAAGAGAACATGCAGTCAAAAAGGGATAGTCGGTAGGATTAGAAAGATAGACGGTAGTTTTAGAAAGATGAGTGAGTATAGGATTTGGACAAAATGGTCTTTAGCAATAGGGTTTCATGTAGAGAGTGAATGTAAATGTCAGCACATGTTAAGAGGCAGTCACAATGATGAACTGGGGAAAATATATATCAATAGAGACATTAGGAAATCAGGCAAAGTATAAGGTGAGTAATAGGATTAGACATTTTCAACAGGTTTGAGGTTGAATATATAATCTTAGGAAGAAACAAATATGTAGTCACCAATAGAATCCACATTTGAGAGCAATAGGCAAACTGGACATGGATGATTTTAGTAATCCATGTTCAATTTCCATTTAGGCTTTAGTACAATCATAAGTGTGACATTTGCTTTTTGTTTCCAGAATATTACTGTGATAAAATGTATATGTAGATCAGGTGACATGAGTATTTCTTTCACCATTTCTAGGAACAGTATTTTGAAGACGTGTAAATTAGTATTTTGAATACAAATAGGTGTACACTGTGTCTATGAATATAGAAATAATGCATGAATAGACCATACTGTGAATAAATAATATAACTGGTTCTAACTTAAATAATGGTTCAAATTGATATCTGAAAATATACAGGAAACCTTATATTGATATATATCCATTCATTCAAACCAGTTATACATCTAATGGTAATATTAGGGTTATGGTTTATCATGAAGAATGTGTGAGTTTTGCTTCAAAAGTAATTTTGGAAATCGAAAATAATGTGTTTGGAAAGAAGTCTCATGAAAAGACCAGTCATGTAACCTGGAGGAATACATGTGTTCTGAAGCAGGAAGTGATTGAAAGTGAAACAAAAGCCTTTAAATTTGTGAACTTGTGGATGAAATATATATGTTATGATGTGCATAAACTGAGGAAATAGTAATGTACAAGTGTTGAAAAAAAATGAACGTCAAAATACACATCATGTCCTATAGAAATCTACTTGCATTTATATTAACCTGGGTCAATTAGTGTAAAAATATTAGGATATTTATGCACAATTCACTTAACTTAGTTTTCAGTACTAGGAAACAAATACGTATTTCAGGAGGATGAATATGTCTTAGAATAATCTTATGAAAAGTTGATTATAAATACGCATTTAAATATTAATGAATTTAGGGAGTACATAATAAGATACATTTATTTCATATTTTGAAAACTCTGGAGAGTGTGTGTATATATATATATATATATATATATATATATATATATATATATATATATATATATATTAAAATACACACACAGAAATTAAAAAGTATTAATATACAAGCCAAATGAAATTCACCATGAAATATATATCATCCACAGAACTAAAAATATTCATTTTACTGAACATGAATTTATGTATAATGTTGTTCAGCTAGGATACTCACTCATAGGTTGAATTTTCAGTTTCAACAGTGTTTAACAGGAGTGATCTCTTCTCACAGTTTGTATCTGCCAAGTGAGCCACCTCACAAGAATGTACATGTGGTACCAGGTAGGATTCTATATGTGCATATAAAAATATATGTGCTGAATAGGCTACAGAGAAATGGAGACATGAATTCACATATTTGTTAACTTTAAAAACACATGGAGAAGTGTTTCAACAAAAAAATGACTATATTTAAAACTCCTACCATATATAATGCAAAAGGAACGTCCAAATGTTAACCTTGCATCCTCTGAACTACTTGTATTTCAATTTGGTTTGGTCTATTTTTATCCATCATAATAGGATTTGTAGTCAGAGTCTAGTAGGGAGTGGGTTACTATGAGGGATTCAGTATTTTGAATGAATAATTGGAAAATGAATCCAATGTGTATGCAAATATGTGCTACAAAAAATCTTCCCACTCTCATCCAGAACAATGCCTTGACATTGCCTTAGCCCCAAGTAAGATACAATTAGAGGAGAAGAGTGAGAAAATCTAGGAATACATATCTGGAATGGAAAATGCTCTGGAGTTCACAACACTGGAGGTGGTAGAGGAGTTTCCAAAAGTAATGGAGACTGTAAAAACTCCACAAACATGGAAGTGTGCAGGCCTCAAGACATCTGGGAAACTGTCTTTGAGGTTGTACACTTGAAATATATGTTGTTTTCAGGAGCTTTAGCTTCCTTTGTAGTGAGACCATCAAAGCTGTGTATGCATCTGTTACCTGGAGGACATGGTTTCTTATTTTCCAATGAACATGAGGTAGCAGTACTGAATTCTCTCTTTGTGGGTTTACTGTGGCCACTGGGGTCTAAGAATCTTTCCGTGTAGACTGTGAAGCCATTTGGTCATTCTCCAATTTTGTTGTGTTTCTTGTTGCTGCACTGGGAGTTTGGTATTTGCTTCACAAAATACAAGGAGTTCCACTGTGACACAGTGCTGGAGGGAGTTCTGTCAGGTGTGGTGTGTAAGGGTCTGCAGGAGAATGCACCAACCAGGCTTCTACGCCACATTGCTTGCCCCCTTGACCGTAGCAACTTGATTCTGAACATTGCCCTGAAAACTCTCCATCTAACAAGATGGCTTAATATACAAAGGTATGCTGGCTGCACCATGTCAGTCACAAGCATTTGGAAGCCAAAGTAATATCCACATGACCCCACCACAGATGTTTTATCACACAACTGCACACCACAGCTCTGGGCCCACTACTCAGCAGGCTCCACCATACTGGCAGCTCTGTTCTACACCATTTTCATGAAACCCAGTCAAGGAAGGCACTGTCTGGTACACTCTTGATCAGCAACAGGACATCCAAAGGTTCTCCAGTGCCACCTGGTCGTGGAAATTTCAAAATTTTCATGGTATTTATCTAGACATTTTTCAAGGATGAAGTTGGAGAAACTGTGGGTTTCAATTCATTCAGGAACCATTAAATTTTTAGGAAGAACATTTCAAGGAAAACGCTGGAGAATTTTCAGAGGCAAGTCTTCCCAAAGAGTGGCCAAAAGGCCACATGAAGCCAGGCCCATTGAGGTCTACAATGTGAGGTCCATGTGTGTTTTGACTGTCAACAATGGCTGCCAATAAAATCATGTGATGTCCTGGCTGAGATTGACAGTGCTTGGTGAATAGCCACCCCAGGCTTAGATCTCAGTTTCCAATGGCGACTCTCATGCATGGCCGCCTAAAATCCCAACACAATTAATGGCAATACTTCTCTGAGGTCAGTTCCAGAACTCAGTCTTTAAGGGGAATCGCACCAGAATTCCAGCCCAGGTGGACCCAGGATTCTCTTCTAACCACCAACAATTGACCACAATTAAAACCAAAAAACTCCCACATGGCCCTCATCTTCTTCAACAAAGACACTCTGAATAACCTCTAGCTAGAGGTTTCCATGACGGGCGCAGGCCAAGACAGTGTCCAAAATAAGCTCCCTTGCCCCTCATTTGCCTAAAGTCAGAGTGGACTAGACACCATTCCTGTGAACCAAGAGTGATCAAATAGCCCTTCTTTAATACTGCTCTGCTTCTCCAGTTTGAGGCCAACTGACTGGTATAGATTCTTTATGTGAATTGGTGTCCTGAGAAAACCCAAGCACCTATTGGCTAGCCTCTGCAGAGCTTTGAAGAACTGGTTTGACCCAACGGATCCCTATTCTCACTTGATGGAGGTCAGGAAGCTTACAGAGGAAGGCGAGAGACTTCATCCACAATGACTGCTCTTTTGGCCATTTTGGTTTTGGATGCACACTTGGAAACTTTCTTTAGATCCATCAGGTGCTGAGAATCTAAGCCACTGCCTCACGGAGGGCAAAGAGGCTGATTCAGCCACATCCATTCCAAAGCAATTAAGCAAAGAGCCACAGGTCACGCCCATCCTTTTCCATTTGAAAACTGATTTATTCAGGTTTCACACAGGGGTGGCCTGAGGCAAACACGTTCCTGACATTCAAGACAACAGAACAATAGGTAAGCAAAAGTCCAAAGTAGTATTTCTCCACTGAGACTTTACTGGTCGCACTGATATCTGAGTTTTCTGAGATGCTCTCATTCCCTTCAGCTATCCAGTACATGATCATGTCACAGAGCTTGGAGGTGGTACATATCTTGGAAATAATACCATGAGGCTATTCTGGAGAGTGGCCAGTATTCAGGAAGAAAAGAGGAACTTAAGAAGATAATAGGTGTTGCCCATCCATAAGGCAAGCAGCTCTTTATTCTTTAGTTTGGCAAGATGAATGCTGGGAAGCTTTCTACTAGACAGGACACAACCATTGATGAATTCTCTTTTCAAATGTCTACAAAAACGGATTCAGTGGGATACACAGACATAGAAACACTCGCGTTGTCAAACGACTTTCTAGAAACATTCCAGTCTAAACAAACAAACCGCCTTTCCTACCTATTCTCAGAACATGAGACAAAACCACAAACTCACACAGACACCCACAACGGAATCTCCTTCCCACAAGTATGTCTGTGAGTATCCTGAGTGTCCTCTGACTGGTGGGCCACACTATATTCCACCAAAATGGCCTGTCCTATCTCAGACCTGGACTTCTTTGCCAACTCTGTGAAGTTGTCAGGAGCCATGGTTGAGCCACTACCTGCTTTCTTAGAAAAGGCCCCTCTTCAGAGCTCTCCTGGCATTTGGCCATTCTCACTTCAGTAGGTACTAAGAAAGACTGACTCTGTCCTTGGTAAATCCAAACAAATGAGACCACTGGGACTGGGACTGGGACTGGCTCTGGGTGCCTGGCTTCCTGGATCCCGAGTTCAGAGAGTTCCATCACCAAGGAAGTGTGATAGGTCACTTCCTTCACAAACTGAATGAGGTCACTGGGTTGGCAACCACTTTTTCCTAACAGTTGCTTCCAAGGGTCCCATGAGATGGAGGCTGCCCATACTTCCTGTGACACTTTCACAAGATAGAATGGTATATCAACCATAGGCACCCGGGAACAGCTCTCCACACAGGCCTGGTTTGGTCGATTTAATCTACATTAAGAAGAGAGAGGCTTTCAGACACATCCCTTCATTTTGACAAGGTTGTTTTACATGGAAGTTGACTTTTGCTCTCTCAGGTCTTTCATAGGTGTCTACATCTTCTTCAGGGATCATTTCTGCACGGAACTCTGAGGTTCTCAGCAGGAGGAAGATCCCCTACATTCCTGTATTGTAAGACCAACAATATCCTTGTTCTTCTGTTAAGTTATATTGAGGAAATATTGCATGGTTAAGGGTAATAACAGGTTCGATTTGGTTTAGGAATCATTCTGCAGGATGAATTATGGTATTGGGAACCTGCGATATTTACAAGAATATACTGGTGAAATATAAGTATGAAAACAGAAATCTAGGTAATATTTGAAGTCCAGAAGGGCATTGGGTGGCCTGAACACCCTTCCTTTGAATCAGGAGTGATCAAATAGCCCTGCCGCTAATACTGCACTGCGTCTCCAATTTGAGGCTTACTGACTGTCAGGTATAGATTCTTTATGTGATTTGGAGACATGAGAAAACCCAAGCACCTATTGTCTCATGCCACAGCAAATGGTTTATTGGGGGTCCAGCATGCTGGGGCTCAAAGCTCACTTCAGAGGAGGAAAGAACAAAGAGCCCCGAGAACAACTTGAGAAGAGATTATATACAATCTTTAGAGAGTGCAGGGACTTTATATACATCATAGCCTCCTTTAGCAAATATCATATACTGTGGGAAAATCAAATAACAACTCTAAAACATGATTAGCACATTCATTGGCGGGAACAGTTCGGGCAGGGGGTGATTGGTCAGCCCTGAGAAGGGGTATACATTTAAACTGATTGGTTGAAGCCCTGAGATGTATACGTGCTGAGATGCACGGTTTCTGGGAAGGGGTTGTTAAGTAACTAGGTGGTCAGGAAAGATTTCAACACATCTAATGGGCAGTTCCGGGAATTCTCTTCACTGACACAGGAATTTCAGGTTCTGAGCACAGCTTGTAAACTTTACAAAACCTGTTTCTTTACGTTTCAATTTTAATTTCTTTAATTCTTTCATTTCTCCTTTTTCTGCCTACTTTTAATTTTAAAAGTAATGAATCATAATTTTTGTGGGGTCTCACATTCTATTTCTGCCAGTGAAGTGTATTTCTGTCTGATTACCATGAGTTTTACCTGCCCAATCTGAGCCTGGAGAAAGAAAACTATGAGGTTAAGCAAACAAGGTCCCACAGTTATCAACACCATAAGCATGATCACGGGTCCAGCTAAGGCTGATAGGAGTGTAGTTAACCAGGGGGACAAGGTAAACCATGACTCAAACCACACTTGTTGAATCTCCCTTTCTCTCTGGTGCTCTTCAAGGCATTTTCTCAATTTACTCATGGATTATTTTACAACTCCAGTATGGTCAGCATAAAAACAGCATTTTTCTCTCAGTACAGCACAGAGGCCCCCCTCCCTTATTAAATGGAGGTCTAATCCTCACCTGTTCTGTAAAACAACTTTAGAGAGAGAGGTTAAGGATTCCTGCAAAACTGTGATGGAGGTCTCTAACGTCTTCAAGTCTTGATTTATTGCTGTTTCTAATCAGGCCATTTGTTGTGACCCATGGATCATATCAGCTGTTCCTGTACCCACTCCTGCAGCAGCTCCTAGCCCCAATAGGATGGCTAGAGTAAGGGACACTGGCTCCCGGCAAAATCGGGTTGTTTGTCCACCTAGTAGACCTTCAAAGGATTCTGGATCATGATAGAGCACCCTGGGGGGTATCTGCACCATTACACAATAATGTACAGAGCTGTCAAATACCTGGGCTGAAATGCAAGGAGTTCTGACTGTGTGGAGTTCAGTACCATAAAGGTTCCTTTAATTAGTTCCCAGGGGGAGGAGTCAGCTGTACTCTGGACTGGGGAAGTAGGCAAAGACGGAAACTGCGAAGTATGAGATGGTAGAGGGGTTTTGGTAGATCTAGGCATGGGAGGTTTAGGAGGCTTAATTCCTGACTTGAGGGGATTGGGCCCTATTGCTGTGGGATTTTCTTCCTTTTTAAGCCGGATGGTGAACCAGAGACCAAAGTCATAACCAGGGCCATTAATATAGAATCACATTCCCCAAGTATTTCCCATAGGCCATGTTGTTCTGAGGTAGCCCCTGCCTTTGGAAGTGAAAGTTATATTGAGGGGGTAACATAGACTATTTTTTCCACAGCAAGTTTTTGACACCACTTGGATAGTGGCACATTTATTGGGATCAATCCAGATGTCATTTCATCCTACCGAATCATACTGTCTGGGGAGTTTGGATTTCACAATGTAGCTCCCGTGTGTTCACAACCCCAAGATCTACAATAAAAGTCACTGGGTCCTCCACAGGTTTGGGCCTGTTTGCGACTTCAGAAATCAGCTGGGCACACTTAATAAACAAGACTGGCTAGTTTACACCTGAGCTGGGGAGATGACATCAATAATTCATGGGGTAAGTTGGTCTATGTTGCCCTGGTTTGGGCTTTAGTGGGATCTGTGTGGGGTCCACTATGTCAGGGAGATCCCAGTCAGAGAGGCCTATGGCAAGCTGACAAATGTCCGGGTGGAGAGATGGCCACCAAGTCCATAAGGGGGCTGTATGTGAAATAGACCACACTACTTGCCCAGTAGGATTTATAACTTGCCATTGTTGCTGAACAGGCTGATGGGGATTAGGACTGCTGGTGGTCAGGGGAAGAATCCATAGCCCTACCCACACCACAGACATGCAACTTGAGAGGGTTACCAGTCTGTTCCAGTTTCCAGCCGGAGGCTGGACAGGGAGCAGGCTTGAGATGGGTGGCATGGATCCAGGAAGTGATTCCATCCACTTTCACCACTGTAGGTGTTATAAGCAGCACCTGGTATGGTCCTTTCCAGCAGGGTTCCAGGGATGACACCCGATACTGTCTCATGTAGACGAAGTCTCCCACTTGATATCGATGTGTAGTTCCCTCGTCTCCAGGATGATAAGCAGTGGCCAACTGTTTCCACAGGTATCGCTGGGTGCTGGGTTTGTTCAAGGGCTTTAAGTCTGTCTAGCAAGGGGGTGTGAAAGGAATCATTAATCTCAGAGTTGGGGTTAGGTCCCTTAATGGAGGAGGGGCACCGTAGAGAATTTCATAAGGGGTGAGGTTACACAAAGGGGC
The DNA here is from genome assembly GCF_048772815.1 of Callospermophilus lateralis. NCBI lineage: Eukaryota > Metazoa > Chordata > Mammalia > Rodentia > Sciuridae > Callospermophilus > Callospermophilus lateralis. The sequence goes on along the minus strand of NW_027515276.1, from coordinate 7,909,874 downwards.
AGAGGGGTATTTCTTGCACGAAAAAGTACATGAGGTAGGAGCATAGTCCAATTTTTTATGCCGGTCTCCAAGATTAATTTTGTTAAGTTTCTTTGATGGTTCTATTCATCGTTTCTACCTGTCCTGAGCTCTGGGGTCTATAAGCACAATATAACTTCCAATTAATCCCCAGGGTCCTGGAAAATCCCTGACTTACCTGGGCCACGGATGCCGGTCCGTTATCAGACCCTATTACCTTAGGCAGGCCGAACCTTGGAAAACTGTCTTCTAGGATCTTTTTGACCACCATCTGAGCTGTTTCTTTCTTCATGGGGAAGGCTTCGACCCATCCTGAAAAAGTATCTACAAAGACTAGGAGATATTTAAGTCCATACCTTGCTGGCTTAATTTCAGAAAAGTCCACTTCCCAGAATTGTCCTGGTCTGGTTCCTCGTATGCGCTTCCCTGCAGGAATCTTGGATGGGAAAGTATTAACTAATTGGAAGACTTGAAAAGCTCTAGTCACCTGCTCAGCTATTTTTTTCCTCTTTGAGTCAGTCAATAATAAGTCCTTTCTTCGGTCCTTTAAGAGTGCCTATAACTTCTTTGAGCCTAAGTGGTTGAGCTGGTGTACGTCTTTGACATAAAGGTGGGCTTTTTGAAATTGTAAACTTGGCTCTGTAGGGTCCCAGATTTCTGTATCTGTCTCCTCAGATGATAAGTTGCCTGAATGTTCCGGGGCGGCCAAGTCTCCTGATTTTTGTTCCCCCCGGTGTGGAAAAAGTTAACAGAGTCACTCCGTTTAGGGCTGCCAATTAAGCTTCCTCATCTGCCCTTCTGTTTCCAACTGCCACAGGGTTGTTTCTCTTCTGGTGCCCGGGACAGTCCACTATAGCTAGTTCCTTAGTGCCCTTCACTGCTGAGCCAAGGTGGAGGATCTCATCTTTATTTTTTATTTTTTTCCCGGCAGAGGTTAATAGCCCGCATTGTTGGTAAATAGTCCCGAGCATATGAACAGTGGCAAATGCATAGTGGCTATCAGTTAATATGGTGGCCCTTTTCCCTGTTGCTAGTTCCAATGCTTTCATAAGGGCAACCAGTTCTGCTTTTTGGACTGATGTCCCTTCTGGGAGACCAGAGTATCAGATTAAATCAGTTTTGCTAACTGCTGGTGCTCCAGCCCGCCGCTTACCATCTTGGAGGAAGCTGCTGCCATCCGTAAACCATAGGACTTCAGGGCAAGGCAGTGGCTGATCCTTCAAGTCTTGTTGTATACTGGTTTCCTTGCCAGTATGTGTTGACACTCATGAGTGATGGGTCCTGATGATTCTTCTGGCAGCAGTGTAGGTGGGTTGAGTGGAGCAGGGGGTCCCAGCGTTATTCTGTCTTTGTCAAGCAAGAGGCTTTGGTAGTGGTTTATTCTGGAGTTTGATTGCCACCTCTCTGGAGGCTAACAGATGATGCTCTCCAGGGCATGGGCGACTATAATGGTTAGCTTCTGTCCCAACGTTAATTAATGAGCATCTTTTATTAGAAGGGCTGCTGCTGCTATAGCACTTAAGCAATGGGGCCACCCGCTAGCCAATGGGTCCAGTTTTTTGGATAAATACGCTACTGGCTTTTTCCAAGGTCCCAAAGACTGAGTGAGCACTCCCCGTGCTATTCCTTTCTTTTCCTCGATATAGAGAGTGAAGGGTTTTCTACATCTGGGAGTGCTAAGGCCGGAGCAGATAGCAGCACCTTTTTTTGACATTATCAAAAGCTTGTTGGTGCTCAGGGGTCCATTGGAAGTGGGCATCCCCCTTTATCAGCGGGTATAAAGGGGCAGCCAGAAATGCGAACCCAGGAATCCATAACCTGCAAAAGCTGGCAGTCCCAAGAAACTCTCTGAGTTTTCTCTTATTAGATGGGGGCAGTATCTGCAAAACGTTTTTTTTTTCTGGGCTCAGGGAGCCATCGTTTGCAACCCCTAAGAGAATAACCCAGGAAGATTACTTCTTGCTGACAAGTTTGGGCCTTTTGGCAGAAGCCATATATCCAAGCCGAGCAAGCTCGAATAATAGTGCTTGGGTCCCAGACTCATAGGTCTCCTTGGTGTTGGCTGCCAGTAGAAGATCATCCACTATTGGAGTAGGGTGACTTCGGGGTGTGCAGTTTTGAAGTCATTGATGTCTCTGTGGAGGGCTTCATCAAAGAGAATGGGGGATTTTTTGAACCCCTGTGGGAGTCTAGTCCAGGTTAGTTGGCCAGATGTTCCAGGTTCTGGGTCTATCCACTCTAAAGCTAACAGCAACTGACAGTCCTTATGTAGAGGCGAGCAGAAGTAAGCATCTTTTAAGTCCAGCACAGTGTACCATTTCTGCTCCGGATTCAGAGTGCTAAGCAAATTATATGGATTGGGTACTGTGGGGTGAATGTCCTGCACTCTGTTGTTTATCTCTCTTAGGTCTTGAACAGGACGGTAGTCCCCAGTTCCTGGCTTTCTTACTGGTACCGGGGGGTGTTCCAGGCTGATTGACAGGGCCTTAGGACCCCAAGACCCAGGTATTTATGAATATGGGGCCTTATCCCATCCTTAGCTTCTTTGCTTAGAGGATATTGTTTAACACTAATTGGAGACGCAGAGGCTTTTAATTCTACTACTATTGGAGGTTGTTGATGGCTAGACCTAACCCAGCAGTTTCTGCCCAGGCTTTAGGATAATCTTTTATCCATTTCTGGGGTAGTTTGCCTGTTTGATCAGTGCTAGGGGGCGCGAAGAGTTGATGTTCATCTTCTACAGACATAGTCAAAGATGTTACTATGGGAGTTAATACTGCAGGCTTTAGAACCCCCACTTGGGGACCATTAGGGTTAAAGGTTATTCTAGTCCAGAGTTTGGTAAGCATATTCCTGCCCATCAATGGGGCCCGGCATTCTGGGATTACTAGGAAAGAGTGGTGGACTTTTTCCTTTCCGAGGTCCATATTCATCTTAGTTGTCCAAGCCTGATATCTACTGCCATTAGCCCCTTGAACTAGGGACGATTTAATTGATAGGGGGGCCAGTGAAGTCTTAAGGGCTGAGTATACTGCTCCTGTAATCACTTCAAAGTTCACTGTGTTCCCCTCAACTTCAAATGTTACTCTGAGCTGGGGGAGGGGATCTGAGCCCCGAATTTCCTAGTCCTCTTCTAGAGTCAGCACGGCGGGCTGGCGTGGCTGCTTCTTTTGGGGGCACTCTTTGGCCCAGTGTTCTTTTTTATTACAGTGGGCACATTGATTTGAGGCCAACGGCAGCCTTTGGCGTGGGCCCAGGTATGCCTTAATGTATCCCTGCTTTTTAACTTCTGGCCTATTTGCTGCTGTGACCAGAACCTTAGGCAATGCTTTACTCTGCCATTTGCTTCTTTCCTCCTTCTTTTGTTCCCTTTCCTTCTCTCTCCTCTATTCCCTTTCCTCCTCAGTTTCTCTCTTATAATATACTTTCTCAGCTTCTCTGACTAAATCTCTTAAGGTCATATCTTATAATCCATCTAGACGTTGTAACTTTCTCTTAATATCTAGGGCAGTCTGCTCTATAAAGGCCATTGCAACAGATGGCTTTTGGTCTTCTGCCTGAGGATCAAAAGGAATATATTTCCTATACCCTTCCATAATTCTCTTCAGAAACATAGAAGGAGACTCATTAGGCCCTTGGATAATCTCTCTTACCTTGGCCAAATTAGTCGGCCCTCTGGCGGGCGCTCAGAGACCCACTATTAGAGAACGGCGATAAGTGGACAGATGCTACCTACATTCAAAGGTGTTGGGGTCCCAGTTGGGTCGGTTCATGGACAAGTAGGGACAGAGAGGGAGCATCACAGGGGCTTCCGAGTTTTATATTATTTATCTCCTTCGGGTTCCTTTAGGTGGCCCAGCTTCCTTCAGGGGAGCAGGGGCTGCTGCTGCTGCGGGGAAGTCCCCTGGAGGGCTTGGGTCTGGCCCAATTGCCTCTAGCGGCGGAGAGGCTGAGTCAGCGGCGGGAGGATCATCTGGAACATGTTGTGGGTTGGGGAGCGAGGGTAGAGGATAAGGAGAGAGAGGAGTGTCCAGTCTTGTGACTCAGAATGGAGGGAAGAGGGGGAGGAGCAGAATGTTGGAATGATAAGATCGTGGGGGGAAGGGGTATATGGCTGTTAATCTGGGTGGCCAAGTGGCCCCGGTGAAAGACAATATCTCTGACTTTTCGGATTAGAGGGAAGTGGAAGGATTCTTCTCGGGGCCATCCGACTCCTAGGATGGGCCATTCTGAAGCACAGAGAGTCTGCCAGATCCGGCATTTTACTGAAAAAGAAAGATTCTTGGTACTTGAGCGAACATCAGTCCAATGATCAAGGTTAAGGGACAGAGGCATGGAAGTGCTTTGTCCCATAATGTCCCATAATGGGAGTTACTCAAACAGGGACAGTGAATACACAAACGTGACACAGACAAAGACAAACAGTAAACGTTTAACATGAGTCCAAGAAAAAGATTAGAACTGAGTAACTGGCCAAACCTGATGGGTTAGACAATAAAGACAGACAGTAAACTCAACATGAGTTCCTGACAATGAACAAAACTGAGTAGCCGGCAAAACCTGATGGGCTGGAAAACCGAATCCTGAAGCAAAAAATAACCGAGTTGAGGAATCTACTAATCCTCAATTTCCTGAGTCCTCTGGAGTTTCCCCCAGGGACATGGCCTGTGACTCTGTGACACATCTGTCAGCCACCATCGCAGAGAGCTAATGTTCTTCACCGACAGCCATTTTGCCAAGCCCTAACCTGAAACCCGAAACCAGAAAGAGGCACCTTAATTACTCTGAAAGGAGTCCATTGGGGTCTTTTGTTCGTCACTGCTGGATTTCTCAGCTAGGGCCTCCAGATGAAAAGGTGGGCCGAACGTCGGAGGAGAAGACCACCAAGAGAATTTCTCATGAAACAGCATAGGGTTTATTGGGGGTCCAGCATGCTGGGGCTCACAGCTCACTTCAGAGGAGCAAAAAACAAAGAGCCCCAAGAACAACATGAGCAGATTTTATATACATTCTTTAGAGAGGGCAGGGACTTAACATACATCCTAGCTTCCTTTAGCAAATCACCGTATACTGTGGGAAAATCAAATAACAACTCTAAAACATGATTTGCACATTCATTGGTGGGAACAGTTCAGGCAGGGGGTGATTGGTCAGCCTTGAGAAGGGGTATACATTTAAACTGATTGGTTGAAGCCCTGAGATGTATATGTGCTTAGATGCACGGTTTTTGGGAAGAGGTTGCTAAGTAACTAGGTGGTCAGGGAAGATTTCAACACACATCTAATGGGTAGTTCCGGGAATTGTCTTAACTGCCACAGGAATTTCAGGTTCTGCGTACAGCCTGGAAACTTTACAGAACCTGTTTCTTTACGTTTCAATTTTAATTTCTTTTATTCTTTCAGAACCTTACAAAGGAAGGCGACAGACTTCATCAACAATGACTGCAATTTTGGCCATTTTGGTTTTGGAAGCAGACATGGGATCATTTTTAGATCCATACGGTGCTGGTAATCAAAGCCACAGCCTCACACAGGGCCAAGAGGCTGATTAAGACACATCCCTTTCCAAAGCAATTACTTCTCTGAGGTCAGTCACTGAACTCAGTCTCTGAGGGGAATCACACCAGAGTTCCAGCCCAGGTGGACCCAGTCATCTCTTCCAAACTCCACACAAATGACCACAATTAAAACCAAAACACTCCACCAAGGCCCTCATCTTCTTCCATATATACATTCATCATAACCTCTGGCTGGATGTTTCCATGAATGGCACAGCCAAAGAGAGTTTCCAAAATAAGGTCTCTTTCCCTTCATTTGCCTAACCTCAGGGTAGCCTGGACACCATTTCTGTGAACCATAATTGATCACATAGGTCTGCCATTAATACTGCTCTGCTTCTCCAATTTGAGGCCTACTGACTGTCAGGTATAGTTTCTTCATGTGATTTGGAGTCATGAGAAAACCCAATCATCTCTACAGGGCATGAAAGAACTCATTTGTCCCAAAGGATCCCTATTCTCACTTGATGGAGGTCAGGAACCTAAAAGAGGAAGGTGAGAAACTTCATACACCATGACTGATCTTTTTTGCATTTTGGTTTTGGATGCACACATTGGATTTTTCTTTAGATCCAACTGGTGCTGAGAATCTAAGCCACTACCTCACACAGGGCAAAGAGGCAGATTCAGACACATACCTTTCCAAAGCATTTAAGCAAAGAGCCACAGGTGATGCCCATTTATTACCATTTGAAAACAGTTTTCTTCAGGATTCACAAAGGGCTGGCCTGAGGCAAAGACCTTCCTGACATTCATGGCAACAGGCAAATAGGTTAGCAAAAGGCCCAAAGCAGGGTTTCTCCACTGAGACTTTCCTGGTCACACTGATATCTGAGTTTTCTGAGATGCTCGCATTCCCTTCAGCTATCCAGTACATGGCCATGTCACAGAGCTTGGAGGTCGTACATATCGTGGACACAAAACCATGAGCCTATTCTGGAGAGTGGCCAGAATTCAGGAAGAAAACAGGAGCTTAGGAAGATAGTAGGTGTTGTTAAATAGATTTATAACACCTACCGTATATCATGCAAAAGGCAAGTCCAAATATACACCATGCCTCCTCTGAACTGCTTGTATTTCTATTCTGTTTGGGTTATTTTTCTCCATCATATTAGGATTAGTTGTCAGAGTGTAGTAGGGTATGGGTTAGTGTCAGTTGTCCCGGCCGGCGGGACACATCAACGTGGGCAAGAAACTTAGTTGGGGAGGAATGAAGGGACAAGAGACACGAGAGATTACAGCAAGACTGGAGTTCTGATCATGCTGCAAACTTTTATTGTTCTCACATGGAAATTAATATCCTGTGGATGGGAAAGCTCTCTTATCGTCAGTTGCTGGATGTCTTCAGAAAGTGAGATAACCTCAGGATGTTGCCGGAAGACAGATGGCTGCAGGATGTCTCAGGGAGATAGATGGCTGCGGGATGTCTCCCAGGCAGGATATCTCCAAGGGGGCTGTTTCTTTTCAGTGTCAGGCTATATTTTGAAGGAGAACTTCCTTCTAGCCCCTGACCTCTTCCCCTTTCTTATATAAAATATTTGACCATACCTTACCGGCCAATGTTTTAGGGGGTGATAGAGGCTCTGTTTCTCTAGCAGGCCTTTGAATATCTCCTGATTCGAGAGAGCATGTTTACAAGATTTCGTGGTGGCCTTGGCATAGTTTTGGAGGAGACGGCTTTAAAAGGGAAGCATGCCGACCGCCATGCACCAGAGCTTGTCACTAAGAGGTCTTCTGTTTTGGTATCCGTGGATCCATCCTCCTGCAGTCCATCCTGCATCCTCCGTTATTATGGCCTAATGTCCTCACTCCATGGGTGCATCCCCCCCCCCCAAGTGAAGGGGCCCATGGAGGACGAACCCTTATGGCAATGGCAGAAGATGGTTGGTCAGAGCTGTTACTTATAGTTTAATGTAAGAAAGAGAGATCTGTGGGGATGTAAACTTAAGAAATAAGCCTGTGAGAAGGGTAGAACATCCTTTTAAATGTTGGCAGCATGGTCTTCCATCTCCAGGTGATGATAGTGGACCTGTATGGGCTTAGAGGCCAAAATATTAATCTGTTCTATAATAAATTGTACAAGCCTGTTTATAATGCAGGGTCCTATGGACACCGTTAAAAGTAAACCCAACAAAGGGCCTAATAGGGGAAGAAGGTAGGGTAGAAATCCATTAAACCCAGTCCAGAGGGGATTTTCAAAAAAATTCCCTTCGTCTCTTTTCTAGATCTTCTTGAAGCTGCTTAATTTTAGTGCGTACTATGACTGATTTATTGGCATTAAAGCAGCATCGTGCCCCTAAGGCCAAGCAAATACCTCACTGGTTAGCTGTCAGTAAATCTAAGCCTTCTCTGTTTTGAAGGAACACTTCTGCCAGGGAGTCTACTAGGTCCTGCAAATCTTTAATGGTTCTTGATAGAGTTTTTACATCATTTATAAGTTGTTGAGACAGGTGACGCTAAGAGTGTATAGCCATGCCTAAGCCAGCTGTACCTGTGTTCACAGCAGCTGTTATTCCAAGGCTGGCAAAGAGTGGTAAGGCCTGTATTGCCCGCCTGTGTCTTTTGACTAAGGTGTCTAGACTAGGAATGCATAGAGTTTTGTCTCCTGGGACAATAGTTATATCAGGGAGTAATAAGGCAAGAACACAGCCAACGGTCCAATTCGATGGAAGCCTCAGGAAGGCCGAGTTTCCTCCACACATAAAAACTGTGCCATTGGAGGGACAAAGAGATGGGGTGGGTGAGGAATAGTTTTGTACTGTTGAGCAATTTCCAAAGGAAGGAACTCCAACATCAATATCATAGGTATTATTTTGCATCGCGCCTAAAAGACATATTGTAAAAGTGCCTATAGACTGTACTTTAAAAGGAAATCTGGGTTGGCATGTATTATCATCGTCTATGATAGAATTAATAGGAACTGCCATAGGCATGATTGCCCCTGTTGTCATGGAGAGCCAGCAATCACCAGCAAAGGTGGGGTTGGAATTATTAAGCAACGAGAAGGTAGTTTCCAAAATATCTAATATATTGTTATCTAAACCGGGGAGCTGGCATTTTGGCTATATTAAGAGATGATATGTGAGCTCAGGGATTTGGGGTTTCAAAAGTTTGATTATCTGAGGATGCTTGACAGCATAAGGGAATCCTCCACCATCAGTGACCCCTGTAGGTGCCTTAATGGGGCAGAAGGGGGGTTTACCAACAGGGCCTTGGCACCCAGCTGACTGTAGCTTGGTGTATTTGCCTTCTCCTCCCCGGTCAAAAAGAACGGGGGTATAATGAATAGTGGTCCCTCCTGCTGCATGAGTTTTAGTTAGGGAGGCTTCAAAAAATTGTTCTCCCTTCTTGTTGACACAAATTGAGGCCGACGCATAGCAAGTGGCATGCATCGCTTGGGTATGCGTTCAAGTTGCAGAACAATTTTAGAGAGCATTACTTGTACTAGGGGGAATAATCTTTGGCTTGTTAACACATACCAATTTAGGCTGATGAACTCCTCTGCGTTTATGGTCAACCTCGGCCCGGAGGTAAGCCACCTTAGTCACGCAGTCAGCAGTCTGGGTAAAACTAGTGGGAGCCTGAGTCCAAGATCCTCCCTTGCATTCACAGGGAGGGCCAAAAAGGTACTCCATGATGTTGGAAGGTGGAGGGCCAAAGCCTCCGTGTACAATCCTGTTCAGCAGAAGTGCCTTAAGTAGGATCCTCACACAGATTGTTGGCTGCATCTGAAAAAGAGGAAAATTTGTCCTCAGGGTGAGGGCCTCCATCCCCGTGTTGAGGTAAGCCATTAACCTGTTTAACCAGGCGTTCTGGTAACCATCTTGGGGCTGCTTGCTCTTGGTCCAAAACACAAGCTGAGCCTCGTCCACAGATGAGGACAGGACCTGGGCCTTTCCATTTATTTGTAAGGGGATTGTGCCACATAACAGGTGGGCGAACAGAATTGGACGAGGATTGCCAGTGTCAGTCTGCAGCCGAATGGCCTTCATTGTCTAGGGAAAGAAAAAAAAGGGCAAATAATGCATGATTAAGGCGATGCCTGTGAGTGGTAAATACAAGTGCAGAAGCATTAAAGCGGGTTAGCCAAGTCTTTAGGTAAGGTGGGCACGTTCCACAATGCCTGAGGTTTGTATGGAATTCCAGTAGTATGACAAATTTGCGAGGAAGCACAAAACTGTTTAAACTTGGCACTGGTATATGCAGGACAATTATCTTTTTATAATATGTATTGGTTTACCCATTACGGAAAACACTGAAACAAGATGAGAAAGGACATCTTTGATAGCCTCTCCAGAATGTGGTGATGCAAAAATAAGGCCGCTGAAGGTATCTACAGAAACGTGTATATATTTGGTTTTTCCAAATTCAGAAAAATGAGTAACATCCATTTGCCAAAACTGATTGGACAGTAATCTTCGGGGGTTAACTCCCAAGTGTTGAATGGGGAGGGAGACAGGGCAACAAGGGCATGCTTTTACTATTTCTCGTGCCTGTTGCCTGGTAATTTTACATAGTTATCGAAGGTTCTGGGAATTTAGATGGTGAAGATTGTGTAAATCCGTGGCCTTTTGAATGGAGCCAACAAAAATTGAAAAGATGAAACGAGTTGCTGCATCAGCTTTGGCATTACCTTGTGTTAGAGGGCTGGGAAGATGAGAGTGTGCCCTGATGTGTCCTAAGAAAAATGGGTGTTGTCTGGCCTGAATTAGCTTCTGAAGCTGGTGAAACCGATGCGCCACATTGGAAGAAGCCTTAATGGTGGGTGAAATCTGAAGCAGGGGCACAGAATGAGCAATGTAGGCACTGTATGTATAAATATTAACAGGATTATCAAGAAATGTTTTAAAAACTTGTGTTATGGCAAACAATTCCACAAACTGTGCTGAATGATAGACAGTATCAAAGGTGTTAGGTTGGTTATTGACAACAAAGACTGCTCGGCCATTACTGGAACCGTCTGTAAAGACAGTAAGGACTTGAGGAATGGGAGCCTTTTGAGTAATTTTGGCAAAAATAAATGGATGTAACTGGACAAAATATAAAAGGGGGTCATTGGGGAGGTGGTTATCAATTGTTCCCAAAAAGCCTAATAAGGCAATACGCCATTCATTCTCTGTCTGTAGTAAAAATTGGGTTTGGTCTTTAGTATATGAAATTAAAATATTATCATGGTCTTTGCCAAAATGTTGTCGAGATAGCAAATGACATTTAAAAATAATAGAAGCTACCTGAGCAAGAAAAACAGTAATACCCTGGAGAATGTGGTGGGTAAATGGACCCAAAGCAAAGGCAGCCTTTATTTCTAAAATGTGTATTTCGCTGCCGAAATATTCCTGTGGGTGTATGAGGAGTGTGTAAAATAACCAGAACCAGAGGAAGGTTATAAGAATGTTCTGTAAAAAACTGTTTGGCAATGGCTTCTGTGACTTGGTTTAATGCCTGTCATGCCTCGGGAGTAAGCTTTTGAGGGGAGGAGGGGTGGGAATCACCTCTCAAAAATATCATTAAGGGACAAAAGTATACAAGTGGGTAATTTTAAATATGTTTTTAGCCATTGAATATTCCCCAGTAATTTTTGAAAATCATTAAGGGTGTGAAGATGGTCCACCCATAGTTGTATCTTAGGAATTTGGATCTGATTATCTTGAAGTTTAAGGACCAAATAGGTATAACAGTCCTGTGTTTTAACCTTATTAGGAGCTATCTGTAGTCCCAAGGTAGTGAGGATTTTGTAAAGGTCCAAGTAACAATTATTAAGGTCATGGTTATTAGGTGCAGCAATTACAAATCATCCATATAATGTAAAATATAAATTTGTGGCCATAGCTCTCTCACAGGGTCTACTGCTTGAGCAACATATTTTTGGCAAAGACTAGGGCTGTTGGCCATACCTTGGGGAAGAACCTTCCATTGAAATCTCTGCATAGAGCCCTGAAAATTAAGGTGAGGGAGACTAAAGGCAAAATAGTGTCTATCCTCAGGATGTAAAGGAATGGTAAAAAAAAAAAAACAATCTTTTAAGTCAATAATCATTTTACAATAGTTTTTGGGAATAGCCACTGGTGTGGGAATGCCTGGCTGTAGTGCTCTTATTCGGCACATAGGTTTATTAATGGCACACAAATATTGTAAAAGGCACCACTTGCCTGAATTTTACTTGATAACAAAAATTGGAGTATTCGATGGTGAGGTTGAGGGCTCTACATGGCCGGCTGCCAGCTGTTCCTGCACTAACATGGAGGCAGCCTCCAAATTTTCTTGGGTAAGGGACCATTGATCCAACCACACAAGAGTCTGAGTCTCCCAAATAATTTTATCTCCATGGGGTACAGGAGAGTCAGAGACTGACACTAAAAATCTGAATACCCAAGTCCATATGTATTTCTTTTTTTATGGGTTTTATTGGCTCAACCAGTCCTTGTCTCAGTCTCCCAAGGCCTATACCAGGGACAAAATAAATACGAAGCATTTGATGAGTCACCATGGAATTGGGACTGGCATGAATAACTTCCATTTGACTCAAAATATCTCGGGCCCATAGGTTAACAGGGAGGTCAGGAACAATGAAAGGAGTGACAATTCCCTTATTACCCTCTTTATCAGTCCAGCTAAGAGCCGTAGAGCTGACCAGAGGATTTTTTGACTGTCCTATCCCTTTAAGGTCAGTCAAGGATGGGGTGAGGGTCCAAGCTGATGACCAATATTTTTGAGAAATAATTGTGGCATCAGCTCCAGTATCTAGAATTCCTTGGAATTCCTTTCCTTCAATAAGTAAGGAAATGGTGGGTCTATTTTGAGAAACGGGTTGAACCCAATTTACATCAGAGCAGCCCAAGTAGGCAGTCCCCCGCGGCAGGTTTGGGTGGTTAAGTGCCTCCTGGATTCAAGGGAAGGAGTATTAATTGTGCAAGACTTGTTCCTGCTGGGATGGCCAAAACTCCATTAATAGCTGTGGCCAGTATTTTTTTTCTCCAGTGAAGTCATTATAATTAATGCCATGGAAGACCTGAACACCATGTAAGTTAGTAGAGGCTCTTCCAAAAATAAGGGCACAGATATGAGATAGAGGGGGACCCATAATTCCAGTGGGTATTATCTGGGGCCCTTGCATTGAGTCTAATATAGTTTCAGTGGTGGCACAGATGTCCAATCCTGCGCTGCCTGGAGTGGCTAGTTGGAGGGAGGGAAGCAATTGTGGAGAAGAATTTTGAGGTAGGTTGGGAGTTTGGAAGGGAAAAAATCTTATTGCCCCTGGTTTTGTCCTGGGGGATGTCGTGGCCCGGGGCTGGCCCCGCAGGGAGTTTCCCAAGAAGCAGGAAAAAATAGGCTGTCTGAGGGCATTTGTCTTAGATCTACACTCACTGGCCCAGTGATGACCTTTACCACATCTAGGGCAAAGGGTAGCTTGGGGCGGTATAGCCCCAGTTGAAGGAGATGCTATTCCTAGGCTTTCTTTGCCTGTCGGACACTTGCGTGCAAAATGGCCAGGTTGTTTACAAGTAAAGCAAGTACGTGAGCCAGGATTGTGAAAGGTCTTGGTAAAGGTGGCACCTAGGGCAAGACCCATGGCATGAGCTGCACCTACCCCTGCATAGAGTCTAATAAAGTCAGAAAGTTTCCCTTTATCCTTATGTGGTTGAAGAACATCCTGACATGCCGGGTTGGCGTTTTCAAAGGCAAGATGTTTTACAAAAGAGCTTTTGTTTTCACTTGGTCCAAGCAAGCATTCCACAGCTAGGTTAAGCCTGGGAACAAAGTCGCTATAAGGCTCGTCGGGCCCTTGTCGAATTTTTGCCAGGGAAGTGGTAGCCGAGGCTTTTGAGGGAGGTGTCTCCAAGCATGTAAGCCAGCCATCTGAATCTGCATCAAAAGTCCAGCAGGGAAATGTGCCTGTTTAGTTTTAGTGTCAAAAGGCTCATTGCCCACTAGCTTAACATAAGTCCCGGACTTAGAGGAGGCCTTAGTTAAAATTTTTTGAGCAGTTTCCCGACAGTGCTCTTTGAAATATGCATTCCATAACAGAAAGTCTCTGGCACTGAGGGTAGCTTGGTCTAAAAATTTCCAATCATTGGGAGTAAGTCATTGTGTGCTGTGGCTTTCTAATAAAGCCAACATGTAGGGTGCAAAGGGGCCATAGTGAGCACAAGCCTTTTTAAGTTTTTCAGGAAAATGCAGGCTTAATTTTTTGTAGACTCTGGGTTCCTGCCTGCCTAGGGCTGAACTTCTCATCCTCTGAGTCCTGATCTCCTTATTCCATTTCTCCGCTTCCTCTTCTTGATCCTCGTCTAAGTCTTTGACCTCAGCCTGGGCAGGCTTATCTATCTGACTGGTGGTGACTGGGAAGGCGAGCACAGGTTGATGGAGTGGGTTCGCCTTTGTATTAGACCACTGTAGGCCAGTTACTTTGACTCCATACCTAAGGCTAATGAACAGAGCTCAGAGTGAAGGGATCTTAATTCTTTTAAAGGTTGGATCTGTTCCTGTCTATGTTGGAAGGATGCTCACAAAGGAGCCAGTTTAGGCAAGGGAAGTGGGGAAAAAATATCTGGGGGGGGGGCATTTGTACCCTGAAGGGCCAGAGCACAAAAGACAGGAGGGATATAGGAGGGGTTGGATGTGTAAGTCCTATAGGCTGTGGCAGGGTCTTGAGAGGTGCAGGGTCTTCTGAATGGTAGCGAGCTGCTTCCTTCTCCAAGGTAGCCTCCTCTACAGGGGTCAATGAGTCTCCGGAATTTAAAACTGGATAAAGGCAGTTGGTAACCATTGGAGCCTTAATCATTAGGGTGGTATTTTGAGGGGGACCAGGAAGGTTCCCATGGTCCTGGGGAGCCTGAGAAGGGTCTATGTCTATACTAACTGATGGGCATGCCGAGGGGATACGAGAAGTATTTGCATAGCCTCTTCCCCAACCTCGACAAGTTTTAAGGTACCATTGTCAAAGGGTGAACTTTTAAGAATTTCATTAAGTTCCAGTAAGAAAAGGTGGGAACAGGCACTTTTTCTGGGCCAAAGGATTCATTATAATCTTTTAAACAGTCTCCTACTCCAAGCCATCTTTTACCATCAATGGTCCTTTCAAGAGGAAACCATGGACACTGCTCTCTTATGTATGAAAAAAAAAATTAAGTCTTTTTTCTAAACACGCGCCCCCATGTCTGCAAGGACTCCTTGTAGCCTGACAAAAACAAATCATGTGATGAAACTGCTTGTCCCATAGTGGGTCACTCACCGTGCGTCATCCCCACGCTCCTCCTGGATCTGTCTCTCGGTGGTGTCTTCTGCAGTTATTGCAAGCTCCGCTTGACCAAATCTTCCAGGAGGACGGGGTCCCCCTCAATCAAAAGCTCAAGCCCCAGTCGGTGGGCGCCAGATGTCCCAGCCGGCAGGACACATCAACGTGGGCAGCGAACCTAGATAGGGAGGAATGAAGGGACAAGAGACACGAGAGATGACAGCAAGACAGGAGTTCTGATCAAGCTGCAAACTTTTATTGTTCACACAGGGGTATTTGTATGCTGGATGTGGGAAATCTCTCTTATCGGCAGTTCCTAGATGTCTTCACAAGGTGAGATAACCTCAGGAAGTTTCAGAAAGACAGATGGCCGCAGGATGTCTCAGGGAGACAGATGGCTACAGGATGTCTCTCAGACAGGATGTCTCCTGGTGGCTGTTTCTTGTAAGTGTCAGGCTATTCTTTGAAGGAGAATAGAATTCCTTCCACCTCTGACAGTCAGGGATTCAGTATTTCGAATAGAAAATTGGAAAATGAATCCAATGTTTATGCAAATATGTGCTACCCAAAAGTCTTCCCACTCTCATTCAGAACAATGCCTTGACATTACCTTCACCCCAAGTAAGACACAATAAGAGAAGAAGAGTTTGAAAATCTGTGAATACACATCTGGAATGGAAAATTCTCAGTAGTTAACAACCTTGGTGGTGGTAGAGGTGTTTCGAAAAGTAAGGTACATGGTAAAAACTCCACAAACATGGAGCTCTGTTGGCCTAAAGACTTCTTGAGAAACTGCCTCTGAGGTTGGGCACTTGAAATATATGTTGTTGTCAGGAGTTTTAACTTCCTTTGTAGTGAGACCATCAAATCTGGGTCTGCATCTGTGTGACCTGGAGCACATGGTTTCTTATTTTCCAATAAACATGAGGCAGCAGGGCTGAATTCTCTCTTTGTAGGTAATTTGTTGCCATTTGGGGGAAAAGTGTCTCCCAGTGTGGACTTTGAAGCCATTTGGTCTTCCTCTACTTTTCATGGTGTTTCTTGCAGCTGCATTGGGAGTTTGGTATTTGCTTCACGAAATACGAAGAGGTCAACTAGGACAGAGTGCTGGAGGGAGTTCTGTCACGTGTGTTGGTTAAGGGTCTGCAGGATAGTGCACCAACCAGGCTTCTATCCCACATAGCTTGCCCCCTTGACAATAGCAATCTGATTCTAAACATTGCCCTGAAACCTCTCCGTATAACAAGATGCCTTTACATACAAGGGTATGGGGGCTGCACCATGTCAGTCACAAACCATTTGGAAGCCAATGGCAGATCCACATGACCCCATCACAGATGTTTTAACAAACACCTACACTCCACTGCTCTAGGCCGACTACTCATCGGGCTCCAAATTACTGGCATCTCTGTTCTACATGATTTTCATGAAACCCAGTCAATCAATGCATTGTCTGGTACACTCATGTTCATCTATAAGACATCCAAAGGTTCTCCACTGACACCTGTTCATGGGAATTTCAAAAATTTAATGGTATTTATCTAGCCTTTTTTCAAAGATGAAGTTTGAGGCACTGTGGGGTTTAATTCATTCAGGAACCATGAAATGGAGAGGAAGCTTATTTCAATGAAATCTCTGGAAAATTCTAACAGGCAATGATTCCCAACGACAGGATAAAAGGTCACATTAAACCAGGCATTTGAGGTCTACAATGTGTGATCCTTTTGTGCTTTGACTTGCAACTATGGCTGCCAATTCTTTAAAAATAAAATCATGTGATATCCTTCCTGAGATTCCCAGTGCTCTGTGGAAAGCCACCCTGGGCCTTGATCTCAGTTTCCAAGGGCGACTCTCATGCGTGGCCTCCAAAAATCCCAACACAATACATGGCAATACTTCTTTGAGGTCAGTTCCATAACTCAGTTTCTAAGAGGAATCACACCAGTGTTCAAGCCCAGGTGGACCCAGTCATCTCTTCCAACGGCCACAAAAATGACCACTATTAAAACCAAAACACTCCCACATGGCCCTCATCTTCTTCCATATAGACACTAATCATAACCTCTGGCTGTAGGTTTCCATGAGGGCCAAAGCCAAAGACAGTATCCAAAATACGGTCCCTTTCCCCCATTTGCTTAAAGTCAGTGTGGCAGGGAGACCCTTCCTGTGAACCAGAAGTGATCAAAGAGGCCTGCCCTTAATACTGCTCTGATTCTCCATTTTGTGGCCTAATTACTGTGGGGTTTAGATTCCTCATGTTAATTGGGGTCATGAGAAAACCCAAGCACCTATGGCCTAGCCTCTGTAGTGATTTGAAGAACTCATTTGACCCAAAGGATCCCTATTCTCAAAGATGGAGGTCAGGAACCTTACAGAGGAAGGTGAGAGACTTCATCCACAATGACTGCTCTTATGGGTATTTTGGTTTTGGATGCACACATGGGATTTTTTTAGATCCATTAGGTGCTGAGAATCTAAGCCACAACCTCACACAGGGCCAAGAAGCTGATTCAGACACATCCCTTTCCAAAGCAATTAAGCAAAGAGCCAAAGGTGATGCCCATTCATTTCCATTTGAAAACTCTTCAGTCTTCACAAAGGGGTGGCCTGAGGCAAAGACTTTCCTGACATTAAGGGCAATAGTACAATAGGTAAGCAAAAGGCCCAAAGCAGGGTTTCTCCACTGAGACTTTCCTGATCACACTGATATCTGAGTTTTCTGAGATGCTCACCATTGCCTTCAGCTATCCAGTACATGGCCATGTCACAGAGCTTAAAGGTGGTACATATCTTGGACACAAAACCATGAGCCTATTCTGGAGTTTGGCCAAAATTCAGAAAGAAAATAGGATCTTAGGAAGATATTAGGAGTGGCCGATCCATATGGCAAGCCGTAGACAATTCATAAATAGGACAGGATGAACGCTGGTAAGATTTCTACTAGATAGGACATATGTATTGATGCGCTCTCTTTTCTAATGTCTACAACCACGGACACAGTGGGATACACAGACATAGAAACACTCGCCTTGTCAAAAGACTTACTAGAAACAATTCACACCAAACCAAACAAAGCGACTTTCCTACCTATTCTCAGAACATGAGACAAAACCACAAACCCACACCCACACCCACACAGACCCCCAAGTAGGTCTGTGAAAATATGGAGTGTCCTTTGACTGGTGGGCCATAATATATTCCCCCATAATGGGCTGTTCTCTCTCAGATCTGGTCTCCGTGTCCAACTCTGTGAAGCTGTTAGGAGCCAGCGGTGAGCCACTACCTTCTTTCTCAGGAAAGGCCCCTCCTCAGACCTTCCTGGCATTAGGCCATCCTCACATCAGTAGGTACCAAGAAAGACTGTCTCTGTCCTTGGAAAATCCAAACAAGTTTGACCACTGGGACATGAACTGGAACTGGCTCTGGGTGCCTGACTTCCTGTATCCCAAGTTCAGAGAGTTCCATCACCAAGGAAGTGAGGTGAGGTCACTTCCTTCAGGAACTAAATGAGGTCACTGCCTTGGCAACAACTTTGTCCTAAAAGTTGCTTCTAAGGGTCCCATGAGATGGAGGATGCACCTACTCGCTCTGACATTTTCACAAGTTAGAATGGTATATCAACCATAGGCACCCGGGAACAGCTCTCCACACAGGCCTGGTTTGGTCCATCTTCTATACATTAAGATGAAAGAGGCTGATTCAGACACATCCCTTCATCCTGACCAGGTTGTTTACCATGGAAGTTGACTTTTCCTCCCTCAGGTCCTTCATAGCTGCCTACATCTTCTCCATGGATCATTTCTGCATGGACCTTCGAGGTTCTCAGCAGGTGGAAGTTTCCCTACACTCCTGTATTGTAAGACCAACTCTGTCCCTGCTTTTCTGTAAAGCTAGATTGAGGGAACAGTGTATGGTTAGTGTAATAACAGGTTCGATTTGGGTTAGGAATCATTCTGCGCGATGAATAATGGTATTGGGAACCTGCGATATTTATTAAATTATATTGGTAAAATATATGTATGAAAACAGAAATCTAGGATTTGAAGCCCAGAAGGGCATTGGGCCCTTGATTGGGATACGTAGTGTTGAATTAGGTTCTGCACAGTTGTCTCAGATAAATCCATTTACAATGGCATAGGACCTTGTACATTGGATGATTGAATGAGGAAGAGAACATCCAGTCAAAAAGGGATAGTCGGTACGATTAGGTAGATAGTCGGTAGGTTTAGGAAGAAGAGTGAGTACAGGATTTGGACGGAAATTTCTTTTTTTTTTTATTGGTTGTTCAAAACCCTACAAAGCTCTTGACATATCATATTTCATACATTAGCATACATTAGCTTCAAGTGAGTTTTGGACTCCCTTTTTTATCCAAGTACAGATTGCAGAATCACATGGGTTACACATCCAAATTTTTACATCATACCATACTAGTAACTGTTGTATTCTGCTACCTTTTCTATCCTCTACTATCCCCCCTCCCCTCCCCTCCCATCTTCTCTCTCTACCCCTTCTACTGTAATTCATTTCTCACCTTGTTTGTTTTCCCATTCCACTTACAACCTCTTATATGTAATTTAGTATAACAATGAGGATCTCCCTCCGTTTCCATGCAATTCCCCTTTTCTCTCCCTTTCCCTCCCACCTCATGTCTCTGTTTAATGTTAATCATTTCTTCCTGCTCTTCCTCCCTGCTTTATTCTTAGTTGCTCTCATTATATCAAAGAAGACATTTGGTATTTGTTTTTTAGGGATTGGCTAGCTTCACTAAGCATAATCTGCTCTAGTGTCATCCATTTCCCTGCAAATTCCAAGATTTTGTCATTTTTTAGTGCTGCGTAATACTCCATGGTGTATAGATGCCACATTTTTTAATCCATTCATCCATTGAAGGGCATCTGGATTGGTTCCACAATCTAGCTATTGTAAATTGTGCTGCTATGAACATCGATGTGGCAGTATCCCTGTAATACGCTCTTTTAAGGTCTTCAGGGAATAGTCCGAGAAGGGCAATAGCTGGGTCAAATGGTGGTTCCATTCCCAGCTTTCCCAGGAATCTCCATACTGCTTTCCAAATTGGCCACACCAATTTGCAGCCCCACCAGCAATGTACAAGAGAACCCTTTTTCCCACATCCTCGCCAGCACTTGTTGTTGTTTGACTTCATAATGGCTGCCAATCTTACTGGAGTGAGATGGTATCTTAGGGTGGTTTTGATTTGCATTTCTCTGACTGCTAGAGATGATGAGCATTTTTTCATGTACCTGTTGATTGATTGTATGTCCTCCTCAGAGAAGTTTCTGTTCAGGTCCTTGGCCCATTTGTTGATTGGTTTATTTGTTATCTTATTGTCTAATTTTTTAAGTTCTTTGTATATTCTGGATATTAGGGCTCTATCTGACATGTGAGGAGTAAATATTTGTTCCCATGATGTAGGCTCCCTATTTACTTCTCTTATTGTTTCTTTTGCTGTGAAAAAACTTTTTAGTTTAAGTAAGTCCCATTTGTTGATTCTTGCTATTAACTCCTGTGCTATTGGTGTCCTATTAAGGAATTTGGAGCCCGACCCCACTATATGTAGATCGTAGCCAACTTTTTCTTCTATCAGACGCAGAGTCTCTGATTTGATATCAAGGTCTTTGATCCATTTTGAGTTAACTTTTGTGCATGGTGAGAGGAGGGGGTTCAGTTTCATTTTGTTGCATATGGATTTCCAGTTTTCCCAACACCATTTGTTGAAGATGCTATCCTTCCTCCATTGCATGCTTTTAGCCCCTTTATCAAATATAAGATAGTTGTAACTTTGTGGATTGGTCTCTGTGTCCTCTATTCTGTACCATTGGTCTACCCGCCTGTTTTGGTACCAGTACCATGCTGTCTTTGTTACTATTGCTCTGTAATATAGTTTGAAATCCGGTATCGCTATACCGCCTGATTCGCACTTTCTGCTTAGAATTGCTTTTGCTATTCTGGGTCTTTTATTTTTCCATATGAATTCCATGATTGCTTTATCTATTTCTACAAGCAATGCCTTTGGGATTTTGATTGGCATTGCATTAAACCTATATAGAACTTTTGATAATATCACCATTTTGATGATGTTAGTTCTGCCTATCCATGAACAGGGTATATTTTTCCATCTTCTAAGATCTTCTTCTACTTCTCTCTTTAGGGTTCTGTAGTTTTCATTGTATAAATCTTTCACTTCTTTTGTTAGGTTGATTCACAAGTATTTTATTTTTTTTGAGGATATTGTGAATGGAGTGGTTTTCCTCATTTCCATTTCAGAAGTTTTGTTGCTGATATACAATAATGCCTTTGATTTATGCGTGTTGATTTTATATCCTGCTACTTTGCTGAATTCATTTATTAGTTCTAGTAGTTTTTTTGTAGACCCTTTTTGGTCTTCTATGTATAAAATCATGTCATCCGCAAATAATGATAATTTAAGTTCTTCTTTTCCAATTTTTATGCCTTTAATTTCTTTCGTCTGTCTAATTGCTCTGGCCAGTGTTTCGAGAACGATATTGAATAGAAGTGGTGATAGAGGGCATCCCTGTCTTGTTCCAGATTTTAGAGGGAATGGCTTCAATTTTTCACCATTCAGACTGATGCTAGCCTGAGGCTTAGCATAGATAGCTTTTACAATGTCAAGGTAATTTCCTGTTATCCCTAGTTTTTCTAATGTTTCGAACATCAAGGGATGCTGTACTTGTTGAATGCTTTTTCTGCATCTATCGAGATGATCATATGGTTCTTATCTTTAAGTCTATTGATGTGGTGAATAACATTTATTGATTTCCGTATATTGAACCATCCTTGCATCACAGGGATGAATCCTACTTGATCATGGAGCACAATTTTTTTGATGTGCCTTTGTATCCGATTCGCCAGAATTTTATTGAGGATTTTTGCATCTAGGTTCATCAGGGTTATTGTTCTGAAGTTTTCTTTCTTTGATGTGTCTTTGTCTGGTTTCCGAATCAACGTGATGTTGGCCTCATAGAATGAATTTGGAAGAGCTCCCCCTTTTTCTATTTTCTGAAATAACTTGAAAAGTATTGGTATTAATTCTTCTTTAAAAGTTTTGTAAAACTCCGCTGTATACCCATTCGGTCCCGGGCTTTTCTTGGTGGGTAGTCTCTTGATTGCTTCTTGAATTTCATCCATTGGTATTGGTCTGTTCAAATTGTGTGTATCCTCCTGACTCAGTCTGGGCAAATCATATGTCTTAAGAAATTTATCGATGTCTTCACTATCTTCTATTTTATTGGAATATAGGTTTTCAAAATAATTTCTAATTGTCTTCTGAATTTCTGTAGCAGCTGTTGTGATATTGCCTTTTTCATCCTGTATGTTAGTAATTTGAGTTCTCTCTCCTCTTCGTTAGCATGGCTAAGGGTCGGTCAATCTTGTTTATTTTTTCGAAGAACCAACTTTTAGTTTTGTTGATTTTTTCAATAGTTTCTTTTGTTTCAATTTTGTTGATTTCCGCTCTGATTTTAATTATTTCTTGCCTTCTGCTGCATTTGCTGTTGTTTTGTTCATCCTTTTCTAGGGCTTTGAGATGAAGTGTGAGCTCATTTATTTGTTGGTTTTTCCTTTTTTTGAGGAATGACCTCCAGGCGATGATGGTTAGGGTAATAACACGTTCGATTTTGGTTAGGAATCATTCTGCGCGATGAATAATGGTATTGGGAACCTGCGATATTTATTAAATTATATTGGTAAAATATATGTATGAAAACAGAAATCTAGGATTTGAAGCCCAGAAGGGCATTAGGCCCTTGATTGGGATACGTAGTGTTGAATTAGGTTCTGCACAGATGTCTCAGATAAATCCATTTACAATGGCATAGGACCTTGTACATTGGATGACTGAATGAGGAAGAGAACATCCAGTCAAAAAGGGATAGTCGGTACGATTAGGTAGATAGTCGGTAGGTTTAGGAAGAAGAGTGAGTACAGGATTTGGACGGAAATTTCTTTAGCAATAGGGTTTCAGTTAGAGAGTGAATGTAAATGTCAGCACATATGAAAATTCAGTCACAATGATGAACTTTGAAAAATATGTAGAAAAGCAGATAATAATAGAGACTTTACAAAATCATGCAAAGTATAAAGTGAGTGATAGGATTAGACATTTTGTACACTGTTGAGTTTGAATATATAATCTTAAGAAGAAACAAATATGCAGTGACCATTAGGATTGACATTTGAGAGCATTAGGAAACCTGGACATGGATGCTTTTAGTAATCCATGTTCACTTTCATTTTAGGCTTTGGTACAATCATAAGTGTGACCTTTGCATTTTTTGTCCAGAATATTACTGTCATAGAATGTATATGTGGATCAGATGACATGAGCATTTCTTCAAGCATTTCTGGAAGTAATGTTTTCAAGACCTATAAATTACTATTGGGGGTACAAAGAGGTGTACCCTGTGTCCATGAATATAGACATAATGCATGAATAGACCACATTTTGAATAAATAATTTAACTGTTCCCACTTTAAATAATGGATTGAATTAATATATGAAATATTATAAGAAATCTTGTATTGATATAATATCATTCATTCCAACCAGTAATACATCTATATGTAATATTAGGGTTATGATTATCATGAAAGGTGTGTGAGTATTGCTTCAAAAGTGATCATAGAAATCTAAATTAATGTGTTTGGAAAGAAGTCTCATAAAAAGACCAGTCAAGAAACATGAAGGAATACATGTGATCTGAAGAAGAAAATGATTGAAAGTGAAACAAATGCCTATAAACTTGCGAACTTGTGGATGAAATATATATCCCATGATGTGAATAAATTGAAGAAATAGTAATGTACCAGTGTTGAATAAAATGAACATCCAAATACACATCATGTCCCATAGGAATCTACTTGCGTTGATGTTAAACTAGGTCAGTTACTGTAGAAATATTAGGATTTGTATGCACCATTCACTAAAGTTAGTTTTCAGTACTAAGAAACAAATATGTATATCAGGAGAATGAATATTTTGAGAAAACTCTTGAGAAAATTTGATTATAAATCCACATACTTGAATATGAATGAGTTAAGGGAGTGTATAATAAGACACATATTTCATATTTTGAAAAATCTGGAGAATATATATATATATATATATATATATATATATATATATATATACATACACACACACAAACACACACAGACATTAAAAATAGCATAATATATGCTATATGAAATTCACCATGAAATTTATATCATCCAGAAATCCAAAAATATTTATTTTATTTAACATGGATTTATGTATAATGTTGTTCAACTAGGAAGCTCACGCATAGGTTGAATTTTCAGTTCTAAAGCGTTTAGGAGGAGTGATCTCTTAAAATTTGTATCTGCCAAGTCAGCCACTTCACAAAAACGTACGTGTGGTATCAGGTAAGATTCTACAATTGCTTGTAAAAATACATGTGCTGAATAGGCTACAGAGACAGGGAAACAGGAATTCACATATTTGTTAACTTTAAAACACATGGAGAAATATTTTAACAAATAATTGACTAGATTTATAACTCCTACCCTAAATAATGCAAAAGGCAATTCCACTATACACCATGCCTTCTCTGAACTGCTTGTATTTCTGTTTTTTTTGGTTTATTTTTCTCCATCTTATTAGGATTAGTTGTCAGAGTCTAGTAGGGTAAGTGTTAGTGTGAGGTATTCAGTATTTTGAAAGGAAAATTGGAAAATGAATCCAAAGTGTATGTAAATATGTGGTACACAAAAATCTTCCCACTCTCATCCAGAACAATGCCTTGACATTACAATCACGCAGAGTAAGACACAATTAGAAGAGAAGAGTTAGAAAATCTGTGAATAAATATCTGGAATGGAATATGCTCAGGAGTTCACAACCTTGGAGGAGGTAGAGGAGATTCCAAAAGTAAGGGACAGTGTAATCATTCCAAAAATATGGAGCTCTGCTGGCGTAAAGACTTCTTGAGAAACTGCCTCTGAGGGTGGGCACTTGAAATATATGTTGTTGTCGGGAGCTTCAGCTTCGTTTGTAGTGAGACCATCAAATCAGCGTCTTCATCTATGTGACCTGGAGGACATGGTTTCTTATTTTCCCTGAACATGAGTCAGCAGTGCTGAATACTCTCTTTGTAGGTAAACTGTGGACACGAGGGGCTAAGTGTATCCACATGGGCCTGTGAAGCTATTTGGTCATTCTCCACTTTTCGTGGTGTTTCTTGCTGCTGCACTGGGATGTTGGTATTTGCTTCACGAAATACAAAGAATTCAACTGTTACTCTGTGCGTGAGGGGGTTCTATCACGTGTGGTGGGTCAGGGTCTGCAGGAGAATGCACCTAACAGGCTTATATCCCACATAGTTGCCCCCTTGACCATAGCAACCTGATTCTAAATATTTCCCTAAAACCTCTGCATATAACAAGATGCCTTTACATTGAAGGGACTGCTGGCTGCACCACATCAGTCACAAGCCATTTGGAAGCCAAAGGCAGATCCACATGACCACACCGCAGATGTTTTATTACACACCTGCCCACCAATGCTCTAGGCCCACTCCTCAGCAGGCTCCAACTTCCTGGCATCACTGTTCTGCACAATTTTTATGAAAACCAGTCAATCAAGGCACTGACTGTTATTCTTATGATCGGCCACAGGATATCCAAAGAATCTCCAGTGCCAACTTGTCATGGGAATTTTAAAAATTTCATGATATATTGACCTAGCCATTTTTCAAGGATGAAGTTGGAGGCATTCTGGAACTATTAAATGGTGAGGAAGCTCATTTCAATGAAATATCTGGAGATCTCTCACAGGAAAGACTTCCCAAAGAGTTGCCAAAAGGTCACATGAATCCAGGAACATTGAGGTCTACAATGTGAGGTCCATGTGTGTTTTGACTCTCAACAATGGTTACCAAGTTTTTCAAACAAAATCATGTGATATCCTGGCTGAGATTTCCAGTGCTCTGTGAATAACTACCCTGGGCCTAGATCTCAGTTTCCAAGGGCGACTCTCATGCGTGGCCTCCTAAAATTCCAACACTATTCATGGCAATACTTCTCTGAGTTCAGTACGAGAACTCAGTCTTTATGCAGAATCCCATCAAAGTTCAAGCCAAAGTGGACCATGTAATCTCTACTAACCGCACAAAAATGACTACAATTAAAACCAAAACACTCCCACATGGCCCTCATTTTCTTCCATACAGACACTCATCATAACCTCTGGCTGGAGGTTTCCGTGAGGGATGCAGCTCAAGACAGTGTCCAAAATAAGCTTCCTTGCCCCTCATTTGCCTAAAGTCAGGGTGGCCTGGACACCCTTCCTGTGAACTAAGAGTGATCAAATAGGCCTGCCTTTTATTTTGCTCTGCTTCTTAAATTTGAGGCCTACTGATGGTGGGATTTAGATTCTTCATGTGAATTGGAGTCATGAGAAAACCCAATCACCTATGGGCTAGAATCTGCAGGGCTTTGAAGAACTTATTTGACCCAAAGGAGGCCTATTCTCACTTAATGGAGGTCAGGAACCTTACCAAGGAAGGAGAGAGACAAGGCCAAGAGGCTGATTAAGACATATCCCTTTCCAAAGCAATTAAGCAAAGAGCCACAGTTGATGCCCCTTCATTTGCAGTTGAAAACTTTTCTTCAGGCTTCAAAAAGGGTGGCCTGAGGCAAAGACTTTCCTGACATTCAGGGCAACAGAACATTAGGTAAGGAAAAGGCCCAAAGCATGGTTTCTCCACTGAGTCTTTACTGGTCACACTGATATCTGAGTTTTCTGAGATGCTCGCCATGCCCTTCATTTAACCAATACATGGCCGTGTCACAGAGCTTGGAGGTGGTACATATCTTGGACACAAAACCATGAGCCTATTCTGGAGAGTGGCCAGAATTCAGGAAGCAAACAGTAACTTAGGAAGATAGCAGGTGTTGCCGATCCATAAGGCAAGCCGCAGTCCACTCATAAATTGGGAAGAATGAATGCTAGGAAGCTTTCTACTAGACAAGACTCATCCATTGATGCATTCTCTTTGCTAATGTCTACAACCACTGACACAGTGAGATACACAGACATAGAAACACTCGCCTTTTCATACGACTTTCTGGAAACACTTTACTCCAAACCAAACAAACCGCCTTTCAGACATATTCTCAGAGCATGAGAAAAAATCCACAAACCCACACCCCCAGCCAGATAAGCACCTCCTTCCTCCAAGTAGGTTTGTGACTATCCGGAGTGTCCTCTGACTGATAGGCCATACTATGTTCCCCCGAAATGGCCTCTCCTATCTCACATCTGGTGTCCATGGCCAATTCTGTGAAGTTGAAGTTGTCAGGAGCCAGCAGTTAGCCACTGCCTTCTTTCTCAGGAAAGGCCCCTCTTAAGAGCTTTCCTGTCATTTGTCCATTCTCACATCAGTAGATACCAAGAAAGACTGACTCTGTCCTTGTTATATCAAACAAGTGAGACCACTAGGTCTGGGACTGAGACAGGCTCTAGGTGCCTGGCTTCCTGGATCCCAAGTTCAGAAAGTGCCATCAACAAAAAAGTGAGGTGAGGTAACTTCTTTCAGGAACTGAATGAGGTTACTGCCTTGGCAACCAATTTGTCCTAACACATGCATCCAAGTGTCCCATGACATGTAGGCTGACCGTATTTCTGTGACACTTTCACAAGTTAGAATGGTATATCAACCATAGGCACCTGGGAACAGCTCTCCACACAGGCCTCATTTGGTCCATCTTCTCTAGATTAAGAAGAGAGAGGCTGATTCAGACAAAAGCCTTCATCCTGACCAGGTTGTTTGGCATGGAAGATGACTTTTGATCTCTCAGGACCTTCATACCTGCCTACATCTTCTCCAGGGATCAATTCTGCATGGACCTTTGAGGTTCTCAGCAGGTGGACAATCCCCTACTTTCCTGTATTGTAAGACCAACTCTGTCCCTGCTCTTTTGTAAATGTAGATTGAGGGAACAGTTTATGGTTAGGGTTAATTACATGTTTGTTTTGGGTTAGGAATCATTTTGCTGGATGAATAATGGTATTGGGAATCTGTGATATATATAAGAACATAGAGTTGAAAAATATGTATGAAAACAGAAATGTAGTAAGATTTAAAGTCCATATTGGCATTGGGCCTTTGATTTGGATACTTAGCTTTGAATTACGTTCT
Source organism: Callospermophilus lateralis (assembly GCF_048772815.1). Classification (NCBI taxonomy): domain Eukaryota; kingdom Metazoa; phylum Chordata; class Mammalia; order Rodentia; family Sciuridae; genus Callospermophilus; species Callospermophilus lateralis. The sequence continues at coordinate 7,881,862 of NW_027515276.1, read as the reverse complement.
GCAGTGATGTCTCAGATAAATTGATTATCAATGACATAGGACCTTGTACCTTGGAGGATAGATTGTAGAAAAGAACATCCACTCAAACAGGGATAGTCCATAGGATTAGGAAGATAGTCGGTAGGTTTTGCAAGAAGTGTGAGTACAGGATATGGACCAAAAGTTCTTTATCAATAGGGTTTCGGTAATAGAATGAATGTCAATGTCAGCACATGTGAAGAGTCAGTCACATAGGTAAACTGGGGAAAATATGTAGGAAAGGAAACATCAATAGAGACAGTAGGAAATCAGGCAAAGTATAAAGTGAGTGATAGGATTAGACATTTTAACAGGGTTGATGTTGACTATATAATCTTCGAAGAAACAAATATGTAGTCACCAATACGATGGACATTTGAGAGAATTAGGCAACCTAGACATCAATGTTTTTAGTAATCCATGCTCCCATTCAATTTAGGCTTTTGTACTAACATATGTGTGATCTTTGCATTTTGTATCCAAAATAGTACTGTGATAAAATGTATACGTAGATCAGGTGACATAAGTATTTTTTCCACCATTTCAGGGAGCAATATTTTGAAGATGTATAAATTAGTATTGCGGGTACAAAGAGGTGTACCCTGTGTCTATGAATATATAGATAATGCATGAATAGATGATACTGTGAATAAATAATATAACTGATTCCACTTTAAATAATGGATTAAATTGATATCTTAAAATATATAAGAAATCTTATATTGATACACAGTCATTCATTCCTATCAGTTATACATCTAATGGTAATATGAGGGTTATGGTTTGTCATTAAGTGTGTGTGAGTTTTGCTTCAAAAGTAATTATGGAAATCGAAAATAATGTGTTTGTAAAGAAGTCTCATGAAGAGACTAGTCAAGAAACATGGAGGAATACACGTGTTCTGAAGCAGGAAGTGATTGAAAGTGAAACAAATTTATATAAATTAGCGAACTTGTGGATGAAATATATATCCCATGATGTGCATAAACTGAAGAAATAGTAATGTACCAGTGTTGAATACAAATGAACGTCAAAATACATATCATGTCCCATAGGAATCTACTTGCATTGATGTTAAACTTGGTCAGTAACTGTAGAAATATTAGGATTTGTATGCATCATTCACTGAAGTTAGTTTTCAGTACTAGGAAACAAATATGTATTTCAGGTGGATGAATGTTTCTGAGAATAATCTTGTGAAAAGTTGATAATAAATCCACATACATGAACATGAATAAATTTTGGGAGTGTATAATAAGACACATATATTTCATATTTTCAAAAATCTGGAGAGTGTGTATATATATATATATATATATATATATATATATATAGATAGATAGATAGATAGATAGATAGATATAGATATAGATATATATATATATAGATATATAGATATATCAATATATAGATATATATATATATAGATACATATATATACATATGCCTATATATATACACACACACACACACTCACACAGACATTAAAAAGTAGCAATATATATGCCAATCGAAGTTTATTATGAAATATATATAATCCACACATCCCAAAATATACTTTTTACTGAACATGGATTTATATATAATTTTGTTCAGCTAGAAAGGTCACCAATAGTTTGAATTTTCAGTTCCAACAGCATTAAGAGGAGTGATCTCTTCTCAAAATTTGCATCTGCCAAGTCAGCAACCTCTCAAGTATATACATGTGATACCAGGTAGGATTCTATATGTCCATATAAAAACACATGTGCTGAATAGGCCACAGAGAAAGCGAGAGAGGAATTCACATATTTGTTAACTTTAAAAACACATGGAGAACTGTTTTAATTAAAAATTGAGTAGATTTATAATTCCTACCCTATATAATGCAAAAGGCAAGTCCAATTATACAACATGACTCCTCTGAACTGCTTGTATTTCTATTCTGTTTTGGTTATTATTCTCCATCATGTTAGGATTAGTAGTCAGAGTCTAGTGGGGTATGTGTTAGTGTCCAAAATAAGCTCTCTTACCCCTCATTTGCCTAAAGTCATGGGGGCCTGGACACCCTGCATTTGAACCAGGAGTGATAAAATAGGACTGCAGTTAATACTGCTCTGCTTCTCCATTTTGAAGCCTACTGCCTGTCAGGTATAGATTCTTTATGTGATTTGGAATAATGAGAAAACCCAAGCACTTCTTTAGGGCTTTGAAGATTTCATTTGAACCAAATGATCCCTATTCTCACTTGATGTAGGTCAGGAACATAACAAAGGTAGGCAAGACACTTCATCCACCATAACTGATCTTTTTGCCATTTTGGTTTGGATGCACACATGGGATCTTTCTTTAGATCCATCAGGTGCTGAGAATCTAATCCACAACCTCACACAGGTCCAAGAGGCTGATTAAGAAACATCCATTTCCAAAGAAATTAAGCAAAGAACCACAGGTGATGACCATTCATTTTCATTTGAAAACTGTTTTCTTCAGGCTTCACAAAGGGGTGGCCTGAGGCAAAGACCTTCCTGACATTCAGGGCAACAGAAACATAGGTAAGAGAATGGCCCAAAGCAGCGTTTCTCCACTGAGAATTTCCTGGTCACACTGATATCTGAGTTTTCTGAGATGCTCGCCATTCCTTACCGCTATCCAGTACATGGCCATGTAACAGAGCTTGGAGGTGGTACATATTTTGGACACAAAACCATGAGGCTATTCTGCAGAGTTGCCAGAATTCAGGAAGAAAACAGGAACTTAGGAAGATAGTAGGTGTTGTCCCTCCATAAGGCAAGCTGCAGTTCATTCATAAATTGGGCAGGATGAATGCTGGGAAGCTTTCTACAAGACAGGACATATCCATTGATGCATTCTCTTTTCTAATGTCTACAACCACGGACACAGTGGGATACACAGGCATAGAATCACTCACCTTGTCAAAAGACTTACTAGAAACAGTCCATTCCAAACCAAACAAACTGTCTTTCCTACCTATTCTCAGAACATGAGACAAAACCACAAACTGACACTCACACTCACAAAGGCATCTCCTTCCCGCAAGTAGGTCTCTGACTATCTGGAGTGTCCTCTGTCTGTTGGGCCGTATTATGTTCCAATGAAATGTCCTGTCCTGTCTCAGATCTGTCTCCTTTGCAAACTCTGTGAAGTTCTCAGGAGCCAGCGGTGAGCCACTACCTGTTTTCTCAGGAAAGGCCCCTCTTCAGATCTGTCCTGGCATTTGGCAATCCTCACATCAGTAGATACCAAGAAATACTGACTCTGTCCTTGGTACATCCAAACAAGTGAGCCCACTGGGATTGGGACTGGGACTGGCTCTGGCAGCCTGGCATCTTGGATCCCAAGTTCAGAGAGTTACATCACCAAGGAAGTGAGGTAGGTCACTTTCTTCAGGAAATGTATGAGGTCACTACCTTGGCAATCACTTTGTTTTAACATTTGCTTCCAAGGGTCCCATGAGATAGAGGCTGCCCCTACTTTCGGTGACAATTTCACAAGATAGAATGGTATAACAAACATAGGCGCCTGGGAACATCTCCCCACACAGGACTGGTTTAGTCCATCTTCTCTACATTTAGATAGAGAGACTGATTCAGACACATCCCTTCATCCTGACAAGGGGGTTTGCCATGCAAGATGACTTTTGCTCTCTCAACTCCTTCATAGCTGCCTACGTCTTCTCCAGGGATCATTTCTGCATGGACCTTTGAGGATCTCAGAAGGTTTAAGAACCCCTACATTTCTGTATTGTAAAAGCAACTCTGTCCCTGCTATTCTGTAAAGTTTGATTCAGGGAAGAGTGTATGGTTATGGTTAATAAAAGTTCAATTTGGGTTAAGAAACATTCTACGGCATGAATAATGGTATTGGGAACCTGTAATATTTACAAGAATGTAAAAGTGAAATATAAGAATGAAAACAGAAATCTAGGTAAGATTTGAAGCCCAGAAGGGCATTGGGCCCTTGATTGGGATACTTAGCTTTGAATTATGTTCTGCAGAAATGTCTCAGATAAATCGATGTTCAATGGCATAGGACTTTGTACCTTGAATGATGGAATGTCAAAGAGAACTTCTAGTCAAAAAGGGATAGTCGGTATTATTAGAAAGACAGTCTGTAGGTTTAGAACGAAGAGTGAGTATAGGATTTGGACCAAAAGTTCTTTTGCAATAGGGTTTCTGGTAGAGATTGAATGTAAATGTGAGCACATGTGAAGAGTCAGTCACAATGATAATCTGGGGAAAATATGTAGGAAAGCAGATATCAATAGAGACATTAGGATATCAGGCAAATGAAAAAGTGAGTGATAAGATTAGACATTTTCAACGAGCTTGAGGTTGAATATATAATCTTAGGAAGAAACAAATATGTAGTCAAGAATAGGATTCACATTTGAGAGCATTAGGCAAACTGGACATGGAAGTTTTTAGTAATCCATGTTCACTTTCCATTTAGGTTTGGTAAAATCGTAAGTGTCATCTTTGCGTTTTGTGTCCAGAATATTACTGTGATAAAATGTATATGTAAATCAGGTGACATGTGCATTTCTTCCACCATTTCTGGGAGCAATATTTTGAAGACGTATAAATTAGTATTGGGGGTACAAAGAGGTGTATCCTGTGTCTATGAATATAGAGATAATGCATGAAAAAACCATACTGTGAATAAATAATATAACTGGTTCCACATTAAATAATGGATTTAATTGATATCTGAAACTAAGTAAGAAATCTTATATTGATATACAATCATTCATTCCAGCTAGTTGTACATCTAATGGTAATATTAGGGTTTGGTTTATCATGACGGGTGTGTGAGTTTTGCTTCAAATGTGATAATGGAAATCGAAAATAATGAGTTTGGAAAGAAGTCTCATGAAAAGAGCAGTCAAGAAACATAGAGAAATACATGTGTTCTGAAGCAGGAAGTGACTGAAAGTGAAACAAATGCGTATAAATTAGCGAACTTGTGGATGAAATATATATCCTATGATGTGCATAAACTGAAGAAATAGTAATGTTCCAGTGTTGAATAAAAATGAATGTCAAAATACACATCATGTCCCATAGGAATCTACTAGCCTTGATATTAAACTGGGTCAGTTACTATAGAAATATTAGATTTTTTTTTTTGTGTTATAATAGATTTTATTTTACCACTAGCATGCCACAGAATGTTGAGGAAAGAGCAATGGATTTTTAGTTATCGCACTAATAATCTAACATTTAATGACTCTTTTGGATAGTCTAGATATTACATAAGGCTATGTAACATAATTTTTTTAATTTAACATTCATAAAAGCTTGGAGTTTTGGTAATATTTCTACTTTTTTATTTTTAATTTTTTCAGTTGTGATTGACCTTCATTTTGTTTATTTGTATGTGGTGCTTAGAATAGAACCCAGTGTCCCACACATGCTAGAAAAGCATGTTACCACTGAACCACAAACCCAGCCCCTCCACTTTTATCTTTACATCGAACATGCCTCTCCCTCATCTTTACTCACTTTCTTCCTCATTTTCCCCTTTCTCTTTCTTGCTTTTTCGTTTTCCTTTCATATCTGTTTTTCTCTCATGTCATTACAAACAGTAGTATGCTATGAAATTTAAATTTAAGACTGTTTTTTATAGTCATTGTTCTTTTCTTGAGAAAATTTAATAATTATAATCACCTGATAGATATATTAAAATAAATTTTTATACATATGTATCTATATTCATGCATATGCATTACATATTATATATATATATACATACATATACATTTAAAAGTACTTTGATTAGCCTGTTAAAAATAATATACACCAAAACTTTCTTAATTCTCAAGCCTTCCAGAATTAACATCTTACAGTGAAAATCAAATAAACATATTTAAATAAACAGGTATCATTCTTTTTATCAATACTGATAATTTAAGGTTTTATATCACATTAAGCTATAATACGGCATATTAAATCTTATGAATTAGAAAAAGTTTTTTGAATAACCTATTATTTAAGGACCATATGCACTGACATTTTAAAGGCTTTCTTGTGATTTCAATTTCTATCAATTGTGTATTAATTGCCAAATGCTTATTTTAGTACTTTTCATATTCATAATTGATATAAAGTCAATTGTTTAATTCTTCTTGTAAGTAATTACTTATTACAGTAGGGACATTATTAATAATTCTAAATCTGTATAAGAAAATAGTACAAAGATATTTTCATGCAAAATTAAGAATAATTGTGTGCTCTAAATGTCTGATTGTTGATACATATAACAAAGAGCTTTTGATGAGTCTCTTCCCCAGTAAAACATAAAATGCAAAGATATTGTTGGGTATATATGTGCAAATAAAGATAAAGAAAATACACATTATCAGCTAGAAACTATTAAATAAAAGTTGAAAACAACAATCCAACACATTGTACGAATTTGTCAGATGAGGTAGTATTCTGGAAGAATAGCCTAAGACTAGACCTGGTCCATGACAAAATATTCACGAAAAAAATGAAATATGAAAAATATAGAAAATGCTATGAATTTTTCATGAAGGTAGGTGAATTATCCTTTAATCTCAATTTATGTGCATTTTCAAAAGCCAATTTCCTGGTAAAATAAATTTGTGATAGTTACAACTAAACGAAACAAAGTTTCTGCTTAGCAAAATGAATGCATCTCAACCCATTTTTAGCTGATTTCTTCCCACTCAATTTTAAACCGTTATTTATTTATTTATTTCTATTGGTTGTTCCAAACATTACAAAACTCATGATATATCATCTTTGATACATTTGACTCAAATGGGTTATGAACTCCCATTTTTTCCACAAATATAAATTTCAGAATCACATTGGTTACACATTCACATTTTTGAATAATAGCATATTAGTGACTGTTGTATTCTGCGACCTTTCCTATCCCCCACTATCCCCCCTCCCCTCCCCTCCCATCTTCCCTCTCTACCTCATCTGCTGTTGTTCAATTCTCTCCATTGTTTCCCCCCCATTTCCCCTCAAATCCTCTTATATGTAATTTTGTGTAACATTGAGGGTCTCCTACTATTTCCATATGCGTTCCCTTCTCTCTCCCTATCTCTCCCCCAACTCGTCTTTGTTTAATGATAAACTTTTCCTCATGCTCTTCCTCGATGTTCTGTTCTTAGTTGCTCTTTTAATATCAAAGAAGACATTTGGCATTTGTTTTTTTAAGGATTGGCTAGCTTCGCCTAGCATAATCTGCTCTAATGCCATCCATTTCCATGCAAATTCTATGATTTTGTCATTTTTTAATGAAGAGTAATACTCCATTTTGTATAAAAGCCACATTTTTTTATCCATTCATTTATTGAAGGGCATCTAGGTTGGTTCCACAGTCTAGCTATTGTGAATTGTGCAGCTATGATCATTGATGTGGCAGTATCTCTACAGTACGCTCTTTTAAGATCCTCAGGAAATAGTCCGAGAAGGGTGATAGCTGGGTCAAATGGTGGATCCATTCCCAGCTTTCCCAGGTATCACCATAGTACTTTCCAAATTGGCCTCACCAATTTGCAGTCCCACCAGCAGTGTACAAGTGTACCCTTTTCCCCACATTCTCACCAACACTTATTTTGTTTGACTTCATAATGGCTGCCGATCTTACTGGAGTGAGATGGTATCATAGGGTGGTTTTGATTTGCATTTCTCTGACTGCTAGAGATAGTGAGCATTTTTTCATGTACTTGTTCATTGATTGAATGTCCTCCTCTGTGAAGTGTCTGTTCAGGTCCTTGGCCCATTTGTTGATTGGGTTATGTGTTATCTTATTGTTTAATTTTTTTGAGTTCTTTGTATATTCTGGATATTAGGGCTCTATCTGAAGTGTGAGGGGTAAAAATTTGTTCCCAGGATGTAGGCTCTCTATTTACCTCTCTTATTGTTTCTCTTGCTGAGAAAAAAAAATTAGTTTAAGTGAGTCCCATTTGTTTATTCTTGTTATTAACTCTTTGGCTATGGGCATCCTATTAAAGAATGTGGAGCCCGACCCCACAGTATGTAGATCGTAGCCAACTTTTTCTTCTATTACACGCAGTGTCTCTGATTTTATATCTAGCTCCTGGATCCATTTTGAGTTAACTTTTGTGCATGGTGAGAGAAAGGGATTCAGTTTCATTTTGTTTCATATGGATTTCCAATTTTCCCAGCACCATTTGTTGAAGATGCTATCTTTCCTCCATTGCATGTTTTTAGCACCTTTATCAAATATAAGAAAGTTGTAATTTTGTGGATTGGTTTCTGTGTCCTCTATTCTATACCATTGGTCCAGCTGCCTGTTTTGGTACCAGTACCACGATGTTTTTATTACTATTGCTTTGTAGTACAGTTTGAACTCTTGTATCGCTATACCTCCAGATTCACACTTCCTGCTTAGAATTGCTTTTGGTATTCAGGGTCTTTTGTTTTTCCATATGAATTTCATGATTGCTTTATCATTTCTACAATAAATGCCGTTGGGATTTTTATTGGCACCTATTTAAACCTGTAGAGAACTTTGGGTAATATCAACATTTTGATGATGTAAGTTCTGCCTATCCATGAACAAAGTACATTTTTCCCTCTTCTAAGATCTTTTTCTATCTCTCTCTTTAGGGTTCTGTAGTTTTCATTGTATAAATCTTTCACCTCTTTCGTTAGGATGATTCCCAAGTATCTTATATTCTTTGTGGATATAGTGAATGGAGTGGTTTTCCTCATTTCCATTTCAGAAGTTTTTCTGCTGATATACAGGAATGCCTTTGATTAATGTGTGTTGACTTTATATCTTGCCACTTTGCTGAATTCACTTATTAACTCTAGCAGTTGTTTGTAAACCCTTTTGAGTCTGTTAAATATATTATCATGTCATCTTCAAATAGCGATAATTTAAGTTCTTCTTTTCCTATTTTCATGTCTTTAATTTCTTTTGTCTGTCTAATTGCTCTGGCTAGTATTTCAAGAACTAAATCGAATAGAAGTGGTGATAGAGGGCATCCCTGTCTTGTTCCAGATTTTAGAGGGAATGCCTTCAGTTTTTCTCCATTTACGATGATGCTAGCCTGAGGTTTAGCATATATAGCTTTTACAATGTTGAGGTAAGTTCCTGTTATCCCTAGTTTTTCTAGTGTTTTGAACATAAAGGGAGGCTGATCTTTGTCGAATGTTTTTTCTGCATCTATCAAGATGATCATATGGTTCTTGTCTTTAAGTCTATTGATGTGGTGAATAGCATTTATGGATTTCCGTATATTGAACTAGCCTTGCATCCCTGGGATGAATCCTACTTGATCATGGTGCACAATTTTTTGATATGCTTTTGTATTACATTCACCAGGATTTTATTGAGAATTTTTGCATCCTAGTTTATTAGAGATATTGGTCTGTAGTTTTCTTTCTTTGAAGTGTTTTTGTCTGGTTTCGGGATCAGGGTGATTTTGGCCTCATAGAATGAATTTGAAAGAGCACCTTCATTTTCTATTTCTTGAAATAGCTTGAAAAGTATTGGTATTAATTCTTCTTTTAAGGTTTTGTAGAGCTCCGCTCTATACCCATCCGCTCCAGGGCTTTTTTTGGTTCATAGTCTTTTGATGGCTTCTTGTATTTCTTCCTTTGTTATTGGTCTGTTTAAATTGTGTGTGTCTTCCTGACTCAATCTTGGCACATCGTATGACTTAAGAAATTTATTGATATCTTCACTATCTTCTATTTCATTTGAATATAGGGTTTCAAAATACTTTCTAATTATCTTCTGTATTTCTGTAGTGTCTGTTGTGATATTGCCTTTTTCATGCCGTATGTTAGTAATTTGAGTTCTCATTCTTCTTCTCTTTGTTAGCATGGCTAAGGGCCTGTCGATCTTATTTATGTTTTCAAAGAACCAACTTTTAGTTTTATCAATTTTTTCAATGTTTTTTTTTGTTTCAATTTCGTTGATTTCTGCTCTAATTTTAATTATTTCTTGTCTTCTACTACATTTGGTGTTGTTTTTCTTTTCTTTTTCTAGGTTTTTGAGGTGTAGTGTGAGTTCATTTATTTTATTTTATTTTATTTTTTTGAGGAAAGAACTCCAAGAAATGAATTTCCCTCTTAAAACTGCTTTCATTGTGTCCCATAGATTCCAGTATGTTGTGTCTGTATTGTCATTTGTCTATAAGAATTTTTTATATCCTCCTCTATGTCTTCTGTAACCCATTGATCATTCAGTAGAATATTGTTCATTTTTCCATATGATGTAGGATTTTTCCTTCCTTCTTTTATCATTTATTTCCAGTTTCATTCCAATATGATCAGATATGGTGCATGGTATTATCTCCACGCCTTTATATTTACTAAGGGTTGCCCTATGGCATAATATATGAACTATCTTTGAGTAGGATCCTTGTGCTGCTGAGAAGAACGTGTATCCACTTGAGGATGGTTGATATATTCTATATATGTTGGTTAAGCCTAGGTTATTTATTGTGCTGTTGAATTCCATAGTTTCTTTATTCAGTTTTTGTCTAGAGGATCTTTCTAATGGCGAGATCAGTGTGTTGAAGTCACCCGTAGATATTGTGTTGTAGTCTATTTGACTCTTGAACTTGAGGAGAGTTTGTTTCATGAGCGTTGCAGCTCAATTGTTTGGTGAATACAAATTGATAATTGTTATGTCTTGTTGGTGGATGGTTCCTTTTAACAGTACATTGTGTCCTTCGTTATCCCTTTTTATTAACGTAGGTTTGAAATTGATTTTATTTGATATGAGTATGGCTACTCCTGCTTGCTTCCGAGGGCCATGTGAGTGGTATGATTTATCCCAACCTTTTACTTTCAGCCTGTGTATGTCTTTACCTATCATATGAGTCTCCTGAAGGCAGCAGACTGTAGGATTTGTTTTTTTGATTCAGGTTACTAACCTATGTCTCTTGATTGGTGAGTTTATGCCATTAACATTTAAGGTTACAATTGAAATATGATTTTTACTTTCATTCATGTTTATTTATTTATTTATTTTTAGTTTGACTAGTTTTTACTTTTTGGTTATTTTCCTCCCCCTTTACTGAGATACCTCCCACTGTTAGTTTGGGGCACTATTTTTCAATTCCTCTTCTTCTAGTATTTTGCTCAAATGCTTTGCAGTGCTGGTGTTCTTTCTGCAAATTCTTTTAGCTTTTGTTTATCGTGAAAGACACTAATTTCATTGTCAAATCCCAAACTTAATTTTGATGGATACAGTACTCTTGGTTGGAATCCATTATTTTTCAGCGTTTGAAATACATTGTTCCAGGATCTACTCGCTTTCAAAGTTTGTGATGAAAAATCAGTCGTTAACCTAATTGGTTTACCCCAGAATGTAATCTGCCTCATTTCTCTTTTTGCTTTTAATATTCTCTCCTTGTTCTGTATGTTAGCTATCTTGATAATTCTATGTCTTGGAGTTGGTCTATTATGGTTTTGAATATTTGAGGTCATGTAGGCTTCAAGGATTTGGCAATCCATTCCATCTTTTATCTCTGGGAAGTTTTCTAGAATTATTTCATTTAATATGTTGTCCATTCCTTTGGTTTGAATCTCTATGCCTTCTTCTATCCTGATGACTCTCAAATTTGTTTTTTTATGACATCCCATATCTCTTAAATAGATTGCTCATGGGATATAAGCATCTTTTCTGTGTTGACTATATTCTTTTCAAGTTGATAAACTTTGTCTTCATTATCTGATCTTCTGACTTCTACTTAATCTAGTCTATTTACAATATTCTCGTTTGAGTTTTTAATGTGGTTTATATTTTTCTGCATTCCTAGGATTACTGTTTGATTTTTTTAAGAACTCTGTCTTTTGGTAAAGCTCGTTCTTTGCCATTTGAATTTGTTTGTTTAATTCATTTTCAAAATATTCTTTTATTGCTTGGACTTGCTGCCTCATGTCTTCTCTAATATTTCTTTCCATCTGAGTTAGGGATGCATTGAGTTTTTTCCCTATCCCTGTTTCTGATGATTCTAGGTCCTCCTGTAGAATTAAGTTGTCCGGCATTATTTGTACACCTTTTTCCCTTGTTTTTTCATGAAGTTCACATTACTTTCCAGCTCTGTTTGATTGCTGTGTTTCTGCTCTCTTCTATATATTTGTTTTGGTTTTATATATCTCTATTGTAGCTCCTTTATGTTGGTAGACTGTGCATGCTAAAGTGGATTCCACTGGGAAGGAATTCCGACGGCCGAGTTCCAGTGATGTCACCTCTCTGCTATGGTGGGCCCCAGGCTCTTTGCCCTGGTGTTCGCATGGGGGTGTGGGACTGTACTGTATCTGTTTGTTTTCAGCTCCTGGTCGCGGGTGCTGTAGGCGGTCACAAGCTGTCCAGTCACGCAGTCAGCGGGTGGGCTGTCACCGGCGGTTGTGCAATCTGTAGCCACCCATTAGGGAGGGCATATGGCAGGTGATTGGTCGCTGGTGGGCAGGCGGTCTCCAGCCCTCCAGTCGCACCTGCAGCGGGCCGGCTGTTGCCGGCGGGCGAGCGTTCTCCAGGCGCCCAGTCACGCGGGCCTGGCCTCTAGTCCCCTGGTTTCCCCTGCTAGTCCTGGTTTCTCCTGCTACACCAGTTTTCCCCTGAGTAATGCCCTCGGCAGCTCAAACTGTACTCTGGCCTGCCGTTTCTTGGGTGTGGATTGTGTCTACTGGGAACCCCAGGACTCTATTGTTTTTTTTTTTTCCGTTTGCCCCTTCCTCATCGCTGGCTAGACAGATTTTGTTTTCACCACTGATGGGAGGGGGAGTTGAAGGTCAGGTGCCTCTAGTTCCCCCCCCCCATCTTTATTCAGGCTCTCTCTGATAATCCCTCCCCTGGAAAGCTTAGGAAAGATTTTATGCAAATATCCTACTGTATGGGAGATGAACGGAAAACACACAACTGTTTTATTGTTGCAATCTGTCGGAGAGTGGCGGTGGTTACTTCAGCTCTCCAAGATGGTTGCCGTTGGTTTCCTTGGTGGAGTTTCCGTTGTGGGGGATAGAACTGTAGCACTTCCTTCCCTGACTGAAATCCCGAACTCCGCCTGGGGTTCAGTGGGGGGTCAGCCGGAAGGATTCCACAGAATCTGCAGCAACGTTTCTCCCTGGATGCTAATCGCTTCTCGGTGGTGACCCGACGTCTGTAGCCACGGGGCGGGCCGCACGGATCAGTAAGCCCAGATCTCCAGTTGCATATTTGGCTCGCGTTTGAGACTCAATTACCGGACCTCATTGGTGGAAATCATTCTTTTAGGTTTCGGTGCACACCCATTTTTCTGTAAGATCCTAACAAGATAGTCTTTTGTCATTCTAACTCGTTATTCACCTGCAATGTGGCGTGGTACACTGGGTGTGATGCACTCTATTCGCGGCCAACTTGCAATGTCGAAATATTAGGTTTTGTATGCACCATTTACCGAAGATAGTTTTCAGTACTAGGCAACCAATATGTATTTCAGGTTGATGAATATTTCTGAGAATTATCTTTTGAAAAGTTGATTATAAATCCACATTCATGATATGAATGAATTTGGGGAGTGCACAGTAAGGCACATATATTTCATATTTTGAGAAATCTTGAGAGTATATATATATATATATATATATATATATATATATATATATACACAGAGAGACATTACAATGTAGCATTATGTATGCCAACCGAAATTTATCGTGAAATACATATCATCCAGAGATCCAAAAATATTAATTTTACTGAACATGGATTTATGTATAATGTTGTTCAAATAGGAGGCTCAGCCATAGGTTGAATTTTCAGTTTCAACAGCATTTAGGAGGAGTGATATCTTCTCACAATTTGTATCTGCCAAGTCAGCCACCTCACAAAAATGTACGTGTGATACTAGGTAGGATTCTATATATGCATATAAAAATACATTTGCTGACTAGGCTACAGAGAAAGGGAGACATAAATTCACATGTTTGTTAACTTTAAAAACACATGGAGAACTATTTCAACAAAAAAATTGACTAGATTTATAACTCCTACCCTATATAATGCAAAAGGCAAGTCCAAGAATACCAAACATGCCTCCTCTTAACTGCTTGTATTTCTATTCTGATTGGGTTATTATTTTCCATGATATTACGATTAGTAGTCAGAGTCTAGTAGGGTGGGGGTTAGTGTTAGGGATTCAGTATTTCAAATGGAAAATTGGAAAATGAATCCAATGTGTATGCAAATATGTGCTACACAAAAATGTTCCCACTCTCATCAAGAACTATGGCTTGACATTACTTTTGCTCCAAGTAAGACACAATTAGAGGAGAAGTGTTAGAAAATCTGTGAATACATATCTGGAATGGAATATGCTAAGTAGTTCACAACACTGGAGGTGGTAGAGGAGTTCCCAAAAGTAAGGGATAGGGTAAACACTCCACAAACATGGAGCTCTGCTGGCCTAAAGACTTCTTGAAGAACTGCCTCTGAGGTTGGGCACCTGAAAAATATGTTGTTTTCTGGAGCTTTAGCTTCATTTGAAGTGAGACCATCAAAGCTGGGTCTACATCAATGTGACCTGGAGGACATGGTTTCTTATTTTCCAGTGAAGATGAGGCAGCAGTGCTGAATTTGCTCTTTGTAGGTAAACTGTGACCACTGGGGACTAAGTGTCTCCCCATGTGGAGTGTGAAGCCATTTGGTCATCCTCCAAATTTCATGGTGTTTCTTGCTGCTGCACTGGGAGTTTGCTATTTGATTCAAAAATGCAAGGAGTTCTAGTGGGTCACAGTGGTGGAGGGAGTTCTGTCACATGTGGTGGGTCAGTTTCTGCAGGAGAATGCACCAAACATACTTCTAGCCCACATATATTGCCCCATTGACCATAGCAACTTGATTCTGAACATTGCCCTGAAATCTCTCAGTATTACAAGATGCCTTTATATAGAAGGGACTGCTTGCTGCACCATGTCAGTCACAAGCCATTTGGAAGCCAATGGAAGATCCACAGGCCCCACCACAGATGTTTTATCACACACCTGACCACCACTGCTCTAGGCCCACTACTCAGCAGGCTCCAACTTATTGGCATCTCTGTTCTACACGATTTTCATGAAACCGAGTCAATCAAAGCACTGTCTGGTATACTCATGATCAGCAACAGGACATCCAAAGGTCCTCCATTGCCACCTGGTCATGGGAATTTCAAAAATTTTACGGTATTTTTGTAGCCATTTTTCAATGATGATGTTGGAGGCACTGTGGGTTAAAATTCACTCCAGAACCATTAAATGTAGAGGAAGCACATTTCAATGAAAGCTTTGGAGAATTCTCACAGGCAAGGCTTCTCAAAAAGTGGCCAAATGGTCACATGAAGCCAGTCCCATTGAGGTCTACAATGAGGTCCATGTGTGTTTCGACTCTCAAATATGGCTGACAAGTCTTTCAGAATAAAATCACGTGATATCTTGGCTGTGATTCCCAGTGCTCTGTTGAAAGCCACCCTGCACATAGATCTCAGTTTTCAAGGGGGACTCTCATGCATGGCCTCCGAAAATCCCAACACAATTCATGGCAATAATTCTCTGAGTTCAGTTCCGGAACTCAGTCTCTAAGGGGAATCACACCAGAGTTCATGTAAAGGTGGACCCAGTCATCTCTTCCAAACACCAAACAAATGGCCACAATTAAAACCAAAACACTCCCACATGGCCCTCATGATCTTTCATATAGACACTCATCATAACCTCTGGCTTGATGTTTCCATGAGGGGCGAAACCCAAGACAGTCTCCAAAATAATCTCCCTTGCCCCTTAATGGCCTAAAATCAGGGTTGCCTGGACACACTTCCTGTGAACTAGGAGTGATCAAATAGGCCTGCTGTTAATACTTCTCTGCTTCTCCAATTTGAGGCCTACTGACTGTGGGGTTTATTTTTTTATGTGAATTGGAGTCATTATAAAACCCAAGCACATATCAGCTAGCTTCTGCAGGGCTTTGAAGAAATCATTTGACCCAAAGGATCCCTATTCTCACTTGATGGAGGTCAGGAACCTAAAAGAGGAAGGGGAGAGACTTCATCCACAATGACTGCTCTTTTGGCCATTTTGGTTTTGAATGCACACATGGGATCATTCTTAAGATACATCAGGTGGTGAGAATCTAAGCCATTGCCTCAAACAGGGCCAAGAGGCTGATTCAGACACATCCCTTTTCAAAGCAGTTAAGCAAAGAGCCACAGGTGATGCCCATTCATTTACATTTGAAACCTGTTTTCTTCAGGCTTCACAAAGGGGTGGCCTGAAACAAAGACCTTCCTGACATTCAGGGCAACAGAACAATAGGTAAGCAAAGCAGGGTTTCTCCACTGAGACTTTATTGGTCACACTGATATCTGAGTTTTCTGATGCTCGCCATTCCCTTCAGCTATCCAGTACATGGCCATGTAACAGGGTTTGGAAATGGTACATATATTGGACACAAAACCATGAGCCTATTCTGTAGAGTGGCCAGAATTCAGGAAGAACGCACGAACTTTGGAAGATAGCGCGTGTTGCCCATCGATAAGGCAAGCCAAAATCCATTCATCAATTTGGGAGAATAAATGATGGGAAGCTTTCTACTAGACAGGACACATCAATTGATGCATTATCTTTTCTAATGTCTATAACCATGGAAACAGTGGGATACACAGACATAGAAACACTCGCCTTGTCAAATGACTTACTAGAAACAGTTCACTCAAAACCAAACAAAGCGCCTTTTCTATCTATTCTCAGAACATGAGGCAAATCCACAAACACACAGCGACACCCACAGAGGCACCTCCTTCCCCAAAGTAGGTCTGTGACTATCCAGAGTGTCCTCTGACTGGTGGGCCATAGTATGTTCCCCCGAAATGGCCTGTTCTGTCTCAGATCTGGTCTCTTTAACCAACTCTGTGAAGATGTCAGGAGCCACTGGTGAACCACTATCTGCTTTCTCAGGAAAGGCCCCTCTTTAGAGCTTTTCTGGCTTTTGGCCATTCTCATATCAGTAGGTACCAAGAAAGACTGACTCTGTCCTTGGTATATCCAAACAAGTGAGACCACTGGGACTGGGACTGGGACAGGCTCTGGGTGCCTGTCTTCCCGCATCCCAAGTTCTTAGAGTTCCATCACCAAGGAAGTGAGGTGAGGTCACTTCCTTCAGGAACTGAATGAGGTCACTGCCTTAGCAACAACTTTGTCCTAACAGTTGCTTCCAAGGGTCCCATGAGATGGAGGCTGCCCCTACGTCCTGTGACACTTTCACAAGTTAGAATGTATATCAACCATAGGCACCCGGGACCAGCTCTCCAAACAGGACTGTTTGAGTCCATATTCTAATGGGTGGCACTAGAGCAGATTATGCTTAGTGAATCTAGCCAATCCCTAAAAAACAAATACCAAATGTCTTCTTTGATATAATGAGAGCAACTAAGAATAGAGCAGGGAGGAAGAGCAGGAAGAAAAGATTAACATTAAACAGAGACATGAGGTGGGAGGGAAAGAGAGAGAAAAGGGGAATTGCATGGAAATGGAGGGAGACCCTCATTGTTATACTAAATTACATATTAGAGGTTGTGAATGGAATGGGAAAATAAACAAGGTGAGAAATGAATTACAGTAGATGGGGTGGACAGAGAAGATGGGAGGGGAGGGGAGGGGGGATAGTAGAGGATAGGAACGGTAGCAGAATACAACAATTACTAGTATGGAATTATGTAAAAATGTGGATGTGTAACCGATGTGATTCTTCAATCTGTATCTGGGGTAAAAATGGGAGTTCATAAATCACTTGAAGCTAATGTATGCTAATGTATGAATATGTTATGTCAAAAGATTTGTAAGGTTTTGAACAACCAATAATAAAAAAAAGAACAGAGAGGCTGATTCAGTAACAACCTTTCATCCTGACCACGTTGTTTGCCATAGAAGTTGACTTTTGCTCTCTCAGGTCCTTCAGTGGTGCCTATATCTTCTCCAGGGATCACTTCTGCATGAAACTTTGAGTTTTTCCACAGGTGGAAGATTCCCTACATTCCTCTATTTTAGGACCAACACTGTCCCTGCTCTTCTGTAAAGTTAGATTGAGGGAACAGTGTATCGTTTCGCTTAATAACAGGTTTGATTTGGGTTAGGAATCATTCTGCTTGATGAATATTGGTATTGGGAACCTGTGATATTTATAAGAATATATAGGTGAAATATAAGTATGAAAACAGAAATCTAGGTAAGATTGGAATCCCACAAGGGCATTGCGCTCTTGATTGGGATACTTAGCTTTGATACATGTTCTGCATAGATGTTTCAGATAAATCAATAATCAATGGCATAGGACCTTGTACCTTGGATGATTGAATGTAGAAGTGAGTATCCACTCAAACTGGGATAGTCGGTAGGATTAGGAAGATATTCTGTAGGTTTCAGAAGAAGAGTGAGTACAGGAATTGTAACAAAAGTTCTTTAGCAATAGGGTATCACATAGACAGTGAATGTAAATGTCAGCACATGTGAAGTGTTAGTCAAAATTGTGAACTGGTGAAAATATTTAGGAAAGCAGACATCAATAGAGACATTAGGAAATCAGGGAAAGTATAAAGTGAGTGATAGGATTAGACATTTGCAACAGGGCTGAGGTTGAATATATAGTCTTAGGAAGAAACAAATATGTTGTCATAAATAGGATTGACATTTGAGAGCATTAGGCAACCTGGACATGAATGTTTTTAGTAATCCATGCTCACTTTCCATTTAGGCTTTGGTACAATCATAAGTGTGACCTCTGCTTTTTTTGTAGAGAATATTACTGTGATAAATGCATACGTAGATCAGGTGACATGAGTATTTCTTCCACCATTTCTGGGAGCAACATTTTGAAGACGAATAAATTAGTATTGGGGTTACAAATAGATGTACCCTGTGTCTACGAATGTAGAGATAATGCATGAATAGACCATACTGTGAATAAATAATATAATTGGTTCCAACTTTAAATAAAGGATTGAATTGATATCTGAATATATACAGAAAATCTTATATTGATATACAATTATTCATTCCAACCAGTAATACATCTAATGGTAATATTAGGGTTATGTTTTATCATGAAGAGTGTGTGAGTTTTGCTTCAAAATGATTATGGAAATCAAAAATAATGTGTTTGAAATGAAGTCTCATGAAAAGACCAGTCAAGAAACCTGGAGGAATACATGTGTTCTGAATCAGTAAATGATTGAAAGTGAATCAAATGCCTATAAATCTGTGAACTTATGGATGAAATATATGTCCTATGATGTTCGTAAACTGTAGAAATTCTATTGTACCAGTGTTGAATAAAATGAACTTCAAAATACACATCATGTCCCATAGGAATCTACTTGCATTGATGTTAAACAGGGTCAGTTAATGTAGAAATATTAGGATTGTATGCACCATTCACTGAAGTTAGTTTTCAGTAATAGGAAACAAATATGTATTTCAGGTGGATGAATATTTCTGAGAATAATCTTGTGAAATGTTGATTATAAATCCACATACATGAACATGAATGAATTTAGGTAGTGTATATAAGACACATATATTTATGAACATGAATGAATTTAGGTAGTGTATATAAGACACATATATTTTATATTTGGAAAAATTTGGAGAGTATATATATATATATATATATATATATATATATATATATTAAAAACACACACAGACAATAAAATGTAGCAATATATATGCTAATCGAAATTCTTCATGAAATGTACATCAGCCACAGATGCAAAAATATTTATTTTACCGAACATCGATTTATGTATAATGTTGTTCTACTAGGAGGCTCACCCATAGGTTGAATTTTCAGTTCCAACAGAGTTTAGGAGGAGTGATCTCTTCTCACAATTTGTATTTGCCAAGTCAGACACCTCAGAAGAATATACGTGTGATACCAGGTAAGATTCTATATGTGCATATAAAAATACATGTGCTTAATTGGCTACAGAGAAAGGGAGACAGGTATTCACATATTTGTTAACTTTAAAAACATGTGGAGAACTATTTCAGTTAAAAATTAGCTAGATTTATAACACCTACCCTATATCATTCAAACGGCAAGTCCAACTATACACCATGCCTCCTCTGTACTGCTTGTATTTCCATTCTGTTTGGATTATTTTTCTACATCATATTAGGATTAGTAGTCAGAGTCTAGTAGGTTATGGTTTAGTGTCAGGTGTCCGGGCCGGCTGGACACTTCAACGTGGGCGTTGAACCTTGTTGGGGAGGAATGAAGGGACAAGAGTGATGAGAGAAGACAGCAAGACAACAGTTCTGATCATGCTGAAAACTTTTATAGTTCTCACAGTGTATTTATATGCTGCGGATGAGAAAGCTCTCTTATCGGCAGTTGCTGGATGTCTTCACAGGGTGAGATAACCTCAGGATATTTTAGGAAGACGGATAGCCGTAGGATGTCTCAGGGTGATAGATGGCTGCGGGATGTCTCCCAGGCAGGAAATCTCGCAGGGGTCTACTTCTTGTAAGTGTCAGGCTATTCTTTGAAGGAGAACTTCCTTCTAGCCCCTGACATCTTCCCCCTTTCTTATATAAAATATTTGACCATACCTTACAGGCCAATGTTTTAGGGGGTTATAGAGGCTCTGTTTCTCTAACAGGCCTTAGAATATCTCCTGATCTGATCGAGCATGTTTACTAGGAGATTTCGTGGTGGCCTAGGCATGTTTTTTAAGGAGACGGCTTTGAGGGGGAAGCATGCCAACTGCCATGCACCAGAGCGTGTCACTCAGAAGACTTGGGTTTTGGGAACCATGGATCCATCCTCCTGCAGTCCTTCCTGCACCCTCTGTTATTATGGCCTAACGTCCTCACTCCATGGGTGCGTCCTCCCCCAAACAGAGGGGCCCATGGAGGACGAACCCTTATGGCAAGGGCAGAAGATGGTTGGTCAGAGCTGTTACTTAGAGTTTTATATAAGAAAGCGAGATCTGTGGGTATGTAACCTTAAGAAATAAGCTTGTGAGGAGGGTAGAACATCCTTTTAAATGTTGGCAGCACGGTCTTCCATATCCAGGCGATGATAATGGACCTGTAGGGGCTTAGAGGCCAAAATATTAATCTGTTCTTTAATAAATTGTAACAGCCTGTTTATAATGCAGGGTCCTAGGGACACCATTAAAAGTAAACCCAACAAAGGGCCTAATAGGGGAAGAAGATAGGGCAGAAATCCATTAAGCCCAGTCCAGAGGGGATTTTCAAATATTTCCCTTCGTCTCTTTTCTAGATCTTCTTGAAGCTGCTTAATTTTAGTGCATACTATGCCAGAATTATTGGCATAAATGCAGCATCGTTCCCCTAAGGCCAAGCAAATACCTCCCTGGTTAGCTGTCAGCAAATTTAAGCCTCGTCTTTTTTGAAGGAACACTTCTGCCAGGGAGTCTATTTGGTCCTGCAAATCTTTAATGGTTCATGATAGAGTTTTTATCAGTTGTTACTGATAGAGTTTATAATTTGTTGAGACAGGCGATGGTAAGAGTGAATAGACGTGCCTAAGCCAGTGTACCTGTGCCCACAGGAACTGTTATTCCAAGGCTGGCAGATTGTTGGCTGCATCTGAAAAAGAAGAAATTTTGTCCTCATGAGGAGTGCCTCTGTCCCTGTTTTGAGGTAAGTCATTAACCTGTTTAACCAGGAGTTCTGGTAACCATCTTGGGGCTGTTTGATCTTGGTCCAAAACATAAGCTGAGCCTCCTCCCCAGATGAGGACAGGATCTGGGCCTTTTTATTTATTTGTAAGGGGATTGTGTCACATAACAGGTGGGCGAACAGAATTGGATGAGGGATGGCAGTGTCTGTCTGCTGCCGAATGGCCTTCATTGTCTAGGGTAAGAAAAATAAGGGCAAATAATGCATTGTTAAGGCGATGCCTGGGTGTGGTAAATACAAGGGAGGAAGCCTTAAGGAGGGTTAGCCAAGTTTTTAAGGTAAGGTGGGCAAGTTCCACAATGCCTTGGCCCTGAGGGTTGTATGGAATTCCAGGAGTATGACAAATTTGCAAGGTAGCACAAAACTGTTTAAACTTGGCAATGGTATATGTAGGATAAATATCTGTTTTAATATGTATTGGTTTACCCATAACAGAAAAGGCTGAAACAAGATGAGAAAGGACATCTTTGGTAGCCTCTCCAGAATGTGGTGATGCAAAAATAAAGCCGCTGAAGGTATCTACAGAAATGTGTATATATATTTGGCTATTAAAAATTCAAGAAAATGAGTAACATCCATTTGCCAAAACTGATCGGGCAGTAATCCTCGGGGGTTAACTCCCAAGTGTTGAATGGGGAGGGAGACAGCGCAACTAGGGCATGCTTTTACTATTTCTCATGCCTGTTGCCTGGTAATTTTACAAAGTAATCAAAGGCTCTGGAAATTTAAATGGTGTAGATTGTGTAACTCCGTGGCCTTTTGAATGGAGCCAACAAAAATTGGAAAGATGGAACGAGTTGCTGCATCAGCTTGGGCATTACCTTGAATTAGAGGGCTGGAAAGATCAGAGTGTGCCCTTATGTGTCCTAAGAAAAATGGGTGTTGTCTGACCTGAATTAGCTGCTGAAGCTGGTGAAACAGAAAGGCCGCATTGTTAGAAGCCTTAATGGGGGGTGAAATCACCAGCAGGTGCACAGAATGAGCAATGTAGCCACTGTCTTTATAAATATTAACAGGATTATAAAAAATGTTATAAAAACTTGTGTTATGTCAAACAATTCCACAAACTGTGGTGACTGATAGACAGTATCAAAGGTGGTAGGCTGGTTATTGACAACAAAGACCGCTCGGCCATTACAGGAACCGTCTGTAAAGACAGTAAGGGCTTGAGGAATGGGAGCATTTTGAGTAATTTCAGGAAAAGTAAATGGATGTAACTGGACAAAATGTAAAGGGGGGTCATTGGGGAGGTGGTGATCAATTGTTCCCAAAAGCCTGATAGGGAAATACCTCATTCATCCCTTGTCTCTAGTAAAAATTTGGTTTGGTCCTTAGTATATGGAATAAAAATATTATCAGGGTCTTTGCCAAAATGTTGTAGAGAAATCAAATGACCTTTAAAAATAATAGAAGCTACCAGAGCAAGATAAACAGTAATAACCTTCGAGTATGTGGTGGGTAAATGGACCCAAAACAAGGGGCAGTCTTTATTTTTAAAATGTGGATCTCGCTGCCAAAATATTCCTGTGGGTGTATGAGGAGTGTGTAAAATAACCAGAACCAGAGGAAGGTTATAAGAAATTTGCGTAACAAATTGTTGGGCAATGGCTTCTGTGACTTGGTTTAATGCCTGTCATGCCTTGGGAGTAAGATTTTGAGGGGAGGAGGGGTGGGAATTACCTCTCAAAATATCATTAAGGGTCAAAAGTACACAAGTGCATAATTTTAAATATGTTATTAGCCATTGAATATGCCTCAGTAATTTCTGAAAATCTTTAAGGGTGTGAAGATGGTCCACACGTAGTTGTATTTTAGAAATTTTTATCTGATTTCTGTAGAATTTTAAGGCCCAAACTTTTATAAGAGTCCTGTGTTTGAACCTTATTAGGAGCTATCTGTAGTCCCAAGGTAGTGAGGATTTTGTAAAAGTCCAAGTAACAATTATTAAGATCATGGGTATTAGGTGCAGCAATTAACAAATCATCCATATAATGTAAAATATAAATTTGTGGCCCTCGCTCTCTCACAGGGTCTACTTCTTGAGCAATGTATTTTTGGCAAAGAGTAGGGATGTTGGCCATACCTTGGGGAAGAACCTTCCATTGAAGTCTCTGCATAGGGCCCTGAATATTAATGCAAGAAAGACTAAAGGCAAAATAGGGTCTATCCACAGGATGCAAAGGAATGGTAAAAAAGCAATCTTTTAAGTCCATAACCATTTTACAATAGTTTTTGGAAATAGCCACTGGTGTGGGAATGTCTGGCTGCAGTGCTCCCATCGGGAGTATAACTTTATTACTGGCACACAAATCTTGTAAAAGGCGCCACTTGCCTGATTTTTTCTTGATAACAAAAATAGGAGTGTACGATGGTGAGGTTGAGGGCTCTACATGGCGGGCTGCCAGCTGTTCCTTCACTAACATGGAGGCAGCCTCCAAATTTTCTTGGGTAAGGGGCCACTGATCCACCCACACAAGAGTCTGAGTCTCCCAAATAATTTTATCTCCATGGGAACAGGAGGGTCAGGAACAGACACTAAAAATCCAAATATCCAAGTCCATATGTATTTTTTTTTATGGGTTGTATAGGCTCCACCAGTCCTTGTCTCAGCCTCCCAAGGCCTGTACCAGGAACAAAATTCATACGGAGCATTTGATGAGTCACCATGGAATTGGGACTGGCAAGAATAACTTCTATTTGACTCAAAATATCTCCAACCCATAGGTAAACAGGGAGGTCAGGAACAAAGAAAGAAGTGACAGTTCCCTTATTACCCTCTTTATCAGTCCAGCTAAGAGCAGTAGAGCTGACCAGAGGATTTTTTGACTTTCCTATCCCTTTAAGGTCAGTCAAGGATGGGGTGAGGGGCCAACCTGATCGCCAGTATTTTTGAAAAATAATTGTCGCATCAGCTCCAGTAACTACAATTGCTTGGTATTCCTTTCCTTCAATAAGTAAGGTAAGGGTGTGTCTAATATGAGAAATAGGATGAACCCAATATACCTCAGAGGAGCCCAAGGAGGCAGTCCCCCACAGTAGGTTTGGGAGGTGGAAATGCCCCTTAATCTAAGGGAAGAAGTATTAATTGTGCAGGACTTTTTCCTCCTGGGATGGCCGCAACTCTATTAATAACTGTGGCCAGTATTTTTATTTCTCCAGTGAAATCATTATCATTAATGCCAGGGAAGACCTGAACACCTTGTAAGGTAGTAGAGGCACTTCCAAGAATAAGGGCAGACGTATGAGATGGAGGGGCACCCATAATTCCAGTTGGTATTATCTGGGGCCCTTGCATTGAGTCTAATATTGTATCAGTGGTGGCACAGAGGTCCAATCCTGCACTGCCTGGAGTGGGTAGTTGGAGGGAGCCAATTGTGGAGAAGGATTTTGAGGTAGGTTGGGAGTTTGGGAGGGAACAAACCTCATTGCCCCAGGGAGTTTCCTGAGAAGTAGGAAGAAATAGGCTGTCTGAGGGCATTTGTCATTGATCTACACTCACTGGCCCAGTGATGACCTTTACCATATCAAGGACAAAGTGTAGCTGGGGTCGGTTTAGCTCCAGTTTGAGGAGACACTATTCTTACTCTTTGTTTGCCTGTCGGACACCTGCATGCAAAATGGCCTGGTTGTTTACAAGTAAAGCAAGTACTTGAGCCAGTATTGTAAAAGGCCTTGGTAAATGCGGCACTAATTTGAGACCCATGGCATGGGCTGCACCCACGCCTGCACAGATTCTAATAAAGTCAGAAAGTTTCCCTTTATCCTTATGATGTCGAAGAACATCCTGACATGCCGGGTTGACATTTTCAAAGGCAAGATGTTTTACAAAGGTGCTTTCGCTTTCGCTTGGTCCAAGCAAGCATTCCACAGCTAGGTAAAGCCGGGGAACAAAGTCGCTATAAGGCTCGTCGGGCCCTTGTCGAGTTCTTGCCAGGGAAGTGATAGCCGAGGCCCTTTCAGGGAGGAGTCTCCAAGCAACTAAGCCAGCCATCTAAATCTGCACAAAAAGTCCAGCAGGGAAACGTGCCCGTTTAGTTTTAGTGTCAAAAGTTGCATTGCCCACTAGCTTAACATAAGTCCAGGATTTAGAGGAGGCCTTTGTTAACTTTTTTTGAGTAGTTTCTGACAGGGCTCTTTGAAATCTGCATTCCATAGCAGGAAGTCTCCGGCACTGAGGGCAGCTAGGTCTAAAAATTTCCAATCATTGGGAGTAAGAAATTGTGTGCTGCAGCTTTCTAATAAAGCCAACGTATAGGGCACAGTGGGGCCATAGTGAGCACAAGCCTTTTTAAGTTTTTCAAGAAAATGGAGGCTAAATTTTTTGTAGACACTCTGGGTTCCTTCCTGCCTAGGGGTGAACTTCTCATCCTCTAAGTCCTGATCTCCTTGATCCATTTCCCCCGCTTCCTCCTCTTTTTCCTCTTCTAAGTCTTTGACCTCAGCCTGGGGAGGCTTATCTATCTGACTGGTGGTGACTGGAAGGCGAGCACAGGCGGATGGAGCGGCTTCGCCTTTGTATTAGACCACTGTGGGCCAGCTTGTGTTGACTCCATTCCTAAGGCTAATGAAGAGAGCTCAGAGTCAAGGGATCTTTATTCTTTTAAAAATTGGATCTGTTCCCGTCCATGTTGGAGAGACTCTCTCAAGGGAGCCAGGTTAGGCAAGGGAAGTGGGGAAAAAATATCTGGGGGGACATTTGGCCCCTGAAGGGCCAGAGCACAAAAGGCAGGAGGGATATAGGAGGGAGGGGAATGTGTAAGTCCTATAGTCTGTGGCAGGGTCCTGAGAGGTGGAGATTCTTCTGAATGGTAGCGAGCTGCTTCCTTCTCCAAGGTAGCCTCCTCCCCAGGGTTCAATGTTTCTCCGGGATTTAAAACTGCATAAAGGCGGTTGAAAACCATTGGAGCCTTATTCATTAGGGTGGGATTTTGAGGAAGATCAGGAAGGTCCCAGGGTCCTGGGGAGACTAAGAAGGGTCTATGTCTATACTAACTGATGGGCATGCCGAGAAGGGACGAGAGGTCTTTTGCATAGTCTCTTCCCCAATCCTGACAAGTATTAAGGTACCATTGTCAAAGGGTGAACTTTTAAGAATTTCACTAATTTATTTCCAGAAAGAAAAGGTAGGAACAGGCACTTTTTCTGGGCCAAAGGATTCATAATAATCTTTTAAAATGTCTCCTACTCTAAGCCATCTTTTACCATCAATGGTACCTTCAAGGGGAAACCATGGAAAAAATTCTTCGATGTATGAAAAGAAAAATATTAAGTCATTTTTCTTAACACGTGCCCTCCATGTATTTAAGGATTCCTTGTGGCCTGACAAAAACAAATCATGTGACGAAACTGCTTGTCCCATGGTGGGTCACTCACTGTGCGTCATCCCCACTCTCCTCCTGGATCTGTCTCTCAGTGGTGTCTGCTGAGGCAATCGCGAGCTCCACTTGTCCAAATCTTCCAGGAGGACAGGGTTCCCCCTCAGTCAAAGGCTCGAGCCCCAGTCGTTGGGCTCCAGTTGTCCTGGCCTGCAGGACACATCAACGTGGGTAGCAAACCTAGATGGGGAGGAATGAAGGGACAAGAGACACGAGAGATGACAGCAAGACAAAAGTTCTGATCAAGCTGCAAACTTTTATTGTTCACACAGAGGAATTTATATGCTGGAGATTTGAAAGCTCTCTTATCAGCAGTTCCTGGATGTCTTCACAAGGTGAGATAACCTCAGGATATTTCAGGAAGACAGATGGCCACAGGATGTCTCAGGAACACAGATGACTACAGGATGTCTCCCAGACAGGATGTCTCCCTGGGGGCTGTTTCTTGTAAGTGTCAGGCTATTCTTTGAAGGAGAATTCCTTCTACCCCTTACAGTCAGGGATTCAGTATTTCAAATGGAAAATTGGAGAAAGAATCCAATGTGTATGCAAATTTGTGCTACCCAAAAATCTTCCCACTCTCACCCAGAACAATGCCTTGACATTACCTTCACCCCAAGTAAGACAAAATTAGAGGAGAAGAGTTAGAAAATCTGTGAATACACATCAAGAATGGATAATGCTCAGGAGTTCACAACCTTGGAGGTGGTAGAGGAGTTTCCAAATGTAAGGGAGAGGGTAAAACTCCACAAACATGGAGCTCTGCTAGACAAAAGACTTTTTGAGAAACTGCCTCTGAGGTTGGGCACTTGAAATATATGTTGTTGTCAGGAGCTTTAGCTCCCTTTGTAGTGAGACCATCAAGCTGGGTCTGCATGTACGTGACCTGGAGGACATGGTTTCTTATTTTCCAAAGGACATGAGGCAGCAGTGCTGAATTCTCTCTTTGTAGGTAAACTGTTGTCACTGAGTGCTAAGTGTCTTCCAGTTTGGAAGCCATTTGCTCATCCTCCACTTTTTGTTGTGTTTCTTGCAGCTGCACTGGGAGTTTGGTATTTGCTTCATGATATACGAACAGTTCAACTGGGACACAGTACTGGAGGGAGTTCTGTCACATGTGATGGTTAAAGGTCTGCGGGAGAATGCACCAACCAGGCTTCTATCCCACATAGCTTGCCCCCTTCACCATAGCAATCTGATTCTAAACATTGCACTGAAACCTCTCCATATAACAACATACCTTTACATACAAGGGTCTGGGGGCTGCACCATGTCAGTCACAAACCATTTGAAAGCCAATGGCAGATCCACATCACCCAACCACAAATGTTTTAACACACACTTTCACACCACTTCTCTAGGCCGACTACTCAGCAGGGTCCAAATTACTGCCATCTCTGTTCTACACCATTTTCATGAAACCCAATCAAACAGGCACTGTCTGGTATACTCGTGATCATCAATAGAACATCCAAAGATTCTACAGTGCGAAGTGGTCATGGGAATTTCAAAAATTTCATGGTAATTATCAGACATTTTTCAAGGATGAAGTTGGAGGCACTGTGGGTTTCAATTCATTCAGGAACCATTAAATGGAGAGGAAGCTCATTTCATTGAAAATTCTGGAGAATTCTAACAGGCAAGGCTTCCCAAAGACAGGCAAAAAGGTCACATAAAGCCAGGTGTTTGAGGTCTACAATGTGTGGTCCATGTGTGTTTTGACTTGCAACTATGGCTGCCAATTCTTTAAGAATAAAATTATGTGATATTCTTCCTGAGATTCCCAGTGCTCTGTGGAAAGCCACCCTGGGCCTAGATCTCAGTTTCCAAGGGCAACTCTCATGTGTGGCATCCTAAAATCCCAACACAATACATGGCAATACTTCTTTGAGGTCCATTCCAAAACTCAGTCTCTAAGGGGAATCACACCAGTGTTCAAGACCAGGTGGACCCATCATCTTTTCCAACAGCCACAAAAATGACCACAATTAAAACCAAAACACTTCCACATGGCCCTCATCTTCTTTCATATCGACACTCATCATAAACTCAGGCTGTAGTTTTTCATGAGGGGCACAGCCAAGGACAGTATCCAAAATAAGGTCCCTTGCCCACATTTGCCTAAAGTCAATGTGGCTGGGAAACCCTTCTAGTGAACCAGGAGTGATCAAAGAGGCCTGCCCTTAATACTGCTCTGATTCTCCATTTTGAGGCCTAATGAATGTGGGGTTTAGATTCTTTATGTTAATTGGAGTCATGAGAAACCTATGAACGTATGATCTAGTCTCTGCAGGGCTTTGAAGAACTCATTTGACCCAAAGGATCCCTATTCTCATAGATGGACGTCAGGAACCTTACAGAGGAAGGTGAGAGACTTCATCCACAATGACTGCTCTTTTGGCTCTTTTGGTTTTGGATGCAAACGTGGGATGCTTCTTTAGATCCATCAGGTGCTAAGAATCTAAGCCATAGCCTCACACAGGGCCAAGAGGCTGATTCAGACACATCCCTTTCCAAAGCAATTAAGCAAGGAGCCACAGATGATGCCCATTCATTTCCATTTGAAAACTCTTTTCTTCAGGCTTCCCAAAGGGGTGGCCTGAGGCAAAAAACTTCCTGACATTCAGAGCAACAGAACAATAGGTAATTAAAAGTACCAAAGCAGGGTTTCTTCACTGAGACTTGTCAGAAGCCAGTGGTGAGCCACTATCTGTTTTCTCATACAAGCCCCCTCTTCAGAGCTTTCCTGGCATATGGCCATTCTCACATCTGTAGGTACCAAGATAGGCTGACTCTGTCCTTGGTAATTCAAAACTAGTGACACCACTGGGAGTGGGACTGGGACTGGCTCTGTGTGCCTGGCTTCCTGGATGCCAATTTCCATCACAAAGGAAGTGAGGTGAGGTCACTTCCTTCAGGATCTGAATGAGGTCACTGCCTTGGCAACCACTTTGTCCTAACAGTTGCTTCCAAGGGTCCCATGAGATGGAGGCTTCCCCTACTTAATGTGACAATTTCACAAGTTTAAATGGTATATCAACCATTGGCACCCGGGAACAGCTCTCCATACAGGCCTGATTTGGTCCATCTTCTCTACATTAAGAAGAGAGATGCTGATTAAGACACAACCCTACATCCTGACCAGGTTGTTTGCCATGGAAGATGACTTGTGGTCTCTCAGGTCCTTCATAGCTGCCTACATACTCTCCAGGGATACTTTCAGCATGGACCTTTGAAGTTCTCAGCAGGTAGAGGATCCCTACATTTCAGTATTATAAGACCACCTCTGTCCCTGCTCTTCTGTAAAGTAAGATTGAGGGAACACTGTATGTTTAGGGTTAATAACAGGTTCAATTTGGATTAGGAATCATTTTCTGGATGAATAATGGTATTGGCAACCTGCGAAATTTATAAGAATATAGAGGTGAACTGTGTGTATGAAAATAGAAATCCAAGTAAGATTGGAAGCCCAGAAGTGCATTGGGCCCTTGATTGTGATACTGAGCATTGAATTACATTCTGCACAGATGTCTCAGATAAATTGATATACAATGGCATAGGACATTGTTCCTTGGATGATTGAATGTAGAAGCGAACATCCAGTCAAAAAGGGATAGTCAGTAGGAATAGGAAGATAGTAGGTAGGTATAGGAAGAAGGGTGAGTGTATGATTTGGAACAAAATTTCTTTAGCAACAGGGTTTCGGATAGAAAATGAATTTAAATGTCAGCACATGTGAAGAGTCTGTCACAAGGATGAAGTGGGAAAAATATGTAGGTAAGCAGATATCAATAGAGACATTATGAAATCAGGGTTGAGTGTGAATATGCAATCTTAGGAAGAAACAAATATGTAGTCATCAATAGGATTGACATTTGAGAGCATAAGTAATCTTGGACATGGATGATTTTAGTAATCCATGTTAATTTTCCATTTTGGCTTTGGTACAATCATAAATATGAACTTTGAATTTAGTGTCCAGAATATTTCTGTGAATAAATGTATATGTAGATCAGGTGACATGAGTATTTCTTCCACCATTTCTGGGAGCAATATTGACTGACTACTTCTGATTGATAGGTACAGATTCTTTATGTGAATTGGAATCATGAGAAACCCAAGCACCTCTTCAGGGATTGAAGAACTCATATGACCCAAAGGATCCCTATTCTCAATTGATGGAGGTCAGGAATCTAACAGAGGAAGGGAAGATACTTCATCCAAAATGACTGAACTTTTTGCCATTTTGGTTTTGGATGCACACATGGTATCTTTCTTTAGATCCATCAGGTGCTGAGAATCTAAGTCACAGCCTCACACAGGGCCAAGAGGCTGATTCAGACACATCCCTTTCCAAAGAAATTTAGCAAAGAGCCATAGGTGATGCCCATTCATTTCCATTTGAAAACTGTTTTCTTCAGGCTTTACAAAGGGTTAGCCTGAGGTAAAGAACTTCCTGACATTCAGGGCAACAGAAAAATAGGTAAGCAAAAGGCCCAAAGCAGGGTTTCTGCACTGAGACTTTCCTGGTCACACTGTCCCTGCTCTTCTGTAAAGTTAGATTGAGGGAACAGTGTATGGTTAGGGTTAATAACACGTTCGATTTGGGTTAGGAATAATTCTGCAGGATGAATATTCGTACTGGGAATCTGCAATAATTACAAGAATATATAGGTAAAATAAAAGTATGAAAACAGAAATCTAGGCAAGATTTGAAGCTCAGATGGGCATTGGGCCCTTGAGTGGGTTACTTAGCTTTGAATTATGTTCTGCACAGATGTCTCAGATAAATCGATATACAATGACATAGGACCTTGTACCTTGGATGATTGAAAGTTGAAGAGAACATCCAGTCACAAAGGGAAAGTCCGTAGGTTTAGGACGATAGTCTCTAGGTTTAGAAACAACAATGAGTATAGGATTTGGACCAAACGTTCTTTAGCAATTGGTTTTCAATAAGAGAGTGAATGTAAATATCAGCACATGTGAAGAGTCAGACACAATGATGAAATGGGGAAAATATGTAGGAAAGCAGATATCAATAGAGACATTAACAAATCAGGCAATGTATAAAGTGAGGGATAGGATTAGACATTTTCAACAGGGTTGAGTTTGAATATATAATCTTAGAAAGAAACAAATACATAGGATTTATCAATAGGATTTACATTTTAGAGCATTAAGCAACCGGGACATGGATATTTTTAGTAATCCATGCTCACTTTCCTTTTAGGCTTTGCTACAATCATAAGAGTGACTTTTGCTTTCTGTGTCCAGAATATTACTGTGTTAAAATTTATATGTAGATCAGGTGACATGAGCATTTCTTCCACCATTACTGGGAGCAATATTTTGAAGATGTATAAATATTGGGGGAACAAAGTGGAGTACCCTGTGTCAATGGATACAGAAATAATGTATGAATAGACGATACTGTGAATAAATAATATAACTGGTTCCAACTTTAAATAGTGGATTGATTTGATATCTGAAAATATACTGGAAATCTTAAACTGATATTCATACATTCACTACAACCAGGTATACATCTAATGGTAATATTAGGGTTATGGTTTATCATGAAGAGTGTGTGAGTTTTGCTTCAAATATGATTATGAAAATCAAAAATAATGTGTTTGGAAAGAAGTCTCATGACAAGACCAGTCAAGAACACTGGAGGAATATATGTGTTCTGAAGCAGGAGGTGATTGAAATTGAAACAAATGCCTATAAATTTGTGAACTTGTGGATGAAAGATATATCATATGATGTGCATAAACTGAAGAAATAGTTTAAAAAATGAACTGAAAAATGAACCGCAAAATACACATCATGTCCCATAGGAAAATGCTTGCATTGATGTTGAACTTGGTTTTACTGTAGAAATATTAGGATTTGTGTGCACCATTCACTGAAGTTAGTCTTCAGTACTAGGAAACAAATCTGTATTTAAGGTGGATGAATATTTCTGAGAATAATCTTGTGAAAAGTTGATCATAAATCCACATACATAAATATGAATGATTTTAAGGAGTGTATAATAAGATTCATATATTTCATATTTTGAAAAATTTGGAGAGTATATATATATATATATATATATATATATATATATATATACATACATACACACACACACACACACACACACACACAGAGACAGACATTTAAACTAGCAATATATTTGCCAATTGAAATTCATCATGAAATATGTAACATCCACAGGTGCAAAAATATTGATTTCACTGAAAATGGATCTATATATAATGTTGTTCTAATAACAAGCTCACCCATAGGTTGAATTCTCAATTCCAACAGTGTTTAAGAGGAATGATCTCTTCTCATAACTTGTATATGTCTAGTCAGCAACCTCACAAAAATATACGTTTGATAACAGGTAGGATTCTATATGTGCATATAAAAATACATGTGCTGAATAGTCTACAGAGAAAGGAGACACCAATTTGTTGAGAGCCACAGCTTAAGGGGCCCCATCAAACTTCCACTTACCAGCAACATTCCCCTGCGAGATGATTATTGGCTCACAGCGGCCCCAGCAACATCTAGCTGATTGGCTCCTCTGTGGTGATGCACAATGGAGATGCTCATTGAGCTTTTTCCCCGCTCTTTCCGACTGCCAGCTGATGATTGGCTCACAGCAGCCCCAGCAACATCAAGCTGATTGGCTCCTCTGCGATGATGCACATTGGGCAGTTTCCCTGCCCTTTCAGACCACAGAGCTGCTCATTGTGGGACTTTATTGGCTCCACCCACCTGACCCAGCCATATGGCCTCAAGAGCAGGAGGATTGTGGGAGGTGGAGAGGCTTGTGGGTGTGACAGAAACTTTGCAAGGAAGCCAGTGGTGGCAGTTGGGCTCTGAGGGTTTTTCCTAAGGAGCTGTTTTGCTTGGCATGTGTGGTTCTAAAAATAAACTTTGTTTCTTTTGAAAAGTCGCTCTTGAATCGTGCCGAGCCAGACTGCAGCATTTGGTGGCTCGCACGGGGAGCCACTGAGGGTAAGTGATAAGGTAAACTGCTAGCCCCTGAGGGAAGGGCGAGAGGATCGGTAGCCATTTTAAGATTCCTCTTTTGTTTTGCTTCACTTTTGTTGCCTGTCCATGGAGATGAGTGAGATGGATGAAAAACCGCTCACATCTGAGAAAAAAATTATTTACTTCTGAGGAACAGATAGGGAGAAAGGACGGATGCACATGTCAGTAGGATATAAAGGCTATAATGACTTTTTGTTGTTTCCTTTTTATTTTATTCTGTCTCGGTTTTGTTTGGCATCGTCTTGTTGGGTTGTATTATAGTAGAAATACAGGATCAGAAATTAGTAAAAAAAACAAACTGAAAGAGTGTTAAGTAAATTGTTAGAGGAAGGAGGCACCTCAGTAAAGTCAAGAACAGTCAGGGCATACGTTGATACAATACAAAAATGTAGCCCATGGATTTTTAAGGAGTTGTTAAATATACCATAATGGAACCATCATGGTGAAGATTTAAAAGGGGGGAAAAGAACAGCCCAGGGACTCTGACAGTTGGCACATTGCCATTGAGGACGTTTATATCTGGTTTGCTTAGTCCAAAGACTTCAGATCAGACAAAGATAGAGGAACAAAGCTTAGGTCAGAAAAAGCCATCAGGGGCAAAGTTACAAAAGGAGACTGCTACTAACAACTTTCAATAACTAGAGGGCGTAAGTGTCCAACCAACAGCGCCTCCTCTACAGGAGACTGTTACTAACACCTTTCTATCACCAGAGTATGTAAATGTCCAAATAACAAGGCCACCTCCATATGCTGGGAGGCCCCCAAACCCTGCAGTTGATAGTTCGGTTCCTGAGACAGGATCTCAAGTATTAACATGCCCTGTATTTGAGGTAGGAGGGCAGCGAATTCACCATGCTTTAAATTTCAAAATAGTGAAGCAGCTAAAAGGGGCTGTAACAACCTATGGTCCTCAAGTACCCTTCATTGTAAGCTTGGTCGAATCCATTAACAACTTGAATATGATGCCAGTAGATTGGGCTAATATGTGTAAAGCTGTGCTAAATGGAGGTCAATACCTTTTATGGAAGGTTGCCAATGAGGAATTTTGCAAGGAGACGGCTAGGTGAAATGCAGAATCTGGTTATCCTCAGAGAAATCTAGATATGTTGTTAGGAAAGGGACCTCATGAGGACCAGCAGCAACAAATTGCATATGATCCTGGCGTATACGCACAAATTGCTGCAGAGGCGGTTAGGGCATGGAAGACTTTACAAGGACATGGAGGTTTACAAGGTCAATTATCTAAGGTAATACAAGGAGCTAATGAATCTTACACTGAATTTGTAGATAGGCTTATTCAAACAGCTACCAGAGTTTTGGAGAATACAGAACAAGCAATGCCATTAATAAAAAACTGGCTTATGACCAAGCTAATCGTAGGTGCAGAGATATCACTAGACCATGGAAACATGAAGATTTAAACACATATATTAAATTATGTAAAGACATTAATGAATAAGAGGAAGTCATGGCAGCTGCAGTAAAACAGGCTTTAGATGCCAGAAACATCAATGAACAAGGGCAATTTGTGGCAGCTGCATTAAACAGGCTTTAGATGCAAGGCCAGGAACATGCTACAATTGTGAACAAACAGGACATTTTAAAAGGAATTGCTCCATAGGAAGAGGGTTTAACAAAAATAGGTACCAAAGGAGTAGAATACTGGGTATTTGCCCACGATGCCATAGAGGGAGACATTGGGCTAATGAATGCCGTTCTCAAACCACCATAGAGGGTACTTCATTATCAAAAACGAACAAGGACTATCTGTTTATCCATGATATCATGGAGAAAGGCACCGGGCTCCATTGCCAAAAAATGGACAGGGGAGCCCAATGCTCTGGGGCCCAAAACCACAAATATACGGAGCACTGGAGGAACCCAGCAACCCCATCAGTGTAGTGCCCAGGACACATTGTGCATCAGACGCCTCATCAGACAAATCAGAGGGAGCGCAGGGTTAGACATCTGCACCTCCGTCAGATCAGTACTAACTGTAGAGATGGGGGTTCAAATCATTCACACATGGTGAAAGGATCTCTTCTCAAAGGAACAGTAGGCTTATTATTGGGACGCAGCTCTTCTAATCTAAAAGGACTTATGATAAGTCCTTGGGTAATTGATCCCGATTATGAAGGTGAAATAAAATTTATAGCCAGTTCTCCAAAGGACATATCAGTAATTTCACCAGGAGATAGAATTGCACAGTTACTAATAATACTCAGTCTGCATGATAAATTTTCCAGTCGTGCTGTAGAAAGAGGTTCCAAGGGATTAGGCTCCACAGGTGTAGATTTGGTTATGCTTTCTTTAAATTTAGATTCTCGCCCCAGGCTAAAACTAAATATTCAAGGACATGAATTTAATGGGCTACTTGATACAGGTGCAGATGTTAGCATTGTCTCTCATCAAGAATGGCCAAAACATTGGCCATTACAACAATACACTCAAACACTTTGAGACCTAGGAGTGGCAACTAATCCCCATAGAAGTGCAATGGTATTGGATTGGAAGGATCCTGAAGAATGTGAAGGAACTATACAGCCATATGTATTGGATAATCTTCCCATAAATTTATGGGGATGAGATGTCCTAGATCAATTAGATTTGACATTAAAAATAACATCAATCAAAATGTACCCACTATTATGGCTAGAGAAGGTTTTAGGAAAGGAAAAAGATTAGAAAAACAAGAACAAGGTATAGCAGCGCCAATACAAATAGACCAAGCAACAGACAGACATGGGTTGGATTTTCAGAAAGGGCCACTGAGACAATAAAAATTACTTGGAAATCAGAAAGACCAGTATGGCTTCTTCAGTGGACCCTGACTAAAGAAAAGATACAAGCAGCCCAGTTCCTGGTCAAACAACAATTAGCGGAAGAACATATACAACCTTCTGTATCTCCCCATTATACTTTCATTTCTGTCATCAAAAAGAAATCTGGTAAATGGAGATTATTGCAAGATTTAAGAGCCATTAATAATGAGATGGTTATTTTGGGACCTGCTCAATCAAGGATTCCTCAATTGTCTGCTTTGCCAAAAACTTGGTATGTTTTAGTTATACATATTAAAGATTGTTTTTTTTTTTCATTTCCAATTCTTCTTGAGGATAGTCCAAGTTTTGCATTTACTATCCCTGCACTGAATCATGAAGGTCCTGATCAGAGGTATGAGTGGAAAGTACTCCCTCAAGGGATGGCTAACAGCCCAACTATTTGTCATATTTATGTTAACAAAGTAATCCAGCCACTTAGAAATCAAAATCCTGAACTACAAATATTTCACAATATGGATGATGTGTTATTAGCACACAAGTTAAAAACCCATTGCTAGAATGTTATGCCACACTTACAAACTTATTAAAAAATTATAATCTAGGGATATCAATTGATAAAGTACAATTAAATTTTCCAATTAATTATTTAGGAGTTTGATTATCCTCAACCATGGTCAGTCCACCAAAAATTCAAATACGAGTAGATCAACTCAAATCAATTAATGACTTTCAGAAGTTATTAGGAGACATTAATTGGATAAGGCCTTATCTAGGTATACCAACAGGAGAGTTGGGACCTATATTTGATATCCTAAAAGGTCCATCTGATCCAAATTCACCCAGAATGTTAACGCCTGAAGCAATAAAGGCATTAAAAATCATTGAAACATATATGGGAAATATGCATTTGGATAGATTTGATAAAATAATGCCTTTATTATTTATTGTGCTACCAACAAAAAATATTCCTACAGGAGTATTTTGGCAAGAAGGTCCATTATTATGGATACATTTATCTTATTCTTCTAACACTATTATTACTAGGTATCCTGAGGCTGAGGGACAATTAATACTCATAGGAATAAAAGCAGCAAAGGGAGTGTTTGGAATTTCTCCCAATAAAATTATTACTCCATACACTATGAATCAAATTGATGAATTAGCTAATGAGTTAAATACTTGGGCAATAATCATGTGTAAATCTAATGTTTTATTTGATAACCACTTACCATCTAATCTTTTATTGTCTTTTGGGTCATTGCATCCTGTAATTTTTCCAAAAATTACAAGAAATCTCCTATCATGAATGCTCCAAATATATTCACTGATGGGTCAAATAATGGTACAGCAGCAATAGTTACACCTGATCAAATTTTTACATTTTTAGCACCCCAACAATCAGCTCAAAAGGTAGAGCTTAAAGCAGTATTATAAGCTTTTGTGATGTTTAAAGATTCTGTGTTTAATTTATTTTGCAATAGTCAGTATATAGTTAATGCTATAGTATCTCTTGAAGATGCTGGTAGGATTTCCCCTTCCTCTACTGTTTTCTCTTTCCTTTCCAGTATACAAAGTCTAATCTGGGACAGAAAATGTCCATTCTTAATAGGACATATCTGGGCACATACAGGATTGCCTGGAGCCCTTAGTTTGGGCAATGATTTAGCAGGTAAAACTACACATGACATACATACATATTTTCTGTACACTAGAAGAAGCTATAAATTTTCATAAAAAGTTCATTATCAATGCTAATACTTTACAAAAGCATTTTAAAATAACTAAGGAACAAGCTAGACAAATAATAAAACAATGTCAAAATTGTGTGACCATTTTACCACATTTTAATCTTAGAGTCAATCGTAGAGGATTGATACCTTACCATATATGGCAGATGGATGTCACACACTTGCCAGAATTTGGAAAATTAAAATATTTGCATGTTACAGTTGATACTTCTTCTGGATTTTTGATGGGCTCCCTTCATGGGGGAAAAAAACTAAAAATGTTATAGCTCATTGCTTACAAAATTTTGCCACTGTGGTCATTCCAAAACAGTTAAAAACTGATAATGCCCCCGGTTATACTTCTACCTCTTTTAAACCATTTTGCTCATCATTTGGCATTACTCATATATCAGGAAACCCATACAATCCACAGGGACAAGCCATAGTTGAAAGAGCACATCACACTATTAAAATGTACTCATTAAAGTAAGAAGACAGAATTGGGAAGGGATATAAATTCCCCAAAGATAAACTTAAAATAACCCTTTTTACTCTAAACTTTTTAAATTTGGATTTTCAGGACTTAGTGCTGCAGAAAGGCATAAGTGTCTAAAAAATGTGTATAAGCCCGAGGTACTTTGGAAGGATATTCTAACAGGACAATGGAAAGGTCCTGACCCATTAATTTTCTGGAGTTGGAGGTCTGTTTGTGGGTTTCCACAGGAAGAACAGCAGCCGATTTGGATTCCAGAGAGATTAACTAAGATCCCGACCCAGTGA
The DNA here is from genome assembly GCF_048772815.1 of Callospermophilus lateralis. Lineage (NCBI taxonomy): Eukaryota > Metazoa > Chordata > Mammalia > Rodentia > Sciuridae > Callospermophilus > Callospermophilus lateralis. Next base: position 7,842,443 of record NW_027515276.1, on the reverse strand, counting down.
TTGCCTGGAGTCGGGGGTCTGTTTATGTGTTTCCACAGGGAGAACAGCAGCCGATTTGGATTCCAGAGAGATTAACTGAAGCGATTTCGATAGACCAAAATAAGATGATTTGGCTCAAATCCATAACAGCTGATATCCAAAACTCCAGTTTGGCTATCCTTACATCTGTGACAGAACAGGGATGCTTTTTTCAATATCTATTTTATTATTGCCCTTTCTCAAATCATGAAGTTCTCTTTTGTTTTTTTGAGCTCATACAGACCTAGGTTAATGTTTTGCTTATCAGTTCTATTTTTTGACTGTAGAGTTTTTAAACATTGCAATGATGATTTCACATGTAAAATGTTATAAGGCCTTTACTATTATATTATGTGTTGTATGTATTTATTATGTGTGCACACTTGTGTTTTGTGTTATATATTTGAATGTGCGTATGTCCATATATCACATATGATGAGTGCTAATGAAATAATATATCCATTTTTTTTATTCACGTGAATTAAATTGTTTAATTTAAATTGGGTAAACAACTGTTCAGGATTGTTTTAATATGTGAAAAAATAGGAGGTTAACAGAAGTGTTTGTTTACTTTCACTTTTCCTTTTCATTATATTTAATTATTCTCTTCAAGATAATGTAAATTGTTAAGAAAATTGTTTTCTTTTAGTGCCTTCAGGAATGTTACAGAATTTTTTCTTTAGCCATTATTGCCAGAATTCCTATCTTCATCCCAGTGCCGGTGAAGACAAAGATAAAATCAATCTACAGATTCTGCAATAGCCATCACTGAACTGCTTGTAGAACTTGCCTGGATTATGTATCACTTGTATGCATTGTGAACTCACTTGTATGCATTGTGAACTATCTGCTGGTGCAGCGAATTGTGGCAGTGTTGGGGTACTTATGCTGATGCTGTCATCAGTGATAGAATTTTTCCAAAAGGAGCCATCAATTGACTTGGTGTATCTTCCCTATTCTCACTTGATAGAGGTCAGGAAACTTACAGAGGGAGGCGAAAGACTTCATCAGCAATGACTGCTCTTTTGGCAATTTTGGTTTTGGATGCACACATGGGATTTTTCTTTAGATCTATCAGGTTCTGAGAATCAAAGCCACACCCTCACACAGGGCCAAGAGGCTGATTCAGACACATCCCTTTCCAAAGTAATTAAGCAAAGAGCCACAGGTTATGCCCATTCATTTCAATTTGAAAACTGTTTTCTTCAGGCTCCACAAAGGGGTGGCCTGAGGCAAAGACATTCCTAACATTCAGGGCAAGGGAACCATAGGTAAGCAAATTGCCCAAAGCAGGGTTTCTCCACTGAGACTTTTCTGGTTACACTGATCTCTGAGGTTTCTGAGATGTTCCCATTCCCTTCAGCTATCCAGTACATGGCTATGTCACAGAGTTTGGAGGTGGTACATATCTTGGACACAAAACCATGAGCCTATTCTGGAGAGAGGCCAGAAATCAGGAGGTGAACAGGAACTTAGGAAGATAGTAGGTGTTGTCTATCCATAAGGCAAGCCACAGTCCATTCATAAAAAGGGCAGAATAAATGCCTGGAAGCTTCCTACTAGTCAGGACACCTCCATTGATGTATTCGCTTTTCTAATAACTACAACCACAGACACAGTGGATACACAGACATAGAAAAACTCGCTTTCTCAAACGACTTACTAGAAACAGTCGACTCCAAACCAAACAAACAACCTTTACTACCTATTCTCAGAACATGAGACAAAACCACGAACTCACACCCACACCCACTAAGGCACCTCATTCCCACAACAAGGTCTGTGACTATCCGGAGTGTCCTCTGACTGGTGGACCATACTATGTTCCCCCAAAATGGCCTGTCCTTTATCAGATCAGGTCCCTTTTGCCAACTCTGTTAAGTTGTCAGGAGCCAGCAATGAGCCACTACCTGCTTCCTCAGGAAAGGCCCCTCTTCAGAGTTCTCCTAGCATTTGGTCATCCTCACATCAGGAGGTACCAAGAAAGACTGACTCTGTCCTTGGAAAATTCAAACAAGTGTGCCCACTGGGAATGGGACTGGCACTGGCTCTGGGCGGCTGGCTTCCTGGATCCCAAGTTCAGAGAGTTCCATCACCAAGGAAGTGAGGTAGGTCACTTCCTTCAGGAACTGAATGAGGTCAATACCTTGGCAACCACTTTGTCCTAACAGTTGTTTACAAGGGTCCCATGAAATGGAGGCTGCCCCTACTTTCTCTGACTCAGTCATAAGTTAGAATGGTATATCAACCACAGGCACCATGGAGCAGCTCTCCACACAGGCCTGGTTTTGTCCATCTTCTCTACATTAAGAACAGAGCGACTGATTCAGACACAATACTTCATCCTGACCGGTTTTTTTGCCATGGAAGATGATTTTGTGCTCTCAGGTCCTTCATAGCTGCCTAAGTCTTCTCCAGGGATCATTTCTGCATGGACCTTTGAGGATTTCAGCAGGTGGAAGATCCCCTACATACCTGTATTGTAAGACCAACTCTGTTCCTGCTCTACTGTAAAGATAGATTGATGGAACAGTGTATGCTTAGGGTTAATAACAAGTTTTATTTGGCTTAGGAATCATTCTGTGCAATGAATAATGGTTTTGGGAACCTCCGATATTTACAAGAATATATAGGTGAAATATAAGTATGAACACAGAAATCTAGGTAAGATTTGACGCCCAGAAGTGCATTGGGCCCTTGATTGAAATACTCAGCTTTGAATTATATTCTGCACAGATGTCTCAGATAAATTGATATACAATGGCATAGGACCTTGTACCTTGGATGATTGAATGTCAAAAAGAACATCCAGTCAGAAGGATAGTCAGTAGGATTAGGAAGATATTCATAGGTTTAGAAAGCAGAGTGAGTATAGGATTTGAACCAAACGTTCTATAACAGTAGGGTTTCGGGTAGAGAATGAATGTAAATATCAACACATGTGAAGAGCCAGTCACATTGATGAACTCTGGAAAGTATGTAGGCAACCATATATCAATAGAGACATTAGGAAATCAGGCAAAGTATAAAGTACGTGATAGGATCAGGCATTTTCAACAGTGTTGAGGTTGAATATATAATCTTAGGAAGAAACAAATATGTAGTCACCAATAAAATTGACATTTGATAGCATTAGGCAACCTGGACATAGATGTTTTTAGTAATCCATACTCACTTTCCATTTAGACTTCGGTACAAACATAAGTGTGACCTTTGCATTTTGTGAAAGAAGTCTCATGAAAAGACCAGTCATGAAACCCTGTGGAAAACATGTTTTCTGAATTAGGAAGTGATGAAAAGTAAAAGAAAATGCCTATAAATTTCTGAACTAGTGGATTAAATATATATCCTATCATGTGCATTAACTGAAGAAAAAGAAATGTACCAGTATTGAATAAAAATGAATGACAAAATACACATCACGTCCCATAGGAATCTACTTGCATTGATATAAAACTGTGTCAGTTACTGCAGAAATATTAGGATTTGTATGCACCATTTACTGTTAGTTTTCAGTAATAGGAATCAAATATGTAGTTCAGGTGGATGAATATTTCTCAGAATAATCTTGTGAAAAGTTGATTATTAATCCACATACATGAATATGAATGAATTTACGGAGTGTATAATAAGACACATATATTTCATATTTTGAAAAATCTGTATAGTGTGTGTGTGTATATATATAAACATACACACACACACACACACGCACGCACACAAACAGACATTAAAAAGTAGCAATATATGCCAATTGAAATTCACCACGAAATATATGTCATCCACAGATTCAAATAAATTTGTTTTACTGAACATGGATTCATGTATAATTTTATTGTACTAGGAAGCTCATCAATAGTTTGAATTTTCAGTTTCAACAGCGTTTAGGAGGAGTGATCTCTTCTCACAATTTGTGTCTGCCAAGTCAGCCACCTCACAAGAATGTACGTGTGGTACCAGGTAGGATTCTATATGTGCATATAAAAATACATGTGCTGAATAGGATACAGAGAAAGGTAGACAGGAATTCACATATTTGTTAACTTTAAAAACACATGGAGAACCACTTCAACAAAAAATTGACTAGATTTATAACTCCTACCCTATATAATGCAAAAGGCAATTCCAATGATACACCATTCCTCCTCCGAACTGCTTGTATTTCTATTCTGTTTGGGTTAATTTTCTCCACATTTTAGAATTAGTAGTCAGAGTCTAGTTGGCATGGGTTTGTGTCAGGGATTCAGTATTTTGAATGAAAATTTGGAAAATGATTCCAATGTTTATGCAAATATATGCTACAAAAGTATCTTCCCACTCTCATCCATAACAATGCCTTGAGATTACCTTGGCCCCAAGTTAGACACAATTAGAGGAGAAGAGTTAGAAAATCTGTGAATACATATCTGGAATCAAATATGCTCACGAGTTCACAAACTTGGAGGTGGTAGAGGAGATTCCAAAAGTAAAGGACAGGGTAAACACTCCACAAACATGGAGCTCTGCTGGACTAAAGACTTCTTGAGGAACTGCCTCTGAGGTTGGGCACTTGAAATATATGTTGTAGTCAGGAGATTCAGCTTCCTTTGTAGTGAGACCATCAAATCTGGGTATGCTTCTATGTGACCTGGAATACATGATTTCTTATTTTCCAATAAACATGAGGAAGCTGTATTTAATTTTCTTTTTGTAGGTAAACTGTGGCCACTGGGGGCTAATTGTCTACTCTTGTGGACTCTGAAGCCATTTGGTCATCCTCCAGTTTTCCTGGTGTTGCTTGCTGCTGCACTGGGAGTTTCGTATTTGCTTCACGAATTACAAGGAATTCACCTGGGACAAAGTGCTGGAGGGAGTTCTGTCACCTGTGGTGAGTCAGGGTCTGCAGAAGAATGTACCAACCAGGCTTCTATTCCACATAGCTTGCCTCCTTGACCATAGCAACCGGATTCTGAACATTGGCCTGAAACCTCTCCATATAACAAGATGCCTTTACATAGAAGCGTCTGCTGGATGCATCATGTCAGTCACAAGCCAATTGGAAGCCAATGGCAGATCCACATGGCCCCACCACAGATGTTTTTTTATCACACACCTGCCCATCACTGCACTAGGCCCACTACTAAGCAGGTTCCAACTTCCTGGAATCTCTGTTATACACCATTTTCATGAAACTCAGTCATCAAGTCACTGTCCTGCATAATCATGTTCAGCAACAGGACAACCAAAGTTTCTCCAGTGCCATCTGGTCATGGGAATTTCAAAAATTTCATGGTATTTATCTAGCAATTTTTCAAGGATGAAGTTGGCAGCATGTGGGTTTCAATTCATTCAGGGACCATTAAATGTTGTGGAAGTTCATTTCAAATGAAGTTCTGGAGAACTCTCACTGGCAAGGTTTCCCAAAGATTGGCCAAAGGGTCACATAAATCCAGGCCCATTGAGGTCTACAATGTAACGTCCATGTGTGTTTTGACTCTCAACTAAGACTGCCAAGTCGTTAAGAATAAAATCATGTGATATCAAGCCTGAGATTCCCAGTGGTCTCTGGAAAGCCACCCTGGGCCTAGATCTCAGTTTCCAAGGGTGACTCTCATGCTTGGCCTTCTAAAATCCCAACTCAATTCATGGCAATACTTCTCTAAGTTCAGTTCCTGTACTCAGTCTCTAAGGGAATCACACCAGAGTTCAAACTCAGGTGGACTCAGTCATCCCTTTCAACTGCCACAAAAATAACCACAATTAATACCAAAACACTCCCACATGGCCCTCACCTTCTTCCATATAGACACTCATCATAACCTCTGACTGTAGATTTCCATGAGGAATGCAGCCCAAGACAGTGTCCAAAATACGCTTTCTTTCCCCTCATTTACCTAAATTCTGAGTGACCTGGACACCCTTCCTGTGAACCAGGAGTGATCAAATAGGCCTGCCGTTAATACTGATCCACTTCTCAAATTTGAGACCTACTGACTGTGGGGTTTAGATTCTTTATGTGAATTGGAGTCATGAGAAAACCCAACCACCTATGTGCTAGCCTCTGCAGGGAATTGAAGAACTCATTTGACCTAAAGGATCCCTATTCTCACTTGATTGATGTCAGAAACCTTACAGAGGAAGGCGAAAGACTTCATCCACAATGACTGCTCTTTTGCTATTTTGGTTTTGGATGCACACATGGGATCTTTCTTTAGATCCATCAGTTGCTGAGAATCTAAGCTACAGCCTAACACAGGGCCAAGACGCTGATTCAGACACATCTCTTTGCAAAGCAATTAAGCAAAGAGCCACAGCTGATGTCCATTCTTTTTTATTTGAAAAAGGTTTTCTTCAGACTTCACAAAGCGTTTTCCTTAGGCAAAGACCTTCCAGACATTCAGGGAAACAGAACAATAGGTAAGCAAAAGGCCCAAAGCAGGGTTTCTCCAATGAGACTTTACAGGTCACACTGGTATGTGAGTTTTCTGAGATGCTCACCATTCACTTCAGTTATTCAGTACATGGCCATGTCACAGAGCATGGAGGTGGTACATATCTTGGATACAAAACCATAAGCCTATTATGGAGAGTGACCAGATTTCAGGAAGAAAACAGGAACTTAGGAAGATCGTAGGTGTTGCCCATCATTATGGCAAGCCGCATTCTATTTATAAATTGGGCAGCATGAATGCTGGTAAGCTTTCTAAAAGACAGGACACATCCATTGATGCTTTCTCTTTTCTAATATCTACAATCATGGACACAGTGGGATACAGCGACACAGAAACACTCGCATTGTCAAATGACTTACTAGAAACAATTCCCCCCAAACCAAACAAACCTCATTTCCTACCTCTTCTCAGAACATGAGCCAAAACCACAAACCCACACCCACACCCACAAAGGCACCTCCTTCCTCCAAGTAGGTTGTGACTATTTGGAGTGTCCTCTGACTGTGGGCCATTCTAGGTTCCCCCAAAATGGCCTGTCCTGTCTCAGATTTTGTGTCCTTTGCCAAGTCTCTGAAGTTGTCAGGAGCCAGCAGTGAGCCACTACCTGTTTTCTCAGGAAAGGCCCCTCTTCAGAGTTTTCCTGCCATTTGGCCATCCTAACATCAATAGGTACCAAGAAAGACTGACTCTGTCCTTGGGAAATTCAAAAAGTAAAACCACTGAGACTGGGACTGGGGCTGTCAATGTTTGACTGGCTTCCTGGATCGCAAGTTCACAGAGTTCCATCACCAAGGAAGTGAGGTGAGGTCACTTCCGTCAGGAACTGAATGAGTTCACTGCCTTGGCAACCAATCTGTCCTAAGAGTTGCTTCCAAGCTTCCCATGAGATGGAGGCTGCCCCTGCTTCCTGTGACCCTTTCACAAGTTAGAATGGTATATCACCCATAGGCACCCAGGAGCAGCTCTCCACACAGGTATCATTTGGTCCATCTTCTCTACATTAAGAATGGAGAGGCTGATTCAGACAGAACCCTTCACCCTGACCAGGTTGTTTTCCATGGAAGATGACTTTTGCACTCTCAGTTCCTTCAGAGTTGCCTACATCTTCTCCAGAGATTATATCTGCATGGACCTTTGAGGTTATCAGCAGGTGGAAGATTCCCTATATTCCTGTATTGTAACACCAACTCTGTCCCTGCTCTTCTGTAACGTTAGATTGAGGGAACCATGTATGGTTAGGGTTAATAACATGTTTGATTTGGGTTAGGAATCATTATGCTGAATAAATAATGGTATTGAGAACCTGCAATATGTATAAAAATATATAGGTGAAATATATGTATAAAAACAGAAATCTAAGTAACATTTGAAGCCCAGAAGGGCACTGGGCCCTTGATTGGGATACTTAGCTTTGAAAAAATTGATATACAATGGCATAGGAGCTTGAACTTTGGATCATAGAATGTAGAAGAGAACATCCAGTCAAAAAGGATAGTCGGTAGTGAAAGGTTAATAAAATAGGTACTTGTCACTTACTGTTTTTCTGTATGCTTAACAAAACACTGTTGAAATCTTGAGAACTGTTTGCTAATCTTTTTCCCAGAATGTGCTGTCCCCAACTGCCAAAGTGTAGAATGTACTCCCTCACCCGGTTGCATGCAAACCGACCACTCGCCCTGACCCATCAGTATACTTCCCTCCCTGCCCTCTCCAAGGAAAATATATATGTTCTGCTTAAACTGTTCTCAGGGCTCTCTGCTCTATTCAAGTGAGCTCCGAGCCCCAGCGTGCTGGACCCAGAATAAACCCTTTGCTGTTGGATAAGACAGTCTGTTAGTGGTCTCATCCTTCCATGCTCACCCCACCTTTACATATAGAGATTCCACCGAGTTTTGGCAGCGGCGGACAAAAGACCCTAACGGGTTCCTCTTGGGTTAAGTAAGGCGCCTCTTTCTTGTTTCAGTGTTAAGGTTAGTGCTGGGCAAAATGGCTGTCGATGAAGAGCGTGAGTTCTCTCCGATGGTGGCTGACAGACGTGTCACAGAGCCACAGGCCACCTCCCTCGGGAACTTCCCAAAGACTCGGAAAATTGAGGAACAATAGTCTCCTCGACTCAGTAATATTTTGTATCTGATTCGGAATTGCCAGCCCATTGGGTTTTGCTGGCTACTCAGTCCTGGTCTCAGTTTTGGATGTCCATTGAATGTCTTTATTGTCTTGTCTTGTCTGTGTCGTGTGTCTTGCATTCACTCTTTGTGTATCTTTCATTATGGGACACAGCACTTCAATGCCCCTTTCCCTGACCCTTGATCACTGGACCAAAGTCCGCTTAAGGGCTCAGAATCTTTCTTTTTTAGTTAAACGCTGGACCTTTCAGAATCTCTGTGGCTCAGAATGGCCCACCTTTGAATTTGGATGGCCCCTAGAAGGATCTTTCTACTTCCCACTAATTTAAGAAGTCAGAGATATTGTCTTTCACCCGGGCACACATAGCCATCCGGATCAACAGCCATATGTCTTAACTTTGCTGGACCTCTGCAAATCTCCTCCTCAATGGGTGAAGCCTTTCTTTGTCCCTTCCCCTGCTCCTACTCCTTCCCCCATGATCTCTCAAACCCTCTGCTCCTCCTCCTCCTCCACCCTTTGTAATCCCTGAGTCAAAAGATTTGACTCTTCTGGACTCTCTTCCCCCTTATTATACCCTGCCTTCGTCCCCCAACCACCAACACCTTCTAAGTGATTCCCCTGCAGCTGACTCAGCCTCTCTACCACTGGAGGAATCTAAGCTGGCCCAGCGCCCTCCAGATAACTCCCCCGCAGCACACACAGCCCCTCCTCCGCAGGAGGAAGCTAGCCCAGCTAAGGAAACTTGATGGTGGTGAATGATTGAAAACCCTGGAACTCCTGTGATGCTCCCACTATGTCTCTACAGACCATTGATTGACGAAGGCCATGGGGGGAAAATGCAAGCCTACAAATATTGGCCTTTCTCCTCTTCCAACCTATATAACTGGAAATATAACAATCCCCCTTTTTCCGAGGACCCCACAGGGCTCACAGGTCTGGTTGAGTCATTGATATTTTCACATTTGCCTACTTGGGATGACTGTCAACAATTCCTAGGGACTCTCTTCACGACAGAGGAACAAAAGAGAATCTTCCTGGAAGCTATAAAAAAATGTCCTCCGACCAGATTGGAGAGTGATACATCTTCCCAACTTAATCAAAGCTGGTTTTCCTTTGAAACAACCCAACTGGGACACCAACACCATTGAAGTTAGAAAGCATCTGTCCACTTATCGCCAGGTTCTAATAGTGGGCATCCGAGTGGCCACTAGGCGACCAACTAATTTGGCCAAGGTAATAGAGATTATTCAAAGGCCTGATGAATCTCCCTCTATGTTTCTAGAGAGAATTATGGAGGCAAGTAGGAGATATACTCCTTTCGATCCTCACGCAGAGGATCAAAAGGCATCTGTCATGATGGCCTTTATTGGGCAAGCTGCCCTGGATATTAAAAGAAAGTTACAATGCTTAGATGGATTACAAGATATGACTTTGAGAGATTTAGTCAGAGAAGCCAAGAAAATATACCTTAAGAGAGAAACTGAGGAAGAGAATGAAGCAAAGTGAGGATAAAAGAAACAAAAGACAGAATAAGGCGTTGACTAAGGTCCTGGTCACAACAACAAAAGGGCCAGAAATTAAGAAACAGGGAGACAGGAAGGGATACCTGGTCCCATGCCAGAGGTCACCCCTGGCCTCAGATCAATGTACCTACTGTACAAAAAAAAGGACACTGGGCCAAAGAGTGCACTAGAGAGGGACAGCCACGCCAGTCAGCCATTCTGACTCTGGAAGATGACTATGAAAGTCGGGGCTCAGATCTCCTCCCCGAGTTCAGGGTAACTTTTGAAGTGGAGGGGACCCAGTAATCTTTGAAGTGGATAAAGGGGCAATATACTCATCCCTAGTGTCACATTGGGCCCTCTATCAAATAAAAGGTCTCTAGTTCAAGGGGCTAATGACAGTAAATATCGGGCTTGGACAACTAAGAGGATCATGGACCTGGGGAAAGGAAAAATCCATCACTCCTTCCTAGTAATCTCAGAATTCCTAGCCCCATTGATGGGCAGAGATCTGCTCACCAAGTACCGGGCCAAAATAACTTTTAACCCTGAAGGCCCCTAAGTGGAATTTCTAAATCCTTCACTAAAAACTCCTATAGTCACAGCTCTAAATATGTCAGTAGAAAATGCACATCAACTCACTCACCTTGGTTCAAAGAAACTGCAGGTATTTCTGAAGTATCAAGAACAGAGTTTTCCACTAACTGACTCACAGCAAAAAGAAATAACTAAATGGGTAAAAAAAGCCTGTCGAGTCCATCAATTGGTAAATGCTTACCCTTCCAAACTTCCTGCAGGAAAGCACCTATGAGGAACCAGACCAGGACAATTCTGGGCAGTTGACTTTAGTGAAATTAAGCCAGCAAGGTATGGACATAAATATCTTCTAGTCTTTGTAGATACATTTTTAGGATGGATTGAAGCCTTCCCCACTAAAAGAAAAAAAAAAAGAAACAGTGCAAATGGTGGTCAAGCAGATCCTGAAAGACATTTTTCAAAGATACGGCCTGCCAAAGGTAATACGGTCTGATAATGCACCGGCGTTCGTGGCCCAAGTAAGTCAGGGGTTAGCCAGGAACCTGGGGATTCATTGGAAGTTTTATTGTGCTTACAGACCCTAGAGTTCAGGACAGGTAGAAAGAATGAATAGAACCATTATAGAGACCTCAACAAAATTAAGCTTAGAGACCAGCATAAATGATTGGACTATGCTCATGCCTTATACAATGTTTCGTGCAAGAAATACGCCCTCTGTTTCTTTGAGTAACCACACCCCCTGTGAATATCTAGGGTGCCTCTCCTCCAGTAATGGACCAAAACCCAACTCTAAGACCTAACGATCCCTTTCACACCCCCTTGCTTGACAGACTTAAAGCTCTTGAAAGATCTCAGTGATACCTGTGGAAAAAGCTGGCCACTGCCTACCAAACTGGGGACGAGGGGACTCCACATCGATATCAAGTAAGAGGTTCATCTACGTAAGATGATATCAGGTGTCATCCCTGGAACCCCACTGGAAAGGACCATACCAGGTGGTACTTATAACATCTACAGTGATAAAGGTAGACGAAATCACTTCCTGGATCCATGCCTCTCATCTCAAGCCTGCGCCCTGTCCACACTCTGGCTGGAAACTGGAAAAGACTGGTAACACTTTCAAATTGCATATTCACCATGTGGATAAGCCTATAGACTCTCCCATCGGCCACAAGTAGTCCTAACCCTCATCAGCCCGTTCAGCAGCGTTGGCTGATCACAAATTCTACTGGAAAAGAAGTATAATCTATCTCGCATACAGCCCACTTAGGGACATGGTGACCATCTCTCCACCCAGACATTTGTCAGCTGGCTATAGGTCTTTCCTAATGGGATATCCCTGATGAAGAGGATCCCACTAAAATTCCATTAAATCCCTTCCTTACCATAGATAATGGAAACAAACATTATGGATGTAGGGACACACGAGCCAGATGCAGGTTGGCTAGCCTAGATTACTGTGTTTACCCGGCCGACTGTCAAAGCCATAAACAGCCATGGCTGTGTGGGGGAAAAGCCGACTTCTTCTGTAAGTCATGGGGATGTGAGCATACAGGGGCTGCCTGATGGAACCCAAACTCCGCATTAAATTCAGTACACAGCATTGGCCATATTACGAATTAGAAAACAAAAACTGATGGCAACCAGAGGGGACTCTAGATCCTCAAATCCTGTGTGACCTTTTTAACATCTGCTAGTGCTCAAAAGGGTAAAAGGAGATTCCACTATGTAGAGGCCTTTTCCCTTTTTCGCTCACATCCTGAACTATGCTTATCCAATAGATCCTCACCTTCAGCCTTCTGCTCCAGAGTCTCTGCTGTCACTCCCACCTCAGGAACCTGATTTCTCCACTACAATTATTAGATCAAAAACCCAAATCTCTGCTGGTTCTCAGACCATTGCCCCCTTGCTGACGTAGCAGGTACTGAGGTACCCCTCCACCCACTCACTCCTCTCTTCTCCTGTCAGTGCCCGCACGGGGTCCCACCAGGTCCTCTTACCAACTAACCCAAAGCTCAAACCAGCTGAGGAGAGCCCTCAGACCCATATCCAAGATGTAATGAAAATGGCCTTTAAAGTTGCTTTGTCATCACTGAAAACAGTTTACTAAGAATTTAAAGTCCCTAACATGTGTTTTGGGATACTCACAACCATCTTCTTCTTTGCTCTACCTGTTCTACTGCTCAAATATTTGTTGCTAGGAAAATTCCAAACCACTTTCCAATTATTTTTTTACATCTCTCTTTTCTCATTCTCAGATACTCTGAGCTGCTCTCAGCCCCACCTTCTCCGTCTTTCCCCTCTGTACCAGGCCCACAGAAAAGTCTTTAACTGACCTTCTCCAGAAGTCTTCACCATGGCTGACTTTAGGACTTTCAGCAAAAGAGTCCCTATAAAAAAGTTCAATGTAGTTAAACTTCCTATTTTCATGTTGCCCTATTCTACTTGGCCACTGGCTAAAAAAATTAGCACTCCTAATCAAGACACCCCCTTACTAGTTTTTCACAAAAATATGTGAACAAGGCCTCTGGCCTTGACATGGGGCTTCACAGAGATGGCTACATTTCTAAGTTAACGAAGTTAGCAACTGGGCTCCGTGGTAACAGCTGGCAATGGGAAAATAAGAAAGGGAAGAAAAAGCTCTTTCCCTCTCAGGTGTCCTTGAAAAGTTAACTTGCCCAGAACCGAGGAAAAAACAGAAACAAAACTGCTTTTTTCAACTTCTGCAGACTGTGAACTTCTGAGCCCCTTCCATTATATGTTGGGTACAAAATTCTGAAACTACCTTAACTTGGGTTTCAGAGGATTACTTGATTACAACAGAATCAATGCCCTCTGAATCTGGTTGCCACCAAATAGGACTGTTTCCCTGTCTTCAGTGCTATCTTAGGTGAGTTGCCTTGTCCGTCCCTACTACAGCATGATTATATATACTTAAACATTGTTAATGTTTTCATGAAATGGTCAACAGATGTGATTAATTGTGTAATCGTGCAGATGTTTCCCAGAGTGCTCTATCACAATGCAGGTTCATTTGAAGATCAAATAGGGGGGCATTCAACCCGGTTCCACTGAAAATATATATCCCTCAACTTAGCCATCATATTAGGAATAGAAATTGCTGCACTGGTGGCCACGGGAACCACTGCCTTTGTCCATGGGACTCAACAAATGACCCAACAAATGACAGCAATAGACCAAAACTAAGATATTAGAAACCTCCATCAGAGCTTTGCATGAGTCTTTTACCTCTCTCTCTGAAGTTGTTTTTCAGACCACTCGAGGGTTGGACCTCCTTGTCATGAGAGAAGGGGCCTCTGTGCTGCATTGAGAGAAGAAAGTTGTTTGTATGCCGAGCATACTGGAGTTGTAATAAAATCTAAGAGTAAATTAAAAAGATTCCTTGAAAAGCATCAAAGAGACAGAGAGGCCCAAAAAAGGTGGTTTGAGTCTTGGTTCACACAGTCTTCCTGGTTAACTACATTTTTATCAACCCTGGCCGGTCCAATAATAATCCTCATATTATTGCTAACTATTAAACCCTGTTTTCTCAACCGTGTAATTTCTTTTCTCCAGGCTCAAATTGGACGAGTTAAACTTATGGTAATACCCCACTAGTATACATAGAATGTGACACCCCCCAATGATCATTTTTATGATTAAAAGTAGCCAGAAGAAGAAGTGGGGAATAAAAGGTTAATAAAATAGGTACTTGTCACTTCCTGTTTTTCTGTATGCTTAACAAAACACTGTTGAAATCTTGAGAAATGCTTGCAAATCTTGTTCCCAGTATGTGCTGTCCCCAACTGCCCAACTGCAGAATGTGCTCCCTCACGCAGTTGCACGCAAATCGCCCACTCGCCCTGATCCATCAATAAACTTCCCTCCCTGCCCTCTCCAGGTAAAGTATATAAGCTCTACTTAAGCGATTCTCAGGGCTATCTGCTCTATTCAAGTGAGCTCTGAGCACCAGCATGCTGGACACTCAATAAACCCTTTGCTGTTGCATGAGATAGTCTGTTGGTGGTTTCCTCCTGCAAAGCTCGCCCGACATTTACTATAATGATTGAAAGTAGAAGAGAACATCCAGTCAAAAAGGGATTGTTGTTAGAAATAGGAAGATAGTACGTTTAGGAAGAAGTGTGAGTATAGGATTTGGAACAAAAGTTCGTTAGCTACAGGGTTTCGGTTACAGAGTGATTGTTAAAGTCAGCACAGGTGAAGAGTCAGTCACAATGATGAACTGGGGAAAACATGAAGTAAAGCAGATATAAATAGAGACATTACAAAATAAGGCAAAGTATAAAGTGAGTGATAGGATTAGACATTTTGAACAGGGTTGAGTTTGAATACATAATTTAGGAAGAAACAAATATGTAGTCACCAATAGGATTGACATTTGAGAGCATTAGGCAAATTTCAGGTGGATGAATATTTCTGAGAATAATCTTGTGAATAGTTGATTATAAATCCACATACATGAACATGAATGAATTTAGGGAGTGTACATAAGACACATATATTTCATATTTAGAAAAATCTGGAGAGTACACACAGACAAAAAAAGTAGCAATATATGTCAATCAAAATTCATCATAAAATATATATCATCCACAGATCCAAAAATATTCATTTTACTGAACATGGATTTATGTATAATGTTGTTCAACTAGGAAGCTCACCCATTGTTTCAATATTCAGTACCAACAGGGTTTAGTAGGAGTGATCTCGTCTCACAATTTGTATCTGCCAAGTAAGCCAAATCACAAGAACAAACGTGTGGTACCAGGTAGGATTGTATATGTCCATATTAAAATACACATGCTGAATAGGCTACAGAGAAAGGGAGACAGGAATTCACATGTTTGTTAACTTTAAAAATACATGGAGAACTATTTCAACAAACAATTGACTAGATTTATAACTCCTACTCTTTATCATGCCGAAGGGAAGTCCAACAATACACCGTGCCTCCTCTGAACTACTTGTATTTCTATTCTGTTTGGGTTATTTTTCTCCATCATATTAGGATTAGTAGTCAGAGTCTGGTAGGGTATGGGTTAGTGTCAGGGATTCAGTATTTTGAATGGAAAACAGGAAATTGAATCCAATGTGTATGCAAACATATGCTACAGAAAAATCTTTCCACTCTCATCCAGAACAATGCCTTGACATTACCTTCGCCTCAAGAAAAACACAATTAGAGGAGAAGAGTTAAAAAATTTGTGAATACCTATCTGGATTGGAAAATGTTCCCGATTTCACATCATTGGAGTTGGTAGAGGAGTTTCTAAAAGTAATGGACAGGGTAAACACTCCACAAACCTCGAGCTCTGCTGGCCTAAAGATTTTTGAGGATCTGCCTCTGAGGTTGAGCACTTGAAATATATGCTGTTGTCAGGAGCTTTAGCTTACTTTGTAGTGAGACCATCAAAGCTGGGTCTGCATCTATGTGATCTGGATGACATGGTTACTTACTTTTCAATGAAATGAGGCAACAGTGCTGAATTCTCTCTTTGTAGGTAAACTGTGGCCTCTGAGGGCTAATTGTCTCTTCGTGTGTACTGTGAAGCCATTTGGCCATCCTCTAATTTTCGAGGTGTTTTTGCTGCTGCTCTGGGAGTTTGGTATTTGCTTCACAAAATACGAGTTCAAACGGGACACAGTACTGGAGGAGTTCTGTCAGGTGTGGGGGGAAGGGTCTGGAGGAGAATGCACCAAACAGTATTTTATCCCACGTAGCTTGCCCCCTTGACAATAGCAACATGATTCAGAACATTGCCCTGAAACCTCTCCATATAACAAGATTCCTTTACATATAAGGGTCTGCTGGCTACACCATGTCAGTCACAAGCCATTTGGAATCCAATGGTAGATCCTCATGGCCCTACCACTGATGTTTTATCAAACACCTGCACACCACTGCTCTGGGCCACTACTCAGCAGGATCCAACTTACTGGCATCTCTGTTCTAAACCATTTTCATGAAACCCAGTAAATCAAGGTACTGTCTGGTATACTCATGATCAGCAACAAGACATCCAAAAGTTTTCCAGTGCCACCTCGTCATGGGAATTTCAAAAATTTCATGGTATTTATCTAACCATTTTTCAAAGATGAAGTTGGTGTCACTGTGGGTTTCAATTCATTCAGGAATCATTAAATGGTGAGGAAGCTCATTTCAATGAAAGCTCTAAAGAACTCTCACAGGCAAGGCTTCTGAAAGAGTGCCCAAAGAGGCCACATAAAGCCAGGCCCATTGAGGTCTACAAGGTGAGGCCCATGTGTGTTTTGACTCTCAACTCAGCCTGCCAAGTCTTTAATAATAAAATCATGTTATATCCTGGCGGAGATTCCCAGTGCTCTGTGGAAAGCCACCCTGGGCCTAGATCTCAGTTTCCAATGGCGACTCTCATGCATGGCCTACTAAAATTCCAACAAAATTCATGGCAATATTTCTCTGACTTTAGTTCCACAACTCAGTCTCTAAGGGGAATCACACCAGAGTTCAAGCCCAGGTGGACACAGTCATTTTTTCCAACCGACACACAAATGACCAAAATTATAACCAAAACACCTCCACATGACACTAATCCTCTTCCATGTAGAGACTCATCCTCACCTCTGGCTGAAGGTTTCTATGAGGGGCGCAGCCAAAGACAGTTTCCAAAATAAGCTCGCTTGCCCCTCATTTGCCTAAAGTCAGGGTGGCCTGGACACCCTTCCTGTGAACCAGGAGTGACAAAATAAGCATGCCTTTAATACTGCTCTGTTTCTCCAATTTGAGCCCTACTGTTTTTCAGATATAGATTCTTTATTTCATTTGGAGTCATGTGAAAACCCAAGCACCGCTGCAGGGCTTGGAAGAACTCATTTCCTCCAAAGAATCCCTATTCTCACTTGATGGAGGTCATGAACCTAACAGAGGAAGGCAAGTGACTTCATCCACAATGACTGATCTTTTTGCAATTATGGTTTTGGATGGACACAAGCGATCATTCTTTAGATCCATCAGGAGCTGAGAATCTAAGTCACAGCCACACATAAGACCAAAAGGCTAATTCAGCCACATCCCTTACCAAAGCAATTAAACAAAGAGCCACAGATGATGCCCATTCATTTCCATTTCAAAACTGTTTTCCTCAGGCTTCACAGAGGGGTGGCCTGAGGCAAAGGCCTTTCAGACATTCAGGGCAACAGAAAAATAGTTAAGCAAAAGATCCAAAGTAGGGTCTCTCCTCTGAGACTTTCCTGGTCACACTGATATTTGACATTCAGGGCAACAGAACAATAGTTAAGAAAAAGATCCAAAGTAGGGTCTCTCCACAGAGACTTTCCTTTTCACACTGATATCTGAGTTTTCTGAGAATCTCGCCATTCTCTTAAGCTATCCAGTACATGGCCAGGTCACAGGGCTTGGAGGTGGTACATATCTTGGAAACAAAACCATGAGCCAATTCTGGAGAATGGCCAGAATTCAGGAAGAAAACAGGAACTTAGGTAGATAGCAGGTGTTGCCCATGGATAAGACAGGTTGCATTCCATTCATTAATTGGCCAGGATGAATTATGGGAAGATTTATACTAGACTAGACATATATTAATGCATTATCTTTTCAAATGTCTACAACAACGGACACAGTGAAATACACAGACATAGGAACACTAGTCTGGTCAAACGACTTACTAGAAATAGTCCACTGCAAACGAAAAAACCGACTTTCCTACCTATTCTCAGAACATGAGACAGAACCACAAACACACACCCACTCCCACAAAGGCACCTCCTTCCCTCAAGTAGGTCTGTGACTATGCAAAGTGTTCTCTGACTTGTGGGCCATACTATCTTTTCCCAAAATGGCCTGTCCTCTATCAGATCTGGTTTCCTTGGCCAACTCTGTGAAGGTGTCAGGAAAAAGTGGTGAGCCACTACCTGCTTTCTCAGGAAAGGTCCCTCTTCAGAGCTCTCCTCCATTTGTCCTTCCTCACATCAGTAGGTACCAAAAAAGACTGACTCTGTCCTTGTTAAATCCAACCAAGTGAGCCCACTGATACTGGGACTGGGACTGCTTCTGGGTGCCTGACTTCTTGGATACCAAGTTCAGAGAGTTCCATCACCAAGGAAATGAGGTATGTCACTTTCTTTGGAACTGAATGAGGTCACTGCCTTGGCAAACACTTTGTCCTAAGAGTTGCTTCCAAGGGTCCCATGAGATGGAGCCGGCCTCTACTTCTTGTGACACTTTCACTAGTTAGAATGGTATATCAACCAGAGGAACCTGGGAACAGCTCTTCACCCAGACCTGGTTTTGTCCATCTTCTCTACAATAAGAAGAGAGAGGCTGATTCAGACACATCCCTTCATCCTGACCAGGTTGTTTGCCATGGAAGATGACTTTTGCTCTCTCAGGTCCTTTATACCTGCCTAAATCTTCTCCAGGTATCATTTCTGAATGGACCTTTGAGGTTCTCGCAGGTGGAAGGTACCCTAATTTCCTGTGTTGTAAGAACAACTCTTTCCCTGCTCTTCTGTAAAATGAGATTGAGGGAACAGTGTATGTTTCGGGTTAATAACAGGTTCGATTTCAGTTAGGAATCATTCTGTGCGATGAATAATGGTATTGGGTACCTACGATATTTATAAGAATATAGAGTTGAAATAAATGTACAAAAACAGAAATCTAAGTAAGATTTGAAGGCCAGAAATCATTCGGCCCTTGACTGGGATACTTAGCTTTTAATTATGTTCTGCAAAGATGTCTCAGATAATTCAATAATAAATGGCATAGGACCTTGTACCTTGGATGATTGAATGTAGAAGAGAACATCCAGTCAAAAAGGGATAGTAGGTAGGATTAAGAAGATAGTCGGTAGGTTTAGGAAGAAGAGTGAGTATAGGATTTGGATCAAAGGTTCTTTCCTAATAGGGTTTTGGTTAGAGGGTGAATGTTAATGTCAGCACATATGAAGAGTGAGTCACTATGATGAGCTTGGGAAAATATGTAGAAAAGCAGATATCAATAGAGACATTATGAAATCATGCAAAGTATAAAATGAGTGATAGGATTAGACATTTTCTACAAGGTTGAGTTTCAATATATAATCTTATGAAGAAACAAATATGTCGTCACCAATAGGATTGACATTTGAGAGCATTAGGCAACCTGGACATGGATGTTTTAGTAATCCATGTACAATTTCCCTTTTGGCTTTGGTACAGTCTTAAGTGTGACCTTCACATTTTTAGTTCCGAATATTACTGTGATAAAATGTTTATGTAGATCAGGTGACATGAGTATTTCTACCACCTTTTCTGGGAGCAATATATTGAAGACATAAAATTAGTTTTGGGGGTACAAAGAGGTGTACCCTGTGTCTATGAATATAGAGATAAAGCATGAATAGACCATAATGTGAATAAATAATATTAGTTGTTCCAAATTTAAATTATGTATTGAACTGATATCTGAAAAATTACAGGAAATCTTCTATTGATATACAATCATTCATTCCAACCAATTATCCATCAAATGGTAATATTAGTGTTTTGGTTTATCATGAAGAGTGTGTGAGTTTTGCTTCAATAGTGATTATGGAAATTGAAAATAATGTGTTTGGAAAGAATTCTCATGAAAAGACCAGTCAAGAAACCCTGACAATACATGTGTTCTGAAGCAAGAAGTGATTAAATTTGAAACAAATGCCTATAAATTTGTGAACTTGTGGATGAAATGTATATCCTATGATGTGCAAACCCTGAAGAAATAGTTATGTACCAGTGTTGAATACAAATGAACGTCAAATTACATATCATGTGCCATAGGAATCTACTTGCATTGATGTTAGACTGGGTTAGTTACTGTAGAATTATTAGGATTTGTATGCACCATTCACTGAAGTTAGTTTTCAGTACTAGGAAACAAACATGTATTTCAGTTAAATGAATATGTCTGAGAATAATCTTGTGAAAAGTTGATTATAAATCCAAGTACATGAACACGAATGAATTAAGAGAGTGTATATAAGACACATATTTCATATTTTGAAAAATCTACAGAGTGTATGTATATATACAAAAAAACCCACAAATAGACATTAAAAAGTAGCAATATATATGCCAAACAAAATTCATCATTAAATATATATCATCCACAGATGCAAAAATATTTATTTTACTGAACATGAGCTTATGTATAATGTTGTTCTACTAGGAAGCTTGTAGGTTGAATTTTCAGTTCCAACAGCGTTTAAGAGGAGTGAACTCTTCTCACAATTTGTATCTGCCAAGTCAGCCACCTCCCAAAAATGTACATGTGATACCTGGTAGGATTCTATATATGTATATAAATATACATGGGTGAAATGGCTACAGAGAATTGGAAACAAGAATTCACATATCTGTTAACTTTAAAAACACATGGAGAACTATTTCAATTAAAAATTGACTAGATTTATAACTCCTACCTTATATAATGCAAAAGGCAAGTCCAAATATACAACATGCCTCCTCTGAACTGCTTGTATTTATATTTGTTTGGGTTATTTTTCTCCTTTTTATTTGGTTGAGTAGTCTGAGCCTAATAGGTTCCGGTTAGTGTCAGGGATTCACTATTTCAATAGGAAAATTGAAAAATGAATCCAATGTGTATGCAAATATGTGCTGCATAAATATCCTTCCACTCTCATCCAGAGCAATGCCTTGTCAATACCTTTGCCCCAATTAAGACACAATTGGAGGAGAAGAGTTAGAAAATCAGTGAATACATATCTGGAATGGAAATGCTCAGGAGTTCACAATCTTGGAGGTGGTAGAGGAGTTTCCAAAAGTAAGGGACTGGGTTAACACTCCACAAACATGGAGCTCTTCTGGCCTAAAAACTTTTTGAGAAACTTTCTGTGAGGTTGGGCACTTGAAAAATATGTTGTTGTCAGGAGATTTGACTTCTTTGCATGAGACCATTAAAGCTGGGTCTGCATTTATGTGACCTGGAGGACATGGCTTCTTATATTCCAATAAAGATGAGCAGCAGTGCTGCATTATCTCTTTGTAGGTAAACTGTGACCACTGGGGACTAAGTTTCTCCCCATGTGGACTGTGAAGCCATTTGGTCCTGGTCCACTTTTTGTCGTGTTTTTGCTACTGCACTCGGAGTTTGGTATTTGCTTCATGACATACAAGGAGCTAAACTGTGACACAATGGTGGAGGGAGTTCTGTCACGTGTGGTGTGCCAGGGTATGCAGGAGAATGCACCAACCAGGCTTCTATCCCTCATAGCTTGCCCCATTGCGCCCTTGTCCATATGAACCTAATTCTGAACATTGCCCTGAAACCTCTCCATATAACAAGATGCCTTTACATATAAGGGTCTGCTGGCTGCACCATGTAAGTAACATGCCATTTGGAATACAATGGTAGATCCTCATGACCCTACCACTGGTGATTTATCACACACCTGCCCAAAACTGCTCTAGGCCCACTACTCAGCAGGCTCTAACTTACTGGCATCTCTGTACTACACCATTTTCATGAAACCCAGTCAATCAAGGCACTGTCTGGTATACTCTTGATCAGCAATAGGACATCCAAAGGTTCTCCAGTGCCACCTGGTCATGGGAATTTCAAAATTTTCATGGTATTTATCTAGCCATTTTTCAAGGATGAAGTTGGAGGCACTGTGGCTTTCAATTCATTCAGTAACCATTAAATGTTGAGGAAGCTCAATTCAATAAAAGCTCTGGAGAACTCTCACAGGCAAGGCTTCTGAAAGAGTGCCAAAATGGTCACATGATGCCAGGCCCATTAAAGTCTACAATGTGAGGCCTATGTATTTTTCGACTCTCAAATATGGCTGCCATGTCTTTGAGAATAAAATCAGGTGATATCCTGGCAGAGATTCACAGTGCTCTGTGGAAAGCCACCCTGGCCCTAGATCTCAGTTTACAAGGGCGACTCACATGTGTGGCCTCCTAAAATCCAAACAAAATTCATGGCAATACTTCTCTGAGTTCAGTTTCACAACTCAGTCTCTAAGGGGAATCACACCAAAGTTCAAGCCCAAGTGGACCCAGTCATTTCTTCCAACCGCCAAACAAATGGCCAAAATTAAAACCAAAACATTCCCACATGGCCCTCATCTTCTTCCATATAGTCACTCATCGTAACCTCTGGCTGGAGTTTTCCATCAGGGGCACAGCCCAAGACTGTGTCCAAAAAAAGCTCGCTTGCCCCTCATTTGCCTAAAGTCAGGGTGGCCTTGACATCCCTCCTGTGAACCAGAAGTGATCAAATAAGCCTGCCGTTAATACTGCTCTGTTTCTACAATTTGAGGCCTACTGACTTTCAGGTATAGATTCTATATGTGATTTGGAGTCATGCGAAAACCCAAGCACCTCATCAGGGCTTTGAAGAACTCATTTGACCCAAAGAATCCCTATTCACACTTGATGGAGGTCAGGAACCTAACAGAGGAAGACGAGAGACTTCATCCACAATGACTGATTTTTTGCCATTATAGTTTTGGACGCACACATGGGATCATTCTTTATATCCATCATGTGCTGAGAATCTAAATCACAGCCACAAAGAAGGCCAAGAGGCTAATTCAGCCACATCCATTTCCAAAGCAATTAAGCAAAGAGCCACAGGTGATGCCCATTCATTTCCATTTCAAAACTATATTCTTCAGGCTTCACAACGGGGTGCCCTGAAGCAAAGACCTTCCAGATATTCAGTGTAACAAAACAGTACTTAAGCAAAAGGTCCAAAGCAGGGTCTCTCCACTGAGAGTTTCTTGGTCACACTGATATCTGAGTTTTGTGAGATGCTCGCCATTCTTTTCAGCTATCCAGTACATGACCATGTCACAGAGCTTGGAGGTGGTACATGTCGTGGACACAAAACCATGAGCCTATTCTGGAGACTGGCCAGAATACAGGAAGAAAACATTAACTTGGGAAGATAGCAGGTGTTTCCCTTCGATAAGACAAGCTTCAGTTCATTCATATATTGGGCAGGATGAATTTTGGGAATATTTATACTTTAAAGGACACATTCATTAATGCATTTTCTTTTCTAATGTTTACAACAACGGACACAGTGGAATACACAGACATGGAAATACTTGCCTTGTCAAACGACTTACTAGAACAGTCCACTGAAAACCACAAACAAAAAAAAAACAACAACAACAAAAAAAACGCCTTTCCTACCTATTCTCAGAACATGAGACAGAACCACAAACCCATACCCACTCCCACAAAGGCAGCTCCTTCCCCCAAGTATGTCTGTGATTAGAAGGAGTGTCCTATGACTGGTGAGCCATACTATGTTCTCCCAAATTGGCCTGTCCTCTTTCAGTTCTGGTTTCCATGGCCAACTCTGTGAAGTTGTCAGGAAAAAGTGGTGAGCCACTACCTGCTTTCTCAGGAAAGGTCCCTCTTCAGAGCTCTTCTGGCATTTGGCCATCCTCACATCAGTAGGTACCAAGAAAGATTAATTTTGTCCTTGGAAAATCCAAACAAGTGAGTCCACTGGGACTGGAACTGGGACTGCCTCTGGGTGCCTGGCTTCTTGGATACCAAGTTCAGAGAGTTCCATCACCAAATAATGAGGTATGTCACTTTCTTTGGAACTGAATGAGGTCACTGCCTTGGCAACCACTTTTCCCTAACAGTTGCTTCCAAGGGTCCCATGAGATGGAGCCCGTCCCCTACTTCCTGTCACACTTTCACAAGTTAGAATGAAATATCAACGATAGGCACCCAGGAACAGCTCTACACGCAGGTCTGGTTTTGTCAGTCTTCTCTACAATAAGAAGAGAGAGGCTGATTAAGACACATCCCTTCATCCTGACCAGGTGTTTTGCCATGGAAGATGAGTTTTGCTCACTCAGGTCCTTTATACCTGCCTACAACTTGTCCAGGTATCATTTCTGCATGGACCTTTGAGGTTCTCAGCAGGTGGACTGTCCCCTTCTTTCCTGTATTGTAAGAACAACTCTGTCCCTGCTCTTCTGTAAAATGAGATTGAGGGAACAGTGTATGTTTCGGGTTAATAACAGGTTCGATTTGTGTTAGGAATCATTCTGTGTGATGAATAATAGTGTTGGGGACCTTCGATATTTACAAGAATATGGAGGTTAAATATAAGTATGAGAACAGAAATCTAGGTATGATTTGAAGCCCAGAAGGGCATTGAGCCCTTGATTGGGATAATTAGCTTTGAATTATGTTCTGCAAAGATGTCTCAGTTAATTCAATACACAATGGCATAGAACTTTGTATCTTGGATGATTGAATGTAGAAGAGAACATCCAGTCAAAAAGGGAGAGTCAGTAAGATTATGAAGCTAGTCGGTAGGTTTAGGAAGAAGAGTGAGTATTTGATTTGGACAAAAGTTCTTTAACAATAGGGTTTCGGTTAGAGAGTGAATGTAAATGTCAGCACATATGAAGAGTCAGTCACGATGATGAGCTGGGAAAAAAATGTAGAAAAGCAGATATCAATAGAGACATTATGAAATCAGGCAAAGTATAAAGTGAGTGATAGGATTAGACATTTTCAACAGGGTTGAGTTTGAATACATAATCTTTGGAAGAAAAAAATATGTAGTCACCAATAGGATTGACAGTTAAGAGCATTAGGCAACCTGGAAATAGATGTTTTTAGTAATCCATGTTCACTTTTCATTTAGTCCTTCGTGCAATCATAACCTTGACCATTACATTATTTGTCCAGAATATTACTGTGAAAAAATGTATATGTAGATCAGGTGACATGAGTATTTCGTCCACCATTTCTGGAAACAATATATTGAAGACGTAAAATTAGTATTGGGGGTACAAAGAGGTGCACCCTGTGTCTATGAATATAGAGATAAAGCATGAATAGACAATACTGTGAATAAATAATATAACTTGTTCCAACATTAAATAATGGATTGAACTGATATCTGGAAAATTACAGGAAATCTTATATTGATATACAATCATTCATTCCCACCAATTATACATCTAATGGTAATATTAGTGTTTTGGTTTATCATGAACAGTGTATGAGTTTTGTTTCAAAAGTGATTATGGAAATCGAAAATAATATGTTTGGAAAGAAGTCTCATGAAAAGACCAGTCAGGAAACCTGGAGGAATGCATATATTGTAAAGCAGGAAGCGATTGAAATTCAATCAAATGCCTATAAATTTGCTAATTTGTGGATGAAATATATATCCTATGATGTGCATAAACTCATGAAATAGTAATGTACCATTGTTGAATAAAAATGAACGTCAAAATACACATCATGTCCCATAGGAATCTACTGGCATTGATTTTAAACTGTAGAAATATTAGGATTCTCGTGCATTATTCACAGAATTTAGTTATCTCTTTTTTTAAATTTTTATATATGGTTGTCAAAACATTACATAGTTCTTGATAAATAATATTTCACACTTTGATTTATGTGGGTTATGAACTCCCATTTTTGCCCCGTATACAGATTGCAGAATCACATCAGTTACACATCCATTGATTCATATATTGCCATACTAGTGTCTGTTGTATTCTGCTGCCTTTCCTATCCTCTACTATCCCCCCTCCCCTCCAGTCTCCTCCCCTCTTCTCTCTCTACCCCCTATACAGTAATAAATTTCTCCCCCTTGTATTATTTTTCCCTTTCCCCTCACTTCCTCTTGTATGTAATTTTGTATTACCCTGAGGTTCTCCTTCCATTTTCATGCAGTTTCCCTTCTCTCTCCCTTTCCCTTCCACCTCTCATCCCTGTTTAATGTTAATCTTCTTCTCATGCTCCTTGTCCCTACTCTGTTCTTAGTTACTCTCCTTATATCAAAGAAGACATTTGGCATTTGTTTTTTAGGGATTGGCTAGCTTCACTTAGCATAATCTGTTCTAATGCCATCCATTTCCCTGCAAATTCTATGATTCTGTCATTTTTTAATGCCGAGTAATACTCCATTGTGTATAAATGCCACATTTTTTTCATTCATTCTTCTATTGAAGGGCATCTAGGTTGGTTCCACAGTCTTGCTATTGTGAATTGTGCTGCTATGAACATCGATGTAGCAGTGTCACTGTAGCATGCTCTTTTTAGGTCTTTAGGTTTTAGACCGAGAAGGGGAATAACTGGGTCAAATGGTGGTTCCGTTCCCAGCTTTCCAAGAAATCTCCATACTGCTTTCCCATTTGCCTGCACCAATTTGCAGTCCCACCAGAAATATACAAGTGTACCTGTTTCCCCAGATCCTCGCCAGCACTTGTTATTGTTTGACTTCATAATGGCTGCCAATCTTACTGGAGTGAGATGGTATCTTAGGGTGGTTTTGATTCACATTTCTCTGACTGCTGGAGATGGTGATCATTTTTTCATGTACTTGTTGATTGATTGTATGTCCTCCTCTGAGAAGTGTCTGTTCAGGTTCTTGGCCCGTTTGTTGTTTGGGTTATTTGTTATCTTATTGACTAATTTTTTGAGTTCTTTGTATACTCTGGATATTAGTGCTCTCTCTGAAGTGTTAGGAGGAAAGATTTGTTCCCAGGATGTGGGCTCCCTATTTTCCTCTCTTACTGTTTCTTTTGCTGAGAAAAAACCTTTTTAGTTTGAGTAAGTCCCATGTGTTGATTCTAGTTATTAACGCTTGTGCTATGGGTGTCCTATTGAGGAATTTGGAGGCGACCCCACAGTATGTAGATCGTAGCCAACTTTGTCTTCTATCAGACACCATGTCTCTGATTTGATATCAAGCTCCTTGATCCATTTTGAGTTAACTTTTGTGCATGGTGAGAGAAAGGGATTCAGTTTCTTTTTGTTACATATGGATTTCCAGGTTTCCCAGCACCATTTGTTGAAGATGCTATCATTCATCCATTGCATGCTTTTAGCCCCTTTATCAAATGTAAGATAGTTGTATTTTTTGGATTGGTTTCTGTGTCCTTTATTCTGTACCATTGGTCCACCCACCTGTTTTGGTACCAGTACCATGCTATTTTTGTTACTATTGTTCTGCAGTATAGTTTGAAGTCTGGTATCGCTATACCGACTGATTCACACTTCCTGCTTAGTGTGGTTTTTGCTATTCTGGGTCTTTTATTTTTCCATATGAATTTCATGATTGCTTTCTCTATTTCTACAAGAAATGCCGTTGGGTTTTGATTGGCATTGCATTAAACCTATAGAGAACTTTTAGTAATATCGCCATTTTGATGATGTTAGTTCTGTCTATCTATGAACAGGGTACATTTTTACATCTTCTAATATCTTCCTCTATTTTTCTCTTTAGGTTTCTGTAGTTTTCCTTGTATAAAACTTGTACCTCTTTTGTTAGGTTGATTCCCAATTATTTTTTTTTTTTTTAGTATATTGTGAATGGAGTGGTTGTCCTCATTTCCGTTTCAGAGGATTTGTCACTGATATTTAGGAATGTCTTTGATTTATGAGTGTTGATTTTATATCCTGCCACTTTGCTGAATTCATTTATTTGCTCTATTAGTTTCTTTGTAGACCCTTTTGGGTCTGCTAGGAATAGAATCATGTCATCTGCAATAGTGATAATTTAAGTTCTTCTTTTCCTATTTATATGCCTTTAATTTCTTTCATCTCTCTAATTGCTCTGGCCAGTGTTTCGAGAACTATGTTGAACAGAAGTGGTGAAAGAGGGCATACCTGTCTTGTTCCAGATTTTAGAGGGAATGCCTTCAATTTTTCTCCATTCAGAAGTATGCTAGCCTGAGACTTAGCATAGATTGCTTTTACAATATTGAGGTATGTTCCTGTTATCCCTAGTTTTTCTAGAATTTTGAACATAAAGGGATGCTGTACTTTGTCGAATGCTTTTTCTGCATCTATCGAGATGATCATATGGTTCTTATTTTTAAGTCTATTGATGTGATGAATAACATTTATTGATTTCTGTATATTGAACCAGCCTTGCATCCCACGGATGAATCCTACTTGATCATGGTGCACAATTTTTTTGATATGCTTTTGTATCTGATTTGCCAGAATTTAATTGAGGATTTTTGCCTCTAGGCTCATTAGAGATATTGGTCTGTAGTTTTCATTCTTTGAAGTGTCTTTTTCTGGTGTAGGAATCAGAGTGATGTTGACCTCATAGAATGAATTTGGAAGTTCTCCCTCTTTTTCAATTTCCTGAAATAGCTTGAAAAGTATTGGTATTAGTTCCCCTTTAAAGGTTTTGTAAAACTCTGCTGTATACCCATCAGGTCCTGGGCTTTTCTTACTTGGTAGTGTTTTGATGGTTTTTTCTATTTCCTCAATTGATATTGGTCTGTGTAGGTTGTCTATATCCTCCTGACTCAATCTGGGCAGATCATATGACTTAAGAAATTTATCGATGCCTTCACTGTCTTCTATTTTATTAGAGTACAAAGATTCAAAATAATTTCGGATTATCTTCTGTATATCTGAAATATCTGTTATGATATTGTCTTTTTCATCCTGTATGCTAGTAATTTGAGTTCTCTCTCTTTTTGTCTTCGTTAGCATGGCTAAGGGTCTGTAGATTTTTTTTATTTTTTCAAAGAACCAAATGGGTTGATGTGTCTGCTGTGCTTGCAGGCTGCTAGTCCTGTTCCGCCGGTCAGTTGCAGGTCTGCCTACCTTGCGGGAGCGGGTGGTGGCTCTGCTTTGGCCCTACTGCAATTGGGGTGTCGTGACTACCATGCTGGCAGATCGCTGGGCCTGTTCCGGGTGCGGGCAAAGACTCTGCTCTGCCCCTACTCCAATTGGGTTGACGTGACTACCACGCCGGTGGGCCGTTGTGCTTGTACTGGGCGCGGGAGAAAGCTCTGCTCTGCCACTACTCCAATTGGGGTGTCATGTCTACCATGGTGGCAGGCCGCTGGGCCTGTTCCGAAGGTCAGTCACAGGTCTGCTTTTGTGGCGGGCGCGGGGGGCGGCCTGCTTGGCCCCTACTACAATTTGGGTGACGTGACTACCACACCAGCTGGTGGCTGGGCCTGATCCGGGCACAGGCAGTGGCACGGCTCTTTCCCTACTCCATTTGGGGTGACGTGGGTACCACGCCTCCGGGCCTGATGAATCTTCCTCTATGTTTCTAGAGAGAATTACGGAGGCATATAGGAGATATACTCCTTTCGATCCTCATGCAGAGGATCAAAAATCATCTGTCACAATGGCCTTTATTGGGCATGCTGCCTTGGATATTTAAAGAAAGTTAGAATGCTTAGATGGATTACAAGATATGACTTTGAGAGATTTAGTCAGAGAAGCCGAGAAAGTATACTATAAGAGAGAAACTGAGGAAGAGAAGGGAGCAAAAGGAGGATAAAAGAAACAAAAGACAGACTAAGTAGTTGACTAAGGTCCCGGTCACAATAACAAAAAGGCCAGAAATTAAGAAACAGGGAGATAGGAAGGGATACCTGGTCCCACGCCAGAGGCCACCCCTGACCTCAGATCAATGTGCCTACTGTAAAGAAAGAGGACACTGGGTTCATGAGTGCCCTAGAAAGAGGCAGCCACGCCAGCCAGCCATTCTGACTCTTCAGCATGACTACGAAAGTCGGGGCTCAGATCCCCTCCCTGAGCTCAGCGTATCTTTTGAAGTGGAGGAGACACCAGTAAACTTTGAAGTGATTACAGGCGCAATAAACTCAGCCCTTAAGGCCCCATCGGGCCCTCTATCAAATAAAAGGTCTCTCGTTCAAGGGGCTAATGTCAGTAAATATCGGACTTGTATAACTAAGAGGATCATGGACCTGGGGAAAGGAAAAATCCATCACTCCTTTTTAGTAATCCCAGAATGCCTGGCAGACTTTTGCTATACGTCATGGGGATGTGAGCATACAGGGGCTGCCTGATGGAACACAAACTCCTCATCAAATTCAGTACACAGCATTGGCCATATTACCAATTAGATAACCAAAACCGATGGCCCCCAGAGGGGTCTCTTGATCCTCAAATTCTGCGTGACCATTTTTTTTAAAGAGAGAGGTGAGAGAGAGAGAGACAGAGAGAATTTTTAATATTTATTTTTTAGTTTTTTGCTGGACACGACATCTTTGTTTGTATGTGGTGCTGAGGATCGAACCCGGGCCGCACGCATGCCAAGCGAGCGTGCTACAATTGAGCCACATCCCCAGCCCTGTGTGACCTTTTTAACTTCTGCAAGTGCTCAAAAGGGTGAAAGGAGATTCCCCTATGGGCAGGCCTTTTCCATCCTTAACTCATATCCTGAACTATGCTTATCCAATCAATCCTCACCTTCAGCCTTGTGCTCCAGAGTCTCTGCTGTAACTCTCACCTCAGCAACCTGATTTCTCCCCTCCAATTATTAGATCAAAAACCCAAATCTCTGCTGGTTCTCAGACCATCGCCATCTTGCTGAAGTAGCAGGTACTCAGGTTCCCATCCACCGACTCACTCCTCTCTTCTCCTGTCCGTGCCCGCCCCGGGTCCCACCAGGTCCTCTTACCAGCTAACACAAAGCTGAAACTAGCTGAGGAGAGCCCTCAGACTCCTATCAAAGATGTAATGAAAATGGCCTTTAAAGTTGCTTTGTCATCACTGAAAACAGTTTACTAAAAATTTAAAGTCCCTCACATGCATTTTGGGATACTCACTCTTGTCTTCCCCTCTGCTCTACCTGTTCTACAGCTCAAGTTTTTGTTCCTAGGAGAATCCCAAACCCCTTTCCCATTATTCTTTTACATCTCTCCTTCCTTATTCTCAGATCCTCGGAGCTGCTGTCAGCCCCACCTTCCCTGTCTTCCCCTTCTGTACCAGGCCTACAGAAAATTCTTAACTGACTTTCTACAGAAGTCTTCACCATGGCTGACTTTAGGACTTTCAGCAAAAGAGTCCCTACAAAAGAGTTCAATGTAGATAAACTTCCTCTTTTAGTGTTGCCTTGTTCTACTTGGCCACTGGCTAAAAAAATAAGCACTTCTATGCTAGACACCCCATTACTTGTTTTCCACAAAATATATGAACAAGGCCTCTGGCCATGAGCTGGGGCTTTACAGAGATGGCTATATTTCTAAGATAAAGAAGTTACCATCAGGGCTCCATGGTAACAGCTGTCAGGGGCGAAAAATAAGAAAGGTAGGAAAAAGCTCTTTCCCTCCCAGGTGTCCTTGAAAAGTTAACTTGCCCAGAACTGAGGTAAAAACAGAAACAACAACGGCTTTTTTGAACTTCTGAAGACTGTGAACTTCTGAGCCCCTTCCCTTACATGTTGGGTACAAAATTCTGAAACTACCTAAACTTGAGTTTCAGGAGAATATTTGATTACAACAGAAGCAATGCCCTCTGAATCTGGTTGCAACCAAATAGGACGGTTTCCCTGTCTTCGTTGCTATCTTAGGTGCCTTGCCTTGTCCGTCCCTACAACAGCATAATTGTATATAATTAAACATTGTTTATGCTTTAAAGAAATTGTCAACAGATGTGATTAATTGTGTATTGGTGCAGATGTTTCCCAGAGTGCTCTGTCATGATGAAATGAAATAGAGGGGCATACAACCCGTTTCCACTGGGAACATATATCCCTCACTTTAGCCATCCTATTCGGAATAGGAGTTGCTTCAGGGGTCGGCACAGGAACCACTGCCCTCGTCCATGGGACACAACAAATGACCCAATTAGAAGAATCAATAGACCAAAACTAAGATATTAGATACCTCCATCAGAGCTTTGCATGAATTTTTAACCTCTCTCTCTGAAGTTGTTTTACAGAACAGGCGAATGACACAAAAAACACACACACACACAGAAAAACAAATAGCAAAATATATGTCAATCAAAATTTTCATAAAATATATATCATAAAAAGATCCAAAAATATTCATTTTACTGAACATGGATTTATGTATAATGTTGTTCAACTAGCAAGCTCACCCATTGGTTGAATATTCAGTTCCAACACGGTTAAGTAGGAGTGATCTCTTCTCACAATTTGTATCTGCCAACTCATCCACCTCACAAGAATGTATGTGTGGTACCAGGTATGATTCTATATATCCATATAAAAATATATGTGCTTAATAGGCTACAGAGAAAGGGAGACAGGAATTCACAATTTTTTAACTTTAAAAACACATGGAGAACTATTTCAACAAAAAATTGACTAGATTTAACTCCTACTCTGTATCATGCAAAAGCCAAGTCCAAATATACACCATGCCTCCTCTAAACTGCTTGTATTTCTATTCATGGCAATACTTCTCTGAGTTCAGTTCCAGAACGCAGTCTCTAAGGGAAATCCCAACAGAGTTCAAGCCCAGGTGGACCAAGATATTTCTTACAACCACCACACAAATGACCACAATTAAAAACAAAACACTCAAACATGGTCCTCATCTTCTTCCATATAGTCACTCATCGTAACCTCTGTCTAGAGGTTTCCATGAAGGGCTCACCCAAAGACAGTGTCCAAATAAACTCCCTTGCCCCTCATTTGCCTAAAGTCATGTTGGCCTGGACACCCTTTCTGTGAACCAGGAGTGATCAAATAAGCCTCCCATTAATACTGCTCTGTTTCTCCAATTTGAGGCCTACTGACTTTCAAGTATAGATTCTTTATGTGATTTGGAGTCATACGAAAACCTAAGCACCTCTGCAGTGATTTGAAGAACTCATTTGACCCAAGGAATACCTATTCTCACTTGATGGAGGTCAGGATCCTAACAGAGGAAGACGAGAGACTTCATCCACAATGACTGATCTTTTGGCAATTATGGTTTTGGATGCACACATGGGATCATTTTTAGATCCATCTGCTGCTGAGAATCAAAGTCACAGCCACATACAAGGCCAAGAGTCTAATTAAGACACATCCCTTTCCAAAGCAACTAAGAAAGAGCCACAAGTGATGCCCATTCATTTCCATTTGAAAACTGTTTCCTTCAGGCTTCACAAAGGGGTGGCCTGAGGCAAAGACCTTCCTGATATTCAGGGCAACAGAACAATAGGTAAGCAAAAGGCCAAAAGCAGGGTATATCCACTGAGACTTTCCTGGTCACACTGATATCTGAGTTTTCTGAGATGCTGGCCATTCCCTTCAGCTATCCTGTACATGGCCATATCACAGACCTTGGGGTTGTTGCATATCTTGGACACAAAACCATGAGCCTATTCTGGAGAGTGGCCAGAATTCAGAAGAAAACAGGGACTTAGGAAGGTAATAGGTATTGCTCATCCATAAGGCAAGCCGCACTCCATTCATAAATTAGGCAGGATGCATAATGGGAAGCTTTCTACTAGACAGGACACATCCATTGTTGCATTCTCTTTTCTCATGTCTACAACCACGGACACAGTGGGATACACAGACATAGAAACACTCATTCTGTCAAACGACTTACTAGAAACAGTTCACTCCAAATCAAACAAACCGCCTTCTCTACCTATTCTCAGAATATGAGACAAAACAACAAACCCACACTCACAAAGGCACCTCCTTCCCTCAAGTAGGTCTGTGACTCTCCGGAGTTAACTCTGACTGGTGGGCCATATTATGTTCCCCCGAAATGGCGTGTCCTCTATCAGATCTGCTTTCCTTGACCAACTCTGTAAAGTTGTCAGGAAAAAGTGGCGAGCCACTACCTGCTTTCTCAGGAAAAGTACCTCTTCAGTGCTCTCCTGGTATTTGGCTATACTCACATCATTAGGTACCGAGAAAGACTGACTCTGTCCTTGGAAAATCCAATCAAGTGAGCCCACAGGGACTTGGAATGGGATTGCCTCTCGGTGTCTTGGTTCTTGGATAGCAAGTTCAGAGAGTTCCATCACCAAGGAAATTAGATATGTCACTTTCTTTGGAACTGAATGAGGCCACTGCCTTGGCACCCCTTTTTCCTAACAGTTGCTTCCAAGGGTCCCATGAGATGGAGGCTGCCCCTACTTCCTGTGACACTTTCACAAGTTAGAATGGTATATCAACCATAGGCACCCGTGAACAGCTTTCCACACAGGCCTGATTTGGTCCATCTTCTCTACAATAAGAAGAGAGAGGCTGATTAAGACACATCCCTTCATCCTGACCAGGTTGTTTGCCATGGAAGATGACTTTTGCTCTCTCAGGTCCTTCATAGGTGCCTATAACTTTTCCGGGTATCATTTCTGTATGGACCTTTGAGGTTTTCAGCAGGTGGAAGGTCCCCTACTTTCCTGTATTGTAAGAACAACTCCGTCCCTGTTCTTCTGTAAAATGAGATTGAGGGAACAGTGTATGTTTAGGGTTAATAACAGGTTCAATTTGGGTTAGGAATCATTCTGTGCGATGAATAATGGTATTGGCAACCTGTGAGATTTACAAGAATGTAGAGGTGAAATATAAGTATGAAAATAAAAATCTAGGTATAATTTGAAACCCAGAAGGGCATTGGGCACTTGATTGGGATACTTAGCTTGAATTATGTTCTCTAAAGATGTCTCAGATAATTCAATATACAATGGCATAGGACCTTGTACCTTGGATGATTGAACGTAGAAGAGAACATCCAGTCAAAAAGGGATAGTCAGTAGGTTTAGAAAGATTGTCGGTAGGTTTAGGAAGAAGAGTGATTATAGGATTTAGACCAAAAGTTCGTTAGCAATATGGTTTCGGTTAGAGAGTGAATGTAAATGTCAGCACATATGAAGAGTCAGTCACTATGATAAACTGGGAAAATATGTAGAAATGCAGATATCAATAGAGACATTATTGCATCAGGCAAAATATAAAGTGAGTGATAGGATTAGACATTTTCAACAGGGTTGAGTTTGAATATATAATCTTAGGAAGAAACAAATATGTTGTCACTAATAGGATTGACATTTGAGAGCATTAGGCAGCATGGACATGGATGTTTCTATTAATCCATGTTCACTTTCCTTTTAGGCTTTGGTACAGTCATAAGTGTGACCTTTACATTTTTTTTCAGAATATTACTGT
The DNA here is from genome assembly GCF_048772815.1 of Callospermophilus lateralis. Taxonomy (NCBI): domain Eukaryota; kingdom Metazoa; phylum Chordata; class Mammalia; order Rodentia; family Sciuridae; genus Callospermophilus; species Callospermophilus lateralis. The sequence goes on along the minus strand of NW_027515276.1, from coordinate 7,806,897 downwards.
GATAAAATGTATATGTAGATCAGGTGACATAAGTATTTCTTCCACCATTTCCTGGTAGCAATATATTGAAGACGTAAAAATAGTATTGGGGGTCCAAAGAGGTGTACACTGTGTCTATGAATATAAAGATAAAGCATGAATAGAAAATACTGTGAATAAATAATATAACTTGTTCCAACTATAAATAATGGATTGAACTGATATCTGAAAAATTACAGGAAATCTTATTTTGATATACAATCATTCTTTCCAAAATGGTATACATATAATGGTAATATTAGTGTTTTGGTTTATCACGAAGGGTGTGAGTTTTACTTCACCAGTGATTATGGAAATCGAAAATAACTTGTTTGGAAAGAAGCGTCATGAAAAGGCGAGTTCAGAAACCCTGATAATACTTGTGTTCTGAAACAGGAATTGATTAAAGTTGAAACAAATGCCTGTAAATTTGTGAACTTGTGGATGAAATATATATCGTATGATGTGCAAAAACTGAAGAAATAATAATGTACCAGTGTTGAATACAAATGAACCTCAAATTACATATCATGTCCCATAGGAATCTACTTGCATTGGTGGTAAACTGGGTCAGTTACTGTAAAATTATTAGAATTTGTAGGCACCATTCACTGAAGTTTGTTTTCAGTACTAGGAAACAAATATGTATTTCAGGTGGATGAATATTTCGGAAAATAATCTTGTGAAAAGTTGATTATAAATCCATATACATGAACATGAATGAATTTAGAAAGTGTATATAAGACACATATATTTTATATATTAAAAATCTGAATAGTGTGTGTGTATATACACACACACACACACACACACACACAAACTACACACAGACATTAAAAGCAGCAATATATATGAATATCAAAATTCATCAGTAAATATATATCATCCACAGATGCAAAAATAATTATTTTACTGAACATGAGTATATGTATAATGTTGTTCTACTAGAAAGCTCCCCTATAGTTTGAATCTTCATTTCTAACAGCGTTTAACAGGAGTGATCTCTTCTCACAATTTGAATCTGCCAAGTGAGAAACCTCACAAAAATGTACGTGGGATTCCTGGTAGGATTCTACATATGCATATAAATATACATGTGTGAATTGGCTACAGAGAAAGGGAAACAGGATTTCACACATTTGTTATCTTTAAAAACACATGGAGAACTATTTCAAATAAAAATTGACTAGATTTATAATTCCTACCTTATATAATGCAAAAGGCAAGTCCAACTATACAAGATGCCTCCTCTGAACTGCTTGAATTTCTATTCTGTTTGGGTTATTTTTCTCCATTATATTAGGATGAGTTGTCTGATTCTAGTAGGTATGGGTTAGTGTCAGGGATTCAGTATTTCAAAAGGAAAATTGGAAAATGAATTCAATGTGTAAGCAAATATGTGCTTCACAAATATCTGTTAAGGTCTGATATCCTCTCACTCTCATCCAGAAAAATGCCTTGACATTACCTTCACCCCAGGTAAAACATAATTAGAGGAGAAGAGTTACAGAATCAGTGAATACATATCTGGAATGGAAAATGCTCAAGAGTTCATAACCATGGAGGTGGTAGAGGAGTTTCCAAAAGTAAGGGACAGGGTAAACACAACACAAACAGGGAGCTCTGAGAGCCTAAAAACTTTTTGAGAAACTGCCTCTGAGATTGGGCACTTGAAATATATGTTGTTTTCAGGAGATTTGGCTTCTTTAGTAGTGAGACCATCAAAGCTGGTTCTGCATCTATGTGACCTGAAGGACTTGGTTTCTTATTTTCCAATGAACATGAGGCAGCAATGCTGAATCCTCTCTTTGTAGGTAAACTGTGACCACTGAGGACTAAGTGTCTCTCCGTGTTGACTGTGAAGCCATTTGGTCCTCCTACACTTTTTGTGGTGTTTTTCCTGCTGCACTGGGAGTTTGGTATTTGCTTCACGAAATACCAGGAGCTCAACTGGGACATATTGCTGGAGGGAGTTCTGTCACGTGTGTTGGGTCAGGGTCTGCAGGAGAATGCACCAACCAGGCTTCTATCCCTCCTAGCTTGGCCCATTGCCCCCTCGTCCATATCAACCTGATTCAGAACATTGCCCTGAAACCTCACCATATAACAAGATGCCTTTACATATAAGGGAATGCTGGCTGCACCATGTCAGTCACAAGCCATTTGGAATCCAATGGTAGATCCTCATGGCCCTACCACTGATGTTTCATCACACACCTGCCCACCACTGCTCTAGGCCCACTACTCAGCAGGCTCCAACTTACTGGCATCTCTGTTCTACACCATTTTCATGAAACCCAGTCAATCAAGGCATTGACTGGTATACTCATGATCAGCAACAGGACATCCAAATGTTCTCCAGTGCCACCTGGTTGTGGGAACTTCCAAAAATTCATGGTATTTATCAAGCCATTTTTCAAGGATGAAGTTGGAGAAACTCTGGGTTTCAATTCATTCAGGAACCACTAAATGTTGAGGAAGCTAATTTAAATAAAAACTCTGGAGAACTCTCACAGGCAAGGCTTCCCAAAGAGTGGGGAAAAGGTCACATGAAGCCAGGCACATTGAGGTGTAAAATGTGAGGTCCATGTGTGTTTTGACTCTCAACTATGGCTGCAAGTTTTTCACAATTATATCATGTGATATCCTGGCTGAGATTCCCAGTGCTCTGTGGAAAGCCAGATCTCAGTTTCCAAGGGCAACTCTCATGCGTGGCCTCCTAAAATCCCAAAACAATTCATGGCAATACTTCTCTGAGGTGAGTTCCAGAACTCAGTCTCTATGGGGAAATCACACCAGAGTTCAAGCCCAGGTGGACCCAGACATTTCTTCCAACCGCCACACAAATGACCACAATTAAAACCAAAACACTCCCACATGGCCCTCATCTTCTTCCATATAGTCACTCATCATGACCTCTGGCTGGAGGTTTCCATGAGGGGTGCAGCCATTGGTAGTGTCCAAAATAAGCTCACTTGCCCCTAATTTGCCTAAAGTCAGGGTGGCCTGGACACTCTTAATATGAACCAGGAGTGGTCAAATAAGCCTGCCGTTCATGCTGCTCTGTTTCTCCAATTTGAGGCCTACTGACTTTCAGGTATGGAATATTTATGTGAAATAGAGTCATGAGAAAAGCCAAGCACCTCGGCAGAGATTTCAAGAACTCATTTGACCCAAAGGATCAGTATTCTCACTTGATGGATGTCAGGAACCTAACAGAAGAAGGCGAGAGACTTCATCCACAATGACTGATCTTTTGGCCATTTTGGTTTTGGATGCGCACATGCGATCATTCTTTGGATCCATCATGTGCTGAGAATAAAAATCACAGCCACATACAAGGCCAAGAGGCTAATTCAGACACATCCCTTTCCAAAGCAATTAAGCAAAGAGCCACAGGTGATGCCTATTCATTTCAAATTTAAAACTGTTTTCTTCAGGCTTCACAAAGGGGTGGCCTGAGGCAAAGACCTTCCTGACATTCAGGGCAACAGAACATAAGGTAAGCAAAAGGCCCAAAGCAGGGTTTCTCCACTGAGACTTTCCTGGTCACACTGATATCTGAGTTTTCTGAGATGATCTCCATTCTCTTCAGCTATCCAGTATATGGCCATGTCACAGAGCTTGGAGGTGGTACATATCTTGGACACAAATCCCTGAGCCTATTCTGGAGACTGGCCAGAATTCAGGAAGAAAACAGGAACTTAGGATGATAGCAGGTGTTGCCCATCGATAAGACAAGGTGCAGTCCATTCATAAATTGAGCAGGATGAATTATGGTAAGATTTATACTAGACAGGACACATCCATTAATGCATTCTCTTTTCTAATGTCTACAACAATGGACATAGTCGGATACACAAACATAGAAACACTCACCTTGTCAAATGACTTACTCGAAACAGTCCACTTCAATCCAAACAAACCGCCATTCCTACCTTTTGTTAGAACATGAGACAAAACCACAAACCCACACCCACTCCCACAATGGCACCTCCTTCCCCCAAGTAGATCTGTGACTATCTGGAGTGTCCTCTAACTGCTCGGCCATACTATATTCCTTCGAAATAGTCTGTCCTCTCTCAGGTCTGGTTTCCTTGGCTAACTCTGTGAAGTTGTCAGGAAAAAGTGGTGAGCCACTACTGGCTTTCTCAGAAAAGGTACCTCTTCAGTGCTCTCCTGGCATTTGGCCATCCTCACATTAGTAGGTACCAAGAAATACTGACTCTGTCCTTGGTAAATCCAAACAAGTGAGACCACTGTGACTGGGAATGGGATAGCGTCTGGGTGCCTAGCCACTAGGATACAAAGATCATAGAGTTCCATCACCAAGGAAATGAGGTATGTCACTTTCTTTGGAATTGAATGAATGAGGTCACTGCCTTGGCAACCAGTTTGTCCTAACACTTGCTTCCAAGGGTCCCATGAGATGGAGGCTGCTCCTACTTCCTGGAACACTTGCACAAGTTAGAATGGTATATCAACCATAGGCACCTGGGAACAGCTCTCCACACAGGTCTGGTTTAGTCCATCTTCTCTAACATAAGTAGAGAGAGGCTGATTCAGACACATCCCTTTATCCTGACCAGGTTGTTTGCCATGGAATAGGACATTTGCTCTCTCAGGTCTTTCATACCTCCCTACAACTTCTCCAGGTATCATTTCTGCATGGAACTTTGAGGTTTTCAGCAGGTGGAAGGTCCCCTAATTCCCTGTATTTTAAGAACAACTCTGTCGCTGCTCTTCTGTAAAATGAGATTGAGGGAACAGTGTATGTTTAGGGTTAATAACAGGTTCAATTTGGGTTAGGAATCATTCTGTGCGATGAATAATGGTATTGGGAACTTGCGATAATTACAAGAACATAGAGGTGAAATATAAGTATGGAAACAGAAATCTAGGTATGATTTGAAGCACAGGACCTTGTACCTTGGTAGATTTAATGTAGAAGAGAACATCCAGTCAAAAATGGATAGTCGGTAGGATTAGGAAGATAGTCGGTAGGTTTAGGAAGAAGAGTGAGTATAGTATTTGCACCAAAAGTTCTTTAGCAATAGGGTTTCGGTTAGAGAATGAATGAAAATGTCAGCACATATGAAGAGTCAGTCACAATGATGAACTGGGGAAAATAAGTAGGAAAGCAGGTATCAATAGAGACATTATGAAATCAGGCAAAGTATAAAGTGAGTTATAGGATTAGACATTTTCAACAGGGTTTAATTTGAATATATAATCATTGGAAGAAACAAATATGTTGTCACCAATAGGATTGACATTTGAGAGCATTAGGCAACCTTCACATGGATGTTTTTAGTTAAACATTTTCACTTTTCTTTTAGGCTTCGGTACAATCATAAGTGTGACCTTTACATTTTTTGTTCATAATTTTACTGTGATAAAATATATATGTGGATCAGGTGACATGAGTATTTCTTCCACCATTTCTGGGAGCAATATTTTGAAGACATATACATTAGTGTTAGGGGTACACAGAGGTGTACCTTGTGTCTATGAATATAGAGATAATGCATGAATAGACCATCTTGTGAATAAATAATATAACTGGTTCCACTTTAAATAATGAATTGAATTCATATCTAAAAATATATAAGAAATCTTATATTGATATATATATACATATATATATATATATATATATATATATATATATATATATATATATACACACACACACACGCACACACACAGACATTAAAAAGTAGCAATATAGGAGATCCAACATGGTGGCGGACATGGAGAAATCAAGTATCTGACCTCATTAGCTGCGCAGGCATAGGGAGTCGTAAACTGTCTAAATGCTGTTTGTTCAGAATCACTAGGCAATGCTGACCTGACGTGGATCTGGTGCGAACAGTCTGGGCCCCTGAGAAAACACACAGAAACCGGATTGGCTGCATAGAAGCTCAGATTTGCCTGCTTCTTGTGACTCAGAACTAACGTTCCCTCTGAAATAACTGGTCGGCCCTTCTGAATTTACAGAGGTAAAAGGCCACTGGATTGAAATGGGGCTTTGGAGACACAGTCAGGACCCATCCATTATATTGGTCACCTGGCAAAAGGAACGAATGGTCACCATTTGCATGGGATACCACCGTGGAAGAGAACTGATGTCATGGGCAGAGGAGATAACTTCATTGAAACCAGTACGACAGGTGTGTAATTCCCTGTGCATCTCTCTCCACACAGCGGGGAAACATTAAGGGCCCCTCCCAGCTCTCCCTTAAGGGGCCCTCCCAGGTCTCCCGTGAGAAAGATGGCCAGACCGAGGGAATCATGTGTGCTGTGGGACTTGTGGCGTGGAATTCCTGGCTACCGCTCCTACCAGTGCTGACAACTGAGGTCTCTTACATCAGCTAATGTGGGCATGGATACCAGAGAGCAAGCAAATTCGCTGGGGGTTTCCAGCCCCAAGCTCTACAAACTTAGGGTCTGAGGGAGGCAAACAGGGAGAGAGTGCCAAGCGTTGATGAAAACAGGGCTACCAGGAGCAGAGACCTGACGTGTAGCAAGTATTGTGGTGAGCGTCACAGTTGAGCGGAGCCTGGCTTGAGGAAACACTAGAGAAGGTCCTAGGCACTCAGGATTAGAGACCCGCCCAGTCTGGGAGGAAGAGCTGCTGCACAGTGATTGGTTCCCACCTATTGAGAGGAGAAGCTTGGCCCAGTGAGCACAGCTCCACCTACTGGAAGAGAAGTTAATTGAACTCTATGACTGCATGTATTATTATTATTATTATTTTATTTTTATTTTTTTTCTTTCATTTAAATTTTTTGTGTTGTTCTTTAACTTATTTTAATGTTTTTATTTTTTAATTTTACTATTATTATTATTATTTTACATTTTAATTTTCATTTTTTAATTATCATTATTATTTTTAAAAAAATTTATTTCTTTCTTTATTTTCTATTTTTTTCTTTTGTCTTTTCATTTCTTTTCAATTTTCTTATTCCCCCATCCTTGAATTCTACCTGCCTATTCTCATTCTCTTTAGTGACTTCTTCCCATCCCTTCTAATATCTTTCCTCCCAAGCTTCAAATAAATTTATAAGAATAAGAAGTAACTCAGCACTCAAACAGAACAAGAAGTAACATGAGCAGCATCAAAAAGCAAGAAAGAAAAGGAGTACAAACAATGAAGGATAACCTAAATATTCAGGAGGACCTAGAATTATCAGAAAAATGGTCATATAAAGAACTCAAGGAATACCTTAGACAGATGAAATGGAACCTTAAAGAGGATACGAGAGAGCAAATAAATACAATGAAAGAACACATTGAAAATGAATTACATAAACAGATAAAAGAAGAAGTTAATCTTCTTTATCAGGAGATAGAGATTATAAATATTCAAAGAATAATTCTAGAAATGAAGGAAACGATAAACCAAATTAAAAACTCAATTGAGAGTATCACTAACTGAGTGGAGCAAGTAGAAGACAGAATGTCACATAATGAAGACAAAATATATCATCTTGAAAAGAGTCTAGCCAACACAGAAAGTCTGGTAAAAAATCACGAGAAAAACATCCAAGAGAAATGGTATAACATAAAAAAAACAAACTTATGAGTCATCTGGTTAGAGGAAGGTACAGAGATTCAAACCATGGGAATGAGTAACCTGTTGAATGAAATAATTACAGAAAATTTTCCAGAAATAAAAAAGGAAATGGATATACAAATTGAAGATGCTTACAGGACACAGAGCACACAAAATCACAGTAGACCAACGCCAAGACACATTGTTATGAAGCTATCCAATATACAGAACAAAGAGAAAACATTAAAAGCTTCAAGAGAAAGGAGGAAGATTACATTCAGGGGTAAACCAATAAGGTTAGCAACCTATTTTTCATCACAGACACTGAAAGTGAGAGGATCCTGGAACAACGTATTTCAAACATTGAAAGACAATCGATGCCAAACAAGAATTCTGTATCCAGCAAAATTCAGCTTCAGGTACGACAACGAAATAAAAATCTTTCATGATAAACAAAAGCTAAAAGAATTTGCAGCCAGAAAACCACCAATGCAAAGTGTCTTGAGCAAAACACTACACGAGAAAGAAATAAAAAACAACAACCAAAACCATCAGTGGGAAGTGCCTCAGTAATGACAGAGGGCGGGGGAAAAGCTAATCATGGAGAAACAAAGTAAATTTAAAAAGGCGATAAATATTCAAACATGGCTGGCAGTAGAAACCATATATCAATAGTAACTCTAAACATTAATGGCTTAAACTCTCCAATAAAGCAACATAGGCTTGTAACTTGGATTCAAAAAACAAATCCAACAATATGTTGCCTCCAGGAGACATATCTGAATGGAAAAGGCATACACAGGCTGAAGGTGAAAGGTTGGGAAAAAATATACCATGCACACGGTCCTCATAAGCAAGCAATGGTGGCCATCCTCAAATCGAATTAAATCGACTTCAAGACTAATTTAATCAAAAGGTAATGAAGGAAATTATATACTGTTAAAAGGAACCATTCACCAACAAGACATAAAAATTATCAATATTTACGCACCATTAAATGGTGCTGTGACGTTCATAAAACAAATTCTCCTCAAGTTCAAGAATCAAATAGCCCACAACACAATAATTATGGGTGACTTCAACACACCTCTCTCACCATTGGACAGATCCTCCAAATAAAAGTTGAATAAAGAAACTATAGAACTCAATATCACAATCAATAACCTAGACTTAACTGACATATATAGAATATATCAACCATCATCAAGTGGATATAATATTTTTTAGCAGCACATGGATCCTTCTAAAAAATAGACCATATATTATGCCATAGAGCAACCTTCAGTAAATATAAAGGGTGGACTTAATACCATGAATTTTATTGGATAATAATGGAATGAATCTGGAAACCAATGAAAAAGAAGGAAGGAAAAATCCTACATCACATTGAAAATGAACAACATGTTACTGAATGATTAATGTGTTACAGAAGACATAAATGAGAAAATCAAAAAATTCTTCAAGATAAATGAAAATACAGACACAACATATCGGAGTCTATGGGACACAATGAAAGGTGTTTTAAGAGGGAAATTCACCACCTTGACGTCATTCTTCAAAAATAGGAAAGAACAACAAATAAATGAGCTCACACTTCATCTCAAAGCCCTAGAAAAGGAAGAGCAAAACAACAGCAAATGTAGCAGAAGGCAAGAAATAACTAAAATCAGAGCGGAAAACAACAAAATTGAAACAAAAGAAACTATTGAAAAAATTACAAAACTAAAGCTTGGTTCTGCAAAAAATAAATAAGAAGGATAGACCCTTAGCATCCCTTTATGTTCAAAACATTTGAAAAACTAGAGATAACAGGAATTTACCTCGACATTGTAAAAGCTATCTATGTTAAGCCTCAGGCTAGCATTATTCTGAATGGAGAAAAATTGAAGCATTCCCTCTAAAATCTGGAACAAGACAGAGATGTCCTCCACCACCACTTCTATTCAATATAGTTATCGAAACACTGGCCAGAGCAATTAGACAGATGAAAGAAATAAAAGGCATGAAAATAGGAAAAGAATAACTTAAATTATCACTACTTGCAGCTGATATGATTCAATATATAGAAGACCCAAAAGGGTCTACAAAAAAAACTACTAGAGGTAAGAAATGATTTCAGCAATGTGGCAGGATATAAAATCAACATTCATAAGTCAAAGGCATTTCTGTATATCAGTGACAAAACTTCTGAAACGGAAATGAGAAAAAAAAAAACACTCCATTCACAATATCCTCAAAAAATAAAACTAAAATCCTTGGGAATCAACCTAACAAAAGAGGTGAAAGATTTATACAATGCAAACTACAGAACCCTAAAAAGAGAAGTAGAATAAGATCTTAGAAGATGGAAAAATATACACTGTTCATGGATAGGGAGAACTAACATCATCAAAATGGTGATATTCCCAAAAGTTCTCTATAGGTTTAATGTAATGCCAATCAAAATCCTAACGGCATTTCTTGTAGAAATAGAGAAAGCAATCATGAAATTCATAAGGAATAATAAAAGATCCAGAATAGCAAAAGCAATTCTAACCAGGATGTGTGAATCAGGCGGTATAGCGATACCAGATTTCAAACTAAATTTCAGAGCAATAGTAACAATGACAGCATGGTACTGGTACCAAAACAGGGGGGTGGACCAATGGTACAGAATGGAGGACACAGAGATTAATCCACAATGCTACAACAATCTTCTATTTGATAAAGGAGCTAAAAGCATGCAATGGAGGAAGGATAGCATCTTCAACAAATGGTGCTGGAAAAACTGGAAATCCATATGTAACAAAATGAAACTGAATCCCTTTCTCTTGCATGCACAAAAGTTCACTCAAAATGGATCAAGGGCCTTGATATCAAATCAGAGACATGGCGTCTGATAGAAGAAAAAGTTGGCTACGATCTACATACTGTGGGGTCGGGCTTCAAATTCCTCAATAGGACATCCATAGCACAAGAGTTAATAACAAGAGTTAATAACTAGAATCAACACATGGGACTTACTCAAAGCAAAAAGTTTTTTCTCAGCAAAAGAAACAATAAGAGAGGTAAATAGGGAGCCTAAATTCTGGGAACAAATCTTTACTCCTCACACTTCAGATAGAGCCCTAATATCCAGAGTATACAAAGAACTCAAAAAATTAAACAATAAGATAACAAATAACCCAATCAACAAATGGGCCGAGGACCTCAACAGACATCTCAGAGGAGGACATATAATCAACAAGTACATGAAAAAATGCTCACCATCTCCAGTAGTCAGAGAAAGGTGAATCAAAACCACCCTAAGATACCATCTCACTCCAGTAAGATTGGCAGCCTTTATGAAGTCAAACAACAAGTGTTGGTGAGAATGTGGGGAAACAGGTACACTTGTACATTGCTGGTGAGACTGCAAATTGGTGCATCCAATTTGGAAAGCAGTATGGAGATTTCTTGGAAAGCTGGGAATGAAACCACCATTTGACCCAGCTATTCCCCTTCTCGGTCAATTCCCTAAAGACCTAAAAAGAGCATGCTGCAGGGACACTGCTACATCGATGTACATAGCAGCAGAATTCACAATAGCAAGACTGTGGAACCAACCTATATGCCCTTCAATAGATGAATGGATAAAAAAAGGTGGCATTTATACAGAATGTAGTATTACTCTGCATTAAAAAATGACAAAATCATAGAATTTGCAGGGAAATGGATGGCACTAGAGCAGATTATGCTAAATGAAGCTACCCAATCCCTTCAAAACAAATGCCAAATGTCTTCTTTGATATAAGGAGATTAACTAAGAACAGAATAGGTATGAAGAGGATGAGAAGAAGATTAACATTAAAACAGGGATGAGAGGTGGGAGGGAAAGGGAGAGAGAAGGGATATTGCATGGAAATGGAAGGAGACCCTCAGGGTTATACAAAATTACATACAAGAAGAAAGGGAAAAATAATACAAGGGGGAGAAATTTATTACTGTAGAGGGGGTAGAGAGAGAAGAGGGGAGGAAAGGGGAGGGGAGGGGGGATAGTAGAGGATAGGTAAGGCAGCAGAATACAACAGACACTAGTATAGCAATATGTGAATCAATGCATGTGTAACTGATGTGATTCTGCAATCTGTATACGGAGTAAAAATGGGAGTTCATAACCCACTTGAATCAAAGTGACAAATATGATGTATCAAGAACTATGTAATGTTTTGAACAAGCATAAATAAAAATTAAAAAAAAAAAAGAAAACTAACTTCGGTGAGTGATGCACGCGAATCCTAATATTTTTACAGTAACTGACCCAGTTTAACATCAATGCAAGTAGATTCCAATGGTACATGATGTGTACTTTGACGTTCACTTTTATTCAACACTGGTACATACTATTTCCTCAGTTTATGCACATCACAGGATATATATTTCATCGACAATTTAGCAAATTTATAGGCATTTGTTTCACTTTCAATCACTTCCTGCTTCAGAACACATGGATTCCTCCATATTTCTTGACTGGTAATTTCATGAGACTTCTTTCCAAACACATTATTTTCGATTTCCATAATCACTTTTTAAGCAAAACTCACACACACTTCATGATAAACAATAACCCAAAGATGACAATTAGATATATAACTGGTTGGAATTATTGATTGTATGTCAATATATGATTTCTTATATATTTTCAGATAACAATTCAATCCATTATTTAAAGTGGAACCAGTTATATTATTTATTTACAGTATGTTCTATTCATGCATTATCTCTATATTCATAGACACAGGGTACACCACTTTGTACCCCCAATACTAATTTATATGTCTTAAAATATTGCTCACAGAAATGGTGGAAAAAATACTCATGTCACATGATCTACATATATATTTTATCACAATAATTTTCTGGGCACAAAATGCAAAGGTCACACTTATGATTGCACCAAATCCTAAATGGAAGTTGAATATGGATTACTAAAAACATCCATTTCCAGTTTGCATAATGCTTTCAAATGTCATTTCTATTGGTGACTACATATTTGTTTCTTCCTAAAATTATGTATTCAATCTCGATCCTGTTGAAAATGTGTAAACCTATCATTCACTTTACAATTGCCTGATTTTGTAATGTCTCTATTGATATCTTCTTTCCTATATTTTCCGCAGTTCATCATTGTGACTGACTCTTCGCATGTGCTGACATTTACATTCACTGTGTAAATAAAACCGTATTGCTAAAGAACATTTGATCCAAATTTTATACTCACTCTTCTTCCTAAACCTACCGACTCTCTTCCTAATCCTACCGACTATCCAAATTTGAGTGGATGTTCTCTTCTACAATCAATCTTCCAAGGTACAAGGTCCTATGCCATTGATTATCAATTTATCTGAGACAAACGTGCAGAACATAATTAAAAGCTAAGTATCCCAATAAAGGGCCTCATTCCCTTCTGGGCTACAAATCTTACCTAGATTTCTGTTTTTATACTTATATTTCACCTCTATAGTTTTATAAATATCGCAGGTTCCCAATACCATTATTCATCAATCAGAATGATTCCGAACCCAAAATGAATATGTTATTAACCCTAACCATACACTGTTCCCTCAATCTAACTTTACAAAAGAGAAGGGACAGGGTTCGTCTTGCAATACAGCAATGTAGGGGATCTGCCACCTACTGAGAACCTCAAAGGTCCATGCATATTTGATCCTTGGAGAAGATGTAGGCAGCTATGAAAGACCTGAAAGACCAAAACAACCTGGCAAACAACCTGGTCAGGATGAAGGGTTGTGTCTGAGTAAGCCTCTCTCTTCTTAATGTAGAGAAGATGGACCAAATGAGGCCTATGAGGAGAGCTGTTCCCACAAACTGGTGCGGCCAATTTGGAAAGCAGTATGGAGATTCCTGGGAAAGCTTGGAATGGAACCACAATTTGACCCAGCTATTGCCCTTCTTGGACTATTTCCTGAAGACCTTAAAATAGTGTAACTCTGGGATACTGCCACATCGATGTTCTTAGCAGTACAATTCACAATTGCTGCACTGTGGACCCAACCTAGATGCCCTTCAATAGATGAATGGATAACAAATGTGGCATTTATACACCATGGAGTATTAAGCAGCACTAAAATATGACAAAATCATGGAATTTTCAGGGAAATGGATGGTAATAGAGCAGATTATGCTTAGTGAAACTAGCCAATCCCTAAAAAACAAATACCAAATGTCTTCTTGGATATAATGAGAGCAACTAAGAACAGAGCAGGGAGGAAGAGCAGGAAGAAAAGATTTACATTAACAGAGACATGAGGTGGGAGGGAAAGGGAGAGAAAAGGGAAATTGCATGGTAATGAAGGGAGACCCTCATTGTTATACAAAATTACATATAACAGGTTGTGAAGGGAATGGGAAAATAAACAAGGAGAGAAATTAATTACAGTAGATGGGGTAGAGAGAGAAGATGGGAGGGGGAAAGAGGGGGGATCATAGAGTATAGGAAATGTAGCAGAATACAACATTAACTAATAGGGCATTATGTAAAAATGTGGATATGTAACCAATGTGATTCTGCAATCTTTATTTGGTGTAAACATGGGAGTTCATAACCCACTTGAATCTAATGTATGAAATATGATATGTCAAGAGCTTTGTAACGTTTTGAACAACCAAAAAAAGAAAAAAAGTAGCAATATATATGCCAATCGAAATTCATCATGAAATATATATAATCCACAGATGCAAAGATATTCATTTTACTGAACATGGATTTATGTATAATGTTATTGAACTAGGAAGCTCACCCATAGGTTGAATTTTCATTTTGAACAGCGTTTAGGAGTAGTGATCTCTTCTCACAATTTGTATCTGCCAATTCAGCCACCTCACAAGTATGTACGTGTGATACCAGGTAGGATTCTCTATGTGCATATAAAAATACATGTGCTACAGAGAAAGGGAGACAGGATTCCCATATTTGTTAACTTTAAAAACACATGTAGAATTATTTCAACAAAAAATTGACTAGATTTATAGCTCCTATACTATATAATGCAAAAGGCAATTCCAACTACACACCATGCCTCCTCTGAACGGCTTGTATTTCTATTCTGCTTGGGTTATGTTTCACCATCATATTAGGATTATTAGTCAGAGTCTAGTAGGGTATGGGTTAGTGCCAGGAATTCAGTATTTCAAATGGAAAATTGGAAAATGAATCCAATGTGTATGCAAATATGTGATATACAATAATCTTCCCACTCTCATCCAGAACAATGCTCTGACATTACCTTTGCCCCAAGTAAGAAACAATTAGAGGAGAAGAGTTAGACATTCTGTGAATACTTATCTGGAATGGAAAATGCTCAGGAGTTCACAACCTTGGAGGTGGTAGAGGAGTTTCCAAAAGGAAGGGACAGGGGTGATCACTCAACCTGATCTTTCATTAATATTGGGAGCCATCTTGCCACAAAGCCATGGAAAGATAATTTTTGCTTTACTATAAATTACTGCAAATTCTGAACCTGCTTGGAATGCCTGCCCATGCCTTGAACTCACCCATGCCTGTCTTACTGACCAGATCACAGCCCTCTCTGAAACCTTACTGAAACCTCATAAATATTGGCCTTCCCTGGCCAGACAACGACCCTCTCTGAGGCTCTAATGGTCCTCATAATTTCTGATGCTGGGGCCAGCAAATAAAAAATGTAAACTACAATTAGTGTGATGCTTGTCAAAGTTCTGTTTTCTGATACTCCCTTTTTGTGTAACTTTTTGGGCTATAAAGCTGGGGTGTAGGAAAGGTGGGGATGCTGTCTTTTTCCCGCCGTTTTGAGAAGGAGAGTCAGCCTAGCCGGTTGAACTAATAAGCTTGCCTTAATTTGATTTTATTTGGAGTCAGTGGTATTTTCTTGCATCCTGGTCTAACATTTTGGACTTCCCCAGCGAGATGACGTGACCAGATCATAAGACCAGACTGCTGGAAATTCTGACGCTGGCCTTTCCTCCAGGGCTCAGGGCTGGAGAGCCAAGTTCCAAAGCCTTGGAGTGAGCATTCGGTCCAGGGAGCAGTGCAGTGAACCATCGCACTAAAACTATTAGCAAGCACCTGGTGGAGGAGGCCTCCATAGGTAGGTGGTGCCTTTATAACATCTGATATCCGGTTAAGGGAGATGTCTTCTGATGACAGAGTGGTGGCCTGGGGAGGCTCACATGTACTCCTGTCCAGGACAGTAACCAGAATTGTTCTGTCCTCTGTTCTGTTCTGTATGGAATTTCTCTGAAAGGGTAGAAAGGTGCAGCCGGGCACGCAGGAGCTCCTACCCCGGAGCTTCAGCAAGACATTTCATTGCTCCTCTGTTTTTCTGTATCTTCACCAGGTTTCTGTTTCTTTGTGTTTTGTTCTGTGTTCTATATGTTTTTTTGTTTGTTTGTTTTTGTGCATTTTGTTGTGTGATTTCTGTGGTTAAAACTTAAAGATATTGGACGTAAAAATGGGTAATAAAGCAAGTAAGCCTTACACCCTTTGGACTGTGTTCTAAAAAACTGTGTTGAAGTTTACCCCCCTTTGTTAAGCAGGATGAGAGAAGCCCCTAGCTGGCAGCCTGGAACTCACCCACTGCAGAGGGCAATGCCTGCTGGCCACCAAAGAACAGAGTATCTCCCAGGTTAACAATGGAAACTCCTTTAAAACCCCTTGTTGCTCCAGTTCAAGAGAGTCACAACTTTGGGCAGAGTCCCCTGTGTTTCTGCTTTGTTAGCAAAGAAGTAAACCTCCCTTTTTATTTTTCTCAAACCCTGTCCTCATTATTAAATAGGTATTAATTCGCTTCAAGGTCAGAAACCGAAATTTAAGTTACAAATTTTGATAACCTCCCGACCCTGGAACTTTTTGAGAGCTGACTACTGAAATGTTAGGAGATGGAGCGAGATTGGGGTGGAACCAAACCAGAGGAGCTAATCCTATAAGTAAAAGGAGGGACTGAGGGACTCCCAGGATCTACCAAAGCCCTGTTGCTTCAGGGAATTCCTTCCTTCGTTCCCTGCACTCTAAGGATTATGCCACCTCTGTCTTCTTAAAAAAAAGAAAAAGAAAAAGGAGACACTAAATGCAGTAAAGTCACCATGGAAACCCTTGATACTACATTTCAGGTTGCCGTCTGTGAAAACATCTGATCCCCTTGTGAGGACATCTATCCTGCCACTGGTGTAGGAGATTTTTCTCTTATCTGCTCTGTTTTTAAGGCTTCTGTCTGTCAGCCATAGTCTGGAGCTCCTTTCTGTCTGTCTTGTGTCTTTGTTTCTGGCCCTTTAAGACATGTGCAATAATGTGCTGATATTATAAATTGTTTCTTGGGAATGATATTAGCTCAATGTGTGTCTAAATGATGATGTTTTATTGTAACAATCTGGTATCTGGATGTGTTTTTGTAGCATTGCTCAATCTTGCACTTAAAAGTCGGGTTTACGTAATTGTTTAGTTTATGATTTCAGATAATTCATGCCAGATAACTTAAATGCTTAGGATGGAAAACTAAAGCACTCTACTTCCAAGTTGGCAAGTAACTTCCCAAACATTCAGTTTTATTTTTCACCAATTTTGAATTGGGTAGACTGAGAAAATATCACAGTGTGTACCAGTGCATTAATTTGGACAAGGATAGTAAATCATATTATGGTATCTGTTGACAAAACAAGATGTAAAGATATAAAATTTTGTGAATTTCATCTTAAAATTGTATCATAATTTTCAACATCCGAACCTCAAAATTATGGTTAAAATGCCTTAGGCCTGAGGTGTCTGCTCAGAATAGCAGTTTTACCCTGCTCCTTTCAGACCTCAGCAAGGACTTTTGTTGAAATGCAAATGAAAGAAGCCTGCAAGCTCAGTAGGAGACTGATCTGAGGCCTAAGGCAGGAAAAAAGGTAAATTGTATGGTATTTACTAATTACTGGCCAGTCATTTTTTCTAGGACTCTTATTTTTTTCCTTAAATTCTGTATTCTTTTTTTGAGATCATGATTTTGATCCTACAGACCTAGGTTAATGTTTTTCTGATCAGCTCTATCTTTGACCAACAGTGGAGTTTTTGAAACATTGCAATGGAGATTTCAATTGCAAAAAGCTACAAGGCCTTTACTATTATTATGTGTGCACACTTTTGTTAGTGTTGTATGTCTATATATACATATATCCGTATATCATATATATGTTATACAAATTAACACATATAAGGAGCACTCATAAAAAAAGCACTCATATAAACAAATTTTAAAAGGTGGATCCAAAGATCTTAAATTCACATGATTTAATTGGTACAATTTAAATTGGATAAACAGATAAAAATAAATGTCTTTAAATTTAACCTTACAAGTTTTTCTAGGTGTTCAAAAATCTAATAAAATATTAATGCCGACAAAAGGTCTAATATGCCTTGGTTATGGAACTTTTTCTTCAACAAAAAATGGTACACTGTTCAATACATTTGTCTAATATTTTGATAAATAAGTAAAGTAAATTTGATATGGGATTACTCATTCATGAGTACTTTTGTTAGATATCTGATTGATTTACTAAGGTCTGTATAAGTTTGTCCTAAAGTCTGTATAAGATTGTAAAAATCAGTCATGTGTTAAAGAGACAAAAATTTCTCAAAACATAAGTTTACCCATAACATTGTGGTTATTAAGTTTTATTTTTCTAGAGCAAGCAACCATAAAAATTAAACAACTGATTAAATAAGAACTGTTATTTTAGAGCACTGTACTGCCATTTCTTTAAAAGCTAAAGTTGGTTAATGTAGAAACATCAATGCAATTGTGATGCTATTAATGTGCTCATATCTTCCAGGTATACAAGTCTGTAAGGTAGAAACTTTAAAAGAGCATTATATCAAGCTGGTGTTCTGAAGTTGTATGGTAAAATATATATATATATAGGATTTATTTACCTGTTGTCAATAAGATATGTAAACTTTTATGTTACTTTTTATATTGGGGAACAATTTAAATGTATTTTAAGTTAATGAGAGCCTAATCTATGTAAAGGTTAAAAACTTTCAGCCTTTTTTTAATTCATGTTTTAAAAGCTATATCATACGGTGTTAGCTAATGTTCATGTGACCTCAAATAATTTATGTAAACTTTGTAAAATGATATTTAAAAAACAAAGATTAGCTTTAGAATTAAAACACTTAAGATTAATAAAGAGCCCTGCCTTACCTGAGATAAGGCTCTGTGTCCCATCTTATTATGTGAGAATGACTGCGAAAGCAGTAGGTCAGATGTTATTTCATTTAAAGTTATTTTCAAAAGTTTTTTTTTTCCTGTCAACATTACTAGCATCTCAAACAGAGGATATAATGTATAACTCAGCCAAAAATTTTAGGGTAGCTATTACACTAACTAAGTTTGTTTACTGTTGTTAATTTTATTATGTAATTTCCTTATGGGTGATATAAAGATTCCCTGTTAGTGTTTTACAGCAGTGTTGCTTTAAGAACACAACATTGGTTAATGTAAGATAATTAGCCATCACCTACAAGACAGAAAGAATAATACTGATCCCAAATAATAAAAAGATAAATAAATTTAAATTATAGACATTAAAGCCCAGTATTCTTTATATAAGTCTGTTAAAATTTATTTGATGGATGTTTAAGATTAGGATTTAAAATTAAAGTTATATGAAAAGGGACAAGAAAACCAATATTTGGCTCTTGCCCTCTGAGTCAGTCTGTATCCAGGGAACAGCGGACTTCTCTAAAGAGCTTTGCAACTCTGAACCGCATAACCTCAGGATCAGGGAGATTAATGAGACCACTGGAGAACAGAAAGCCAATCAGTGCATTTGCTACTTAGAGGAGAGTCATCAGAGAAGGGAAACATCCCTGATGCTTCCGAGGGAAGCCACATGGTCAAGCAAGACCTGGACCCACCTAGCGCAAATGGCACTAGCAGAACTGAGAAGCTGCTCTCAAGTTTCCCCAGGAATGACTCCCATAAAATCTCAGCTGACTGTTCAGAATAGATAGAAACAAAAGTCAGTTTGACTGCTTCATCTTAAACACTTAGAAAAGACAGTTAAAAACAAATTACAGCCATTTCTGGGCATTTTATATAATAATAGTAATAATAATATTTTAAGGTATACACTTTATGTTAGCCTCCCAAAATAAGTAAGACTGGAGGCTACAAAGAAGGATTCTCAGACAGGAATGCCTGATAACTATAAAAAGAGGCTATTAAGATTATCTGCCAGTGGCAGAAGTTTTTAGTTTAAGGCCTACAGATATTCTTATCCTAAACACATAGGCTTGGTATTTGTTAGTATGATTATCCAGCAATGAGTAAGAGAATTAAAGGTTTCTCTATTAGACACAGAGGTCATACTAGTAAAAATATTTTGCAAGATCAGATGACATTAAATTATTAAACTGAATCTTATGGGGAGGGACAAATGTAACACTAAAAGTTAAATATTAAGTTGACAGTCCTGATAACTGGGGATATTAAAGACTGGTGAGGGAACTTCTATACAGTGACATATTCCAGCTGCTGCAACATTTATTAAGTACTCATGTTTTTTTGTTTCTCTCATAGAAGAACCCATCCCCAGATGACTTTACTACCTGTTCTTCCCCATCCAGACTTCAAACCTAACTGACTTCTAAAAGGCGACTAATGTCCCTCAGGCGGTGCCCCCTCACGTCACCCTCTCTCAGCTCAGAAGAAGTCTAAATGAGTGACGCCTCTCTTCTTACAACAATGGAGACAAAAATAAATAGAATATCAATATAAGTAATTAATTAAGTCAGGTAAAATCAGGGAGACCTGTTTTTGGGTGAGTTCAAAAAATCGGGAGACTATTACCTGAGGGATTAAAATTCCCACAGTGCTCTTCCTACCCAATCAAATATATGAAAAAAACACATTAGAAAAGGGGGGAATGATTGACCCAACCTGATCTTTTATTAAAATTGGGAGCCATCTTGCCACAAAGCCGTGAAAAGATAATTTTGGCTTAACTATAAATTGCAGCAAGATCTGAACCTGCTTGGAAAGCCTGCCCATGCCTTGAACTCACCCATGCCTGGCTCTCTGACCAGATAACAGCCCTCTCTAAAACTTTGTTGACACCTCATAAATATTGGCCTTCCTTGGCCAGACGACACTCTCTGAGGCTCTAATGGTCCTCATAAATTCTGATGTTGGGGCCAGCAAACAAAAATGTAAAATACCATTAGTGTGATGCTTGTCAGAATTCTGTTATTTTTAACCCCACTTTTGTGTAACTTTCTGGGCTATAAAGCTGGGCTGCTCTCCTGTTCCCAACGTTTTGGGAGGGAGAGGCAGCCAGGGTGGTGGAAATAATAAGCTTGCTTTAATCTGATTTTAATTGGAGTCAGTGGTCTTTTCTTGCAACCTGGTCTAACAGGTAAACACTACACAAACCTGGAGCTCTGCCGGACTAAAGACTTCTTGAGAAACTGCCTTTGACGATGGGCACTCGACATATATGTTGTTGTCAGAAGCTTTAGCTTCCATTCAAATGAGACCATCAAAGCTGGGTCTACATCTATGAGACCTGGAGGATATTGTTTCAATTTTTCCAAAGAACATGAGGAAGCAGTGCTGACTTCTCTCTGTAGGTAAACTGTGGCCACTGAAAGCTAAGTGTCTCCGCATGTGGACTGTGAAGCCATTTGGTCATCCTCCACTTTTCAAGGTGTTTCTTTCTACTGCACTGGGAGTTTGGTATTTGCCTCATGAAATACAATGACTTCAACTGGTACACAGTGATGTAGGGAGTCCTGTCACGTGTGGTGGGTCAGGGTCTGCAGGAGAATGCACCAACCAGGCTTCTATCCCACATAACTTGACCCATTGACCATAGCAACCTGATTCTGAACATTGCCCTGAAATGTCTCCATATAACAAAATGCCTTTTATGGAGAGGTTTCAGACATATAAGTGATTCCTGTCTGTAACATGTCAGCCACAAGTCATTTGGAAGTCAATGGCAGAATCACATGTCCCGACCACAGATGTTTTATCACACAGCTGCACACAACAGCTTTTGGCCCACTACTCAGCAGGCCCCAACATACTGGCATCTCTGTTCTACACCATTTTCATAAAACCCAGTCAATCAAGGCACTGTCTTTTACACTCAGGATCAGCAACTGTACATCCAAAGGTTCTCCAGTGGCAGGTGGCCATGGGAAGTTCAAAAATTTCATGGTATTTATCTAGCCATTTTCAAAGATGAAGTTGGAGAAACTGTGGGTTTCAATTCATTAAGGAACCATTAAATTTAGAGGAAGCACATTTCAATGAATAATCTAGAGAACTCTCACAGGCAAGGGTTCCCAAAGACTGGCCAAAAGGTCACATGAAGCCAGCCCCATTGAGGTATACAATGTAAGGTCCATGTGTGTTTTGACTCTCAACTATGGCTTCCAAGTCTTTCAGAAAAAAAATCATGTCATATCCTGGCTGAGATTCCCAGTGCTTTGTGGAAAGCCACTCTGGGCTTAGATCTCGGTGTCCAAGGGCGACTCTCATGTGTGGCCTCCTAAAATCCCAACACAATTCATGGCGATACTTCTCTGAAGTCAGTTCCATAACGCATTCTCTAAGAGGAATCACACCAGAGTTCAAGCCCAGGTGGACCCAGGCATCTCTTACAACCACCACACAAATGACCACAATTAAAACTAAAACACTCCCACATGCTCCTCATCTTCTTCCACATAGACACTCATCATAAACTCTGGCTGGAGGTTTCCATGAAGGGCACAGCCCAATACACTGTTCAAAATAAGCACCCTTGCCCCTCATTTGCCTAAAGTCAGGGTGGCCTGGACACCCTTGCTGTGAACCAAGAGTGATCAAATAGGCCTGCCCTATATCTGATCTGCTTCTCCAATTTGAGGCCTAATGACTGTCTGTTATAGATTCTTTATGTGAATTGGTATCATAGAAAACCCATGCCCCTATCGGCTAGCCTCTGCAGGGATTTGAAGAAATGATTTGACCCAAATGATCCCTATTCTCACTTGATTTAGCTCAGGAAGCTTACAGAGGAAAGTGAGAGACTTCATCCACAATGACTGCTCTTTTGGCCATTTTGGTTTTGGATGCACACTTGGAAACTTTCTTTAGATCCATCAGGTGCTGAGAATCTAAGCCACTGCCACCCCACCGGGCCAAGTGGCTGTTTCAGACACATCCTTTTCGAAAGCAATTAAGCAAAGAGCCACAGGTGATGCCCATTCATTTCCATTTGAAAACTGTTTTCTTCAGGCTTCACAAAAGGGTGGCCTGAGGCAAAGACCTTCCTGACATTCAGGGTAATAGAAACATAAGTAAGAAAATGGCCCAAAGCAGGGTTTCTCCACTGAGACATTACTGGTCACACTGATATCTGAGTTTTCTGAGATGCTCGCATTCCCTTCAGCTATCCTGTACATGGTCATGTAACAGAGCTTGGACGTGGTACATATCTTGGAAACAAAACCATGAGGATACTCTGGAGAGTGGCCAGTATTCAGGAAGAAAAGAGGAACTTAGGAAGATAGTAGCTGTTCACCATCCATTAGGCAAGCCGCACTCCATTCTTAAATTGGGTGGGAAGAATGCTGGGAAGCTTTATACTAGACAGGACACAACCATTGATGCATTCGCATTTCAAATGTCTACAACCACGGATACAGTGGGATACACAGACATAGAAACACTCGTGTTGTCAAATGACTTTCTAGAAACTTTCCAGTCCAAACCTACAAACCGCCATTCCTACCTATTCTCAGAACATGAGACAAAACCACAAACTCACACCGACACCCACAACGGCACCTCCTTCCCCCAAGTATGGCTGTGACTATCCTGAGTGTCCTCTGACTGGTGAGCCATAATATGTTCCCACGAAATGGCCTGTCCAATCTCAGATCTGGTCTTCTTTGCAAACTTTTAGAAGTTGTCAGGAGCCATGGTTGAGCCACTACCTGCTTTCTCAGAAAAAGCCACTTTTCAGAGCTCTCCTGAAATTTGGCCATCATCACATAAGTAGGTACCAAGAAACACTGACTCTGTCTTTGGTAAATTCAAACAATTGAGACCACTGGGACTGAAACTAAGACTTGCTCTGGGTGCATGGCTTCCTGGATCCCAAGTTCAGAAAATTCCATCACCAAGGAAGTGTGGTAGGTCACTTCCTTCAGGAACTGAATGAGGTCACTGTGATGGAAAACCACTTTGTTCTAACAGTTGCTTCCAAAGGTCCCATGAGATGGAGGCTGCCCCTACTTCCTGTGACACTTTCACAAGTTAGAATGGTATATCAACCATAGGCATCCAGGAACAGCTCTGTACACAGGCCTGGTTTGGTCCATTTAATCTACATTAAGAAGAGAGAGGCTGATTCAGACACATTCCTTCATTCTGACCAGGATGTTTGACATTTAAGTTTACATGGATTTGACTTTTGCTCTCTCAGGTCCTTCATAGGTAAAAAGGTCGGTCAAAAGTCGGAGGAAAAGACCACCAAGAGACTGTCTCATGCCACAGCAAAAGGTTTATTGGGCGTCCAGCATGCTGCGGCTCAGAGCTAACTTCAGAGGAGCAAAGAACAAAGAGCCCCAAAAACAACTTGAGCAGAGTTTATTTACATTCTTTACAGAGGGCAGGGACTTTGCATACATCATAGCCTCCTTTAGCAAATCCACATACCACGGGAAAATCAAATAACAACCCAAAAACATGATTAGCACATTCATTGGCAGGAAGAGGTCGGACAGGGGGTGATTGGTTAGCCCTGAGAAGGGGTATACGTTTAAACTGATTGGTTGAAGCCCTGAGATGTATACGTGATGAGCTGCACGGTTTCTGGGAAGGTGTTGTTTAGCAACTAGGTGGTCAGGGAAGATTTCAACACACATCTAATTGGCAGTTCCGGGAATTGTCTTAACTGCCACAGGAATTTCAGGTTCTGAGTGCAGCTTGGAAACTTTACAAAACCTGGTTCTTTATGTTTCAATTTTAATTTCTTTTATTCTTTCATTTCCCACTCCTTTTTCTTACTACATTTAATCTTAAAAGTGATGAATCATAATTATTGCGGGGTCTCACACTCTATTTCTGCCAGTGGAGCGTATTTCTGTCTGATTACCATGAGTTTTTCCTGCCCAATTTGAGCCTGGAGAAAGGAAACTATGCGGTTAAGCAAACAAGGTCCCAAAGTTAGCAACACCATAAGGATGATCAGGGGTCAAGCTAAGCCTGATAGGAGTGTAGTTAACCAGGGGGACTTGGTAAACCATGACTCAAACCACCCTTGTTGAATCTCCCTTTCTCTCTGGCGCTCTTGAAGCCATTTTCTAAATTTACTCATGGATTCTTTTACAACTCCAGTATGGTCAGCATAAAAACAACATTCTTCTCTCAGTGCAGCACAGAGGCCCCACTCCCTCATGAAGAGGAGGTCTAATCCTCGCCTGTCCTGTAAAACAACTTCAGAGAGAGAGTTTAAGGATTCCTACAGCACTGTGATGGAGGTCTCTAATGTCTTCCAGTCTTGATCTATTGCTGTTTCTAATCAGGCCATTTGTTGTGACCCATGGATCATAGCAGCTGTTCCTGTACCCACTCCTGCAGCAGCTCCTATCCTCAATAGGATGGCTAGAGTAAGGGACACTGGATGCCAGCAAAATCAGGTTGTTTGTCCCCCTAGTAGACCTTAAAATGATTCTGCATCATAATAAACCACCCTGGGGAGTATCTGCACCATTAAACAATAATTTACAAAGCTGTCAAATACATGGGTTGAAATGCAAGGAGTTCTGACTGTGTGGAGTTCAGTACAATTAAGGTTCCTTTAATTACTTCCCAGGGGCAGGAGTCAGCTGTACTCTGGACTGGGGAAGTAGGCAAAGATGGAAACTGGGAAGTATGAGATGGTTGAGGGGTTCTGGTAGATCTAGGTATGGGAGGTTTTGGAGGCTTAATTCCTGGCTTGAGGGGATTGGGCCCTATTGCTGTGGGATTTTCTTCCTTTTTAAGCAGGATGGTGAACCAGTGACCAAAGTCATAACGAGGGCCATAAATATAGAATCGCATTTCCCATGTATTTCCCATAGACCATGTTGTTCTGAGGTAGCCCCTTACTTTGGAAGTGAAAGTTATATTGAGGGGGTAACATAGACTATTCTTTCCACAGCGAGTTTTTGACACAACTTGGCTAGCGGCACATTTCTTGGGATCAATCCAGGTGTCATTTTTTCCTACCTGAATGATACTGTCTGCAGAGTTTGGGTTCAACCATGTAGCTCCCGTTTGTTCACAACCCCAAGATCTTAAATAAAAGTCACTGGGTCCTCCACAGGTTTGGGCCTGTTTGCGACTTCAGAAATCAGCTGGGCACACATAAAAATCAAGACTGGCTAGTTTACACCTGAGCTGGGGAAGATGATATCCATAATTCATGGGGTAAGGTGGTCTATGTTGCCCTGGTTTGGGTTTGAATGGGATCTGTGTGAAGTCCTCTATGTCAGGGAGATCCCAGTCAGAGAGGCCTATGGCAAGCTGACAAATGTCCAGGTAGAGAGATGGCCACCAAGTCCATAAGAGGGCTGTATGTGAAATAGACCACACTACTTGCCCAGTAGGATTTATAGCTGCCATTGTTGCTGAACAGGCTGATGGGGATTAGGACTGCTGGTGGTCAGGGGAAGAATCCATAGCCTTACCCACACGACAGACACGCAACTTGAGAGGTTTACCAGTCTGTTCCAGTTTCCAGCCGGAGGCTGGACAGGGAGCA
The DNA here is from genome assembly GCF_048772815.1 of Callospermophilus lateralis. Lineage (NCBI taxonomy): Eukaryota > Metazoa > Chordata > Mammalia > Rodentia > Sciuridae > Callospermophilus > Callospermophilus lateralis. The sequence continues at coordinate 7,780,526 of NW_027515276.1, read as the reverse complement.
GGCTTGAGATGGGTGGCATGGATCCAGGAAGTGATTCCATCCACTTTCACCACTGTAAGTGTTATAAGCAGCACCTGGTATGGTCCTTTCCAGAGGCGTTCCAGGGATGATACTTGATGCCGTCTCACGTAGACGAAGACTCCCACTTGATATCGATGTGGGGTTCCCTCGTCTCCAGGCTGATAAGCACTGGCCAACTGTTTCCACAGGTATCGCTGGGTGCTGTGTTTGTTCAAGGGCTTTAAGTCTGTCAAGCAAGGGGGTGTGAAATGAATCATTAAGTCTCAGAGTTGGGGTTAGGTCCCTTACTAAAGGAGGGGCACCATAGAGAATTTCATAAGTGGTGAGTTTACACAAAGAGGCAGAGGGTGTACTTTTTGCACGAAACAGTGCTTAAGGTAGGAGCATAGTCCAATTTTTTTTATGCAGGTCTCCAAGCTTAATTTCTTTAAATTCTCTTTGATGGTTCTAACCATTTTTTCTACCTGTCCTGAGCTCTGGCATCTATAAGCACAATGTAACTTCCAATTAATCTTCAGGGTCCTGGTGAATCCCTGACTTACCTGGGCAACAAATGCCGGTCCATTATTGGACCCTATTACCTTAGGCAGGCCGAACCTTGGAAAAATGTCTTCTAGAATCTTTTTGAGCACCGTCTGAGCCGTTTCTTTCTTCATGGGGAAGTCTTCAACCAATCCTGAAAGAGTATCTACAAAGACTAGGGGATATTTAAGTCCATACCTTCCTGGCTTAATTTCAGGAAAAGTCCACTTCCCAAAATTGTCCTGGTCTGGTTCCTCGTAAGTGCTTCCCTGCAGGAAGCTTGGATGGGTAAGCATTAACTAATTGGCAGACTTGACAAGCTCTAGTCACCTGCTAAGCTATTTCTTTCCTCTGTAAGTCAGTCAATAATAAATCCTTTCTTCGGTCCTTTAAGTGTGCCTATAACTTCTTTGAGCTTAAGTGGGTGAGCTAGTGTATGTCTTTGACATAAATGTGGGCTTTTTGAAATTGTAAACTTGGCTCTGTAGGGTCCCAGAGTTCTGTATCTGTCTCCTCAGATGATAAGTTGCCTGAATGTTCCAGTGTGGCCAAGTCTCCTGAATGTTGATCCCCCTGGTGTGGAAAAAGTTAACAGAGTCACTCCGTTTAGGGCTGCCAATTAAGCTTCCTCATCTGCCCTTCTGTTTTTAACTGCAACGAGGTCATTTCCCTTCTGGTGCCCTGGACAGTGCACTATAGCTAGTTCCTTAGTGCCCTTCACTGCTGAGAGAAGGTGGAGAATCTCAACTTTGTTCTTTATTTTTTTCCCAGTGGAGGTTAATAGCCCCCTTTGCTGGTAAATAGCCCTGTGCACATTAGCATTGCCAAATGCATAGTGGCTATCAGTGTATATGGTGGCCCTTTTGCCTGTTGCTAGTTCCAATGCTTTCATAAGGGCAATCAGTTCTGCCATTTGGACTGATGTCTCTTCTGGGAGACCAGAGGATCAGATGACATTAGTTTTGCTAACTACTGCTGCTCCAGCCCACCACATACCATCTTGGAGGAAGCTGCTCTCTTTCGTAAACCATACGACTTCAGGGTGAGGCAGTGGATGGATCCTTCAAGTCTCGTCCTATACTGGTTTCCTCTGCCAGTATGTGTTGACACTCATGAGCGACAGGTCCTGATGATTCTTCTGGCAGCCAGGTTGAGTGGAGCAGAAGGTCCAAGAGTTATTCTGTCTTTGCTAATCCAGAGGCTCTGGTAGTAGTTTATTCTGGAGTTTGATAGCCACCTATCTGGAGGTTGACAGATGATGCTCTCCAGGCATGGGGGGCTATAATGGATAGCTTCTGTCCCAACGTTCATTAATGAGCATCTTTTATTAGAAGCGCTGCCGCTGCTATAGCTCTTAAGCAACGGGGCCACCCAGTAGCCACTGGGTCCAGTTTTTTTGATAAGAAGTCCCAAAGTCTAAGTGAACACTCCCCATGCTATTCCTTTCTTTTTCTCGATGTAGAGAGTGAAGGGTTTATCTATATCTGGGAGTGCTAAGGCCGGAGCAGATAGCAGCACCTTTTTTTGACATTATCAAAAGCTTGTTGGTGCTCAGGGGTCCATTGGAATTGGGCATTCCACTTTATCAGCGGGTATAAAGGGGCAGCCAGAGAGGCGAACCCAGGAATCCATCACCTGCAAAAGCCAGCAGTCCCAAGAAACTCTCTGAGTTGTCTCTTATTAGATGGGGGTGGTATCTGCACAATGGTTTGTTTTCTGTTCTCAGTTAGCCATCATTTGCCACCCCTAAGAGAATAACCCAGGAAGATTACTTCTTGCTGACAAATTTGGGCCTTTTGGCATGAGCCCTATATCCAAGCCGAGCAAGCTCGGATAATAGTGCTTGGGTCCCAGACTCATAGTTTTCCTTGGTGTCCGCTGCCAGTAGCAGATCATCCACATATTGGAGTAGTGTGACTTCGGGGTGTGCAGTTCTGAAGTCGTTTATGTCCCTGTGGAGGGCTTCATCAAAGAGAGTGGGGGGGGGGGTTTAACCCCTGTGGGAGTCTAGTCCAGGTTACTTGGCCATATGTTCCAGTTTCTGGGTCTATCCACTTGAAAGCAAACAGCAACTGACTGTCCTTATGTAGGGGCAAGCAGAAGTAAGCATCTTTTAAGTCCAGCACAGTGTAGCATTCCCGGTCCAGATTCAGAGTGCTAAGCAAATTATATGGATTGGGTACTGTGGGGTGAATGTCCTGCACTCTGTTGTTGATCTCTCTTAGGTCTTGAACAGGACTGTAGTCCCTAGTTACTGGCTTTCTTACTGGTAGCAGGGGGGTATTCCAGGCTGATTGACAGGGCCTTAGGACCCCAAGGGCCAATTATTTCTGAATTTGGTGACTTATCCCATCCTTAGCTTCTTTGCTTAGAGGATATTGTTTAACACTGATTGGAGAGGCAGAGGCTTTTAATTCTACTACTATTGGAGGTTGTTTTATGGCTAGACCTAACCCAGCAGTTTCTGTCCAGGCATTAGGATAATCTTTTATCCATTTCTGTTGTAGTTTGCCTCTTTGATCAGTCCTAGGGGGCACGAAGTGTTGATGTTCATCTTCTACGGACATAGTCAATTCTGTGACTATGGGAGTTTTTACTGAAGGTTTTAGAACATCCACGTGGGGACCATCAGGGTTAAAGGTTACTCTAGCCCCGAGTTTGGTAAAGAGATCCCTGTGCATCAATGGGGCTGGGCATTCTTGGATTACTAGGAAAGAGTGGTGGACTTTTCATTTTCCTACTTCCATAATCCTCTTAGTTGTCCAAGCCCGATAAGTAGTGTCATTAGCCCCTTGAACTAGGGACCATTTATTTGATATGGGGCCCAGTGAAGCCTTAAAGGCTGAGTATACTGCTCCTGTATCCACTTCAAAGTTCACTGGAGTCCCCTCCACTTCAAATGTTACCCTGAGCTCGGGGAGGGGATCCGAGTCCTGACATTCCTAGTCCTCTTCTAGAGTCAGCATGGCGGGCTGCCGTGGCTTCTTCTTTTTGGGGCACTCTTTGACTCAGTGTCCTTTTTCTCTACAGTAGGCACATTGATCTGAGGCCAGGGACAGCCTTTGGCGTGGGCCCAAGTATCCCTTTCTGACTCCCTGCTTTTTAATTTCTGGCGTATTTGCTTCTGTGAAGAAAATCTTAGCCAATGCTTTTGTCTGCCTTTTGCTCCTTTCATCCTTTTTTTGTTCCCTTTCCTTCTCTCTCCTCTGTTCCGTGTCCTCCTCAGTTTCTCTCTTATAATATACTTATATACTTATAATATATACTTATAATATATATCTTATAATATACTTTCTCAGCTTCTCTGTCTAAATCTCTTAAGGTCATATTTTGTAACCCATCTAGACATTGTAACTTTCTCTTAATATCTTGGGCAGCCTGCTCAATAAAGGCCATTGTAACAAATGCCTTTTGGTCATCTGCCTGAGGATCAAAAGGAGTATATTTTCTATATGCTTCCATAATTCTCTCCAGAAACATAGAGGGAGACTCATTAGGCCCTTGGATAATCTCTCTTACCTTGGCTAAATTGGTCGGCTCTCTGGAGGCCACTCTGAGACCCGCTATTAGAGCCCGGCGATAAGTGGACAGATGCTTCCTACCTTCAAAGGTGTTGGGGTCCCAGTTGGGTCGGTTCATGGGCCCATAGGGATGGAGAGAGAGCATCACAGGGGCGTCTGAATTTTCTATTATCCATCGCTGGTGGGTTCTTTTAGGTTGCCCATCTTCCTCCAGGGGAGGAGGGGTTGCTGCTGCTGTGGGGAAGTCCCCTGGAGGGCTTGGGTCTGGCCCAATTGCCTCTAGCAGTGGAGAGGCTGAGTCAGCGGTGGGAGGATCATCAGGAACTGTGTTGGGGGTTGGGGAGGGAGAGTAGACAATAAGGAGGGGGTGGAGTGTCCAGTCTTGTGACTCAGGGAGAATGGAAGGAAGAGGGAGAGGAGCGGAAAGTTTGAATGATAGGAATGTGGGGGAAGGAGTATATGGCTGTTGATCTGGGTGGCCACGTGGCCCCGGCTGAATGACAATATCTCTGAATTTTCGGATTAGAGGAAAGTGGAAGGATTCTTCTGGGGCCATCTGAATTCGAGGTTGGGCCATTCTGAAGCACAGAGAGACTGCCAGGTACGGTGTTTTACTGAAAAAGAAAGATTCTGGGCCCTTGAGCGGACATCAGTCCAATGATCAAGGGTCAGGGACAGAGAAGAGGAAGTGCTTTGTCCCATAATGGGAGTTACTCAAACAGGGACAGTGAAGACACAAACACAACACAAAGACAAACAGTAAATGTTTAACATGAGTCCAAGACAAAGATTTGAACTGAGTAACTGGAAAATATTGATGGGTTAGACAATAAAAACAGACAGTAAACTCAACATGAGTTCAGAACAATGACCAAAACTGAGTTACCGGCAAAACCTGATGGGCTGGCAAATCAAATCCTGAAGCAAAACATAACCGAATTGAGGAAACTACTATTCCTTGAATTCCCTAGTCCTCCGGAGTGTCCCTCAGGGACGTGATCTTGGCTCTGTGACACGTCTGTCACACCATAGGAGAGAGCTAATGCTCTTCACCAACAGCCACTTTGCCACGCCCTAGCCTGAAACCCGAAACCAGAAAGAGGCACCTTACTTACCCCAAGAGGACTCCCTTGAGGTCTTCCATTCACCGCTCCTGGATATCTCACCTGGGGCCTCCAGATGAAAAGGTGCTGCGAACATCAAAGGAAAAGACAACAAAGAGGATTTCTCATGCATCAGCAAAGGGTTTATTGGGGGTCCAGAATGCTAGGCCTCAGAGCTCCCTTCAGAGGAGCAAAGAACAAAGAGCCCCGAGAACAACTTGAGCAGAGTTTATATACATTCTTTAGAGAGCTCAGGGACTTTACATACATCATAGCCTCCTTTAGGAAATCATCATGTACCACGGGAAAATGAAATAACAACTCTAAAACATGATTAGCACATTCATTGGCGGGAAAAGTTGGGGCAGGGGGTGATTGGTCAGCCCTCAGAAGGGGTATACATTTAAACTGATTGGTTGAAGCCCTGAGATGTATACGTGGTGAGATGCACGGCTTCTGGGAAGGGGTTGTTAAGTAACTAGGTGGTCAGGGAAGATTTCAACACACATCTAATGGGCAGTTCCAGGAATTGTCTTAACTGCCACAGGAATTTCAGGTTCTGAGTGCAGCTTGGAAACTTTACAAAACCTGGTTCATTACATTTCGATTTCAATTTCTTTTATTCTTTCAGAACCTTACAGTGGAAGGTGAGAGACTTCATTCACAATGACTGCTCTTTTGGCTATATTGGTTTTGGATGCACACATGGGATCATTTTTTTGATCCGTCTGTTGCTGATAATCTAAGCCACAGCCTCACACAGGGCCAAGAGCCTGATTAAGACACATCTCTTTCCGAAGCAATTACTTCTCTGAGGTCAGTTTCAGAACTCAGTCTCTGAGGAGAATCACACCAGTGTTCAAAACCAGGTGGACCCAGTCATCTCTTCCAACTGCCACACAAATGACCACAATAAAAACCAAATCATTCTCACATGGCACTCAACTTCTTACATATATACACTCATTATACCCTTTGGCTAGAGGTTTTCATGAATGGCGCAGCCCAAGAGAGTGTCCAAAATAAGCTCCCTTGCCCCTCATTTGCCTAACCTCAGGGTGGCCTGAACACCCTTCCTGTGAACTAGGATTGATCACATAGTTCTTCCTTTAATACTGCTCTGCTTCTCCAATTTGAGGCCTACTGACTGTCAGGTTTAGATTCCTTATGTGATTTGGAGTAATTAGGAAACCAAAGCAACTTTGCAGCGCTTGAAAGAACTTATTTGACCCAAATGATCCCTATTCTCACTTGGTGGAAGTCAGGAAATTTACAGAGGAAGGCGAGAGACTTCATCCACAATGACTGATCTTTTTGCCATTTTGGTTTTGGATGCACACATTGCATCTTTCTTTAGATCCATCAGGAGCTGATAATCTAAGCCACAGCCTCACACAGAGCCACAAGGCTGACTCAGACACATACTTTTCCAAAGCAGTTAAGCAAAGAGCCACAGGTGATGCCCATTCACTTCCATTTGAAAACTTTTTTCTTCAAAATTCACAAAGGGGTGGCCTGAGGCAAAGACCTTCCTGACTTCAGGGTAACAGAACAATAAGTCAGCAAATCCCAATGCAGGGTTTCTCCACTGAGACTTTACTAGTCACAATGATATCTGAGTTTTTTGAGATGCTTGCAATTCCCTTCAGCTATCCAGTACATGGCCATGTCACAGAGCTTGGATGTGGTACATATCTTGGACAAAAAAACATGAGCCTATTCTGGAGAGTGGCCAGAATTCAGAAAGAAAACAGGAACTTAGGAAAATAGTAGGTGTTGCCCATCGAAAAGCAACCAACAGTCCTTTCCTAAAATGGGCAGGATGAATTCTGGGAAGCTTTCTACTAGACAGGATACATCCATTGATCTATTCTGTTTTCTAATATGTACAACCAAGGACACAGTGGGATACACAGACACAGACACACTCGCCTTGTCAAAGGACTTTCTAGAAACAGTCCACTCTAAACCAAACAAACCACCTTTCCTACCTATTCTCAGAACATGAGACAAAACCCCAAACTCACACCCACACTCAAAAAGTCACCTCCTTCCCCCAAGTAAGTCTGTGACTATCCAGAGTGTCCTCTGACTGGTGGGCCATACTATGTTCCCCCAAAATGGCCTGTCCTGTCTCAGGTCTGGTCTTCTTGTCCATCTCTGTGAAGTTGTATGGAGCCTGTGCTGACCACTGCCAGCTTTCTCATTAAAGGCCCATCTTCAGAGCTCTACTTGCATTTTGTCATTCTCAAACCATTAGGTACCAAGAGAGACAGACTCTCTCCTTGGTAAATCCAAACAAGTAAGTCCACTGGGAATGGGACTGGGACTGGCTCTGTGTGCCTGGCTTCCTGGATCCCAAGTTCAGAGAGTTACATCACCAAAGAAGTGAGGTAGGTCAATTCCAACAGGAAGGGAATGAGGTCACTGCCGTGGCAACCACGTTGTCCTAACACTTGTTTCCAAGGGTCCCTTGAGATGGAGGCTGCCCCTACTTTCTGTGACACTTTCAGAAGTTAGAATGGTATATCAACCATAGACACCAAGGAGAAGCTCTCCACACAGGGTTGGTTTGGTCCATCTTCTTTATATCAGTAGGAGAGAGGCTGATTCAGACACATCACTTCATCCTGAACAGGTGGTTTGCCATGGAAGATGACTTTTGCTCTCTCAGGTCCTTCATAGCTGCTACATCTTCTCTAGGGATCATTTCTCATCAAACTTTAAGGTTCTCAGCAGGTGAAAGATCCCCTACATTCCTGTATTGTAAGACCAACTCTGTCCCTGCTCTTTTGTGAAGTTAGATTGAGGGAACAGTGTATGGTTAGGGTTAATAACATATTCTATTTGGGTTAGGAAACATTCTGCGGGATGAATAATGGTATTGGGAACCTGCGATATTCACAAGAATATATAGGTGAAATATAAGTATGAAACCTGAAATCTAGGTACGATTTGAAGCCCTGAAGGGCAATGGGCCCTTTAGTGAGATACTTTGCTTTGAATTATGTTCTGAACAGATATCTCAGATAAATCGATGTGCAATGGCAAAGGACCTTGTACCTTGGATGATTAAATGTCCTAGAGAACATCCAGTCAAAAAGGAATAGTCGGCAGGATTAGGAAGGTAGTCAGTAGGTTTAGAAAAAAGAGTGAATATAGGATTTGAACGAAAGTTTCATTAGCAATAGGGTTTTGGGTAGAGAGTGAACGTAAATATGAGCACATATGAAGAGTCAGTCACAATGATGAACTGGGGAAAATATGTAGGAAAGCAGATATCAATAGAGACATTAGGAAATCAGGCAAAGTATAATGTAATAGGGTTAGACATTTTCAACATGGTTGAGGTTGAATATATAATCTTAGGAAGAAAGAAATATGTTGCCTCCAATAGGATTGACATTTGAGAGCATTAGGCAACCTGGACATGGTTGCTTTTAGTAATCAATGCTCACTTTCCATTTTGCTTTGGTGAAAGGTTAATAGGCACTTGTCACTTCCTGTTTTTCTGTATGCTTAACAAACCACTGTTGAAATATTGAGAACTGTTTGCTAATTTTGTTCCCAGGATGTGCTGTCCTCAACTGCCAAACTGCAGAATATACTCCTTCACCCGGGTGCACGCAAATCGCACACTCGCCCTGAACCATCAATAAATTTCCCTTTCTGCCCTCTCCAAGAAAAGTATATAAGCTCTGTTAAAGCTGTTCTCAGGGCTCTCTGCTCTATTCAAGTGAGCTCTGAGCCCCAGCATGCTGGACCCCCAATAACCTCTTTGCTGTGGCCGAGTGAAAATGCTATACTGTTCTGTACTTAAAAGATGCTTTCTTTTGCTTGCCTCTGCATAACGATAGTCAGTTGCTGTTTGCTTTCGAGTAGGTAGACCCAGAAACCGGAACGTCTTGTCAACTAACTTGGACTAGACTTCCACAGGGGTTCAAAAACTCCCCCACTCTCTTTGATGAAGCCCTTCACAGACATCTCTACAACTTCAGAACTACGCACCCCGAAGTCATTCTGCTTCAATATGTGGATGTCCAGCTACTGGCAGCCAACACCAAAGAAAACTGTGAGTCTGAGACCCAAGCACTATTATCTGAGCTTGCTCAACTTGGGTAGAGAGCTTTGGACAAAAAGGCCCAAATTTGCAAGCAAGAAGTAATCTTCCTGGGGTATTTCCTTAGGCACGGTAAATGATGGCTCACTGAGCCCAGAAAACAAACCATTGTGCAGATACCACCCCCATTTAACAGGAGACAACATAGAGAGTTTCTTGGGACTGCTGGCTTTAGCAGGTTATGGACCTGGGTTTGTGTTCTTAGCTGCTCCTTTATACCCGCTGTTAAATGAGAATGCCCAATTCCAATGGACCCTTGAGCACCAGCAAGCTTTAGATAACATCTAAGAACACTGACACTGAACTCCTCAACTTCACTGAGCCCAGCCTGCAATTTCAGAAAGCCCTACACTACATTAAAAATGTACATCAACTCAATCAACTTGGTTCAAAAAAACTGCCGGCATTACTGTAGGATCAAGAACAGAGTTTTAGACTAATTCACTCACAGTGAAAGGAAATAATTGAATGGGTAACAAAAGCCTGTCAGTTCTGTCAATTGGTTAATGCTTACCCTACCAAGCTTCCTGCAGGAAAACACCTATGAGGAACCAGACCAGGACAATTCTGGGAAGTGGACGTTACTGAAATTAAGCCAGCAAGGTATGGAATTAAATATCTCCTAGTCTTTGTAGATACATATTCAGGATGGATTGAAGACTTTTCCACCAAAAAAAAAAAAAAAAAAGAAAAGGAAACCGGCACAAATTGTGGTCAAGAAGATCCTGAAAAATATTTATCAAAGACACGTCCTGCCTAATTTAATATGGTCTGATAATTGAACAGCCTTCATGGGCCAGGTATATCAGGGGTTAGCCAGGACCCTGGGGATTAATTGGAAGTTACATTGTGCTTATAGACCCCAGAGCTCAGGACACGTAAAAAAAATAAATAGAACCATTAAAGAGACTTTAACAAAATTAAGCTTAGAGACCGGCATAAAAGATTAGACTATGCTCCTGCCTTATGCACTGTTTCATGCAAGAAATACTCCCTTTCTTTCTTTGTGTAACCTCACCCCCTATGAAATTCTCTATGGGGCCCTTCCTACACTAAGAGACCTAACCCCGACTCTAAGACCTAAGGATCCCTTCCACACACCCTTGCTTGACATACTTAAATCTCTTGTAAGAACTCAGCTATACCTGTGGAAACAGCTGGCCACTGCCTTCCAACCTGGGGACAAGGGGAATCCACATTGATATCAAGAAAGAGACTTCCTCTACATAAGATGACATCAGGTGTCATCCCTGGAACCCCCCTGGAAAGGACCATTCCAGGTGCTACTTATAACACCTACAGCAGTAAAAGTAGAGGGAATCACTTCCTGGATCCATGCCTCTCATCTCAAGCCTGTGCCATGTCCAGACTCTGGCTGAAAACTGGAAAAGACTGTTAACCCTTTCAATTTGCATATTCGCCACGTGGGTAAGGCTATAGACTCTCTCCTTGGCCACCCGTAGTCCTAACGCTCATCAGTCCCTCCAGCAGCGATGGCTGATCACAAATACTACTAGACAAGAAGTATGGTCTATCTTGCATACAGCCCCCTTAGGGACCTGGTGGCCATCTCTCCACCCAGACATTTGTCAGCTGGCTATAGGTCTTTCCTATTAGGATATCCCTGATGAAGAGGATCTCACTAAAATTCCATTAAATCCTTTCCGTACAATAGATAATGGAAACAAACATTATGGTTGTAGGGACAGGCAAGCCAGATGCAGGTTGGCTAGCCTATATTAGTATGTTTGCCCGGCAGACTATCAAAGCCACAAACCGCCACGGCTGTGTGGGGGAAAAGCCGACTTCTTCTGTAAGTCATGGGGATTTGAGCATACAGGGGCTGCCTGGTGGAACCCAAAATCCTCATCAAATTCAGTACACAGCATTGGCCATATTACCACTTAGAAAACCCAAACTGATGGCCAACAGAGGAGTCTCTAGATCCTCAAATTCTGTGTGACCTTTTTAACTTCTGCAAGTGCTCAAAAGGGTGAAAGGAAATTCCCCTATGTGAAGGCCTTTTTCCTCTTTCGCTCACATCCTGAACTATGCTTCTCCAATAGTTCCTCAAACTCAGCCTTCTGCTCCAGACTCTCTGCTGTCAGTCCCACCTCAGCAAACCTGATTTCTCTTCTCCAATTATTAGATCAAAAACCGAAACCTCCGCCGGTTCTCAGAGCATTGCACCCTTGCTGAGGTAGCAGGTACCGAGGTACCCATCCATCCACTCACTTCTCTCTTTTCCTGTCAGTGCCCACACCGGGTCCCACCAGGTCCTCTTACCACTTAACCCAAAGCTCAAACCAGCTTAGGAGAGCCCTCAGACCCCTATCGAAGATGTAATGAAAATGGCCTTTAAAGTTGCTTTGTCATCACTGAAAACAGGTTACTAAGAATTTAAAGTCCCTCACAGGCTTTTTGGGATACTCACTCCCGTCTTCCTTTCTGTTCTACCGATTCTACTGCTCAATTTATGTTGCTAGGGAAATCCCAAACCCCTTTCCCATTATTCCTTTACATCTCTCCTTCCTTATTCTCAGTTCCACGGAGCTGCTCTCACCCCCCGCCTTCCCCGTCTTCCCCCTCTGTACCAGGCCCACAGAAAAATCTTCACTGAACTTCTCCAGAAGTCTTCACCATGGCTGACTTTAGGACTTTCAGCAAAAGTGTCTCTATAAATGAGTTCAGTGTAGATTAACTTCCTCTTTTTCTGTTGCCCTGTTCTACTTGGCTACTGGCTGGAAAAATCAGCACTCCTAAGCTAGACACCCCCTTAATAGTTTTTCACAGAATATGTTAACAAGGCCTCTGGCCTTGAGCTGGGGCTTCACAGAGATGGCTACATTTCTAAGATAAAAATTTACAAACTGGGCTCCATGGTAACAGTTGACAGGGGGATAAAAGAAAAGGAAAAAAAAAGCTCTCTGCCTCCCAGGTGTCCTTGAAAAGTTAACTTGCCCACAATAAAGGAAAAAAACAGAAAAAAAGCTTCTTTTTGTGAATTTCTGCAGACTGTGAACTTCTGAGTCCCTTCTCTTTCATGTTGGGTACAAAATTCTGAAACTACCTAAACTTGGGGTTCAGGATGTTAATTGATTACAACAGAAGCAATGCCCTCTGAATCCGGTTGCAACCAAATAGGACAGTTTCCCTGTCTTTGGTGCTATCTTAAGTGCCGTGCCTTGTCCGTCCCTACAACAGTATAATTCTATATACTTAAACATTGTTCATGTTTTCATGAAATGGTCAACAGATGTGATTAATTGTGTAATGGTGAAGATGTGTCCCAGATTGCTCTATAATGACCCAGGTTCATTTGAAGTTCAAACACGGGGGCATACAACCTGGTTCCACTGGGAACATATATCCCTCACTTTAGCCATCATATTAGGAATTGGAGTTGCGGCAGTGGTAGTCACAGGAACCACTGCCCTGCTCCATGGTACACAACAAATGACCCAAATAGAAGCAGCAAGAGACCAAAACTTAAAGATAATAGAAACCTCCATCACAGCTTTGCAGGAATCTTTAACATGTCTCTCTGAAGTTGTTTTACACTCCAGTTGAGAGTTGGACCTCCTCTTCATGAGAGAAGGGTGCCTTTGTGCTGCATTGATGTAAGAATGTTGTTTTGATGCCGACCATACTGAGGTTGTAAAAAAAACCTTTGAGTAAATTAAAAGGATGCCTTGAAAAGCGTCAACGAGAGAGAGAGGCCCAAAAAGGGTGGTTTGAGTCTTGGTTCACACAGTCCCCCTGCTTATCTACGCTTTTATCAACCCTGGCCTGTCCAATAATAATCCTCATATTATTGCTAACTATAAAACCCTGTTTGCTTAACCATGTAATTTCTTTTCTCCAAGCTCAAATTGGATAAGTTAAACTTATGGTAAACCCCACTAGCAGACATAGAATGTGACACGTCCCAATAATCACTTTTATGATTAAAAGTAGCAAGAAGAAGAAGTGGGGAATGAAAGGTTAATAAAAAAGGTACTTGTAACTTCCTGTTTTTCTGTATGCTTAACAAAACACTGTTGAAATATTGAGAACTGTTTGTAATCTTGTTCCCAGATTGTGCTGTCCCCAACTGCCAAATTGCAGAATGTATTCCCTCACCCAGTTTCACACTAACCACCCACTCGCTCTGACCCATCAATAAATTTCCATCCCTGCCCTCTCCAAGGAAAGTATATAAGCTCTGCTTAAGCTGTTCTCAGGGCTCTCTGCTCTATTCATGTGAGCTCTGAGCCCCAGCTTGCTGGACCCCCAATTAACCCCTTGCTGTTGCATGAGACACTATCTTGGTGATCTCTTCCACCGACGCTTGCAGGAACATTACTTGGATGTTTGAATGTAGAAGAGAAAATCCAGTCATAAAGGGATAGTCGGTAAGATTAAGAAGATAGTCGGTAGGTTTAGGAAGAAGAGTGAGTATAGGATTTGGAAAACAATATCTTTAGCAATAGGGGTTCGGTTAGAGAGTGAATGTAAATGTCAGCACATGTGAACAGTCACAATAATGAAGTGGGAAAAATATGTAGGAAAGCAGATATCAATAAAGACATTACAAAATCAGGCAAAGTATAAAGTGCGTGATACGATTAGACATTTTCCACAGAATTGAGTTAGAATATATAATCTTAAGAAGAAACAAATATGTAGTCACCAATAGGATTGACATTTGAGAGCATTAGGCAACTTTGACATGGATGTTTTTTGTAATCCATGCTCACTTTCCATTTAGGCTTTGGTACAATCAAAAGTGTGACCTTTACATTTGTCTCCAGAATACTACTGTGATAAAATGTATATGTAGATGTGGTGACATGAGTGTTTCTTCCACCATTTCTGGGAGCAATATTTTGAAGACATATAAATGGGTATTGGGGGTACAAAGAGGTGTACACTGTGTCATTGAATATAGAGATAATGCATGAATAGACCATAAGTGAATAAATAATATAACTGGTTCCACATTAAATAACGGATTGAATAGATATCTGAAAATATATAAGAAATCTTATATTGATATACAATCATTCAATCCAACCAATGATACATCTAATATTAATATTAGGGTTACGGTTTATCATGAAGATATGTTAGTTTTGCTACAAAAGTGATTATGGAAATCGAAAATAATGTGTTTGGAAAGAGTCAGTCATAATGCTGGCAATATGTAAACAAGGCCTCTGGCCTTGAGCTGGGGCTTCACAGAGATGGCTACATTTCTAAGATAAAGAAGTTACCAACTGGGCTCCATGGTAACATCTGGCTGAGAGAAAAAAAAAAGAGAAGAAAATAGCTCTGCCCCATTCCCGGTATCCTTAAAATGTTAACTTGCCCAGAACAGAGAAAAAAAAAAAAACAGAAACAAAAACTGCTTTTTATAAACTTCTGCAGATTGTGAACTTCTGATGCCCTCCCATCCATGTTGGGTACAAAATTCTGAAACAATTTAAACTTGGGGTGCAGGGGATTAAATGATTACAACAGAAGCAATGCCCTCTAAATCCGGTTGCAACCAAATAGGACTGTTTCCGTGTCTTCGGTGCTATCTTAGTTGCCTTACCTTGCCTTGTCCATCCCTTTTCTCATGAAAAGACCAGTCGAGAAACATGGAGGAATGCATGTGCTCTGAAGCAGGAAATGATTGATAGTGAAACAAATGCCTATTAATTTTCTAACTTGTGGATGAAATATATATCCTATGATGTGCATAAATTGAAGAAATAGTAATCTACCAGTGTTGAATAAAA
Source organism: Callospermophilus lateralis (assembly GCF_048772815.1). Classification (NCBI taxonomy): domain Eukaryota; kingdom Metazoa; phylum Chordata; class Mammalia; order Rodentia; family Sciuridae; genus Callospermophilus; species Callospermophilus lateralis. The sequence continues at coordinate 7,765,474 of NW_027515276.1, read as the reverse complement.
ATGAACGTCAAAATACACATCATGTCCGATTGGAATCTACTTGCATTGATGTTAAACTGGGTCAGGTACTGTAGAAATATTAGGATTTGTGTGCACCATTCACTCAAGTTACTTTTCAGTATAGGAAAGATATATGTTTTTATGGTTAATGAATATTTCTAAGAATAATCTTTGGAAAGTTGATTATAAATTTACGTATATGAATATGAATGAATTTCGTGAGTGTAAAATAAGACACATATTTCATATTTTGAAAAATCTGGAGAGTGTATATATATATATATATATATATATATATATATATATATATATATATATGTGTGTGTGTGTGTGTGTGTGTGTGTGACTAAAGTCACGGTGGCCTGGACACCCTTCTTGTGAACCAGGAGTGATCAAATAAGTCTGCCATTAATACTTTTCCACTTCTCCAATTTGAGGCCTTCTGACTTTGGCGTTTAGATTCTTTATGTGAAATGGAGTCAAGAAAAAAACCGAAGCACTTATGGATTTGCCTCTGCATGGTTTTGAAGAATTCATTTGACCCAAAGGATCCCTATTCCCCTTGATGGAGGTCAGGAACTTTACAGAGAAAGGCGAGAGACTTCATCTACAATGACTGCGAATTTTTGCCATTTTGATTTTGTATGCACACATGGGATCTTTCTTTACATCCATCAGGTGTTGGTAATCTAAGCCACAGCCTCACACAGGGCCAAGAGACTGATTCAGACACATCCCTTTCCAAAGCAGTTAAGCAAAGAGCCACAGGTGATGCCCACTCATTTCCATTTGAAAACTGGTTTCTTCAGGCTTCAGAAAGGGGTGGCGTGAGGCAAAGCCCTTCCTGACATTCAGGGCAAAAGAACAATAGGTAAGCAAAAGGCCCATAGCAGGGTTCCTCCACTGAGACTTTACTGGTCACACTGATATCTGAGTTTTCTGAGATGCTCACCATTCCCTTCAGCTATCCAGTACATGGCCATATCACAGAGCTTGGAGGTGGTAAATATCTTGGACACAAAACCATGAGCCTATTCTTGAGTGTAGCCAGAATTCAGGAAGAAAATGGGAACTTAGGAAGTTTGTAGGTGTTGCCCTTCGATAATGCAAGCCACAATCCATTCATAAATTGGGCAGGATTGATGCTGGGAAGCTTTCTACTAGACAGGACACATCCATTGATGCATTCTCTTTTCTAATGTCTACAACAACAGACACATTGGGATAAACAGACATAGAAACACTTGCCTTGTCAAACGACTTACTAGAAACAGTTCACTCCAAACCAAACAAACCGCCTTTCTTACCTTTTCTCAGAACATGAGATAAAACCACAAACACACAACAAAAACCACAAAGGCAATGCCTTCCCCCAAGTAGGTCTGTGACTATTTGGAGTGTACTCTCACTGGTGAGCTTTACTATGTACCTCCAAAATGGCCTGTCCTGTCTCAGATCTGGTCTCTTTGGCCAACTCTGTGAAATTGTCAGGAGCCCGTGGTGAGCCACTACTTGCTTTCTCTGGAAAGGCCAGTCTTCAAAGCTTTCCTGGCATTTGGCCATCTTCACATCAATAGATACCAAGAAAGACTGACTCTGTCCTTACAAAATCCAAACAAATGAGCCCATTGGGACTGGGACTAGGACTGGCTCTGGGTGCCTGGAATCCTGGATCGCAAGTTCAGAGAGTTCCATCAATAAGGAATAGAGATGAGGTCACTTCCTTCAGGAACTGAATGAGGTCACTGCCTTTGCAACCACTTTTTCCTAACAGTTGCTTCCAAGGGTCCCATGAGATAGATGCTGCCCCTATTTCCCGTGACCCTCTCACCAGTTAGAATACTATATCACCCATAGACACCCGTGAACAGCTCTGCACACAGGCCTGGATTGGTCCATCTTCTGTACATTAGGAACAGAGACACTCAGTCAGACACAACCCCTCTCCAGACAGGGTTGTTTTCCATGGAAGATGACTTTTGCTCTCTCAGGTCCTTAATAGCTGCCTACATCTTCTCCAGGGATTATTTCTGCATGGACCTTTGAGGTTTTCAGCAGGTGGTATATCCCCTACATTCCTATATTGTAAGACCAACACTTTCCCTGCTCTTTTATAAATTTAGAATGAGGGAATTGTATATGGTTTGGGTTAATTACATGTTTGATTTGGGTTAGGAATCATTTTGCTGGATGAATAATGGTATTGGAAATCTGTGATATTTATAAAAATATAGAGGTGAAATATATGTATGAAAACAGAAATCTAAGTAATATTTGAAGCCCAGAAACGGACTGGGCCCTTGATTGGGAGACTTAGCTTTGAATTATGTCCTGCACAGATGTCTCAGATAAATCAATACACAATGGCATCGGACCTTGTACCTTGAATGATTGAATGTCGAAGAGAACATCCATTCAAAAAAGGATAGTCAGTAGGATTTGGGAGATAGTTGGTAGATTCAGAAAGAAGAGTGAGTATAGGATTTGGACCAAAAGTTATTTAGCAATTGGGTTTCAGGTAGAGAGTGAATGTAAATGTCAAATGAACAGTCAAAATGATGAACTGGGAATTTATGAAGGAAAGCCGATATCAATAGAGACATTAGGATATCAGGCAAAGTAAAGTGAGTGATAGGATTAGACATTTTCAACAGGGTTGAGTTTGAATATATAATCTTACAAAGAAACAAATATGTAGTCAACAATTGGATTGACATTTGAGAGAATTAGGCAACCTGGACATGGATGTTTTTAGAAATCCATGCTCACTTTAAATTTAGGCTTTGGTACAATCATAAGTGTGACCTTTGCTTTATTTTCCAGAATATTACTGTGATAAAATGTATATGTAGATCAGGTGACATGAGTATTTCTTCCACCATTTCTGGGAACAATATTTTCAAGACGTATAAATGAGTATTGGGGGTAGAAAGTGGTGTAGTATCTGTCTAAGAATATAGAGATAATGCAAGAATAGACCATACTGTGAATAAATAATATAATTGGTCCGCTTTAAATAATGGATTGAGTTGATATCTGAAAATATACAGAAAATCTAATGTTGATATAAAATCATTCATTCCAACCAGTTATACTTCTAATGGTAATATTAAGGTGATATTTCATCATGAAGAGTGTGTGAGTTATGCTTCAAAAGTGATTATGGAAATCGAAAATAATGTGTTTAGAAAGAAGTCTTGTTAAAAAACATGGAGGAATACATGTGTTCTGAAGAATGAAGTTATTGAAAGTGAAACAAATGCCAATAAATTTGCTAACTTGTGTATGAAATATATATCTTATGATGTGCATAAACTGAAGAAATAGTAATGTACAAGTGTTGACTAAAAATGAACATCAAAATACACATCACATTCCATAATTATCTACTTGCATTGGTGTTAAACTGGGTCAGTTACTGTAGAAATATTAGGATTCGTATGCACCATTCACAGAAGTTAGTTTTTATTTCTAGGAAACAAATATGTATTTCAGGTGGATGAATATTTCTGAGAATAATCTTTTGAATATTTGATTATAAATCCACATACATGAATACGAATAAATTTAGGGAGTGTACATTGAGACCCATATATTTCATATTTTGAAAAACTTGGAGAGTGTACACACACACACACACACACACACACACACAGAGACATTAAAAAGTAGCAGTATATATGGAAATCGAAATTCATCATGAAATGTATATCATCCACTGATCCAAAAATATTCATTATACTGAACATGATTTTATTTATCATGTTGTTCATCTACGAAGCTCACCCATAGGTTGAATTTTCAGTTCCAACTGTGTTTAGGTGGAGTGATCTCTTCTCCCAATTTGTATCTGCAAAGTCAGCCACCTCACAAGAATGTACATGTGATAACAGGTATGATTCAATATGTGCATATGAAATAACATGTGCTGAATTGGCTACAGAGAAAGGCAGAGAGGAATTCATCTATTTGTTAACTTTAAAAACACATGGAGAACTATTTCAACAAAATATTGACTAGATTTATAAGTCCTACCCTGTATAATGCAAAAGGCAAGTCCAGCAATACACTATGTCTCGTCTAAACTGCTTGTATTTCTATTCGGTTTGGGTTATTTTTCTCCATCATATTAGAATTAGTAGTCAGAGTCTAGTAGGGTATGCGTTAGTGTCAGGCATTCAGCATTTTGAATTGAAAATAGGAAAATGAATCCAATGTGTATGTAAATATGTGCTTCACAAAAATCTTCCCACTCTAATCCAGAACAATGCCTTGACTTTACCTTCACTCCAAGTAAAATACAATTAGAGTGGACGAGTTAGAAAATCTGTGAATACATATCTGGAATGTAATATGCTCAAGAGTTCACAACCTTGAAGGTGGTAGAGGAGTTTCCAAAAGTAAGGGACAGGTAAATACTCCACAAAAATGGAGCTCTTCTGGACTAAAGACTTCTGGTGAAACTGCCTCTGAGTTTGGGCACTTGAAATATTTGTTGTTGTCAGGAGTTTTAGCTTTTTTTGTAGAGAGACCATCAAAGCTAGGTATGTATCTAAGTGACCTGGAGGACATGGTTTCTTATTTTCTAATGAACATGAGGCAGCAGTGCTGAATTATCTCTTTGTAGGTAAACTGTGGCCACTGCGGGCAAACTCTTTCCGTGTGGACTGTAAAGCCATCTGGCCATCCTCCACTTGTCGATGTGTTTCTTGCTGCTGCAATGTGAGTTTGGTATTTGCTTCACAAAATACAAGGAGTTAAACTGGGACACAGTGCTAAAGGGTGTTCTGTCACGTGTGGTGTGTCAGGTTCTGCAGGATAATGAACCAACCAGGCTTCAATCCCACATAGCTTGCATCCTTAACCATAGCAATCTGATTCTGAACATTTCCCTGAAAACTCTCCACATAACAAGATGCCTTTACATAGAAGGGTCTGCTGGGTGCACCATGTCAGTCACAAGCCATTTGGAAGCCAATGGCAGATCCACATTGCCCCACCACAGATATTTTATCACACAACTGCACACGACTTTTCTAGGCCCATTTCACATCAGGCTCCAACTTACTGGCATCTCTGTTCTACACCATTTTCATGGTCATGGGAATTTCAAAAATTTCATGGTATTTATCTAGCCATTTTACAAGAATGATGTTGGAGGCACTGTGTGTTTAACTTCATTCAGGAACAATTAAATGGTGAGGAAGCTCATTTCAATGAAAGCTCTGGAGAAATCTCACAGGCAAGGCTTCCAAGAGTGGCCAAAATTTCACAGGAAGCCAGACCTATTGCTGTCTACAATGTGAGGTACATGAGTGTTTTGACTCTCAACTATGGCTGCCATGTCTTTCAGAATAAAACCATGTGATATCCTGGATTAGATTCCAAGTGCTCTGTGGAAAGCAAACCTGGGCCTAGATCTCGGTTTCCAAGGGCGACTCTCATGCGTGACCAACTAAAATCCCAACATATTTCATGATAACACTTCTCTAAGTCAGCTCTAGAACTCAGTCTCTAAGGGGAATCACACCAGAGTTCAGCCCAGGTATACCCAGTCATATCTTCCAACTACCACACAAATGACCACAATTAAAACCAAACACTCCCACATGGTCCTCATTTTCTTCCATATATACACTCTCATACTACGCTCTGTCTGGAGGTTTCCATGAGTGGCGAAGTCCAAGACAGTGTCCAAAATAAGCTTTCTTGCCCTTCATTGCCTAAAGTCATGGTGGCCTGGACACCCTTCCTGTGAACCAGGTGTGATCAAATAGGCCTGCCCTTAATACACCTCTGCTTCTCCAATTTGAGGCCTACTGACTGTCAGGTATAGATATTTTTATGTGAATTGGAGTCATGAGAAAACCCAAGAACCTATGTGCTAGACTCTCCAGGGCTTTGAAGAACTCATTTGACACAAAGGATGCGTATTCTCACTTGATGGAGTTCAGTAGACTTACAAAGGAAGGCAAGAGACTTCATCCACAGGTACTGCTCTCTTGGCCATTTTGGGTATGGATTCACACACGGAATGATCCATCAGGTGATGAGAATCTAAGCCACAACCTCACACAGGTCCAAGAGGCTGATTCAGACACATTATCAGGATCAATCACTTGATTTTTTCCTCTGTCTAAATAGCTAGAGAGACCTTCTCTTTTAATTGAATTTTTATCTCTGTCTGACTAGCTCGAGAGAACTTCTCTTTTACTTGAATATTTCTACTATAACTATAATACAACCCAAGAAGATAAAATTATTACTCCATATACTATGAATCAAATTGATGATTTAGATAATTAGTTAAATACTTGGGCAATAATCATGTGCAAATCTAATGTTTCATTTGATAACCACTTACCATCTAATCCTTTATTGTCTTTTTGGTCATCACATCATGTAATTTTTCCAAAAATGACAAGAAAAACACCTATTATAAATGCTACAAATATATTCACTGATAGGTCAAATAATGGTACAGCAGTAATATTTACACCTGATCAAACTTTTACATTTTTAGTACCCAAACAATTAGCTCAAAATGTAGAGCTTAATGCAGTATTACAAGCTTTTGTGATGCTTAAAGCATCTGTAATTAATTTATTTTCTGATAATCAGTATATAGTTAGTGCTATAGTATCACTTGAAGATGGTAGAAGGATTTCCCCTTCCTCTACTATTTTCTCTTTGCTTTTGACTATACAAAGTCTAATCTGGAACAGGAAAGATCCGTTTTTTATAGGATATTTCAGGACACATACAGGATTGCCTGGAGCCCTTAGTTTGGGCAATTATTTAGCAGATAAAACAACACATGACATTCATACATATTTTCTCTACACTAGAAGAAGCTACAAATTTTCATAAAAAGTTCCATGTCAATGCTAATACTTTACAAAAGCGTTTCAAAGTAACTAAGGAACAAGCTCGACAAATAATAAAACAATGTCAAAATTGTGTGACCTTTTTACCACAAGTTAATCTTGGAGTCAATCCTAGAGGATTGATACCTAACCATATTTGGCAGATGAACATCACAAACTTGCCAGAATTTGGAAAATTAAAATATTTGCATGTTACAGTTGATACTTCTTCTGGATTTTTGATGGGCTCCCTTCTTGCTGGAGAAAAAAGCTAAAGATGTTATAGCTCATTGCTTACAAAATTTTGCCACTGTGGGCGTTCCAAAAGAGTTAAAAACAGATAATGCCCCTGCTTATGCTTCTACTTCTTTTAAACAATTTTGCTCATCATTTGGCATTACTCATATAACAGGAATCCCATACAATCCACAGGGAGAAGGCATAGTTGAAAGAGCACATGAAACTATTAAAACGTACATATTAAAGCAAAAAGAACAAATTGGGAAGGGGTATATATTCCCCAAAGATAAACTTAAAATAACCCTTTTACTCTAAACTTTTTAAATTTGGGTTCATCAGGACTTAGTGCTGCAGAAAGGCATATATGTCCAAAAAATGTACATAAGCCCAAGGTACTTTGGAAGGATATTCTAACAGGACAATGGAAAGGTCCTGACCAAGTAATTGTCTGGAGTCCGGGGTCTGTTTTTGTGTTTCCACAGGGAGAACAGTAGCCAATTTGGATTCCAGAGAGATTAACTAAAGAGATTTCTACAGACCAAAAATAAGATGATTTGGCTCAAATCAATAAGAGCTGATATGCAGAACTCCAGTTTGGCTGTTCTTACATCTGTGACAGAACCAGAATGTTTTTTTCAAATCTATTTTATTATTCCCCTTTCTCATATCATGAAGTTTTATTTTGTTTTTTTTTAGCTCATACAGAACTAGGTTAATGTTTTGCTGATCAGTTCTATTTTTGGACAATAGAGTTTTTAGACATTGCAATGGAGATTTCACCTGTAAAAAGTCATAAGGCCTTTAATATTATGTCACGTGTTGTATGTATTATATTATGTGTGCACTTGTGTTTTGTGTTATATGTTTGATTTCACATCTTTTCTGTGTTGACTATATTCTTTTCAAGTTGATATACTTTGTCTTCATTATCTGATGTTCTGACTTCTACTTGATCTAGTCTGTTTGTAATATTCTCATTAGCGCTTTTAATCTGATTTACGGTTTCTTGCATTTCAATGATTACAACTTGATTATTTTTTAACACCTCTATCTCCTGATAAAGCTCATTCTTTGCGGATTTAATTTGTGTGGTTAGTTCCTCTTCAAAATATACTTTCAATGCTTGGATTTGCTGTCTCATGTCTTCTCTAATATTCCGTTCCATCTGAATTAGGAATGCCTTGATTTCTTTCCCTGTCCATATTTCTGATTCTTCTAGGTCCTCCTGTATATTTAGATTGTCCTGCATTGTTTGTAACCCCTTTTTCCCTTGTTTTTTCATATTGTTCACGTTGCTTTCCAGCTCTGTTTGACTGCTTTGTAACTGCTTTCTCCTATACATTTGTTTTGGCTTTGTATATCTCTGTTGTCTCTCTTTTGTGGTGGAAGATTATGCCTAAAAATTTTGGGCTTTGTTGTACTTTAAAGCTGATTCATTCAATTCATATAAGGCTTCTAGGTTCTGTATGCATATAATGATTTGCTGTTTGTTCTTAGGACTATATGTTTAGGTTGGGTGCTCTGGTGGTACAATGGTTAGTATGTCTCGGCTACTTAAGAAGATTGCTCCACTGAAGGTGGATACTACCAGGCAATTGGATCAGGGTGTTGGTAGTAGCTAGGTATTTAGGAGTCTTATAGACAGCCTCGAGACATTCACCTATTTGCATTTAGACAATTACACACAATGGAAGATGTAATGCTTGGAATGAGAGTTGGGGGGTAGGAGAATGAAGGTGCTCTTAAAAAGAAAAAAAGGATAGAGGGAGAGATAGATTAGAGGGGAATGAAAAGAACAATAAAACTTGAAATGGGATAGAAAGAGAGAAGGAAAAGGGGGGAAAGGAACAGGGAGAGAAGAAGGAGAGAAAAAATATCAACAACAGCAACAACAACAACAAAAAAATTAAAGTCTTAGAGATCCACCTTCTTCTCTTCCAGTAGGCGGAGCTGTGCTTTCCAAGCGGAGTGTCTGCTCTCTACCTGCCGATAGCTATCCCTGTAGGGCGTCTTCTGGGGGTCTCTCAGACTTGTCAGTCCAGAGCCATTTCACTTCTCCAGCTCTTAACCCCCTTCCTCCTGTCAGCCTGCCAGCCAGGTCCTGTTCCCCAGAAGTGATTCTCCAGAGATCTAGTTACACTTGCAGCCCCACCGAGTGCCCCTTTTAAGCCTCAGTGCTGTGGTAAACTGGCGGATAAGACCTTAGGGGTCACCACTGGTGATATGGGGGCCTTGGGTTCTGGGCTCCCCTCTGCTTCCCTACGGACACGACCCCTGAGAAGTCAATGAAGTTTCCTGGCTGCTTGTATCAGTATGGGGAGTCACACACCTGCTAAAGTGGATTTTGCTGGGAAGGAATTTCGCCAGCCGATCTCCGATGATGTCACCTCTCTGCTATGGTGGGCCCCAGGCTTCTTGCCGGATTGACCGAGGGGAGGTGTGGGACTGGTCCGGCCCGGTTCACCTCAGCTCCTGGCGCGTGGAGGCTTGGCTAAAGACTTCTTCCTGCCAAGCTGTGTCTCGGCGTCTAGCAGGACCCAGTCACTTTGGCTGCGGGCCGGTGGACGGATCTGCAGCTGTGCCCGCGGTGCGCAGACTGTGGCTGGTGAATCTCGAACTCCGCGTCTAGTGGCAGGGTCCCACTCGTCCGGGTCACACAGACGCTTCAAAAAAATTCTTGTAGCTCCCGGGAAGTCTCCCTTCAGTGGAATTTTGCTAGGAGAATCTCCGTTGGTAGAATCCAAGAGTTATCCTTGCGACTTTATGACCCCATCACTGGGAGTGCATTAAAAGTGCAGCCTCTCTGCCTGCCGCCATGTTGGATCCACCTTTTCTTTTCATTATATTTAATAATTCTCTTCTAGACAATGTAAATTGTTAAGAAAATTGTTTTCTTTTAGTGCCTTTTGGAATGTTACATAATTCTTTCTTTAGGCATTGTTGCCAGAATTTCTATCTTCATCCCAGTGCATGTGAAGTCAAAGATAAAACCAATCTACAGCTTCTGCAATAGCCATCACTGAACTGCTTGCAGAACTTGCCTGGACTATGTATCACTTGTATGCATTGTGAACTCACCTGCCTGCATTGTGAACTATCTGTTGGTGCAGTGACGTGTGGTAGTGTTGGGGTATTTCTCTGATGATGTCATCGGTGGTACAATTTTTTCAAAAAGAGCCATCAATTGCCTTGGTGTATCTTCCTCCCTTCTGCTTGTCATGGTTGTTCAGCTAAAATTAGGGGGCCAACAGAGATGAGGCAAAGAGCCTCACCCGCCCGCTGGTACAAAGACCTCTCCACAGGTGTGGATGTATACCGGACCTGTAGTCAGTGACGGGTAAGATCCAATTACAATGGTACCAATCTAAGACAGGAGGCTGACACCTTGAGGTCAGGTCATTCGATAATGGGTAAGAACCATATGTACTATTGGACAACCTAAGGCAGGCATGGTCCCTAAGCCACACGCTTGTTGTTTAAACAGAGAGGGTTAGATGTTGAGAGCCACAGCCCAAGGGGCCAAAGCAAACTTTCAGACTGCCAGCTGATGGTTGGCTCACAGCGGCCCCAGCAACATCTAGCTGATTGGCTCCTCTGCGGTGATGCCCATTGGGCTGTTTCCCCACCCTTTCAAATTATGGAGCTGCTTTTTGGGGGACTTTTTTGGCTCTGCTCAAACAACCCAGCCAATCGACCTCAAGAGCAGGAGGAGAGGGGAGGTTGAGAGCTTGTGGGAAGCCGGTGGTGGCAGTTGTGCTCTGAGTGTTTTTCCCGAGGAGCTATTATTTGGCGTGTGTGGTTCTAAAAATAAAGTTAGCTTTTGACAAGTGGCTCCTGAATTGTGCCCAGCCAGACTGTGTCAATCCTAAATTGATGGAGCAAAATAACCAAAACAGAGTAGAAATACAAGCAGTTCAGAGGAGGCATGGTTTATAGCTGGACTTACCTTTTGTATGATAAAGGGTAGGTGTTATAAATCAAGTCAATATTAAATTGAAGTAGTTCTCCATGTGTTTTAAAGATAACAAATCCGTGAATTCCTGTCGCCCTTTATCTGTATCCTATTCAGCACATGTATTTTTGTATGCACATATAGAATCCTACCTGGTATCACATGTACACTTTTGTGAGGTGGCTGACTTGGCAGATACAAATTGTCAAAAGAGATCACTCCTCCTGAACATTGTTGGAACTGAAAATTAAAACTACGGGTGAGCTTCCTAGTTGAACAAGATAATACATAAATCCATGTTCAGTAAAATGAATATTTTTGGATCTGTGAAAAATATATATTTCATAATAAATTTCGATTGGCATATATATCGCTACCTTTTAATGTCTGTGCGTGTGTGTGTGTGTGTGTGTGTGTGTGTGTGTGTGTATATATATATATATATATATATATATATATACACACACACTCTCCAGATTTTTCAGAATATAAAATATATGTGTCTTATTATACAATCCCTAAATGCATTCATATTCATGTATGTGGATTTATAATCAAATGTTCACAAAATTATTCTCAGAAATATTCATCCACCTCAAATACATATTGTTTCCTAGTACTGAAATCTAAATTCAGTGAATGGTGCATAGAAGTCCTAATTTTTCTACAGTATCTGACCCACTTTAACATCAATGCAAGTAGATTACTATGGTACATGATGTGTATTATGACATTCATTTTTATTCAACAATGTTACATGACTATTTCTTCAGTTTATGCACATTATAGGATATATATTTCATTCACAAGTTTTCAAATTTATAGGCATTTGTTTCACTTTCTATCACTTCCTGCTTCAGTACACATGTATTCCTCCATGTTTTTTGACTGGTCTTTTCATGAGACTACTTTTCATTTTAGATTTCAATAATCGCTTTTGAAGCAAACCTCACACACTCTTCATTACAAACCATAACCTTAATATTACCATTAGATCTATAAATGGTTGTAATGAATGTATGTATATCAATATAAGATTTCCTGTATATTTTCAGATATCAATTCAATCCATAATTTAAAGTTGGAACCAGTTAAATTATTTATTCACAGTATGGTCAATTCATTCATTTTATCTATATTTGTAGACACAGGGTAGACCTATTTGTACACCCAATACTAATTTATACATCTTCAAAATATTGACCACAGAATTGGTGGAAGAAATACTCATGTCACCTGATCTACATATAAACTTTATCACAGTAATATTCTGGACACAAAATGCAAAGTTCACAATTATGATTGTACCAAAACCTAAATGGAAAGTGAGCATGGATTACTAAAAACATCCAAGTCCAGATTGCCTAATGCTCTCAAATGTTAATCCTATTGGTGCTAAATATTTGTTTTTTTCTAAGATTTTATATTCAACATCTACCATGTTGAAAATGTCTAATCCTATCAATCAATTTATACTTTGCCTGATTTCTTCATATCTCTATTGATATCTGCTTCCCTATATATTTTCCCCAGTTAATCATTGTGACTGACTCATCACATGTTCTGACATTTACATTCATTCTCTACGAGAAACCCTATTGCTAAAGAACTTTTGGACCAAATCCTATACTCACTCTTCTTCCTAAACCTACTGACTATCTTTCCAATCCTACCGACTACCCTTTTTAAGTGGATGTTTTCTTCTACATTCAATCATCCAATTTACAAGGTCCTATGCCATTGTTTATCGATTTATCTGAGACATCTGTGCAGAAGGTATTTCAAAGCTAAGTATCCCAATCAAGGACCCAATGCTCTTCTGGGCTTCAAATCTTACCTAGACTTCTGTATTCATACTTATATTTCACCTGTATATTCTTGTAAATATCACAGGTTCCCAATGCCATTATTCATCATGCAGAATGATTCCTAACCCAAATCGAACCTGTTATTACCCTAACCATACACTGTTCCCTCAATCTAACTTTACAGAAAAGCAGGGACAGAGTTGGTCTTACAATCAGGAGTGTAGGGGATCTTCCATCTGCTGAGAACCTCAAAGGTCAATACAGAAATGATCCATGGAGAAGATGTAGGCAGCAATGAAGGACCTGAGGGAGGAAAAGTCAACTTCCATCGCAAACAACCTGGTCAGGGTGAAGGGATGTGTCTGAATCAGCCTCTTTCATCTTAATGTAGAGAAGATGGACCAAACCAAGCCTGTGTGGAGAGCTGTGCCCAGGTGCCTATGGTTGATATACCATTCTAACTTGTGAAAACGTCACAGCAAGTAGGTGCACCCTCCATCTCATGGGACCCTTGGAAGCAACTGTTAGGACAAAGTGGTTGCCAAGGCAGTGACTTCATTCACTTCCTGAAGGAAGTTACCTCACATAACTTCCTCGGTGATGGAACTCTCTAAACTTGGGATTCAGGAAGCCAGGCAACCACAGCCAGTTCCAGTCCCAGTTCCAGTGGTCTCACTTGTTTGGGTAAACCAAGGACAGAGTCAGTCTTTCTTGGTACCTAGTTATGTGAGGATGGCCAAATGCTAGGAAAGCTAAGAAGAGGGGCCTTTCCTGAGAAAGAAGGTAGTGGCTCACCAGTGACTTTTGACAACTTCACAGAGTTGGCCAAGGAGACCAGAACTGAGACAGCACAGTGCATTTCGTGGAAATATAGTATGTCCCACCCATGATAGGACACTCCGGATAGTCACAGACCTACTTTGGGAAAGGTGGTGTCTTTTTGAGTGTGGGTGTGAGTTTGTGGTTTTGTCTCATGTTCTGAGAATATGTAGGAAAGGCGATTTGTTTGGTTTGGAGAGGACTGTATCTAGTATGTCCTCTGACAAGGTGAGTGTTTCTATTACTGTGTATCCCACTCTCTCCGTGGTCTTAGTATTAGAAAAAGAATGCATCATGGATGTGTTCTGTCTAGTAGAAAGCTTCCCAGCATTCATACTGCCAATTTATGAATGGACTGCGACTAGCCTTATCAATGGGCAAAACCTACTATCTTTCTATGTTCCTGTTTTCTTCCTGAATTTCGGACACTCTCCAGAATAGGCTCAAAGTTTTGTGTCCAAGCTATGTAGCACCTCCAAGCTCTGTCACATGGCCATGTACTGGATAGCTGAAGGGAAGTGTAGCATGTCAGAAAACTGAGATATCAGGAAACTCAGATACCAGGAAAACCTCAGTGGAGAAACCCTGCTTTGGGCCATTTGCTTACCTATTTTTCTGTTTCCCTGAATGTAAGGAAAGTCTTTGGCTCAGGCCACCCCTTTGTGAAGCCTGAAGAAAACAGTATTCAAATGGAAATGAGTGGGCATCACCTGTGGCTCTTCGCTTAATTGCTTTGGAAATGGATGTGTCTGAATCAGCCTCTTGGCGCTCGGTGAAGCTGGGGCTTAGATTGTCAGCACCTGATGGATCTAAAGAAATATCCCTTGTGTGAATCCATAACCAAAATTCAAAAAGATCAGTCATTGTGGATGAAGTCTCTCACCTTCCTCTGTTAGGTTCCTGACCTCCATCAAGTGTGATTATTGACCCTTGAGTAAAATGAGTTTTTCAAAGCCCTGCAGATGTGCTAGTGTTGTCTCATGACTACAAACCACATAAGAATCTATACCTGACAGTCAGTAGGCCTCAAATAGTAGAAGCAGAGCAGTATTAATGGCAGGCCTATTTGATCACTCCTGGTTGACAGGAAGAGTGTGCAGGCCACACTTACTTTAGGCAAATGAGGGGCAAGGAAGCTTATATTGGACACTGTCTTGAGCTGCGCCACTTATGGAAACCTGTAGCCAGAAGTTATGATGAATATCTATATGGAAGAAAATGAGGGCCATGTGGGAGTGTTTTGGTTATAATTGTGGTCATTTTTGTGGCAGTTGGAAGAGATAACTGGGTCCACCAGGGCTTCACTCTTGGGTGATTCCCCTTATAGACTGAGTTCTGGAACTGACCTCAGAGTAGTATTTCCATGAATTGAGTTGGGATTTTAGGAGGCCACGCATGAGATTCACCCTTGGAATCTGAAATCTAGTCCCAGGTTGGTTTTCCACAGAGCACTGTGAATCTCAGCCAGGATATCACATGATTTTATTATGAAAAACATGGAAGCCATAGTTGAGAGTCAAAACACACATGGACCTCACATTGTACAGTTCAATGGGCCTGGCTTCATGTGATCTTTTGGCCACTCTTTGGGAAGCCTTTCCTGTGAGTGTTGTCCAGAGATTTCATTGAAATGAACTTCCTCACCATTTAGTGGTTCCTGAATGAATTGAAACCCACAGTGCCTCCAACTTCATCCTTGAAAAATTGCTAGATGAATACCATCAAATTTTTGAAATTCCCATGACCAGGTGGCACTGGAGAAACTTTGGATGTCCTGTTGCTGATCATGAGTATACAATACAGTGCCTTGATTGACTGGGTTTCATGAAAATGTTGAAGAACAGTGATGCCAGTAATTTGGAGCCTCCTGAGTAGTGGGCCTAGAGTAGTGGTGTGCAGGTGTGTGATAAAACATCTGTGGTGGAGTCATGTGGACCTTCCATTGGCATCCAAATAGCTTGTGACTGACATAGTGTAGCCAGCAGACCCTTATATGTAAATGCATCCTGTTATATGGAGAGTTTTCAGGGCAATGTTATATGGAGAGTTTTCAGGGCAATGTTCAGAGTCAGGTTGCTATGGTCAAGGGGCCAAGATATGTGGGATAAAGGCCTGGTTGGTGCATTCTCTTGCAGACCCTGACACACCACACGTGACAGAACTCCCTCTAGCACTTTGTCCCAGTTGAAATCTTTGTATTTCACGAAGCAAATACCAAACTCCCAGTACAGCAGCAAGAAACACCACGAAAATTGGAGGATGATCAAATGGTTTCACAGTCCTCACAGGGAGACACATAGCCCCCAGTGGCCACAGTTTACCTACAAAGAGAGAATTCAGCACTGCTGTCTCATGTTCATTGGAAAATAAGAAACAAGATCCTTCAGGTCACATAGATGCAGATCCAGCTTTAATTGTCTCACCACAAATGAAGATTAAGCTCCTGACAACAACATATATTTCAAGTGCCCAACCTCAGAGGCAGTTTCTCAAGAAGTCTTTAGGCCAGCAAAGCTCCATTTTTGTGGAGGGTTTACCCTGTCCATTACTTTTGTAAACTCCTCTACCACCTCCAAGTTTTTGAACAACTGAGCATATTGCATTCCATATATATATGCACAGATTTTCGAACTCTTCTCCTGTAATTGTGTCTTACTTGGGGCAAAGGTAATGTCAAGGCATTGTTCTGGATAAGAGTGGGAAGATTTTTCAAAGCACATAATTACATACACATTGGATACCTTTTCCAATTTTCCATTGGAAATACTGAATCCCTGACACTAACCCTTAGCCTACTAGACTCTGACTACTTATCCTAATATGATGGAGAATAATAATCCAAACAGAATAGAAATACAAGCAGTTCAGAGGAGGCATGGTGTATAGTTGAATTTGCCTTTTGCGTTATGTAGTGTAGGAGTTATAAATCTAGTCAACTTTTGTAGAAATTGTTCTCCATGTGTTTTTAAAGTTAACAAATATGTGAATTCCTGTCTCCCTTTCTCTGTAGCCTATTTGCACATGTATTTTCATATGCACATATAGAATCCTACAAGGTACAACACGTACATTCTTGTGAGGTGGTTGACTTGGCAGATACACATTGTGAGAAGAGATCACTTCTCCTAAATGCTGTTGGAAGTTAAAATTTGAACTCTGTGTGAGCTTCCTAGTTTAACAACATTATACATAAATCCATGTTCAGTAAAATTTTTGAATCTGTGGATGATATATATTTCATGGTGAATTTCAATTGGCATATATATTGCTACTTTTTAATGTCTGTGTGCATGTGTGTGTGTATGTGTGTGTGTGTGTGTGTGTGTGTGTGTATATATATATATATATATATATATATATATATATATATATATATACAAACTTTCCAGATTTTTCAAAATATGAAATACATGTGTCTTTTTATACATTTCCTAAATTCATTCATTTTCATATATGTGAATTTATAATCAACTTTTCACAAGATTATAGTCAGAAATATTCATCCACCTGAAATATGTATTTGTTTCCTAGTACTGAAAACTATCTTCAGTGAATGGTGCCTACAAATCCTAAAATTAATACAGTAACTGACCCAGGTTAACATCAATCAAATTGATTCCTATGGGACATGATGTGTATTTTGATGTTCATTTTTATTCAAAACTGGTACATTACTATTTCTTCAGTTTATGCACATAATAGGATATATATTTCATCCACAAGTTCGCTAATTTAGAGGCATTTGTTTCACTTTCAATCACTTCCTGCTTCAGAACACATGTATTTTTTCATGGTTCTTGACTGGTCTTTTCATGAGACTTCTTTCGAAACATATTATTTTTGATTTCCATAATCACTTTTGAAGAAAAACTCACACACCTTTCATAATAAACCATAACCTTAATTTTACTATTAGATGTATAACTAGTTGGAATGATTGTATGTATATCAATATAAGATTTCTTATATATTTTAAGATATGAATCCAATGCATTATTTAAAGTGGACCAGTTATATTATTTATTAACAGTATGGTCTATTCATGCATTAGCTCTATATTCATAGACACAAGGTACACCTCTTTGTACCCCCAATACTAACTTATTAATCTTCAAAATATTGCTCCCAGAAATGATGGAAAAATTACTCATGTCACCTGATCTACATATACATTTTATCACAGTAATATTCTGCAGACAAAATGCAAGGTTCACACTTATTATTGTACCAAAGCCTAAATTGAAAATGAACATGGATTACTAAACACAGCCATGTCCAGGTTGCCTAATGCTCTCAAATATCAATCCAATTAGTCACTACATATTGGTTTCTTCCTAAGATCATATATTCAAATTCAACCCTGTTGAAATTGTCTAATCCTATCACCCACTTTATATTTTGCCTTATTTCGTAATATCTCTATTGATATATGTTTTCCTACATATTTTCTCCGGTTCACTATTGTGACTGACTCTTCACGTGGGCTAACATTTACATTCACACTCTAAACAAAACCCTATTGATAAAGAATATTTTTTTTCCAAAACCTATACTCATTCTTCTTCCTAAACCTAACAACTATCTTCCTAATCCTACCGACTATCCCTTTTTGACTGAATGTTCTTTTCTACACCCAATCATCAAAGTAAACACTGGGCGAGCTTCGGAGGAAGAGACCACCAAAAGACTATCTCATGCAACAGCAAAGGGTTTATAGGGGGTCAGCATGCAGGGGATCGGAGCTCACTTGAATAGAGCAGAGAGCCCTGAGAAGAGCTTAAGCAGAGCTTATATACTTTCTTTGGGGAGGGCATGGAGTGAAGTTTATTGATGGGTGAGGGATAGTGGGTGGTTTGCATTCAACCGGGTGAGGGAGTACATTCTGCAGTTTGGCATTTGGGGACAGGACATTCTGGGAACAAGATTAGCAAACAGTTCTCAAGATTTCAACAGTGTTTTGTTAAGCATACAGAAAAAAAGTGACAAGTACCTATTTTATTAATCTTTCATTCCCCACTTCTTCTTCTAGCTACTTTTAATCATAAAAGTGATCATTGTGGGGTGTCACATTCTATGTATGCTAGTGGGGTATTACCATGAGTTTAACTTGTCCAATTTGAGCTTAGAGAAAAGAAATTACACGGTTGAGCAAACAGGGTTTTATAGTTAGCAATAATATGGAGATTATTATCGGACAGGCCAGGGTTGATAAAAAAGTAGTCAAACAGGGGGACTATGTGAACCAAGACTCAAACCACTTTTTTTGGTCCTCTCACTCTCTCATTGACACTCTTCAAGGTGTCTTTTTAATTTAATCATATTTTTTTTTACAACTCCATTATGCTCAGAATAAACACAACATTCTTCCCAGGAAGTGACAAATACCTATTTTATTAACCTTTCACTTCCCACTATCCCTTTTTGACTGGATGTTCTCTTCGACATTCAATCATCCAAGGTACAAGGTCCTATGCCATTGTATATTGATTAATCTGACCAATCTGTGCAGAACCTAATTCAAATCTAAGTATTCCAATCAAGGGCAAAATGCTCTTTTGGGCTTCAAATCTTACCTAGATTTCTGTTTTCATACATATATTTCACCTATATATTCTCATACATATCGCAGGTTCCCAATACCATTATTCATCCAGCAGAATGATTCCTAACCCAAATCACACATGTTATTAACTCTAACCATACACTGTTCCCTCAATCTAACATTACAGAACAGCAGGGACAGAGTTGGTCTTAAAATACAGGAATGTAGTGGATCTTCCACCTGCTGAAAACCTCAAAGGTCCATGCAGAAATGATCCCTGGAGAACATGTAGGCAACTATGAAGAACGTGAGAGAGCAAAAGTCATCTTCCATGGAAAACAACCTGGTAAGGATGAAGGGTTGTGTCTCATTCACCCTCTCTCCTTAATGTAGAAAAGATGGACCAACAAAGGCCTTTGTGGAGAGCTGTTCCCCGGTTCCTATGGTTGAGATACCAATCTAACTTGTGAAAGTGTCAGAGGAAGTATGGAAGCAACTGTTCGGAAAAAGTGGTTGCTAAGCCAGTGACGTCATTCAGTTTCTGAAGGAAGTGACCTCACCTCACTTCCTTGGTGATGGAACTCTCTGAACTTGGGATCCAGGAAGCCAGGCATCCAGAACCAGTCCCAGTCCCAGTACAGTGGGATCACTTGTTTGGATTTACCAAGGACAGAGTAAGTCTTTTTTGGTACCTACTGATATGAGGATGGCCAAATGCCAGGAAATTTTGAAGACTGGCCTTTCCAGAGAAAGCAAGAAGTGGCTCACCGCGGGCCCCTGATATTTCACAGAGTTGGCCATGGAGACCAGATCTGAGACAGGACAGGCCATTTCTGGGGAACATAGTATGGCCCACCAGTCAGAGGACACTCTGGATAGTCACAGACTTACTTTGGGGAAGGAGGTGCCTTTTTCAGTGTGGGTGTGAGTTTGTGGTTTTGTCTTATGTTCTGAGAATAGGTAGGAAAGGCGGCTTGCTTGGTTTGGAGTGGAATGTTTCTAGAAAGTCTTTTGACAAGGCGAGTGTTTTTATGTCTGTGTATCCCACTGTGTCCGTGGTTGTAGACATTAGAAAAGAGAATGCATCAATGGATGTGTCCTGTCTAGTAGAAAGCTTCCCAGCATTCATCCTACCCATTTTAGGAATGGACTGCAGGTTGCCTTATTGATGGACAACATGTACTGTCTTCCTAAGTTCCTGTTTTCTTCCTGAATTCTGGCCACTCTCCACAATAGGCTCATGGTTTTGTGTCCAAAATATGTACCACCTCCAAACTCTGTGACGTGGCCATGTAATCCATAGCTGAAGGGAATGGCAAGCATCTCAGAAAACTCAGATATCAGTGTGACCAGGAAAGTCTCAGTAGAGAAACCCTGCTTTGGGCCTTTTGCTTACCTATTGTTCTGTTGCCCTGAATGTCAGGAAGGTCTTTGCCTCAGGCCACCCTTTGTGAAGCGTGAAGAAAACAGTTTTAAAATGGAAAGGAATGGGCATCACCAGTGGCTCTTTGCTTAATTAATTTGGAAAGGGATGTGTCTGAATCAGCCTCTTGGCCCTGTGTGAGGCTGTGGCTTAGATTATCAGCATCAGATCGATCTAAAGAAAGATCCAATGTGTGCATCCAAAACCAAAATGGCAAAAAAATCAGTCATTGTGGGTGAAGTCTCTTGCCTTCCTGTGTTTGGTTCTTGACCTCCATCAAGGGAGTATTGGGATTTTTTGTGTCAAATGAGTTCTTCCAATCCCTGCAAAGGTGCTTGGGTTTAATAATGACTCCAAATCACATACTATACCTGATAGTCAGTAGGCCTCAAATTGGAGAATTAGATTAGTATTAATTGCAGAACTATGTGATCAATCCTGGTTCACAGGAAGGGTGTCCAGGCCACCCTGAATTTAGGTAAATGAGGAGAAGGGAGCTTATTATGGACACTCTATTGGGCTGTGCCATTTAAGGAAACCTCCAGCCAGAGATTATGATGAGTGACTATATGGAAGTAGATGAGGGCCATGTGGAATTGTTTTGATTTTAATTGTGGTAACTTGTGTGGCTTTTGGAAGAGATGACGGTGTTCACCTGGGCTTTAACACTGGCGTGATTCTCCTAGAAGACTGAGTTCTGTAACTGACTTCAGAGTAGTAATTGCTTTGGAAATGGATATGTTTTAATCAGCCTCTTGGCCCTGTTTGAGGCGGTGGCTTAGATTATCAGCACCAGATGGATCTAAAGAAAGATCCCATGTGTGCATCCAAAACCAAAATGGCCAAAAGAGCAGTAATTGTCGATGAACTCTCTCGCCTTCCTCTGTAATGTTCTGAAAGAATAAAAGAAATTGAAATTGAAATGTAAAGAACCAGGTTTTGTAAAGTTTCCAAGCTGCACTCAGCACCTGAAATTTCTGTGGCAGTTAAGACAATTCCTGGATTTGCACATTAGATGTGTGTTGAAATCTTCCCTGAGGACCTAGTTACTTAACAGCCCCTTCCCAGAAACCATGCAGCTCACCACGTATACATCACAGTGCATCCACCAATCAATTTAAATGTATACCCCTTCTTACGGCTGACCAATCACCCCCTGCCCAACCTGTTCCCGCCAATGAATGTGCTAATCATGTTTTAGAGTTGTTATTTGATTTTCCCGCGGTATATGATGATTTGCTAAAGGAGGCTATGATGTATGTAAAGTCCCTGCCCTCTCTAAAGAATGTATATAAACTCCGCTCAAGTGGTTCTCGGGGCTCTTTGTTCTTTGTTCCTCTGAAGTGAGCCCTGAGCTCCTGCACGCTATACCCCCAATAAACCCTTTGGTGTTGCATGAGAAAGACTGTTGGTGGTCTTTTCCTCCAATGTTCGCCCCACCTTTTCATCTGGAGGCCCCAGGTGAGATATCCGGAGCAGCGGACGAAAGACCCCAAGGGACTCCTCTAGGGGTAAGAAAGGCGCCTCTTTCTGGTTTCGGGTTTCAGGTTAGGGCTTGGTAAAGTGGCTGTCGGTGAAGAGCATTAGCTCTCTCTGACAGTGGGTGGCAGACGTATCACAGAGCTACTGGCCACGTCCCTGGGGGACACTCCAGAGGACGAGGGAAATCAAGGAATATTAGTTTCCTCAACTCGGTTATATTTTGCTTCAGGATTCGGTTTGCCAGCCCACCAGGTTTTGCTGGCTACACAGTTTTGTTCATTGTCCCGAAATCATGTTGAGTTTACTGTCTGTCTTTATTGTCTAACCCATCAGGTTTTGCCAGTTACTGAGTTCTAATATTTGTCTTGGACCCATGTTAAACGTTTACTGTTTGTCTTTGTTTGTGTTGCGATTGTGTCTTCACTGTCTCTTTTTGAGTAACTCCGATTATGGGACAAAGCACTTTCACGCTTCTGTCCCTGCCCCTTGATCTTTGGACTGATGTCCGCTCAAGGGCCCAGAATCATTATATTTCAGTTAAATGTCAGACCTGGCAGACTCTCTGTGCTTCAGAATTGCCCATCCTCAAAGTCGGGTGGCCCCCAGAAGGATCCTTCTACTTCAATCTAATCCGAAAAGTCAGAGATATTGTCTTTCAGCCGGGACCACGTGGCCACCCAGATCAACAGCCATATACCCCTTCCCCAGGATCCTATCATTCAAACCTTCCGTCCCTCCCCATCTTCCCCCCATTCTTCCTGAGTCACAAGACTGGACAATCCTCCCCCTCCTTATCCTCTGCCCTCGCTCCCCAACCCCCAACACATTCCAGATGATTCTCCCGCCACTGACTCAGCCTCTCCGCCACTAGAGGCAATTGGGCCAGACCCAAGCCCTCCAAGGGACTTCTCCGCAGCAGCAGCAGCCCCTCCTTTTCTGGTGGAAGCTGGGCCACCTAAAGAAACCCGCCAGCTACGGAAATTAGAAAACTCAGAAGCCACTGTGATGCTCCCTCTTAATCCTTATGGGCCCGTGAACCGACCAAACTGGGATCCCAACACCTTTGAAGGTTGGTAGCATCTTTCCACTTATCACAGGGCTCTAATAGCGGGGCTCCGAGTGGCCGCCAGAGGGCCGACTAATTTGGCCATGGTAAGAGAGATAATCGAACGTCCTAATGAGTCTCCCTCTATGATTCTGGAGAGAATTATGGAAGCATATAGGAAATATACTTCTTTTGATCCTCAGGCAGAGGACGAAAAAACATCTGTTGCAATGGCCTTTATCCAGTTTTGATTCTGACTCCTTAATGTGTTCGACTACATGATTGGTTGCCTTAGGTGGCGTAATCAGGGTGCAGCCAACAGTCATCCACCCTGTGGGTCTTGCTGAGGTTGTCCGAGCATAGACAGCAAACTCAACATAGCCCCAACGTTTGGCCTTGGGGTCAGGTGTATCTGAAGTATATGATCCATTGTTATCGGATGAAGAGCCTTTATGCCACTTTAGGTAACTAGAAGTCCACCCTTCAGGGTAGCCAAGTGAGTGGTAAGAACAGCTACCACGTTCATCATGGAACCTGCATGACCAATAGGGACACCCATTATATATCTCAGGCCACCAATGACAATAGTCTTTGGTTTGATTAAAAAGGAAGCAAATGAAAGGCCAGTTCCAGCTACCAGGGACGAAGGTCCTTGAAGGTGACAATTTTAGGGGAATAGAGGTGCAGTTGTAGATGAAGCAAGTAGTTGCATCCACTGCGCGGACCTTCTGCATGCCATGTTCTGAGTATCGTTCCCGAAGAGTGAATAAATACATGGTAGGTTAGGAGGGTAAAGACAAGTCCCAACAGAGCACAGAAAAGAAGCAGAGCACAAAAAAACAAGCAGTTAGAGAAGACTAGGGTGTTGGGAGAGCTCATTGTGCCTTCTTTAAGAGGAATTGGGCTGCAGAGAACACCGTGTGAGCCGCAACTTAAATGGGTGAGATGGGTGTGGAAAGCAGGAGTAAAGGGGAGGTTCAGGAGGTGATTCTTGGAGTTCCTCTGGGGTGGTCCTGTCGTCAGCAGGTGGGGCCTCCTGGTGATATGGCTTCAACCTAGAAATGGGAATCCAGGGAGTGAGATGGTTGTCTGATAAGGAGAGTTTGGCGGCGGTGGGGTTACAGAGAATGACAGGATAGGGGCCTTCCCATTTTGGTGCAAGAGTCCCTTTCTCCTCTTGGGTATTATAATAGACTAGACTCCCAGGTGTTAAGGGAGGAGTGTTTGGAGAGGAGACTGGGTCTGGAAGAAGCCAGTTCTGATATTTCCAGTGTTCCGATCGGAGATGAAACAAGAGAGGCAAAGACAAATCTCGGGTGAGAGGTCCTTGTGAAATGACCAACCCAGGGGGTATAAGAGGTCTTCCATACATTATCTCAAAGGGAGACAGTAAAGATGGTTTCTTAGGGAGTGCTCTGATTCGAAGCAAAGCCAAGGGAAGGATTTTGACCCAGTCTAAGTTTAATTCCATTGTCAATTTGGTAAGGACTTCCTTCAGAGTACGATTTACCCTTTCCACTTTCCCTGAAGCCTGGGGGTAATATGGACAGTGGAAATGCCACTTGAAAGAGAGGGCTTGAGAGACCTTTTTTGTGATCCTAGAAATAATCTCAGGGCCATTGTCATATTGTAGGGAAGTCGGCATACAAAACCTGGGGATGATGTCTGTCAGTTAGATTGAAGCTACAGTGGAAGCCTTTTTATTGGAAGTGGGAAATGCCTCAACCCAAACAGAGAAAGTGTCCACAAAGACAAGGAGGTATTTAGTGTGCCATACTGTGGGCATGTTGGTGAAGTCTACTTGCCAGTCAGCAGCGGGAATGTGTCTCCGGGCTTGGTGGAAAGGGAAAGGTTTGGGCCTTAAAGGAGTATGAGGGTTGGTCCGCTGACAGATCTGACAATTAGAGGCTATATTCTCTAGCATGGCTATGTCAGAAGGGTTGAGGGAGAAGAAGCTCTGTAAAAAAAGGGTCAAAGACTGAGAATTGGAATGGTGTAGAGTATGAAGGAACTTGAAAAGATTTTTGTTCTTACTGGAAGAAGTAGGGGCTTCAGATGAGCTGTCTAAAGTGGCCATAATATGTCCCCCATGGGGGCCATAATTGGAAGTGGTAGCAGCCATTCGTGCCGCCTGGTCAGCTTTGGCATTGCCCTCAGTGATAAGAGAGTCGTCCTTCTGATGTGACCTACAATGGACAACTCCCAACTGGGTGGGTAAGTGGGAGGCCTCTATCAGATTGGTTAAAAGAGCCGAATTAGTGATCGCATTACCTTTGGTGGTAAGTAGGCCTCGCTCCTTTCATATTGAAGCATGGGATAATAAGATCTGGAAGACATATTTTGAATCAGTATAGAGGGTGAGGGATTTGCCTTGTGCTAGTAGGCAGGCACGAGTGGCTGCTATAAGTTCAATCTGCTGGTTGGTAGTTCCTGAAGGCATAGCTTTGGCCTCTATAATCTCAGTGGCTGAAACTACAGCGTATCCAGAGTAATGAGTGCCGTTCTGCCTAAAGGAACTGCTGTCAGTAAACCAGATAAGGTCAGGCTTGGTGAGTGGTTCCTCAGAAATGGAACAATGACAGCGGAGGAAATCATCTAAGGTTTCCAAGCAATTATGAGTTGGTGTGTTAGACGTGGGAGTCATTCGGAGCAGTGAGGCAGGGTTCAGTGCAGAGCATGGGAGGAAAGTAATATTAGGGTTTTCCTGAAAGAAAGTGAGGAGCGACAGAACTCTGGATGGAGGAAGGGTTTGAAGGCCCTTATAAGCTGAAAGATCTTTCAAGTGATGTGGGGAGTGGATAGTTCAAGGTGCCCCAAAAGTCAGCTTAGAGGCTTCTTTGTGTAAAATTTGTCCAGCAACCAGAGCACTTAAGCAAGGGGCCCACCCACGAATGGTAGAGTCTAGTTTCTTGGAAAATATGCCACAGGTGCAAATGTAGGCCCATAGTTTTGACCTAAGACCCTAAGTGCTTGCCCCCCTTTTTCATGGACATATAGATGAAATGGTCTTGAAAGATCAGGAAGGTGAAGGGCAGGTGCCTTTAAGAGGAGTTGCTGAAGCCTGCGGAAGTGGTAGATGGGGGAGAAGACAAGAGATTCACTAGGGGGTCCATTTGCTAGGTCATACAGGGGTTTGGATAGAAGAGAATAATTTGGGATCCAGGCCCTAAAATAACCTGCTACTTCTAGGAATGATAGTATTTTGGCTTTCATATGGGGCACTGGAAGATCAGAGAGGAGTTGCCTCCTATCCAGTGTTATTTCCTTTTTCCCGGGTGTAAGGCAAAAACCAAGAGAGGTGACAGAAGACTGGGAAACCTGTGCCTTGTGGGGAGACTCCCTATATCCCTTGTCTGCTAGGAAATTAAGAAGCTGAGCAGTGTGGGATTGAGAGTGTTCCCAGAGGGACTACATAGAAGAAGGTCATTGAGATATTGAAGGAGAATAGAGTCAGGACAGGTCGGGTGAAAGGATGTGAGGTCCTGGGCAAGAACTTGGCAAAAGATATGGGGGCTGAATCCCCGTGGGAGGACAGTCCAGGAAAGCTGATGAGAATGGTGGATGTGAGAGTCAGTCCACGTAAAAGCAAAGATATTCTGAGATTCTGAGAACAAGGGAATAGAAAATAATGCATCTTTTAAATCTAGGACCGAGAAGTGGGTAGTAGTGGCAGGAATCAGAGAGGAGGGTGTAAGGGTTGGGCACTAGCGGGTGGATGGGGACCACAGAGGAGTTGACAAGGAGAAGGTCTTGAACCAGCCTGTAGGACACGTTAGGTTTCTTAAGTGCCAGAATGGGGGTGTTGAAAGGAGAGTGTGTAGGCCTAAGATACCCCTTTTGTAATAAATCCTGGATGATGGGTTCTAATTCGAGGAGGGCTGTGGTTGTGAGTGGATATTGTGGTTGACTAATATATCTTGAAGGGTCCCGTAAGACAATATGAATAGGACTGCATTTAGCCATAAAGGGTGTAGTTGTGTCCCAAACCTCAGGCTTAACTAGTTTAGAGAGTCATGGAGGAGTGCATGAAGGAGGTGTATCTGCCCCTAGGAACATCATGAGGAAATGAGAGGTAGGAGAGGTGTGGGGTGATATGTGAATGGTGACTTTTCATAGTGAGAGTATGTCCCTTTCCAGAAGGGGAATTGGGCAATGGCTCATAACGAAAAAGAAGTGAGTGAAGGACAAAAGGGATCCCTGCCTATAACATGATGGGGGGGTTTGAGGGAAAATCTGTTTACCTCCTACCCTGACAATAGGAGTTTTTGAGGGTGTGGTAGAACCCCAATACTCCCTTAAGACTGATAAAGCGGCACCAGTATCCAAGAGGAAGGTAATGAAGCATCCATCCACCAGGAAGGTAACCCTAGGCTCTTGATTCTTGATGGTAATAGTCTGGAGGGAAAGCCCAGGACTCCGTCAATCCTCCTCTGCCAAGCCCAAGAGAGGCTGTGGTTGCCGGGCGGCTGACCAATCTCCCTTTTGGGTTGTTGGGCAGTCTGCCCCCCAGTGTCCCCTTTGATGGCATTTTGGGCAGGGGTTGTACGGTGTCCTCAGTGAAGGACAATCCCTGGCCCAATGTCTCTCCTTACCACATTTGAAGCAAGCTCCCGGGGGTGTCATATTGGGATGGCGTGGTGATGGCCTTCTCTGAATGACCTGGGCCAACATTTGGAATTTGGCATTTTCAGCCCTCTGCCTACGGCATTCACTTTCATCCTCTCTATCATAAAAAACCTTGAAAATGAAGATTTTGGTCTAAGGAGTAGCAGGGCCCTGTTCAAGCTTTTTAAGCTTGGCTTTAATGTCAGGGTAGCTTTGGGCCAGAACATATGTCATTAAGACATGACGGCCATCAGGGGTTTCTGGGTTGAGGTTTGTGTACTGTTGAAGGGCCTTGGTTAGTCTATCCAGGAATTCTGAAGGTGTTTCCTCCTTCCTTTGAATGACCTCCTGCACCTTTTTAAAGTTAACAGCCTTACGGATGGCCTTTTTCAGGCCCGCCAAGAGGCAGGATGTAAAAAGGTCACTAGACTGTAAGCCTTCAGGGGTGTTGTAATCCCATAGAGAATCCTGCTCTGGGACAGCATGAGGGCCTGTGGGGTGGTTAGGATTGGTCCTATGATTTTCATCAGCATGGGCTTGGGCTAGCTCCCAGACCCATTGCCTTTCCTCAGGGAGAAGTGTATTGGCCAAGAGCATGTAGATGTCATGTTGAGTGAGGCTATATGCTTGCAGGACCCATTGAAACTCCCGAATGTAAGTGGTGGGGTCAGTGGTGAATGAGCCTAACTTCCTCTCTAGCTGAGTAATGTCCGACATGGAGAAGGGCACGTGGACTCTGATGACACCCTCGGGACCAGCTACCTCACGAAGGGGTGCGATGGTCTTGGGGGTGGGAAGGAGTCCCTTAGACCTGGTAATAGGAGGACTGAAAGAGGCAGGAGGCGGACAGGAAGGAGAGGGAGGGGAAGGGAGTGTCTCTTTGGAAGAGGAGGAGGTGGAGCAGGCAGAAGAGGGCGGAGGGGGGGAGGATGAAATGGAAGGCTGAGGATCCTTGGAATCAGGCAGAGGAAGAGGAGGGTATAGTGGGAGAGAAGGGGCAGATAGAACTGGGGGATAAGGTGGGGGTTAATCTGCTGGGCTGAATGAGGAAGAATCTGTGAAGTCAGGAGTAGAAGTAGGGGAAGAGAAGGGTTTGCAAACAAGGAGGACCTGAGAGGGAGGGCAGGAGGAGCAGCGACAGGGTGCTGTGTGAGAAGGCTAAAACCTTAAATGCAGGGAATCTCACTCCACTTTTTCAGATGCTGGCAGTAGTTAAAAAGATCCCAGAGAAGGTTTGGATGTAAGGAGCCTTCTGGAGGCCAATGATTTCCATTATCCAGTGGATATGTAGGCCAATCTTGGGTACAGAATTTGATTAGAAGTTTGGGCTTGATGTCTGGTGTGAGGGAGAGTGTGGCCAGATTTTTTATTAAACATTTGAGAGGTGAGGCTTCAGGTACAGATGAAGAGGTGCCCATTGTCACAGGGAGAGAAGGAAGAGAGAGAGAGAGAGAGAGAGAGAGAGAAAGAGAGAGAGAGAGAGAGAGAGAGAGAGAGAGAGAGAGAGAGAGAGAGAATAAGAGTAAGCGAGAGAGACAAAGAGAAAACCAGGGCTGGAACGGCTTCCAGGAAGCTCAGGGCGAACGGTGGTCAGGTGGGCGTCCCCAAAATGACCAGCCATCATGAGGAAATACAGAGGGCACTACCTGGTCGTCACCAGTGAAGTGCAATCTGTGAGACCCAATGGGTTCGGAGCCACGGGCAACCTGACGTCAGGAAAGTTTTCGAACGCAGCAGAAAAAGTCAGTAATGAAAACAGAACTCTGGTTCCGGCAGAATGCAGTTCCAGGACGGGAGTTCAGTTTTCCCCGAGCAGAGAGGCAGCTTCAGCCAGACACAGCAGCCCTGCAGCAAACAGCAACTCTAGCCAGCAGCGGCAGCGGCAGCAGAGGAGAAAAAACCACAGAGCCTCTTGTGTAAACTCAGAAGCCTCACGCCCCAAAGGAAAACGGATCACCAGAAGGTCCACTGCAATCAGTAAAGGTCTTAGTGGCAGGAATTTCCTGCCGCCTACAGGGCGTCGAGAGTGTGCCGGAAGATCAAGATCACAAAACCAGTGGTAGCCCGAAGGGAGTTGCAGAGCCAGGGTCAGGGGAGGCTTACATATATCAGATCTGTGGTGGGTGCAGGAAGCCGGCGTCTGAAAAGAGCGGACCATGGCGGAGTGTCTCCGGGGGAGCAGGGGACGGGGCTCTTGTTAGAAAGAGCTCACCCGTATCCTCACATGGGGCACCAGAATGAAAGAACTTCCCTCGCAAAGGCACTTCGCTGGGAGAATTCCAATTTTATTGCAAAAAGCTGTGTGCTTATATAGAACTAAGGGGAAGATGGAAGGGCTTAGATAAATGGCAGGCAAACCGTTTATTGGTAAGTTCTTTCAGATATCAGCTCTGGAGCCCAGGAATTAGTTCTTATTGGGGCTAAGGTTCCCCACCAGCGAGATTTCAAATTGGCGCCAGCGGGAGAGTTCACACGGGTGGGAACATTTGGCACCACTGCAGAAAAAAGAAGGTAGGAAGAAGAAGTCCTTAGGCACCATGCTGGGGTTTTTCTCTGGGGTATGGCTGCCGTTTATACTTTTCCCAACAATGAGTATACCAGACAGTGCCTTAATTGACTGGTTTCATGAAAATGGTGTTTAACAGAGATGCCAGAAAGTTGGATCCTGCTGAGTAGTGGGCCTAGAGCAATGGTGGGCAGGTGTGTGATAAAACATCTGTGGTGGGGCCATGTAGATCTTTCATTGGATTCCAAATGGCTTGTGACTGACATGGTGAAGCCAGCAGACCCTTATATGTAAAGGCACCTTGTTACATAGAGAGGTTTCAGGACATTGTTCAGAATCAGGTTGGTATGGTCAAGGGGGCAAGCTATGTGGGATAGAGGCCTGGTTCTTGTATTCTCCTGCAGACCCTGACCCACCACACGTGACAGAAATCCCTCCTGCACTGTGTCCCCGTTGAACTCCTTGTATTTCATGAAGCAAATACCAAACTCCCAGTGCAGCAGCAAGAAACACCATGAAAATAGAGGATGACTATATGGATTCAACGTCCACACAGGGAGACATTCAGCCCCCAGGGGCCACAGTTTACCTACAATGGAAAATTCAGCACTGCTGTCTCATGTTCATTGGAAAATAAGAAACCTTGTCCTCCAGGTCACATTGATGCAGACCCAGCTTTTATGGTCTCACTAGAAAGGAAGCTAAAGCTCCTGACAACAACATATATTTCAAGTGCCCAACCTCACAGGCAGTTTCTCAAGAAGTCTCTAGGCCAGCAGACCTTCAAGTTTTTGGAGGGTTTACCCTGTCCCTTACTTTTGGAAACTCCTCTACCACTTCCAAGGTTGTGAACTTCTGATCATATTCCATTCTAGATATGTATTCACGGATTTTCTAACTTTTCTCCTCTGATTGTGTCATACTTGGGCCGTAGGTGTTGTCAAGGCATTGTTCTGGATGAGAGTGGGAAGATTTTGGTGTAGCACATATTTACATACACATTGGATTCATTTTTCAATTTTCCATTCAAAATACTGAATCCCTGACACTAACACATACCCTACTAGACTCTGACTACTAATCCTAATATGATGGAGAAAAATAACCCAAACAGAATAGAAATACAAGCGGTTGAGAGGAGGCATGGCGTATAGTTGGTCTTGCCTTTTGCATGATATAGGGTAAGAGTTATAAATCTTGTTAATTTTTTGTTGAAATAGTTCTCCATGTGTTTTTAAAGTTAACACATATGTGAATTTCTGTCTCCCTTTTTCTGTAGCCAATTCAGCACATGTATTTTTATATGCACATATAAAATCCTACCTGGTATCACACGTACATTTTTGTGAGGTGGCTAACTTGGGAGATACAAAGTATGAGAAGAGATGACTCCTCCTAAATGTTTTTGGAACTGAAAATTCAAACTATGAGTGAGCTTCTTAGTTGAAAAACATTATACATAAATCCATGTTCAGTAAAATTAATATTTTTGGATCTGTGAATGATATATATTTCATGATGAATTTTGATTGGCATATATATTGCTACTTTCTAATGTATCTGTGTGATATATATATTTTCAAAATATGAAATATATGTGTCTTATTATACACTCCCTAAATAATTCACTGATGTTCATGTATGTGCTTTTATAATCAACTTTTCATAAGATTGTTTTTAGAAATATTCATCCACCTGAAATACATATTTGTTTCCTAGTACTGAAAACTCACTTCAGTGAATGGTGCAAACAAAGCCTTATATTTCTACAGTAACTGACCCAATTTAACATCAATGAAAGTAGATTTCTATGGGACATGATGTGTATTTTGATGTTCATTTTAATTCAACACTGGTACATTACTATTTCTTCAGTTTTTATACATCGTAGAATATACATTTCATCCACAAGTTCACAAATTGAAAGACATTTGTAACACATTCAATCACTTCCTGCTTCAGAACACATGTATTCCTCCTTGTTTTTGACTGGTTATTTCATGAGACTTCTTTCCAAACACATTATTTTCGATTTCCATAATCAATTTTGAAGCAAAACTCACACACATTTTATGATAAACTACAACCCTAATATTACCATTAGATATATAACTGGTTGGAATGAATGTATGTATGTCAATATAAGATTTCCTGTGTATTTTGGGATATCAATTTATTCCAATTTCTAAATTTGGAAACAGTTATATTATTTATTCACAGTATGGTCTATTCATGCATTCTCTCTATATTCATACACACATTGTACACCTATTTGTGCCCCCAATACTAATTTATATCTCTTCAAAATATTGCTCTCAGAAATGGTGCAACAAATACTCATGTCACCTGATCTTCATATACATTTTATCACAGTAATATTCTGGCCACAAAATGCAAAGTCACACTTACGACTGTACCAAAGCCTAAACGGAATATGAGTATGGATTATGAAAATCACCCATGTCCAGGTTGCCTAATGCTCTCAAATGTCAATCCTATTGGTGACTACATATTTGTTTCTTCCTAAGATTATTTATTCAAACTCAAGCCTGTCGAAAATGTCTAATCCTATCAATCACTTTATCTTTTGCTGATTTTCTAATGTCTCTATTGATATCTGCTTTCCTACATATTTTCCCCAGTTCATCATTGTGACTGACTCTTCACATGTGCTGACATTTACATTTTCTCTCTACCCAAAACCCTATTGCTAAAGAACTTTTTGTCCAAATCATATACTCACTCTTTTTCCTAATCCTACCAACTATCTTCCTAATCCTACCAACTATCCTTTTTTGACTGGATGTTCTCTTTGACATTCAATCATCCAAGGTACAAGGTCCTATGCCATTGTGTATAGATTTATCTGAGACACATGTGCAGAACATAATTCAAACCTAAGTATCCCAATCAAGGATCCAAAGCCCTTCTGTGCTTCAAATCTTACCTAGATTTCTGTTTTCATAAATATATTTCCCCTCTATATATTCTAATAAATATTGCAGGTTCCCAATAACATTATTCATCCAGCAGAATGATTCCTAAGCCATATCAAACATGTTATTAACCCTAACCATACTCTGTTCCCTCAATCTAACTTTACAAAAAAGCAGGGACAGAGTTGGTCTTACAATACAGGAATGTAAGAAATCTTACACCTGCTGAGAAATGAAAAGGTCCATGCAGAAATGAACCCTGGGGAAGCTATAGGAAGCTATGAAGGACCTGAGAGAGCGAAAGTCATCTTCCACGACAAACAACCTGGTCAGGATGAAGGGGTGTGTCTGAAGCAGTCTCTCTTTTCTTAATGTAGAGAAGATGGACAATACCAGGCCTGTGTGGAGAGCTGTTCCCGGGTGCCTATGTTTGATATACCATTCAAACTTGTGAAAGTGTCACAGGAAGTAGGGGCAGCCTCCATCAATTGGGACACTTGGAAGCAACTATTAGGACAAAGTGGTTGCCAAGGCAGTGACCTCATTCAGTTCCTGAAGGAAATGACCTACATCACTTTCTTGGTGATGGAACTCTCTGAACTAGGGATCCAGGAAGACAGGCACCCAGAGGCAGTCCCAGTCCCAGTCCCAGTGGCCTCACATGTTTGGATTTACCAAGGACAGAATGAGTCTTTCTTGGTAACTACTGATGTGAGGATGGCCAAATGCCAGGAAGGTCTGAAGAGGGGCCTTTCCTGAGTAAGCAGGTAGTGTCTCACCACTGGCACCTTTCAACTTCACAGTGTTGGCCAAGGAGTCCACATCTGACATAGGACAGTCCATTTTGGAGAAACATACTATGGCCCATCAGTCAGAGGACACTCCGGATAGTCATAGACCTACTTGGGGGAAGGAGGTGACTTTTTGGGTGTGGGTGTGAGTTTGTGGTTTTGTCTCATGATCTGAGAATAGGTAGGAAAGTCGGTTTGTTAGGATTGGAGTGGACTGTTTCTAGTAAGTCTTTTGACAATGCGAGTGTTTCTATGTCTGTTTATCCCACTGTGTCCGTGGTTGTAGACATTAGAAAAGAGAATGCATCAATGGATGTGTCCTGAATAGAAGAAAGCTTCACAACATTCATCCTGCCCAATTTATGAATGGATTTTGTCTTGCCTAATGGATGGGCAACAACCACTGTCTTCCTAAATTCCTGTTTTCTTCTTGAATTCTGGCCACTCTCCAGAATAGGCTCATGGTTTTGTTTCCAAGACATGAACCACCTCCAAGCTCTGTGACATGGCTATGTACTGGATAGCTGAAGGGAATGGGATCATCTCAGAAAACTCAGATATCATTTTAGAAACCCTGCCTTGGGCCATTTGCTTACCTATTGTTCTGTTGCCCTGAATGTCAGAAAGGTCTTTGCCTCAGGCCACCCCTTTGTGAAGCCTGAAGAAAACGGTTTTCAATGGAAATTAATGGGCATCACCTGTAGATCTTTGCTTAATTGCTTTGGAAAGGGATGTGTCTGCATCAGACTCTTGGCCATGTTTGAGGTTGTTGAATAGATTTTCAGCACCTGATGCATCTAACGAACAATTACATGTGTGCTTCCAAAACCAAAATGGCCAAAAAAGCAGTCATTGTGGACGAAGTCTCTCGCCTTCCTCTTTAAGATTACTGATCTCCATCAAGTGAAAATAGGGATCCTTTTTGTCAAATGAGTTCTTCAAACCCTGCAGAGGATAGCCCATAGGTGCTTGGGTTTTCTCATGATTCCAATTCACATAAAGAATCTATACCCGAGAGTCAGTAGGCCTCAAATTGGAGAATCAGAGCAGTATTTACGGCAGGCTCATTTGATAACTCCTGGTTCTCAGAATGGGTGTCCAGGCCACCCTGACTTTAGGCAAATGACGGGCAAGGGAGGTTATTTTGTACACTGTCTTGGGCTGAGCCCCTCATGGAAACCTCCAGCCACAGGTTATGATGAGTGTCTATATGGAAGAAGATGAGGGCCTTGTGGGAGTGCTTTGGTTTTAATTGTGGTCATTTGTTTGGTGGTTGGAAGTGATGACTGGGTCTATCTGGGCTTGAACTCTGGTGTGATTCCACTTATAGTCTGAGTTCTCGAACTGATCTCAGAGAAATATTGCCATAAACTGTGTTCAGATTTTAGGAGGCCACGCATGGGATTCTCCCTTGGAAACTGAGGTCAAATACAAGGGTGGCTTTCCACAGAGCCTCGGAATATCAGCTAGAATATCACATGATTTTATTCTGAAGGATTTGGCAGCCATTGTTGACAGTCAGAACACCCATGGACGTCACATTAAAGACCTCAATGGGCCTGGCTTCATGTGACCTTTTGACCACTCTATGGGAAGACTTGCCTGTGAGATTTCTCCAGAGAATTCATTGAAAATAGCTTCCTCACCATTTAATATTTCCTGAATGAACTGAAACCCACAGTGCCTCCAACTTCATCCATGAAAAATGGCTAGATAAATACAATGAAATCTTTGAAATTCCCTTAACCAGGTGGCACTGGAGAACCTTTAGATGTCTTGTTGCTGATCATGAGTGTACCAGAGAATGCCATGATTGACCGGGTTTCATGAAAATGGTGTAGAACAAAGATGCCAGTAAGTTGGAGCCTGCTGAGAAGTGGGCCTATTGCAGTGGTGGGTGGGTGTGTGATAATACATCTGTGGTGTGGCCATGAGGATTTGCCATTGCCTTCCAAATGGTTTGTGACTGACATGGTGCAGCCAGCAGACCCTTCTATGTAAAGGCATCATTTTATATGGAGAGGTTTCTGGGCTAAGTTCAGAGTCAGATTTCTATGGACAAGGGGGCAAGCTCTGTGAGATAAAAG
Source organism: Callospermophilus lateralis (assembly GCF_048772815.1). Taxonomy (NCBI): domain Eukaryota; kingdom Metazoa; phylum Chordata; class Mammalia; order Rodentia; family Sciuridae; genus Callospermophilus; species Callospermophilus lateralis. Next base: position 7,729,372 of record NW_027515276.1, on the reverse strand, counting down.
CCTGGTTGGTGCATTCTCCTTCAGACCCTGACCCACCACAAGTGACAGAACTTTCTTCAACACTGGGTTTCAGTTGAACTCGTTGTATTTCATAAAGCATATACCAAACTCCCAGTACAGCAGCAAGAAACACCACAAAAAGTGGAGGATGACCAAATGGCTTCACAGTCCAAACGGGGAGACACTTAGTATCCAGTGGCCACAGTTTACCTACAAAGAGAAAATTCAGCACTGCTGCCTCATGTTCATTAGAATACAAGAAACCATGTCCTCCAGGTCACATAGATGCAGACTCAGCTTTGATGGTATCACTAGAAAGGAACCTAAAGCTCCTTACAACAACATATATTTCAAGTGCCCAAACTCAGAGGAAGTTTCTCAACAAGTGTTTAGGCTGGCAGAGCTCCATGTATTTGGAGTGTTTACCTGTTAGACCAGGACACAAGAAAAGACCACTGACTCTAATTAAAATCAAATTAAATTAAGCTTATTATTTCCACTGGCTGTGCTACCTCTCCCTCACAAAACGGCGGGAAAAAGACAGCAACCCCAGCTTTCCTACAGGCAGCTTAATAGCCCAGAAAATTACACAAAAGGGGGTTTACAGATAACAGAACTCTGACAAACATCACACTAATGGCAGTCTACATTTTTTTTGCTGTCCCTACATCAGAGTTCATGAAGACCATTAGAGCCTCTGAGAGGGTTGTTGTCTGGCCAGAGAAGGCAAATATTTATGATGTGTCACTAAAGTTTCAGAGAGGGCTGCTATCTGGTCAGAGAGCCGGGCATGGGTGAGTTCAAGGCGTGGGCAGGCATTCCAAGCAGGTTTAGAATTTGAAGTAATTGATGGTAAAGCCAAAATTATCTTTTCATGGCTTTTTGGCAAGATGGCTCACAATTTAAATTAAAGATCATGTTGGGTCTATCATTCCCGCCTTTTCTTTGTGTCCCTTTCAAATCTTTGATAGATTACGGGAAGAGCACTGAGGAAATTTTAATCCCTCAGGTAAGAGTCTCCAAATTTTTAGAACTCACCCAAAACCGATCTCCCTGATTTTACCTGACTTAATTAATTACTTATATTGATAGTCTATTTATCTTTCTCTCCATTGTTATAAGAAGAGTGGTGTCACTCATTTTTTCTTCTTCTGACCTGAGACAGGGTGACGTGAGTGGGCATGGGATGAGGGACATGAGTTGCCTTTTAGAAGTCAGTTGAGGGACATGAGTTGCCTTTTAGAAGTCAGTTCGGTTTGAAGTCTGATTGGGGAAGAACAGGTTGTAAAGTCATCTGGGGATGGGTTCTTCTATGAGAGAAACAAAAACCATGAGTACTGAATAAATGTTGCAGCACCTGGAACATGTGACTGTATAGAAGTTCCCTCACCAGTCTTTAATATCCCCAGTTATCAGGACTGTCAATTTAATATTTAACTTTTACTGTTACACTTGTCCCTCCCCATAAAATACAGTTTAATAATTTAATGTCATCTGATCTTGTAAAATCCTGTTACTAGTATGACCTCTGTGTCTCTTTGAGAAACCTTTAATTCTGTTACTCAGGGCTGGATAATTGTACTAGCAAACACCAAGCCAACCTGTGTAGGTTAGGAATATCTGTAGGCCTTAAACTGAAAACTTCTCCCTGTGGCAGGTCTTCTTGATAGTCTCTTTTTATAAGTATCAGGCATTCCTGTCTGAGAATTCTTCTTTGTAGCCACCAGTCTTACTTATTTTGGGAGGCAAACATAAAGTGCATACCTTAATATTATATTATTATTATTATTATTGTTATAATTTAAAATGCCCAGGAATGGATGTATTTTGTTCTTAACTGTCTTTGCTAAGTGTTTAAGATGAAGCAGTCAAACTGACTTTTGTTTCCATCTATTGTTAACAGTCAGCTGACCTTTTATGGGATTCAATTCTGGGGAAACTTGAGAGCAGATTCTCAGTTCTGCTAGTGCCATTTGCGCTAGGTGGGTCCAGATCTTGCTTGACCATTTGGCTTCCCTCGGAAGCATCAGGGATGTCTCCTTTCTTTGATGACTCTCCTCTTCGTAACAAATACACTGATTGGCTTTCTGTTCTCCAGTGGTCTCATTAATCTCCCTGATCAGGAGGAGGTTATGTGGCTCAGAGTTTCAAAGCTCTTTAGAGAAGTCCCCTGTTCCCTGGATTCAGACTGACTCATAGGGCAAAAGCCAAATATTGGTTTCTTGGCTCTTTTCATTTAACTTTAATTTTAAATCCTAATCTTAAACATCCAGCAAATAAATTTTAACAGCCTTATATTAAGAGTACTGGGCTTTAATGTCTATAACTATATAATTATCTTTTTATTAATTGTTATCTGTATTATTCTGTCTGTATTGTAAGTAATGACTTATTATATTGAATAAACCCATGTTGTGTTCTTAAAGCAACACGTTTGTAAAACAGTAACAGAGAATCTTTAGATCACTTATAAGAAAATTTCAAAATAAAATTAACAAAGTAAAAATACTTAGCTTGTGTAACAGCTACCCTGAATTTTTTGTCTGAGTTATACATTATATCCCCTGTTTGAGGTCCTAGGAATATTGACCTTAAAAAAAAACCAACTTTTTAACATAACTTTAAAGAAATATTATCTAACCTACTGGTTTCGTAGTCATTCTCACATGTAGTAAGATGGGACACAGAGCCTTATCTCAGCTAAGGCAGGGCTCTTTATAAATCTTAAGTATTTTAGTTCTAAAGCTAATCCTTATTTTTAAATATCATTTGACAAAGTTTACATAAATTGTTTGAGGTCACATGAACATTAGCTAACACCATATGATATCACATTTAAAACATGAATTAAAGAAAGGCTGAAAGTTTTTAACCTTTACATCGATTAGGCTCTCATTAACTAAAAAATACATTTAAATTGTTCCCCAATGTAAAAAGTAACATAAAAGTTTACATATCTTATTGATAACAGGTAAATAAATCCCCAATATATTTTTTACCATACAACTTCAGAGCACCAGCTTGATATAATGCTCTTTTAAAGTTTCTACCTTACAGACTTGCATACCTATAAGATATGAAAACATTGATAGCATCACAATTACATTGATGTTTCTACATTAACCAAGTTTAGCTTTTAAAGCAATGGCAGTACAGTGCTCTAAAATAACAGTTCTTATTTAATCAGTTGTTTAATTTTTATGGTTGCTTGCTCTGGAGAAAATAAAACTTAATAAATACAACGTTATGGGTAAACTTATGTTTTAAGAAATTTTTGTCTCATTAACACATGACTTATTTTTATATTCTTATACAGACTTTAATAAGAACTTATTCAGACCTTAGTAAATCAATCAGATATCTAAGAAAAGTACTGATGAATGAGCAATCCCATATCAAATTTACTTTATTTATTTATCAAAATACTAGAGAAATGTATTGACAGTGTAAACCATTTTTATGTTGAAGGAAAGGTCCTAGAACCAAGGCATATTAGACATTTTGTAGATATTAATATTTTATTAGATTTTTGAACACCTAAAAAAATTGTAAGCTTAAATTTAAAGACCTTGATTTTTATCTGTTTATCCAATTTAAATTGAAACATTTAAATCACATGAATTAAAGATCTTTGGATCTCCTATTTAAATTTGTTTTAATGAGCGCTTTTTATGAGCGCTCCTTGTATATGTTAATTTGTGTATCATATATATGATATACGGGCATATGTATATGTAGACATACAACACATAACAAAAGTGTGCACACATAATAATAGTAAAGGCCTTGTAGCTTTTCTCAGGTGAAATCTCCATTGCAATGTTTCAAAAAGTCTACAGTTGGTCAAAGATAGAACTGATCTGAAAAACATTAACCTAGGTCTTTATGCTCAAAATCATGAGCTCAAAAAAAAAAAAGTATCTAAGGAAAAACAAAGAGTCCTAGAAAAAGTGACTGGCTAGTAATTAGTAAATACCATAAAATTTACCTTTTTTTTTTTTTTCCCTTAGGCCTCAAATCTGTCTCCTACTAAGCTTTCAGGCTTCTTTCATTTACATTTCAATATAAATCATGGCTGAGGTCTGGAAGGAGCAGGAAAAACTGCTATTCTGAGCAGACACCTCAGGCCTAAGGCATTTTAACGATAATTTTGAGGTTCGGATGTTGAAAATTATGATACAAATTTAAGATACAATTCACAAAATTTTATATCGTTACATCTTGTTTTGTCAACAGATACCATTCTATGATTTACTATCCTTGTCCAAATTAATGCAGTGGTACACACAGTGACATTTTCCGAGGCTATCCAATTCAAAATTGGTGAAAAAAAGACTGTATGATTGGGAATTTACTTGCCAACTTGGAAGTAGAGTTCTTCAGTTTTCCATACTAAGTATTTAAGTTCTCTGGCATGAATTATCTGAAATCATAAACTAAAAAATTACCTAAACCCGACTTTTAACTGCAAGATTCTGCAATGCTTCAAAAACCCATTCAGATACCAGATTGTTAAAATAAAACATCATCATTTAGACACACATTCAGCTAAGATCATTCCCAAGACACAATTTATAATATCAACACATTATTGCACATGTCTTAAAGGGCCAGATACAAAGACGCAAGACAGACAGAAAGGAGGTTCAGACTATGGCTGTCAGAGAGAACCGTTTAAACCAGAGCAGATAAGAGAAAAATCTCCTACACCAGTGTGCACCATTGATATCCACAGGGGGGGGACCACATGTTTTAACAGAGGGGAAACCTGAAATGTAAAATAAAGTGTCTCCATGGTGACTTCACTGCATTTAGTGTCCCCTTTTTCTTTTTCTCTTTTTTAACAAGACAGAGGTGGCATAATTCTTACAGTGCGGGGAGGAAGGAGGTAATTCCCTGAATCAACAGGGCTTTGGCAGCTGCTGGGAGTCCCTCAGTCCCTCCTTTTACTTACAGGATTAGCTCCTCTTGTTCAGTTCCACACCAAGCATGCTTCATCTCCTAATATTTCAGTAGACAGCTCTCACAAAGTTCCGGGGTGGAGGGCGGGTACCAAATTTGTAAATTAAAGTTTGATTCCTCAACTTGACGCCAATTAATACCAATTTAATAATGAGGACTGAGTTTTGAGAAAAAGAAAAAGGGAGGTTTATTGCTTTGCGAACAAAGGAGAAACACAGGGGACTCTGCCAAAGGTTGTGACTCTCTTGATCTGGAGTGACAAGGGGTTTTAAAGGAGTTTCACTTGTTAACCTGGGAGATGCTCAGTTCTTAGGTCCCCAGCAAGCATTGCCCTCTGCAATGGGTGTGCTCCAGGCAGCCAGCTAGGAGCTTCTATCATCCTGCTTAACAAAGGCGAGTAAAGTTCATCGCAGTTCCCTAAAACACAGTTCAAAGGGGTGTCAGGCTTACTCTCTTTATTACCTATTTTTACGTCCAAAATCCTTAAGTTTTTACCACTGAAATCACACAACAAAATGAACAAAAACAAACAAACAATCAAAAAAATAGAACACAAAACAAAACACAAAAAACAGAAACCATGTGCCTAAACAGAAAAACAGTGGAACAGTGCAACATCTTGCTATAGCTCCAGGGTAGGAGTGCATGCGTGCCCGTCGGCCCCTCTCTACAGTTCCAGAGGAATTCCCTACAGAACAGAACAGAGGACAGAACGATTCTGGTTACTCTCCTGGAAAGGAGTATATGTGAGCCTCCCCAGGCCACATCTCTGTCATCAGAAGAGATCTAACTTAACCGGATATCAGATGTTATAAAAGCCCCACTTACCTATGGAGGACTCCTCCACCAGGTGCTTGCTAATAGTTTTAGTGCAAAGGTTCACTGCAGTGCTCCCCGGACTAAAGGCTCTCTTCCTAATATAGAGAAGATGGACCAAATCAGGCCTGTGTGGAGAGCTGTTTCTTGGTGCCTATGGTTGATATACCATTCTAATTTGTGAAAGTGCCACAGAAAGTAGGGTAAGCCTCCTTATCATGGTGCGCTTGAAAGCAACTGTTTGGAAAAAGTGGTTGCCAAGGCAGTGACCTCATTCAGTTCCTGAAGGATGCAACCTCACCTCACTTCCTTGGTAATGGAACTCTCTGAACTTGGGATGCAGGAAGCCAGGCACACAGAGTCAGTCAAAGTCCCAGTCCTAGTGGTCTCCCTTGCTTCAATTTAACAAGGACAGAGTCAGTCTTTCTTGGTACCTACTGATGTGAGGATGGCCAAATGCCAGGAGTACTCTGAAGAGGGGCCTTTCCTAAAAAAGCAGGTAGTGGCTCACAGCTGGCTCCTGACCACTTCACAGAGTTGGATATGGAGACCAGATCTGAGACAGGATAGGCCATATCTGGGGAACATAGTATGGCCCAGCAGTCAGAGGACACTCCGGATAGTGAGAGACCTATTTGGGGGAAGGAGGTGCCTTTTTGGGTGTGGATGTGTGTTTGTGGTTTTGCCCCATGTTCTGAGAAGAGGTAGGAAAGTCGGTTTGTTTGGTTTGGAGTGAACTGTTTCTAGTAAGTTGTTTGACAAGGCGAGTGTTTCTATGTCTGTTTATCCCACTGTGTCCGTGGTTGTAGACATTAGAAAAAGAGAATGCATCAATGGATGTTTCCTGTCTTGTAGAAAGTTTCCCAGCATTCATCCTGCCCAATTTATGAATGCACTAGGGCTTGCCATATCGATGGGCAACACCTGCTATCTTCCTAAGTTCCTGTTTTCTTCCTGAAATCTAGCCACTCTCCAAAATAGGCTCATGCTTTTGAGTCCACCTCCAAGCACTGTGACATGGACATGTACTGGATAGCTGAAGGGATTGGCAAGCATCTCAGAAAACTCAGATATCAATGTGACCAGGAAAGTCTCAGTGGAGAACCCCTGCAATGGGCCTTTTGATTGCCTAATTTTCTGTTGCCCTGAATGTCAGTAAGTTCTTTGCCTGAGGCCACGCCTTTGTGAATCCTGAAGAAAACAGTTTTCAAACGGAAATGAATGGGCACCACCTGTGGCTCTTTGCTTAATTGCTTTGTAAAGGGATGTGTCTGAATCAGCCTCTTGGTCCTGTGTGAGCCTGTGGCTTAGATTCTCAGCACCTGATGGATCTAAAGAACGATCCCATGTGTGGATCCAAAATCAAAATGGCCAAAAATCAGTCACTGTGGATGAAGTGCCTCACATTCTTCTGTAAGGTTCCTTACCTACATCAAGTGAGAATAGGGATCCTTTGAGTCAAATGAGTTCTTCAAAGCCCTGCAGATGCCAGCCCATAGGTTCTTGGGTTTTCTTATGAATCCAATTCAAATAAAGAATCTAAACCCCACAGTCAGTAGGCCTCAAATTGGAGAACAGAGCTGTATTAATGGCAGACATATTTGATAACTCCTGGTTCACAGGGAGGGTGTCCAGGCCACCCTGACTATTGGCAAATGAGGGGAAAGGGAGCTTATTTGGGACACTGTCTTGTGCTGCACCTCTCATGGAATCCTCTTGCCAGAAGTTATGGTGAGTGTCTATATGGAAGAAGATGAGTGCCATGTGGGAGTGTTTTGGTTTTAATTGTGGTCATTTGTGTGGCGGTTGGAAGAGATAATTGGGTCCACCTTGGCTTGAACTTCGGTGTGATTCCCCTTAGAGTCTGTGTTTTGGAATTGACCTCCGAGAAGGTATAAGGTCCAATGCCATTGTATATCCATATTTCTGGGACATCACTACAGAATGTAATTCAACGCTAAGTATACCAATCAAGGGCCCAATGAACTTCTGGGCTTCAAATCTTACCTAGATTTCTGTTTTCATACTTATATTGAAAGGTTAATAAAATAGGTACTTGTCACTTCTTGATTTTCTGTATGCTTAACAAAACACTGTTGAAATCTTGAGAACTGTTTGCTATTCTTGTTCCCAGAATGTGCTGTCCCCAACTGCCAAACTGCAGAATGTACTCGGTCAACCAGTTGCACGCAAACCGCCCACTCGCACTTACCCATCAATAAACTTTCCTTCCTGCCGTCTCCAAGGAAAATATATAAGCACTTCTTAAGCTGTTCTCAGGGCTCTCTGCTCTATTCAAGTGAGCTCTGAGCCCTTGCATGCCGGACTCCCAATAAAGCCTTTGCTGTTGCATGAGACAGTCTCTTGGTGGTCTCTTCCACCCACCCTCGCCCGATCTTTACATCTGGTGGCCCCAGTGAGATCCGGCAGCCGCAGATGAAAGACCCCCAACGGGCTCCTCTGGGGATAAATAAGGCCCCTCTTTCTGGTTTCAGGATTCAGGTTAGGGTTTCACAAAATGGCTATTGGTAAAGAGCGTGAGCTCTCTCCCATGGTGGCTGACACACATGTAACAGAGCCACAGGCCATGTCCCTGGGGGATGAACTCATGAAATCGAGGAACAATAGTCTCCTTTATTCAGTGATATTTTGTTTCGGATTCGGTATTGCCAGCCCATCATGTTTTGCCGGCTACTCAGTCATGGTCTCAGTATTGGACGTCCATTGCCTGTCTTTATTGTCTTGTCTTGTCTGTGTCTTGTGTCATTGCTTTTATTGTCTGTGTATATTTCATTATGGGACAGAGCACTTCAATGCCTCTGTTCATGACCCTTGATCACTAGACCAAAGTCTGCTTAAGGGCTCAGAATCTTTCTTTTTCAGTAAAACGCCGGATCTTGCAGATTCTGTGTCTCAGAATGACCCAACTTTTTAGTCAGATGGCCCCTAGAAGGATCTTTCTACTTCGCACTAATTTGAAAAGTTCGAGATATTGTCTTTTAGCCGGGGCCACGTAGACGTCCAGATCAACAGCCATATATCTTAACTTGTCAGGACCTCTGCAAATCTCCTCCTCCAAGGGTGAAGCCTTTCCTTGTCCCTGCACGGATTCCTACTCCTTCCCCCAAGATTCTATCTCTTTAACTCTCTGCTCCTCCTCCTGCACCCTCTGTTCTCCCTGAGTCTCAAGACTCTACTGGACTCACCTCCCCCTCCTTATCCTCTGCCTTCATCCCCCAACTGCCAACACCCTCTAAGTGATTGCCCTGCTGCTGACTCAGCCTCTCCACCATTCAAAGAAGCTAGGATGGCCCAGCGCCATCCAGATGACAGTCCCGTGGCACACAGAGCCCCTCCTTCCCTGGAGGAAGCTGGCCCGGCTACAAGAACTCAGAGAACTCGCCAACGTTTTTACACCTGCCTACTTGGGATAACTGCCAACAACTCCTAGGGACTTTTTTTATGACAGAGGAATAAGAGAAAAACCTCCAAGAAGCTAAAAAAAAAAATATCCTCGGACCTGATTGGCGACCAACACAACTTCCCAACATAATCAAAGCCAGCTTACCCTTAAACCAACCCAACTGGAACCCCAACACCTTTGAAGATAAAGAGCATCTGTCCAATTATTGCCTGGCTCTAATAGCAGGTCTCCAAGGGGCTGCTATGTTACCAACTAATTTGGCCATGGTAAGAGAAATTATTCAAAGGCCTGATGAATCTCCCTCTTTGTTTCTAGAAAGAATTATGGAGGCATATAAAAGATATACTCCTTTCGATCCTCAGGCAGTGGATCAAAATTCATCTGTAACAATGGCCTTAATTGGGCAAGCTGCCATGGATATTAAAAAAATTTAAAAGAGAGATTTAGTCAGAGAAGCTGAGAAAGTATACTATAAGAGAGAAACAGGGAGAAAGAAAGGGAGCAAAGGAAGGATGAGAGAAGCAAAAGACAGACTAAGGGATTGACCAAGATCCTTGTCACAACAAGAAAGAGGCCAGAAATTAAGACGTAAGGTGACAGTAAGGGTTACCTGGGGCCATGCCAGAGGCCACCCCTGGCCTCAGATCAATGTGCCTACTGTAAAAAAAAAGGACACTGGGCCAAAAAGTGCCCTATAAAGAGACAGCCACGCCAGCCAGCCATTGTGACTCTGGTGCATGACTAAGAAAGTTGGGGCTCAGATCACTTCCCCTAGCTCAGGGTAACTTTTGAAGTGTAGCGGACCCCAGTAAACTTTGAAATGAATACAGGAGCAGTATACAAAGCCCTTAAGTCCCCATTGGGCCCTCTATCAAATAAAAGGTCTGTAGTTCAAAGGGCTAATGGCAGTAAATATCGGGCTTAGACTACTAAGAGGACCATGGACCTAGGTAAAGGAAAAATCCATCACTCCTTCCAAGTAATCCAGGAATGCCTGGACCCATTGATGGGCAGAGATCTGCTCACCAAGCTCTTGGCCTAAATAACTTTTAAACCTGAAGGCTACCAAATGAAATTTCTAAATTCTTTAGTATAAACTCCTATAGTCACGGCTTTAACTAAATTAGTAGAAGATGAACATCCACTCTTCACACCCCCCAAGACTGATCAAACAGACAAGCTACGCCAGAAATGGATAACAGATTACGCAGATGCCTGGGCAAAAACTGCTGGGTTAGGCCTGGCCGTGAAACAACCTCCAATAACAGTGGAGTTAAAAACCTCAGCCTCCCCAATTAATGTCAAATAATATCCTCTAAGCAAAAAAAGCTAAAGATGAGATAAGGCCCCATATTCAGAAATATCTGACCTTAGGCGTCCTAAAGCCCTGTCAATTGGCCATGAACACTCCCCTGCTACTAGAAAAAAAAGCCAGGAACCGGGACAATCGCCCTGTTAAATACCTAAGAGAGATCAACAACAGAGTGCAGGACATTCACCCCACGGTACCTAATCCGTACAATCTGCTTAGCACTCTGAACCCTGAGCGGAAATGGTATACTGTTCTGGACTTAAAAGATGCTTTCTTTTGCTTGCCTCTGCAAAAAGATAGTCATTTGCTGTTTGCTTTCGGGTGGGTAGACCCAGAAACCTGAACGTCTGGTCAACTAACTTGGACTAGACTCCCACTGGGGTTCAAAAACTCCCCCACTCTCTTTGATGAAGCCCTCCACAGAGATCTCAGCAATTTCAGAACTACGCACCCCAAAGTCACCCAGCTTCAATACGTGAATGACCTGCTACTGGCAGCCAACACCAAGGAAAACTGTGAGTCTGGGACCCAATCACTATTATATGAGCTTGCTCAACTCGGGTATAGAGTTTCGGCCAAAAAGGCCCAAATTTGCTGGCATGAAGTAATCTTCCTGGGCTGTTTCCTTAGGGGCAGTAAACGATGGCTCACTGAGCCCAGAAAACAAACCATTGCCTAGATACCACCCCCATCTAACAGGAGACAACTCAGAGAGTTTCTTGGGACTGCTGGCTTTTGCAGTTATGGATACCTGGGTTTGCGTTTTTAGCTGCTCCTTTATACCCGGTGTTAGAGGGAGATGCCCAATTCCAATGGACCCCTTATCACCAGGAAGTTTTTTATAATATCCATGGACACTGACACTGAACACCTCAACTTCACTGAGCTCAGGCTGCAATTACAGAAAGCCCTACACTACGTTAAAAATGTACACCAACTCACTCACCTTGGTTCAATGAAACTGCAGGCATTCCTGTAGGATTAAGAACAGAGTTTTTCACTAACCGACTCACAGCGAAAGAAAATAACTGAACGGGTAACAAAAGCCTGTCGAGTCCGTCAATTGGTTAATGCTTACCCTTCCAGTTTCCTAGAGGAAAGCACCTATGAGGAACCAGAAAACGACAATTTTGGGAAGTGGACAATAGTGAAATTAAGCCAGCAAGGTATGGACTTAAATACCTCCTAGTCTTTGTAGATACATTTTCAGAATGGACTGAAGCCTTCCACACATACACACACACACACACAAAAAAAAAAACTGCACAAATGATTTTCAAGAAGATTCTGAAAGATATTTTTCCAAGATACGGTCTGCCTAAGGTAATAGGGTCTGATAATGGACTGGTGTTCATGTCCCAGGTAAGTCAGGTGTTAACTGGGACCCTGTGGATTAATTTTAAGTTACATTATGCTTATATACCCCAGAGCTCAGGACAGGTAGAAAAAATAAATAGAACCATTAAAGAGACCTTAACAAAATTAAGCTTAGAGCCCGGCATAAAAGATTGGATTATGCTCCTGCCTTATGCACTGTTTCATGCGAGAAATATTCCCTCTCTTTCTTTGTGTAACCTCACCCCCTATGAAATTCTCTATGATTCCCATCATCCAGTAAGGGACCTAACCCCAACTCTAAGGCCTAACGATCACTTCCACACCCCCTTGCTTGACAGACTTAAAGTCATTGAAAGAACTCAGCGATACCTGTGGAAACAGCTGGCCACTGCCTACCAACCAGGGGAGGAGGGGACTCTAAATCAATATCAAGTAAGAGACTTCGTCTACATAAGACAACATCAGGTGTCATCCCTGGAACCCCACTGGATAGGAACATACCAGGTGCTACTTATAAAACCTAAAGCGGTAAAAGTAGACGGAATCACTTTTTGGATCCATGCCTCTCATCTCAAGCCTTCGCTGTGTCCAGACTCTGGTTGGAAACTGGAAAAGCCTGCTAACCATTTCAAATTGCGTATTTGCTATGTGGATAAGACTATAGACTCTCCCCTTGGCCACCAGTAGTTCTAACCCTCATCACCCCGTTCAGCAGCAATGGCTGATCACAAATCCTACTAGACAAGAAGTATGGTCTATCTCGCATACAGGCCCCATAGAGACCTGGTGGCCATCTCTCCACCCAGACATTTGTCAGGTCGGTATAGGTCTTTCCTATTGAGATATCCCTGATGAAGAGGATCCCACTAAAATTCCATTAAATCTCTTCTGTACCATAGATAATGGAAACAAACATTATGGATGCAGGGACACGCGAGACAGATTCAGGTTGGCTAGCCTAGATTACTATGTTTGCCTGGCGGACTATCAAAGCCACAAACAGCCATGGCTGTGTGGGGGAGAAGCCGACTTCTTGTGTAAGTCAAGGGAATGTGAGCATACAGGGGCTGCCTGGTGGAACCCAAACTCCTCATCAAATTCAGTACACAGCATTGGCCATATTACCAATTAGACAACCAAATACTATGGCCCCCAGAGGGTTCTCTAGATCCTCAAATTCTGAGTGACATTTTTAACTTCGGCAAGTTCTCAAAAGGGGGAAATTTCCCTATGTGGAATCCTTTTTCCTCTTTTGCTCACATCCTGTACTATGCTTCTCCAATAGTTCCTCACCCTCAGCCTTCTGCTCTAGACTCTCTGCTATCACTCCCATCTTAGCAACCTGATTTCTCCTCTCCAATTACTAAATCAAAAACCCAAACATCCGCTGGTTCTCAGAACATTGCCCCGTTGCTGAGGTAGCAGGTACCGAGGTACCCCTTCACCCACTCACTCCTCTCTTTTCCTGTAAGGGCCTGCACTAGGTCCCACCAAGTCCTCTAGCAAGCTAACCCAAAGCTCAAACCAGCTGAGAAGAGCCCTCAGACCCCTATCCACGATGTAATGAAAATGGCATTTAAAGTTGCTTTGTCATCACTGAAAAGAGGTTTCTAAGAATTTAAAGTCCCTCAAAGGCTTTTTGGAATATTTACTCCCATCTTCCCCTCTGCTCTACCTGTTCTAATGCTCAAGTTTTGTTCTAGGAAAATCCCAAACCCCTTTACCATTTTTCTTTTACATCTCTCTTTTCTCATTCTTAGATTCACGGAGCTGCTCACAGCCTCGACTACTCCGTCTTCCCCCTCTGTACCAGGTACACAGAAATGTCTTAAATGACCTTCTCCAGAAGTCTTCACCAAGGCTTACTTTAGGTCTTTCAGCAAAAGAGTCCCTTTGAAAGAGTTCAATGTACATAAACTTCCACTTTTCTTGTTGCCCTGTTCTACTTGGCCACTGGCTGGAAAAATCACCACCCCTAAGCTAGACACTGCCTTTCCAGTTTTTCACAAAATATGTGAACAAGGCCTCTGGCCTTGAGCTGGGGCTTCACCGAGATGCCTACATTTCTAAGATAAAAAAGTTAGCAACTGGTCTCCATGGTGACAGCTGGCAGGGAGAAAAAAAAAGAGACAAAAAGCTCTCCCCTTCCAAGGTGTCCTTGAAAAGTTAACTTGCCCAGAACAGAGGAAAAAAAAAAAAACAGAAACAAAAACTAATTTTTGTGAATTTCTGCAGACTGTGAACTTCTGAGCCCCTTCCCTTACATGTTGGGTACAAATTCTAAAACTACCAAAACTTGGGGTTCAGGGGATTAATTGATTACAACAGAAGCAATGCCCTCTAAATCCGGATGCAACCAAATAAGAATGTTTTCCTCACTTTGGTGCTATCTTAGGTGCATTTTCTTGTCCATTCCTAAAACAGTATAATTCTATACACTTTAACATTATTTATGTTTACATAAAATGGTCAATAGATGTGATTAATTATGTAATGATGCAGATGTTTTTCAGAGTGCTCTATCATGACGTAGGTTCATTTAAAGTTCAAATAGGGGGGCATACAACCCGGTTCCACCGGGAACCTGTATCCCTCACTTTGGCCATCCTATGAGGAATAATAATTGCTGAAGGGGTGGGCATAGGAACAACTGCCCTAGTCCATGAGACACAACAAAGACACAATTAGAAGCAGAAATAGACCAAAGCTTAAAGACATTAAAAACCGACATCACAGCTTTACAGGAATTTTAACCTCTCTCTCTCTGAAGTTGTTTTACAGAGCAGGCGAGTGTTGGACCTCCTCTTCATGAGAGAAAGTTGCCTTTTTTGCTTGCATTGAGGGAAGAATGTTGTTTTTATGCCGACAATACTGGAGTTGTAAAAGAATCTATGAGGAAATTAAGAAAACGACTTGAAGAGCGTCAAAGAGAGACAGAGGCCCCAGAAGGGAGGTTTGATTCTTTGTTCACATAGTCAACCGGGTTAACTATGCTTTTATCTGCCATGGCCGGTCCATTTATAATCCTCATATTATTGCTAACGGTACAACCCTGTTTGCTCAACCGTGTTGTTTCCTTTCTAAACCAAATCGAACATGTTATTAAACCTAACCATACACTGTTCTCTAAATCTAATTTTACAGAAAAGTGGGGACAGAGTTGGTCTTAAAATACAGGAATATAGAGGATCTTCCACCTGCTGAGAAACTCAAAGGTCCATGCAGAAATGATCCCTGGAGAAGATGTAGGCAACTATGAAGGACCTGAGACAGCAAAAGTCTTCCATGGCAAACAACCTGCTCAGGATGAAGGGATGTGTCTGAATCAGCCACTCTCTTCTTAATGTATAGAAGATGGACCAAAGCAGGCATTTGTTGAGCTGCTCCTGCATGCCTATGGTTGACATACCACTGTAACTTGTGAAAGTGTCACAGTAAGTAGGGGCAGCCTCCTTCTCATGGGAACCTTGGAAGCAACTGTTAGGACAAAGTTGTTGCCAAGGCAGTGACCTCATTCCGTTCCTGAAGGAAGTGACCTCACCTAACTTCCTTGGTGATGGAACTCTCTGAACTTGGAATCCAGGAAGCCAGGACAAAGAGCCAGTCCCAGTCCAAGTCCCAGTGGTCAAACTTATTTTGATTTACCAAGGACAGACTCAGTCTTTCTTGGAACCTACTGATGTGAGGATGGCCAAATGCAAGGAAAGCTATGAATAGGGGCATTTCCTGAGAAAGCAGGCAGTGGCTCACCGCTGGCCCCAGACAACTTCACAGAGTTGGCCAAGGAGACCAGATTTGAGACAGAACAGGCCATTTCCAGAGAACATAGTATGGCCCACCAGTCAGAGGACACTCCGGATAGTCACAGACCTACATGGGGGAAGGAGGTGCCTTTGTGGTTTCGGTGTGGGTTTGTGGTTTTGTCTCATGTTCTGAGAATAGGTATGAAAGGTGGTTTGTTTTGTTTGGAGTGAACTGTTTCTACTAAGTCGTTTGACAAGGTGAGTGTTTCTATGTCTGTGTATCCCACTATGTCCGTGGTTGTAGACATTAGAAAGGAGAATGCATCAATGAATATGTCCTATCTAGTAGAAAGCTTCCCAGCATTCATCCTGCCCTATTTATGAATGGACTGCAGCTTGCCTTATTGATGTGCAACACCTGCTATCTACCTAAGTTCCTGTTTTCTTCCTGAATTCTCCCCCCTCTCCAGAATAGGCTCATGGTTTTGTGTTTAAGATATGTACAACATTGAAGCTCTGTGACATGACCATGTACTGAATAGCTGAAGGTAATGGCGAGCATCTAAGAAAACTCAGATATCAGTGTGACCAGGAAAGTCTCAGTGAAGAAACCCTGCTTGGGGCCTTTTGTTTACCAATTCTTCTGTTGCCCTGAATGTCAGGAAGGTCTTTTCCTCAGTCCACCACTTTGTGAAGCCTGAAGAAAACAGTTTCCAAATGGAAATGAATGGGCATTACCTGTGGCTCTTTGCTTAATTGCTTTGGAATGGATGTGTCTGAATCAGCCTATTTGCCTTGTGTGAGGGTGTGGCTTAGATTCTCAGCTCCTGATGGATCTAAAGAAAGATCCCATGTGTACATCCAAAACCAAAATGGCCAAAAAAGCAGTCCTTGTGGATGAAGTCTCTCACCTCTTCTGTAACTTTCCTGACCTCCATCAAGTCAGAATAGGGATCCTTTGGTTCAAATGAGTTCTTCAAAGCCCTGCAGAGGCTAGCCCATAGTTGCTTGGGTTTTCTCAAGACTCCAATTCACATAAGGAATCCAAACCCCACAGTCAGTTGGCCTCAAATTGAAGAAGCGAAGTAGTATTAATGGGAGGCCTATTTGATCTCTCCTGGTTCACAAGAAGGGTGTCCAGGCCACCCTGACTTTAGGCAAATTAGGTGCAAGAGAGCTTATTTTGGACATGGTCTTGGGCTGTGCCCCTCATGGAAAACTTTTGCCAGAGGTCATTATGAGTGTCTATATGGAAAAAGATGAGCGCCACGTTGGAGTGTTTTGTTTTAAATTGTGGTCATTTGGGTGGCGGTTGGAAGAGATGACTTGGTCCACATGTTCTTGAACTCTGGTGTGATTCCCTTAGAATCTGAGTTCTCAAACTGACCTCAGAGAAGTATTGCCATAAATAGTGTTGAGATTTAAGGAAGCCAGGCATGAGTGTCGCCCTTGGAAACTAAGTTCTAGGCCCAGGATGGCTTTCCACAGAGCACTAGGCCTCTCAGCCAGGATACCACATGATTTTATTCTGAAAGATTTGGCACCCAGAGTTGAGAGTCAAAACTCATATGGACCTCACATTGTAGACCTCAACGGGAATAATATCATGTGATCTTTTGGCCACTCTTTGGGAAGCCTTACCTGTGAGTGTTCTCCAGAGCTTTCATTGAAATTAGCTTCCTAAAAATTTAATGGTTCCCGAAAGAATTGAAACTCACAGTGCCTCCAACTTCATCCTTGAAAAATGGCTAGAAAAATACCATAAAATTTTTGAAATTCCCATCACCAGGTGGCACTAGAGAACATTTGGATGTCCTGTTACTGATCATGAATATACCAGACAGTGCCTTGATTGACTGGGTTTCATGTAAATGGTGTAGAACAGAGATGCTAGTAAGTTGGACTCGGTTGAGTAGTTGGCCTAGAGCAGTGGTGGGCAGGTATGTGATAAAATATCTGTGGTGGGGCCATGTGGATCTTCCATTGGCATCCAAATGGCTTGTGACTGACATGGTGCAGCCAGCAGAACCTTCCATGTAAAGGCAACTTGTTATATGGAGAGTTTTCAGGACATTGTTCAGAATCAGGTTGCTATGGTCAAGGGGGCAAGCTATGTGGGATAGAATCCTGGTTCTTGTATCCTCAAGCAGAACCTGACCCACCACACATGACAGAACTCCCTCTTGCACTGTGACCCAATTGAACTCCTTTTATTTCGTGAAGCAAATACCAAACTCCCAGTGCAGCAGGAAGAAACACCATGAAAATGGAGGATGACCATATGGCTTCACAGTGCACATGGGGAGACCTTTAGCCCCCAGTGGCCACAGTTTACCTAAAAAGAGAATTTAGCACTGCTGCCTCATGTTCATTGGGAAATAAGAAAGCATGTCATCCAGGTCTCATAGATGCAGACCAAGCTTTTATGGTCTCACTAGAAAGGAAGCTAAAGCTCCTGACAACAACATATTTTTCAAGTGCCCAACCTCACAGGCAGTTTCTCAAGAAGTCTCTATGCCAGCAGACCTCCATGTTTGTGGAGTGTTTACCCTTTCCCTTACCTTTGGAAACTCCTCTGCCACTTCCAAGGTTGTGGGCTCCTGAGCATATTCCATTCCAGATATTTGTTCACAGGTTTTCTAAATCTTCTCCTCTAATTATGTCTTACTTGGGGCGAAGGTATTGTCAAGGCATTGTTCTGAATGAGAGTTGGAAGATTTTTGTGTAGCACATATTTACATACACATTGGATTCATTTTTCAATTTTCCATTCGAAATACTGAATCCTTGACACTAACCCATACCCTACTACATTCTGACTACTAATTCTAATATAATGGAGAAAAATAACCCAAACAGAATAGAAATACTAGCACTTCAGAGGAGGCATGGTGTATAGTTGGTCTTCCTATTTGCATGATATAGGGTTGGAGTTGTAAATCTTGTCAATTTTTTGTTGAAAGAGTTCTGCATGTGTTTTTAAAGTTAACACATATGTGAATTCCTGTCTCCCTTTTTCTGTAGCCAATTCAGCACATGTATTTTTATATGAACATATAGAATCCTACCTGGTATCACACCTGTATTCTTGAGAGGTGGCTAACTTGGAAGATACAAAGTGTGAGAAGAAATCACTCCTCCTAAACGCTTTTGGAACTGATAATTCAAATTATGAGTGAGCTTCTTAGTTAAAAAACATTATACATAAATCCATGTTCAGTAAAATTAATATTTTTGGATCTGTGGATGATATATATTTCACGATGAATTTTAATTGGCATATATATTGCTACTTTTTAATGTCTCTGTGTGTATTTTGTATATATATATATATATATATATATATATATATATATATATATAAACACTCTAGATTTGTCAAAATATGAAATATATGTATCTTATTATACACTCCCTAAATTCATTCATGTTCATGTATGTGGTTTTATATTCAACTTTTCATAAGATTATTTTCAGAAATATTCATCCATCTGAAATACATATTTGTTTTATAGTATTGAAAACTCACTTCAGTAAATGGTGCAAACAAATCCTTATATTTTTACAGTAACTGACCCACTTTAACATCAATGCAAGTAGATTCCTATGGGACATGATGTGTATTTTGACGTTCATTTTTATACAACACTGGTACATTACTATTTCTTCAGTTTTTGTACATCATAGAATATACATTTCAGCCACAACTTCATAAATTTAAAGAAATTTGTAACACATTCTATCACTTCCTGCTTCAGAACATATGTATTCCTCTTGTTTTTGACTGGTCATTTCATGAGACTTCTTTCCACACACATTACTTTCGATTTCCATAATCAATTTTGAAGCAAAATTCACACACTCTTTATGATGAACCACAACCCTAATATTACCATTGGATGTATAAATGGTTGGAATGAATGTATGTATATCAATATATGATTCCCTGTGTATTTTCAGATATCAATTTATTCCAATTTCTAAAGTTTGAACCAGTTGTATTATTTATTCGCAGTATGGTCTATTCATGCATTATGTCTATATTCATACACACATGGTACACCTCTATGTACCCCCAATACTAATTTACACCTCTTCAAAATATTGCTCCAAGAAATGGTGGTAGAAATACTCATGTCACCTGATCTACATATACATTTTATCACAGTAATATTCTGGCCACAAAATGCAAAGTCACACTTACGATTGTACCAAAGCCTAAATGGAATGTGAGTATGGATTATGAAAATCACCCATGTCCAGGTTGCCTAATGCTCTCAAATGTCAATCCTATTGGTGACTACATATTTGTTTCTTCCTAAGATTATATATTCAATCTCAAGCCTGTTGAAAATGTCTATTGGTATCACTCATTTTATACTTTGCCTGATTTCCTTATGTCTCTATTGATATCTGCTTTCCTACATATTTTCCCCAGTTCATCATTGTGACTGACTCTTCACATGTGCTGACATTTACATTTTCTCTCTACCCAAAACCCTATTGCTAAAGAACTTTTTGTCCAAATCCTATACTCACACTTTTTTCTAATCTTACCAACTCTCTTCGTAATCTTAACAACTCTCCCTTTTTGAATGGATGTTCTCCTCAACATTCAATCATCTAAGGTACAAGATCCTATGCCATTGTGTATAGATTTATCTGAGACATCTGCACAGAACATAATTCAAAGCTAACTATCCCAATCAAGGACCCAATGACCTTCTGGGCTTTAAATCTTACTGAGATTTCTGTTTTCATACATATATTTCACCTCTATAATCTTATAAATATCGCAGGTTTCCAATACCATTATTCATCCAGCAGAATGATCCTAACCCAAATAAAACATGTTATTAACCCTAAACATACACGATTCCCTCAATCTACCTTTATAGAAGAGCAGGGACAGAGTTGGTCTTACAATACAGGAATGTAGGATCTCTTCAACCTGCAGAGAACCTCAAAGGTCCATGCAGAAATTATCCCTGGAGAAGATATAGGCAGCTATGAAGGACCTGAGAGAGCAAAAGTCATCTTCCATGACAAACAACCAGGTAAGGATGAAGGGATGTGTCTGAAGCAGTCTCTCTCTTCTTAATGTAGAGAAGATGGACCAAACCAGGCCTGTGTGGAGAGCTGTTCCCGGGTGCCTATGGTTGATATTCCATTTTAACTTGTGAAAGTGTCAAAGGAAGTAGGGGCAGCCTCCATCTCATGGACCCTTCGAAGCAACTGTTAGGACAAAGTGGTTGCCAAGGCAGTGACCTCATTCAGTTCTAGAGGAAGTGACCTACGTCACTTTCTTGTTGATGTAACACTCTGAACTTTGGATCCAGGAAGCCAGGCACCCTGAGGCAGGCCCAGTCCCAGTTGCAGTGGTCTCACATGTTTGGATTAACCAAGGACAGAGTCAGTCTTTCTTGGCAACTACTGAATTGAAGATGGACAAATGCCAGGAAAGCTCTGAGAGGGGCTTTTTTTTTGATAAAGCAGGCAGTGGCTCACCGCTGGCTCCTGACAACTTCACAGTTTTGGCCAAGGAGACCAGATCTGACATACGACAGCCCATTTCAGGGGAACATAGTATGGTCCACCAGTCAGAGGATGCTCCGGATAGTCACAGACCTACTTGGGGAAAGATGGTGCCTTTTGGGGTGTGTTTGTGTGTTAGTGATTTTGTCTCATCTTCTAAGAATATGTAGGAAAGTCGGTTTGTTTAATTTGGAGTGGCCTGTTTCTAGTAAGTGCTTTGAGAAGGTGAGTGATTCTGTGTATCCCACTGTGTCCGTGGTTGTAGACAATAGAAAAGAGAATGCATCAAAGGATGTGTCCTGTCTAGTAGAAATCTTCGCAGCATTCATCTTGTCCAATTTATGAATGGACTGCAGCTTACCATATAGATGGGCAACACCTACTACCTTTCTACATTCCTGATTTCTTCCTGAATTCTGGCCACTCTCCCATAGGCTCATGGTTTTGTGTTCAAGATATGTATCTCCTCCACAATCTGGGACATGGCCATGTACTGGATAGCTGAAGGGAATGGTGAGTATCACAGAAAACTCAGATATCAGTGTGACCAGGAAAGTCTCAGTGGAGAAACTCTGCTTTGGGAATTTGCTTTTCTATTGTTCTGTTGCCCTGAATGTAAGGAAGGTCTTTGCCTAAGGCCACACCTTTCCAAAGCCTGAAAATATCAGTTTTCAAATGGAAATAAATGAGCATCACCTGTGGATCTTTGCTTAATTGCTTTGCAAAGGGATATGTCTGAATCCACCTCTTAGTGCAGTGTGAGTCCATGGCTCAGATTCTCAGCCCTGATGGATCTAAAGAAAGATCCCATGTGTGCATCCAATTCCAAAATGGCCAAAAGAGCAATCATTGTGGATGAAGTATCTTGCTTTCCTCTGTAAGGTTCCTCATCTCCATCAAGTGAGAAGAGGGTCAACTGAGTCCTTCAAGCCCTGCAGAGGCTAGCCCAGAGGTGCTTGGGTTTTCTCATGACTCTAAATCACATAAAGAAACTATACCTGACAGTCAGTATGCCTCAAATTGGAGAAGCGGAACAGTATTAATGGCAGGCATCTTTGATCAGCCCTGGTTCACAGGAACAGTGTCCAGAAACACTGACTTTAGACAAATGAAGGGCAAGGGAGTTTATTTTGACATTGTCTTGGGCTGTGTGCCTCATGGAAACTTCCAGCCAAGGTTATGATTAGTGTCTATATGGAAGAAGATGAGGGGCATGTGTGAGTGTTTTGGTTTTAATTCTGGTCATTTGTGTGGCGGTTGGAAGAGATGACTGGGTCACCAGGGATTGAACTCTGGTGTGTTTCCCCTTAGAGACTGAGTTCTGAAACTGACCTCAGAGAAGTATTGCCATGAATTGTGTTGGGATTTTAGGAGGCCACGCATGAGAGTCGCCCTTGGAACCTGAGATCTAGGACCAGGGTGGCTTTCCACAAAGAACTGGGAATCTCAGCCTGGATATCACATGATTTTATTCTGAAAGACTTGGCAGCCATAGTTGAGAGTCAAAACACATAGGACCTCACATTGTAGACCTCAATGGTCCTGGCTTCAAGTGACCTTTTGTCCACTCTTTGGAAAGCCTTGCCTGTGAGAGTTCTCCAGAATTTTCTTTGAATTGATCTTTCTCAACATTTAATGGTTCCTGAATAATTGAAATTCACAGTGCATCCAATGTCATCCTTGAAAAATGGCTAGATAAATACCATGAAATTTTTGAAATTCCCATGACCAGGTGGCACTCCAGAAACATTCGATGTCCTGTTGCTTATTATGAGTGTACCAGACAGTTCCTTGATTGACAGGGTTTTCTGAAAATTGTTTAGAACAGAGATGCCAGTAATTTGTAGCCTGCTGAGTAGTGGGCGTAGAGCAGTGGTGGGCAGGTGTGTGATAAAATATCATTGTGGGTCCATGTGGATCTGCCATTGGCTTCCAAATGGCTTGTGACTGACATAGTGCAGACTTCAGACCCTTATATGTAAAGGCATCTTGTTCTATGGCGAGGTTTCAGGGCAATGTTCAGAATCAGGTTGCTATGGACAAGGGAGCAATCTTTGAGAGATAGAAGCCTGGTTTGTGCATTTTCTTGCAGACCATAACCCACCACACGTGACAGAACTCTCTCCAGCACTGTTTCCCACTTGAACTCCTTGTATTTTGTGAAGCATGTACCAAACTCCAAGTGCAGCAGCAAGAAACACCACGAAAAGTGGAGGATGACCAAATTGTTTCACAGTCCACACGGGGAGAAAATAAACCCCCAGGGGCTACAGTTTATCTACAAAGAGAGAATTCAGCAGTGCTGCCTTGTGTTCATTGGAAAATAAGAAACTTTGTCCTCCAGGTCACATAGATGCAGACCCTGCTTTGAGGGTATCACTACAAAGGAAGCTTAACTCCTGACAAAAACCTATATATCATTGCCCAACCTCAGTGGCAGTTTCTCTAAAAGTTTTAGGCATGCAGAGCTCCATGTTTGTGGAGTGTGTACCCTGTTCTTACTTTTGGAAACTCCTATACCACCTCCAAGTTTGTGCACTCCTGAGCATTTTTCATTCCAGAAATGTAATCACAGATTTTGCAACTTTTCTTCTCTAATTGTGTCTTACTTGGGGCGAAGATAATTTCAAGGCATTGTTCTGGATGAGAGTCAGAAGATTTGTTTTAGCACATATTTGCATACACATTGGATTAATTTTCCTATTTTTCCATTCGAAATTCTGAATCCCTGACACTAACCCATATTCTAATAGACTCTGACTACTAATTCTAATATGATGGAGAAAAATAACCCAAACAGTACGTAAATACATGCAGTTCAGGGTTGGACTTGCCTTTTGCATGATAAAGGGTAGGTATTATGAATCTAGTCAATTTTTAATTGAAATAGTTCTCCATGTGTTTTGAAAGTTAACAAATATGTGAATTACTGTCTCCCATTTTCTGGAGCCTATTCAGCACATGTATTTTTATATGCACAAATAGAATCCTACACGGTATCAGACGTACATTCTTTTGAGTTACATGACTTGGCAGATACAAATTGTGAGATGTGATCACTCGTCCTAAACGCTGTTAGAACTGAAAATTCAACCTATGGGTGAGCTTCCCAGTGGAACAACATTATACATAAACCCATGTTGAGTAAAATGAATGTTTTTGCATCTTTATGATATATATTTCATGATGAATTTCGATTGGCATATATATTGCTATTTTTTAATTTCTGTGTTTGTGTGTGTGTGTGTGTGTGTATATACTCTCCAGATTTTTAAAAATATGAAAATTATGTGTCTTATATACACTCCCTAAATTCATTCATGTTCATGTATGTGGATTAATAATCAACTTTTCACAAGATTATTCTTAGAAATACTCAAACACCTGAAATACATATTTGTTTCCTAGTACTGAGAACTAACTTCAGTGAAAGGTGCATACAAATTCTAATATGTCTACATTAACTGACCCAGTTGAACATCAATGCATGTTGGTTCCTATGGGACACGATGTGTATTTTGACGTTAATTTTTATTCCACACTGGTACATTACTATTTCTTCAGTTTATGCACATCTTAGGATATATATTTCATTCACTAGTTAGCAAATTTATAGGCATTTGTTTCACTTTCAGTCACTTCCTGCTCCAGAACACATGTATTTCTCTATGTTTCTTGACTGGTCTATTCATGAGACTTTTTTTCCAAATATATTGTTTTCGATTTCCATAATCAATTTTGAAGAAAAACTCACACACCCTTCATGATTAACCATAACCATAAGATAATCATTAGATATATAACTGGTTGGAATTAATGATTGTATATCAATATAACATTTCTTATATATTTTCAGATATCCATTCAATCCATTATTTAAAGTGGTTCCAGTTATATTATTTATTCACAGTATTGTCTATTCATGCATTATGTCTATATTAATAGAAACAGGGTACACCTATTTGTACCCCCATACTAATTTATAAATCTTCAAAATATTGCTCTCAGAAATGGTGGAAGAAATACTCATGTCACCTGATCTACATACACATTTTATCACAGAAATATTCCGGACACAAAAAGCAAAGGTCACACTTACAATTGTACCAAAGCCTAAATGGAAAGATAGCATCCATTACTAAAATCATCCATGTCCAGGTTGCCTAATGCTCTCAAATATCAATCCTATTGGTGACTACATATTTGTTTCT
Organism: Callospermophilus lateralis; assembly: GCF_048772815.1. NCBI lineage: Eukaryota > Metazoa > Chordata > Mammalia > Rodentia > Sciuridae > Callospermophilus > Callospermophilus lateralis. The sequence continues at coordinate 7,704,031 of NW_027515276.1, read as the reverse complement.
TCCTAAGATTATATATTCAACTTCAAACCTGTTGAAAATGTCTAACCCTATCACACACTTTATACTTTGCTTGATTTCCTAATGTCTCTATTGATATCTGCTTTCCTACATGTTTTCCCCAGTTCATCATTGTGACTGACTCTTCACATGTGCTGACATTTACATACACTCTCTACCCGAAACCCTATTGCTGAAGAACTTTTGGTCCAAATCCTATGCTCACTCTTCTTTCTAAATCTACCAACTACCTTCCTAATCCTACCGACTATCGGTTTTTGACTGGATGCTCTCTTCAACATTCAATCATCCAAGGTACAAGGTCCGATGCCAGTGTATATTGATTTATCTGAGACATCTGTGCAGCACATAACTCAAAGTTAAGTATCCCACTCAAGTCCCTAATGCCCTTCTGGGCTTCAAATCTTACCTAGATTTCTGCTTTCATACTTATATTTCACATGTATACTCTTGTAAATATCGCAGGTTGCCAATACCATTATTCATCCCGCAGAATGATTCGTAACCCAAATCGAACATGTTATTAACCCTAACCATACACTGTTCCCTCAATATAACTAACTTAAGAGCAGCGACAGAGTGGGTCTTACAATATAGAAATGTAGAAGATCTTCCACCTGCTTAGAACCTCAAAGATCCATGAAGAAATGATCCTTGGAGAAGATGTAGGCAGCTATGTAGGACCTGAGAGAGCAATAGTCATCTTCCATGCAAACAACCTGGTCAGGATGAATTGATGTGTCTGAATCAGCCTCTCTCTTTTTAATGTAGAGAAGATGGACCAAACCAGGCCTCTGTGGAGAGCTGTTCCAGGGTGCCTATGTTTGATATACCATTCTAACTTCTGAATGTGTCACAGGATGTTGGGGCAGCCTCTATCTCATGGGAAACTTGGAAGCAACTGTTAGGACAAAGTGGTTACCAAGGCAGTGACCATATTCAGTTCCTGAAATAAGTGACCTCACTTCACTTCCTTGGTGATGGAATTCTCTGAACTTGGGATCCAGGAAGCCAGGCACCCAGAGCCAGTCCCACTCCAGACCCAGTGGTCTAACTTGTTTGCTTTTCCCAAAGACATAGTCAGTCTTTCTTGGTACCTGCTGATGTGAGGATGGCCAAATGCCAGCAGAGCTCTGAAGAGGGGCCTTTCCTGAGAAAGCAGGCAGTGGCTCACCGCTGGCTCCTTACAACTTCACGGAGTTGGACATTGAGACCAGATGTGAAACAGGACAAGCCATTTTGGGGGAACATAATATGGCCCACCAGTCAGAAGACACTCCAGATAGTCACAGACCTATTTGGGGGAAGGAAGTGCCTTTGCCGTTGTAGGTGTGAGTTTGTGGTTTTTTCTCATGTTCTGAGAATAGGTAGGAAAGGTGGTTTGTTTGGTTTGGAGTGGACTGTTTCTAGTAAGTCGTTTTACATTGTGAGTGTTTCTATGTCTGTGTATCCCACTGTATCCATGGTTGTAGACATTAGAAAAGAGAATGCACCAATGGATATGTTGTCTCTAGTTGAAAGCTTCCGCAATTCATACTGCGCAATTGATGAATGCACTGCAGCTTGCCTTATGGATGGGCAACATCTACTATCTTCTAAAGTTCCTGTTTTCTACGTGAATTCTGGCCACTCTCCAGAATAGACTCATGGTTTTGTTTCCCAGATATGTAACACCACAAGGCTCTGTGACATGGCCATGTTCTGGATAGCTGAAGGGAATGAGATCATCTCAGAAAACTCAGATATCAGTGTGTGCAGTAAAGTCTCAGTGGAGAAACCCTCCTTTGGGCCATTTGCTTAATTCTATTTCTATTACCCTAAATGTCAGAAAGGTATTTGCCTCAGGCCACCCCTTTGTGTAGCCTGAAAAACACTGTTTTCATATGGAAATGAATGGACCCCACCTGTGGCTCTTTGCTTAATTGCTTTGGAATGGGATGTGTCTGAATCAGCCTCTTGTCCTTGTATGAGGTTGTGGCTTAGATTCTCAGCACCTGATGGATCTAAAGAAAGATCCCATGTTCTTCCAAAACTAAAATGTCCAAAAGAGCAGTCATTGTGGATGAATATTTTTGCCTTCTTGTTTTAGGTTCCTGAACTCCATCAAGTGAGAATAGGGATCCTTTGGGTCAAATGAGTTCTTGAAATCCCTGCAGAGGCTAGCCCATATGTGCTTGGATTTTCTCATGACTCCAAATCACATAAAGAATCTATACCCTACAGCCAGTAGGCCGAAATTGGAGAAGTGGAACACTTTAACAGCAGGAATATTTGATCACTCCTGGTTCACAGGAAGAGTGTCCAGGCCACCATGATTTTAGGGAAATAAGGGGCAAGTGAGCTTATTTTGGACACTACCTTGGGCTCATAGAAACCTCCAGCTAGAGGTAATGATTAGTGTCTACATGGAAGAAGATGATGGCCCTGTGGGTGTGTTTTGATTATAATTGTGGTAATTTTTGTGGCGGTTGGAAGGGATGACTGGGTCCACCTGGGCTTGAATTCTGGTGTGATTCCCCTTAGAGACTGCATTCTGGAATTGACCTCAGAGAAGTATTGCCATGAATTGTGTTGGGATTTTAGGAGGACACACATAAGACTCACTCTTGGAAACTGAGATCTATGCCCAGGGTGGCTTTCCACAGAGGCCTGGGAATCTCAGCCAGGATATCACATGATTTTATTCTGAAAGACTTGGCAGCCATAGATGAGAGTCAAAACATACATGGACCTCACATTGTAGACGTCAATTGCCCTGGCTTTATGTGACCATTTGGTAACTCTTTGAGAAGCCTTGACTTTGAGAGTTCTCCAGAGCTTTCATTGAAATGAACTTTCTCAACACTTAATGGTTCCTGAATGAATTGAGACCCACAGTGCCTCTAACTTCATTTTTGAAAAATTGCTAAATAAATATCATGAAATTTTTTAAATTCCCATAACCAGGTGGAACTGCAGAAAATTTGATGTCCTGTTGCTTATCATGTGTATTCCAGACAGTGCCTTGTTTGACTGGGTTTCATGAAAATGATGTAGAACACGAGATGCCAGTAATTTGGAGCCTGCTGAGTAGTGGGCCTAGAGCAGTGGTGGGAAGGTGTGTGAAAAAACATCATGGAGGGGCTATGTGGATCTGCCATTGGCTTCCAAATGGCTTGTGACTGATATAGTGCAGACATGAGACCCTTATATGTAAAGGCATCCTGTTATATGGAGAGTTTTAAGGGCAATGTTCAGAATAAGTTTACTATGGTTATTGGGGCAAGCTCTGTGGGATAGAAGCCTGGTTGGTGCATTCTCCTGCAGACCCTGACCCACCACAAGTGACAGAACTCCCTCCAGCACTGTATCCCAAATGAACTTCTTATATTTTGTGAAGCAAATACCAAATTCCCAGTGCAGCAGCAAAAAACACCATGAAAAGTGGAGGATGACCAAATGTCTTCACAGTCCCCACTTGGAGACACTTAGAATCCAGTGGCCACAGTTTACCTACAAAGAGAGAATTGAGCACTGCTGCCTCATGTTCATTGGAATATAAGAAACCATCTCTTCCCGGTCACATAGATGCAGACCCAGCTTTGATGGTCTCACTAAGAAGGAAGCTAAAGCTCTTGACAGCAACATATATTTCAGGATCCCAATCTCAGAGGCCATTTCCCAAGAATTCTTAGGCCAGCAGAGCTCCTTGTTTGTGGAGTGTTTACCCTGTCCTTTACTTTTGGAAACTCCTCTACCACCTCCAAAGTTGTGAACTCCCGAGCATATTCCATTCCATATATGTATTCCTAGATTTTTACACTTTTCAACTCTAATTGTGTCTTACTTGGGGTGAAGGTAATGTCAAGGCATTGTTCTGGATGTGAGTGGGAAGATTTTTGTGTAGCACATATTTACATACACATTGGATTCATTTTCCAATTTTCCATTTGAAATACTTAATCCCTGACACTAACCTGTACCCTACTAGTCTCTGACTAATAATCCTAAAATGATGGTGAAAAATAACCCAAAAAGAATAGAAATACAAGCAGTTCAGAGGAGGCATGGTGTATAGTTGGAATTGCTTTTTGCATTATATAATGTAGGAGTTTTAAATCTAGTCAATTTTCTGTTGAAATAGTTCTAGATGTGTTTTTAAAATTAACAAATATGTGAATCCCTGTCTCCCTTTCTCTGTAGCCTATTCAGCACATGTATTTTTATATGCACATATAGAATCCTACCTGATATCACTTGTACACACATGTGAGGTGGCTGAATTGGCAGATGCAAATTGTGAGAAGAGATCACTCCTCCTAAACGCTGTTGGAACTGAAAATTCAACCTACGGGTGAGCTTCCTAGTTGAATAACATTATACATAAATCCATGTTCAGTAAAATGAATATTTTTCGATCTTTGGATTATATATATTTGATGAAGATTTTCGATTGGCATATATATTGCTACTTTTTTTTTCTTTTATTGGTTGCTCAAAACATTACAAAGCTCTTGACATATCATATTTCATACATTAGATTCAAGTGGGTTATGAACTCCCATTTTTACTCCAAATATAGAATGCAGAATCACATCAGTTACACATCCATATTTTTACATAATGTCTTATTAGTTACTGTTGTATTCTGCTACCTTTCCTATGCCCTACTATCCCCCCTCCGCTCTCTTCCCATCTTCTCTCTCTACCCTACCTACTGTAATTCATTTCACTAATTGTTTATTTTTCCATTACACTCACAACCTCTTATATGTTTTTTTTTTTTTGTAACAATAAGGGTCTCCCTCCATTACCATGCAATTTCTCTTTTCTCTACCTTTCCCTCCCACCTCATGTCTCTCCTTAATGTTAATCTTTTCTTCATGCTCTTCCTCTCTGCTCTGTTCTTAGTTGCTCTCATTATATCAAAGAAGTCATTTGGTATTTGTTTTTTTGGGATTGGCTAGCTTCACTAAGCATAATCTGCTCTAGTGCCATGCATTTCCCTGCAAATTCCATTATTTTGTCATTTTTTAGTGCTGTGTAATCCTCCATAGTATATAAAAAAAAAACATTTTTTTTTATCCATTCATCTATTGAAGGGAATCTGGGTTGGTTCCACAGTGTAGCAATTGTGAATTGTGCTGCTATGAACATCGATTGGCAGTATCCCTGTAGTACGCTCTTTTAAGGTCTTCAGGGAATAGTGCGAGAAGGGCAATAGCTGGGTCAAATGGTGCTTCCATTCCCGGCCTTCCCAGGAATCTCCATACTGCTTTCCAAATTGGCTGCACCAGTTTCAGTCCCATCAGCAATGTACAAGAGTACCCTTTTCCCCACATCGTCGCCAGCACTTGTTGTTGTTTGACTTCATAATGGCTGCCAATCTCACTGGATTGAGATGGTATTTTAGGGTGGTTTTGATTTGCATTTCTCTGACTGCAAGAAATGGAGAGCATTTTTTCATGTACTTGTTGATTGATTCAATGTCCTTCTCTGAGAAGTGTCTGTTCAGGTCCTTGGCCCATTAGGTTATTTGTTATCTTGTTGTCTAATTATTTGAGTTCTTTGTATAGTTTGTATACTCTGGATATTAGGGCTCCATCTGAAGGGTGAGGAGTAAAAATTTGTTCCCATGATCTAGGCTCCATATTTACCTCTCTTATTGTTTCTCTTTCTGAGAAAAAAATTTTCAGTTTAAGTAACTCCCATTTGTTGATTCTTGTTATTAACTCTTGGGCTATGGGTGTCCTATTAAGGAATTTGGAGCCTGACCATACAATATGTAGATCGGAACCAACTTTTTCTTCTATCAGATGCAGAGTCTCTGATTTGAATCTAGCTCCTTGATCCACTTTGAGTTAACTTTTGTGCATGGCGAGAGAAAGGGATTCAGTTTCATTTTTTTGCATATGGATTTTCAGTTTTCCCAACACGATTGGTTGAAGATGCTATCCTTCCTCCATTGCATGCTTTTAGCTCCTTTATCAAATATAAGATAGTTGTAGCTTTTTGGATTAGTCTCTGTGTCCTCCATTCTGTACCATTCGTCCACCTGCCTGTTTTGGTACCAGTACCATGCTGTTTTTGTTATTATTGCTCTGTAATATAGTTTGTAATCTGGTATCGCTATACCGCCTGATTCACACTTCCTGCTTAGAATTGCTTTTGCTATTCTTGGTCGTTTATTTTTCCATATGAATTTCATGATTGGTTTATCTATTTCTACAAAAAATTCATTTGGGATTTAGATTGGCATTTCATTAAACCTATAGACAACTTTTTAGTAATATCGCCATTTTGATGATGTTAGTTCTGCCTATCCATGAACAGGGTATATTTTTCCATCTTCTAAGATCTTATTCTACTTCTCTTTTTAGGGTTCTGTAGTTTGCATTGTATAAATCTTTCGCCTATTTTGTTAGGTTGATTCCCAAGTATTTAATTTTTTATGAGGATATTGTGAATGCAGTGTTTTTCCTCATTTTCATTTCAGAAGTTTTGTCACTGATATACAGAAATGCCTTTGATTTATGCATGTTGATTTCATTTCCTGCCACATTGCTGAATTCATTTATTAGTTCTAGTAGTTTTTTTCTGTACACCCTTTTGGGTCTTCTATGTATAGAATCATGTCATCTTCAAATAGTGATAATTTAAGTTCTTTTTTTCCTATTTTTATGTCTTTAATGTCTTTCATCTTTCTAATTGATCTGGCCAGTTTTTCGAGAACTATATTGAATAGAAGTGGTGATAGAGGACATCCCTGTCTTGTTCCAGATTTTAGAAAGAATGCCTTCAATTTTTCTCCATTCAGAATGATGCTAGCGTGAGGCTTAACATAGATAGCTTTTACAATGTCGAGGTATGTTCCTTTTATCCCTAGTTTTTCTAATGTTTTGAACATAAAGGAATGCTCTACTTTTTCTAATGGTTTTTCTGCATCTATCAAGATGATCTTATGGTTCTTATTTTTAAGTCTATTGATGTTGTGAATAACATTTATTGATTTCCATATATTGAACCCTCCTTGCATCCCAGGGATGAATCCTAGTTGATCATGGTGCACAATTTTTTTGATGTGCCTTTTTATCCAAATCACAAGAATTTTAATGAAAATTTTTGCATCTAGGTTCATCAGAGATATTGGTCTGTTGTTTTCTTTCATTGAGGTGTCTTAGTCTGGTTTCAGAATCAGGGTGATGTTGGCCTCATAAAATGAATTTGGCAGAGCTCCCTGTCTTTCTATTTTCTGAATAACTTGAAAAGTATTGGTATTAATTCTTCTTTAAAGGTTTTGTAAAACTCCGCTGTATACCCATCCGATCCTGGGCTTTTCTTGGTTGGTAGTAGTTTGATTGCCTCTTCTATTTCATCGATTGATATTGGTCTGTTCAAATTGTGTGTATCCTCCTGACTCAGTCTAGGCAAATCATATGACTTAACAAATGTATCGATGTCTTCACTATTTTCTATTTTATTGGAATATAGGTTTTCAAAATAATTTCTAATTGTCTTCTGTATTTATGTAGCATCTGTTGTGATATTGCCTTTTTCATCCCGTATGTTAGTAATTTGAGTTCTCTCTCTTCTTCTCCTCATTAGCATGGCTAAGGGTCTGTCCATCTTATTTATTTTTTCGAAGAACCAACTATTAGTTTTGTTAATTTTTAAATAGTTTCTTTTGTTTCAATTTCGTGATTTACGCTCTGATTTTAATAATTTCTTGCCTTCTGCTACATTTGCTGTTGTTTTGCTCTTCCTTTTCTAGGGCTTTGAGATTAAATGAGAGCTCATTTATTTGTTGTTTTTGTTTTTTTCTTTTTTTGAGGAATGACCTCCAGGCGATGAATTTGCCTCTTGAATCTTGTTTCATTGTGTCCCATTGAATCTGATATGTTGTGTCTGTATTTTCATTTATCTCTAAGAATTTTTTGATTTCCTCCTTTATGTCTTCTGTAACCCATTGATCATTCAGTAACATATTGTTCATTTTCCATGTGATGTAGGATTTTTCCTTCCTTCTTTTACCATTGGTTTCCAGTTTCATTCCATTGTGATTAGAAAAAAATTCATGGTATTATCTCCACCCCTTTATATTTACTGAGTGTTGCCCAATGGCATAATATATGGTCTATTATTGAGAAGGATCCATGTGCTGGTGACAAAAAAGTATATCCACTTGATGATGGTTGATATATTCTATATATGTCAGTTAAGTCTAGGGTATTGATTGTGATATTGAATTCTATATTTTCTTTATTCAACTTTTGTTTGGAGGATCTGTCCAATGGTGAGAGAGGTGAGTTGAAGTCTTCCATAATTATTGTGTTGTGGTCTATTTGATTCTTGAACTTGAGGAGAATTTGTTTTATAAATGTTGCAGCACCATTATTTGCTGCGTAAATATTGATAATTGTTATGTCTTGTTGGTGAATGGTTCCTTTCAACAGTATATAATGTCCTTCCTTATCCCTTTTGATTAAATTAGTCTTGAAGTCGATTTTATTCCATATGAGGATGGCCACCCCTGCTTGCTTACAAGGACCGTGTGCATGGTATAAATTTTCCCAACCTTTCACCTTCAGCCTGTGTATGTCTTTTCCATTCAGATGTGTCTCCTGGAAGCAACATATTGTTGGATTTGTTTTTTTTAATCCACGTTACAAGCCTATGTCACTTTATTGGAGAGTTTAAGCCATTAAAGTTTAGAGTTAGTATTGATATATGGTTTGTATTGCCACCCGTCTTTGATTATTTATCTTTTTTTTTAATTTAGTTTGTTTATCCATGATTAACTTTTCCCCCGCCCTCTGTCATTAATGAGGCGCTTCCCACTGATGGTTTTCGTTGTTGATATTCATTTTTTCCTCGTGTAGTGTTTTCCTTAAGATGCTTTGCAATGCTGGTTTTCTGGCTGCAAGTTCTTTTAGCTTTTGTTTATCACGAAATGTTTTTATTTCGTTGTCTTACCTGAAGCTTAATTTTTCTGAATACAGATTTCTTGGTTGGCATCCATTGTTGTAAGTGTTTGAAATACGTTGTTCCAGGATCTTCTCACTTTCAGCGTCTGTGATGAAAAATCTCTTGTTAACATTTTTGGTTTACCACTGATTGTAAACTGCCTCCTTTCTCTTGTAGCTTTTAATATTTTCTCTTTGTTCTGTATATTGGATATCTTCATAACAATGTGTCTTGGCATTGGTCTACTGTGATTTTGTGTGCTCGATGTCCTGTAAGGATCTACAATTTTTTTTATCCGTTTCCATTTTTATTTCTGGAAAGTTTTCTGTAATTATTTCATACAGCAGGTTACTCATTCCCTTGGTTTGAATCTCTGTACCTTCCTCTATCCAGATGACTCATTAGTTTTTTTTTTTTCTTATGTTATCCCATATCTCTTGGATGTTTTTCTCATGACTTTTTACCAGCATTTCTTTGTTGGCTAGACTTTTTTCAAGATGATATATTTTGTCTTCATTATCTGACATTCTGTCTTCTACTTGCTCCACTCTGTTAGTGATACTCTCAATTGAGTTTTTAATTTGGTTTATCATTTCCTTCATTTCTAGAATTATTGTTTGATTTTTTTTATAATCTCTATCTCCTAATTAAGATGCTTAATTTCTTTTTATATCTGTTTATGTAATTCATTTTCAATGTGTTCTTTCATTGTTTGGTTTTGATGTCTCGTATCCTCTTTAAGGTTCCATTCCATCTGTCTAAGGTATTTCTTGAGTTCTTTATATGACCATTTTTCTGATGACTCTAGGTCCTTCTGAATATTTAGGCTGTCCATCATTGTTTGTACTCCTTTTCTTCCTTGCTTTTTTATGCTGCTCATGTTACTTCTTGTTTTGTTTGACTGCTGAGTTACTGCTTACTCTTATAAATTTATTTGATGCTTGGGAGGAAAGATATTAGAAGGGAAGGGAAGAAGTCACTAAAAGAATGAGAGTAGACAGGTAGAATTCAAGGAAGGGAGAATAAGAAAATTGAAAAGAAATGAAAAGACAGAAGAAAAAAAAAAGAAAATAAAGAAAGAAAAAAAATTTAAATAATAATTATAATTAAAAAATGAAAATTAAAATTTAAAATAATATTAATAATAATAATGATAAAATAAAAAATAAAAAAATAAAAACATTAAAAAAGTTAAAGAACAACAACAACAAAAATGAAAATGAAAGAAATATAAAAAATATAAATTAAAAAAATAATAATAATACATGCAGTCATAGAGTTCAATTAACTTCTCTTTCAGTAGGTGGAGCTGTGTGCACTGGGCCAAGCTTCTCCTCTGAATAAGTGGGAACCAATCACCGTGCAGCAGCTCTTCCTCCCAGACTTGGCAGATCTCCAATCCTGAGTGCCTAGGGCCTTCTCTTGTGCTTCCTCAAGCCATGCCCTGATCACCTGTAACGCTAACCACAATAGTGGTTACAAGCCAGAACTCTACTCCTGGCAGCCCTGTTTTCATGAACGCCTTTGCACACTCTCCCTGTTTGCTTCCCTCAGACCCTAAGTTTGTAGAGCTTGGGGCTGAGGACCCCCAGCGAATTTTCTTGCCCTCTGGGAGCCACGCCACCGGTACGTGGTGTAAGAGACCTCAATTGTCAGCACTTGTGGGATCAGGAGCCCGGAATTCCACGCCGCTAGTCCCGAGCCAATCCTGATTCCCTAGGTCTGGCTATCGCGCTCACAGGAGAGCTGGGAGAGGCCCTTACGGCAGAGCTGGGAGGGGCCCTTAAGGTTTCCCCGCTGTGTTGAGAGAGATGGCTAGGGGATTACACACCTGTCACGCTAGTTTCAATGAAGTTATCTCCTCTGCCCGTGACATCATTTCTATGCTATGGTGGTATCCCATGGTGACCGTTTGTTCCCTTTGCAAGGTAACCAATGCAACGGGTGGGTCCTGACTGTCTCTCCCAAGCGCCGTTTCAATCCTGTGGCCACTGCCTTTGAAGGCTTGGTTGGCTTTTACCTCTGAAAGTTCAGAAGGGCCGAACAGTTATTTCAGAGGGATCTTAGTGCTGAGTCACGAGAACCAGGCAAACGGGAGGTTGAATGCAGCCGATCCAGGCTCGGTGTGTGTTCTGAGGGGCCCAGAATGTTCGCACCAGATCCACATTAGGTCAACATTGCCTAGTGATTCTGAGCAAACAGCATTTAGACAGTTTACGACTCCCGATGCCCGCGCAGCTGAAGAGGTCAGAGACTTGATTTTTCCATGCCTGCCTTCATGATGGATCTCCTGTATTGCTACTTTTTTATATCTGTGCATGTGAGTGTGTATGTATGAGAGTGTATATATATATATATATATATATATATATATATATACACTCTCCAGATTTTTTAAAATATGAAATATATGTGTCTTATTATACACTCCCTAAATTCATTCATATTCATATATGTGTATTTATAATCAACTTTCCACAAGATTATTCTCAGAAATAATCATCCACCTGAAATACATATTTGTTTTCTAGTACTGAAAACTAAATTCAGTGAAAGGTGCAAACAAAACCTAATATTTCTACAGTTACTGAGCTAGTTTAACATCAATGCAAGTATATTCTTAGGGGACATGATGTGTATTTTGATTTTAATTTTTATTCAACACTTATACGTTACGATGTCTTCAGTTTATGCACATCATAGGATATATATTTCATTCAAAAGTTAGAAAATTTATAGGCATTTGTTTCACGATCAATCACTTTCTGATTCAGAACACATGATTCTTCTATGTTTCTTGACTGGTCTTTTCATGAGACTTCTTTCCAAACACATTATTTTCGTTTAACATCATCATTTATAAAGCAAAACTCAAACACCCTTCATGATAAACCATAGTCCTAATATTACCATTAGATATATAACTGGTTGAAATGAATGATTATATATCAATATAAGATTTCTTATATATTTTCAGATTTCAATTCAATCCATTATTTAAAGTGGAACCAGATACATTATTTATTCATATTATCGTCTATTCATGCATTATCTCTATATTCATAGACACAGGGTACACCTCTTTGTACCCCTAATACTAATGTATATGTCTTCAAAATATTGCTCCCAGGCATGGTGAAAGAAATACTCATGTTACCTGATCTACATATACATTTTACCACCGAAATATTCTGAACAAAAAAAAATGTAAAGGTCACACTTATGATTGTACCAAAGCCTAAAAGGAAAGTGAACATGGATAAGTAATAACATCTGTGTCCAGGTTGCCTAATGCTCTCAAATGTCAATCCCATTGGTGACAATATATTTGTTTTTTCCTATGATTATATATTCAAACTCAACCCGTTGAAAATGTCTAATCCTATCACTCATTTATACTTTGCCTGATTTCGTTATGTCTCTATTGATACCTGCTTTTCTACATAATTTCCCCAGTTCATCATTGTGAAAGACTCTTCACATGTACTGACATTTACATTCACTCTCTAAACGAAACCCTATTGCTAAAGAAGCTTTTTATTCCAAATCATATTCTCACTCTTCTTCCTAAACCTACCGACTATCTTTCTAATCCTACCGACTATCCCTTTTTAACTGGATGTTCTCTTCTACATTCAATCATCCAAGGTACAAGGTCCTATGCCATTGTATATCGATTTAACTGAGACAATTGTACAGAACGTAATTCAACACTATGTATCCCAATCAAGGGCCCAATGCCCTTCTGGGCTTCAAATCTTTCTTAGATTTCCGTTTTCATACATATATTTCACTTATATATTCTTATAAATATCGCAGGTACCCAATCCCTTTATTCATCCTGCAGAATGATTCCTAACCCAAATCAAACATATAATGAACCCTAACCATACACTAACTTTACCGAAGAGCAGGGACAGAGTTGGTTTTAAAATACAGGAATGTAGGGTATCTTCACCTGCTGAGAACCTCAAATGTTCATGCGGAAATGATCCCTGGTGAAGATGAAGGCAGCTATGTAATACCTCAGAAAGCAAAAGTCATCTTCCATGGCAGTCATCCTGGTTGGGTTGAAGGGTTGTGTCTGAATCACTCTCTCTTCTTAATGTATACAAGATCGACCAAACCAGTTCTGTGTGGAGAGCTGTTCCGGGGTGCTTATGATTGATATAACATTCTAACTTGTGAAAGTGTTACAGGAAAACAGGGGCAGCCTCCACCTAATGGGACTTTTGGAAGCAACAGTTAGGGCAAAGTGGTTGCCAAGGCAGTGATGTAATTCAGATCCTGAAGGAAGTGACCTCACCTCACTTCCTTGGTGATGAAACTCTCTGAACTTGGGATCCAGGAAGCCAGGAAACCAGACACAGTCCCTGTCCCAGTCCCAGTGGTCTCATATGTTTGGATTTACCAAGGACAGAGTCAGTCTTTCTTTGAACCTACAGATGTGAGGATGGCCAAATGCCAGGAAACCTTTGAAGAGGGGCTTTTCCTCAGAAAGCAGGTAGTGTCTCACCACTGGCTCTTGACAACTTCACAGAGTTGGCCAAGCAGACCAGAACTGAGACAGGAGAGGTCATTTTGGGGAAACATAGTATGGCCCACCAGTCAGAGGACACTCCGGAGAGTCACAGACCTACTTGGGGGAAGGAGGTGCCTTTGTGGGTGTGGGTGTGATTTTGTGGTTTTGTCTCAAGTTCTCAGAATAGGTGGGAAAGGCAGTTTGTTTGGTTTGGAGTGGACTACTTTTAATAAGTCCTTTGACAAGGCGAGTGTCTGTGTATCCCACTGTGTTCATGATTGTAGACATTAGAAGAGAGAAGGCATCAATGGATGTTTCCTGTCTACTAGAAAGCTTGCCAGCATTCATTGTGCCCAATATATGAGTGGAATCAGGCTTGCCTTATGGATGGGCAACACCTACTAGCTTCATAATTTCCTGTTTTCTCCTTCAATTCTGGCAACACTCCAGAATAATATCATGGTTTTGTGTCCAAGATATGTACCACCTCCAATATCTGTGACATGGCCATGTACTAGATAGTTGAAGGGAATGGCTAGCATCTCAGAAATCTCAGATATCAGTTGACCAGGAAAGTCTCAGTGGAGAAACCCTGCTTTGGTCCTTTTGGTTACCTATTGTTCTGTTGCCCTGAATGTCAGGAAGAACTTTGCCTCAAGCCACCACTTTGTGAAGCCTGAAGAAAACAGTTTTCAAATGCAAATAAATGGGCATCACGTGTGGATCCATGCTTAATTGCTTTGAAAAGGGATATGTCTGAATCAGTCTCTTGGCCCTGTGTGAGGCTGAGGCTTAGATTCTCAGCACCTGATGGATCTAAAGATACATCCCATGCATGCATCGAAAACCAAAATGGCAAAAAGATCAGATATTGTTGATTAACTCTCTTGCCTTCCTCTGGTAGGTTCCTGACATCCATCAAGTGAGAACAGGGATCCTTTGTGTCAAATGAGTTCTTCAAAACCAGCAGAGGCTAGCCCATAGGTGCTTGTTTTTCTCATGACTCCAATTCACTTAAAGAATCTAAACCTCAAAGTCAGTAGGCCTCAAGTTGGAGAAGCTAAGCAGTATTAAAGGAAGGCCTATTTGATCACTCCTGGTTTACAGGAAGGGTGTCCATGCCACCCTGACTTTAGGCAAATGAGGTGCAGGAAGCTTATTTTGGACACTGACGTGGGCTGCTCCCCTCATGGAAACCTCCAGCCACAGGTTATGATGAGTGTATATATGGAAGAAGATTTGGGCCATGTGGGAGTGTTTGGGTTTTAATTGTGGACATTTGAATGGTGGTTTGAAGAGATGACTGGGTCCACGTGGGCTTGCACCCTGGTGTGATTCCCCTTAGAGACTGAGTTGTGGTACTGATCTCAGAGAAGTATTGCCATGAATTGTGTTGGGATTTTAGATGGCCATGCATGAGAGTTGCCCTTGGAAAGACATCTAGGCCCAAGTTGACTTTCCACAGATCACAGGGAATCTCAGCCAGGATATCACATGATTTTATTCTTAAAGACTTGGCAGCCATTTTTGAGAGTCAAAACACACATGGACCTCACATTGTAGACCTCAATGGGCCTGGCTTAATCTGACATTTTGGCCACTCTTTGGGAAGCCTTGCCTGTGAGAATTCTCCAGAGTTTTCATTGAAATGAACTTACTCACCATTTAATGGTTCCTGAATAAATTGAAACCCACAGTGCATCCAACTTCTTCCTTGAAAATTGGCTAGATAAATACCATAAAAATTTTTGAAATTCCCATGACTGGGTGGCACTGGAGAACATTTGGATGTCATGTTGCTGATCATGAGTATGTAAGACAGTGCCTTGATTGACTTGGTTTTATGAAAATGGTGTAGAACAGAGATGCCAGTAAGTTGGATCCTGTTGAGTAGTTGTCCTAGAGCAGTGGTTGGCAGGTGTGTGATAAAACATCTGTGTTGGGCCATGTGGATCTGCCATTGGCTTGCAAATGGATTGTGACTGACATTTTGAAGCCAGTAGACTCTTATATGTAAAAGCATATTGTTATATGGAGAGGTTTCAGGGCAATGTTCAGAATCAGGTTGCTATGGTCAATGGGGCAAGCAATGTGGGATAGAAGACTGGTTGGTGCATTCTCATGCAGAACCCGACCCACCACAATTGACAGAACTCACTTCAGCACTGTGTCCCTGTTGAACTCCTTGTATTTCATGAAGCAAATTCCAAACTCCCAGTGCAGCAGCAAGAAACACCACGAATAGTGGAGGATGACCAAATGGATTTACAGTCCACACGGGGAGACACTTAGACCCCAGTGGCCACAAGTTACATACAAATAGAAAATTCAGCACTGATGCCTCATGTTCATTGGAAAATAAGAAACAATGTCATTCATGTCACATAGATGAAGACCCAGCTTTGATGGTCTCACTCCAAATGAAGCTAATGCTCCTGACAACAGCATATATTTCATTGCCCAACCTTAGAGGCAGTTTCTCCAGATGTCAGGCTGGCAGAACTTCATGTTTGTGGAGTGTTTACCCTGTCCCTTACTTTTGGAAACTCCTCTACCACCTCCAAATTTGTGAACTCCTGAGCATTTTCCATTCCACATATGTATTCACAGATTTTCTAACTCCTCTCCTCTAATTGTGTCTTATGTGGGGCGAAGGTAATGTCAAGGCATTGTTATGAATGAGAGTGGGAAGTATTTTGTGTAGCACATATTTGCATATACATTGGATACATTTTCAAATTTTCCATTCGAAATACTGAATCCCTGAAACTAACACATACCCTAATAGACTTTGACTTCTAATCCTAATATTATGGAGAAAAATAACCCAAACAGAATAGAAATACAAGAGGTTCACAGGAGGCATGGTGTATAGTTGGACTTGCCTTTCGTATGATAAATGGTAGGTGTTATAAATCTAGCGAATTTTAATTGAAATAGTCCTCCATGTGTTTTAAAAGTTAACAAATATGTGAATAACTGTCTCCCTTTCTCTGTAGCCTATTCATCACATGTATTTTTATATGCACATATCGAATTCTACCTGGTATAACTCGTACATTTTGTGAGGTGGCTGGCTTGGCAGATACAAATTGTGAGAAGAGATCACTCCTACTAAATGCTGTTGAAACCGAAAATTCAAGATACTGGTGAGCTTCTTAGTTGAACGACATAAATCCATGTTCATTAAAATGAATATTTTTGGATCTGTGGATGATATATATTTCATGGTGAATTTCGATTGGCATAGATAATGCTACTTTTTAATGTCTCTGTGTGTATGTATATATATACATATATATATATATTTTTTTCACTCTGCAGATTTTTCAAAATATGAAGTATATTTTTCTTATTATACACTCCCTAAATTCATTCATATTCATGTATGTGGATTTATAATCAACTTTTCAAAAGATTTTTCTCAGAAATATTCATCCACCTGAAATACTTATTTGTTTCCTAGTACTGAAAACTAACTTCAGGGGATCATATGATGGCTGCGAAGGGAGTGCATCACCCCCATATACCGCGTCACTTTGCGGGAGAATGACGAGTTAGAATGGCTAAAACCTATCTTGTTAGGAATTTCCAGCAAAATTGTGGTTCTCCAAAACCTAGTGTACATATTTCCATCTCACGAGGATCAGCTACTGGAACTCAAACGCGAGTGATTTGTCCTCACAGGAGGTCATGTGGCTTATTCAGGAAATCGCTCCGTGGCTAGAGTCTGTGGTGCGTGCTGGGAAACGACGAGATAGCAACGCAAGTATACAGCGGTGCAGATACTGTGGGCTCCTGCCAGGTGTGCAATCACTGTGCTCAGTGCTGAATTCTGGGTTTGAGACGGGGAAGCATGCAGTCCAACTCGTTTCTCCGCACCAGTCAGACCACAGAGGAACCCAGCGGCCACCATCTTGGAGAGGTGACGTCACCATCCCTGTTTTCGACTGATCGCAGCTTATTCAGCTATAGAACCGGTAATTTCAGGATGCCATTCACCTTTGTCTTGCAGACAAATTACTCAGGCTCAGGGCTAAAGAACCCGCAGAAACTGCGTCTTGGAGCCTGCTTCTATTAGAACATACACCGAGCCCAGAGCGGCCGAATTCCGCCTCCCGGAACTGATCTGGCCCTGGGCTAAAGAACCCGCGGAAACTGCTTCTTGGTCCGGGTCTTGCTGAATACTGTGGAGGTAAATATCAACCGAGCCTTCATAGGGAGTGCAACAGGATTGAGACGGGGCTTGTGAGTGCCGGTCAGAACTCACCCATTGCTTTAGTCACCCAGCAAAGGGAAAAAAATGCTGCCTTTTGCATGGGATACCAACATGGCAGAGATCTGATGTCATCAGAAAGCAGCAGAGGAGATAACTTCATTGATACCAGCGGTGACAGAAAGAGTTGGTCTCCTGGTAAAGAAAGTGAGTCACAAACACCCGGGTCTCTCTCACTTTGTCATCAAGCCAGAGGGGCAGAGCAGAGCCGCCGCCCACGCCCGGAACAGGCCCAGCGACACACCTGCATGGTAGTCACGTCACCCCAATTGGAATAGAGGCAGAGCAGAGCCGCCGCCCTTGCCCAGAACAGGCCCAGTGACCCGCAGGCGTGGTAGTCAAATCACCTGAATTGGAATAGTTGCAGAGCAGAGCCTTCTCCCGCACCTAGTACAATCCCAGTGGCCCACCGGCATGGTAGTCAGGTCACCCCAATATTAGTAGGGGCAGAGCAGAGCCTTCGCCCGCACCCAGAACAGGCCCAACAACCTGCCGGCATGGTAGTCATGACCCCCCAAATGGAGTAGTGGCAGAGCAGAGCCATCACCCGCACCCGCAAGGTAGGCACACCTGCACCTGACTGGCAGAAGAGGCCCATCGCCCTGCCGGCGCGGCAGACACTTCACCCCATTTGGAATAGGAGCAGAGCAGATCCGTTGCCCGTGCCCGCAAGGTAGGCAGACCTGCGACAAACTGGCGGAACAGGCCCAGCAACACACCTGCATGGTAGTCACGTCACCCCAATTGGAGTAGGGGCAGAGCAGAGCCGCCGCCAGCACCTACAAGGTAGGCAGACCTGTGACTGATCGGCAGAACACCCCAGGGGTCCACGGGCCTGGTAGACACGTGACACCAATTGGAGGAGGGGCAGAGCAGAGCCGCCTCCCGCGCCTGCATGGTAGGCAGACCTGCAACCGATCAGGAAAACAAGCCCAGTGGCCCGTCAGCAAGGTAGTTAGATCACCCTAATTGGAGGAGCAGCACAGCCCCCCTGTGCCCATGCAAGGGAGACTTTGCAACTATACAAGAGCAATATAAATATATAGGAGGAAAATTTCAAAATCACAACAGTTTCACCAAGCAGAAAGAAAAGTGAGCAGTATGATAAGACAAGGAAAAAAGGACCACAAGCAATGCAGGTCAGCACAACTTTAGAAGAGGTAATAGCTGCAGTAGATGGAATGTCAGATAAAGAACTCAGGATATACATGCTTCAGATGATCTGGAGTCTCAAGGAAGACATTAGACAGCAAAATCAGACAATGAAAAATCACTTCGACAATGAATTACATAAACAAATCCAAGAAGCAAAAGATCAGCTATACAGGGAGATAGAGGTTGTAAAAAATAACAAACAGAAATCCTAGAAATGCAGAAAGCAATAAACCAACTTAAAAACTCAATTGAGAATACTACCAGCAGAGTAGAACACTTAGAAGATAGAACATCAGACAATGAAGACAAAGTATTCCAACTTGAAAAGAACATAGACAGCTCAGCAAGACTGTTAAGAAACCATGAACAGAATATCCAAGAAATACGGGATAACATAAAGAGACCAAACTTAAGAGTCATTGGAATACAGAAAGGTATAGAGGTCCAAACCAAAGCAATGAGCAATGTATTCAATGAAATAATATGAGAAAACTTCCCAGACTTGAAGAATCAGACTGACTCCCAAGTCCTAGAAGCCTACAGGACGCCAAATGTGCAAAATCATAAGAGATCCACACCTAGACACATTATAATGAAGATGCCCAACGTACACAATAAGGAGAGAATTTTAAATGCTACAAGAGAAAAAAAAGCAGATTACATTTAGGGGTAAACCAATCAGGATAACAGCTGATCTTTCAACACAGACTCTTAAAGCTAGAAGATCCTGGATTAACATTTTTCAAACACTGAAAGAAAATGGATTCCAACCAAGAATTGTGTATCCAGCGAAATTAAGCTTCAGGATGGAAGATAAAATCATAACCTTCCATGTTAAAAAAAAAGATAAAATAAATTGTAGCTAGAAAACCATCTCTTCAAAACATCATCGGCAAAATATTAAAGGAAGAGGAAATGGAAAATAACAATAAAAACCAACAGTGGGAGGTAGTACAGTAAAAGGGGGAAATAATCAATTTAGAAAACAATCCATGTTTAATAACATAAATAAACAAATAGGGCTGGAAGAACAACCATTATCTCAATAATAACCGTAAATGTTAATGGCTTTAACTCACCAATTAAGAGACACAGGCTAGTAGAATGGATCACAACACAAGACCCAATAATATGCTGCCTACAGGAGACGCATTTGATAGGAAAAGACATACATAGACTGAAGGTGAAAGGTTGGGAAAAATCATATCACTTATATGGACTTCGGAAACAAGCAGGAGTGTCCATACTCATATCAAATAAAATAGATTTCAAGCCAAAGTTAATCAAAAGGGATAAAGAGGGACACTACATACTGCTCAAGAGAACCATACACCAACAAGACATAACCATTATAAATATATATATGCCCCAAACAATGGTGCAGCTATGTCCATCAAACAAACTTTTCTCAAGATCAAGAGTCTAATAGACCACTATACAATAATCATGGGAGACTTCAACACACCTCTCTCACCACTGAACAGGTCTTCCAAACAAAAGTTGAAATAGAAAACTATAGAACTCAATAACACAATTAATAACCTAGACTTAATTGACATATATCGAATATACTCCTCAACATCAAGCAGTTACATTTTTCCTCAGCAACACATGGATCCTTCTCAAAAATAGATCATATATTATGTCACAGGGCAATTCTTAGACAATATAAAGAAGTAGAGATAATACCATGCATCTTATCTGATCATAATCTAATATAAACTAAAAATCAATGATAAACGAAGGAAGGAAAAACCATGCATCACTTGGAGAATGAACAATAGGTTACTGAATGATCAATGGGTTATAGAAGACATCAAGGAGGAAATTGAAAAATTCTTAGAGATAAATGAAAACACAGGCACAACATATCAGAATCTATGGGACACACTGAAATCCGTTCTAAGAGGAAAATTCATTGCTTGGATTTCATTCCTTAAAAAAAGAAAAAAAAAACAAAACAAATAAATGATCTCATACTTCATCTCAGAATCCTAGAAAAAGAAGAGGAAAACAACAGCAAAATAAGTAGAAGGTAAGATTTAATTAAAATCAAAGCTTAAATTAATGAAATCGAAACAAAAGAAACAATTGAAAAAATTGAGAAAACTAAAAGTTGGTTCTTTGAAAAAATAAATAAAATCGACAGACCCTTAGCCATGCTAATGAAGAGAAGAAGAGAGAAAACTCAAATTACTAGCATACGGGATGAAAAGGGCAACATCACATGTTAAGGTCTATAAACAAGTCAGGATGGCACCTGGTATTTTGCCAGAGAAATGTTAGGGTCTGTAAACCAGTCTGGATGGCGCCTGGCCAAATGCCATAGAGAGTGGTTTGTGAAGTAACAAAAGCAAGCCATTAAGTGTGGAGATTCCTTATTGGTTGACTGCTGGATCTATTTTATGCTAATTAGATAAGCTATATAAAATGTATAAATATCGCTCAGATGCTACAATAAACGGCTTCCACTCCTGCTGTATCAATCTACACAAGTTATTTGTCACCCCCTGGCAATCACAGCAGATATTTCTGAAATACAGAAGATAATCAGAAATTAATTTGATTCGTTATACTCCAATATAATAGAAGATAGTGAAAGCATCAAAAAATTTCTTAAGTCATATGATCTGTCCAGATTGAGTCAGGAGGATATAGACAACCTAAACAGACCAGTATCAATTGAGGAAATAGAAGAAACCATCCAAAGATTACCAACTAAGAAAAGACCAGGACAGTATGGGTATACAGCAGAGTTTTACAAACCCTTTAAATATGAACTAATACCAATACTTTTCAAGCTATTTCAGGAAATTGAAAAAGAGGGAGATCTTCCAAATTCATTCTACCAGGCCAATATCACCCTGATTTCTACACCAGACATAAACACTTCAAACAAAGAAAACTACAGACCAATATCCCTAAGGAATCTAAATGCAAAAATCCCTAATTAAATTTTGGCGAATCAGATACAAAAACATATTAAAAAAATTGTGCACCATGATCAAGTAGGATTCATCCATGGAAGGCAAGGCTTGTTCAATATACGAAAATCAATAAATGTTATTCACCACATCAATAGACTTAAAAATAAGAACCATATGATCATCTCGATAGATGCACAAAAAGCATTCGACAAAGTACAGCATCCCTTTATCTTCAAAACTCTAGAAAAACTAGGAATAACAGGATCATACCTCAATATTGTAAAAGCAATCTATGCTAATCCTCAAGCTAGCATCATTCTGAATCTAGAAAAATTGAAGGCATTCCCTCTAAAATCTGGAACAAGAATGGGATGCCCTCTCTCACTACTTCTCTTCAATACAGTTCTCAAAACACTGGCCAGAGCAATTAGACAGACAGAAGAAATTAAAGGCATAAAAATAGGAAAAGAACAACTTAAATTATTACTATTGCAGATGACATGATTCTATACCTAGCAGACCCAAAAGGGTCTACAAAGAAACTAATAGAGCTAATAAATGAATGCAGCAAAGTGGCAGGATATAAAATCAACACGCATAAATCAAAGGCATTCCTCTATATCAGGGACAAATCCTCCATTCACAATATCCTAAAAAAAAAAAAAGATGGGAATCAACCTAACAAAAGAGGGGAAAGTCTCATACAATGAAAACTACACAACCCTAAAGAGAGAAATATAAGAAGATCTTAGAAGATGTAAAAATATACCCTGTTCATGGAAAGGCAGAACTAACATCATCAAAATGGTGATATTACCAAAATTTCTCTATAGGTTTAATGCAATGCCAATCAAATCCCAAAGGCATTTCTTGTAGAAATAAAGAAAGCAATCATGAAATACATATGGAAAAATAAAAGTCCCAGAATAGCAAAAACAATGCTAGGCAGGAAGTGTGAATCAGGCGGTAGAGCGATACCAGACTTCAAACTATACTACAGAGCAATAGTAACAACAATAGCATGGTACTGGTACCAAAACAGGCTTGTGGACCAATGGTACTGAATAGAGGACACAGAAACCAATCCACAAAACTACAACTATCTTATATTTGATAAAGGGGCTAAAAGCATGCAATGGAGGAAGGATAGCATCTTCAACAAATGGTGTTGGGAAAACTGGAAATCCATATGTAACAAATTGAAACTGAATCCCTTTCTCTTGCCATGCACAAAAGTTAACTCAAAATGGATCAAGGAGCTTGATATCAAATCAGAGACACAGTGTCTGATAGAAGAAAAATTTGCTTACGATGTACATACTGTGGGGTCGGGCTCCAAATTCCACAATAGGACACCCATAGCACAAGAGTTAATAACTAGAATCAACAAATGGGACTTACTCAAACTAAAAAGTTTTTTTCTCAGCAAAAGAAACAATAAGAGAGGTAAATAGGGAGCCTACATCCTGGGAAGAAATCTTTACTCCTCACACTTCAGATAGAGCCCTAATATCCAGAGTATACAAAAAACTCAAAAAATTAGACAATAAGATAACAAATAACCCAATCAACAAATGGGCTGAGGACCTCAACAGACACTTATCAGATGAGGACTTACAATCAATCAACAAGTACATGAAAAATGCTCACCATCTCCAGCAGTCAGAGAAATGCAAATCGAAACCACCCTAAGATACCATCTCACTCCAGTAAGATTGGCAGCCATTATGAAGTCAAACAACAAGTTCTGGCAAGGATGTGGGGAAACAGGTACACTTCTACATTGCTGGTGGGACTGCAAATTGGTGCAGCCAATTTGGAAAGCAGTATGAAAATTTCTTGGAAAGCTCGGAATGGAACAACGATTTGACCCACCTATTCCCCTACTCAGTCTATTCACTAAAGACCTAAAAACAGCATGCTACAAGGACACTGCTACATCGATGTTCATAGCAGAACAATTCACAACAGCAAGACTGTGAAACCAACTTAGATAACCTTCATTGAAAGAATGGATAAAATACTGTGGCATTTATACACAATGGAGTATTACTCTGCATTGAAAAATAAAAAAAAATCATAGAATTTGGAGGGAAATGGATGGCATTAGAGCAGATTATGCTAAGTGAAGCTAACCAATCCTTAAAAAACAAATGCCAAATGTCATCTTTGATATACGGAGAGTAACTAAGAACAGAGGAGAGACGAAGAGCATGACAAGATGATTAACATTAAAGCGGGATGAGAGGTGGAAAGGAAAGGGAGAGAGAAAGAAAATTGCATGGAATTGGAAGGAGACCCTCAGGGTTATACAAAATTACATACAAGAGAAAGTGAGGAGAAAGAGAAAAATAATACAAGGGGGACAAATTTATTACAGTAGAGGGGGTAGAGAGAGAAGAGGGGAGGGGCGGGGAGTTGAGGGGGGATAGTAGAGGATAGGAAAGGCAGCAGAATTCAATAGGCACTAGTATGGCAATATGTGAATCAATAGATGTGTAACTGATGTGATTCTGTAATCTGTACATGGGGTAAAAATGGGAGTTTATAACGCACTTGAATCAAAGTGTGAAATATGTTATAACAACTATGTAATGTTTTGAACAAGCATAAATAAAAATGAAATAAAACTAACTACGGTGAATAATGCATGCAATCCTAATATTTCTACAGTAACTGACCCAGTTTAACATCAATGCAAGTAGATTCCTATGGGACATGATGTGTACTTTGACCTTCATTTTTATTCAACACTGGTACATTACTATTTCATCAGTTTATGCACATCACAGGATATATATTTCATCCACAATTTAGGAAAGTTATAGGCATTTGTTTCACTTTCAATCAATTCCAGCTTCAGAACACATGGATTCCTCCATATTTCTTGACTGGTCTTTTCATGAGACTTCTTTCCAAACACATTATTTTCAATTTCCATAAACACTTTTGAAACAAAACTCACACACACTTCATGATAAACAATAACCCTAAGATTACCATTATATATGTAACTGGTTGGAGTGAATGATTGTATGTCAATATATGATTTCCTATATATTTTAAGATATCAATTCAATCCATTATTTAAAGAGAAAAAAGTTATATTATTTATTCACACTATGGTCTATTCATGCATTATCTCTATATTCATTGACACAGGGTACACCACTTGGTACCCACAATACTAATTTATGTGTCCTCAAATATTGCTCCCAGAAATGGTGGAAGAAATACACATATCATATGATCTACATATATATTTGATCACAATAATTTTCTGGGCACAAAATGCAAAGGTCACACTTATGATTGTACCAAATCCTAAATGGAAAGTGAACATGGCTTACTAAAAACATCCATGTCCAGGTTGCCTAATGCTTTCAAATGTCATTCCTATTGGTGACTACATATTTGTTTCTTCCTAAGATTATGTATTCAATCTCAACCCTGTTGAAAATGTCTAATCCTATCACTCACTATATAATTGCCTCATTTCGTAATGTCTCTATTGATATTTTCCTTCCTACATATTTTCCCCAGTTAATCATTGTGACTGACTCTTCACATGTGCTGACATTTATATTCACTCTATAACCGAAACCCTAATGCTACAGAACTTTTTGTCCAATTTTTATACTCACTCTTTTTTTATAAACCTACCGACTATCTTCCTAATCCCACCGACTATCTCAATTTGAGTGGATGTTCTCTTCTAAAATCAAACATCCAAGGTATAAGGTCCTATGCCATTGATTATCAATTTATCTGAGACATCTGTGTAGAACGTAATTAAAAGCTAAGTATCCCAATCAAGGGCCTAATGCCCTTCTGGGCTTCAAATCTTACCAACATTTCTGTTTTCATACTTATATTTCACCTCTATAATCTTATAAATATCGCAGGTTCCCAATACTATTAATCATCCTGCAGAAGGATTCGTAATCCAAATCAAACATGTTAATAACCCTAACCATACACTCTTCCCTCAACCTAACTTTACAGAAGAGCAGGGACAGAGTTCGTCTTACAATACAGGAATGTAGGGGATCTGCCTCCTGCTGAGAACCTCAAAGGTCCATGCAGGTTTGATCCCTGGAGAAGATGTAGGCAGCTATGAAGGACCTGAGAGAGCAAAAGTTATCTTCCATCTCAAACAACCTTTCCAGGATGAAGGGTTTTGTCTGAATAAGCCTCTCTCTTCTTAATGTAGAGAAGATGGACCATACCAGGCATGTGTGGAGAGCTGTTCCTGGGTGCCTATGGTTGATATACCATTCTAACTTTTGAAAGTGTCACAGGAAGTAAGGGCTGCCTCCATCTCATAGGACTATTGGAAGCAACTGTTAGGACAAAGTGGTTGCCAAGGCAGTGACCTCATTAAATTCCTGAAGAGATTAATCTCACCTCACTTCCTTGGTGATGAATCTCTCTGAACTTGGGATCCGGGAAGCCAGGCACGCAGAGCCAGTCCCATTCCCAGTCCCAGTGGTCTCACTTGTTTGGATTTAACAAGGACAGAGTCAGTCTTTCTTAGTACCTACTGATGTGAGGATGGACAAATGTCAGGAAAGCTCTGAAGAGAGGCCTTTCCTGAGAAAGCAGGAAGTGGCTCACAGGTGGCTAGTGACAACTTCACAGATTGGGCCAATGAGACCATATCTGACACAGGACAGGCGATTTCATCAGAACATAGTATGGCCCACCAGTCAGAGGACACTCCTGATAGTCACAGACCTACTTGGGGGAAGGAGCTGCCTTTATGTGTGTGGGTGTAGGTTTGAGGTTTTGTCTCATGTTCTGAGAATAGGTAGGAAAGGCAGTTTATTTGTTTTGGAGTGAACTGTTTCTGGTAAGTGGTTTGACAAGGCCAGTGTCTCTATGTCTGTGTATCCCACTGTGTCCGTGGTTTTAGACATTAGAAAAGAGAATGAATCATTGTATGTGTCCTGACTAGTAGAAAGCTTCCCAAGATTCATCTTGCCCAATTTATGAATGGACTGTGGCTTGACTTATGGGTGGGCAACTCCTACAATCTTGCTAAGTTCCTGTTTTCTTCCTGAATCCTGGACAATTTCCAGAATAGGCTCATTTTTTTGTGTCCAAAATATGTACCACCTCCAAGCTCTGAGACTTGGCCATGTACTGGATAGCTGAAGGGAATGGGAGCATCTCAGAAAACTCAGATATGAGTGTGACCAGAAAATTCTAATGGAGAAACCCTGCTTTGGGCCTTTTGCTTACCAATTGTTCTGTTGCCCTGAATGTCTGGAACATCTTTGCCTCAGGCCACACCTTTGTAGAGCCAAAAGAAATAGTTTTCAAACAGAAATGAAAGGGCATCACCTCTGGCTCTTTGCTTAATTGCTTTGGAAAGGGATGTGTCTGAATCAGCTTTTTGGCCCTGTGTGAGGCTGCTGCTTAGATTTTTAGCACCTGATGGATCTAAAGAAAGATCCCATGTGTGCATCCAAAACCAAAATGGACAAAAGAGCATTCATTTTGGATGAAGTCTCTCACATTCCTCTGTAAGGTTCCTGACATTCATCAAGTGAGAATAGTGATCATTTGGTTCAAATGTGTTCCTCAAAACCCTGCAGAGGATAGCCCATAAGTGCTTGATTTTTCTCATGACTCCAAATCACATAAAGACTCTAAGCCCCACAGTCAGTAGGCTTCAAATTGGAGAAGCAGTGCCATCTTAATGGCCGGCCAATTTGATCACTCCTGGTTCACTGGATGGATGTCCAGGCCACCCTGATTTTAGGCAAATGAGGGGCAAGGGTGGTTATTTTGGACACTGTCTTGGGCCGCACCCCTCATGGAAACCTCCAGCCAGAGGTTATGATGAGTGTGTATTTAGAAAAGATGAGTGACATGTGGGAGTGTTTTGGATTTAATTGTAGATATTTGTGTGGCAGTTGGAAGACATAACTGGGTCTACCTGGGCTTGACCTTTGGTGTGATTCCCCTTAGAGACTGAGTTCAGAATCTGACCTCAGAAAAGTATTGCCATGTATTGTGTTAGGATTAAAGAGGCCATGTATGAGAGTCACCCTTGGAAACTGAGATCTAGCGCCAGAGTGGCTTTGCACAGAGAACTGGGAATCTCAGCCAAGGTATCACACGATTTCATTCGAAAGACTTGGCAGCCATATTTGAGAGTCAAAACACACATGGACCTCACATTGTAGACCTCAATGGGCCTGGCTAAATGTGACCTTTTGTCCACTCTTTGAGAAGCCTTGCCTGTGAGGGTTCTCCAGAGGTTTCATTGAAATAATCTTCCTCTCCATTTAATGGTTCCTGAATAAATTGAAACCCACAGTGCCTACAACTTCATCCTTGAAAAATTTCTAGATAAATACCGTGAATTTTTTGAAATTCCCACGACTAGGTTGCACTACAGAACCTTTGGATGTCCTGCTGCTGATCATGGATGTACCTGACAGTGCCTTGCTTGACTGGGTTTTATGAAAATGATGTAGAACAGAGGTCCCAGTAAGTTGCAGCCTCCTGAGAAGTGGGCCTAGAGTTGTGGTGGGCAGGAGTGTGATAAAACTTCTGTGTTGGAGCAATTTGGATCTTCCATTGGCTTACAAATGGTTTGTGGCTTACATGGTGTAGCCAGCAGACCCTTATAAGTAAAGGCATCTTGTTATATCGAGAGGATTCAGGGCAATGTTCAGAATCAGGTTGCTATGGACAAGGATGCAATGGGGCAAGCTTTGAGGGATAGAAGATTGGTTGGTGCATTTTTCTGCTGTCCCTGACCCACCACACGTGACAGAACTCCCTCCAGCACTGTGTCCCAGTTGAACTCCTTCTATTTTATGAAGCAAATACCAAACTACCAGTGCAGCAGCAAAAACCCCACAAAAAGTGTAGGAGGGCCAAATGGCTTCACAGTTCAACGGGGAGACACTTAGACCCCAGAGGCCACAGTTTACTTAAAAAGAAAAATATCAGCACTGCTGCCAAATGTTCATTGAAAAATCAGAAACAATGTCTTCCAGGTCTCATAGATGCAGACCCAGCTTTGATGGTCTCACTACAAAGAAAGCCAAATCCCCTGAAAACAACATATATTTCAAGTGCACTATCTCAGAGGCAGTTTCTCAAAAAGCTTTTAGGCCAGCAGAGCTCCATATTTGTGGAGTGTTTACCCTATCCCTTGCTTTTGGAAACTCCTCTACAACCTCCAAGGTTGTGAACTCCTGAGCATTTTCCATTCCAGATATGTGTTCACTGATTTTCTACTCTTCTCCTCTAATTGTGTCTTACTTGGGGTGAAGGTAATGTCAAGGCATTGTTCTGGATGAGAGTGGGAGGATATTTGTGCAGCATATATATGCATACAAATTGGATTCATTTTCCAATTTTCATTTTGAAATATTGAATCCCTGACACTAACCAATACCTACTAGACTCAGACAACTCATCCTAATATGATAGAGAAAAATAAGCCAAACCTATAGAAATACAAGCAGTTCATTGGAGGCATGTTGTAAAGTTGGACTTGCGTTTTGCATTATATAAGGTAAAAGTTATAAATCTAGTCAATTTTTAATCGAAGAAGTTCTCCATGAGTTTTTAAACTTAAAAAATACGAGAATTCTTGTTTCCCTTTCTCTTTAGCCTATTCACACTTGTATATTTATATGCACATATAGAATCCTACCAGGTATCACACGTACATTTTTGAGGTGGCTGACTTGGCATATACAAACTGTGAGAAGAGTTCACTCCTCCTAAACGCTGTTGGAACTGAAAATTCAACCTATAGGGGAGCTTCCTAGTAGAAGAACATTATGCATAAATTCATGTTCAGTAAAATAAATATTTTTGCATCTGTGGATGATATATATTTACTGATGAATTTCGATTGGCATATATATTGCTACTATTAAATGTATGTGAGTGTTTTTTTTGTGTGTGTGTGTGTGTATAATATATCTGTACACTCTGCAGATGTTTCAAAATATAAAATATATGTGTCTAATGTAAACCCTCTAAATTCATTCATGTTCATGTATGTGGATTTTTAATCAACTTTTCACAAGATTATAATCAGAAATATTCATCCACCTGAAATACATAATTGTTTCCTAGTACTGAAAACTAACTTTAGTGAATGGGGCATACAAATCCTCATTATTCTACAGAAACTGACCCAGTCTAACATCAATGCAAGTAGACTCCTATGGGACATGATATGTAATTTGACGTTCATATGTATTCAACAATGGTACATTATTATTTCTTCAGTTTTTGCACATTTTAAGTTATACACTTCATCCACAAGTTCACAAATTTATAGGCATTTGTTTCAACTTTAATCACTTCTTGCTTCAGAACACAAGTATTGTCAGGGTTTCTTGACAGGTCTTTTCATGAGACTTCTTTCCAAACACATTATTTTAGGTTTCCATAATCACTTTTGAAGCAAAACTCACACACTCTTCATGATAAACCAAAACACTAATATTTCCATGAGATATATAACTGGTTGGAATGAATGATTGTATATCAATATATGATTTCCTGTAATTTTTCAGATATCAATTCAATTCATTATTTAAAGTTCAAAAAAGTTATATTATTTAGTCACAGTATGTTCTATTCATGCTTTATCTCTATGTTCATAGACACAGGGTACACCTCTTTGTACCCCCAATTCTAATTTTAAATATTCAATATATTGCTCCCAGAAATGGTGAAAGAAATACTCATGTCACCTCATTATCACAGTAATATTCTGGACAAAAAATGGAAAGGTCACTCTTATGATTGTACCAAAGCCTAAATGGAAAGTGAACATAGATTACTAAAAACATCCATGTCCAGGTTGCCTAATGCTATCAATTGTCAATACTGTTGGTGACTACATATTTGTTTCTATCTAATTTATATATTCAAACTCAACCCTGTTGAAAATGACCAGTTCTATCACTCACTTTATACTTTGCCTGATTTTGTAATGATTCTATTGATATCTGCTTTTCTACATATTTTCCCCAGTTCATCATAGTGACTGACTCTTCATATGTACTGACATCTACATTCACTCCATAACCGAAACCCTACTGGTAAAGAACTTTTGGTCCAAATCCTATACTCACTCTTCTTCCTAAAGCTATCGACTATCTTCCTAATCCTAACGATTATCACTTTTTGCCTGGATGTTCTCTTCTAAATTCAATCATCATAGGTACAAGGTCCTACTCCCTTGTATATCGAATTATCTGAGACATCTTTGCAGAACATAATTCAAAGCTAAGTATCCCAATCAAGGGGAAAACCCTTCTGGGCTTCAAATCATACCTAGATTTTTGTTTTCATACTTTTATTTCACATCTATATTCTTGTAAATATCACAGGTTCCCAATACCATTATTCATCACACAGAATGATTCATAACCCAAATCAAACCTGTTATTAACCCTAAGCGCACACTGTTCCCTCAATCTCATTTTACAGAAAAGCAGGGACAGAGTGGTTCTTACAATACAGGAAATTATGGGATCTTCCACCTGCTGAGAACCTCAAAGGTCCATGCAGAAATGATACCTGGAGAAGTTGTAGGCAGGTATGAAAGACCTGAGTGAGCAAAAGTCATCTTCCATGGCAAATAACCTGGGCAGGATGAAGGGATGTGTCTGAATCAGCCTCTCTCTATTTATTGTAGAGAAGATGGACCAAACCAGGCCTGTGTGGAGAGCTGTTCCTGGGTGCCTATGGTTGATATACCATTCTACCTTGTGAAAGTGTCACAGGAAGTAGGGGAAGCCTCCATCTCATGGGACCCTTGGAAGCAACAGTTAGGACAAAGTGGTTGCCAAGGCAGTGACCTCATTCAGTTCCAAAGAATGTGACATACCTCATTTCCTTGGTGATGGAACTCTCTGAACTTGGTATCCAAGAAGCCAGGCACCCAGAGGCAGTCCCAGTCCCAGTCCCAGTGGTCTCACTTGTTTGGATTTACCAAGGACAGAGTCAGTTTTCTTGGTACCTACTGATGTGAGGATGGCCTAATGCCAGGAGAACTCTAAAGAGAGACCTTTCCTGAGAAAGCAGGCAGTGGCTAACCACTTTTTCCTGACAACTACACAGAGTTGAACAAGGAAACAAGATCTGAGAGAAGACAGGCCATTTAGGGGGAACATAGTATGGCCCGCAGTCAGAGGAAACTCCGCATAGTCACAGACCTACTTGGGGTAAGGAGGTGCCTTTGTGGGAGTGGGTGTGGGTTTGTTGTTTTGTCTCATGTTCTGAGAATAGGTAGGAAAGGCGGTTTGTTTGGTTTGTAGTGGACAGTTTCTAGTAAGTTGTTTGACAAGGCGAGTGTTTCTGTTTCGGTGTATCCCCCTGTGTCCGTTGTTGTAGACATTAAAAAGAGAATGCATTAATGGATGTGTCCTGTATAGTATAAGTCTTCCCATAATTCATCCTCCCCAATATATGAATGGACTGCAGCTTGTCTTATCGATGAGCAACACCTACTATCTTTCTAAGTTGCTGTTTTCTTCCTGAATTCTGGCCACTCTCCAGAATAGGCTCATGGTTTTGTGTCCAAAATATGTACCACCTCCAAGCTCTGTGACATGTCCATGTAATGGATAGCTGAAGAGAATGGCGAGCATTTCAGAAAACTCAGATATCAGTGTGACCAGGAAAGTCTCAGTGCAGAAACCCTGCTTTGGGCAATTTGCTTACTAATTGTTGTGTTGCACTGAATGTCAGGAAGGTCTTTGCCTCAGGCCACACCTTTGTGAAACCTGAAGAAAACCGTTTTCAAATACAAATGAATGGGCATCACCTGTGTCTTCTGGCTTCATTGCTTTGAGAATGGATGTGTCTGAATCAGCCCCTTGGCCATGTGTGTGGCTGTGACTTAGATTCTCAACACCTGATGAATCTAAAGAATGATCCCATGCGTGCATCCAAAACCATAAGGGCAAAAAATCATTCATTGTGGATGAAGTCTCTTGCCTTCCTCTGTTAGGTTCCTGAAATCCATCTAGTGAGAATAGGGATTCTTTGGGTCAAATGAGTTCTTCAAATCTCTGCAGAGGTGTTTGGGTTTTCGAATAACTTTAAATCACATAAAGAATCTATTCCTGAAATCAGTAGGCCTCAAATTGGAGAAACACAGAAGAATTAACGGCAGGCTTATTTGATCATTGCTGGTTCACAGAAACGGTGTCCAGGCCACCCTGACTTTAGGCAAATGAGGGGAAAACGAGCTGATTTTGGACACTGTCTTGGGCTGCGCCCCTCATGGAAACCTCCACCCAGAGGTTAAGATGATTGACTATATGGAATAAGATGAGGGCCATGTGGGAGTGTTTCGGTTTTAATTTTGGTCATTTGTGTGGCATTGGAAAAAATGACTGGATCCACGTGGGCTTGAACTCTGGTGTGATTCCCCTTAGAGACTGGGTTTTAGAACTGAACTCAGAGAAGCATTGCCATGAATTTTGTTTGGATTTCAAGAGGCCACGCATGAAAGTCGCTCTTGGAAACTGAGACCTAGGCCCCGGGTGGATTTCCACAGAGGCCTGGGAATCTCAGCAAGGATATCACATGATTTTATTCTTAAAGACATGGCAGCCATAGTTGAGAGTCAAAACACACATGGACCTCACATTGTAGACCTCAATGGGCCTGGCCTAATGTGACCTTTTGACCACTCTTTGGAAAGCCTTGCCTGTGAGTGTTCTCCAGAGATTTCATTGAAATGAGCTTCCTCACCATTTAATGTTTGCTGAATGAATTGAAACCCACAGTGCCTCCAACTTCATGCTTGAAAAATGGCTAGGTAAATACCATGAAATTTTTGAAATTTCTATGACCAGGTGGCACTGGAGAAACATTGGATGTCCTGTTGCTGATCATGAGTATAACAGACAGTGCCTTGATTTACGGAGTTTCATGAAAATGGTGTAGAATAGGATGGCAGTAAGTTGGAGCCTGCTGAGTAGTGGGTCTAGAGCAGTGGTGGGGAGGTGTTTGATAAAACATCCGTGGTAGGGCCATGTGGATCTACCATTGGATTCCAAATGGCTTGTAACTGACGTGGTACAGCCAGCAGACCCTTATACGTAAAGGCATCTTGTTATATGCAGAGTTTTCAGAGGAAAATTAAGAATCAGGTTGATATGGACAAGAGGGCAATGGGGCAAGCTGTGAGAGATCGAAGCTTATTTGGTGCATTCTCTAGCAGACCCTGACCCACCACACGTGACAGAACTCCCTCCAGCACTCTGTCCCAGATTAGCTCCTAGTATTTCGTGAAGCAAATACCAAACTCACAGTGCAGCAGCAAAAAAAACCACAAAAAGTGGAGGAGGACCAAGTGGCTTTACAGTCCACACGGGGAGAAACTTAGTCCCCAGTGGCCTCACTTTACCTACAAAGAGAGGATTCAGCACTGCTTCATCTTGTTCATTGGAAAATAAGAAACCATGTCCTCCAGGTTACATAGATGCAGACCCAGCTTTGATGGTCTCACTACAAAGGAAGACAAATCTCCTGAAAACAACATATATTTCAAGGGAGGAAGCTCAGAGGCAGTTTCTCAAAAAGTTTTTAGGCCAGCAGAGCTCCATATTTGTGGAGTGTTTACCCTGTCCCTTAGTTTTGCAAACTCCTCTACCACCTCCAAGGTTGTGAACTCCTGAGCATTTTACATTCCAGATATGTATTCACTGATTTTGTAACTCTTCTCCTCTAATTGTGTCTTACTTGGGGTGAAGATAATGTCAAGGCATTCTTATGGATGAGAGCGGGAGGATATTTGTGCAGCATATATTTACATACACATTGGATTCATTTTCCAATTTTCCATTCGAAATGCTGAATTCCTGACACTAAGCCATACCTAGTAGACTCAGACTATTCATCCTAATATAATGGGGAAATTTAACCCAACACAATAGAAATACAAGCACTTCAGAGGAGACATGTTGTATAGTTGGACTTGACATTTGCATTATATAAGGTAGGAGTTATAAATGTATTCAAATTTTAATGGAAATATTCTCCATGTGTTTTTAAACTTAACAAATATGTGAATTCTTGTTTCCCTTTTCTGTAGCCTATTCACACATGTATATGTATATATATGCATATATAGAATCCTAGCAGGTATCACAGTTACATTTTGTGAGGTGGCTGTCTTAGCAGATACAAATTGTGAGAAGAGTGCACTCCTCCTAAATGCTGTTGGAAATAAAAATTCAACCTATAGGAGACCGTCCTAGTCGAACAACGTTATACATAAAGTCATATTCAGTAAAATCAATATTTTTGCATTTCTGGATGACATATATTTACTGATGAATTTCGATTGGCATTTATATTGGTACTTTTTAATGTCTGTGAGTGTTGTGTGTGTGTGTGTGTGTGTGTGTGTGTGTGTGTATAGATATAGATATAGATATAGATATACTCTCCAAATTTTTCAAAATATGAAATATATGTGTGTAATATACACTCTCTAAATTCATTCATGTTCATGTATGTGGATTTATAATCAACTTTTCACAAGATTATAATCAGAAATATTCATGCACCTGAAATACATATTTGTCTCCTAGTACTGAAAACTAACTTCAGTGAATGGTGAATACATATCCTAATTATTCTACAGTAACTGACCCAGTCTAACATCAATGCAAGAAGACTCCTATGGGACATGATATGTAATTTGTCATTCATTTGTATTCGACACTGGTACATTATTGTTTCTTCAGTTTTTGCACATCATAGGATATACATTTCACCCACAAGTTCACAAATTAATAGGCATTTGTTTCAAATTTAATCACTTCTTGCTTCAGAACACATGTATTGTCAGGGTTTCTTGACTGGTCTTTTCATGAGACTTCTTACCAAACACATTATTTTGAATTTCCATAATCATTTTGAAGCAAAACTCACAAACTCTTCATGATAAAAGAAAACACTAATATTTCCGTTAGATAAATAACTGGTTGGAATTAATGATTGTATATCAATATACGATTTCCTTTAATTTTTCAGACATCAGTTCAATTCATTATTTAAAGTTCAAAAAAGTTATATTATTTATTCACAGTGTGGTCTATTCATGCTTTTTCTCTATGTTCATACAAACAGGGTACACCTCTTTGTACAACCAATTCTAATTTTACATCTTCAATATATTGCTCCCAGAAATGGTGAAAGAAATCCTCATGTCACCTCATTATCACAGTAATATTCTGGACAAAAAATGGAAAGGTCACACTTATGATTGTACCAAAGCCTAAATAGAAAGTGAACATGGATTTCTAAAAACATCCATGTCCAGGTTGCCTAATGCTGTCAATTGTCAATTCTATTGGTGACTACATATTTGTTTTTTCCTAATTTATATTTTCAAACTCAACCCTGTTGAAAATGTCTAATTCTATCACTCACTTTATACTTTGCCTCATTTCGTAATGTTTCTATTGATATCGGCTTTTCTACATATTTTCCCCAGTTCAACATACAGACTGACTCTTCATATGTGTTGACATTTACATTCACTCTATAACCGAAAGTCTATTGCTAAAGAACTTTTGGTCCAAATCCTATACTCACTCTTCTTCCTAAACCTACCGACAATCTTCCTAATCATACTGAATATCCCTTTTTGACTGGATGTTCTCTTCTAAATTCAATCATCCAATTTACAAGGTCCTATGCCATTGTATATCGAATTATCTGAGACAACTTTGCAGAACATAATTCAAAGCTAAGTATCCCAATCAAGGGCAAAACTATTCTGGGCTTCAAATCATACCTTGATTTCTGTTTTCATACTTATATTTCACCTCTATATTCTTGTAAATATTGAATGTTTCCAATACCATTATTCATCGCACAGAATCATTCCTAACCCAAATGAAACCTGTTTTTAACCCCAAGTATACACTGTTCCCTCAATCAATTTACAGAAGTGCAGGGACAGAGTGGTTCTTACAATACAGGAAAGTTGGGGGCCTTCCACCTGATGAGAACCTCAAATGTCCATGCACAAATGATACCTGGAGAAGTTGTAGGCAGGTATGAAGCACCAGAGAGAGCAAAAGTCCTCTTCCATGGAAAAGAACCTGGTCAAGATGAAGGGATGTGTCTGAATCTGCCTCTCTCTTCTTATTTTAGAGATGATGGACCAAACCAGGCATGAGTGGACAGCTGTTCCCGGGTGCCAATGGTTGATATACATTCTACCTTATGAAAGTGTCACAGGAAGTAGGGGCAACCTCCATCTTATGTTACCCTTGGAAGCAACTGTTTGGACAAAGTGGGTGCCAAGGCAGGGACCTCATTCAGTTCCAAAGAATGTGACATACCTCATTTCCTTGGTGATGGAACTCTCTGAACTTGGTATCCAAGAAGCCAGGCACCCAGAGGCAGTCCAAGTCCCAGTCCCAGTGGGCTCACTTGTTTGGATTTACCAAGGACAGTCAATTTTCTTGGTACCAAATGATGTGAGGATGGCCAAATGCCAGGAGAGCTGTGAAGATGGATCTTTCCTGAGAAAACAGGTAGTGTCTAACCACTTTTTCCTGACATCTTCACAGAGTTGGTCAATGAAACAAGATCTGAGAGAAGACAGTCCATTTTGGGGGAACATAGTATGGCCCACCAGTCAGATTACACTCGGGATAGTCACAGACCTACTTGGGGGAAGGTGGTGCCTTTGGGGGAGTGTGTGTGGGTTTGTTGTTTTTGTCTCATGTTCTGAGAATAGATAGGAAAGGCGGTTTGTTTGGTTTGGAATGGACAGTTTCTAGTAAGTCATTTGACACGGCGAGTTTTTCTGTTTCTGTGTATCCCCCTGTGTTCGTTGTTGTAGACATTAGAAAAGAGAATGCATTAATGGGTGTGTCCTGTCTAGTACAAAATCTTCCCATAATTCATCCTGCCCAATATATTAAAGGACTGCAGCTTGTCTTATCAATGTGCAACACCTGCTATCTTTCTAAGTTGTTGTTTTCTTTCTGAATTCTGGACACTTTCCAGAATAGGCTCATGGATTTGTGTCCAAAATATGTACCACCTCCAAGCTCTGTGAAATGGCCATGTACTGGATAGCTGAAGAGAATGGCGAGAATCTCAGAAAACTCAGATATCAGTGTGACCAGGAAAGTCTCAGTGCAGAAACCCTGCTTTGGGCCTTTTGCTTACTTATTGTTGTGTTGCACTCAATGTCAGGAAGGTCTTTGCCTCAGGCCACTCCTTTGTGAAGCCTGAAGAAAACAGTTTTCAAATGGAAATGAATGGGCTTCACCTGTGGCTCTTTGCTTAATTGCTTTGGAAAGGGATGTGTCTTTATCAGCCTCTTGGACCTGTGTGTGGCTGTGACTTAGATTCACAGAACCTGATGGATCTTAAGAATGATCCCATGTGAGCTTCCAAAACCAAAATGGCAAAAATATCATTCATTGTGGATGAAGTCTCTTTCCTTCTTTGTTAGGTTCCTGCACTCCATCAAATGAGAATAGGGATTCTTTGGGTCAAATGAGTTCTTCAAAGCCCTGCAGAGGTTCTTGTGTTTTCGCATGACGCTAAATCACCTAAAGAATCGATACCTAAAATCAGTAGGCATCAAATTGGAGAAACACAGAAGTATTAACGGCAGGCTTATTTGTTCACTCCTGGTTCACAGAAACGGTTTCCAGGCTACCCTGACTTTAGGAAAATGAGGGGCAAACGAGCTGATTTTGGACACTGTCTTTGGCTGCGCCCCTCATGGAAACCTCCACCCAGAGGTTAAGATGATTGACTATATGGAATAAGATGAGGGCCATGTGGGAGTGTTTTGATTTTAATTTTGGTCATTTGTGTGGCATTGGAAAAAATGACTGGGTCCACGTGGGCTTGAACTCTGGTGTGATTCCCCTTAGATACTGGGATTTGGAACTGAACTCAGAGAAGCATTGGCATGAATTTTGTTGGGATTTTAAGAGGCCACGCATGAAAATCACTCTTGGAAACTGAGACTTAGGTCCCGGTGGATTTCCACAGAGGCCTGGGAATCTCAGCAAGGATATCACATGATTTTATTCTTAAAGAAATGGCAGCCATAGTTTAGAGTCAAAACACACATGGACCTCACATTGTAGACCTCAATGGGCCTGGCCTAATGTGACCTTTTGTTCACTCTTTGGGAAGCCTTGCCTGTGAGGGATCTCCAGAGATTTCATTGAAATGAGCTTCCTCACCATTTAATGTTTGCTGAATGAATTGAAACCCCCAGTGCCTCCAACTTCATGCTTGAAAAATGGCTACATAAATACCATGAAATTTTTGAATTTCCAATGACCAGGTGGCACTGGAGAAACATTGGATGTCCTGTTGCTGATCATGAGTATAACAGACAGTACCTTGATTTACTGAGTTTCATAAAAATGGTGTAGAACAGAGATGCCAGTAAGTTAGAGTCTGCTGAGTAGTGGGTCTAGAGCAGTGGTGGAGAGGTGTTTGATAAAACATCCGTGGTAGTGCCATGTGGATCTACCATTGGATTCCAAATGGCTTGTAACTGATATGGTGCAGCCAGCAGACCCTTATATGTAAAGGCATCTTGTTATTGGGAGTTTT
Source organism: Callospermophilus lateralis (assembly GCF_048772815.1). Lineage (NCBI taxonomy): Eukaryota > Metazoa > Chordata > Mammalia > Rodentia > Sciuridae > Callospermophilus > Callospermophilus lateralis. The sequence continues at coordinate 7,664,571 of NW_027515276.1, read as the reverse complement.
CAGAGGAAAATTAAGAATCAGGTTGATATGGACATGGGGTCAATGGGGCAAGCTGTGAGAGATAGAAGCCTAGTTGGTGCATTCTCTTGCAGACCCTGACCCACCACACGTGACAGAACTCCCTCCAGCACTGTGTCCCAGTTTAGTTCCTAGTATTTCGGGAAACAAATACCAAACTCACAGTGCAGCAGCAAAAACACCACAAAAAGTGGAGGAGGACCAAATGGCTTCACAGTCCACACGGGGAGACACTTAGTACCCAGTGGTCTCACTTTACCTACAAAGAGAGGATTCAGCACTGCTTCATCTTGTTCATTGGAAAATAAGAAACCATGTCCTCCAGGTCACATAGATGCAGACCCAGCTTTGATGGTCTCACTACAAAGGAAGACAAATCTCCTGAAAACAACATATATTTCAAGTACAGAAGCTCAGAGGCAGTTTCTCAAAAAGTTTTTAGGCCAGCAGAGCTCCATGTTTGTGGAGTGTTTACCCTGTCCCTTAGTTTTGCAAACTCCTCTACCACCTCCAAGGTTGTGAACTCCTGAGCATTTTACATTCCAGATATGTATTCACTGATTTTGTAACTCTTCTCCTCTAATTGTGTCTTACTTGGGGTGAAGGTAATGTCAAGGCATTCTTCTGGATGAGAGCGGGAGGATATTTGTGCAGCATATATTTACATACACATTGGATTCATTTTCCAATTTTCCATTCGAAGTACTGAATCCCTGACACTAACCCATACCGAGTAGACTCAGACTATTCATCCTAATATAATGGGGAAAATTAACCCAACACAATAGAAATACAAGCACTTCAGAGGAGACATGTTGTATAGTTGGACTTGACATTTGCATTATATAAGGAAGGAGTAATAAATCTAGTCAAATTTTAATGGAAATATTCTCCATGTGTTTTTAAACTTAACAAATATGTGAATTCTTGTTTCCCTTTTCTGTAGCCTATTCACACATGTATATTTATATGCATATATAGAATCCTACCAGGTATCACACGTACATTTTTGTGAGGTGGCTGTCTTGGCAGATACAAATTGTGAGAAGAGTTCACTCCTCCTAAATGCTGTTGGAAATGAAAATTCAACCTATAGGAGAGCGTCCTAGTAAAACAACATTATACATAAACTCATGTTCAGCAAAATAAATATTTTTGCATCTGTGGATCATATATATTTACTGATCAATTTCGATTGGCATTTATATTGGTATTTTTTAATATCTGTGAATGTTGTGTGTGTGTGTGTGTGTGTGTGTGTGGACATAGATATAGATATAGATATAGATATAGATATAGATATAGATATACTCCCCAAATATTTCAAAATATGAAATATATATGTCTAATATACACTCTCTAAATTCATTCATGTTCATGTATGTGGATTTATAAACAACTTTTCACAAGATTATAATTAGAAATATTCATCCACCTGAAATATATATTTGTTTCCTAGTACTGAAAACTAACTTCAGTGAATGGTGCATACATATCCTAATTATTCTACAGTAACTGACCCAGTATAACATCAATGCAAGTAGACTCCTTTGGGACATGATATGTAATTTGTCATTCATTTGTATTCGACACTGGTACATTATTGTTTCTTCAGTTTTTGCAAATCATAGGATATACATTTCATCCACAAGTTCACAAATTAATAGGCATTTGTTTCAACTTTAATCACTTCTTGCTTCAGAACACATGTATTGTCAGGGTTTCTTGACTGGTCTTTTCATGAGACTTGTTTCCAAACACATTATTTTGAATTTCCATAGTCATTTTGAAGCAAAACTCACACACTCTTCATGATAAACCAAAACACTAATATTTTGTTTAGATATATAACTGGTTGGAATGAATGATTGTATATCAATATACGATTTCCTTTAATTTTTCAGATATCAGTTCAATTCATTATTTAAAGTTCAAAAAAGTTATATTATTTATTCACAGTATGGTCTATTCATGCTTTTTCTCTATGTTCATAGAAACAGGGTACACCTCTTTGTACCCCCGATTCTGATTTTACGTCTTCAATATATTGCTCCCAGAAATGGTGAAAGAATTACTCATGTCACCTCATTATCACAGTAATATTCTGGACAAAAAATGGAAAGGTCACACTTATGATTGTACCAAATCCTAAATGGAAAGTGAACATGGATTTCTAAAAACATCCATGTCCAGGTTGCCTAATGCTGTCAATTGTCAATCCTATTGGTGACTAATTTTTGTTTTTTTCTAATTTATATATTCAAACTCAATCCTGTTGAAAATGTCTAATTCTATCACTCACTTTATACTTTGCCTGATTTCGTAATGTTTCTATTGACCTCTGCTTTTCTACATATTTTCCCCAGTTCAACATAGTGACTGACTCTTCATATATGCTGACATTTACATTCACTCTATAACCGAAAGTCTATTGCTAAAGAACTTTTGGTCCAAATCCTATACTCACTCGTCTTCCTAAACCTACCGACTATCTTCCTAATCCTAGTGAATATCCCTTTTTGACTGGGTGCTCTCTTCTAAATTCAATCATCCAATTTACAAGGTCCTATGCCATTGTATACCGAATTATCTGAGACATCTTTGCAGAACATAATTCAAAGCTAAGTATCCCAATCAAAGGCAGAACCCTTATGGGCTTCAAATCATACCTAGATTTCTGTTTTCATACTTATATTTCACGTCTATATTTTGTAAGCATTGCAGGTTCCCAATACCATTATTCATTGCACAGAATCATTCGTAACCCATATCAAACCTGTTTTTAACCCCAATTATACACTGGTCCCTCCATCATCTTACAGAAGAGCAGGGACAGAGTGGTTCTTACAATACAGGAAAGTTGGGGATATTCCACCTGATGAGAACCTGAAAGGTCCATGCAGAAATGATACCTGGAGAAGTTGTAGGCAAGTATGAAGGACCTGAGAGAGCAAAAGTCATCTTCCATGGCAAATTTCTTGGTCAGAAAGAAGGGATGTGTCTGAATCAGCCTCTCTCTTCTTATTGTAGAGAAGATGGACCTAACCAGGCCTGTGTGGAGAGCTGTTCCTGGGTGTCTATGGTTGATATACCATTCTCCCTTGTGAAATTGTCACAGGAAGTAGGGGAAGCCTACATCTCATGGGACCCTTGGAAGCAACAGTTAGGACAATGTGGTTGCCAAGGAAGTGACTCATTCAGTTCCAAAGAAAGTGACATACCTCATTTCCTTGGTGATGGAACTCTCTGAAATTTGTATCCAAGAGGCCAGGCACCCAGAGGCAGTCCCAGTCCCAGTCCCAGTGGGCTCACTTGTTTGGATTTAAAAAGGACAGAGTCAGTTTTCTTGGTACCTACTGATGTGAGGATGGCCTAATGCCAAGAGAACTCTGAAGATGGACCTTTCCTGAGAAAGCAGGTAGTGGCTCACCACTTTTTCCTGAAAACTACAAAGAGTTGAACAAGGAAACAAGATCTGAGAAAAGACAGGACATTTCGGGGGAACATAGTATGGCCCCCAGTCAGAGGACACTCCGGATAGTCACAGACCTACTTGGGGGAAGGAGGTGCCTTTGTGGGAGTGGGTGTGGGTTTGAGGTTTTGTCTCATGTTCTGAGAATAGGTAGGAAAGGCTGTTTGTTTGGTTTGGAGTGGACAGTTTCTAGTAAGTTGTTTGATCAGGCGAGTATTTCTGTTTCGGTGTATCCCAATGTGTCCGTTGTTGTCGACATTAAAAAGAGAATGCATTAATGGAGGTGTCCTGTCTAGTATAAATCTTCCCATAATTCATCCTGCCCAATATATGAATGGACTGCAGCTTGTCTTATCGATGTGAAACACCTGCTATCTTTCTACGTTGCTGTTTTCTTCCTGAATTCTAGCCACTCTCCAGAATAGGCTCATGGTTTTGTGTCCAAAATATGTACCACCTCCAAGCTCTGTGACATGGCCATGTACTGGATAGCTGAAGAGAATGGCGAGCATCTCAGAAAACTCAGATATCAGTGTGACCAGGAAAGTCTCAGTGCAGAAACCCTGCTTTGGGCCTTTTGCTGACTTATTGTTGTGTTGCACTGAATGTCAGGAAGGTCTTTGCCTCAGGCCACCCCTTTGTGAAGCCTGAAGAAAACAGTTTTCAAATGGAAATGAATGGGCATCACCTGTGGCTTCTGGCTTCATTGCTTTGGGAAAGGATGTGTCTGAATCAGCCTCTTGGCCATGTGTGTGGCTGTGACTTAGATTCTCAACACCTGATGAATCTAAAAATGATCCCCTGCGTGCATCCAAAACCATAAGGGCAAAAAATCTTTCATTGTGGATGAATTCTCTTGCCTTCCTCTGTTAAAATCTTGAACTCCATAAGTGAGAATAGGGATTCTTTGGGTCAAATGAGTTCTTCAAATCTCTGCAGAGGTGCTTGGGTTTTCGAATAACTTTAAATCACATAAAGAATGTATTCCTGAAATCAGTAGGCCTCAAATTGGAGAAACACAGAAGAATTAACGGCAGGCTTATTTGATCATTCCTGGTTCACAGAAACGGTGTCCAGGCCACCCTGACTTTAGGCAAATGAGGGGCAAACGAGCTGATTTTGGACACTGTCTTGGGCTGCGCCCCTCATGGAAACCTCCAGACAGAGGTTAAGATGATTGACTATATGGAATAAGATGAGGGCCATGTGGGAGTGTTTCGGTTTTAATTTTGGTCATTTGTGTGACAGTTGGAAGAAATGACTGTGTCCACGTGGGCTTGAACTCTGGTGTGATTCCCCTTAGAGACTGGGTTTTGGAACTGAACTCAGAGAAGCATTGCCATGAATTTTGTTGGGATTTTAAGAGGCCACGCATGAAAGTCGCTCTTGGAAACTGAGACCTAGGCCCCGGGTGGATTTCCACAGAGGCCTGGGAAACTCAGCAAGGATATCACATGATTTTATTCTTAAAGAAATGGCAGCCATAGTTGAGAGTCAAAACACACATGGACCTCACATTTTAGACCTCAATGGGCCTGGCCTAATGTGACCTTTTGTCCAGTCTTTGGGAAGTCTTGCCTTTTAGAGTTCTCCAGAGATTTCATTGAAATGAGCTTCCTCACCATTTAATGTTTGCTGCATGAATTGAAACCCACAGTGCCTCCAACTTCATGCTTGAAAAATGGCTAGATAAATACCATGAAATTTTTGAAATTCCTATGACCAGGTGGCACTGGAGAAACATTGGATGTCCTGTTGCTGATTATGAGTATACCAGACAGTGCCTTGATTTACTGAGTTTCATGAAAATGGTGTAGAACAGAGATGCCAGTAAGTTGGAGCCTGCTGAGTAGTGGGTCTAGAGCAGTGGTGGGGTGGTGTTTGATAAAACATCCGTGGTAGGGCCATGTGGATCTACCATTAAATTCCAAATGGCTTGTAACTGACAAGGTGCAGCCAGCAGACCCTTATATGTAAAGGCATCTTGTTATATGGAGAGCATTCAGAGGAAAATGGAGAATCAGGTTGATATGGACAAGGGGGCAATGGGCCAAGCTGTGAAAGATAGAAGCCTAGTTAGTGCATTCCCTTGAAGACCCTGACCAACCACACGTAACACAACTCCCTCCAGCACTGTATCCCAGTTTAGCTCCTAGTATTTCGTGAAACAAATACCAAACTCACAGTGCAGTAGCAAAAACACCACAAAAAGTGGAGAAGGACCAAATATCTTCACAGTCCACACGGGGAGACACTTAGTCTCCAGTGGCCTCAGTTAACCAACAAAGAGAGGATTCAGCACTGCTTCATCTAGTTCTTTGGAAAATAAGAAACCATGTTCTCCAGGTCACATAGATGCAGACCCAGCTCTCATAGTCTCACTACAAAAGAAGCCAAATCTCCTGAAAACAACATATATTTCAAGTGCGGAATCTCAGAGGAGTTTCTCAAAAAGTTTTGAGGCCAGCAGAGCTCCATGTTTGTGGAGTGTTTACCCTGTCCCTTAGTTTTGGAAACTTTTCTACCACCTCCAAGGTTGTGAACTCCTGAGCATTTTCCATTCCAGATATGTATTCACTGATTTTGTAACTCTTCTCCTCTAATTGTGTCTTACTTGGGGTGAAGGTGATGTCAAGGCATTCTTCTGGATGAGAGCGGGAGGAAATTGTGCAGCATATATTTACATATGCATTGGATTCATTTTCAAATTTACCATTCGAAGTACTGAATCCCTGACACTAACCCATACCTGGTAGACTTAGACAGTTCATCCTAATATAATGGGGAAAATTAACCCAACACAATAGAAATACAAGCACTTCAGAGGAGACATGTTGTACAGGTGGACTTGACATTTGTATTACATAAGGTAGGAGTTATAAATCTAGTCAAATTTTAATTGAAATATTCTCCATGTGTTTTTAAACTTAACAAATATGTGAATACTTGTTTCCCTTTTCTGTAGCCTATTCACACATGTATATTTATATGCATATATGGAATCCTACCAGGTATCACATGTACATTTTTGTGAGGTGGCTGTCTTGGCAGATACAAATTGTGAGAAGAGTTCACTCCTCATAAATGCTGTTGGAAATGAAAATCAACCTATAGGAGAGCGTCCTAGTACAACAACATTATACATAAACTCATGTTCAGTAAAATAAATATGTTTGCATCTGTGGATGATATATATTTACTGATGAATTTCGATTGGCATTTATATTGGTACTTTTTAATGTCTGTGAGTGTTGTGTGTGTGTGTGCGTGTGTGTGTGTGTGCGTGTGTGTGTGTTTGTATATATATATATATATATATATATATAGATAGATAGATAGATAGATAAATAGATATAGATATATATATAGATGTAGATATAGATATAGATATACTCTCCAAATTTTTCAAAATATGGAAAATATGTGTCTAATATACACTCTCTAAATTCATTCATGTTCATGTATGTGGATTTGAAATCAACTTTTCACAAGATTATAATCAGAAATATTCATCCACTTGAAATACATATTTGTTTCCTAGTACTGAAAACTAACTTCAGTGAATTGTGCATACAAATCCTAATTATTCTACAGTAACTGACCCAGTCTAACATCAATGCAAGTAGACTCCTATGGGACATGATATGTAATTTGTCATTCATTTGTATTCGACACTGCTACATTATTGTTTCCTCAGTTTTTGCACATCATAGGATATACATTTCATCCACAAGTTCACAAATTAATAGACATTTGTTTCAACTTTAATCACTTCTTGCTTCAGAACACATGTATTGTTAGGGTTTCTTGAATGGTCTTTTCATGAGACTTCTTTCCAAACACATTATTTTGAATTTCCGTAATCATTTTGAAGCAAAACTCACACACTCTTTATGATAAACCAAAACATTAATATTTCCTTTAGATATATAACTGGTTGGAATGAATGATTGTATATCAATATACGACTTCCTTTAATTTTTCAGATATCAGTTCAATTCATTATTTAAAGTTCAAAAAAGTTATATTATTTATTCACAGTATGGTCTATTCATGCTTTTTCTCTATGTTCATAGAAACAGGGTACACCTCTTTCTACCCCCGATTCTATTTTACATCTTCAATATATTGCTCCCAGAAATGGTGAAAGAAATACTCATGTCACCTCATTATCACAGTAATATTCTGGACAAAAAATGGAAAGGTCACACTTATGATTGTACCAAATCCTAAATGGAAAGTGAACATGGATTTCTAAAAACATCCATGTCCAGGTTGCCTAATGCTGTCAATTGTCAATCCTATTGGTGACTACATTTTTGTTTTTTCCTTATTTATATATTCAAACTCAACCCTGTTGAAAATGTCTAATTCTATCACTCACTTTATACTTTGCCTGATTTCGTAATTTTTCTATTGATATCTGCTTTTCTACATATTTTCCCCAGTTCAACATAGTGACTGACTCTTCATATGTGCTGAAATATACATTCACTCTATAACTGAAAGTCTATTGCTAAAGAACATTTGGTCCAAATCCTATACTCACTCTTCTTCCGAAACCTACTGACTATCTTCCTAATCCTACTGAATATCCCTTTTTGAATGGATGTTCTCTTCTAAATTCAATCATCCAATGTACAAGGTCCTATGCCATTGTATATCGAATTATCTGAGACAAATTTGCAGAACATAATTCAAAGTTCAGTATCCCAATCAAGGGCAGAACCCTTCTGGGCTTCAAATCATACCTAGATTTCTGTTTTCATACTTATATTTCACCTCAATATTCTTGTAAATATTTCAGGTTCCCAATACCATTATTCATCGCACAGAGTCATACGTAACCAAAATCAAACCTGTTTTTAACCCCCAGTATACACTGTTCCCTCAATCATTTTACAGAAGAGCAGGGACAGAGTGGTTCTTACAATACAGGAGAGTTGGGGACCTTCCACATGAAGAGAACCTCAAATGTCCATGCACAAATGATACCTGGAGAAGTTGTAAGCAGGTATGAAGCACCTGAGAGAGCAAAAGTCATCTTCCATGGCAAACAACCTGGTCAGGATGAAGGGATGTGTCTGAATAAGCCTTTCTCTTCTTATTGTAGAGAACATGGACCAAACCAGGCCTGGGTGTAGAGCTGTTCCCGGGTGCCAATGGTTGATATACATTCTACCTTATGAAAGTGTCACAGGAAGTAGGGGCAAACTCCATCTTATGTTACCCTTGGAAGCAACTGTTAGGACAATGTGGTTGCCAAGGCAGTGACCTCATTCAGTTCCAAAGAATGTGACATACCTCATTTCCTTGGTGATGGCACTCTCTGAACTTGGTATCCAAGAAGCCAGGAAGCCAGAGGCAGTCCCAGTCCCAGTCCCAGTGGGCTCACTTGTTTGGATTTACCAAGGACAGAGTCAGTTTTCTTGGTACCTAATGATGTGAGGAAGGCCAAATGCCAGGAGAGCTCTGAAGATGGACCTTTCCTGAGAAAACAGGTAGTGGCTAACCACTTTTTCGTGACTTCTTCACAGAGTTGTTCAAGGAAACAAGATCGGAGAGAAGACAGGACATTTTGGGGGAACATAGTATGGCCCACCAGTCAGAGGACACCCCAGATAGTCACAGACCTACTTGGGGGAAGGAGGTGCCTTTGTGGGAGTGGGTGTGGGTTTGTTGTTTTGTCTCATGTTCTGAGAATAGATAGGAAAGTAGGTTTGTTTGGTATGGAGTGGACAGTTTCTAGTAAGTCATTTGACACGGCGAGTGTTTCTGTTTCTGTGTATTCCACTGTGTCCATTTTTGTAGACATTAGAAAAGAGAATGCATTAATGGATGTGTCCTGTCTAGTATAAATCTTCCCATAATTCATCCTGCCAATATATAAATGGACTGCAGCTTGTCTTATCGATGTGCAACATCTGCTATCTTTCTAAGTTGTTGTTTTCTTCCCGAATTCTGGCCACTCTCCAGAATAGGCTCATGGATTTGTGTCCAAAATGGTACCACCTCCAAGCTCTGTGACATGGCCATGTACTGGATAGCTGAAGAGAATGGCGAGCATCTCAGAAAACTCAGATATCAGTGTGACCAGGAAAGTCTCAGTGCAGAAAACCTGCTTTGGGCCTTTTGCTTACTTATTGTTGTGTTGCACTGAATGTCAGGAAGGTCTTTGCCTCAGGCCACCCCTTTGTGAAGCCTGAAGAAAACAGTTTTCAAATGGAAATGAATGGGCCTCCCCTGTGGCTCTTTCCTTAATTGCTTTGGAAAGGGATGTGTCTTTATCAGACTCTTGGACCTGTGTGTGGCTGTGACTTAGATTCTCAGCACCTGATGGATCTTAAGAATGATCCCATGTGAGCTTCCAAACCCAAAATGGCAAAAAATATCATTCATTGTGAATGAAGTCTCTTGCTTTCCTCTGTTAGGTTCCTGCACTCCATCAAATGAGAATAGGGATTCTTTGGGTCAAATGAGTTCTTCAAAGCCCTGCAGAGGTGCTTGTGTTTTCGCATGACTCGAAATCACCTAAAGAATAGATACCTAAATTCAGTAGGCCTCAAATTGGAGAAACACAGAAGTATTAACGGCAGGCTTATTTGTTCACTCCTCATTCACAGAAACGGTTTCCAGGCTACCCTGACTTTAGGCAAATGAGGGGCAAACGAGCTGATTTTGGACACTGTCTTGGGCTGCGCCCCTAATGGAAACCTCCAGCCAGAGGTTAAGATGATTGACTATATGGAATAAGATGAGGGCCATGTGGGAGTGTTTTGGTTTTAATATTGGTCATTTGTGTGGCATTGGAAAAAATGACTGGGTGTACGTGGGCTTGAAATCTGGTGTCATTCCCCTTAGAGACTGGGTTTTGGAACTGAACTCAGAGAAGCATTGCCATGAATTTTGTTGGGATTTTAAGAGGCCACGCATGAAAGTCACTCTTGGAAACTGAGACCTAGGCCCCGGGTGGATTTCCACAGAGGCCTGGGAATTTCAGCAAGTATATCACATGATTTTATTCTTAAAGAAATGGCAGCCATAGTTGAGAGTCAAAACACACATGGACCTCACATTGTAGACCTCAATGGTCCTGGCCTATTGTGACCTTTTTCCACTCTTTGGGAAGCCTTGCCTGTGAGAGTTCTCCAGAGAATTCATTGAAATGAGCTTCCTCACCATTTAATGTTTGCTGAATGAATGGAAACCCCCATTGCCTCCAACTTCATGCTTGAAAAATGGCTAGATAAACACCATGAAATTTTTGAAATTCCTATGACCAGGTGGCACTGGAGAAACATTGGATGTCCTGTTGCTGATTATGAGTATACCAGACATTGCCTTGATTTACTGAGTTTCATGAAAATGGTGTAGAACAGAGATGCCAGTAAGTTGGAGCCTGCTGAGTAGTGGGTCTAGAGCAGTGGTGGGGAGGTGTTTGATAAAACATCCGTGGTAGGGCCATGTGGATCTACCATTGGATTCCAAATGGCTTGTAACTGACATGGTGCAGCCAGCAGACCCTTATATGTAAAGGCATCTTGTTATATGGAGAGTTTTCAGAGGAAAATTAAGAATCATGTTGATATGGACAAGGGGGCAATGGGGCAAGCTGTGAGAGATAGGAGCCTAGTTGGTGCATTCTCTTGCAGACCCTGACCCACCACACGTGACAGAACTCCCTCCAGCACTGTGTCCCAGGTTAGCTCCTAGTATTCCGTGAAACAAATACCAAACTCACAGTGCAGCAACAAAAACACCACAAAAAGTGGAGGAGGACCAAATGGCTTCACAGTCCACACGGGGAGACACTTAGTCCCCAGTGGCCTCAGTTTACCTACAAAGAGAGGATTCAGCACTGCTTCATCTTGTTCATTGGAAAATAAGAAACCATGTCCTCCAGGTCACATAGATGCAGACCCAGCTTTGATGGTCTCACTACAGAGGAAGCCAAATCTCCTGAAAACAACATATATATCAAGTGCGGAAGCTCAGAGGCAGTTTCTCAAAAAATTTTTAGGCCAGGAGAGCTCCATGTTTGTGGACTGTTTACCCTGTTCCTTAGTTTTGGAAACTCCTCTACCACCTCCAAGGTTGTGAACTCCTGAGCATTTTACATTCCAGATATGTATTCACTGATTTTGTAACTCTTCTCCTCTAATTGTGTCTTACTTGGGGTGAAGGTAATGTCAAGGCATTCTTCTGGATGAGAGCGGGAGGATATTTGTGCAGCATATATTTACATACACATTGGATTCATTTTCCAATTTTCCATTCGAAGTACTGAATCCCTGACACTAACCCATACCGAGTAGACTCAGACTATTCATCCTAATATAATGGGGAAAATTAACCCAACACAATAGAAATACAAGCACTTCAGAGGAGACATGTTGTATAGTTGGACGTGACATTTGCATTATATTAGTTAGGAGATATAAATCTAGTCAAGTTTTAATGGAAATATTCTCCATGTGTTCTTAAACTTAACAAATATGTGAATGCTTTTTTCCCTTTTCTGTAGCCTATTCACACAAGTATATATATATGCATATATAGAATCCTACCAGGTATCACACGTACATTTTTGTGAGGTGGCTGTCTTGGCAGATACAAATTGTGAGAAGAGTTCACTCCTCATAAATGCTGTTGGAAATGAAAATTCAACCTATAGGAGAGCGTCCGAGTAGAACAACATAATACATAAACTCATGTTCAGTAAAATAAATATGTTTGCATCTGTGGATGATATATATTTACTGATGAATTTCGATTCGCATTTATATTGGCACTTTTTAATGTCTGTGAGTGTTGTGTGTGTGTGTGTGTGTGTGTGTGTGTGTGTGTAGATATAGATATAGATATACTCTCCAAATTTTTCAAAATATGAAATATATATGTCTAATATACACGCTCTAAATTCATTCATGTTCATGTATGTGGATTTATAATCCACTTTTCACAAGATTATAATCAGAAATATTCATCCACCTGAAATACATATTTGTTTCCTAGTACTGAAAACTAACTTCAGTGAATGGTGCATACAAATCCTAATTATTCTACAGTAACTGACCCAGCCTAACATCAATGCAAGTAGACTCCTATGGGACATGATATGTAATTTGTCATTCATTTGTATTCGACACTGGTACATTATTGTTTCTTCAGTTTTTGCACATCATAGGATATACATTTCATCCACAAGTTCACAAATTAATAGGCATTTGTTTCAACTTTAATCACTTTTTGCTTCTGAACACATGTATTCTCAGGGTTTCTTGACTGGTCTTTTCATGAGACTTCTTTCCATACACATTATTTTGAATTTCCATAATCATTTTGAAGCAAAACTCACACACTCTTCATGATAAACCAAAACACTAATATTTCCATTAGATATATCACTGGTTGGAATGAATGATTGTATATCAATATACGATTTCCTTTAATTTTTCAGATATCAGTAAAATTCATTATTTAAAGTTCAAAAAAGTTATATTATTTATTCACAGTATGGTCTATTCATGCTTTTTCTCTATGTTCATAGAAACAGGGTACACCTCTTTGTACCCCGATTCTTATTTTACATCTTCAATATATTGCTCCCAGAAATGGTGAAAGAAATACTCATGTCACCTCATTATCACAGTAATATTCTGGACAAAAATGGAAAGGTCACACTTATGATTGTACCAAAACCTAAATGGAAGGTGAACATGGATTTCTAAAAACATCCGTGTCCAGGTTGCCTAATGCTGTCAATTGTCAATCCTATTGGTGACTACATTTTTGTTTTTTCCTAATTTATACATTCAAACCCAACCCTGTTGAAAATGTCCAATTCTATCACTCACTTTATACTTTGCCTGATTTCGTAATGTTTCTATTGATATCTGCTTTTCTACATATTTTCCCCAGTACAACATAGTGACTGACTCTTCATATGAGCTGACATTTACATTCACTCTATAACCAAAAGTGTATTGCTAAAGAACTTTTGGTCCAAATCCTATACTCACTCTTCTTCCTAAACCTACCGACTATCTTCCTAATCCTACTGAATATCCCTTTTTGACTGGATGTTCTCTTCTAAATTCAATCATCCATTGTACAAGGTCCTATGCCATTGTATATCGAATTATCTGAGACATCTTTGCAGAACATAATTCAAAGCTAAGTATCCCAATCAAGGGCAAACCCTTCTGGGCTTCAAATCATACCTAGATTTCTCTTTTCATACTTATATATCACCTCTATATTCTTGTAAATATTGCAGGTTACCAATACCATTATTCATTGCACAGAATCGTTCGTAACCCAAATCAAACCTGTTTTTTACCCCAAGTATACACTGTTCCCTCAATCATTTTACAGAAGAGCAGGGACAGAGTGGTTCTTACAATACAGGAAAGTTGGGGACCTTCCACCTAATGAGAACCTCAAATGTCCATGCAAAAATGATACCTGGAGAAGTTGTATGCAGGTATGAAGCAACTGAGAGAGCAAAAGTCATCTTCCATGGCAAACAACCTGGTCAGAATGAAGGGATGTTTCTGAATCTGCATCTCTCTTCTTATTGTAGAGAAGAGGGACCAAACCAGGCCTGAGTGGAAAGTTGTTCCCGGGTGCCAATGGTTGATATACATTCTACCTTATGAAAGTGTCACAGGAAGTAGGGGCAACCTCCATCTTATGTTACCCTTGGAAGCAACTGTTAGGTAGGCAGTGGCCATCTGTCTTCACAGGTATCTGTGTGGTCCTGGCTGAAAGACAATATCTGTGACTTTTTAAATTAGTGGGAAGTAGAAAGATCCTTCTAGGGTCCATCCAAATCCAATGATGAGCCATTCTGAGGCACAGAGAGTCTGCCAGGTCCAGCGTTTTACTAAAAAAGTAAGATTCTGATCCCTTAAGCAAACTTTGGTGCAGTGATCAAGGGTCAGAGACAGAGGCATTGAAGTGCTCTGTCCCATAATGAAAGATACACAAACAGTAAAAGCAACAACACACGACACAGACAAGACAAGACAATAAAGACAGGATATGGAAGTCCAACACTGAGACCAGGACTTAGTAGTTGGCAGAACCTGATCGGTTGGCAATAACGAATCTGAAACAAAATATCACTGAGTCATGGAGACTATTGTTCCTCAATTTTCTGAGTTCTCTATGACGTCACCCAGGGACTTGGCCTGTGGCTCTGTGACATGACTGTCAGCCATCGTTGGAGAGAGCTCACGCTCTTCATTGACATCCATTTTGCCAAGCCCTGACCTGAAACCTGACCAGAAAGAGGCACCTTACCTACCCTGAGAGGAGTTCGTTGGGGTCTCTTGTCCACCGCTGCCGGATCTCAGTGGAACCTCCATATGTAAAGGTCCGGTGACAATAGGGGGAAGAGAACACCAAGAGACTGTCTCATGCAAAAGCAAAGGGTTTATTGTGGGTCCAGCATGCTGGGGCTCAGAGCTCAATTGAATAGAGCAGAGAGCCCAGAGAACAGCTTAAGCAGAGCTTATATATTTTCCTTGGAGAGGGCAGGGGGGTAAGTTTATTGATGGGTCCGGGCGAGTGAGCGGTTTGCGTGCAACCGGTTGAGGGAGTACATTCTGCAGTTTGGCAATTGGGGACAGCACATTCTGGGAATAAGATTAGCAAACAGTTCTCAGTATTTCAAAAGTGTTTTGTTAAGCATACAGAAAAACAGGAAGTGACAAGTACTTATTTTATTAACCTTTCACTGCGAACTATACTTTGCCAGAATTCCTAATGTCTCTATTGTGTTTGTTAAAGTTCATTTTTATTCAAACCTGGTACGTTGTTATTTCTTAAGTTCATGGACATCATAAGATATTTCCTTTCATTCACAAGTTCACAAATTTATAAACATTTGGTTCACTTTCAATCACTTCCTCCTTCGGAAGACATATGTTCCTCCATGTTTCTTGACTGGTCTTTTTACTAGACTTCTTTCTAAACATATTATTTTCGATTCCATAATCATTTTTGAGGCAAAACTCACACACTATTCATGATAAATGATAACCCTAACATTACAATTAGATATATAACTGGTTGGAATGAATGTATGTATATCAATGTAAGATTTTCTATATATTTTCAGATATCAATACAATCCATTATTTAAATTTGGAAGCAGTTATATAATTTATTCACAGTATGGTCTATTAATGCATCATCTCTATATTCATCAAAACAGGGTAAACCTAATAGTATCCCCAGTACTAATTTATAAGTTTTCAAAATACTGCTCACAGAAATGGTGAAAGAAATACTCATGTCACCTTAGCTACATATACATATTATCACACTAATATTCTGGACACAAAATGCAAAGGTCACACAGAACATAATTTAAGCTAAGTATCCCAATCAAGGGCCCAAAGTCCTTCTGGGCTTCAAATATTACCTAGATTTCTGTTTTCATACTTATATTTCACCTCCATGTTCTTGTAAATATCACAGGTTCCCAATATCATTATTCATCCAGCAAAATGATTCATAACCCAAATCGAACATGCTATTAACCCTAACCATTCTGTAAACTGAGATTGTTCACTCAATCTCACTTTACAGAAGAGCAGGGACAAAGTTAGTATTACAATACAGGAAGTTAGGAGATCTTCCACCTGCTGAGTACCTCAAAATCCATGCAGAAATGATCCCTGGAGAAGACGTAGGCAGCTATGAAGGACCTGAGACAGCAAAAGTCATCTTCCTTTGCAAACAACCCAATCAGGATGAAAGGATGTGTCTGAATCATCCTATCTCTTCTTAATGTAGGGAAGATGTATGAAACCAGGCATGTGTGGAGAGCTGTTCCCAGGTGCCTATGTTTCTATACCATTCTAACTTGTGAAAGTGTCACAGGAAATAGAGGCAGCCTCCTTTTCCTGAGACACTAGGAAGCAACTGTTATTACAAAGTGGTGGCCAAGACAGTGGCCTCATTCATTTTCTGAAGAAAGTGACCTCACCTCACTTTTTTCATGATGGAACTCTCTGAATTTTGTGATCCAGGAAGCCAGGCACCAAGAGCCAGTACCAGTCCCAGTCCAAGTGGGCTCACTTGTTTGGATTTACCAAGTAAAGAGTCAGTCTTTCTTGGTACCTACTGATGTGAGGGTGGCCAAATGCCAAGAAAGCTTTGAAGAGGGTCCTTTCCTGAGAGGGCAGGAAATGGCTCACCACTGCCTCCTGAAAACTTTACAGAATTGCCCAAGGAGACCAGATCTGAGACAGGACCGGCCATTTCTGGGGAACATTCTATGGCCTACTAGTCAGAGGACACTCCGGATAGTCACAGACATACTTGGGGAAGGAGGTGACTTTGTGTGTGTGGATGTCAGTTTGTGGATTTGTCTCATATTCTGAGAATAGGTAAAAAAGGAGGTTTGTTTGGTTTGGAGTGGACTGTTTCTAGTAAGTCATCTGACAAGGAGACTGTTTCTATGTCTGTGTATCCCACTGTGTCCTTAGTTGTAGATATTAGAAAAGAAAATGGCTCAATGGGTGTGTCCTGTCTAGTAGAAAGCTTCACAGCATTCATCCTGCCCAATTAATGAATGGACTGAGGCTTGACTTATCCATGGACAACACCTAGTATCATCCTAAGTTCTTGAATTCTTCCTGAATTCTGGCAACTCTCCAAAAAGGCTCATGGTTTTTTGTCCAAGATATGTACCACCTCCAAGCTCTGTGACATGGCCATGTACTAGTTAGCTGAAAGGAATGGTGAGCACACCAGAAAACTCAGATATTGGTGTGACCAGGAAAGTCTCTATGGTGAAACCTGGCTTAGGGCCTTTTGCTTAACTATTGTTCTGTTGCCCTGAATGTCAGGAACCTCTTTGCCTCAGGCCACCCCTTTATAAAGCCAGAAGAAAACAATTTTCAAATGGAAATGAATGGGCATCACCTGTGCCTCTTTGATGAATTGTTTTGGAAATGGTTATGTATGAATCAGACTCTGGGCCCTGTGTGAGGCTGTGGCTTAAATTGTCAGCACCTCTTGCTGATCATGAGTGTACCAGACAGTGCCTTGATTGACTGGGATTTATGAAAATAGTGTAGAACAGAGATGCCATTAAGTTGGACCCTCCTGAGTAGTGGGCCCTGAGCTGTGGTGTGCAGGTGTGTGATAAATCATCTGTGGTTGCGCCATGTGGTTTTGCCATTGATTTCCAAATGGTTTGTCACTGACACGGTGCAGTGACCAGACACTTATATGTAAAGGTGTCTTGTTAAATGGATAGTTTTCAGGGCAATGTGCAGAATCAGGTTGCTATGGAGAAGGGGGCAAGTTATGTGGGAATGAAGCCTGGTTGGTGCATTCTCTTGTAGACCCTGAAAAACCACAAATGACAGAACTCCCTCCAGGACTGTGTTCCAGTTGAACTCCTTGTATTTTGTGAGGCAAATACCAAACTCTCAGTGCTGCAGCAGGAAACTCTACGAAAATGGAGGATGAACAAAAGGCTTCACAGTCCACACAGGGAGACACTTAGACCCCAGTGGCCACAGTTTACATACGAAGAGAGAATTCAGCACTGCTGCCTCATGTGTATTGGAAAGCAAGAAAGAATGTCCTCCAGGTCACATAGATGCAGACCCAGCTTTGATGATCTCACTACAAAGGAAGCTAAAGCTACTGACAACATATATTTCAAGTGCCCATCCTCAGAGGCAGTTTCTCTAGAAGTCTTTAGGCCAGCAGACCTCCATGTTTGTGGAGTGTTTACCCTGTCCCTTACTTTGGGATACACCTCTACCACCTCCAAGTTTGTGAACTCCTGAATATTTTCCATTCCAGATATGTATTTACAGATTTTCTAACTCTTCTCCTCTAATTGTTTCTTATTTGGCGTGAAGGTAATGTCAAGGCATTGTTCTGGATGAGAGTGGGAAGATTTTTGTGTAGCACATATTTGCATACACATTGGATTCATTTTCCAATTTTCCATTCCAAAGACTGAATCCCTGACACTAACGCATACCCTACCAAACTCTGACTACTAATCCTAATATGATGAAGAAAAATAACCCAAACAGAATAGAAATACAAGCACTTCTGAAGAGGCATGGTGTATAGTTGGACTTGCCTTTTGCATGATAAAGTGTAGGTGTTATAAACCTAGTCAATTTTTCATTGAAATAGTTCTCCATGTGTTTTTTTTCCTTTAATATTTATTGTTGGTTCTACAAAACATTACATAGTTCTTGACATGTCATATTTCACACTTTGATTCAAGTAGGTTATGAACTTCCATTTTTCTTCGTATACAGATTGCAGTATCTCATCAGTTACACATCCACTATTTTACATATTGCTATACTAGTGTCTGTTGTATTCTGCTGCCTTTCCTGTCCTCTACTATCTCCCATCCCCTCCCCTCCAATCCTCTCTCTCTACCCCATCTATTGTAATTCATTTCTTCCACTTGTTTTTGTCCCCTTTCCCCTCACTTCATCTTGTATTTAATTTTGTATAACCATGAGGGTTTCCTTCCATTTCTATGTAATTTTCCTTCTCTTTCCTTTTCCCTCCCACCTCTCACCCCTGTTTAATATTAATCATCTTCTCATGCTCTTCCTCCCAACTCTGTTCTTAGTTACTCTCCTTATATCAAAGAAAACATTTGGCATTTGTTTTTTAGTGATTGGCTATCTTCACGTAGCATAATACGTTCTAATGCCATCCATTTCTCTGCAAATTGTATGATTTTGTCATTTTTTAATGCAGAGTAATACTCCATTGGGTATAAATGCTACATTTTTTTTTAATCCATTCATCTATTGAAGGGCATCTAGGTTGGTTCCACAGTCTTCCTATTGTGAATTGTGCTGCTATGAACATAGATTTATCAGTGTCCCTGTAGCATGCACTTTTTGGGTCTATAGGTATTAGACCGAGAAGGGGAATTGCTGGGTCAAATGGCGGTTCCATTCCCAAGTTTCCAAGAAATCTCCATACTGCTTTCCAAATTTGCTGCACCAATTTGCAGTCCCACCAGCAATGTACAGGTGTACCCTTTTTCCCACATCCTCACCAGCACTTGTTGTCGTTTGACTTCATAATGGCTGCCAAGCTTACTGCAGTGAGATGGTATCTTAGGGTGGGTTTGTTTTGCATTTCGCTGAATGCTCGAGATGGTGAGAATTTTTTGATGTACTTAATGATTGATTGTATGTCCTCCTCTGAGAAGTGTCTGTTCAGGTCCTTGGCCCATTTGTTGATTGGGTAATTCATTTGCTTATTGTTTAATTTTTTGAGTTCTTTGTATAACTCTGGATATTAGGGCTCTATCTGAAGTGTGAGGAGTGAAGATTTGTTCCCAGGATGTAGGCTCCCTTCTTACCTCTCTTATTGTTTCTTTTTCTGAGAAAAATCTATTTAGTTTGAGTAAGTCCTGTTTGTAGATTCTAATTATTAACTCTTATGCTATGGGTGTCCTATTGAGGAATTTGGAGCCCGACCCCACAGTATGTAGATCATAGCCAAAGTTTTCTTCTATCAGACGCCGTGTCGCTGATTTGATATCAAGCTCCTTGATCCATTTTGAGTTAACTTTTGTGCATGGCGAGAGAAAGGGATTCATTTTCATTTTCTTACATATGTAATTCCAGTTTTTCCAGCACCATTTGTTGAAGATGCTATCCTTCCTTCAGTTTATGCTTTTAGCTCCTTTATCAAATATAAGATTGCTATAATTTTGTGGATTGATTTCTGTGTCCTCTATTCTGTACCATTGGTCCACCCGCCAGTTTTGGTACCAGTACCATGCTCTTTTTGTTACTATTGCTCCGTAGTATAGTTTGAGGACATGTATCGCTATACCGCCTGATTCACACTTCCTGCTTAGAGTTGTCTTTGCTATACTGGGTCTTGTATTATTCCATATGAATTTCATAATTGTTTTATCTATTTCTACAGGAAATGCCGTTGGGATTTTGATTGGCATTGCATTAAACCTATAGAGAACTTTTGGTAATATCGCCATTTTGATGATGTTAATTCTGCCTATCCATGAACAGGGTATATTTTTCCATCTTGTAAGATCTTCTTCTATTTCTCTCTTTAGGGTTCTGTAGTTTTCATTGTGTAAGTCTTTCACATCTTTTGTTACGTTGATAACCAAATATTTTATTTTATTTTTTTTGAGGATACTCTCAATGGAGTGGTTGTCCTCATTTCCGTTTCAGAGGATTTGTTGCTGATATTCAGGAATGCTTTTGATTTATGATTGTTGATTTTATATCATGCCACTTTGCTGAATTCATTTATTATCTCTAATAGTTTCTTGTAGACCCTTTTGGGTCTACTAGTTATAGAATCATGTCATCTGCAAATAGTGATAATTTAAGTTCTTCTTTTCCTATTTTTATGCCTTTAATTTCTTTCATTTGTCTAATTGCTCTGGCCAGTGTTCGAGAACTATGTTGAACAGAAATCGTGAGAGAGGGCATCCCTGTCTTGTTCCAGATTTTAGAGGGAATGCCTTCAATTTTTTCTCAATTCAGAATGATACTAGCCTGAGGCTTAGCATAGATTGCTTTTACAATATTGTGGTATGTTCCTGTTATCCCAGTTTTTCTAGAGTTTTAAACATAAAGGGATGCTGTACTTTATTGAATGCTTTTTCTGCATCTATTGGGGTGATCATATGGTTCTTATTTTTAAGTCTATTGATGTGGTGAATAACATTTATTGATTTCCATATATTGAACCAGCCTTGTATCCCAGGAATGAATCCTACTTGATCATGTTGCACAATTTTTTAAATATGTTTTTGTATCTGATTCGCCAGAATTTTATTGAGGATTTTTGCATCTAGGTTCTTTAGAGAGATTGGTCTGTACATTTGTTTCTTTGAAGGGTCTTTGTCTGGTTTAGGAATCAGGGTGATATTGGCCTCCTCTGCTGTATACCCATTCGGTCCTGGGCTTTTCTTAGTTGGTAGTCTTTGGATGGTTTCTTCTATTTTCTCAATTGATATTGGTCTGCTTATGTTGTCTATATCCTCCTGACTCAATCTGGGCAGATCATATGACTTAAGAAATTTATTGATGCCTTCACTATCTTCTAATATAATTTCTGATTATCTTCTGTATTTCAGAAGTGTCTGTTGTGATATTGCCTTTTTCATCCCTTATGATAGTAATTTGAGTTCCCTCTCTTCTTCTCTTCATTAACATGGCTAAGAGTCTGTCGATTTTATTAATTTTTCAACTTTTAGTATTTTCAATTTTTTCAATTGTTTCTTTTGTTTTGATTTCATTAATTTCAGCTCTGATTTTAATTATTTCTTGCCTTCTACTTCTTTTTCTGTTGTTTTGCTCTTCTTTTTCTAGGATTTTGAAATGAACTATGAGATCATTTATTTGTTGTTGTTTTTTTTTCTTTTTTTAAGGAAAGAACTCCAAGCAATGAATTTTCCACTTAGAACTGCTTTCAATGTGTCCCATAGATTCTGATATGTTCTGTCTGTCTTTTTCATTTATGTCTAAGAATTTTTTTTATTTTTCTCCTTGATGTCTTCAATAACCCATTGATCATTCAGTACGTATTGTTCATTCTCCAAGTGATGCATGAATTTTCCTTCCTTCTTTTATTGTTGATTTCAGTTTCATTCCATTACGATCAGATAAGATGCCTGGTATTATCTATACTCCTTTATATTGTCTAAGAGTTGTTCTGTGACATAATATATGATCTATTTTTGAGAGGTATCCATGTGCTGCTGAGAAAACAGTGTAACTGCTTGATGTTGGGTGGTAAATTCTATATATGTTAATTAAGTCTAGGTTATTAATTGTGTTATTGAGTTCTATAGTTTCCTAATTCAACTTTTGTTTGGAATATCTGTCCAGTAGTGAGAGAGGTGTGTTGAAATCTCCCATGATTATTGTATGGTGGTCTACCAGACTCTTGAACTTGAGAAGAGTTTGTTTGATTAACATAGCTGAACCATTGTTTGGGGCACATATATTTATGATTGTTATGTCTTGTTGGTGTATGGTTCCATTGAGCAATATGTAGTGTCCCTCTTTATCCCTTTTGATTAACTTTGTCTTGAAATCTATTTTATTTGATATGAGTATGGACACTTCTGCTTGTTTCTGAAGTCAATATGAGTGATATGATTTCTCCCAACCTTTCACCTTTAGTCTATATATGTCTTTTCCTATCAAATATGTCTCCTGTAGGCAGAAAATTTTTGGGTCTTCTTTCGTGATCCATTCTACTAACCTGTGTCTCTTAATTGGTGAGTTTAAGGCATTAACATTTAGGGTTATTTTTGAAATATGGGTTGTTCTTCCAGCCATATTTGTTTATTTATGTTACTAAACATGGTTTGTTTTTCTCTTTGATTATTTTTCGCCCCTTTACTGTACTACCTCCCACTGTTGGTTTTCATTGTTATTTTCCATTTCGTCTTCCTATAATATTTTGCCAAGGATCTTTTGAAGAGATGGTTTTCTAGCTGCAAATTCTTTTAACTTTTGTTTATCATGGAAGGTTTTAATTTCATCTTCCATCCTGAAGCTTAAAATCGCTGGATATACAATTCTTGGTTGGAACCCAATTTCTTTCAGTGATTGAAAAATGTTATTCCAGGATCTTCTAGCTTTCAGAGTCTGTGTTGAAAGATCAGCTGTTATCCTGATTGGTTTACCCCTAAATGTAATCTGCTTCATTTCTCTTGTAGCTTTTAAAATTCTCTCTTTATTCTGTATGTTTGGCATATTCATTATAATATGTCTAGGTGTTTATCTCTTATGATTTTGCACATTTGACGTCCTGTAGGCTTCTAGGATTTGGGATTCTGTCTCATTCTTCATGTCTGGAAAGTTTTCTCATATTATTTCATTGAATAGATTGCTCAATCCTGTGGTTTGGACCTGTATACCTTCCTGTATCCCAATTACTATTTAGTTTGGTCTCTTCATGTTATCCCATATTTCTTGGATGTTCTGCTCATGGTTTCTTAACAGTCTTGCTGAGCTTTCTATGTTCTTTTCAAGTTGAAATACTTTGTCTTCATTGTCTGATGTTCTATCTTCTAAGTGATCTACTCTGCTGGTAGTATTCTCAATTGAGTTTTTAAGTTGGTTTATTGCTTCCTGCATTTCTATGATTTCTGTTTGTGTGTTTTTTATAACCTCTATCTCCCTGTATAGTTGATCTTTTGCTTCTTGGATTTGTTAATGTAATTCATCGTCAAAGTGATCTTTCATTGTCTGATTTTGCTGTCTAATGTCTCCCTGGAGACTCCAGATCATCTGAAGCAAGTATATCCTCATTCTTTATCTGACATTCCATATGCTGCAGATATTACCTCTTCTAATGTTGAGTTGACCTGCGTTGCTTGTGGTCCTTTCTTTCCTTGTCTTTCCCTACTGTTCACGTTTTTTTCGGCTTGGTGAAACTTTTGTGTTATTGAATTTTACCCCTAAATGTTTATATTGCTATTGTATTCTTGAAAAGTCTCCCTCACAGGCGTAAGCAGCGGCTCTGCCCCTCCTCCAATTGGGGCAATGTGCCTACCACACCAGCACGCCGCTGGGCCTGTTCTGCCTCTTGGTAGCTGGTCCGCCTACCTTGCAGGAGCGGGCAGTTGATCTACCCCTCTGTGGGTGCTGGTCCTGTTCAGCCAGTGGGTAACAGGTCCAGCTACCTTGCAGGCACAGGCGTTGGCTCTGCCCCTCCACGCTCCGCTGGGCCTCTTCTGTCTGTGGGTTGCAGGGCTGTCTACATTGCAGGCGTGAGTGGCATCTCTGCCCCCCCCCAAACCGGGGCGATGTGTCTACCACGCTGGTAGGTCGCTGGGTCTGTTCTGCCTCTGGGTGAGAGGTCCACCTGCTTTGCAGGCACGGGCAGCGGCTCGGCCCCTCCCCAAACCTGGTTATGTGTCTAGCACCCTGGCGGGGCCTAGCATCTGGTCTGTCGGTGTTCGCAGGTCCACCTACTTCTCAGGCGCGGGGGCCGGCTCTGCCCCTCTGAAGGCAGCTGGGCCGCTTCAGCCGGTGGGTCGCAGGTTCACCTATCTTGAAGTCGCAAGGGGTGTCTCTGCCCCTCCGCGGGTGTCTGGGCCTGTTCTGCCTGTGGGTCGCATGTCCGCGTTCCTTGCAGGCGTGCAGTGGCTCTGCCCAACCCCCAACCAGGGTGATGTGTCTTTCACGATGGCGGGCCGCTAGACCTGTTCTACGGGTGGCTCGCAGGTCCGCCTACCTTACAGGCGCGGTTGGCGGCTCTGCCCCTCCCTTCTCCATGTGTTTTTAAAGTTAACAAATATGAGAATTCCTGTCTCCATTTCTCTGTACCCTATTCAGCACATGCATTTTTATATTCACATATAGATTCCTACCTGGTATCACATGTACATACTTGTGAGGTTGCTGACTTTGCAAATACAAATTGTGAGAAGGGATCACTCCTCCTAAATGCTGTTGGAACTTACAATTCAAACTATGGGTGAGCTCCCTAGTTGAACAACATTATACATAAATCGATGCTCAGAAAAATGAAGATTTTTGGATTTGTGGATGATATATAATTCATGATGTATTTCGATTGGCATATATATTGCTAATTTTTAATGTATACGTGTGTGTGTGTGTGTGTGTGTGTGTGTGCATATATATATATGTATAAACTCTCCAGATTTTTCAAAATATGAAATGTATGTGTCTTATTATATACTCCCTAAATTCATTGATGTTCATGAATGTGGATTTATATTCAACTTTTCATAAGAATGTTCTCAGAAATATTAATCCACCTGAAATACATATTTGTTTCCTAATACTGAAAACTAACTTCAGTGAATGGTGCATACAAATCCTAATATTGCTATAGTAAATGACTCAGTTTAACGTCAATGCAAGTAGATTCCTATGGGACATGATATGTATTTTGACGTTCATTTTTATTCAAAACTGGTACATTAATATTTCTTCAGTTTTTGCACATAATAGAATACATATTTCATTCACAAATTCACAAATTTATAGGCATTTTTTTCACTTTCAATTACTTCCTGCTTCAGAACATATGTATTTTCCCAGGTTTCTTGACTGCTCTTTTAATGAGACTTCTTTCCAAGCACATTATTTTCAATTTCCATAATCATTTTAGAAGCAAAGCTCACACACACTTCATGATAAACCATAACAGTGATATTACCATTAGATGTATAACTGGTTGGAATGATTGTATGAATATCAATATAAGATTTCCAGTATATATTCAGATATCAATTCAATCCATTATTTAAATTTGGAACCAGTTACATTATTTATTCACAGTATGGTCTATTCATGCATTATCTTTATATTCATATAACACAGAGTATACCTATTTGTACCCAATATACTAAATTATATGTCTTCAAAATATTGCTCCCAGAAATGGTGGAAGAAATACTCATGTCACCTGATCTATATATACATTAATCACAGTAATATTTTGGAAACAAAAAGCAAGGTCACACTTATGATTGTACCAAATCCTAAATGGAAAGTGAGAATGGATTAAAAAAAAATCCATGTCCAGGTTGCCTAATGCTCTCAAAAGTGAATCCTATTGGTGACTACATATTTGTTTCTTCCTGAAATTACATATTCAACCTCAACCCTGTTGAAAATGTCTAATCCTATCACTCACTTTATACTTTGCCTGATTTCCTAATGTCTCTATTGAAATCTGATTTCCTGTATTTTTTCCCCAGTTCATCATTATGACTGACTCTTCACATGTGCTGACATTTACTTTCACTCTCTACCCAAAACCCTATTGCTAAAGATCTTTTGGTCCAAATGCTATACACACTCTTCATTCTAAATCTACTGAATATCTTCCTAATCCACCAACTATCCCTTTTGGACTGGATTTTCTCTTCGACATTCAATCATCCAAAAGACAAGGTCCTATGCCATTGTATATCAATTAATCTGAGACACCTGTGCAGAACATAATTCAAAGCAAAGAATCCCAATAGTGGGGCCAATTCCCTTCTGTGCTTCAAAAATTACCTAGATTTCTTTTTTCATACTTATATTTCACCTATATATTCTTGAAAATATCGCAAAATTCCAATACCATTATTCATCCAAGAGAATGATTCCTAACCCAAATGGAAGCTGTTATTAACCTTAACCATACAATGTTTTCTCAATCTAACTTTAGAGAAGAGGAGGGACAGAATTAGTCTTCCAATACAGGAGTGTAGGGGATCTTCCACCTGCTGAGAACCTCAAAGTTCCATGCAGAAATGATCCCTGGAGAAGATGTAGGCAGCTATGAAGGACCTGAGAGAGCAAAAGTCATCTTCCATGGCAAACAACCCGTTCAGGATGAAGGGAAGTGTCAGAATAAGCCTCACTCTTCTTAATGTAGAGAAGATGGACCAAACCAGTCCAGTGTAGACAGCTGTTCCCGGCTGACTATGGTTGATATACAATCCTCAGTTGTGAACGTATCACAGGAAATAGGGGCAGCCTCCATCTCATGGGAACCTTGGAAGCAAATTTTAGGACAAAGTGGTTTCCAAAGCAGTGACCTCATTCAGTTCACAAAGGAGGTGACCTTCCTCACTTCTTTGGTGATAGAACTCTCTGAACTTGGGATCCAGGAAGCCAGGCTACCAGAGGCAGTCCCAGTACCATTCCCAGTGGGCTCACTTATTTGGATTTACCAAGAACAGAGTCAGTCTTTCTTGGTACCTACTGATGTGAGAATGGCCAAATTTCAGGAGAGCTCAGAAGAGGGGCCTTTCCTGAGAAAGCAGGAAGTTGCTCACAGCTGGCTCCTGACCACTTCACAGATTTGGCCAAAAAGACCAGATCTGAGACAGGACAGAACATTTCAGGGAACATAATAAGGCCCACAAGTCAGAGGACACTCCGGATAGTCACAGACCTCTTTGGGGGAAGGAGGTGCATTTGTGGGTGTGGGTGTGAGTTTGTGGTTTTGTCTCATTTTCTGAGAATAGGTAAAAAAGGCGGTTTGTTTGGTTTGGAGTGGACTGTTCCTAGTAAGTCGTTTCACAAAGTGAGTGTTTCTATGTCTGTGTATCCCACTGTGTCTGTGGTTGTAGACATTTGAAAAGAGAATTCATCAATGGATGTGTCCTGTTTAGTAGAAACCTACCCAGCTTTCATTCTGCCCAATTGATGAATGGACTGTGGCTTCCCTTATGGATGGGCAACACCTACTAATTTCCTAAGTTCCTGTTTTCTTCCTGATTCTGGCCACTCTCCAGAATAGGCTCATGGTTTTGTGTCCAAGATATGTACCACCTCCAAGCTCTGTGACAAGGCCATGTAATGGATAGCTAAAGGGAATGGCTAGCATCTCAAAAAACTCAGATATCAGTGTGACCAGGAAAGCCTCAGTGGAGAAACTCTGCTTTGGGTTTTTTGCTAACCAATTCTTCTCTTCCCCTGAATGTGAGGAAGGTCTTGGCCTCAAGACACCGCTTTGTGATGCCTGAAGAAAACAGTTTTAAAATGGAAATAAATGGGCATCACCTGTGGCTCTTTGTTAATTTCTTTGGAAATGGATGTGTTGGAATCAGTCTCTTGGCCCTGTGTGAGGCTGTGGCTTAGGTTCTCAGCACCTGATGCATCTAAAGAATGATCCCATGTGTGCATCCAAAACCAAAATGGGAAAAAGATCAGTAATTGTTGATGAAGTCTCTCGCCTTCCTCTCTTAGGTTCCTGACCACCATCAAGTGAGAATAGAGATCCTTTGAATCAAATGAGTTCTTCTAAGCCCTGCAAAGGCTATCCCATACATGCTTGTGTTTTCTCATGACTCCAAATCACATAAAGAATCTATACCTGACAGTCAGTAGGCCTCAAATTGGAGAAGCAGAGGAGTATTAAAGGAAGGCATTTTTGATCCCTTGTGGTTCACAGGAAGGGTGTACAGGCCACCCTGCCTTTAGGAAAATGACGGGCAAGCGAGGTTATTTGGACTCTGTGTTGGGCTGAGCCCCTCATGGAAACATCCAGCCAGAGGTTATGAGGAGTGTCTATATGGAAGAAGATGAGGGCCATGTGGGAGTATTTTGGTTTTAATTGTGGTTATTTGTGTGGAAGTTGGAAGCGATGACTGGGTCCACCTGGGCTTGAACTCTGGTGTGATACCCTATAGAGACTGAGTCCTGGAACTGACCTCAGAGAAGTATTGCCATGAATTGTGTTGGGATATTAGGAGGCCACGCATGAGAGTCACCATTGGAAACTGAGATCTATTCCCAGTGTGGCTTTCCACAGAGCACTGGGAATCTCAGCCAAGGTATCACATAATTTTATTCTGAAACACTTGGCAGCAATAGTTGAGAGTCAAAACACAAATGCACTTCACATTGTAGACCTCAATGGGCCTGGCTTCATGTGGCCTTTTGGCCACTCTTTGGGAAGTCTTGGCAGTGAGAGTTCTCCAGATCTTTCTTTGAATTGAGCTTCTTCACCATTTAATGGTTACCGAATTAAATGAAACACTCAGTGCCTCCAACTTCAACCTTGAAAGATGGGCTCGATAAATACCATGAAATTTTTGAAATTCCCATATCCAGGAGGCACTGGAGAACCATTGGATATCCTGTTGGTGATCATGAGTGTACCAGACAGTGCCTTGATTGGCTGGGTTTCACGAAAATGGTGTAGAACAGAGATTCCAGTAAGTTGGAGCCTGCTGAATAGTGGGCCTAGAGCAAAGGTGGGCATGTGTGAGATAAAACATCTGTGGTGCTTCCATGTGGATTTCCCAATGGCTTCCAAATGGCTTGTGACTGACATGGTGCAGCCAGCAGACCCTTATATGTAAATGATTCTTGTTATATGGATAAGTTTCAGGGCAATGTTCAGAATCAGGTTCCTATGGTCAAGGGGTCAAGCTATGTTGGACAGAAGCCTGGTTTGTGCATTCTCCTGCAGACCCTGTCCCACCACACGTGACAGAACTCCCTCCAGCACTGTGTCCCAGGTGAACTCCTTGTATTTCGTGAAGCAAATACTGAACTCCCAGTGTAGCAGCAAAAAATATCACAAAAATTGGAGGATGATCAAATGGCTTCACAGTCCACATGAGAAGACACTTAGCCCCAAGTGGCCACAGTTGACCCCGAAAGAGCGAATTCAGCAATGCTGCCTCATGATCATTGGTAAATAAGAAAGCATCTCCTCCAGGTCACATAGATGCAGACCCAGCTTTTATGGTCTCACTACAAAAAAAGCTAAAGCTCCTGACAACAACATATATTTCAAGAGCCCAACATCAGAGTCAGTTTTTCCAGAAGCCTTTAGGCTAGCAGAGCTCCATGTTTTTGGAGTGTTTACATTGTCCCTTACTTTTGGAATCTCGCCTTCTACCTGCAAGTTTGTGAACTCCTGAGCATATTAAATTCCAGATATGTATTCACAGATGTTCTTACTCATCTCCTCTACATGTGTTACTTGGGACGAAGTTAAGGTCAAGGCATTGTTGTGGATGAGAGTCGGAAGATTATTGTGTAGCACATATTTGCATACACATTGGATTCATTTTCCAATTTTCCTTTCGAAATACTGAATCCCTGAAACTAACCCATACCCTACAAGACTCTGACAACTAATCCTAACGTAATGGAGAAAAATAACCCAAACAGAACAGAAATACAAACATATCAGAGGAGGCATGGTGTACCAATGAATTAACTTTTTCATTATATAGGGAAGGAGTTTTAAATCTAGTCAATTTTTTGTTGAAAGAGTTGTCCATGTATTTTTAAACTTATCAAATATGTGAATTCCTGTCTCCCCCATTTCTTTGTATCCTATTCAGCACATGTATTTTTATATGCACATATAGAATTGTACCTTGTATCACACATATATTCTTGTGAGGTGGCTGACTTGGCAGATACAAATTGTGAGAAAAGTTCACTCCTCCTAAACGCTGTTGGAACTGAAAACTCAACCTATGGGTGAGCTTCCTAGTTGAACAACATTATACATAAATCCATGTTCAGTAAAATGAATATTTTTGGATACGTGGATGATATATATTTCATGATGAATTTCGATTGGCATATATATTGCTAGTTTTTAATGTCTGTGTGTGTTTGTATATATATATATATATATATATATATATATATATATATATATATATATATATATATACTGTCAAGATTTTTCAAAATATGAAATATATGTGTATTTTGGCCACTCTTTGGGAAGCCTTACCTGTGAGAGTTCTCTAGAGCTTTCATTGAAATGATTTTCCTCAACATTTAATGGTTCCTGAATGAATTGAAACCCACAGTGCCTCCAACTTCATCCTTGAAAAATGACTCTATAAATACCATGAAATTCCCCTGACCAGGTGGCACTGGAGAACCTTTGGATGTCTTGTTGCTGATCATGAGTGTACCAGACAGTGCCTTGACTGACTCGATTTCATGAAAATTGTGTAGAACAGAGATGCCAGTAAGTTGGAGAGTGCTGAGAAGTGGCCCAGAGCTGTGGTGTGCAGGTGTATGATAAAACATCTGTGGTGGGGCCATTTGGGTCTGCCATTGACTTCCAAATGGCTTGTGGCTTACATGGTGCAGCTAGCCGACCCTTATCTGTAAAGGCATCTTGTTATATGTAAAGGTTTCAGGACAATGTTCAGAATCAGTTTGCTATGGATAATGTTGCAAGTTATGTGGGATAGAAGTCTGGTTGGTGAATTCTCCTGTAGACCCTGACCCTCCACACGTGACAGAACTCGCTCCAGCACTGTGTCCCAGTTGAACTCCTTGTATTTCATGAAGGAAAAACCAAAAGCCCAGTGCAGCAGCAAGAAACACCACAAAAATTGTAGGATGGGCAATTGGCTTCACAGTCAAGACGGGGAGACACTTACCCCTCCGTGGCCACAGTTTACTTTCAAAGGAAGAATTGAGCACTGCTGCCTCATGTTCTTTTGGAAAATAAGAAACCATGTCCTCCAGGTCAGATAAATGAAGACCCATCTTTGATGGTATCACTACAAAGGAAGCTAAAGCTCCTGACAACAACATATATTTCAAGTGCCCAACCTCAGAGGCAGTTTCTCAAGAAGTCTTTAGGCCAGCAGAGTTCCATGAATTTGGACTGTTTATCCTGTCCCTTAAGTTTGAAAACTCCTCTAAAATGCCCAAGCTTGTGAACTCCTGAGCATTTTCCATTCCAGATATGTATTCACAGATTTTCTAACTCTTGTCCTCTAATTGTGTCTTACTTGGGTGAAGGTAATGTCAAGGCATTGCTCTGAATGAGAGTGGAAAGTTTTTTTGTAGCGCATATTTGCATACACAATGGATTCATTTTCCTTTATTTCCATTTGAATTACTGAATCCATGACACTAACGCATACCCTACTAGACTCTGACTACTAATGATAATATGATGGAGAAAAATAACCCAAACAGAATAGAAATACAAGCAGTTCAGAAGAGGCATGGTGTATAGTTGGACTTGCCTTTTGCATGATAAAGGGTAGTTGTTAAAAATCTGGTTAATTTTTAATTGATATAGTTCTCCATGTGTTTTGAAAGGTATCAAATATGTGAATTCCTGTCTCCCTTTCTCTGTTGCCTATTCAGCACATGTATTTTTATATGCACAAATAGAATCCTACCTGGTACCACACGTACATTATTGTGAGGTGGCCTACTTGGCAGATACAAATTGTGAGAAGAGATCACTCCTCCTAAACGCTGTAGGAACTGAAAATTCAACCTATGCATGAGCTTCCTAGTTGAACAACATTACACATAAATCCATGTTAAGTAAAATAAATATTTTTGGATCTGTGTATGATATGTATTTCATGATGAATTTTGATTGGCATATATATTGCTACTTTTTAATATCTCTGTATGTGTTTTGTGAAAAATCTGCACTCTATAGATTATTCAAAATATGAAATATATGTGTCTTATTATACACTCCTTAAATTCATTCATGTTCATGTATGAGACCACGGCTCATGCAACAGCAAAAGACATTTATTGAGGATCCAATCCAGTATGCTAGGGCTCCGTGGTCACTCAAGAAGGGAGAGCAGCCCAGATCTCCGAGCTGAGGTTGAGCAGTGCTTAAGTACACTTTTTGGGGAGGGCGAGACTTTACATATATCACAGTATCTTTTAACAAATCATCATACACTGCGGGAAAATCAAAAAACAAATCCTAAACATGATTAGTTCATTCATTGGTGGGAACATGTCAGGCAGGAGGGATAGGTCAGTTCTACAGCGGGGTACAGATTCAAATTGATTAGATTAGGCCCTGCGATGCATATGTGCCAAGCCACACAGGGTCCTAGGTTATTAAACAACCAGGCGATCAGGGGGAATATTTACTGGGCAGTCCAGAAATTGTCCTACAAGTAACAGGAATTTCAGATTTTTCATGTAGCATAGGAACTTAACAGTACCTGGTCCTTTACATTTTAAATCAGGCCTTGAATCTTAGAAACTTTACAAACCTGGTCTTTTACACTTTAACTTTTACACTTTAATTTCAATTTCTTTCACCCTTAAAGATCACTCCTGGTTCACAAGAAGGGTGTCCAAGCCACCCTGACTTTAGGCAAATGAGGGGCAAGGGAGCTTATTTTGAACACTGTCTTGGGCTGTGCCCCTCATGGAAACCTCCAGCCATATGTTATGATGAGTGTCTTTATGGAAGAAGATGAGGGTCATGTAGGAGTGTTTTGGTTTTAATTGTGGTCATTTGTGTGGCGGTTGGAAGAGATGACTTGGTCCACCAGGGCTTGAACTCTGCTCTGATACTCCTTAGAGACTGAGTTCTGGAACTGACTTGAGAGAAGTATTGCCATGAATTGTTTTGGGATTATAGGAGGCCACACATGAGATTAGCCCTTGGAAACTGAGATCTAGGCCCAGGGTGGCTTTCCACCGAGCACTGGGAATCTCAGCCAGGGTAACACATGATTTTTTTACTGAAAGACTTGGAAGTCATAGTTGAGACTCAAAACACACATGTACCTCATATTGTAGACCTCAATGAGCCTGGCTTCATGTGAACTTTTGGGCACTCATTGGGAAGCCTTGCCTGTGAGAGTTCTTCAGAGCTTTCATTGAAATGAGCTTACTCACCATTTAATGGTTCCTGAATGAATTGAAACCCACAGTGCCTCCAACATCATCCTTGAAAAATGGCTATACAAATAGCAAGAAATTTTTGAAATTTCCATGACCAGGTGGCACTGGAGAAACTTTGGATGTCCTGTTGCTGATCATGTGTGTACCAGACAGTTCCTTGATTGACTGGTTGTCATGAAAATGGTATAGAACCGAGATGTCAGTAAGTTGGAGCCTGCTGAGTATTGGGGCTAGAGCAGTGGACTATACGTTTGTGAATAAATATCTGTGGTGGGACCATGTGGATCTGCCTTTGGCTTCCAAAATACTTGTGACTAATATGGTGCAGGCAGCAGACCCTTATATGTAAAGGCATCTTGTTTTATTGAGAGGTTTCAGGGCAATGTTCAGAATCTGGTTGCTATAGTCAAGGGGAAAGCTATGTGGGATAGACCCATGTTTCGAACATTCTCCTGAAGACCCTGACCAATCACACGTGTCAGAGCTCCCTCCAGAATTGTGTCCCAGTTGAACTCCTTGTATTTCATTAAGCCAATTCCAAACTCCCAGTGCAGCAGTAAGAAACACCACAAAAATGGAGGATGACCAAATGGCTTCACAGACCACACGGGGAGACACTTAACTCCCAGTGGCCACAGTTTACCAAGAAAGAATTCAGAACTGCTGCCTCATGTTCATTAGAAAATAAGGAACCATTTCCTCCAGGTCACATAGATGCAGACCCACATTTGATGGTGTCACAATGAGGAAGCTAAATCTCCTGACAACTTCATATATTTCATGTTCCCAACCTGAGAGGCATTTTCTCAAGAAGTCTTAAGGCCAGCAGAGCTCCAAGTTTGTGGAGTGTTTAACCTCTCCCTTACTTTTGGAAACTGCTCTACCACATCCAATGTTGTGAACTCCTGAACATTTTCAGTTCCACATATGTAATCACAGGTTTTCGAACTCCTCTCCACTAATTGTGTCTTACTTGGAGTGAAGTTAATGTAAAGGAATTGTTCTGGATGAGAGTGGCAAGATTTTTGTGTAGCACATATTTGCATACACATTAGATTTATTTTCCTATTTTCATTTGAAATACTGATCCCCAACACTAACACATACCCTAATAGACTCTGACTACTAATGCTAATATGATGGATAAAAAGAAAACTAACAGAATAGAAATACAGGCCTTTAATAGGAGGCATGGTATATACTTGGAATTGCCTTCTGCTTTATCAAGGGTATGTGTTATAAATCTTGTCAAATTTTCATTGTAATATTTCTCCATGAGTTTTATATGTGTATGTATATATATATATATATATATATATATATATATATATATATATATACTCTTTAGATTTTTCAAAATATGAAAAACATGTGTCTTATTAAACACTATCTAAATTCATTCATATTCATGTATGTGGATATAAAATCAACTTTTCATAAGATTATTCTCAGAAACATTCAACCACCTGAAATACATATTTGTTTCCTCGTCCTGAGAACTAACTTCAGTGAATCGTGCTTACAAACCCTAATATTTTTACAGTAACTGACACAGTTTATCATCAAAGCAAGTAGATTCCTATAGGACATGATGTGTATATTGATGTTCATTTTTATTCAACACTGGGACATTAAAATTTCTTCATTTTATGCACATCGTAGGATATATATTTCCTCCACAGGTTAGCAAATATATAGGCATTTGTTTCACTTTCAATCACTTCCTGCTTCAGAACACATGTATTCCTCCATGTTTCTTGACTGGTCTGTTCATGAGACTTCTATCCAAACACATTATTTTCGATTTCCTTTATCACTTTAGAAGCAAAACGGACACACACTTCATGATAAACCATCACTGTAATATCACCATTAGATGTATTACTGGTTGGAATGAATGATTATATATCAATAAAAGATTTTTTATATATTTTCTGATATCAATTCAATACATTGTTTAAAGTGTAACAAGTTATATTATTTATTCACAGTATGGTCTATTCATGCATTATCTCTATATTCATAGACACAGGGTACACCTGGTTGTACCCCCAATACTAATCTATACATATTTGAAATATTGCTCCCAGAAATGGTGGAAGAAATACTCATGTCACCTGATCTACATATGCATGTTATCACTGTAATATTCTGGACACAAAATGCAAAAGCCACACGTATGATTGTACCAAAGCCTAAAGGTAAACTGAACATGGATTACTAAAAACATCCCTGACCAGGTTGCCTAATGCTCTCAAATGTCAATACTATTGCTGGCTACATATTTGTTTCTTCCTAAGATTATATATTCAACCTCAAAACTGTTGAAAATGTTTAATTTTTTCACTCACTTGATACTTTTGCCTGATTTCCTAATGTCTCTATTGATATCTACTTTCCTACATATTTTCTCCAGTTCAACATTGTGACTGACCCTTCACATGTGCTGACATTGACATTCACTCTGTAAAGGAAACACTGTTGCTAAAGATCTTTGGTCCAAATTCTATACTCGCTCTTCTTCCGAAACATACTGACTATCTTCCTGATCCTATCGACTAACCCTTTTTGAGTAGATGTTCTCTACTACATTCAATCATCCAAGGTACAAGATCCTATGCCATTGTATATCGATTTTTCTAAAACATGTATCTAGAACGTAATTCAAAGCTACGTATCGCAATCAGTTGCCCAATGCATTTCTGAGCTTCAAATCTTACCTAGATTTCTGTTTTCATACTTATATTTTATCTCTATATTCCTATAAATATTGCAGGTTCCCAATACCATTATTCATCCCGCATAATGATTCCTTGCCCAAATCGAACCTGTTATTAACCCTAACCATACACTGTTGCTTCAATCTAAAATTACAAAAGAGCAGGGACAGAGTTCGCCTTACAATACAGGAATGTAGGGTATCTTCCAACTGCTGAGAACCTCAAAGTTCGATGCAGAAATAATCCCTGGAGAAGATGTCAGCAGCTATGAAGGACCTGTGAGAGCAAAAGCCATCTTCAATGGCAAACAATCTAGACAGGAAAAAGGGATGTGTATGCATCAGCCTCTCTCTTTTTAATGTAGAGAAGATTGACCTAACCAGACCTGCATGGAGAGCTGTTCCCAGGTGCCTATTTTGATATACAATTGAAACTAGTCAAATTTTCAAAGGAAGTAGGGGCACCCTCTATCTAATGGAACCCTTGGAAGCAACGGTTAGGGCAAAGTTGTTGCCAAGGCAGTGACCTCTTTCAGTTCCTGAAGGAAGTGACCTACCTAACTTCCTTGGTGATGGAACATTCGGAAATTTTGATGCAAGAAGCCATGCACCGAGAGCCCGTCCCAGTCCCTGTCCCAGTGGGCTCACTTGTTTGGATTTACCAAGTACAGATCAGACCTTCTTGGTACCTACTGATGTGAGGATGGCCAAATGTCAGTAGAGCTCTGAAGAGAAGCTTTTCCTGAGATAGCAGGTAGTGGCTAACGGTTGGCTCCTCAAAGCATCACAGAGTTGGCCAAGGAGACAAGATCTGATAGACAGGAGAGGCCATTTTGTGGGGAACATAGTATGGCCCACCAGTCAGAAGACATTCCGGATAGTTACAGACCTACTTTTGGGAAGGAGGTGCCTTTGTGTGTGGGTGTGAGTTTGCGGTTTTGTCTCATGTTCTGAGAATAGGTAGGAAAGGTGGTTGGTTTGGTTTGGAGTCGACTGTTTCTAGTAAGTCTTTTGACAAGGCGACTTTCTATGTCTGTGTATCCACTGTGTCCGTGGTTTTAGACATTAGAAAAGAGAATGCATCAATGGAGGTGTCCTGTCTAGTAGAAAGCTTCCCAGCATTCATCCTGCTCAATTGATGAATGGACTGTGGTTTGCCTTATGGATCTTAAACACCTACTAACATCCTAAGTTCCTGTTTTCTTCCTGAATTCTGGCCACTCTCCAGAATAGGCTCATGATTTATTGTGCAAGATATGTACCACCTCCAAGCTCTGTGACATGTCCATGTTCTTGATAGCTGAAGGGAATGGGAACATCTCGGAAAACTCAGACATCAGTGTGAGCAGTAAAGTCTCAGTGGAGAAACCCTACTTTGGTCCATTTGCTTAACTATGGTTCTATTGCCTTGAATGTCAGGAAGGTCTTTGCCTCAGGCCACCCTTTTGTGAAGCCTGAAGAAACAGTTTTCAAATGAAAATGAATGGGCATCTCCTGTGGCTCTTTGCTTAATTGCTTTGAAAAGGATGGTGTCTTAATCAGACACTAGGCCCTGTTTGAGGCTGTGGCTAAGATTCTCAGCTCCTGATAGATGTAAAGAAGATCCCATGTGTGCATCCAAAACCAAAATGGCAAAAAGATCAGTCATTGTAGATGAAGTCTCTTGCCTTCCTCTGATAGGTTCCGGGACTCCATCAAGTGAGAATAGGATTCCTATGGGTCAAATGAGTTATTCAAATCCTGCAGAAGTACTTGGGTTCTCTCATGATGCCAAATCACATAATGAATCTATACCTGACTGTCAGTAGGCCTCAAATTGGAGAAGCAGAGCAGCATTAACAGCAGGCCTATTTGATCACTCCTGGTTCAAAGGAAGGGTGCCCAGGCCACACTGAATTTAGACAAATGAGGGGCAAGGGTGCATGTTTTGGACATTGTCTTTGGCTGCGCCCCTCATGGAAACCTCCAGCTAG
Organism: Callospermophilus lateralis; assembly: GCF_048772815.1. NCBI lineage: Eukaryota > Metazoa > Chordata > Mammalia > Rodentia > Sciuridae > Callospermophilus > Callospermophilus lateralis. The sequence continues at coordinate 7,626,219 of NW_027515276.1, read as the reverse complement.
AGTTTATGATGAGTGTCTATACGGCTGAAGATGAGGGCCATGTGGGAATGTTTTGGTTTTAATTGTGGTCATTTGTGTGGCGGTTGGAAGAGATGACAGGGTCCACATGGTCTTGAACTCAGGTGTGATTCCTCTTAGAGACTGAGTTCTGGAACTGACCTCAGAAAAGTATTGCCATTAATTGTGTTGGCATTGTAGGAGGCCACACATGAGAGTTGCCTTTGAAACCTGAGATCTAGGCCCAGGATGGCTTTCCTCAGAGAACTGAAAATCTCAGCAAGGATATCGCATAATTTTATTCTGAAAAACTTGGCAGCCATAGTTAAGAGTCAAAAGACACATGGACCTCCCGTTGTAGACCTCCATAGGCCTTGCTTCATGTGACCTTTTGGCCAGTGTTTGGGAAGCCTTGCCTGTTAGAGTTCCTCAGAGCTTTCATTGAAATGAGCTTCCTCCCCATGTAATGGTTCCTTGAAGAATGGAAACCCCAAAGTGCCTCCAACTTCATTCTTGAAAAATGGATAGATAAATACCATGATATTTTTGAAATTCCCAATGACCAAGTGGCACTGGGGAACCATTGGATGTTCTGTTGCAGACAGTGGCTTGATTGTTGTGTTACAGACAGTGCCTTGATTGACTGGGTTTCATGAAAATGGTGCAGAACAGAGATGCCAGTAAGTTGGAGCCTGCTGAGTAGTGGGCCTAGAGCAGTGGTGGGCAGGTGTGTGATAATACAACTGTGGTGTCGCCATGTGGATCTGCCATTGGCTTCCAAATAGCTTGTGACTGACTTGGTACAGCCAGCAGACCATTATATGAAAAGGCATCTTGTTATATGGAGAGGTTTCAGGGCAATGTTCACAATCAAGTTGCTATGGTAAAGGGGGCAAGTTATGTGGGATAGAACCCTGGTTTGTGAATTCTCCTGCACACCCTGACCCAACACACGTGACAGAACTCCCTCCAGCCCTATATCCTAGTTGAACTCCTTGTATTTCATGAGGCAAATACCAACCTCCCATTGCAGCATCAAGAAACACCACAACCTCGCCAGCACTTGTTGTTTGATTTCATAATGGCTGCCAATCTTACTGGAGTGAGAAAAGGGTCCTCTTGTACATTGCTGGTGGGGCTGCAAATTGGTGCGGCCAATTTGGAAAGCAGTATGGAGATTCCTGGGAAAGCTGGGAATGGAACCACCATTTGACCCAGCTATTGCCCTTCTCGGACTATTCCCTGAAGACCTTAAAAGAGCGTATTACAGGGATACTGCCACATCGATGTTCATAGCAGCACAATTTACAATAGCTAGATTGTGGAACCAACCCAGATGCCCTTCAATGCATGAATGGATTAAAAAAATGTGGCATCTATACACCATGGAGTATTTGCAGCACTAAAAAATGACAAAATCTTGGAATTTGCAGGGAAATGGATGGCACTAGAGCAGATTATGCTTAGTGAAGCTAGCCAATCCCTAAAAAACAAATACCAAATGTCATCTTTGATATAATGAGAGCTACTAAGAATAAAGCAGGGAGGAAGAGCAGGAAGAAAAGATTAACATTAAACAGAGACATGAGGTGGGAGGGAAAGGGAGAGAAAAGGGGAATTGCATGGAAACGGAGGGAGACCCTCATTGTTATACTAAATTACATATAAGAGGTTGTAAGTGGAATGGGAAAATAAACAAGGTGAGAAATGAATTACAGTAGAAGGGGTAGAGAGAGAAGATGGGAGGGGAGGGGAGGGGGGATAGTAGAGGATAGGAAAGGTAGCACAATACAACAGTTACTATTATGGTATTATGTAAAAATGTGATGTGTAACCCATGTGATTCTGCAATCTGTACTTGGGGCAAAAAAGGGAGTTCATAACTCACTTGAAGCTAATGTATGCTAATGTATGAAATTTGATATGTCAAGAGCTTTGTAGGGTTTTGAACAACCAATAAAAAAATAAAATTAAAAAAAAAAAAAGAAAGAAACACCACAAAAAGGGCAGGATGACCAAATGGCTTCACAGTCCACTCAGGGAGACAATAAGCTTCCAGTGGCCACAGTTTACCAACAAAGAGAGAAATCAACACTGGTACCACATGTTCAATGGAAAATAAGAAACGATGTCCTCCAGGTCATATAGATGCAGATCCAGGTTTGATGGTCTCACCAGAAATGAAGCTAAAGCTCCAGACAACAAGATATATTTCAAGTGTCCAAACTCAGAGGCAGTTTTACAAGAAGGCTATTGGCCAGCAGAGTTCCATGTTTGTGGAGTGTTTACACAGTCACTTACTTTTGGAAACTCCTCTACCACCTCCAAGGTTGTGAACTCCTGTGCATTTTCCATTCCAGATATGTATTCACAGATTTTCTAACTCTTCTCTTCGAATTGCATCTTACATGGGGTGAAGGTAATGTCAAAGGATTTATCTGGATGAGAGTGGGAAGACTTTTGTGTAGGACATATTTGCATACATATTGGATTCATTTTCCAATTTTCCATTTCAAATACTTTATCTCTGACACTAAACCACACCCTACTAGTCTCTGACTACTAATCCTAATATGAGGCAGAAAAATAACCCAAACATAATAGAAATACAAGCAGTTCAGAGGAGGCATGGTGTATAGTTGGACTTGCCTTTTGCATTTTAAAGGTTAGGGGTTATAAATCTAGAAAATTTTTTGTTGCAATAGTTGTCCATGTGGTTTTAAAGATAACAAATATGTGAATTCTTGTCTCTCTTTCTCTGTAGCCTACTCAGCAAATATATTTTTATATACACATAGAGAATCCTACCTGGTACTACACGTACATTCTTGTCAGGTGGCTAACTTGGCAGATGCAAATTGAGAGAAAAGATCACTCCTTCTAAATGTCGTTGGAACTGAAAATTCAACCTATGGGTGAGCTTCCTAGTTGAACAAAATTATACACAAATCCATGTTCAGTACAATGAATATTTTTGGATCTGTGGATGATATATATTTCATGGTGAATTTTGATTGGCATATATTGCTATTTTTAATGTTTCTGGGTGTGTATGTGTGTGTGTCTGTGTGTGTGTGTATATATATATATATATATATATATATATATATATATATATATATACACTCTCTCCTTCTATTTTTCAAAATATGAAATATATGTGTCTTATATACACTCCCTAATTTTATTCATGTTCATGAATGTGGATTTAAAATCAACTTTTCACAAGATTATTCTCAAAAAATTTCATCCACCTGAAATACATATTTGTTTCCTCGTCCTGAAAACTAACTTCAGTGAATGGTGCATACAAATCCTAATATTTCTATAGTAACTGACACAGTTTATCATCAATGCAAGTAGATGCCTATGGGACATGATGTGTTTATCGATGTTCATTTTTATTCAACACTGGGACATTACAATTTCTTCAGTTTATGCACATCATAGGATATATATTTCCTCCACAGGTTAGCAAATTTATAGGCATTTGTTTCACTTTCAATCACTTCCTGCTTTAGAACACATGGATTCCTCCATGTTTCTTGATTGATATTTTCATGAGATTTCTTTCCAAACACATTATTTTCGAATTCCTTTATCACTTTTGAAGCAAAACGGACACACACTGCATGATAAATCATAACTATAATATCACTATTAGATGTAAAACTGGTTGGAATGAATGATTTTATATTAATATAAGATTTCTTATATATTTTCAGATATCAATTCAATACATTTTGTAAAGTGGAACCAGTTATATTATCTATTCACAGTATGGTCTATTCATGCATTATCTCTATATTCATAGACACAGGTTACACCTCTTTGTACCCCCAATACTAATTTATACATCTTCAAAATATTGCTCCCAGAAATGGTGGAAGAAATACTCATGTCACCTGATCTACATATGCATGTTATCACAGTAGTATTCTGGACACAAAATGCAAAAGTCACACGTATGACTGTAACAAAGCCTAAACGGAAACTGAACATGGATTACTAAAAACATCCATGTCCAGGTTGCCTAATGCTCTCAAATGATCATCCTGTTGGTGACTACATATTTGTTTCTTCCTAAGATTATATATTCAACCTCAATACCATTGAAAATGTCTAATTTTTTCACTCACTTTGTACTTTGCCTGATTTCCTAATGTCTCTATTGATATGTACTTTCCTACATATTTTCTCCAGTTCAACATTGTGACTGACCCTTCACATGTGCTGACATTGACATTCACTCTCTAACCAAAACCCTATTGCTTATGAACTTTGGTCCAAATCCTATACTCACTCTTCTTCCGAAACATACTGACTATGTTCCTGATCCTATCGACTATCCCTTTTTGAGTAGATGTTCTCTACTACATTCAATCATCCAAGGTACAAGATCCTATGCCATTGTATATCGATTTTTCTGAAACATGTATCTAGAACGTAATTCAAAGCTACGTATCGCAATCAGTTGCCCAATGCATTTCTGAGCTTCAAGTCTTACCTAGATTTCTGTTTTTATACTTATATTTCATCTCTATATTCCTATAAATATTGCAGGTTCCCAATACCATTATTCATCCCGCATAATGATTCCTTGCCCAAATCGAACCTGTTATTAACCCTAACCATACACTGTTGCTTCAATCTAAAATTACAAAAGAGCAGGGACAGAGTTCGCCTTACAATACAGGAATGTAGGGTATCTTCCAACTGCTGAGAACCTCAAAGTTCCATGCAGAAATGATCCCTGGAGAAGATGTAGGCAGCTATGAAGGATCTGAGAGAGCAAAATCCATCTTCATGGCAAACAACCTGAACAGGACGAAGGGATGTGTGTGCATCAGCCTTTCTCTTCTTAATGTAGAGAAGATGGACCTAAGCAGGCCTGCTTGGAGAGCTGTTCCCAGGTGCCTATTTTGATATACCATTGTAACAAGTCAAATTGTCACACAAAGTAGGAGCAGCCTCCATCTCATGGAACCCTTGGAAGCAACGGTTAGGACAAAGTTGTTGCCAAGGCAGTTACCTCATTCAGTTCCTGAAGGAAGGGTTCTAGCTAACTTCCTTGGTGATGGAACTCTCTGAAATTGTGATGCAAGAAGCCAGGCACCGAGAGCCAGTCCCAGTCCCAGTCCCAGTGGGCTCACTGGTTTGTATTTATCAAGTACAGATTCAGACCTTCTTGGTACCTACTGATTTGAGGATGGCCAAATGCCAATTGAGCTCTGAAGAGAGGCCTTTCCTGAGATAGCAGGTAGTGGCTAACTGCAGGCTCCTCAAAGCATCACAGCGTTGGCCAAGGAGACAAAATCTGAGAGAGGAAAGGCCATTTCGAGAGGAACATAGTATGGCCCACCAGTCAGAGGACACTCCAGAGAGTCACAGATCCACTTTTGGGAATGAGGTGACTTTATGTGTGTGGGTGTGAGTTTGTGGTTTTGTCTCATATTCTGCGAATAGGTAAAAAAGGTGGTTCGTTTGCTTTGGAGTCTACTGTTGATAGTAACTCTTTTGACAAGGCGAGTGTTTCTATGTCTGTGTATCCACTGTGTCCGTGGTTTTAGACATTAGAAAAGAGAATGCATCAATGGAGGTGTCCTGTCTAGTAGAAAGCTTCCCAGCATTCATCGTTCATCAGTGATGAATAGACTGTGGCTTGTCTTATGGATAGGAAACAACTACTAACTTCCTAAGTTCCGGTTTTCTTCCTGAATTCTGGCCACTCTCCAGAATGAGCTCATGATTTATTGTCCAAGATATGTACAACCTCCATGCTCTGTGACATGGCCATGTTCTTGATACCTGAAGGGAATGGGAACATCTCAGATATTAGTGTGACCAGTAAAGTCTCATTGGAGAAACCCTGCTTTGGGCCATTTGCTTACCTATGGTTCTGTTGCCTTGAATGTCAGGAAGGTCTTTGTTTCAGGCCACCCCTTTTTGAAGCCTGAAGAAACAGTTTTCAAATGGAAATGAATGGGCATCACCTGTGGCTCTTTGCTTAATTTCTTTGGAAAGGGATGTGTCTTAATCAGACACTAGGCCCTGGTTGAGGCTGTGGCTAAGATTCTCAGCTCCTGATAAATCTAAAGAAGATCCCATGTGTGCATCCAAAACCAAAATGGCAAAAGGATCAGTCATTGTGGATGAAGTCTCTTGCCTTCCTCTGTTAGGTTCCTGACGTCCATCAAGTGAGAATAGGATTCCTATAGGTCAAATGAGTTATTCAAAGTCCTGCATAAGTGCTTGGTTTCTCTCATGATGCCAAATCACATAAGCAATCTATACCTGACAGTCAGTAGGCCTCAAATTGGAGAAGCAGAGCAGTATTAATGGCACGCCCATTTGATCACTCTTGGTTCACAGAAAGGGTTTCCAGACCACCCTAAATTTAGACAAATGAGGGGCAATGGTGGATATTTTGCACACTGTCTTGGGCTGCATCCCTCATGTAAACCTCCAGCCAGAGTTTATGATGAGTGCCTATATGGATGAAGATGAGGGCCATGTGGGAATGTTTTGGTTTTAATTGTGGTCATTTGTGTGGCGGTTGGAAGAGATGACAGGGTCCACATGGGCTTGAACTCTGGTGTGATTCTTCTTGGAGACTGAGTTCTGGAACTGACTTCAGAGAAGTATTGCCATTAATTGTGTTGGCATTATAAGAGGCCACACATGAGAGTTGCCCTTGAAACCTGAGATCTAGGCCCAGGATGGCTTTCCACAGAGAGCTGAAAATCTCAGCAAGGATATCACATGATTTTATTCTGAAAAACTTGGCAGCCATAGTTAGAGTCAAAAGACACATGGACCTCACCTTGTAGACCTCAATGGGCCTGGCTTCATGTGACCTTTTGGCCAGTGTTTGGGAAGCCTTGCCTGTTAGAGTTCCTCAGAGCTTTCATTGAAATGAGCTTCCTCCCCATGTAATGGTTTCTGGATGAATGGAAACCCCAAAGTGCCTCCAACTTCATTCTTGAAAAATGGAAAGATAAACACCATGAAATTTTTGAAATTCCCAATGACCAGATGGCACTGGAGAACCATTGGATGTCCTGTTGCTGATCATGAGTGTAACAGACAGTGCCTTGATTGACTGGGTTTCATGAAAATGGTTTAGAACAGACATGCCAGTAAGTTGGAGCCTGCTGAGTAGTGGGCCTAGAGCAGTGGTGGGCAGGTGTGTGGTAATACATCTGTGATGTGGCCATGTGGATCTGCCATTGGCGTCCAAATGGCTTGTGACTGACTTGATGCAGCCAGGAGACCATTATATGAAAAGGCATCTTGTTATATGCAGAGTTTTCAGGGCAATGTTCAGAATTAGGTTGCTATGTTCAAGGCGGCAAGCAATGTGGGATAGAAGCCCAGTTGGTGCATTCTCCTGCAGAACCTGACCCACCACACGTTACAAGACTCCCTCATGCACTGTGTCCCAGTTGAACTCCTTGTATGTCATGAATCAAATACCAAACTCCCAGTGCAGCAGCAAAAAACACCACGAAAAGTGGAGGATGACCAAATGGCTTCAAAGTCCACACGGGGAGTCACTTTGCCCGAAGAGGCCACAGTTTACCTACAAAGAGACTTCAGCACTGCTGCCTCATGTTCATCGGAAAATAAGAAACCATGTCCTCCAGGTCACATAGATACTGATCCAGGTTTGATGGTCTCACTTCAAAGGAAGCTAAAGCTCCTGACAACAACATATATTTCAAATGCCCAAACTCAGAGGCAGTTTCTCAAGAAGTCTTTAGGCCAGCATAGCTCCATGATTGTGGAGTGTTTACACTGTCCCTTACTTTTGGAAACTCCTCTACCACCTCCAAGGTTGTGAACTCCTGAGCATTTTCCATTCCACATATGTATTCACAGATTTTCTAACTCTTCTTTTCTAATTGTGTTTTACCTGGGGTGAAGATAATTTCAAGGCATTTTTCTGGATGAGAGTGGGAATATTTTTTGTGGCACATATTTGCATACACATCGGATTTATTTTCCTATTTTCCATTTGAAATACTGAATCCGTGACACTAACCCATACCCTACTTGTCTCTGACTACTAATCCTAATAAGATGGAGAAAAATAACCCAAACAGAATATAAATACAACCAGTTCAGAGGAGGCATGGTGTATAGTTGGACATGGCTTTTGAATGACAAAATGTAGGTGCTATAAATCTAGTCGATTTAAATTGAAATAGTTCTCCATGTATTTTTAAATTTAACAAATATGTGAATTCCTCTCTCCCATTTTATGTAACCTATTGAGCACATCTATTTTTATATGCACATATAGAATACTACCTGGTATCACACATACGTTCTTGTGAGGTGTCTGACTTGACAGATACAAATTATGAGAAGTGATCACTCCACCTAAACGCTATGGGATTTGAAAATTCATCCTATGTGTGAGCCTTCTGGTTGAACAATATTATACATAAATCCATGTTCAGTAAATTGAATATTTTTCTATCTGTGTAAGATATATATATCACGGTGAATTTTGATTGGCATATATATTGCTACTTTTTAATGTCTCACTCTCTCTCTCTGTGTATATATACACACTCCAGATTTTTTTAAAATATAAAATATATATGCCTTATTATACACTCCCTAAATTTTTTCATATTCATGTATGTGGATTTATAGTCAACATTTCAAAAGGTTGTTCTCTGAAATATTCATCCACCTGAAATACATATTTGCTTCCTAGTAATGAAAACTAACTTCAGTGAATGGTGCATACATATCCTAATATTTCTACAATAATTGACCCAGTTTCTCATTAATGCAAGTAGATTCATATGGGACATGATGTGTATTTTCATGTTCATTCTTATTCGCCACTTGTACATTACTATTTCTTCAGGTAATGCACATAATAGAGTATATATTTCATCCACAAGTTAGCAAAATTATGGGTATGTGTTTCACTTTCAATAATTTTCTGTTTCAGAACACATGCATTCCTCCATGTTTCTTGACTGGTCTTTTCATGAGACTTCTTACCAAACCCATTATTTTTGATTTCCATAATCCCTTTTGAAGCAAAACTCACACACCGTTCATGATAAACCATAACCCTAATATTACCATTAGATGTATAACTGGATGGAATGAATGATTGTATATCAATATAAGATTTCTTATATATTTTCAGATATCAAATCAATCCATTATTTAAAGTGGAACCAGTTATATTATTTATTCACAGTATAGTCTATTCATGCATTGTCTCTATATTCATAGACACAGGGTACACCTCATTGTAAACTCAATACTAATTTATACGTATTCAAATTATGGCTCCCAGAAATGGTGGAAGAAATATTCATGTCACCTGATCTACATATACAATTTAACCCAGTAATATTCTGGACACAAAAAGAAAAGGTCACACTTATGTTTCTACCAAAGCCTAAATGTAAAGTGAACATGGATTACTAAAAACATCCATGTCCAGGTTGCCTAATGCTCTCAAAAGTCAATCCTATTTGTGACAATATATTCGTTTCTTCCTAAGATAATATATCCAAAATCAACCCTGTTGAAAATGCCTAATTCTATCACACACTTTATACTTTGCCTGATTTCGTAATGTCTCTATTGATATCTGCTTTCCTACATATTTTCCCCAGTTCATCATTGTGATGGTTCATATGTGCTCACATTTACATTCACTCTCTAACCAAAACCCTATTGCTAAAAAACTTTTGTTCCAAATCCTATACTCACTCTCCTTCCTAAACATACCGACTATCTTCCTAATCCTACCGACTATCCCTTTTTGACTGGATGTTCTCTTCTACATTCAATCATCCAAGTAATGTTCAGGTGAGCGTTGGAGGAAGAGACCACCAAGAGACTGTCTCATGGAACAGCAAAGGGTTTATTGGGGGTCCAGCATGCTGGGGCTCAGAGCTCCCTTGAATCGAGCAGAGAGCCCTGAGGACATCTTAAGCAGAGCTTATGTGTTTTCCTTGTAGAGGGCAGGGAGGGAAGTTTATTGATGGGTCAGGGCGAGTGGGCAGTTTGCATGCAACCGGGAGAGGGAGTACATTATATATTTTGTAAGTTGGAGACAGCACATTCTGGGAACAAGATTAGCAAACAGTTCTCAAGATTTCAACAGTGTTTTGTTAAGCATACAGAAAAAGAGGAAGTGACAAGTACCATTTTATTAACCTTTCATTCCCCACGTCTTCTTCTGGCTACTTTTAATCATAAAAGTGATCATTGGAGTGGTGTCACATTCTATGTCTGCTAGTGGGGTATTACCATAAGTTTAACTTGTCTAATTTGAGCTTGGAGAAATGAAAATACATGGTTGAGCAAACAGGGTTTTATAGTTAGCAAGAATGTGAGTATTATTATTGGACTGGCCAAGGTTGATAAACGTATAGTTAACCAGGGGGACTGTGTGAACCAAGACTCAAACCACCCTTTTTGGGCCTCTCTCTTTCGTTGACACTCTTCAAGGCATCCTTTTATTTTACTCATAAATTTTTTACAACTCCAGTATTGTTGCCATAAAAATAACATTCTTCCCTCAATGCAGCACAAAGGCACCATTCTCTCATGAAGAGGAGGTCCAACCCTCGATTGTTGTATGAAACAACATCAGAGAGAGAGGTTAAAGATTCCCACAAAGCTGTGATGGAGGTTTCTAATATCTTTAAGTTTTGGTCTATTGCTGCTTCTATTTGGGTATTTTGCTGTGTACCATGGACCAAGGCAGTGGTTCCTGTGACCTCCCCTGCAGCAACTCGTATTCCTAATAGGATGGCTGAAGTGAGGGATATATGTTCCCTGTGGAACCGGCTTGTATGCCCCCCTGTTTGATCTTCAAATGAACCTGCATCATGATAGAGCACTCTGGGTAACCTCTGCACCATTACACATTTAATCACCACTGTTGACCATTTAATGAAAACATAAAAATGTTTAAGTATATAGAATTATACTGTTGTAGGAACAGTCAAGACAAGGCACCTAAGATAGCACCAAAGCTAGGGAAACAGTCCTATTTGGTTGCAAACGGATTCAGAGGGCATTGCTTCTGTTGTAATCAATTAATCCCATGAACCCCAAGTTTAGGAAGTTTCAGAATTTTTACCCAATATGTAAGGGAATGTGCTCAGAAGTTCACAGTCAGCAGAAATTCACAAAAAGCAGTTTTTTTTATGTTTTTTTCCTCTGTTCTGAGCAAATTAACTTTTCAAGGACACCTGGGAGGGGGAGAGATATTTCATCCCTTTCTTTTTTCCGCTTGCCAGCTATTACCATGGAGGCAGTTGGTAACTTTTTTATCATAGAAATGTAGCCATCTCTTTGAAGCCCCAGCTCAAAGTCAGAGGCCTTGTTCACATATTTTGTGAAAAACTAGTAAGGGGGTGTCTAGCTTACAAGTACTGATTGTTTTAGCCAGTGGCCAAGTAGAACAGGGCCACATGAAAACAGGAAGTTTGTCTACACTGAACTCTTTTATAGGGACTCTTTTGCTGAACGTCCTAAAGTCAGCCATGGTGAAGACATCTGGAGAAGATCAGTTAAGACTTTTCTGTGGGTGTGGAACAGAGGGGAAAGAGAGGGAAGGCGGGACTTAGAGCAGTTCCGAGGATCTGAGAATGAGTACGGAGAGATGTAAAAGAATAATGGGAAAGGGGTTTGGGATTTTCTAGCAACAAAAACTTGAGCAGTAGAACAGGTAGAAAAGAGGGGAAGATGGGAGTGTGTATCCAAAAAGCCTGTGAGGGACTTTAAATTCTTAGTAACCTGTTTTCAGTGATGACAAAGCAACTTTAAAGACCATTTTTATTACATCTTGGATAGGGGTCTTCTCAGCTGTTTTGAGCTTTAGGTTAGCTGGTAAAAGGACCTGGTGAAACCCCGTATGGGTGCTGACAGGAGAAGAGAGGAGTGAGTGGGTAGAGTGGTAACTAAGTACCTGCAACCTCAGCAAGGGGGCAATGGTCTGAGAACCGGCGGATGTTTGGGTTGTTGATCTAGTAACGGGATGGGAGAAATCAGGTTGTTGAGGTGGGAGTGACAGCAGAGAGACTAAAGCAGAAGGCTGAGGGTGAGGATCTATTTGAGAAGCATAGTTCAGGATGTGAGCGAAGGACGGAAAAGGCCTCCACATAGGGGAATCTCTTTTCACGCCTTTGAGCCCTTCCCAAAGTTAAAAAGGTTCCACAGAATTTGAGGATCTAGAGACCCCTCTGGGGGCCATCGATTTAGGTTATCTTATTGGTAATATGGCCAATGCTGTGTACTGAATTTGATTAGGAGTTTGGGTTCCATCGTGCAGCCCCTGTATGCTCACATCCCCTTGATTACAGAAGAAGTCGGCTTTTCCCACACACAGCCATGGCTGTTTGTGGCTTTGATAGTTCACCGGGCAAACATAGTAATCTAGGCTAGCCGACCTGCATCTGGCTCACGTGTCCCTACATCCATAATGTTTGTTTCCATTACATATGATACGGAAGGGATTTAATGGAATTTTAGTGGGATCCTCTTCTTCAGGGATATCTGAATAGGAAAGACATATAGCCAGCTGACAAATGTCTGGGTGGAGAGATGGCCACCAGGTCCCTAAGGGGGCTGTATGCAAGACTGATTAAACTTCTTGTCCAGTAGGATTTGTGATCAGCCATCGCTGCTGAAAGGGGTGATGAGGGTTAGAAATACTGGTGGTCAAGGGGAGAGTCTATAGCCTTATCCACATGGCGAATGTGCAATTTGAAAGGGTTACCAGTCTTTTCCAGTTTCCAGCCAATTCCAGTTTCCAGTCAATGTCTGGACAGGGCGCAGGCTTGAGATGAGAGGCATGGATCCAGGAAGTGATTCCATCTACCTTTACCACTGTAGGTGTTATAAATAGCACCTGGAATGGTGCTTTCCAGCGGGGTTCCAGCGATGTCACCTGATGTCGTCTTACGAAGACAAAGTCTCTTACTTGATATCGATGTGGAGTCCCCTCATCCCCAGTTTGGTAGGCAGTGGCCAGCTGTTTTCACAGGTGTCACTGAATTCTTTCAAGAGCTTTAAGTCTGTCAAGCAAGCTGGTGTGGAAGGGATTGTAAGGTCTTAGAGTTGGTGTTAGGTCCCTTACTGGAGGAGGGGCACCATAGAGAATTTCATAGGGGGTGAGGTTACACTAAAATCAGAGTGAGTATTTTCTTCATTTAACAGTGCATAAGGCAGGAGCATAGTACAATCTTTTATTCCGGTCTCTAAGCTTAATTTTGTTAAGGTCTGTTTAATGGTTTGGTTCATTCTTTCTACCTGTCCTAAACTCTGGGGTCTATAAGCACAATGTAACTTCCAATTAATCCCCAGGGTCCTGGCTAACCCCTGACTTACCTGGGCCATGAACGCCGGTCCATTATCAGACCCTATTAACTTAGGCAGGCTGTATCTTGGAAAAATATCTTCTAGGATATTCTTGACCAAAATTTGCGCTATTTCTTTTCTTTTTTTTTTTCTTTTTTTTTTTGTGGGGAAGGCTTCAATGCATCCTGAAAATGTATCTACAAAGACTAGGAGATATTTAAGTCCATACCTTGCTGGCTTTATTTCAGTAATGTCCACTTCCCAGTATTGTCCTGGTTTGGTTCCTCGTATGTGCTTTCATACAGGAAGCTTGGAAGGGTAAGCATTTACCAATTGATGAACCCGACAGGCTTTTGTTACCCATTCAGTTATTTTCTTCACTGTGAGTCTGTTAGTGGAAAACTCTGTTCTTGATCCTTCAGGAATGCCTGCAGTTTCTTTGAACCAAGGTGAGTGAGTTGATGTACATTTTCTACTGACATAGTTAGAGCCGTGGCTCTTGGAGTTTTTACTGAAAGATTTAGAAATTCCACTTAAGGGCCTTCAGGGTTAAAATTAATTTTGGCCCAGAGCTTGGTGAGCAGATCTCCGCCAATCAATGGGGCCAGGCATTCTGGGACTACTAGGAAGGAGTGATGGATTTTTCCTTTTCCCAGGTCCATGGTCCTCTTAGTTGTCCAAGCCCGATATTTACTGCCATTAGCCCCTTGAAATAGAGATTTTTTATTTGATAGAGGGCCCAATGTGGCCTTATGGGCTCAGTATATTGCCCCTGTATCCACTTCAAAGTTTACTGGGGTCCCCTCCACTTCAAAAGTTACTCTGAGCTCGGGGAGGGGATCTGAGCCCCGACTTTCTTAGTCATCCTCCAGAGCAGAATGGCTGGCTGGCGTGGCTGTCGCTTTCTATGTCAATTTTGGCCCAGTGTCCTTTTTGTTTGAGTAGGCACATTGATCTGAGGCCAAGGGTGGCCTCTGTCTTGGGCCAACGTATACCTTCTTGTCTCCCTGTTTCTTAATTTTTGGCCTATTTGTTGTTGTGACCTGGACCTTAGTCAACGCCTTACTCTGCCTTTTGTTTCTTTTATCCTCCCTTTGCTCCCTTCTCTTCCTCAGTTTCTCTCTTATAGTATACCTTCTCAGCTTCTCTGACTAAATCTCTCAAAGTCATATCTTGTAATCAATCTAAGCTTTGTAACTTTGTTTTAATATCCAGGGCAGTTTGCCCAATAAAGGCCATCATGACAGATGCCTTTTGATTCTCTGCCTGACGATAAAAAGGATTATAGCTCCTATATGCCTCCATAATTCTCTCTAGAAACATAGAGGGAGATTCATCAGGCCCCTGATAATCTCTCTTACCTTGGCCAAATTAGTTGGTCACTAGTGGCTGCTCGGAGACCCATTATTAGAGCCCGGCGATAAGTGGACAGATGCTCCCTACCTTCAAAGGTGTTGGGGTCCCAGTTGGGTCGGTTCAAGGGAAAGCCGGCTTTGATTATGTTGGTAAGTTGTGTCGGATGCACACCTGGTCCAAGGATTTTTTTTTAGCTTCCTGGAGAATTCCCTTTTTTTCCTCTGTCATGAAGAAAGTCCCTAGCAGCTGTTGGCTGTCATCCGAAGTAGGCTGGTGTGAAAACATCAATGACTCAACCACACCTGAGAGCCGGGTGGGGTCCTCGGAAAAAGGGGGATTGTAATTTGTAATTTTTTAAGTTACATAGGTCTGAAGAGAAGAACGGCCAATACTGGTAGGCTTGAATTTTCCCCCAATGGCCATTGTCAATCATTGGTCAATAGGGTCGAAGGAGAGGCATCCCAAGAGTTCCAGGGTTTTCAATCATTCACCGCCAGCGAGTTCCTTTAGCAGGGCCAGCTTCCTCGATGGGAGGAGGTGCTGTGTGTGCTGCAGGGGAATTACATGGAGGGCGCTGGGCCGGCTTAGCTTCCTTCAATGGAGGAGAGGCTGAGTCAGCAGCAGGGGTATCACTTAGAGGGTGTTGGGGGTTAGAGGATGAGGGAAGGGGATAAGGAGGGGGAGGAGAGTCCAGTAGATTCAAATCTGGTGACACAGGGAAAAACAGAGTGTGGAGGAGGAGGAGGAGCAGAGTGTTTGTGAGTTCCTGGGGGAAGGAGTCATTGCGGGGGCAGGGGCAAGGAAAGGATTGACCCATTGAGGAGGAAATTTGCAGAGGTCCTGCTGAATTAAAATATATGGCTGTTGATCCAGATGACTATCTGGCCATGGCTGAAAGACAATATCTCTGAATTATAAATTAGTGGGAAGTAGAAAGATCCTTCTAGGGGCCATCCGACTCCAAAGGTGGGCCATTCTGAGGTACAGAGAGTCTGCCACATCCGGGGCTTTACTGAAATAAAGAGATTCTGAGCCCTTAAACGGACTTTGGTATAGTGATCAAGGGTCAGGGACAGAGGCATTGAAGTGCTCTGTTCCATAATGAGAGATACACAAACAGTGAAAGCAAGACACATGACACAGGCAAGACAAGACAATAAAGACAGGCAATGGACGTTCAACACTGAGACCATGACTGAGTAGCCGGCAAAATCCGATGGACTGGCAATACTGAATCCGAAACAAAATATCACTGAGTCAAGGAGACTATTGTTCCTCAATTTCCCGAGTCCTCTCAGGCGTCCTCCAGGGACGTGGCCTGTGGTTCTGTAACACGACTTTCAGCCACCATCAGAGAGAGCTCACACTCTTCATTGACAGTCATTTTGCCAAACCCTAACCTGAAACCTGAAACCAGAAAGAGGCGCCTTACTTATCTGAGGGGGGTCCATTGGGGTCTCTCGTCCCCCGCTGCTTGATCTCTGTGGAACCTCCATATGTAAAGGTCGGGCTAGTGTCAGAGGAAGGGACAACCAAGAGAATTTAACATGCAACAGCAAAGGATTTACTGGGGGTCCAGCATGCTGGGGCTCAGAGTTCACTTGAATAGAGCAGAGAGCCCTGAGAACAGCTTCAGCAGAGCTTATATACTTTTCTTGGAGAGGGCAGGGAGGGAAGTTTATTGATGGGTAAGGGTCAGTGGGCGGTTAGCGCTTAACCGGGTGAGGGAGTACAATCTGCAGTTTGGCAGATGGGGACAGCACATTCTGGGAACAAGATTAGCAAACAATTCTCAAGATTTCAACAGTGTTTTATTAAGCGTACAGAAACACAGGAAGTGACAAGTACCTATTTTATTAAACTTTCACTACCAACTATCCCTTTTTGACTGGATGTTCGCTTCTACATTCAATCATCCAAGGTACAAGGTCCTATGTCATTGTATATGGATTTATCTGAGACAACTTTGCAGAAAGTAATTCAAAGCTAAGTAGTCCCAATCAAGGGACCAATGCCCTTCTGGGCTTCAAATCTTACTTAGATTTCTGTTTTCATACATATATTTTACCTATGTATACTACATATATTCAAATATATATATATATATATATATATATCTCATAGTATATATATTTCATCCAGAGTTTCACAAATTTATAAGATTTTTTTTTCATGTTTAATCAATTCCTTCTTCAGAATACATTTATTCCTCCAGGTCTCTTGACTGGTCTTTTCATGAGACTTCTTGCCAAACACATTATTTTTGACTTCCACAATCACTTTTGAAGCAAAACTCACACACTCTTCATGATAAACCATAACACTCATATTACCATTAGAATGTAACAGGATGGAATGAATGATTGTATAGCAATATAAGATTTTCTGTATATTTTCAGATATCAGTTCAAAAAATTATTTAAAGTTGGAACCAGTTATATTATTTATTCTCAGGATGGTCTATTCATGCATTATCTCTATATCCAAAGACTCCAGGTACACCTAATTTTACACCCAACACTTATTTATACGTCTTCAAAATATTGCTCACAGAAATGGTGGAAGAAATACTCATGTCACCTGATGTCCATATACATTTTATCACAGTCATATTCTCGACAAAAAAGCAAAGGTCACACTTTGATTGTACGAAAGCCTAAATGGAAAGTGAGCATGGATTACTAAAAACATCTATGTGCAGGTTGCCTAATCCTCTCAAATGTCAATCCTATTGTTGAGTACATATTTGTTTATTCCTTAGATTATATATTCAACAACAACCCTGTTAAAAATGCTTAATCCTATCACTGACTTTATTCTTTGCCTGATTTCATAATGTCTGTATTCATATCTGCTTTCCTATATATTTTCCCCAGTTCATCATTGTGACTGACTCTTCACATATACTAACTTTTACATTCACTCTCTATCTGAAACCCAATTGCTAAAGAACTTTTGCTGCCAATCCTATACTCACCCTTCTTCCTAATCCTACCAACTATCTTTCTAATAATACCGACTATCCCTGTTTGACTGGATGTTCTCTTCAACATTCAATCATCCAAGGTACAAGGTCCTATGCCATGGTATATCGATTTATCTGACACATCTGTGCAGAACAAAATTCAAAGCTAAGTATCCCAATCAAGGGCCTAATGCTCTTCTGGGCTTCATATCTTACCTATATTTCTGTTTTCATACTTATATTTCACTTGTATATTCTTGTAAATATCACAGGTACCCAATACCATTATTCATCAATCAGAATGATTCCTAAGCCAAATCGAACCTGTTATTAAGCCTTACCATACACTTTTCCCTCAATCTAACTATACAGAAGAGCAGGGACAGAGTTTGTCTTACAATACAGAAATAGAGGGGATCTTCCACCGGCAGAGAACCTCAAGGTCCATGCAGAAATGATCCCTGGAGAAGAGGTATGCAGCTATTTAGGACCTGAGAAAGCAAAAGTCATCTTCCATGGCAAACAACCTTCTCAGAATGAAGGGATTTGTCTGAATCAGCCACTTTCTTCTTTATGTAGAGAAGACGGACCAAACGAGGCTTGTATGGTGAGCTGTTCCCAGGTGCCTATGGTTGATATACCATTTTAACTTGTGAAACTGTCACAGGAAGTAGAGGCAGCCTCCATCACATGAGACCCTTCGAAGCTACTGTTAAAACAAAGTGGTTGCCAAGGCAGTGTCATAATTCAGTTCCTGAAGGAAGTGAACTTACTAATTTATTGGTGATGGAGCTCTCTGAACTTGGGATCCAAGAAGCCTGGCATCCAGAGACAGTCCCAGTCACAGTCCCAGTGGGCTAACTTATTTGGATTTACCAAGAACAGAGTAAGTCTTTTTTGGTACCTACTGATATGAGGATGGCCAAATGCCAGGAAAGCTCTGGAGAGGGGTCTTTCATGAAAAAGCAGGTAGTGGCTCACCCCTGGCTCCTGACAAGTTCACAGTGTTGGCCAAGGAGACCAGATCTGAGACAGGACAGGCCATTTTGGGGGAACAAATAATGGCCAACCAGTCAGAGGACACTCCAGATATTCACAGACCTTCTTGGGTAAAGAAGTTGCCTTTGTGGGTGTGGGTGTGTGTTTGTGGCTTTGTCACATGTTCTGAGAATTGATAGGAAAAGCAGTTTGTTTGGTTTGGAGTGGACTATTTCTAGTAAGTCCTTTGACAAGGCGAGTGTTTCTAGGTCTGTGTATCCCACTGTGTCCGTGGTTGTCGACATTAGAAAAGGGAATGTATCAATGGATGTGTCCTGTCTAGTAGAAAGCTTCCCAGCATTCATTCTGCCCAATTTGTGAATGGACTGCGGTTTGACTTTTCGATTGGCAACACCTCCTATCTCCTTAAGTTTCTGTTTTCTTCCTGAATTGTGGGCACTGTCCAGAATGGGCAAATGGTTTTGTGTTCAAGATATGTACCACCACCAAACTCTGTGACATGGCCATGTACTGGATAGCTGAAGGAAATGGCGAGCATCTCAGAAAACTCAGATACCAGCGTGACCAGAAGAGTCTCAGTGGGAAACCCTGCTTTGGGCCTTTTGCTTACCTATTGTTCTGTTGCCCTGAATGTCAGGAAGGTCTTTGCCTCAGGCCACCCCTTGGTGAAGGCTGAAGCAAACAGTTTTCAAATTGTAATGAATGGGCATCACCTGTGGCTCTTTGCTTAATTGCTTTGAAATGGAATGGGTCTGAATAAGCCTCTTTGCCCTCTGTGATGCTGTGGTTAGATTTTCAGCACCTGAGGGATCTAAAGAAAAATCTCTTCTGTATCCAAAACCAAAATGGCCAAAAGAGTAGTCATTGTGGATGAAGTCTCTCGCCTTCCTCTAAGGATCCTGACCTTTATCAATTGTGAATCGGGATCTTTCGGTCAAATGAGTTCTTCAAAGCCCTGCAGAGGCTAGCCCAGAGATGCGTGGGTTTTCTCATAACTCCAATTCACATAAAGAATCTAAACCCCAGAGCCAGTAGGCCTCAAATTGGAGAATTGGAACAGTATTAACAGCAGTCCTATTTGATCACTCATGGTTAACAGGAAGGGTGTCCAGGACACCCTGATTTTAGGCAAATGAGGGGCAAGGAAGTTTATTTTGGACACTGTCTTGCACAGCGCCCCTCATGAAAACCCCCAGCCAATGGTTATTATGTGTGTCTATTGGAAGAAGATAAGGGCCATGTGGGAGTGTTTTGGTTTTAATTGTGGTCATTTGTTTGGCGTTTGGAAGAGATGATTGGGTCCACCTAGGATTGAACTCAGGTGTGATTCCCCTTAGAGACTGTGTTCTGTAACTGACCTCAGAGAAGTATTGCCATGTATTGTGTTTGGATTTTAGGAGTCCACCCATGAGAGTCGTCCTTGGAAACTGAGATCTACGCCCAGGGGGGCTTTCCACAGAGCACTGGGAATCTCATCCAAGATATGCCATGATTTTATTCTGAAAGATTGGCAGCCGTAGTTGAGAGTAAAAACACACATGGACCTCACATTGTAGACCACAATGTGACCTTTTGCCTACTCTTTGGGAAGCCTTGTATCTGAGAGTTCTCCAGAGCTTTCATTGAAATGAGCTTCCTCATCATTTAATGGTTCCTGAATGAATTGAAACCCACAGTGCCTTCAACTTCATTTATGAAATTTCAAAAACTTCATTTTTGAAATTTCCATGACCAGGTGGCACTGGAGAACCTTAGGATGTCCTGTTGCTGATCATGAGGGTACCAGACAGTGCCTAGAACTGAGATGTCAGTAAGTTGGAGCTTTCTGAGTAGTAGGCCTAGAGCAGTGGTGTGCAGGTGTGTGATAAAACATCTGTGGTGGGGTCATGTGGATCTTACACTGGCTCCAAATGGCTTGTGAATGACATGGTGCAGCCAGCACACCCTTGTATATAAAGGCATATTGTTACATAGAGAGTTTTCAGGGCAATGTTCACA
This sequence comes from Callospermophilus lateralis, assembly GCF_048772815.1. Taxonomy (NCBI): domain Eukaryota; kingdom Metazoa; phylum Chordata; class Mammalia; order Rodentia; family Sciuridae; genus Callospermophilus; species Callospermophilus lateralis. Next base: position 7,605,551 of record NW_027515276.1, on the reverse strand, counting down.
ATCTGGTTGCTATGATCAAGGGGGCAAGCAATGTTGGATAGAAGCCTGGTTGTTGCATTCTCCTGCAGACCCTGACCCCCCACATATTACAGGACACCCTCCAGGACTGTGTCTCAGTTGAACTCCTTATATGCCTTGAAGCAAATACAAAACACCCAGTGGAGGAGCAAGAAATAACACGAACACTGGAGGATGACCAAATGGCTTTCAAGTCCACATGGGGAGACACTTAGCCCTCAGTGGTCACAGTTTAGCTACAAAGAGAAAATTCAACACTGCTGCCTCATGTTCATTGAAAAATAGGAAACCATGTCCTCCAGGTCACATAGATGCAGACTAAGCTTTGATGTTCTCACTAAAAAGGAAGCTAAAGCTCCTGACAACAACGTATATTTCAAGTGCCCAACCTCATTGTCAGTATCTCCAGAAGTCTTTAGGCCAGTAGAGTTCCATGTTTGTGGAGTTTTACCCTGTCCCTAAGTTTTGGAAGCTCCTCTAAAGCCTCAAAAGTTTTAAACTTCTGAGAATTTTCCATTTCATATATGTATTTACAGATTTTCTGACTCTTCTCCTCTAATTTTGTCTTTCTTTGGGCGAAGGTTTTGTCAAGCCATTTTCTGAATTAGAGTGGGAAGTTATTTGTGTAACACATATTGCATACACATTGGATTCATTTTCCAATTTTCCATTTGAAATACTGAATCCCTGACACTAACTTATACCCTACTACACTCTGACTACTAATTCTAATATGATGGAGAAAAGTAACCAAATCAGAATTGAAATACAAGCAGTTCAGAAGAGGCATGGTGTATTCTTGAACTTGCCTTTTGCATGATAAAGGTTAGGTGTTATAAATCCAGTCTATTTTTAATTGAAATAGATATCCATGTGTTTTTAAAGTTAACAAATATGTTAATTCCTGTCTCCCTTTGTGTGTAGCCTATTCAGCACATTTATTTTTATATGCACATATCGAATCCCAGCTGGTATCACACCTACATTCTTGTGAGGTGGCTGACTTGGCAGATACAAATTTTGAGAAGGGATCACTCCTCGTAAACTCTGTTGGAACTGAAATTCAAACTATGGGAGAGCCTCCTAGTAGAACAACATTATACATAAATCCCTGTTAAGTAAATTGAATATGTTTGGATCTGTGAATGATGTGTATTTCATGGTGAATTTCGATTGGCATATATGTTGCTACATTTTAATATCTGTGTGTGTGTGTGTGTGTGTGTGTGTGTGTATACACACACACTCTACAGATTTTTCAAAATATGAAATATATATGTCTTATTTGCACTCCCTAAATTCATTCATGTTCAAGTATGTGGATTTATAATCAACTTTTCACCAGATTATTGTCAGAAATATTCATCCACCTGAAATACATATTTGTTTCCTAGTACTGAAAACTACCTTCAGTGAATGGTGCATACAACTCCTGTTCATAGCTGCAGCCTAAGGGGTCCAGCAAACTTCCAGCTGCCTGCAAACTTTCAGCTGCTGGCTGATGATTGGCTCACAGTGGCCCCAGCAACATCTAGCTGATTGGCTCCTCTGCGGTGATGCTCATTGGGCTGCTTCCCTGCCTTTTCAGATCACAGAGCTGCTCATTGGGGGACTTTTTTGACTCCGCACGTGACCCAGCCAATCGGCCTCAAGAGCAGGAGGATTGTGGGAAGTGGAGAGAGGCTTGTGTGGGAGGGAAAGGCTTGTGGGAAGCCGGTGGTGACAGTTTGGGCTCTGAGGGTTTTTCCTGAGAGGCTCTTTTGCTTGGCGTGTGTGGTTCTAAAAATAAAGTTGCTTTCTTTTGAAAAGTGGCTCCTGATTGTGCCCAGCCAGACTGCAGCATTTGGTGGCTCGCATGGGGAGCGACTGAGGGTAACTGATAAGGTAAACTGCTCGCCCCTGAGGGCAGGACAAGAGGATGGGTAGCCATTTTAAGATTCCTCTTTTGTTTTGCTTCACATTTGCTTTAAATTGCCTGTCCCTGGAGACGAGTGAGATGGAAGAAAAACCGCTCACATCTGAGGAAAAACTATTTGTGTCTGAGGAACAGATAGAGAGAAAGGCTATTATGATATTTTGTTTTTCCATTTTTATTTCATTCTATCTCTGTTTTGTTTGGTGTTATCTTGTTGGGTTGTATTATAGTAGAAATATGGCATCAGAAATTAGAAAAAAAAACAAACTGAAAAAGTGTTAAGTAAATTGTTAGAGGAAGGAGGCATCCCAGTAAAATTAAGAGCAGTCAGGGCATACGTTGATACAATACAAAAATGTAGCCCATGGCTTTTTAAGGAGGAGTTGTTAAATATATCACAATGGAACCATCATGGTGAAGATTTAAAAAGAATAGAAAAGAAAAGCCCAGGGACTCTGCCAGTTGGCACATTGCCATTGTGGACTTTCGTATCTTGTTTGTTTAGTCAAAAGCCTTCAGTTCAGACAATGGTAGAGGAAGAGGAAGACATATTGATTCAAGTAAAAGAGAAGGTCTCTCAAGTTAGTCAGACAGAGGAAAAAATTCAAGTAAAAGAGAAGGTCTCTTGAACCAGTCAGACAGAGGAAAAAAATCATGTAAAAGAGAAGGCCTCTCAAACTAGTCAGATAGAGAAAGAAAGTGTAAAACAGTAAAAGCCATCAGGGGGAAATTTACAACAGGAGACTACTACTAACACCTTTCTATCACCAGAGGGTGTAAGTGTCCAACCAACAGAACCACCTCTACAGGAGACTGCTACTAATACTTTTCTATCACCAGAGGACGTAAGTGTCCAACTAACAAGGCCACCTCCATATGCTGGGAAGCCCCCAACCCCCACAGTTGATAGTTGGGATCCTGAGACAAGATCTCAAATATTAACATGCCCTATATTTGAGGTAGGAGGGCAGCGAGTTTACCATGCTTTAAATTTCAAAACAGTGAAGCAGATAAAAGAGGCTGTAACAACCTATGGTCCTCAAGCACCCTTCACTGTAAGCATGGTCGAAACCATTAACAACTTGAACATGAAGCCAGCGGATTGCGCTAATATGTGTAAAGTTGTGCTAAATGGAGGACAATACCTGTTATGGAAGGTTGACAATGAGGAATTTTGCAAGGAGACGGCTATGCGAAATGCAGCAGCTGGTTATCCTCAGAGAAATCTAGATATGTTGTTAGGAAAGGGACCATATGAGGATCAGCAGCAACAAATTGCATATGATTCTGGTGTATGTGCATAAATTGCTGTAGACGCAATTAAGTCATGGAAGACTTTACAAGGACTTGGAGGTTTACAAGGTCAATTATCTAAAGTAATACAAGGAGCTAATTAACTTTATGCTGAATTTGTCGATAGGCTTATTCAAACAGGTACCAGAGGTTCTGGGAAAACAGAACAAGCAATGCTATTACTAAAAAAACTGGCTTATGAGCAAGCGAATAGTTGGCGCAGAGATATAATTAGACCATGGAAACATGAAGATTTAAACACATATATTAAATTATGTAGAGACATTAATGAACAAGAGCAAGTCGTGGCAACTGCAGTAAAACAGGCTTTAGATGCCAGAGACATTAATGAAGAAGGGCAAATTGTGGCAGCTGCACTAAAACAGGCATTAGATGCCAGGCCAAGAACATGCTACAATTGTGAACAAACAGGACATTTTAAAAGGAATTGCCCATAGGAGGAGGGTTTAACAAAATTACTTATAGATATTAAAGGTTTTTTTTTTTTTCAATTCCAGTTCATCCTGAGGATAGTCCACGTTTTGCATTTACTATCCCTGCACTGAATCATGAAGGTTCTGATCAGAGATATGAATGGAAAGTACTGCCTCAAGGGATGGCTAACAGCCCAACAATGTGTCAAATTTATTTTAACAACGTAATCAAGCCACTTAGAAATCAAAATCCTGAACTACAAATATTTCACTATATGGATGATGTATTATTAGCACACAAAGCTAAAAACACATTGCTAGAATGTTATGCCACACTTACAAACTTATTAAAAAATAATCTAGATATAGCAATAGATAAAGTACAATTAAATTTTCCAATTAATTATTTAGGTGTTCTATTATCCTCAACCATGTACCGCCACCAAAAATTCAAATACAAGTAGATCAACTCAAATCACATAACGACTTTCAAAAGTTATTAGGAGACATAAATTGGATAAGGCCTTATCTAGGTATACCAACAGGAGAGTTGGGATATTTTTTTGATATCCTAAAAGGTCCATCATATCCCAATTCACGGTACATGTTAATGCCTGAAGCAAGAAAGGCATTAAAAATCATTGAAACATATATGGAAAATATGCAATTGGATAGAATTGATATAAGTTTGCCTTTATTATTTATTGTCTACCAAGAAAAAATATTCCTACAGGAGTATTTTTGCAAGAAGGTCCATTATTATAGATACATTTATCTTATTCTCCTAACACTATTCTTACTAGGTACCCTGAGGCTATAGGACAATTAATACTCAAAGGAATAAAAGCAGCAAAGTGAGTGCTTGGGATTGCTCCCAATAAAATTATTACTCCACATACTCTGAATCAAATTGATGAGTTAGTTAATGAGTTAAATACTCCGGCAATAATCATGTGCAAATCTAATGTTTCATTTCATAATCACTTACCATCTAATCCTTTATTGTCTTTTTGGTCATCGCATCCTGTAATTTTTCCAAAATTGACAAGAAAAACACCTATCATGAATGCTCCAAATATATTTACTGATGGATCAAATAATGGTACAGCAGCAATAGTTACACCTGATCAAACTTTTACATTTCTAGTACCCAAACAATCAGCTCAAAATGTAGAGCTTAATGCAGTATTACAAGCTTTTGTGATGTTTAAAGATTCTGTATTTAATTTATTTTTGATAGTCAGCATATAGTTAATGCTATAGTATGCCTTGAAGATGCTGGTAGGATTTCCCATTCCTCTACTGTTTTCTCCTTGCTTTCCACTATACAAAGTATAATCTGGGACAGAAAAGATCCATTCTTTATAGGACATATCAGGGCACATACAGGATTGCCTGGAGCCATCAGTTTGGGCAATAATTTAGCAAATAAAAGTACACATGACATACATATTTTCTCTACACTAGAAGAAGCTATAAATTTTCGTAAAAAGTTCCATGTCAAAGCTAATACCTTACAAAAGCCTTCTAAAATAACTAAGGAAAAAGCTAGACAAATAATAAAAAAATGTCAAAATTGTGTGACCTTTTTACCACAAGTTAATCTTGGAGTCAATCCTAGAGGATTGATACCTAATCATATTTGGCCGATGGACATCACACACTTGGCAGGATTTGGAAAATTAAAATATTTGTATGTTACAGTTGATACTTCTTCTGGATTTTTGATGGGCACCCTTCATGCCGGAGAAAAAACTAAAGATATTATCACTCATTGCTTACAAAATTTTTCCACTGTGGGCGTTCCCAAACAGTTAAAAACAGATAATGCCCCTGGTTATACTTCTACCTCTTTTAAACAATTTTGGTCATCATTTGGCATTACTCATATAACATTAATCCCATACAATCCACAGGGACAAGGCATAGTTGAAAAAGCTCATCAAACTATTAAAAAGTACTTATTAAAGCAAAAAAGACGCAATTGGGAAAGGGTATATATTCCCCAAAGACAAACTTAAAATAACCCTTTTTATTCTAAACTTTTAAAATTTGGATTCATCAGGACTTAGTGCTGGGGAAAGGCATATGTGTCCAAAAAATGTGCATAAGCCCAAGGTTCTTTGGAAAGATATTCTAACAGGACAATGGAAAGGTCCTGACCCAGTAATTGTCTGGAGTCGGGGGTCTGTTTGTCTGTTTCCACAGGAAAAACAGTAGCCGATTTGGATTCCAGAGAGATTAACCAAGGTCCTGACCCAATGATTGTCTGGAGCCAGGGGCCTGTTTGTGTGTTTCCACAGAGAGAACAACAGCCGATTTGGATTCCAGAGAGATTAACTGAAGCGATTTCTACAGAACAAAAAGAAGATGATTTGACTCAAGTCCATATCAGCTGATATCCAAAATTCCAGTTTGGCTACCCTTACATCTAAGATAGAACCAGGATGCTTTTTTCAATATCTATTTTATTATTGCCTTTTCCCACATTTTATTTTGTTTTTTTGAGCTCATACATACCTAGTTTAATGTTTTGGTGATCAGTTCTATTTTTTGACAATAGAGTTTTTAAACATTGCAATGGAGATTTCACATGTAAAAAGTTATAAGGCCTTTACTATTAGGTTATGTGTTGTATGTATTATATTATGTGTGCACACTTGTGTTTTGTGTTATATGTTTGAATGTTCATATGTCCATATATCATATATGATGAGGGCTCATGAAAAAATTGATCCAAATATTTTTTTATTCACATTATTTAAATGGTTTAATTTAAATTGGGTAAACAGCTGTTGAGGATTGTTTTAAAATGTGAACAAAAAATGAGGTTAACAGATCTGTTTGTTTTCTTTCACATTTCCTTTTCATTATATTTAATAATTCTCTCCAAGACAATGTAAATTGTTAAGAAAATTGTTTTCTTTCAGTGTTTTCTGGAATGTTACATAATTTTTTCTTTAGCCATTATTGCCAGAATTTCTATCTTCGTCACAGTGCTGGTGAAATCAAAGATAAAACCAATCTACAGCTTCTGCAATAGCCATCACTGAACTGCTTGCAGAACTTGCCTGGACACATTGTGAACTCACATGTATGCATTGTAAACTATCTGTTTGTGCAGCAACTTGTGGTAGTGTTGGGTTATATTTGCTGATGATGTCATTGGTGGTACAATTTTTTCAAAAGGAGCCGTCAATTGGCTTGGTGTATCTTCCTCCCTTCTGAGATTCCAAAAGTAAGGGACAGGGTAAACACTCCACAACCATGGAGCTCTGCTGGCCTAAAGACTTCTTGAGAATCTGCCTCTGACGTTGGGCACTTGAAATATATGTTGTTGTTGGGAATTTTAGCCTTCTTTGTAGTGAGACCATCAAATCTGGGTATGCATCTATGTGACTTGGAGGTCATGGTTTCTTATTTTCCAATGAACATGAGGCAGCAATGTTGAATTCTCTCTTTTAGGGTAAACTGTGGCCACGGGGGGCTAAGTGTATCCACATGTGGACTGTGAAGCCATTTGGGCATCCTTCACTTTTTGTGGTGTTTCTTGCTGCTGAAATGGAATTTTTGTATTTGCTTCACGAAATACAAAGAATTCAACTGTTACCCAGTGCGTGAGGGAGATCTGTCACCTGTGGTAGGTCAGGGTCTGCAGAAGAATGCATCAACCAGGCTTATATTCCACATAGCTTGCCCCCATGACCATAGCAACCCGATTCTAAACATTGCCCTGAAACCTCTCCATATAACAAGATGCCTTTACATAGAAGGGACTGCTGGCTGCACCATGTCTGTCACAAGGCATTTGGAAGCCAATGGGAGATCCACATGGCCCCACCACAGATGTTTTATCACACACCTGCCCACCACTGCTCTATGCCCACTCCTCAGCAGGCTTCAACTTCTTGGCATCTCTGTTCGGCACCATCTTCATAAAAACCAGTCAATCAAGGCACTGACTGGTATACTCATGATCATCCTCAGGATATCCAAAGATTCTCCAGTGCCACCTGGTCATGGGAATTTTAAAAATTTCATGGTATTTATCTAGCCACTTTTCAAGGAGGAAGTTGGAGGCACTGTGGGTTTCAATTTATTCTGTAACCATTAAATGGTGAGGAAGCTCATTTCAATGAAATCTCTGGAGAACCCTCACAGGAAGGTTCCCAAACAGTGGCCAAAATGTCACATGAATCCAGGCCTATTGAGGTCTACAATGTGATGTCCATGTGTGTTTTGACTCTTAATTATGGCTGCCAAGTTTTTCAGAATAAAATCATGTGATATCCTGGCTGAGATTCCAAGTGCTCTGGGAAAAGCCACCCTGGGCCAAGATCTCAGTTTCCAAGGGTGACTCTCATGCGTGGCCTCATAAAATCCCAACACAATTTATGCCAGTACTTCTCTGAGGTCTGTTCCAGAACTCATTCTCTAAGGGGAATCACACCAGATTTCAAGTCCAGGTGGACCCAGGCATCTGTTCCAACTGCCACACAAATGACCACAATTTAAACCAAAACACTCCCACATGGCCCTCATCTTCGTCCATACAGACACTCATCATAACCTCTGGCTGGAGTTTTCCATGAGGGGTGCAGCACAAGACAGTGTCCAAAATAACCTCCCTTGCCCCTCATTTGCATAAAGACATGTTGGCCTGGACACCCATCTTGGGAACCAGGAATGATCAAATAGGCCTGCTGTTAATACTGCTCTGTTTCTCCAATATGAGGCCTACTGACTGTCAGGTATAGATTCTTTCTTTTTTTTTTTTTTAAGAAAGAGTGAGAGAGTGAGAAAGACGGGGAGAGAGAGAGAATTTTAATACTTTTCTTTTTTAGTATTTGGCGAACACAACATCTTTGTCTATATGTGGTGCTGAGGATCGAACCCGGGCCGCACGCATGCCAGGCGAGCACGCTAGGGCGTGAGCCACATCCCCAGCACCAGGTATAGATTCTTCATGTGATTTGGATTCAGTTGAAAACCCAAGCACCTATGGGCTAGTTTCTGCAGGGCTTTAAAGATCTTATTTGAACCAAAGGTTCATATTCTTACTTGATGGAGGTCAGGAACCTTACAGAGAAAGGCGAGAGAATTCTTCCATAATGAATGCTCTTTTAGCCAATGTAGTTTATGATGCACACATGGGATCTTTCTTTAGATGCATCAGGTGCTGAGAATCTAAGCCACAGCCTCACAGAGGACCTATAGCCTGATTCAGACACATTCCTTTCCAAAGCAATTAAGCAAAGAGCCACATGTGATGCCCATTCATTTGCATTTGAAAACTGTTTTCTTTATGCTTCCCAATGGGTGGCCTGAGGCAAAGATCATCCTGACATTCAGGGCAACAGAAAAATAGGTAAGCAAAAGGCCCAAAGCAGTGTTTCTCCACTGAAACTTTTCCTGATCACAGATATCTGAGTTTTCTGGGACGCTCGCCATTCCCTTCAGCTATCAAGTACATGGCCATGTCACTGAGTTTGGAGGTGGTACATATCTTGGAAACAATATCATGAGCCTATTCTGGAGAGTGGCCAGGATTCAGAAAAAAACCCAGAAACTTAGTAAGATATCAGGGGTTGCTCATTGATAAGGCAAGCCGCAGTCCATTCATAAATTGGGAAGTATGAATGCTGGGAAGCTTTCTACTACACAGGACACATCAATTGAAGCTTTCTGTTTTCTAAAGTCTACAACCACGTACACGGTGGGATACACAGACCTAGAAACACTCGCCGTGTCAAACGACTTACTAGAATCAGTTCACTCCAAACTAAACAAACCGCCTTTCTTACCTATTCTCAGAACATTAGACAAAACCACAAACCCACACCCACACCCACAAAGGCACCTCCTTCCCCCAAGAAGGTCTGTGACTATCCGGAGTGTCCTCTGACTTTTGGGCCATGCTATGTTCCCCCAAAATGGCCTGTCCTGTATCAGATCTGGTCTCCTTGGCCAACTCTGTGAAGTTGTCAGGAGCCAGCGGTGAGCCACTACCTGCTTTCTCAGGAATAGCCCCGCTTCAGAGCTTTCTTGCATTTGGCCTTCCTCACATCTGTAGGTACCAAGAAAGACTGACTCATACAGGAACATGAATGAATTTAGGGAATGTATAATAAGACACACTTATTTCATATTTTGGAAAATCTGGAGAGTATATATATATACACACACACACACACACACACACACACATTAATATTTAGCAATATATATGCCAATTGAAATTCATCACGAAATATAATACATCCACGTATCCAAAAATATTCATTTTACTGAACATGGATTTATGTATAATGTTTTTCACTAGGAAGCTCACCCATAGGTTGAATTTTCAGTTCCATCAGTATTTAGGGGAAGTAATCTCTTCTCACAATTTTTATATCCAAAGTCAGTGAGCTCACAAGAATATACGTGTGTTACCAGGTAGGATACTATATATGCTTAAAAAAATACATGTACTCAATAGGCTACAGAAAAAGAGAGACAGGAATTTACATATATGTTAACTTTAAAAGCTCAGGGAAAAATACTACAATGAAAACTTGACTAGATTTATAACACATACTCTTGATAAAGCAGAAGGCAAATCCAAGCATACACCATGCTTCCTATGAAAGGCCTGTATTTCTATTTAGTTAGGTTTCTTTTTCTCCATTATATTAAGATTAGTAGTCAGAGTCTAGTAGGGTATGGGTTAGTTTCAGGGATTCAGTATTTCAAATGGAAAATAGGAAAATGAATCTAATGTGTATGCAAACATGTGCTACACAAAAATCTTCCCACTCTCATCCAGAACAAAGCCTTGACATAACCATTGCTCCAAGTAAGACACAATTAGTTGAGAGGAGTTAGAAAATATGTGAATACATATGTGGAATGGAAAATGCTCAGGAGTTCACAACACTGGAGGTGGTAGAACAGTTTCCAAAAGTAAGGGAGAGAGTAAATACTCCACAAACATGGAGCTGTGCTGGCCTAAAGACTTCTTGAGAAACTTCCTCTGAGGTTGGGCACATGAAATATATGTAATTGTTAGGAGAATTAGCTTCATTTGTAGTGACCCCATCAAATCTGGGTCTGCATTTATGTGACCTGGATGACATGGTTACTTATTTTCTAATGAACATGAGACAGCAGTTATGAATTCTCTCTTTGTCGGTAAACTGTGGCCACTGGGAGATAAGTGTCTCCCCATGTTGTCTGTGAAGTCAGTTGGTCATCCTCCACTTTTAGTGGTGTTTCTTACTGCTGCACTGGGAGTTTGACATTGGTTTCACGAAATACAAGGAGTTGAACTGGGACAAAATGCTGGAGGGAGTTCTGTCACGTGTGGTTTGTCAAGGTCTCCAAGAGAATGTACAAACCATGCTTCTATTCCAAATAGTTTTCCCCTTGACTATAGCAACCTGATTCTGAACATTGCCCTGAAACCTCTCCATATAACAAGATGCCTTTACATATAAGGATCTGCTGCCTGCACCATGCAAGTCACATGTCTTTGGAAGCCAATGGCAGATCCAGGTGGTCCTACCAAAAATATTTATTCACACACCTACAGTCCACTACTCTACACTCACTACTCAGCAGGCTCCAACTTATTGGCATCTCTGTTCTACACCATTATCACGAAACCCAGTCAATCAAGGCCCTGTCTGGTACACTCATGATCAGCAACCGGACATCCACAGGTTCTCCAGTGCCACCTGGTCATGGGAATTTCAAAAGTTTCATGGTATTTATATCACCATTTTTCAAAGATGAAATTTGAGGCACTGTGGGTTTCAATTCATTCAGGAACCATTAAATGGTGAGGAAGCTCATTTAAATGAAAGCTCTGGAGAACTCTCACAGGCAAGCCTTTCCAAAGAGTGGCCAAAAGGTCACATGAATCCAGGACCATTGAGGTCTAAAATGTGAGGTCCATGAGTGTTTGGAATCTCAACTATGGCTGCAAAGTCTTTAAGAATAAAATATTGGGATATCGTGGCTTAGATTTCCCAAGCTCTGTGGAAAGCCATCCTGGGAATAGATCTCATTTTCCAAGGGCGATTCTCATGCATGGCCTCCTAAAATTGCAACACTATTTATTGCAATACTTCTCTGAGGTCAGTTCTAAAACTCAGTCTCTAAGGGGAATCATACCAGAGTTCAAGCCCAGGTGGACAAAGTCATCTCTTCCAACCACCACACAAATGACCACAGTTAAAACCAAAACACTCCCATATGGCCCTCATCTTCTTTTATATAGACACTCATCATAACCACTGGCTGGAGGTTTCCATGAGGTGCGCAGACCAAGACAGTGTCCAAAATATGTTCCCTTTCCTCTCATTTGCCTAAAGTCAGGGTGGCCTGGACACTTGCTGTGAACCTGGAGTAATCAAATACTCCTGTCATTAATTCAGGTCCACTTCTCCAATTTGAGGCCAACTGACCGTGGGGTTTAGAATCTTTATTTGAATTGGAGTCATGGAAAACCCAAGCACCTATAGCCTAGCCTCTGTAAGTTGGAAAAATTCATTTCACTCAAAGAATCCCTATTCTCACTTGATGGAGGTCAGGAACCTTACAGAGGAAGGCGAGAGACTTCATCCCAAAGACTGCTCTTTTGGCCATTTTGGTTTGGGATGCACACATGGGAAATTTCTTTAAATCCATCAGGTGTTGACAATCTAAGCCACAGCCTCACACAGGGCCAAGGGGCTGATTCAGACAATCCCTTTCCAAAGCAATTAAGCAAAGAGCCACAGGTATACCCATTCATTTCCATTTGAAAACTGTTTTCTTCAGGCTTCACAAAGGGATGGCCTGAGTCAAAGACCTTCCTGACATTCAGTGCAACAGAACAATAGGTAAGCAAAAGGCCCAAAGCAGGGTTTCTCCACTGAGACTTTCCTGGTCACACTGATATCTGAGTTTTCTGAGATGCTTGCCATTCACTTCAGCTATCCAGTTCATGGCCATGTTACAGAGTTTGGAGGGGGTACATATCTTGGACACAAAACCATGGGCTTATTCTGGAGAGTGGCCAGAATTCAGGAAGAAAACAGGAACTTAGAAAGATAGTAGGTGTTGCCCATCCATAAGGCAAGCTACAGTCCATTCATCAATTTGGCTGGATAAATGCTGTGAAGCTTTCTACTAGATAGGACACATCCATTGATGCATTTTTTTTAATGTCTACAACCCCGGACACAATGTGATACACAGACATAGAAACACTCGCCTTGTCAAACGACTTACTAGAAACAGTCCACTCCAAACTAAACAAACCTACTTTTCTACCTATTCTAAGAACATGACACAAGACCACAAACTCATAACCACAAACAAAAAGGCACCTCCTTCGCCCAGGTAGGTCTGTGACTATCTGGAGTGTCCTCTGACTTGTGGGCCAATAATGTTCCCCCGAAATGGCCTGTCCTGTCTTAGATCTGGTCTCCTTGGCCAACTCCGTGAAGTTGTCAGGAGCCAGCGGAGCCTCTACTTGCTTTCTCAGGAAAAGCTCTGCTTCAGAGCTTTCTTGCATTTGGCCTTCCTCACATCTGTAGGTACCAAGAAAGACTGACTCTGTCTTTGTAAATCCAAACAAGTGAGACCACTGGGACTGGGACTGGGACTGGCTATGGGTGCCTGGCATCCTGGATCCCAAGTTCAGAGAGTTCCATCACCACTGAAGTGTGATGGAACTGTTTTTAGTTCCTCCTTCAGGAACTGAATGAGGTCACTCTCTTGGCAACCACTTTGTCCAAACGTTGCTTCCAAGGTTCCCATGAGATGGAGGCTGGCCCTAATTCCTGTGACACTTTAACAAGTTTGAATTGTATATCAACCATAATCTCCCAGGAACAGATCTACACACAGGCCTGGGTTGGCTCATGTTCTCTGCTTTAAGAATAGAAGCTGATTCAGACACAACCCTTTATCCTGACCAAGCCGTTTGCCATGGAAGATGCCTTTTGCTCTCTCAGGTCCTTCATAGCTGCCTACATATTCTCCAGGGATCATTTCGCCATGGACATTTGAGGTTATCACCAGGTGGAAGATCCATTACATTCCAGTATTATAAGACCAACTCTTTCCCTGCTTTTCTGTAAAGTAAGATTGAGGGAATACTGTATGGTTAGGGTTAATAACAGGTTCGATTTGGGTTAGGAATCATTTTGCTGTGTGAATAATGGTATTGGGAACCTGCGATATTTATAACAATCTAGAGGTGAAATGTATGCATGAAAACAGAAATCTAAGTATGATTTGAAGCCCAGAAGGGCATTGGGCCCTTGCTTGGGATACTTAGCATTGAATTAACTTCTGAACAGATGTCTCAGATAAATCGATATACAATGGCATATGACCTTGTACCTTGGATGATTGAATGTAGAAAAGAACATCCAGTCAAAAAGGGATAGTCAGTAGGATTAGAAAGATAGTAGTTAGGATTAGGAAGAAGAGTGCATGTAGAATTTGCAACAAAAGTTCTTTAGCAATAGGTTTTCGGTTAGAGAATGAATTTAAATGTCAGCACATGTGAAGAGTCAGTCACAATGATGAAATTGGGAAAATATGTAGGAAAGCAGATATAAATAGAGACATTAGGTAATCAGGCAAAGTATATAGTGAGTTATAGGATTAGACATTTTCAACAGGGTTGAGGTTGAATATATTATCTTAGGAAGAAACAAATATGTAGTCACCAATAGGATTTACATTTGAGAGCATTAGGCAACCTGGACATGATATTTTTAGTAATCCATGTTCACTTTCCATTTAGGCTTTGGTACAATCATAAATGTGAACTTTGAATTCTGTGCCCAGAATATTTCTGTGATTATATATATATATATATATATATATATATATATATATATATATATATATATATATAGATCATTTGACATGAGTATTTCTCCACCATTTTTAGGAGCAATATTGACTGACTACTACTGACTGATAGGTATAGATTCTTTATGTGATTTGGCGTCATGAGAAAACCCAAGCACCTCTTCATGGCTTGAAGAACTCATTTGACCCAAAGAGCCACAAGTGATGCTCATTCATTTCCGTTTGAAAACAGCTTTCTTCAGGCTTCACAAAGGGGTGACCTGAGGCAAAGAACTTCCTGATATTCTGGGCAACAGAACAATAGGTAAGCAATTCGCCCAAAGCAGGGTTTCTCCACTGAGACTTTCCTGATCACACTCTCCCAGCTCACGTGTAAAGTTAGATTGAGGGAAAAGTCTATGGTTAGGGTTAATAACATATTCGATTTTGGTTAGGAATCATTCTGAAGGATGAATAATGGTATTGGGAGACTGGGATATTTACAAGGATATATAGGTGAAATACAAGTATGAAAACAGAAATCTAGGTACAATTTGAAGCCCAGAAGGGCATTGGGCCCTTGAGTGGGTTACTTAGCTTTGAGTTATGTCCTGCCCAGATGTCTCAGATAAATCGATATTCAATGGCATAGGACCTTGTACCTTGGATGATTGAATGTTGAAGAGAACATCGAATTAAAAAAAGAAAGTCTGTAGGATTAGGAAGATAGTTGCTAGGTTTAGAAACAAGAGTGAGTATAGGATTTGGACAAAAAGTTCTCTAGCAATAGGTTTTCAAGTAGAGAGTGAATGTAAATATCAGCACATGTGAAGAGTCAGTCACAATGAGAACTGGGGAAAATATGTAGGAAAGCAGATGTCAATAGACACTTTAAGAAATCAGGCAAAGTTTAAAGTGAGGGATAGGATGAGATATTTTCAACAGGCTTGAGATTGAATATATAATCTTAGGAAGAAACAAATATATAGTCAACAATAGGATTTACATTTGGGAGCATTAGGCAACCTGGACATGGATGTTTTTAGTAATGCATGCTCACTTTCCTTTTAGGCTTTGGTACAATCATAAGAGTGACCTTTGTTTTCTGTGTCCAGAATGTTACTGTGATAAAATGTATATGTAGATTAGGTGACATGAGTATTTCTTCCACCATTACTGGGAGCAATATTTTGAAGACGTATAAATTCGTATTGGGGGAACAAAGAGGTGTACCATGTGTCTATGAATATAGAAATAATGCATGAATAGACCATACTGTGAACAAATAATGTAACTGGTTCCAACTTTAAATAATTGATTTAATTAATATCTGAAAATGTAAAGGAAATCTTAAATTGATATACATACATTCATTATAACCAGTCATAAATCTAACGGTAATATTAGGGTTATGGTTTATCAAGAAGAATGTGTGAGTTTTGCTTCAAAAGTGATTATGGAAATCGAAAATAATGTGTTTGAAAAGAAGTCTCATGAAAAGACCAGTCAAAAAATCTGGAGGAATATATGTGTTCTGAAGCAGGAAGTGATTGAAATTGAAACAAATGCCTATAAATTTGTGAACTTGTGGATGAAATATATATCCTATGATGTGCATAAACTGAGAAAATAGTAATGTACCACTGTTGAATAAAAATGAACCGGAAAATACACATCATGTCCCATAGGAAACTACTTGCATTGATATTAAACTGGGTATTACTGTAGAAATATTAGGATTTGTATGCACCATCCACTGAAGTTATCTTTCAGTACTAGGTAACAAATATGTATTTCAGGTTGATGAATATTTCTGAGAATTATCTTGTGAAAAGTTGATCATAAATCCACATACATGAATATGAATGATTTTAAGGAGTGTATAATAAGACTCATATATTTCATATTTTGAAAAATTTGTAGAGTGTGTATTCCAATCAAAATTCATCATGAAATATATATGTCATCCACAGATGCAAAAATATTTATTTCACTGAAAATGGATTTATGTATAATGTTGTTCTACTAGGAAGCTCACCCATATTTTGAATTTTCAGTTCCAACAATGTTTAGGAGGAGTGATCTCTTCTCATAATTTGTATCTGCCAAGTCAGCCACCTCACAAAAATGTACATGTGATAACAGATAGGATACTATATGTGCATATAAAAATACATGTGCTGAATAGGCTACAGAGAAATGAGACAGGAATTTGTTGAGAGCCACAGCTGAAGGGGCCCCAGCAAACTTCCAGCTGCCAGCAAATTTCCAGCTGCCGGCTGATTATTGGCTCACAGCGACCTCAGCATCATCTAGCTGATTGGCTCCTCTGTGGTGATGCTCATTGGGCTGTTTCCCTGCCCTTTCAGACCATGGAGCTGCTCCTTGGGGAACTTTTTTGGCTCCACCCAGCCAATCGGCCTCAAGAGCAGTAGGATTGTGGCAGGTGGAGAGGCTTGTGTGTGTGAGAGAGACTTTACAAGGAAGCCAGTAGTGGCAGTTGGGCTCTGAGGGTTTTTCCTGAGGAGTTGTTTTGTTTGCCGTGTGTGGTTCTAAAAATAAAGTTAGTTTTTTTTTTTTTTTTTGACAAGTGGCTCCTGAATCATGCCCAGCCAGACTGCAGCATTTGGTGGCTCACATGGGGAACGACTGAGGGTAAGTGATAAGGTAAACTGCTTGCCCCTGTGGGCAAGGTGAAAGGATGGGTAGCCATTTTAAGATGACTCCTTTGTTTTGCTTCACTTTTGTTTTAAGTTGCCTGTTCCTGGAGATGAGTGGGACGGAAGAAAAACCACTCACATCTGAGAAAAAACTATTTACGTCTGAGGAACAGATAGGTATAAAGGACGGATGCACATGTCAGGAGGATAGAAAGGCTATAATGACTTTTTGTTGTTCCCTTTTTAATTCATTCTGTCTCAGTTTTGTTTGGCGTCATCTTGTTGGGTTGTAATAGAAATACGGGATCAGAAATTAGTAAAAAACAAACTGAAAGAGTGTTAAATAAATTGTTAGAGAAAGGAGGCATCTCAGAAATATCAAGGACAGTCAGGGCATTTGTTGATACAATACAAAAATGTAGCCCATGGCTTTTGAAGGAGGAGTCATTAAATATATCACAATGGAACCATCATGGTGAAGATTTAAAAGGATTAGAAAAGAGCAGCCGAGGGACTATGCCAGTTGGCACATTGCCATTGTGGACGTTCATATCTGGTTTGCTTAGTCCAAAGCCTTCAGTTCAGACAAAGATAGAGGAACCAAGTTTAGAGCATAAAAAGCAATCAGGGGCAAAGTTAAAAAAGAAGACTGCTACTAATACCTTTCTGTCACCAGAGGATGTAAATGTCCAACTAACAAGGCCACCTCCATGTGCTGGGAGGCCCCCAACCCCAACAGTTGATAGTTCGGATCCTGAGACAGGATCTCAAGTATTAACATGCCCTGTATTTGAGGTAGGAGGGCAGCGAATTCACCATGCTTTAAATTTCAAAATAGTGAAGCAGCTAAAAGAGGCTGTAACAACATATGGTCCTCAAGCACACTTCATTGTAAGCTTGGTCGAATCCATTAACACCTTGAACATGACACCAGCATATTGGGCTAATATGTGTAAAGCTGTGCTAAATGGAGGTCAATACCTATTATGGAAGGTTGCCAATGAGGAATTTTGCAAAGAGATGTCTAGGCGAAATGCAGCAGCTGGTTATCCTCAGAGAAATCTAGATTTGTTGTTAGAAAAGAGACCTTATGAGGATCAGCAACAACAAATTCCATATGATCCTGGCATATACGCACAAATTGCTGTAGAGGCAGTTAGGGCATGGAAGACTTTACAAGGACATGGAGGTTTACAAGGTCAATTATCTAAGGTTATACAAGGAGCTAATGAATCTTACGCTGGATTTGTAGATAGGCTTATTGAAACAGCTACAGAGTTTTTGGAAATACAGAACAAGCAATGCCATTATTAAAACAACTGGCTTATGACCAAGCGAATCATTGCTGCAGAGGTATCATTAGACCATGGAAACATGAAGATTTAAACACATTTATTAAATTTGGTAGAGACATTAATGAACAAGAGCAAGTCGTGGCAGCTGCAATAAAACAGGCTTTAGATGCCAGAGACATTAATGAAAAAGGGCAAATTGTGGCAGCTTTAGTAAAACAGGCTTTAGAAGACAGGCCAAGAACATGCTACAATTGTGAACAAACAGGACTTTTTAAAAGGAATTGCCCCATAGGAGGAGGGTTTAACAAAACTAGGTATCAAAGGACTAGAATACCGGGTATTTGGCCACGATGATGTAAAGGGAGACATTGGGCTAATGAATACCATTCTGAAACCACCATAGAGGGTACTTCATTATCAAAAAACCATCAAGCACCAGGTGTTTATCCACGATATCATGAAGAAAGGCATCCGGCTCCATTGCCAAAAGATGGAGAGGGGGGCCCAATGCTCTGGGGCCCGAAACCGCAAATATATGGAGCACTGGAGGAAACCAGCAACCCCATCAGTGTAGTGCCCACGACACATTGTTCATCAGATCCCTCATCAGACAAACCAGAGGGAGCGCAGGGTTGGACATCTGTGCCTCCGCCAGATCAATACTAACTCCAGAGATGGGAGTTCAAATCATTCCCACAGGGGTGAAACGACCTCTTCCCAAAAGAACAGTAGGCTTATTATTGGGATGCAGCTCTTCTACTCTAAAAGGACTTATGATGAGTCCTGGGGTAATTGATCCCGATTATGAAGGTGAAATAAAAATTATAGCCAGTTCTCCAAAGGGTATATCAGTAATTTCTCCAGGAGATAGAATAGCACAATTACTAATAATACCCAGCCCACATGATAAATTTTACAGTTATGCTGTAGAAAGAGGTTCCAAGGGATTAGGCTCCACAGGTGTAGATTGGGCTATGCTTTCTTTAAATTTATATTCTCGCCCCATGCTAAAACTAAATATTCAAGGACATGAATTCAATGGGCTACTGGATACAGGTGCAGACCTTAGCATCATCTGTCGTCAAGAATGGCCAAAACATTGGCCATTACAACAAGCCACTGAAATGCTTCGAGGCCTAGACTAATCCCCATAAAAGTGCAACGGTATTAGATTGGAAGGATCCTGAAGGATGTGAAGGAACTATACAGCCATATGTATTGGAACATCTTCCCGTAAATTTATGGGGATGAGATGTCCTAGATCAATTAGGTTTGACATTAACAAATAACATCAATCAAAATTCACCCACTATTATGGCTAGACAAGATTTTAGGAAAGGAAAAAGATTAGAAAAGCAAGAACAAGGTATAGCAACACCAATACAAAAAGATCAAGGAACAGATAGATATGGGTTGGATTTTCAGAAAGGGCCACTGAGACAATAAATATTACTTGGAAATCAGAAAGACCAGTATGGGTTCCTCAGTGGCCCCTGACTAAAGAAAAGATACAAGTAGCCCATGACCTGGTCAAACAACAATTAGCGGAAGGACATATACAACCTTCTGTGTCTCCCCATAATTCTCTCATTTTTGTCCTTAAAAAGAAATCTGGTAAATGGAGATTATTGCAAGATTTAAGAGCCATTAATAATGGGATGGTTATTATGGGACCTGCTCAATCAGAGATTCCTCAATTGTGTGCTTTGCCAAAAACTTGGTATGTTTTCGTTGTAGATATTAAAGATCGTTTTATTTTCAATTCCAATTTATCCTGAGGATATTCCAAGTTTTGCATTTACTATACCTGCACTGAATCATGAAGGTCCTGACAAGAGATATGAGTGGAAAGTACTCCCTCAAGGGATGGCTAACAGCCCAACTATGCGTCAAATTTATGTTAACAAAGTAATCCAGCCACTTAGAAATCAAATTCCTGAAATACAAATTTTTCACTATATGGATGATGTATTATTAGCACACAAAGTTAAAAACCCATTGCTAGAATGGTATGCCACACTTACAAACGTATTAAAAAATTATAACCTAGAGATAGCAATAGGTAAAATACAATTAAATTTTCCAATTAATTATTTAGTAGCTCTATTATCCTCAACCATGGTCAGTCAACCAAAAATTCAAATACGAGTAGATCAACTCAAATCAATTAATGACTTTCAAGAGTTATTAGGAGACTTAAATTGGATAAGGCCTCATCTAGGTATACCAACAGGAGAGTTGGGACCTTTATTTGATATCCTAAAAGGACCATGAGATCCAAATTCACTCAGAATGTTAACGCCTGAAGCAAGAAAAGCAATAAAAATCATTGAAACATATATGGGAAATATGCTTTTGGATAGAGTTGATATAATTTTGCATTTATTATTTATTGTACTAACAACCAAAAATATATTTCTACAGGAGTATTTTGGGAAGAAGGTCCATTATTATGGATACATTTATCTTATTCTTCTAACACTATTATTACTTGCTATCCTGAGGCTGAGGGAGAATTAATACTCATAGGAATAAAAGCAGCAAAAAGAGTGTGTGTGGAATTTCACCCAATAAAATTATTACTCCATATACTATGAATCAAATTGATGAATTAGCTAATTAGTTAAATACTTGGGCAATAATCGTGTGTAAATCTAATGTTTCATTTGATAACCACTTACCATCTTATCTTTTATTGTCTTTTTGGTCATCGCATCCTGTAATTTTTCCAAAAATGACAAGAAAACACCTATCATGAATGCTCCAAATATATTCACCGATGGGTTAAATAATGGTACAACAGCAATAGTTACACCTGATCCAACTTTTATATTTTTAGTACCAAAACAATCAGCTCACAAGGTAGAGCTTAGTACAGTATTACAAGCTTTTGTGATTTTTAAAGATTCTGTATTTAATTTATTTTCCGATAGTCAGTATATAGTTAATGCTATAGTATCCCTTGAAGATGCTGGTAGGATTTCCCCTTTCTCTACTGTTTTCTCTTTGCTTTCCACTATACAAAGTCTAATCTGGGACAGAAAAGATCCATTCTTTATAGGACATATCAGGGCACATACAGGATTGCCGAAAGCCCTTAGTTTGGGCAATGATTTAGCAGATAAAACTACAATTGACATACATACATATTTTCTTTACACTAGAAGAAGCAATAAATTTTCTTAAAAAGTTCCATGTCAATGCTTATACTTTACAAAAGCATTTCAAAAAAACTAAGGAACATCTAGACAAATTATAAAACAATGTCAAAATTGTGTGACCTTTTTACCACAAGTTAATCTTGGAGTCAATTCTAGAGGATTGATACCTAACCATATTTGGCAGATGGACGTCACACACTTGCCAGAATTTGGAAAATTAAAATATTTGCATGTTACAGTTGATATTTGTTCTGGATTTTTAATGGGCTCCCTTCATGCTGGAGAAAAAAACTAAAGATGTTATAGCTCATTGCTTACAAAATTTTGCCACTGTGGGCATTCCAAAACAGTTAAAAACAGATAATGCCCCCGGTTACACTTCTAACTCTTTTAAACAATTTTGCTCATCATTTGGCATTACTCATATAACAGGAATCCCATACAATCCACAGGGACAAGGCATAGTTGAAAGAGCACATCAAACAATAAAAATGTACTTATTAAAGCACAAAGACGGAATTGAGAAGGGGTATATATTCCCCAAAGATAAACTTAAATTAACGCTTTTTACTCTAAACTTTTTAAACTTGGATTCATCAGGACTTAGTGTTGTGGAAAGGCATATGTTTCCAAAAAATGTGCATAAGCCCAAGGTCTTTGGAAGGATATTCTAATAGGACAATGGAAAAGTGTTGACCCAGTAATTGTCTGGAGTCGGGCGTCTGTTTGTGTGTTTCCACAGGAAGAACAGCAGCTGATTTGGATTTTGGAGAGATTAACTAAAGTCCTGACCCAGTGATTGTCTTTAGTCAGGGGTCTGTTTGTGTGTTTCCACAGGAAGAACAGCAGGCAATATGGATTCCAGAGAAATTAACTAAAGTGATTTCTATAGACCAAAAAGAAGATGATTTGGCTCAAATTCATAACAGCCGATATCCAAAACTCCAGTTTGGCTATCCTTACATCTGCGACAGAACCAGGATGCTTTTTTCAATATCTATTTTATTATTGCCCTTTCCCACATCATGAAGTTCTATTTTTTATTTTTTTTTTTTTTGAGCTCATACAGACCTAGGTTAATGTTTTGCTGATCAGTTCTATTTTTTGACTATAGAGTTTTTAGACATTCCAATGGTGATTTCACCTGTAAAAAGTTATAAGGCCTTTACTATTATGTTATGTGTTGTATATATTATATTATTTGTGCACACTTGTGTTTTGTGTTTTATGTTTGAATGTACATATATCCATATATCATATATGATGTGCACTCATGAAAAAATTGATCCAAATTTTTTTTTTATTCACGTGATTTAAATAGTTTAATTTAAATTGGGTAAACAACTGTTGAGGATTGTTTTAATATGTGAACAAAAAAAGGAGTTTAGCAGAACTGTTTGTTGACTTTCACCTTTCCTTTTCATTATATTTAATTATTCTCTTCAAGATAATGTAAATTGTTAAGATAATTGGGTTTTTTAGTGCCTTCTGGAATGGTAAGTAATTTTTTCTTTAGCCATTATTGCCAGAATTCCAATCTTCAACCCAGTGCTGGTGAAGTCAAAGATAAAACCAATCTACAGCTTCTGCAATAGCCATCACTGAACTGCTTGCAGAACTTGCCTGGAATATTTATCACTTGTATGCATTGTGAACTAACATGTATGCATTGTGAACTATCTGTTGGTGCAGCGACTTGTGGTAGTGTTGGGGTAATTTTGCTGATGCTCTCATTGGTGGAACAATTTTTCCAAAAGGAGACATCAATTGGCTTGGTGTATCTTCCCTATTCTCACTTTATAGAGGTCAGGAACCTTACAGAGGAAGGCGAAAGACTTCATCTGCAATGAGTGTACTTTCTGCCATTTTGGTTTTGGATGCACACATGGGATCTTTCTTTAGATCCATAAGGGGCTGAGAATTTAATCAACAGTCTCACACAGAGCTAAGAGGCTGATTCAGACACATCCCTTTCCAAAGCAATTAAGCAAAGAGCCACAGGTGATTTCCATTTATTTCCATTTGAAAACTGTTTTCTTCAGGTTTCACAAAGGGGTGGCCTTAGGCAAAGAACTTCCTGACATTCAGGGTAACAGAACAATATGTAAGCAAAAGTCCCAAAGCAGGGTTTATCCACTGAGACTTTTCTGGTCACAGTGATCTGAGTTTTCTGAGCTTCTCGCCATTCACTTCAGCTATCCAGAACATAGCCATGTCACAGAGCTTGGAAGTGATTCATATCTTGGACACAAAACCATGAGCCTCTTCTGGAGAGTGGCCAGAATTCAGGAAGAAAACAGCAACTTAGGAAATTAGCAGGTGTTGCCCATCGATAAGGCAAGCCAAAGTCCATACATAAATCGGGCAGGATGAATGCTGGGAAGCTTTCTACCAGACAGGAATATCCATTGAATCATTCTCTTTTCTAATGTCTACAATCGCGATACACAGACATAGAAACAGTCGCCTTGTCAAATGACTTATTAAAAACAGTTCACTACAAACCAAACAAACCACCTTTCCTACATATTCTCAGAATATGAGACAAACCAAAAAACCACACCCACACAACAAAGGCACCTCCTTCCCTCAAATGGGTCTGTGACTATCCGGAGTGTCCTCTGACTGGTGGGCCACACTATGTTCCCCTGAGATGGCCTGTCCTGTATGAGATTAGGTCTCCTTGGTCAACTCTGTGAACTTGTCAGAAGCCAGGGGTGAGCCCCTACCTGCTTGCTCAGAAAAGGCCCCTCTTGAGAGCTTTCCTGTTATTTGGCCATTCCCACATCAGTAGGTATCAAGAAAGATTGACTCTATCCTTGGAAAATCAAAACAAGTGAGACCACTGAGACTGGGACTTGGACTGGCTCTGGGTGCCTGGCTTACTGGATCTAAGTTCAGAGAGTTTGATCACCACGGAAGTGAGGTAAGTCACTTCCTTCAGGAATTGAATGAGTTCACTGCCTTGGCAACCACTTTGTCCTAAGAGTTGACTCCAAGGGTCCCATGAGATGGAGGCTGCCCCTGCTTCCTGTGACACTTTCACAAGTTAGAATGGTATATCAACCATAGGCACACAGGAACAGCTCTCCACACAGGCCTGGTTTGGTCCATCTTCTCTACATTAATAAGAGAGAGGCTGATTCATACATATCCCTACATCCTGACCAGGTTGTTTTCCATGGAAGATGACTTTTGCTCTCTCAGGTCTTTCATAGCTGCCTACAACTTATCCAGGTGTCATTTATGTAGGACATTTGAGGTTCTCAACAGGTGGAAGATCGCCTACATTCCTGTATTGAAATACCAACTCCTTCCCTGCTCTTCTGTAAAGTTAGATTGAGGGAAGAGTGTATGATTAGGGTGAATAACAGGTTCGATTTGGGTGAGGAATCATTCTGAGGGTTGAATAACAGTATTGGGAACCTGCAATATTTACAAGAATATATAGGTGAAATATAAGTATGAAAACAGAAATCTAGTTAAGATTTGAAGCCGAGAAGGGCATGGGAACTTGATTGGGATACTTAGCGTTGAATTACGTTCTGAACAGATGTCTCAGATAAATCGATATACAATGGCATAGGACCATGTACCTTGAATGATTGAATGTAGAAGAGAACATCAAGTCAAAAAGGAATACTCGGTAGGAACAGGAGATAGTAGTTTTAGGAAGAAGAGTGAGTATAGGATCTGGACCAAAAGTTCTTTAGCAATATGGTTTCAGTTGAGAGTGAATGTAAATGTTAGCACATGTGAAGAGTCAGTCACGATGATGAACTGGGGAAAATATGGAGGAAAGCAGATATTAATAGAGACATTAGGAAATCAGGCAAAGTATAAACTGAGTCATAGGACTAGACATTTTCAACAGGGTTGAGTTTGGATATATAATGTTAGAAAGAAACAAATATGTAGTCACCAATAGGATTGACATTTGAGAGCATTAGGCAACCTGGACATGGGTGCATTTAGTAATCCATGCTCATTTTCCATTTAGGCTTTGGTACAATCATAGGAGTGACCTTTGTTTTATGTGTCCAGAATATTACTGTGATGAAATGTATATGTAGATCAGGTGACATGGGTATTTCTTTCACCATTTCTGGGAGCACTATTTTGAAGAAATATAAATTAGTATTGGGGGTACAAAGGGTATACCCTGTGTCATAGAATATATTGATAATGCATCAATTGACCATCATGTGAATAAATAATATAACTGGTTCCACTTTAAATAATGGATTGAATTGATATCTGAAAATATATAAGAAATCTAATATTGATATACAGTCATTCATTCCAACGAGTTATACATCTAATGGTAATATTAGGGTTATGGGTTATCATGAAAGGTGTGTGGGTTTTGCTTCAAAAGTGATTACGGAAATCGAAAATAATGTGTTTGGAAAGAAGTCTCATGAAAATATCAGTCAAGAAACATGGAGAAATACATGTGTTCTGAAGCAGGAAGTGACTGAAAGTGAAACAAATGCCTATCAATTTGCTAACTTGTGGATGAAATATGTATCCTATGATGTGCATAAACTGAAGAAATAGCAATGTACCAGTGTTGAATAAAAATGAACTTCAAAATACACATCATGTCCCATAGTAATCTACTTGAATTGATGTTAAACAGGGTCAGTTACTGTAGAAATGTTAGGATATGTATGCACCATTCAACGAAGTTAGTTTTCAGTACTAGGAAACAAGTATGTATTTTAGGTGGATGAATATTTCTGAGAATAATCTTGTGAAAAGTTGATTATAAATCCACATACATGAATATAAATGAATTTAGGGAGTCTACAATAAGACACATGTTTCATATTTTGAAAAATCTAGACAGAGTGCATATATATATATATATGTATGTATATATATATATATATATATATATATATATATACATACATATATATATACACACACACACACAGAGAGACATTAAAAATTGCAATATATATGCCAATCGAAATTTATCGTGAAATATATATCATCATCAGATCCAAAAATATTAATTTCACTGAACATGGATTTTTGTATAAGGTTGTTCAAATAGGAAGCTCACCCATGGGTTGTATTTTCAGTTCCAACAGCGTTTACGAGGAGTGGTCATTTCTCACAATTTGTATCTGCCAATCAGCCACCTCATGAGACTGTATGTGTGATAACCAGGTAGGATTCTATATGTGCATATAAAAACACATGTTCTGAATAAGCTAGAGAGAATGGGAGACAGTAATTTACATATTTGTTAACTTTAAAAACACATGGAAAACTATTTCAATTAAAAATTGACTAGATTTATTACTCCTACCCTATATAATGCAAAAGACAAGTCCAACTATACACCATGCCTCCTATGAAATGCTTGTATTTCTATTTTGTTTGAGTTATTTTTCTCCATCATATTAGGATTAGTAGTCAGAGTCTATTAGGATATGGGTTAATGTCAGGGATTCAGTATTTCAAATAAATGCTGCACACAAATTTTTGCACTCTCATACAGAAAAATGCCTTGACATTACCCTCACCTGAAGTAAGACACAATTAGAGAAGAAGAGTTAAAAATTCTGTGAATACATATCTGGAATGGAATACGCTCAGGAGTTCACAACCTTGGAGGTGGTAGAGGAGTTTCCAAAAGTAAGGGACAGGGTAAACACTCAACAAACATGGAGCTCTGCTGGCCTAAAAACTTCTTGAGAAACTGCCTCTGAGGTTGCGCACTTGAAATATAAGTATTTGTCAGGAGCTTCCTTTGTAGTGAGACCATCAAAGCTGGGTGTGCATGTATGTGACCTGGAGGACATAGTTTCTTATTTTCCACTGAACATGAGGCAGCAGTGCTGATTTCTCTCTATGTAGGTTAACAGTGTCCACTGGGGGCTAAGTTTCTCTCTGTTTGGACTGTGAAGCCATTTGGTCATCCTCCACTTTTCGTGGTATTTCTTACTGCTGCACTGGGAGTTTGTTATTTGCTTCACGAAATACAAGTAGTTCACCTGGTACAGTGCTGGAGGGAGTTCTGTCACCTGTGGTGGGTAAGGGTCTGCAAGAGAATGCACCAACCATGCTTCTATCCCACATAGCTTTTCCCTTGACCATAGCATCCTGATTCTGAACATTGCCCTGAAACCTCTCCAAATAACAAGATGCCTTTACATATAAGGGTCTGCTGGCTGCACCATGTCAGTCACAAGCCATTTGGAAGACAATGGAAGATCCCCATGGCCCCACCACAGATGTTTTATCACACACCTGCCCTCCACTGCTCTAGGCCCACTACTCAGATGGCTCGAACTTACTGGCATCTCTGTTCTACACCATTTGCATGAAACCCAGTGAATCAAGGCACTGTCTGTTATACTCATGATCAGAAACCGGACATCCAAACTTTCTCCAGTGGTACCTGGTCCTGGGAATTTCAAAAATTTCATGGTATTTATCTAGGCATTTTTCAAGGATGAAGTTGGAGGCACTGTGGGTTTCAATTCATTCAGGAACCTTTAAATTTTGAGAAAGCTGATTTCAATGAAATCCCTATAGAACTCTCACAGACAAGGCTTCTCAAAGAGTGGCCAAAAGGTCACATGAAACCAGGCCCATTGAGGTCTACAGTGTGAGGTTCATGTGTGTTTTGACTCTCAACTATGGCTGCCAAGTCATTCAGAATAAAATCATGTGATATCCTGGCTGAAATTTTCAATGCTCTGTGGAAAGCCACCCTGGGCCTAGATCTCAGTTTCCAAGGGCAACTCTCATGTGTGGCCTCTTATAAGCCCAACACAATTCATGACACCTCTTCTCTGAGTTCAGTTCCAGAACTCAGTGTCTAAGGGGAATCCCACCAGAGTTCACACCCAGGTGGACCCAGTCTGTTAGGGTAAAAGAAATTGAAGTTAAAGTGTAAAATAGCGGGTGTTGTAAAGTTTCTAAGCTGCAAAGCCTGAGTTAAAATGTAAAGGACCAGGTATTGTTAAGTTCCCATGCTAAACCTAAAACCTGAAATTCTTGTAGCTGTTAGGACAATTCCTTTCACTGCCCATTAAATATTCCCCCTGACCATCCAGTTGTTTAATAATCTAGGACCCTGTGCAGCTTGACACCTAAGCATATCAGGGCCCAAACCAATCAGTTTGAATGTACCCCCCTCCTTGGGATCGACCTATCAGCTCCGCCCGACCTGATTCCACCAATGAATGTGCTAATCAAGTTTGAGAGTTGTTGTTCGATTTTCCGGCTGATCAAGATGATTTCCTCTGATATATATAAAGCCTCTGCCTACCCAAAAAGTGTACTGAAGCACTGCTTAACCTCTTCTCGGGGATCTGGGCCGCTGTTGCTTGTTGAGTGAGCACAGAGCCCCAGCAAACTGAATTGGATCCTCAATAAATCCCCATTGCTGTTGCATGAGCCAGTCTCTTGGTAGTCTCTTCCTCCGACGTCTGCTGGAATCTTACAAGTCATCTCTTCCAACTGCCACACAAATGACCACAATTAAAACCAAAACACTCCCACATGGCCCTCATATTCTTCCATATAGACACTCATCATATCCTCTGGCTAAAGGTTTCCATGAGGGGCGCAGCCCAAGACAGTGTCCAAAATAAGCTCCCTTGCCTCTGGTTTGCCTAAAGTCAGGGTGGCCTGGACAACCTTCCTGTGAACCAGGAGTGGTCAAATAGGCCTGCCATTAATACTACTTCGGTTCACCAATTTGAGGCCTACTGACTGTGGGGTTTAGATTCTTTATGTGAATTGGAGTAATCAGAAAACCCAAGCACCTATGGGCTAGCCTCTGCAGGGCTTTTAAGAACTCAATTGACCCAAAGGATCCCTATTCTCACTTGATGGAGGTCAGGAACCTTACAAAGGAAGGTGAGAGACTTTATCCATAATGACTGCTCTTTTGGCCAGTTTGGTTTGAATGCACACATGGGATCATTCTTTAGATCCATCAGGTGCTGATAATCTAAGCCACAGACTCACAAAGGGCCAAAAGGCTGAATCAGACACATCTCCTTCCAAAGAAATTAAGAAAAGAGCCACAGGGGATGTCCATTCATTTCCATTTGAAAACTGTTTTCTTCAGGTTTCAAAAAGAGATGGCCTGAGGCAAAGACCTTGCTGACATTCAGGTCAACAGAACAATAGGTAAGCAAAAGGCCCAAAGCAGGGTTTCTCCAATGAGACTTAAATGGTCACTCTGATATCTGAGTATTCTGAGATGCTCTCCATTCCCTTCAGCTATCCAGTACATGGCCATGTCACAGAGCTTGGAGGTGGTACATATCTTGGAGAGAAAACCATGAGCCTATTCTGGATATTGGCCAGAATTCAGGAAGAAAACAGGAACTTAGAAAGATAGCAGGTGTTGCCCATCGATAAGGAAAGCCTCAGACCATTAATAAATTTGGCAGGATACATGCTGGGATGCGTTCTATTAGACAACACAAATCCATTGATCCATTCTCTTTTCAACTGTCTACAACCACGGACACAGTGGGATTCAGAGACATAGAAACACTCGCCTTGTCAAATGACTTACTAGAAACAGTTCACTCAAAACCAAACAAACCGCCACTACTACCTATTCTCAGAACATGAGACAAAACCACAAACACACACACACATACAAAGGCACCTCCTTCCCCCAAGTAGGACTGTGACTATCCAGAGTGTCCTATGACTGGTGGGTCATACTATGTTCCACTGAAATGGCCTGTCCTTTCTCAGATCTGGTCTCCTTGTCGAACTCTGTGAATTTGTCAGGAGCCAGTGGTGAGCCACTACCTGCTTTCTCAGAAAAGGCCCCTCTTCAGAGCTTTCCTGGCATTTGGCCATCCACACATCAGTAGTTACCAAGAAACTCTGACTCTCTCCTTGGTAAATCAAAAAAATTGAGACCCCTGGGACTGGGACTGTGACTGGCTCTGAGTGCCTGGCTTCCTGGATACCAAGTTCAGACAGTTCCATCACCAAAGAAGTGTGATGAGGTCACTTCCTTCAGGAACTGAATGAGGTCACTATCTTGGCAACCTCTTTGCCTTCACAGTTGCTTCCAAAGGTCCCATGATATGGAGGCTGTCCCTACTTCCTGTGATACTTTCACAGGTTAGAATGGTATATCAACCATAGGCGCCTAGGGACAGCTCTCCACATAGGCCTGTTTTGGTGCATCTTATCTGTATGAAAAAAAGAGAGTCTGATTCAGACACAACCCTTTATCCTGACCAGGTTATTCACCATGGAAGATGTCTTTTGCTCTCTCAGGTCCTTCATAGCTGCCTACATCTTCTCCATGGATCATTTCTGCATGGGCCTTTTAGGTTCTCAGCAGGTGGAGAATCCCCTACATGCCTGTATTTTGAGACCAACTCTGTCCCTGCTCTTCTGAAAAGTTAGATTGAGGGATCAGTGTATGGTTAAGGTTAATAACATGTTTGATTTGGGTTAGGAATCATTCCGCTCAATTAATAATGGTATTGGGAACCTGTGACATTTTTAAGAATATATAGGTGAAATATAAGTATGAAAACAGAAATCTAGGTAAGATTTGAAGCCCAGAAGGGCATTGGGCCTTTGATTGGGATACTTAGCATTGAATTATGTTATGCACAGATGTCTCAGATAAATCGATATACAATGAAATAGGACCTTGTACCTTGGATGATTGAATGTAGAAGAGAACATCCAATCAAACAGGGATAGTCTGTAGGATCAGGAAGATAGTCGGTAGGTGTTGAAATGAGGGCGAGTATATACTTTGGACCAAAAGTTCTTTAACAATAGGGTTTCGGTTAGAGAGTGAATGTCAATATCAGCACATGTGTAGGGTCACTCACAATGATGAACTGGGGAAAATATGTAGCAAAGCAGATATCAATAGAGACATTAGGAAATCAGGTATAGTACAAAGTGAGTGATAATATTAGACATTTTCAACAGGGTTGAACTTGACTGTATAATCTTAGGGAAAAATAAATATGGAGTCACAAATAGATTGACATTTGAGAGCATTAGGCAATTTAGACATAGATGTTTTAGTAATCCATGGTCAATTTCCATTTAGGCTTTGGTACAATCATAAAGGTGAACTTTGCATTTTGTGTCCAGATTATTACAGTGATAAAATGTATATGTAGATCAGGTGGAGTATTTCTTCCACTGTTTCTGGGAGCAATATTTTGAAGATGCATAAATTAGTATTGGGGGTACAAATGGGTGTACCATGTGTTTATGAATATTGAGATAATGCATGAAGAGACCATACTGAGAATTAAAAATATAACTGGTTCCAACTTTAAATAATGGAATGAATTGATATCTGAAAATATACATGAAATCATATATTGATACACATACATTCATTACAACCATTTATACATCTAATGGAAATATTAGGGTTATGGATAATCATGAATATTGTGTATATTTTGCTTCAAAAATCATTATGAAAATCAAAAATAATGTGTTTGGAAAGAAGTTTCATGATAAGACCAGTCAAGTAACCTGCAGGAATACGTGTGTTCTGAAGCAGGAAGTGATTGAAAGTGAAACAAATACCTGTAAATTTGATAACTTTTGG
Organism: Callospermophilus lateralis; assembly: GCF_048772815.1. NCBI lineage: Eukaryota > Metazoa > Chordata > Mammalia > Rodentia > Sciuridae > Callospermophilus > Callospermophilus lateralis. Next base: position 7,573,342 of record NW_027515276.1, on the reverse strand, counting down.
ATTAAATATATATCCTATGATGTGCAAAAAAAGAAGAAATAGTAATTTACCAGTGTTGAATAGAAATAAACGTCAAAATACATAACATGTCCCATAGGAATCAACTTGCTTTGATATTAAACTGGTCAGTTACTATAAAAATATTAGGATTTGTGTGTACCGTTCACTGAAGTTAGCTTTCAGTACTAGGTAACAAATAAGAATTTCAGGTGGATGAATATTTCTGGAATAATCTTCTGAAAAGTTGATTATAAATCCAAGTACATGAACATGAATAAATTTATGGAGTGTATAAAAGACACACATATTTCATGTTTTGAAGAACCTGGAGAATATATATATATATATATATATATATATATATATATATATATATATATATATATATATATATATACAAAAAACACACACAGAGACATTAAAAACTGGCAATATATATGCCAATAGAAATTCATCATGAAATATATATCATCCATTGAAGCAAAAATATTTATTTTACTAAACATGGATTTAAGTAAAATGTTGTTCAACTAGGAAGCTCACCCATAGGTTGAATTTTCAGTTCCAACAGTGTTTAGGAGGAGTGATCTCTTCTCACAATTTGTATCTGCCATGTCATCCACCTTACAAAAATATAAGTGTGATACCAGGTAGGATTCAATATGTGCATTAAAAATACATGTTCTGAATAGGCTTCAGAGAAAGGGAAACAAAAATTCACATATTTGTTAACTTTAAAAACACATGGAGAACTTTTTCATTTAAAAATTGACTAGATTTGTAACACCTACCCTTTATCATGCAAAAGGCAAGTCCAACTATACAACAGGCCTCCTCTGAACTGGTTGTATTTCTATTTTGTTTGGGTTATTTTTCTCCATCATATTAGGATTAGTAGTGAGAGTCTAGTAGGGTATGGGTAAGTGTCAGGGATTCAGAATTTCGAATGGAAAATAGGAAAATTAATCTCATGTGTATTCAAATATGTGCTACACAAAAATCTCCCCACTCTGATCCAGAACAATGCCTTGACATTTCCTTCACCACAAGTAAGACACAATTAGAGGAGAAGAGTTAGAAAATTTGTGAATACATATCCGGAATGGAAAATGCTCAGGAGTTCACAACCTTGGAGTTGGGAGAGGAGTATCCAAAAGTAAGGGATAGGGTAAACACTACACAAACATGAAGTTCTTTTGGCCTAAAGACTTCTTGACAAACTGCCTCTGAGTTTGGGCACTTTAAGTATATGTTGTTGTCAGGAGATTTAGCTTCCTTTGTAGTGAGACCATCAAATCTGGAATGGCATCTATGTGACCTGGAGGACATGGTTTCTTGTTTTCCAATGAACATTAGGCAGCAGTGATGAATTCTATCTTTGTCGGCAAACTTTGGCCACCTGGGTCTAAGTGTCTGCCCGCGTGGACTGTGAAGTCATTTGGTCATCCTCCATTTTTCGTGGTGTTTCTGGCTGCTGCACTCGTAGTTTGGTGTTGCTTCAAAAAATACAAGGAGTTCATCAGGGACACAGTGCTGGAGGGAGTTCTGTCAGGTGTGGTGGGTCAGGGTTTACAGGAGAATGCACCAACCAGGCTTCTATCCCACATAGCTTGCCCCCTTGACAAGAGCAACCTGATTCTGAACATTGCCCTGAAACCCCTCTATATAATAAGATGCCTTTACATATAAGGGTCTGCTGGCAGCAGCATGTCAGTCACAAGCCATTTGGAAGTCAAAGACATATTCACATGGCCCCACCACAGATGTTTATCACACACCTTCACACCACAGCTCTAGGCCCACTACTCAGCAGGCTCCAACTTACAGGCATCTCTGTTCTACTCCATTTTCATGAAACCCAGTCAATCAAGGCATTGTCTGGTACACTCATGATCAGGAACCAGATATCCAAAGGTTCTCCAGTGCCACCTGGTCATGGGAATTTCAAAACTTGCATGGTATTTATCTAGCCATTTTTCAAAATGAATTTGAGACACTCTGGGTTTCAATTAATTCAGGAACCATTAAATGGTGAGGAAGCTCATTTCAATGAAAGCTCTAGAGAACTCTCATAGGCAAGGCTACAGAAACAGAGGCCAAATGGTAACATAAGCAAGGCCCATTGAGGTCTACAATGTTAGGTCCATGTGTGTTTTGACTCTCAATGATGGCTGCCAAGTCTTTCAGAATAAAATCATGTGATATCCTTGCAAAGATTCCCAGTTTTCTGTACAAAGCCACCCTGGGCCTAGATCACAGATACCAAGAGCGAATCTCATGCGTGGCCTCCTAAAATCTCAAAACAATTCATGGCAATACTTCACTGAGGTCAGTTCCAGAAAGCAGTCTCTAAGTGGAATCACACAAGAGTTCAAGCCCAGGTGAACACAGTTATCTCTTCCAACTGACACACAAATGACCACAATTAAAACCAAAACACTTCGACATGGCCCTCATTTTCTTCCATATAGACACTCATCATAACCTCTGGCTGGAGGTTTTCATGAGGAGCGCAGTCCAAGACAGTGTCCAAAATAAGCTCCCTTGCCACTCATTTGCTAAAGTCAGGGTGGCCTGGACATACTTTCTGTGAACCAGGCGTGATGAAATAGGCATGCTGTGAAGACTACACCGCTTCTCTACTTTGAGGCCAACTGACTCAGAGGTTAAGATTCTTTATGTGAATTGGAGTCATGAGAAAACCCAAGCACCTCTGCAGGGCTTTGGAGAACTCCTCTGACCCAAAGGATCCCTATTGATGGAAGTCAGGAACCTCACAGAGGAAGGCGAGACGTCATCCACAAGGACTGCTCTTTTGGCCATTTTGGTTTTGGATGCACACATGGGATCTTTCTTTAGATCCATCAGGTGCTGAGAATCTAAGCCACAGCCTCACACAGGGCCAAGAGGCTAAATCACACACATCCCTTTCCAAAGCAATAAAGCAAAGGGCCACAGGTGATGCCCATTCATTTCCATTTGAAAACTGTTTTCCTCAGGCTTCACAAAGGGGTGGCCTGAGGCAAAGAACTTCTTGAAATTAAGGGCAACAGAACATTATGTAAGCAAAAGGTCCAAAGCAGGGTTTCTCCACTGATACTTTACTGGTCACACTGATATCTGAGTTTTCTGAGATGCTCGCCATTCCCTGCAGATATCCAGTACATGGCCATGTCACAGAGCTTGGAGGTGGTACATATCTTGGACAAAAAAACATGAGCCAATTCTGGAGATTGGAAAGAATTCAGGAAGAAAATTGGTAATTAGGAAGATAGTAGGTGTTGCCCATTCTTCAGGAAAGCCGCAACCCATTCATAAATTGGGCAGGTTGAATGCTGGGAAGCTTTCTACTAGACAGGACAAATACATTGATGCATTCTCGTTTCTAATGTATACAACCACGGACACAGTGGAATACACAGACATAGAAACACTCGCCTTGTCAAACGACTTACTAGAAACAGTACACTCCAAAAAAAAAAAAAAAACTAACCGCCTTTCCTACCTATTCTCAGAAGATGAGACAAAATCATAAACCCACAACCACACCCACAAAGTCACCTCCTTCCCCCAAGTAGGTCTGTGACTCTACGGAGTGTCCTCTGACTGTCCTGTCCTGTCTCAGATCTGGTCTACTTGGCCAACTCTTTTAAGTTGTCAGAAGGGAATTTTGAGCCACTACCTGCTTTCTCAGGAAAGGCCCTTCTTCAGAGCTCTCCTTGCTTTTGGCATCATAATATCAGTAGGAACAAAGAAAGACTGACTCTGTCTTTGGTAAATCCAAGCAAGTGAGCCCACTGGGACTGAGACTGGGACTGGCTCTGTGTGCCTGGCTTCCAGGATCCCAAGTTCAGAGAGATCCATCACCAAGGAAGTGAGGTGAGGTCACTTCCTTCAGGAACTGAATGAATTCACTGTCTTGTAAACCATTTTGTCCTAATAGTTGCTTCCAAGGGTCCCATTAGATGGAGGGTTCCCCTACTTCCTCTGAAATGTTCACAAGTTAGAAAGGTATGTCAACCTTAGGAACCCGGGAATAGCTATCCACACAGGCCTGGTTTGGTCCTTCTCCTCTACATTAAGAAGAGAGAGGCTGATTCAGACACATCCGTTCATCCTGACCAGGGTGTTTGACATGGAAGATGACTTTTGCTCTCTCAGGTCCTTCATAGATGACTATATCTTCTCCAGGGTTCATTTCTACATGGATCTTTGAAGTTCTCAGCAGGTGGAAGATCCCCTACATTCCTGTATTGTAAGACCAACTCTGTCCCTGCTTTTCATTAAATTTAGATTGAGGGAACAGTGAATTCTTAGGGTTAATAAAATGTTTGAATTGGGTTAGGAATCATTCTGCGGGATGAATAATGGTATTGGGAACCTGCGATATTAATAAAAATATAGAGGTTAAATATATGAATAAAAACAGAAATCTAGGTAATTTTGAAGCCTAGAGGGCATTGGGCCCTTGATTGGGATACTTAACTTTGATTTACAGTGTGCACAGATGTCTCAGAAAAATAGATATATAATGGCATAGAACCTTGTACCTTGGATGATTGAATGTCGAAGAGAACATCCAGTCAAAAACGGATAGTCGGTAGGATTAGGTAGATAGTAGGTTTAGGAAGAAGTGTCAATATAGGATTTGGAATATATGTTCTATCGCAATAGTGTTTTGGTTAGAGAGTGAAAGTAAACATAACTTCATGTGAAGGGTCAGTCACAATGATGAACTGGGGAAAATATGTAGGAAACCACATATCAATAGAGACATAATGAAATCAGGCAAAGTATAAAGTGAGTGATATGATTAGTCATTTTCAACAGGGTAGAGTTTGAATATATAATCTTTGGAAGAAACAAATATGTAGTCACCAACAGGATTGATAATTGAGAGGATTAGGCAACATGGACAGGAATGTTTTTAGTAATCCATGTTCACTTTCCATTCAGACTCCGGTACAATCATAAGTGTGACATTTACTTTTTGTGTCCCGAATATTACTGTGATAAAATGTGTATGTAGATCTGGTGACATGAGTATTTCTTACACCATTTCTGGCAGTAATATTTAGAAGACATATACATAAGTATTGGTTGTACAAAGAGGTGTGCCCTGTGTCTATGAATATAGAGATAATGCATGAATTGACCACACTGTGAATAAATAATATAGCTGATTCCACTTTAAATAATGGATGGATTCTGCTGCCTTTCCTATCCTAGACTCCAGAATGGCAATATGTAAATCAATGGTTGTGCAACTGAAGTGATTCTGCAATCTGTATATGGGGTAAAAATGGGAGTTCATATCCCACTTGAATCAAAGTTTGAAATATGATATATCAAGAACTATGTAATGTTTTGAACAACCTACAATAAAAATTAACTAAAAAAAAAATAAATAAATAATGGATGGAATTGATATCTGAAAATATTTAAGATATCTTATATTGATATAAAATCATTCATTCCAACCAGTTATACATCTATTGTTAATATTAGTGTTATTGTTTATCATGAACGGTGTCTGAGTTTCGCTTCAAAAATGATTATGAAAATTGAAAATAATGTGTTTTGTAAAGAAGTCTCATGAAAAGACCAGTCAAGAAACATGGATGAATACATGTGTTCTGAAGAAGGAATTGATTGAAAGTGAAACAAATGCCTATAAATTTGCGAAACTGTGGATGAAAAATATATCCTATGATGTGCATAAACTGAAGAAATCATAATGTACCAGTGTTGAATAAAAATGAACGTCAAAACACACAGCATGTCCCATTGGAATCTACTCGCATTGATGTTAAACTGGGTCAGTTACTGTAGAAATATTAGGATTTGTATGCAACATTCACTGAAGTTAGTTTTCACTAGTAGGAAAAAATATGTATTTCAGGTGGATGAATATTTCTGAGAATAATCATGTGAAAATTTGATTATAAATCCACATACATGAATATGAATGAATTTAGGAAGTGTGTAATAAGACACATATATTTCATATTTTGAAAAATCTGGAGACTGTATATATATATATATATATATATATATATATATATATATATATATATACACACACAGACATTAAAAAGTAGCAATATATATGCCAATCGAAATTCACCATGAAATATAAATCATCCACAGATGCAAAAAAATTCATTTTACTGAACATGGATTTATGTATAATGTTGTTCATCTAGGAAGCTCACCCATAGGTTTAATTTTCTGTTCCAACAGTGTTTAGGAGCTGTGATGTCTTCTCGCAATTTGTATCTGCCAAGTAAGCCACCTCACAAGATTGTACGAGTGGTACCAGGTAGGATTCTGTATGTGCATATAAAAATACATGTGCTGAATATGCTACGGAGAAAGGGAGACAGGAATTCATACATTTGTTTACTTTAAAAACACATGGAGAACTCTTTCAATAAAAAAATTAACTAGTTTATACCTTCTACCCAATATAATGCAAAAGACAATTCCAACTACACACCATGCCTTCTCTGAACTGCTTGTATTTCTATTCCGTTTGGGTTATTTTACTCCACCATATTAGGATTAGTAGTCAGAGTCTAATAGGGTATATTTTAGTGTCAGGGATTTAGTATTCTGAATGGAAAATTGGAAAATGAATCCAATGTGTATGCAAATATGTGCTACACAATATTTTTCCCACTCTCATCCAGAACAATGCCTTGACAATACTTTCACCCCAAGTAAGACACAATTAGGGAAAAAGAGTTAGGAATTCTGAGAATACAAATCTGGAATGGAATATGATCAGGAGTTCACAAACTTGGAGGTGGTAGAGGAGTTTCCAAAAGTAAGGGACAGGGTCAAAACTCTCCATATAACAAGATGCCTTTACAAATAAGGGTCTGCTGGCTGCATCCTGTCAGTCACAAGGCATTTGGAAGCCAATGGCAGATCGAAATGGCCCCAGCGCATATTTTGTGTCACACACCTGCCCAACATTGCTCTAGGCCCACTGCTCAGCAGGCTCCAACTTACTGGCATATCTGATCTACACCATTTTCATGATACCCAGTCAATCAAGGCACCGTCTGGTATACTCATGATCAGCAACAGGACATCCAAAGTTTCTCCAGTGCACCTGGTCATGGGAATTTCAAAAATTTCATGGTATTTATCTAGCCATTTTTCAAGGATGAAGTTGGAGGCACTATGGGTTTCAATTAATTCAGGAACCATTAAATGGTGAGGAAGCTCATTTCAATGAATGCTCTGAAGAACTCTCACAGGTAAGTCTTCCCAAAGAGTGGTCAAAAGGTCACATGAAGCCAGACCCATTGAGGTCTACAATGTGAGTTCCATGTGTGTTTTGACTCTCAACTATGGCTGCCAAGTCTTTAAAAATAAAATCATGTTATATGCTGGCTGAGATTCCCAGTGCTCTGTGGAAATCCACACTGGCCTTAGATCTCAGTTTCCAAGGGTCACTCTCATGCGTGGCCTAATAAAATCCCGACAAAATTCATGGCAATACTGCTCTGAGGTCAGTTCCAGAACTCAGTCTCTAATGGGAGTCACACCAGAGTTCAAGCCCAGGTGGACCCAGTCATCTCTTCCAACCACGATACAAATGTCCACAATTAAAACCAAAACACTCCCACATGGCCCTCATCTTCTTCCATATAGACACTAATCATTACCTCTGGTAGCAGGTTTCCATGAGGGGCGCAGCCCACAACAGTGTCCAAAATAAGCTCCCTTTTTCCCTCATTTTCCTAAAGTCTGTGTGGCCTAGACACCCTTCCTGTTAACCAAGAGTGATCAAACAGGCATGCCGTTAATGCTGCTTTGCTTCTCCAATTTGAGGCCTAATTACTGTGCGGTTTAGATTCTTTATGTGAATTGGAATCATGAGAAAACCCATGCACCTATAGGCTAGCCTCTACAGGGCTTTAAATATCTCATTTGACCCAAAGTATCACTATTCTCACTTAATGGAGGTCAGGAACTTTACATAGGAAGACGAGAGACTTCATCTACAATATCTGCTCTTTTAGCCATTTTTGTATTGGATGCACACATGAGATATTTCTTTGGATCCATCTAGTGCTGAGAATCTAAGCCACAGCCTCACACAGTGCCAAGAGGCTGATTCAGACACATCCCTTTCCAAAGCAATTAAGCACAGAGCCACAGGTGATGTCCATTCATTTCAATTTGAGAACTCTTTTCTTCAGGCTTCACAAAGGGGAGGCCTGAGGCAGAGACCTTCCTGACATTCAGGGCAATAAAACAATAGGTAAGCAAAAGGCACAAAGCAGGCTTTCTCCACTGAGACTTTACTGGTCATACTGATATCTGAGTTTTCTAAGAAGCTCGTCATTCCCTTCAGGTATCCAGTACATGTCCATGTCACAGAGCTTGCAGGTGGTACATATCTTGGACACCAAAGCATGAGCCTATTCTTTAGAGAGGCCAGAATTCAGGAAGAAAACAGGAAATTTGGAGGATAGCAGATGTTGCCCATCCATAAGTCAAGCAGCAGTCCATTCATAAATTGGGCAGTATGAAGGCTGGCAAGCTTTCTACTAGACAGGACACATCCATTGATGCATTCTCTCTTCTTATGTCTACAACCACGAACACCGTTTTATATACAGACATAAAAACACTCGCCTTGTCAAAGTACTTACCAGAAAGAGTTCACTCAATCCAAACAAACCGCCTTTGATACCTATTCTCAGAACAAGTGAAAACCACAAACCTAAACCTACACCCATAAAGGCACCTCCTTTCCCTAAGTAATTCTGAGACTATTTGGAGTGTCCTCTGACTAGTGGGCCACAGTATGTTCCCTTTAAATGGCATGTTCTCTCTCAGATCTGTACTCCTTAGCCAACTCTGTAAAGTTGTCAGGGGCCAGCATTGAGCAACTACCTTTTTCTCAGGAAACGCCCCTCTTCAGAGCTCTCTTGGCATTTTGCCATCCTCACATCAGTAGGTACCAAGAAAGACTGACTCTGTCTTTGGTAAATCCAAACAAGTGAGACCACTGGGACTGGGACTGGGACTGGCTCTGTGTGCCTGGCTTCCTGGATCCCAAGTTCAGATAGTTCCATCAACAAGGAAGTGAGGTGAGGTCAATTCCTTCAGGAACTGAATGAGGTCACTGCCTTGGCAACCACTTTGTCCTAACATTTGCTTCCAAGGGTCCCATGAGATGCAGGCTGCCCCTACTACCTGTGACAGTTTCACAAGTTAGAATGGTATATCAACCATAGGCACCCGGGAACAACTCTCCAAACAGGCCTGGTTTGGTCCATCTTCTCTACATTAAAATTTGAGAGCCTGATTCAGACACAACCCTTCATACTGACCAGGTTGTTTTCCATGGAAGATGACTTTTGCTCTCTCAGGTCCTTCATAGCTGCCTACATCTTCTCCAGTGATCATATCTGCATGGATCTTTGAGGTTCTCAGCAGATGAACAATCCCCTACATTCCTGTATTGTAATACCAACTCTGTGCCTGCTCTTCTGTAAAGTTAGATTGAGGAAAGAGTGTATGGTTATGTTTAATAACATGTTTGATATGGGTTAGGAATTATTCTGCTGGATGAATAATGGTATTGGGAACCTGAGATATTTATAAGAATATAGAGTTGGAATATTGTAATGGTCGGGCAGGCATAGGAGGAAGAGACCACCAAGAGACTGTCTCATGCAACAACAAAGGGTTTATTGAGGGTCCAGCATGCTGGGGCTCAGAGCTCACTTGAATAGAGCAGAGAGTCCTGAGAACTGCTTAAACAGAGCTTATATACTTTCCTTGGAGAGGGCAGGGAGGGAAATTTATTGATGCGTCAGGGAGAGTGGGCAGTTTGCTTTCAACGGGATGATGGAGTACATTCTGCAGTTTGGCAGTTGGGGACAGCACATTCTGGGAACAAGATTAGCAAACAGTTCTCAAGATTTCAACAGTGTTTTATTAAGCATACAGAAAAATAGGAAGTGACAAGTACCTATTTTATTAACTTTTTATTCCCCAATTCTTCTTCTGGTTACTTTTAATCATGAAAGTGATCATTGAAGGGTGTCACATTTTATGTCTCCTAGTGGGGTATATTGTTGTCTGATTACCATAAGTTTAAATTGTCCAATTTGAGCTTCGAGAAAGGAAACTACATGGTTGAGCCAACAGGGTCCTACAGTTAGCAATAATATGAGGATTATTAATGGACAGGCCTGGGCTGATGAAAGCATAGTTAACCAGAGGGACTGTGTGAACCAAGACTCAAACCACCCTTTTTGGGTCTCTCTCTCTCGTTGACACTCTTAAAGGCATTTTCTTAATATACTCATAGGTTCTTATACAACTCCAGTATGGTCGGCATAAAAGCAACCTTCTTCCCTCAATGCAGCACAAAGTCCCCCTTCTCTCATGAAGAGAAGGTTTAACCCTCGCCTGTTCTGTAAAACAACTTCAGAGAGAGGTTAAACATTCCTGTAAAGCTGTGATGGAGGTTTTATTATCTTTAATTTTGGTCTATTGCTGCTTCTAATTGGGTCATTTGTTGTGTCCCATGGACTAGGGTTCCTGTGCTCACTCCTGCAGCAACTCCGATTCCTAATAGGATGGCTAAAGTGAGAGATACAGGTTCCCGGTGGAAACAGGTTGTATGCCCTCCGATTTGATCTTTAAATGAACATGCATCATCCTAGAACACTCTGGGAAACATCTGCACCATTACATAATTAATCACATCTGTTGACCATTTCATGAAAACATAAACAATGTTTAAGTATATAGAATTATACTGTTGTAGGTACGGAAATGGAAAGGAATCTAAGATAGCACCGAAGACAGGGAAACAGCCCTATTTGGTTGCAAACGGATTTAGAGGGTATTGCTTCTGTTGTAATCAATTAATCTTCTGAACCCCAAGTTTAGGTAGTTTCAGAATTTGTACCCAACATGTAAGGGAAGGGGCTCAGAAGTTCACAGTCTGCAGAAGTTCACAAAAAGCAGTTTTTGTTTCTGTTATTTTTTCCTCTGTTCTCGGCAAGTTAACTTTTCAAGGACACTTGGGACAGGGAGAGCTTTTTTTTTCTCTTTTTTTTCTCCCTGCCAGCTGTTACCATGGAGCCTAGTTGGTAACTTCTTTACTTAGAATTGTAGCCATCTCTGTGAATCCCCAGCTCAAGGCCAGAGGCCTTGTTCACTTATTTTGTGAAAAACTCGTAAGGGGGTGTCTAGCTTAGGAGTGCTGATTTTTCCAGCCACTGGCCAAGTAGAACAGGGCGACATGAAAACACGGAGTTTATCTACATTGAATTCTTTTATAGGGACTCTTTTGCTGAAAGTCCTAAATTCAGCAATGGTGAAGACTTCTGGAGAAGGTCATATAAGACTTTTCTGTGGGCCTGGTAAAGAGGGGCAAGACGTGGAAAGCAAGGCTGAGAGCAGCTCCGTTTATCTGAGAATTAGGAAGGAGAGATGTAAAAGAATATTGGGAAAGGGGTTTGTGAGTTTCCTGGCAACAAAAACTTGAGCAGTAGAACAGGTAGAGCAGAGGGGACGACAGGAGTGAGTATCCCAAAAAGCCTGTGAGGGACTTTAAATTCTTAGTCACCTGTTTTCAGTGATGACAAGGCAACTTTAAAGGTCACTTTCATTACATCTTGGATAGTGGTCTGAGGGATCTCCTCAGCTGGTTTGAGCTTTGGGTTAGCTGGTAAGAGGACCTGATGGGACCTGCTCTGGGCACTTACTGGAGAAAAGAGGACTGAGTGGGTGGAGGGGTACCTCAGTACCTGATAACTCAGCAAGGGCGCAATGGTCTGAGAACCGGCCGAGGTTTGGTTTTTTGATCTAGTAAATGGAGGGGAGAAATCAGGTTGCTGAGGTGGGAGTGAAAGCAGAGAGTCTGGAGCAGAAGGCTGAGGGTTAGGATCTATTGGAGAAGCATAGTTCAGGACGTGAGTGAAGGAGGGAAAAGGTCTTCACATAGGGGAATCTCCTTCCACCCTTTTGATCACTTGTAGAAGTTAAAAATGTCATGCATAATTTGAGGATCTAGAGAGCCTTCTGGGGTCCATCAGTTTTGGTTGTCTAATTGGTAATATGGCCAATGCTGTGTACTGAATTTGATGGGGAGTTTGGGTTCCACCAGGCAGTCCCTGTATGCTAACATCCCCATGACTTACAGAAGAAGTTGGCTTTTTCCCCTCACAGCCGTGGCTCTTTGTGGCTTTGATAGTCTGCCATGCAAACATAGTAATCTGGGCTAGCCAACCTGCATCTTGCTCACGTGTCCCTACATCCATAATGTTTGTTTCCATTATCGATGATACAGAAGGTATTTAATAGAATTTTAGTGGGATCCACTTTATCAGATATATCCCAATAGGAAAAACCTATAGCCAGCTGACAAATGTCTGGGTGGAGAGATGGCCACCAGGTCCCTATGGGGGCTGTAAGCGAGATAGACCATACTTCTTCTCTAGTAGGATTTGTGATCAGCCATCGCTGATGAACCACCTGATGAGGTTTAGGACTACTGGTGGCCAAGGGGAGAGTCTATAGCCTTATTCATATGGTGAATACACAATTTGAAAGGGTTACTAGTCATTTCCAGTTTCCAGCAAGAGTCTAGACAGAGTGCAGGCTTGAGATGAGAGGCATGGATCCAGGAATTGATTCCGTATACATTTACTGATGTAGGTGTTATAAGTAGTACCTGGTATGTTCCTTTCCATCGGGGTTCCAGGAATGAAACCTGATGTCTTCTTAAGTAGATGAAGTCTCTTACATTATATTGAAGTGGAGTCCCCTGGTCCCCAGTTTGGTAGGCCGTGGCCAGCTGTTTGAACAGATATCAATGAGTTCTTTCAAGAGCTTTAAGTCTGTCAAGCTAGGGGGTGTGGAAGGGTTCCTTAGGTCTTAGAGTTGGGGTTAGGTCCCTTACTGGAGGAAGGGCACCATAGAGAATTTCACAGGTGGTGAGGTTACACAAAGAAACAGAGGGAGTATTTCTTGCATGAAACAGTGCATAAGGCAGGAGCATAGTCCAATCTTTTATGCAGGTCTCTAAGATTAATTTCGTAAAGGTCTATTTAATGGTTCTATTTATTTTTTCTACCTGTCCTGAGTTCTGGGGTCTAAAAGCATAATGTAACTACCAATTAATAACCAGGGTACTGGTTAACCTATTCTCAGAACATGAGACAAAACCAGAATCCCACACCCACACCCACAAAGCACCTGCTTCCCCCAAGTACATCTGTGACTATCTGGAGTATTCTCTGACTGGTGGGTCATACTATGTTCCCCAAAAATAGCCTGTCTTGTCTCAGATCTGGTCTTCGTGGCCAACTCTGTGAAGATTTCAGGAGCCAGCATGAGCCACTACCTGCTTTCTCAGGAAAGGCCCCTCTTCAGAGCTCTTCTGGCATTTGGCCATCCCCACATCAGTAGGTACCATGAAAGACTGACTCTGTCCCTGGTAAATCCAAAGAAGTGAGCCCACTAGGAGTAGGACTGGGACTGGCAATGGGTGCCTGGCTTCCTGGCTTCCAAGTTCAGAGAGTTCCAACACCAAGGAAGTGACGTGAGGTCACTTCCTTCAGAAACTGAAAGAGGTCACTCCCTTGGCAACCACTTTGTCCTAACAGTTGCTTCCTATGGTCTCTTGAGATGGAGGATGCCCCTACTTCCTGTGACACTTTCACAAGTTAGAATGGTATATAAACCATAGGCACTCAGGAATAGCTCTCCACACAGGCCTGGTTTGATCCATCTTCTCTACATTAATAAGAGAGAGGCTGATTCAGATACAATCCTTTATCCTGACCAGGTTGTATGCCATGGAAAATGACTTTTGCTCTCTCAAGTCCTTCATAGCTGCCTACATCTTCTCCAGGAATGATTTCTGCATGGACCTTTCAGTTTCTAAGCAGGTGGAAGATCCCCTACATTCCTGTATTGTAAGACCAACACTGTCCCCGCTCTTCTGTAAAGTTAGATTGAGGGAACAGTGTATGTTAGGGTTAATAACATGTTCAATTTGGGTTAGGAATCATTCTTCGGGATGAATAATAGTATTGGGAAACTCTCTCAGATCTGGTCTCCTTGGCCAACTCAGTGAAGTTTTCAGGAGCCAGTGGTGAGACACTGCCTGCTTTCTCATGAACTGGCCCTCTTCAGAGCTCTCCTGGCATTTGGCCATCCTCACATCAGTAGGTACCAAGAAAGTCTGACTCTGTCCTTGGTAAATACAAACATGTGAGCCCACTGGGACTGGGACTGGGACTGACTCTGGGTGCCTGGCTTCTTGGATCCCCAGTTCAGAGAGTTCCATCACCAAAGAAGTGAGGTAGGTCACTTCATTCAGAAACTGAATGAGGTCACTGCCTTGGCAAACACTTTGTCCTAAAAGTTGCTTCCTAGGTTCCCATGAGATGGAGCCTGCCCCTACTTACTGTGACACTTCAAGCTAAGAATTGTATATCAAAAATAGGCACCCGGGAACAGCTCTCCACACATGCCTGATTTGGTCCAACTACTCTACATTAAGAAGAGAGAGGCTGATTCAGACACATCCCTTCATTTTGACCTGGTTGTTTTCCATGGAAAATGAATTTTTCTCTCTCAGGTCCTCCATAGCTGTCAACATCTTCTCCAGGGATCATTTCTGTAAGGACCTTTGAGGTTCTCAGCAGGTGGAAGATCCCCTACATTCCTGTATTGTAAGACAAACTGTGTCCCTACTCTTTTGTAAAGTTAGATTGATGGAAGAGTGTATGGTTAGGATTAATAACATATTCGATTTGAGTTAGGAATCATTCTGCAGGATGAATAATGGTATTGGGAATCTGCGATATTTACAAGAATAAATAGGTGAAATGTAAGTATGAAAACAGAAATCTAGGTAAGATTTGAAGCCCAGAAGGGAATTGAGCCTTTGATTGTGACACTTAGCTTTGAATTATGTTCTGCACAGATGTCTCAGATAAATCGATATAAAATGGCATAGGACCTTGTACCTTGGATGATTGAATATCGAAGAGAATATCTAGTCAAAAGGGGATAGTAGGTGGATTAGGAAGATAGTAAGTAAGTTTAGAAAAAAGAGTGAGTATAGGAATTGGACCAAAAGTTCTTTAGCAACAGGGTTTCGGTTAGTGAGTGAATGTCAATGTCAGCACATGTGAAGAATGAGTCACAATGATGAACTGGGGAAAATATGTAGGAAAGCAGATATCTTTAGAGACATTATGAAATCAGACAAAGTATAAAGTGAGTGATAGTATTAGATATTTTCAACAGGGGTGAATTTGAATATATAATCTTAGGAAGAAACAAATATGTATTCATTAATAGGATTGACATTTGAGAACATTAGCCAAATTGGACATGGATTTTTTTAGTAATCCATGTTTACATTCCATTTAGTCTTTGGTACAATCATAAGTGTGAACTTTGCATTTTGTGTCCAGAATATTACTATGATAAAATGTATATGTAGATCAGTTGACAGAGTATTTCTTCCACCATTTCTGGGAGCAATATTTTGAAGACATATAAATTAATATTGGGGGTACAAAGAGGTGTACCCTGTGTCTATGTATGTAGAGATAATGCATGAAGAGACCATACTGTGAATAAATAATATAACTGATTACACTTTAAATAATCGATTGAATTTATATCTGAAAATATGCAGAAAATCTTATATTAATATACAATCATTAATTCCAACCAATTATACATATAATGGTAATATTACTTTAATGGTTTATCAAGACGGGTGTGTGAGATTTGCTTCAAAGCGATAATGGAAATTGAAAATAATGTGTTTGGAAAGAAGTCTCATGAAACGAGCAGTCAAGAAACATTAAGGAATACATGTGTTCTGAATCAGGAAGTGATTGAAAGTGAAACAAATGCCTATCAATTTGATAAATTGTGGATGAAGTATTTATCCTATGATGTGCATTAACTGAAGAAATAGTAATGTACCAGAGTTGAATAAAAATGAACGTCAAAATACACTTCATGTCCCATAGGAATCTATACGCATTGATGTTAAACTGGGTGAGTTACTGTAGAAATATTAGGATTTGTGTGCACCATTCATTGAAGTTTGTTTTCAGTACTAGGAAACAAATATGTATTTCAGGTGGATGAATATTTCTGATAATAATCTTGTGAAAAGTTGATCATAAATCCACATATATGAATATGAATGAATTTAGGGAATGTATAATAAGACACATATATTTCATATTTTGAAAAATCTGGAGAGTATATATATATATATATATATATATATATATATATATATATATATAAAACACACACACACAGAGACATTAAAAAGTAGCAATATATATGGCAATCTAAATTAAACATAAAATTTATATCATCCACAGATCCAAAAATATTCATTTTACTGAACATGGGTTTATGTATAATGTTGTTCAACTAGGAAGCTCACCCATAGGTTGAATTTTCAGTTCCAACAGCGTTTAGAATGAGTGATCTATTCTCACAAATTGTATCTGCCAATTAATCCACCTCACAAGAATGTACGTGTGGTACCAGGTAGGATTTGATATGTGCATATAAAAATACATGTGCTGAATAGGCTACAGAGAAAGGGAGACAGGAATTCAAATATTTGTTAACTTTCAAAACACATGGAGAACTATTTAAATTGAAAATTTGCTAGATTTATAACTCCTACACTGCATAATGCAAAAGGCAAGTCCAACTATGCACCATGCCTCCTCTGAACTGCTTGTATTTCTATTTTGTTGGGGTAATTTATCTCCATCATATTTGCATTAGTAGTCAGAGTCCAGTAGGGTAGGTTTTAGTGTCAGGGATTAAGTATTTCGAATGAAAAATTAGATAATGAATCCAATGTGTATGCAAAAAATCTTCCCATTCTCATCCAGAACAATGCCTTGACATTACATTCGCCCCAAGTAATACACAATTAGAGGAGAAGAGTTAGAAAATCTGTGAATACATATCTGGAATGGAAAATGCTCAGGACTTCACAAGCTTGGTTGTGGAAGGGGAGTTTCCAAAAGTAAGGGACAGGGTTGATAGACCCAACCTGATCATTTATTAAAATTGGGAGCCCACTTGCCAGAAAGCCATGAAAAGATAATTTTGGCTTTATTATAAATTACTGCAAATTCTGAACCTGCTTGGAATGTTTGCCCATGCCTTAAACTCACCCATGCCTGGCTCTCTGACCAGATTGCAGCCCTCTCTGAAACTTTAGTGACACCTCATAAATATTTTCTTTCCCTGGCCAGACAACGAGTCTCTGAGGCTCTAATGGTCCTCATAATTTCTGATGTTGGGGTGAGCTTAAAAAAAAATGTAAACTACCGTTAGTATGATGCTTGTTAAAGTTCTGTTATCTGTAACCCCCTTTTTGTGCATCTTTCTGGGCTATATAGCTGGGCTATAGGAAAGGTGGGTTTGCTGCCTTGCTCCCGCCATTTAGGGAGGGAGAGGTAGCCTTTCCCTTTGAAATAATTAGCTTGCCTTAATTTGATTTTACTAGGAGTCAGTGGTCTTTACATGCGTTCCTGGTCTAATATTTTGGAGTTCCCCAGTGAGATGACCCTGCCGGACAAGATCACAAGACCAGACTCCTGTAAATTCTGAAGTTGGCCTTCCTTCCAGGGCTCCAAGCTTGAGAGCAACTCTAGGGTTTGTGCAACTTGAGATGGTCCAAGGCCTTGGAGTTAGCCTTCAGTTCAGGGAGCACTGCAGTGAACCACCGCATTAAAACTATTAGCAAGCACCTGGTGGAGGAGGCATCCATAGGTAATTGGTGCCTTTATAACATCTGATATTTGGTTAAGGGAGATCTCTTCTGATGACAGAGAGGTGGACTGAGGAGGCTCACATACACTCCTGTCTGGGACAGTAACAAGAATCATTCTGTCATCTGTTCTGTTCTCTAGGGAATTCATCTGGAAGGGTAGAGAGGTGCCAACGGGCACGCATGCGCTCCTACGGGGAGCTTTAGGAAGACATTGCATTGCTCCTCTGTTTTCCTGTTTCGGCGCCGGATTTCTGTTTTTTTTTTTTGTTGTTGTTGTTGTTTTGTTCTGTCTTCTATATGTTTTTTGTTTGTTTGTTTTTGTGCATTTTGTTGTGTGATTTCTGTGGTGAAAACTTAAGGATATCGGACATGAAAATAAAGCAAGTAAGCCTGACACCCTTTGGACTGAGTTTAAAGGAACTGCAATGAACTTTACACCCGTTTGTTAAGCAGTATGAGAGAAGCCCCTCGCTGGCTGCCTGGAGCACACTCACTGCAGAGGGCAGTGCCTGCGGGGGACCTAAGAACTGAGTATCTCCCAGGTTAATAAGTGAAACTCCTTTAAAATCCCTTGTCCCTCCAGATAAAGAGAGTCACAACCTTTTGGCAGAGTCCCTGTGTTTATCTTTGTTAGCAAAGCAATAAACCTTCGTTTTTCTTTTTCTCAAAACCCTGTCCTCATTTTTAAATTGGCATTAATTGGCTTCAAGTTCAGGAACCCAACTTTAAGTTACAAATTTTGATAACCCACCCGCACCCTGGAACTTTTTGAGAGCTGACTACAGAAATGTTAGGAGATGGAGCATACTTGTGGTTGAACTGAACCAGAGGAGCAAATCCTGTAAGTAAAAGGAGGGACTGAGGGACTCCCAGCAGCTGCTGAAGCCTTATTTTTTCAGAGAATTCCCTAGGTCTTTCCCTGCAATTTAACGATAATGCCACCTCTGTCATCTTAAAAAAGAGGGAAAAAAAGGGGACACTAAATGCAGGAAAGTCACTATGGAGACCCTTGATTTTACATTTCAGGATGCTCTTCTGTGAAAACATCTGGTCCCCTTGTGGGGACATCTGTGGTGCAACTGGTGTAGGAGATTTTTCTCTTATCTGCTCTGTTTTAAAGGCTTCTGTCTGTCAGTCATAGTCTGAAGCTCCTTTCTGTCTGTCGTGTGTCTTTGTTTCTGGCACTTTAAGACATGTGCAATAATGTGTTGATATTATATATTGTTTCTTGGGAATGATTTTACCTGAATGTGTGTCTAAATGATGATGTTTTATTGTAACAATCTGGTAGCTTATTGGGTTTTTGAAGCATTGCAGAATCTTGCCGTTAAAAGTCAGATTCAGATAATTGTTTAGTTTATGATTTCAGATAATTCATGCCAGAGAACTTAAATACTTAGGATGGAAAACTAAAGAACTCTACTTCCAAGTTGGCAAGAAATTTTCCAATCATTCAGTCTTTTTTTTTTCACCAATTTTTAATTGGGTAGCCTGGGAAAATGTCACTGTGTGTACCAGTGCATTAATTTGGACAAGGATAGTAAATCATAGTATGGTATCTGTTGACAACACAAGATGTAAAGATATAAAATTTTGTAAATTTTGTCTTAAACTTGTATCAAAATTTTCAACATCCTATCTGGAAAATTATGGTTAAAATGCGTTAGGCCTGAGGTGTCTGCTCAGAATAGCAGTTTTTTCCTGCTCCTTCCAGACCTCAGCCAGGACTTAGATTGAAATGCAAATGAAAGAAGCCTGCAAGATCAGTAGGAGATTGATATGAGGCTTAAGGAAAAAAAAAAAGTAAATAGTATGGTATTTACTAATTACTGGTCAGTTATTTTTTCTAGGACTCTTATTTTTTTCCTTAGATCCTTTAATTTTTCTAACTCATAATTTTGATCCTACAGACCTAGGTTAATGTTTTTCTGATCTGTTCTATCTTTGACCAACTGTGGAGTTTTTCAAACATGGCAATGGAGATTTCACCTGCTAAAAGCTACAAGGCCTTTACTATTATTATGTGTGCACACTTTTGTTATTTGTTGTATGTCTATCTATCTATCTATCTATCTATCTATATATATATATATATATATATTCTTAATCATATATATGATACAGAAATTAACATATATAAGGAGCGCTCATAATAAAAAAAGCACTCATAAAAACAAATTTTAAGGGATGCCCTCTCTCACCACTTCGGTTCAACATAGTTCTCGAATCACTGGCCAGAGCAATTAGACAGACGAAGAAATTAAAGACATAAAAATAGGAAAAGAACTCAAATTATCACTATTTGCAGATGACATGATTCTATACCTAGCAGACCCAAAAGGGTCTACAAAGAAACTACTAGAGCTAATAAATGAATTCAGCAAAGTGGCAGGATATAATATCAACACAAATAAATCAAAGACATTCCTGTATATCAGCCACAAATCCTCTGAAATGGAAATGAGGACAACCAACCCATTCACAATATCCTCAAATAAAATAAAATACTTGGGAATCAACCTAACAAAAGAGGTGAAAGACTTATACAATGAAAACTACAGAAACCTAAAGAGAGAAATAGAAGAAGATCTTAGAAGATGGAAAAATATACCCTGTTCATGGATAGGTAGAACTAACATCATCAAAATGGCGATATTACCAAAAGTTCTCTATAGGTTTAATGCAATGCCAATCAAAATCCCAACGGCATTTCTTGTAGAAATAGAGAAAGCAATCATGAAATTCATATGGAAAAATAAAAGACCCAGAATAGCAAAAACAATGCTAAGCAGGAAGTGTGAATCAGGCGGGATAGCTATACCAGACTTCAAACTATACTACAGAGCAATAGTAACAAAAACAGCAGGGTACTGGTACCAAAACAGGTGGGTGGACCAATGGTACAGAATAGAGGACACAGAAACCAATCCACAAAACTACAACTATCTTATATTCGATAAAGGGGCTAAAAGCATGCAATTGAAGAAGGATAGCATCTTCAACAAATGGTGTTGGGAAAACTGGAAATCCATATGCAACAAAATGAAACTGAATCCCTTTCTCTTGCCATGCACAAAAGTTAACTCAAAGTGGATCAAGGAACTTGATATCAAATCAGAGACATGGCGTCTGATAGAAGAAAAAGTTGGCTATGATCTACATACTGTGGGGTTGGGCTCCAAATTCCTCAATAGGACACCCATAGCACAAGTGTTAATAACTAGAATCAACAAATGGGACTTACTCAAACTAAAAAGTTTTTTCTCAGCAAAAGAAACAATAAGAGAGGTAAATAGGTAGCCTACGTCCTGGGAACAAATCTTTAGTCCTCACACTTCAGATAGAGCCCTAATATCCAGAGTATACAAAGAACTCAAAAAATTAAACAATAAGATAACAAATAATCCAATCAACAAATGGGCCGAGGACCTCAACAGACATCTCAGAGGAGGACATATAATCAACAAGTACATGAAAAAATGCTCACCATCTCCAGTAGTCAGAGAAAGGTGAATCAAAACCACCCTAAGATACCATCTCACTCCAGTAAGATTGGCAGCCATTATGAAGTCAAACAACAAGTGTTAGTGAGAATGTGGGGAAAAGGGTACTCTTGTACATTGCTGGTGGGACTGCAAATTGGTGCATCCAATTTGGAAAGCAGTATGGAGATTTCTTGGAAAGCTGGGAATAAAACCACCATTTGATCCAGCTATTCCCCTACTCGGTCTATTCCCTAAAGACCTAAAAAGAGCACACTATAGGGACACTGCTACATCCATGTTCATAGCAGCACAATTCACAATAGCAAGACTGTGGAAGCAACCTAGATGCCATTCAATAGACGAATGGATAAAAAATATGTGGCATTTTTACACAATGGAGTATTACTCTGCATTAAGAAATGACAAAATCATAGAATTTGGAGAGAAATGGATGGCATTAGAGCAGATTATGCTAAATGAAGCTAGCCAATCCCTCAAAAACAAATGCCAAATGTCTTCTTTGATATAAGGAGAGTAACTAAGAACAGAGTAGGGACGAAGAGCATGAGAAGAAGATTAACATTAAACAGGGATGAGAGGTGGGTGGGAAAGGGAGAGAGAAGGGAAATTTCCTGTAAATGGAAGAAGACCCTCAGGGGTATACAAAATTACATACAAGAGGAAGTGAGGGGAAAGGAGGAAAAATATGAGGGGGGAGAAATGAATTACAGTAGAGGGGGTAGAGAGAGAAGAGGGGAGGGGATGGGGGAGTGGGGATAGTAGAGGATAGGAAAGGCAGCAGAATACAACAGACATCAGAATGGCAATATGTAAATCAATGGTTGTGCAACTGATGTGATTCTGCAATCTGTATATGGGGTAAAAACGGGAGTTCATATCCCACTTGAATCAAGTGTGAAATATAATATATCAAGAACTATGTAATGTTTTGAACAACCTACAATAAAAATTAATTTAAAAAAAGTGGATCCAAAGATCTTTAATTCACGTGATTAAAATTGTTCAATTTAAATTGGATAAACAGATAAAAATAAATGTTTTTAAATTTAAGCTTACAAGTTTTTATAGGTGTTCAAAAATCTAGTAAAATATTAATATCTACAAAATGTCTAAAATGCCTTGATTCTAGGACTTTTCCTTCAACAAAAAAATGGTTTACACTGTTCAATACATTTGTCTAATATTTTAATAAATAAGTAAAGTAAATTTGATGTGGAATTTCTCATTCTTGAGTACATTTGTTAGATACCCGATTGATTTACTAAGGTCTGTATCAGATTGTAAAAATCAGTCATGTGTTAAAGAGACAAAAATTTCTGAAAACATAAGTTTACCCATAATATTGTGTTTATTAAGTTTTATTTTTTCTAGAGCAAGCAACCATAAAAATTAAACAACTGATTAAATAAGAACTGTTATTTTAGAGCACTCTACTGCCATTTCTTTAAAAGCTAAACTTGGTTAATCTAGAAATATCAATGTAATATTGATGCTATTAATGTGCTCATATCTTCCAGGTATACAAGTCTGTAAGTTAGAAACATTTAAAGAGCATTATATCAAGCTGGTATTCTGAAGTTGTATGGTAAAAAAATGTACTGGGGATTTATTTACCTGTTATCAATAAGATATGTAAAGTTTTATGTTTCTTTTTTCATTGGGGAACAATTTAAATGTATTTTTAAGTTAATCAGAGCCTAATATATGTAAAGGTTAAAATCTTTCAGCCTTTCTTTAATCCATGTTTTAAATGTGATGTCATATGATGTTAGATAATGTTCATGTGACCTCAAACAATTTATGTAAACTTTGTAAAATGATATTTAAAAAACAATGTCAGCTTTAGAACTAAAACACTTAATATTTATAAAGAGGCCTGCCTTACCTGAGATAAGGCTCTGTGTCCCATCTTACTACATGTGAGAATGACTACAAAAGGAGTAGGTCAGATTTTATTTCATTTAAAGTTATGTTCAAAAGTTCTTTTGTTTTTCTGTGAAGATTACTAGGATCTCAAACAGGGCATATAATGTATAACTCAGCCAAAAATTTCAGGGTAGCTATTACAGAAACTAAGTATTTTTACTCTTGTTAAAAAATTTTATTTTTAATTTGCTTATAAGTGATCTAAAGATTCCCTGTTAGTCTTTTACAGAAGTGTTGCTTTAATAACACAACATGGGTTAATTTAAGATAATAAGTCATCACCTACAAGACAGACAGAATAATACATATCCCAATTAATGAAAATATAAATAATAATTAAGTTATAGATATTAAAGCCCAGTACTCTCAATATAAGGCTGTTAAAATTTATTTGCTGGATGTTTAAGATTAGGATTTAAAATTAAAGTTAAATGAATCGGCCAAGAAAACAAATATTAATATTTTAAGGTATACACTTTATGTTAGCCTCCCAAAATAAGTAAGACTGGAGGTTACAAAGAAGGATTCTCAGACAGGAATGCCTGATAACTATAAAAAGAGACTATTAAGAGGAGCTGCTAGAGGCAGAAAATTTAGTTTAGGGCCTACAGATATTCCTAACCTACAGAGGTAGGCTTGGTGTTTGCTAGTACGATTATCCAGCCCTGAGTAACAGAATTAAAGGTTTCTCTATTAGACACAGAGGTCATACTAGAAAAAGGATTTTGCAAGATCAGATGACATTAAATTAATAAACTGTATCTTATGGGGAGGGACAACTGTAAAACAAAAAATTAAATATTAAGTTGACAGTCCTGATAACTGAGGATATTAAAGAATGGTGAGGGAACTTGTATATGGTGACATGTTCCAGCTGCTGCAACATTTATTCATTACTCATGGTTTTTGTTACTCTCATAGAAGAACCCATTCCCAGATGACTTTACAACCTGTTCTTCCCCAACCAGACTTCAAACCAAGCTGAAATCTAAAAGGCAACTCATGTCCCTCAACTAAATTCTAAAAGGCAACTCATGTCCCTCATGCCATGACCCTTACGTCACCCTCTCTCAGCGCAGAAGAATCCAAAATGCGTGAGGCCTCCCTTCTTACAACAATGGAGCCAAAAATAAATAGACTATCAATATACGTAATTAATTAAGTCAGGTAAAATCAGGGAGACCCGTTTTGGGTGAGTCCTAGAAATTTGGAGACTGTTACCTGAGGGATTTAAATTTCCTCAGTGCACTTCCCTTAATCTATCAAATATTTGAAAGGAACACATAAGAAAAGGGGGGAATGATAGGCCCAACCTGATCTTTTATTAAAATTGGGAGCCATCTTGCCACAAAGCCATGATAAGATAATTTTGGCTTTACTATAAATTACTGCAAATTCTGAACCTGCTTGGAATGCCTGCCCATGCCTTGAACTCACCCATGTCTGGCTCTCTGACCAGATAGCAGCACTCTGTGAAACATTAGCGACAAATCATAAATATTGGCCTTCCCTGGACAGACAATGACCATCTCTGAGGGTCTAATGGTCCTCACAAATTCTGATGTTGGGGCCAGCAAAAAAAAAATATATATATATATATAAACTACCATTAGTGTGATGCTTGTCCGAGTTCTGTTATCTCTAACCCCTCTTTTGTCTAACTTTCTGGGCTTTAAAGCTTGGCTGTAGGTAAGTTGGGGTTGCTGTCTTGTTCCGGCCGTTTTGGGAGGGAGAGTTAGCCTGGCTGGTGAAAATAATAAGCTTAGTTTAATTTGATTTTAAATGGAGTCAGTGGTCTTTTCTTACATCCTTGTCTAACAGGTAAACACTCCACAAACATGGAGCTCTGCTGGCCTAACGACTTTTTGAGAAACTGCCTCTGAGGTTGGGCACTTGAAATATATGTTGTTTTCAGGAGCTTTAGCTTCCTTTGTTGTGAGACCATCAAAGCTGGCTCTGCATCTATGTGACCTGAAGAAATTGGTTTCTTATTTTCCAATGAAAATGAGGCAAAGTGCTGAATTCTCTCTTTGTAGGTAAACTGTGGCCACTGAAGGCTAAGTGTCTCCCTGTGTGGACTGTGTACCCATTTAGTCATCCTCCACTATTCATGGTGTTTCTTGCTGCTGCACTGGGAGTTTGGTATTTGCTCTACGAAATACAAGAAGTTCAACTGGGACACAGTGCTGAAGGTAGCTCTGTCACGTGTGGTCGGTCAGAGTCTGCAGGAGAATGCACCAACCAGGATTCTATCCCACATAGCTTGCCCACTTGAAGATAGCAACCTGATTTGGAACATTGCCCTGAAACCTCTCCATATAACAAGATGCCTTTACATATAAGGGTCTGCTGGCTGCACCATGTCAGTCACAAGCCATTTGGAAGTCAATGGTAGATCCAAATGGCCCCAACACAAATGTTTTATCCCACACCTGCACACCACAGTTCTGGGCCCAATACTCAGCAGGCTCCAACATACTGGCATTTCAGTTCTACACCATTTTCATGAAACCCAGTCAATCAAACCACTGTCTGGAACACTCCTGATCAGCAACAGGACATCCAAATGTTCTCCTCTGACACCTGGTTATGGGAATTTCAAAAATTTCTTGGTATTTATCTAGCATTTTTCACGGATGAAGTTGGAGGCACTGTAGGTTTCAATTCTTTCAAGAACCATTAAATGGTATGGAAGCTCATTTCAATGAAAGCTCTGGAGAATTCTCACAGTCAAGGCTTCCCAAAGAGTGGCCAAAAGATCACATGAACCCAGGCCCATTGAGGTCTAGAGTGTGAGGTCCATGTTTGTTTTGAATCTCATCTATGGCTGCCAAGTCTTTCATAATAAAATCATGTGATATCCTGGCTGAGATTCCCGATGCTCTGTGGAAAGCCACCCTGGGACTTGATCTCAGTTTCCAAGGGCGACTCTAATGCGTGGCCTCCTAAAATCCCAAGAGAACTCATGGCAATATTTCTCTGAGGTCAGTTTCAGAACTCAGTCTGTAAGGGGAATCACACCAGACTTCAAGCCCAGGTGGACCCAGTCATCTATTTCAACCACCACACAAATGACCACAATTAAAACCAAAACACTCCCACATGGCCCTCATCTTCTTCTATATAGACACTCATCATAACCTCTGGCTGGGGTTTTCCATGAGGGGCAAAGCTCACGACAGTGTCCAAAATAAGCTCCCTTATCCCTCATTTGCCTAAAATCAGGGTGGCCTGAACACCCTTCCTGTGAACCAGTAGTGATCAAATATGCCTGCCATTTGTACTGCCCAACTTCTCCAATATGAGGCCTACTGACTGTTTGGTATAGATTTTTTATGTGAATTGGAGTCATGAGAAAACCAAAGCAATTACGGGCTAGCCTCTGCAGGGTTTTGAAGAACTCATTTGACCCAATGGATCCCTCTTCTCACTTGATGTAGGTCAGAAACCTTACAGAGGAAGGTGAGGGACTTCAACCACAATGACTGCCCTTTTGGCCATTTTGGTTTTGGAAGCACAAAAGGAATCTTTCTTTAGATCCATCAGGTTCTGAGAATCTAAGCCACAGCCTCACACAGGGCCAAGAGGCTGATTCAGACACATCCCTTTTGGAAGAAATTAAGCAAAGAGCCACAGGTGATGCCCATTCATTTCCATTTGAAAACTGTTTTCTTCAGGCTTCACAAAGGGTTGGCCTGAGGCAAAGACCTTCCTGACATTCAGGGCAACAGAACATTATGTAAGAAAAGGCCCAAAGCAGGGTTTCTCCACTGAGATTTTACTGGTCACACTGATATCTGAGTTTTCTGAGATGCTCGCCATTCCCTTCAGCTATCCAGTACATGGCCATGTCACAGAGCTTGGAGGTGGTACATATCTTGGACTCAAAACCATGAGCCTGTTGTGGAGAGTGGCCAGAATTCAGGAAGAGTACAGGAACTTAGGAATATTGTAGGTGTTGCCCATCCATAAGGCAAGCCACAGTCCTTTCATAAATTGGGCAGGATGAATGCTGTTAAACTTTCTCCTGGAGAGGACAAATCCATTGATGCATTATCTTTTCTAATGTCTACAACCAGAGATACAGTGGGATACACAGATATAGAAACACTTGCCTTGTCAAACAACTTACTAGAAACAGTCCACTCAATACCAAACAAATAGTCTTTCCTACCTATCACGCCTTTCCTACTGTATCAACATACACTAGTTATTCATCACCCCCTGCCCCGGTTATTTTGCTGCAGTGGGACTGCTGCAGATGTTGGCCCATACAGGGAGCCCTGGGACACTTGGGGGTAAGTGACAAATAAAAGCTGCCCATCCATAGATAGGATGGGAGCAAATCTGCTCATCCCTAGGCAGATAGGGGGAGAGGAAAATGGTCATTTCAAAAAATGGAGAAGATTGATACAGTATGATTGTGTCTTGTTTTATCTCAGTGTATTGTATTGTATTTGTGATGAAAATAAGGAAGGGGTGAGAAGTAAATTGATAATGGAAAGAGGCACCCCAGTGGAAACAAGAGCAATTAGGGCATGTGTTGATGGAAGCCCAGGAAGTATAATCAGAAAGAAAAAGAAAGTTAAGAAGAAGAAGGATTATCAGGAAAAAAGTTTCAGCAAAAGGCTGTTACTGAATACTTTTCGTTTCCGGAGTGTGTGTGAATAGGCGCCTCGGCTGCCACATGCTCAAGCCAGTCACTGTGCAGCAAGGGCTGTTCAAGCAGTGGCAGCAGGCAATTCCCCGCCCCCAGCCTGGGGAGCGGGGCCCCGTGGCAATTTGAGTCCTGGAAACTCCCCAGGGCCATCTGTGGCTGCCCAGGATGCTACAGCCAGCCATAGATGCTACTGGCTCCCTGATGTTTGGTCATTT
The DNA here is from genome assembly GCF_048772815.1 of Callospermophilus lateralis. Lineage (NCBI taxonomy): Eukaryota > Metazoa > Chordata > Mammalia > Rodentia > Sciuridae > Callospermophilus > Callospermophilus lateralis. Next base: position 7,545,205 of record NW_027515276.1, on the reverse strand, counting down.
TCAATGCCAATAACTAAGCTACAATGGTTCTCCCACACCCGGAAGATAATAAATAATAAGCACTATTAAGGCTTTTTTCAAATGTAAAAAACCTTGAGATAATGTACTAAATTTTTCAGAAGGTTGTTTTCTTAGCACCTGGTGGAATACTATAGGATTTTCTTTAGCCAGTGGAAGGAGTTCCTGCCTTCATCCCAGTGCCGGTGAGGACAAGGGTGGAAGAATTTCCAGTGTTTCTGAGAACCGGAGGAGACTTCGGCTGAGAAATGGAGGAGACTTTGGATCAAGCTAGCTGCCTTCAGAACTTTCCTGGGCTGTGATTTAAGCTAGCTGCCTGCAGAATTTACATGGACTGTGATTTAAGCTAGCTGCCTGCAGAACTTACCAGGACTGTGATTTAAGCTAGCTGCCTGCAGAACATACCTGGACTGTGGTTTACCTGAACTGTGAGTTAATCTATTGAGACACTGCTTTACCTGGACTGAGACAACAAACTGTAATATATAACAAATTTTAACTCGGTGTCTTTGCTAACAGTGTCATTGCTGGTATTATTTCTCCAAGTGCTTCATCAATTGGCTTGTATTGTGACATTTTGTATCCTCCCTTTCTGTTTGTAGCAGGTTATTTATGGTGTTTCTGTAAAAACCACTGTGGTCTTTATTTAAATTAAATAAAAGGGGGAAATGTTAGAGTCTGTAAACATGTCAAAATAACACCTGGCATTTTGCCAGGGGAATGTTAGAGTGTGTAAACAAGTCTGGATGATGCCTGGCAAAATGCCAGAGGGAGTGGTTTGAGATGTAACAAAAGCGAGCCATTAAGTGTGGAGATTCCTGATTGGTTGACTGCAGTATCTAGTTTATGTTAATTAGATAAGCTGGGTGGAATGTATAAATACCTCTATTGTCCTACAATAAATGGCTTCCACTCCTTCTATATCAACATACACATGTTATTCATAACCCCCACCTCCCAGTTATTTTGCTCCAACCGGACCGCGGCAGTATCTGCCAAGTCAGAAACCTCTCAAGTATGAACATGTGATATCAGGTAGGATTCTATATGTGCATATAAAAATACATGTGCTGAATAGGCTACACAAAAAGGGTGAGAGGAATTCACATATTTGTTAACTTTAAAAACACATGGAGAACTATTTTAATTAAAAATTGACTAGATTTATAACTCCTACCCTATATTATGCAAAAGGCAAGTCCAACTATACAACATGACTCCTCTGAACTGCTTGTATTTCTATTTTGTTTGGGTTATTAATCTCCATCATATTAGGATTAGTAGTCAGAGTCTAGTAGGGTATGGGTTAGTGTCCAAAATAAGCTCCCTTGCCCCTCATTTGCCTAAAGTCATGGTGGCCTGGACACCCTGCATGTGAACCAGGAGTGATAAAATAGGACTGCAGTTAATACGGCTCTGCTTCTCCAATTTGAGGCCTACTGACTGTCAGGTAACGATTCTTTATGTGATTTGGAGTCATGAGAAAACACAACCACTTCTTCAGGGCATTGAAGAATTCATTTGAACCAAAGGATTCCTATTCTCACTTGATGTAGGTCAGAAACCTAACAAAGGAACGCAAGAGACTTCATTCACCATAACAGATCTTTTTGCCATTTTGGTTATGGATGCACACATGGGATCTTTCTTTAGATCCATGAGGTGCTGAGAATCTAAGCCACAACCGCACACAGGGCCAAGAGGCTGATTCAGACACATCCCTTTCCAAAGAAATTAAGCAAAGAGCCACAGGTGATGCCCTTTCATTTCCATTTGAAAACTGTTTTCTTCAGGCTTAACAAAGGGGTGGGCTGAGGGAAAGAACTTCCTGACATTCAGGGCAACAGAAATATAGGTAAGAGAATGGCCAAAGCAAGATTTCTCCACTGAGACTTTCCTGGTCACACTGATATCTGAGTTTTCTGTGATTCTCCCATTCCATTCAGCTGTCCAGTACATGGCCATGGCACAGAGCTTGGAGGTGGTATATATCTTGGACACAAAACCATGAGCCTATTCTGGAGAGTGGTCAGAATTCAGGAAGAAAACAGGAACTTAGGAAGATAGTAGGTGTTCCCCATCCATAAGACACACCGCAGTCCATCCATCAGTTGAGCAGGATGAATGCTGGGAAGCTTTCTACTAGACAGGATACATCCATTGGTGCATTCTGTTTTTTAATGTCCAAAACCACGTACACAGTGGGATACACCGAACTAGAATCACTCACCTTGTCAAACGATTTACTAGAAACAGTCCATTCCAAACCAAACAAACCACCTTTCCTACCTATTTTCAGAACATGAGACAAAACCACAAACTCACACCCACACCAACAAAGGCATCTCCTTCCCACAAGTAAGTCTCTGACTCTCCAGTGTGTCCTCTGTCTGTTGAGCCAAACTATGTTCCCCGAAATGGCCAGTCCTGTCTCAGTTCTGGTTGCCTTGGCCAACTCTGTGAAGTTGTCAGGATCCAGTGGTGAGCCACTACCTGCTTTCTCAGGAAAGACCCTCTTCATATCTGTCCTGGCATTTGGCCATTCTCTCAGCAGTAGGTACCAAGAAAGACTGACTCTGTCCTTGGTAAATCCAAACAACTGAGCCCAGTGGGAGTGGGACTGGGACTGGCTCTGGGTGTCTGGGATCTTGGATCCCAATTTCAGAGAGTTCCAATACCAAGGAAGTGAGGTAGGACACTTCCTTCAAGAACTGAATGAGGTCACTCCCTTGGCAACCACTTTGTCCTAACAGTTGCTTCCAAGGGTCCCATGAGATAGAGGTTGCACCTACTTCCTGTGACACTTTCGCAAGTTAGAATGGTATATCAACCATAGGCACCCAGGAACATCTCTCAACAAAGGCCTGGTTTGGTCCACCTTCTCTACATTTAGAATAGAGAGACTGATTCAGACACGACCCTTCATCCTGACCAGGTGGTTTGCCATGCAAGGTGACTTTTGCTCTCTCAACTCCTTCATAGCTGCCTACATCTTCTCCAGGTATCATTTCTGCATGGACCTTTGAGGTTCTCAGCAGGTTTAAGATGACCTACTTTCCTGTATTGTAAAAACAATTCTGTCCCTGCTCTTCTGTAAACTTAGATTGAGGGAAGAGTGTATGGTTAGGGTTAATAAAAGGTTCGATTTGGTTTAAGAATCATTCTGCAGGATGAATAATTGTATTGGGAACCTGTAATATTTACAAGAATGTAAAAGTGAAATATTAGAATGAAAACAGAAATCTAGGTAAGATTTGAAGCCCAGAAGGGTATTGGGCCCTTGATTGGGATACTTAGCTTTGAATTATGTTCTGCAGAGATGTCTCAGATAAAATGATGTACAATGGCATAGGACCTTGTACCTTGGATGATGGAATGTCGAAGAGAACTTCTAGTCAAAAAGGGATACTCGGTATTATTTGAAAGATAGTCAGTAGGTTTAGAAAGCAGAGAGAGTATAGGATTTAATCCAAAAGTTCTTTAGCAATAGGGTTTCGGGTAGAGAGTGAATGAAAATGTGAGCACATGTGAAGAGTCAGTCACAATGATAAACTGTGGAAAATATGTAGGAAAGCAGATATTAATAGAGACATAAGTAAATCAGGCAAATGATAAAGTGATTGATAGGATTAGACATTTTCAACAGGCTTGAGGTAAAATATATAATCTTAGGAAGAAACAAATATGTAGTGACCAATAGGATTGACATTTGAGAGCGTTAGGCAACCTGGACATGGATGTTTTTAGTAATGCATACTCACTTTCCATTAAGGCTTTGGTAAAATCATAAGTGTGAACTTTGCTTTTTGTGTCCAGAAAATTACTGTGATAAAATGTATATGTAGATCAGATGACATAAGTATTTATTCCACCGTTTCTGGGAGCAATATTTTGAAGATATATAAATTAGTACTGGGGTTACAAATGGGTGTACCCTGTGTCTAGGAATATAGAGATAATGCATGAATAGACAAAACTTTGATTAAACAATGTAACAAGTTCTAAATTTAAATAATGGATTGAATTGATATCTGAAAATATACAGGAAATCTTATATTGATATGCAATCATTCAATCCAACCAGGTATCCATCTTATTTTAATATTAGGCTTATGGATTATCATAAAGAGTGTGTGAATTTTGTTTCAAAGGTGATTATGGATTTCAGAAATAATGAGTTTGGAAAGAAGTCTCATGAAGAGACCAGACAAGAAACCTGGAGGAATACAAGAGTTTTGAATAAGGAAGTTATTGAAAGTGAAACAAATGCCTATAAATTTGTGAACTTGTTAATGAAATATATATCCTATGATGTGCATAAACTGAAGAAATAATAATGTACCAGTTTTGTTAAAAAATGAACGTCAAAATACACATCATGTCCCATAGGAATCTACAAGCATTGATGTTAAACAGGGACAGTTACTGTAGAAATATTTGGATTTGTATGCACCATTCACTGAAGTTTGTTTTTAGTACTAGGAAACAAATATGTATTTCAGGTGGATGAATATTTTTGAAAATAATCTTGTGAAAAGTTGATTATAAATCCACATACATGTACATGAATGAATTTAGGGAGTATAAAATAAGACACATATGTTTCATATTTTCAAAAATCTGGAGAGTGTATATCTATCTATCTATCTATCTATACACACACACACACACACACACACACACACACACTCAAACAGACATTAAAATGTAGCAATATATATATATATATATATATATATATATATATATATATATATATATATATCATGAAATATATATAATCCACAGATCCAAAAATATTAATTTTACTAAACGTGGATTTATGTATAATGTTTTTCAACTAGGAAGTCACCCATAGTTTGAATTTTCACTTCCAACAGCATTCAGAGGAGTGATCTCTTCTGACAATTTGTATCTGCTAAGTCAGCAACCTCTCAAGAATGTACATGTGATACCAGGTAGGATTCTAAATGTGCATATAAAAATACATGTTCTGAATAGGCTACAGAGAAAGGGAGAGAGGAATTCACATGGTTGTGAACTTTAAAAACACATGGAGAACTGTTTCAATTAAAAATTGACTAAATTTATAACTCCTACCCTATATAATGCAAAAGGCAAGTACAACTATACAACATGAATCCTCAAAACTTCTTGTATTTCTATTCTGTTGGGGTTATTATTCTCCATCATGTTAGGATTACTAGTCAGAGTCTAGTAGGGTATGGGTTAGTGTCCAAAATAAGCTCCCTTGCCGCTCATTTGCCTAAAGTCATGGTGGCCTGGACACCCTGAATGTGAACCAGGAGTGATAAAATAAGACCGCAGTTAATACTGATCTGCTTCTCCAATTTGAGGCCTACTGACTGTCAGGTATAGATTCTTTATGTGAATTGGAGTCATAAGAAAACCCACGCACTTCTTCAGGGCTTTCAAAAATTTATTTGAACCAAAGGATCCCTATTCTCACTTGATGTAGTTCAGGAACCTAACAAAGAAAGGCAAGAGACTTCATCCATCATAACTGATCTTTTTGAAATTTTGGTTTTGGATGCACACATCGGATCTTTCTTTAGATCCATCAGGGGCTGAGAATCTAAGCCACAACCGCACACAGGGCCAAAGGGTGATTCAGACACATCCCTTTGCAGAGAAATTAAGCAAAGAGCCACAGGTGATGCCCATTCATTTTCATTTGAAAACTCTTTTTTTCAGGCTTCACATGAGGGTGGCCTGAGGCAAAGAACTTCCTGACATTCAGGGAAAAAGATACATAGTAAGAGAATGGCCCATAGCAGGGTTTCTCCACTGAGACTTTCCTGGTCACACTGATATCTGAGTTTTCTGAGATTCTCCCATTCCCTTCAGCTGTCCAGTACATGGCCATTTAACAGAGCTTGAGGTGGTACATATCTTAAACACAAAACTATGTGCCTATTCGGGAGAGTGGCCAGAATTCAGGAAGAAAACAGGAACTTAGGCAGATAGTAGGTGTTGCCCATCCATGAGGCAAGCCGCAGTCCATTCATCAATTGGGCAGGATGAATGCTGCGAAGCTTTCTACTAGACAGAACACATCAACTGATGCATTCTCTTTTCTAATGTCGACAACCACGGACACAGTGGGATACACAGACATAGAAAGACTCGCCTTGTCAAACGACTTACTAGAAACAGTTCACTACAATCCAATCAAACCACCTTTCTTTCATATTCTCAGAACATGAGACAAAACCACAAACCCACACCCACACCCGCAAAGGCACCTCCTTCCCCAAAGTAGGTCTGTCATATCCGGAGTGTCCTCTGACTGGTGGGCCATACTATGTTCTCCCAAAATGGCCTGTCCTGTCTCAGATCTGCTCTACTTTGCCAACTCTGTGAAGTAGTCAGGAGCCAGCGGTGATCCACTACCTGCTTTATCAGGATAGGACCCTCTTCAGAGGTTTCCTGGCATTTGGCCATCCTCAAATCAGTAGGTACCAAGAAATATTGACTCTGTCCTTCGTAAATCCAAACAAGTTAGACCACTGGGACTTGGATGGGTTGTGGCTCTGGGTGCCTGGCTTCCTGGATCCCAAGTTCAGAGACTTCCATCACCAAGGAAGTGAGGTGAAGTCACTTCCTTGAGGAACTGAATGAGGTCACTGCCTTGGAAACCATGTTGTCCTAACATTTGCCTCCAAGGTTCCCATGAGATGGAGGATGCCCCTACATCCTGTGACACTTTCACAAGTTCGAATCGTATATCAAACATAGGGACCAGGGAACAGCTCTCCACACAGGCATGGTTTGGTCTATCTTCTCTGTATTAAGAAGAATGAGGCTGATTCAGACACATTCCTTAATTCTACCAGGTTGTTTGCCATTGAGATGACTTTTGCTCTCTCAGGTCCTTCATCGCTGCCTACATCTTCTCCAGGGATCATTTCTGCATGTACCTTTGAGGTTCTCAGCAGGTGGAAGATCCCATGCATTCCTGTATTGTAAGACCAACACTGTCACTGCTCTTCTGTAAAGTTAGATTGAGGGAACAGTGTATGGTTAGGGTTAATAACATTTTCATTTTCGGTTAGGAACCATTCTGCTGGATGAATAATGTTATTGGAACCTGTGATATTTATTAGAATACAGACGTGAAATATATGTACATAAACAGAAATCTAAGTAAGATTTGAAGCCCAGAAATCATTGGGCCCTTGATTGGGATACCTATCGTTGAATTACATTCTGCAAAAATGTCTCAGAGAAATCGATATACAATGGCATAAGACCTTGTAACTGGATGATTGAATGTCGAAGAGAACCTCCAGTCAAAAAGTGATAGTCGGTAGGATTAGGAAGATAGTAGGTAGGTTTTAAGAAGAAGAGTGAATATAGGATTTGGACCAAAAGTTCTTTAGCAATAGGATTTCGATTGGAGTGTGAATGTAAGTTTCAGAACATGTGAAGATTTAGTCACAATGATGAACTGTGGAAAAGCAGATACCAATAGAGACATTACAAAAACAGGCAAAGTATAAAGTGAGTGAGAGGATTAGACATTTTCAACAGGGTTGAGTTTGAATATATAATCTTTGGAAGAAACTAATTTGTAGTTACCAATAGGATTTTCATTTGAGAGCATTAGGCAACCTGGACATGGATGTTTTTAGTAATCCATGTTCACTTTTCATTTATCTTTGATACAATCATAAGTGTGACCTTTGCTTTTTGTGTCCAGAATATTTCAGTGATAAAATGCATATGTAGATCAGGTGACATGGGTATTTCTTCCAACATTTCTGGGAGCAATATTTTGAAGACGTATAAATTAGTGTTGGGGGTACAAAGAGGTGTACCCTGTGTCTATGAATATAGAGATAATGCATGAAAATACCACATTGTGAATAAATAATATAACTGGTTCCACTTTAAATAATGGATTGAATTGATATCTGAAACTAAGTATGAAATCTTATATTGATATACAATCATTCATTCCAACCAGTTGTACATCTAATGGTAATATTAGGGTTATGGTTTATTATGAGGGGTGTGTGAATTTTGCTTCAAATGTGATAATGGAAATCGAAAATAATGTGTTTGGAAAGAAGTTTCAAGAAAAGACCAGTCAGAAACGGAGGAATACATGTTTTCTGAAGCAGGAAGTGATTGAAAGTGAAATAAATGCCTATAAATTTGTGAACGTGTGGATGAAATATATATCCTATAATGTGCATAAACTCAAGAAATAGAAATGTACCAGTGTTGAATAAAAATAAACTTCAAAGTACATATCACGTCCCATAGGAATCTACTTGCATTGATGTTAAACTGCGTCAGCTGAGTAACACAAACCTGTTTTATTGTTGCAATCTGTTGGAGAGTGGCGGTGGTTACTTCTGCTCTCCAAGATGGTGGCCGTTGGTTTCCTTGGTGGAGTTTTTATTGTGGGGGGATAGAACTGTAGCACTTCCTTCCCCGTCTGAAATCCCAAACTCAGCCCGGGGCTCAGTTGGAGGTCAGCCAGCAGGATTCCACAGAATCTGCAGCAATGTTTCTCCCTGCCGGCTGGTCGCTTCTAGGTGGTGCCCTGCTGTCTCTAGCCACGGGGCAGGCCACACAGATTTGTCAGCCCGGATCTCCGGTCGCACATTTGGCTCGTGTTTGAGACTCAATTACCGGACCTCATTGGTGGAAATCATTCTTCTAGGTTTCGGTGCACACCCATTTTTCTGTAAGATCCTAACAAGATAATTTTTTGTCGTTCTAACTCGTTATTCACCTGTGAAGTGGCGCAGTTCACAGGGTGTGAGTGGCAGATTCAGAGACATCCCTTCATCCTGACCAGGTTGTTTGCCATGGAAGATGACTTTTGCTGTCTCAGGTCCTTCATAGCTGCCTACATCTTCTCCATGGCTTATTTCTCCATGGACCTTTGAGGTTCTCAGCAGGTGAAAGATCCCCTACATTCCTGTATTATAAGACCATCTCTGTCCGTGCTCTTCTTTAAAGTTAGATTGAGGGAACACTGTAGGGTTAGGGTTAATAACATGTTTGATTTGGGTTAGGAATCATTCTGTTTATGAATAATTCTATTGAGAAGCTGCGATATGTATAAGAATATATAGTTGAAATATATGTAGGAAAACAGAAATCTAAGTAAGATTTGAATCCCAGAATGGCATTGGGCCCTTAATTGGGATACTTAGCGTTGAATTACGTTCTGCACAGATGTCTCAGGTAAATTGATATACAATGTCATAGGACCCTGTACCTTGGAAGATTGAATGTAGATGAGAACATCCATTTAAAAAGGTATAGTTGTTATTGAATGGTTAATTAAATAGGTACTTGTCACTTCCTGTTTTTCTCTATGCTTAACAAAACACTGTTGAAATCTTGAGAACTGTTTGCTAATCTTGTTCCCAGAATGTGCTGTCCCCAGTTTTCAAACTGCAGAATTTACTCTCTCACCTGGTTGCATGCAAACTGCCCACTCCCACTGACCCATCAATAAACTTCCCTCCTTGCCCTCGGCAAGGAAAGTATATAAGCTCTGCTCAAGCTCTTCTCAGGGCTCTCTGCTGTATTCAAGTGAGCTCTGAGCCCCAGCATGCTGGAACTCCAATAAACCCTTTGCTGTTTCATGAGTCAGTTTCTTGGTGGTCTCTTCCTCCAATGCACGCCCGACCTTTACACATGAAGTTTCCACTGATATCTGGCAGCGGAGGATGAGAGACCCCAACGGGCTACTCTTGGGGTAAGTAAGTCTCCTATTCCTGGTTTCAGGTTTCAGGTTAGGACTTGGAAAAATGGCTATTGATGAAGAGTGTGAGCTCTCTCCGACAGTGGATGACAGACGTGTCACAGAGCCACAGGCCACGTTCCTGGAGGACGCCCCAGAGGACTTGGGAAATTTAGTTATAATAGATTCCTCGACTCAGTGATATTTTGTTTTGGATTCGGTATTGCCAGCCCATTGGTTATTGCCGGCTACTCAGTCCTGATCACATTGTTGGACCTCCATTGCCTGTCTTTATTGTCTTGTCTTGTCTGTTTCATGTGTCGTTGCTTTCACTGTTTGTGGATCTTTCATTATGGGACAGAGCACTTCAATGCTAGATCTCAGTTTAAAGGGCGACTCTTATGCGTGGTCTCATAAAATCCCAACACAATTAATGGCAATACTTCTCTGAGCTCAGTTCCAGAACTCAGTCTCTAAGGGGAATCACACCAGAGTTCAAGCCCAGGTGGACCCAGTCATCTCTTCCAAATGCCACACAAATGACCACAATTAAAACCAAAACACTCCCCAATGGCCCTCATCTTCTTCCATATAGACACTCATCATAACCTCTGGCTGGACTTTTCCATGAGGGGCATAGCCCAAGACAGTGTCCAAAACATGCTCCCTTGCCGCTAATTTGCCTAAAGTCAGGGGGGCCTGGAAACTCTTCCAGTGAACCAGGATTGATCAAATACGCCTGCCATTAATACTGATCTTCTTCTGCAATTTGAGGCCTACTGACTGTCAGGTGTAGATTCTTTATGTGAATTTCAGTCATAAGAAAACCCAACCACATCTGCAGTGCTTTGAAAAACTCATTTGACCCAAAGGATCCCAATTCTCACTTGATGGACATCAAGAACCTAACAGAGGAAGGAGAGAAACTTCACCCACAATGACTGCTCTTTTGGCCATTTTGGTTTTGGATGCACACATGGGATCTTTCTTTAGATCTATCAGTTGCAGAGAATCTAAGACACAGCCTCACACAGGGCATAGAGTTGGATTCAGACACATCCATTTCCAAAGCAATTAAGCAAAGAGCACAGGTTATGCCCATTCATTTCCATCTGAAAACTGTTTTCTTCAGGCTTCACAAAGGAGTGGTCCGAAACAAAGAACTTCTTGACATTCAAGGCAACAGAACATTATGTAAGCAAAAGGCTCAAAGAAGGGTTTCTCCACTGAGAGTTTACTGGTCACACTGATATCTGTGTTTTCTGAGATGCTCGCCATTCCCTTCATCTATCCAGTACATGGCCATGTCACAGAGCTTGGAGGTGGTACATATCTTGGACACAAAACCATGAGCCTATTCTGGAGATTGGCCAGAATTCAGAAAGAAAATTGGAAATTACTAAGATTGTTGGTGTTGCCCATCCTTAAGGAAAGCTGCAATCCATTCATTAATTTGGCAGGATGAATGCTGGGAAGCTTTCTACAAGACAGGACAAATCCATTGATGCATTCTCTTTTCTAATGTCTACAACCACGGACATAGTGGGATACACAGACATAGAAACACTCGCCTTGTCAAACGTCTTACTAGAAACAGTTCAACCCAAAAAAACAAACCACCTTTCCTACCTATTCTCAGAACATGAGACAAAATCATAAACCCAAAACCACACCCATATTGGCACCTCCTTCCCCCAAGTAGGTCTGTGACTCTAGGGAGTGTCCTCTGACTGGTGGGCCATACAATTTTCCCCTGAAAAGTCCTGTCCTGTCTCAGGTGTGTTCTCCTTGACCAACTCTGTTAAGTTGTCAGAAGCTAGTGTTTAGCCACTACCTGCTTTCTCAGGAAATGCCCTTCTTCAGAGCTCTCCTTGCTTTTGCCATCCTAACATCAGTAGGTACAAAGAAAGACTGACTCTGTCCTTGGTAAATCCAAACAAGTGAGCCCATTGGGACTGGGACTGGCTCTATGTGCCTGGTTTCCAGTATCCCAAGTTCAGAGAGATCCATCACCAAGAAAGTGAGGTGAGGTCACTCCCTTCAGGAACTGAATAAATTCACTGCCTTGTAAACCATTTTGTCCTAATAGTTGCTTCCAAGTGTCCCATTAGATGGAGGCTTCCCCTACTTCCTTTGAAACTTTCACAAGTTTGAATGGTATGTCAACCTTAGGAACCCGGGAATAGCTATCCACACAGGCCTGGTTTGGTCAATCTCCTCTACATTAAGAAGAGAGAGGCTGATTCAGACACATCCCTTCATCCTGACCAGGGTGATTGCCATGGAAGATGACTTTTGCTCTCGCAGATCCTTCATAGCTGACTATATCTTCTCCAGGATTCATTTCTGCATGGACTTTGGAGGTTCTCAGCAGGTGGAAGATCCCCTACATTCCTGTATTGTAAGACCAACTCTGTCCCTGCTTTTCTTTAAATTTAGGTTGATAGAACAGTGTATTCTTAGGGCAAATAAAATGTTTGATTTGAGTTAGGAATAATCCTGCGGGATGAATAATGGTATTGGGAACCTGAGATATTTATAAAAATATAGAGGTTAAATATATGAATGAAAACCGAAATCTAGGTAATTTTGAAGCCCAGAAGGGCATTGGGCCCTTGATTGAGATACTTAACTTTGATTTACATTGTGTACAGATGTCTCAGATAAATAGATATACAATGGCATCGGACCTTGTAGCTTGGATGATTGAATGTTGAAGAGAACATCCAGTCAAAAACGGATAGTAGGTAGAATTAGGTACAGAGTTGGTTTAGGAAGAAGAGTGAGTATAGGATTTGGAACAAAAGTTCTGGAGCATTAGGGTTGTGGTTAGAGAGTGAAAGTGAACATAAGTTCATGTGAAGGGTCAGTCACAATGGTGAACTGGTGAAAATATGCAGGAAACCACATATCTTTAGAGACATTATGAAATCAGGCAAAGTATAAAGTGAGTGATATGATTATGCATTTTCAACAGGGTTGAGTTTGAATATATAATCTTAGGAAGAAACAAATTTCCCCTTCCTCTCCTGTTTTCTCTTTTCTTTCCACTATACAAAGTCTAATCTGGGACAGAAAAGATCCGTCCTTTATAGGGCATATCAGGACATATACAGGATTGCCTGGAGCCCTTAGTTTGGGTAATGATTTAGCAGATAAAACTACGCATGACATACATATTTTCTCTACAGTAGAAGAAGCTACAAATTTTCATAAAAAATTCCATGTCAATGCTAATACTATACATAAGCGCTTTAAAATAACTAAGGAACAAGCTAGACAAATAATAAAACAATGTCAAAATTGTGTGACCATTTTACTACAAGTTAATCTTGGAGTCAATCCTAGAGGATTGATACCTAACCATATTTGGCAGATGGATGTCACAAACTTGCCAGAATTTGGAAAATTAAAATATTTGCATGTTACAGTTGATACTTCTTCTGAATTTTTGATGGACTCCCTTCATGCCGGAGAAAAAAAACTAAAGATGTTATAGCTCATTGCTTACAAAATTTTGCCACTGTGGGCATTCCAAAACAGTTAAAAACAGATGTTGCCCCTGGTTATACTTTTACCTCTTTTAAAGAATTTTGCTCATCATTTTGCATTACTCATATAACAGGAATCCCATACAATCCGCAGGGACAAGGCATAGTTAAATGAGCTCATCAAACTATTAAAACGTACTAATTAAACGAAAAAAAAGGAATTGGGAAGGGGTATATATTCCCCAAAGATAAACTTAAAATAACCCTTTTTACTCTAAACTTTGGAAATTTGGATTCATCAGGGCTTAGTCCTGTGGAAAGGCATATGTGTTCAAAAAATGTACATAAGCCCAAGGTACTTTGGAAGGATATTTTAACAGGATAATGGAAATGTCCTGACCCAGTAATTGTCTGGAGTTGGAGGTCTGTTTGTGTGTTTCCACAGGGAGAACAGCAGCCGATTTGGATTCCAGAGAGACTAACTAAAGCGATTTCTACAGATTAAAAGAATATGATTTGGCTCAAATCCATAACAGCTGATATCCAGAACTCCAGTTTGGCTATTCTTACATCTGTGACAAATCCAGGATGCTTTTTTCAATATCTATTTTATTATTACCCTTTCCCATGTCATGAAGTTCTATTTTGTTTTTTGAGCTCATACAAACCTAGGTTAATGTTTTGCTGATCAGTTCTATTTTTGGACTATAGAGTTTTTAGACATTGCAATGGAGATTTCACCTGTAAAATGTTATAAGGCCTTTACTCTTATGTTATGTGTTGTATGTATTATATTACGTGTGCACACTTGTGTTTTTTGTTATATGTTTGAATGTACGTATGTCCATATATCATATATGATGAGCGCTCATGAAAAAATGGATCCAAATATATTTTTATACACTTGATGTAAATGTTTTAATTTAAATTGGGTAAACACCTGTTGAGGATTGTTTTAAAATGTGTACAAAAAAGGAGGTTAACAGATCTGTTTGTTTACTTTCACCTTTTCTTTTCATTATATTTAATAATTCTCTTCAAGACAATGTAAATTGTTAAGAAAATTGTTTTCTTTTAGTACCTTCTGGAATGTTACATAATTTTTCTTTGGCCATTATTGCCAAAATTCCTATCTTCATCCCAGTGCCTGTAAAGACAAAGATAAAACCAATCTACAGCTTCTGCAATAGCCATCACTGAACTGCTTGCAGAACTTGCCTGGACTATGTATCACCTGTATGCATTGTGAACTCACCTGCATGCATTGTGAACAATATGTTGGTGAATTGACTTGTGGTAGTGTTGGGGTATTTTTGCTGATGATGTCATCGGTGGTACAATTTTTCCAAAAGGAGCCGTCAATTGGCTTGGTGTATCTTCCTCCCTTCTGCTGTCATGGTCGTTCAGCTAAAATTTGGGGGCCAACAGAGGTGAGACAAAGAACCTCACCCCCCGCTGGTACAAAGACCTCTCCACAGGTGTGACTGTATACTGGACCTGTAGCTAGTGACGGGTAAGATCCAATTGCAATGGTACCAATCTAAGACTGGAGGCTGATACCTTGAGGTCAGTTCATTCGATAATGGGTAAGCACCATATGTACTATTGGACAACCTAAGGCAGGCATGGTCCCTAAGCCACATGCTTGTTGTTTAAACAGAGAGGGGGAGGTGTTGAGAGGCACAGCCCAAGGGGCCAAACAAACTTTCAGACTGCCAGCTGATGATTGGCTAACAGCGACCCCAGCAACATCAAGCTAATTGGCTCCTCTGCGGTGATGCTCATTGGAGATGCTCATTGAGCAGTTTCCCCACCCTTTCAGACTGCAAGCTGATGATTGGCTCACAGCAGCCCCAGCAATATCTAGCTGATTGGCTCCTCTGTGGTAATGCCATTGGGCTGTTTCCCCACCCTTTCAGACAACGGAGCTGCTCATTGTGGGACTTTTTGGGCTCTGCCCACACGACCCAGCCAATCGACCTCAAGAGAAGGAGTGTGGAGGTTGAGAGCTTGTGGGAAGCCAGTAGTGGCAGTTGGGCTCTGAGGGTTTTTCCCGAGGAGCTAATTTTTAGTCATGTGTGGTTCTAAAAGTAAGGTTAGTTTCTTTTGACAAGTGGCTCCTGAATTGTGCCCAGCCAGATTGCAGCAATCCTAAAGTGATGGAGAAAAAGAACCCAAACAGAATAGAAATACAAGCAGTTTAGAGAGGCATGGTGTATAGTTGGATTTACCTTTTGCATGATAAAGGGTAGGTGTTATAAATCTAGTCAATTTTAAATTGAAATAGTTCTCCATGTGTTTTATAGTTAACAAATATGTGAATTCCTATCTCCCTTTATCTGAAGCCTATTCAGCACATGTATTATTGTATGTACATATAGAATCCTACCTGGTATCACATGTACATTTTTGTTAGATGGCTGACTTGGCAGATACAAATTTTTAGAAGAGGTCACTCCTCCTAAACGTTGTTGGAATTGAAAATTAAAACTATGGGTGAGCTTTTTAGTTGAACAATATAATACATAAATCCATGTTCAGTAAAATGAAGAGTTTTGGATCTGTGGATGTTATATATTTCATGATGAATTTCGATTGGCATATATATTGCTACCTTTTAATGCCTCTCTCTCTCTCTCTCTCTCTCTCTCTCTCTCTCTCTTTCTATATATATATATATATATATATATATATATATATACATACACACACACACTCTCCTGATTTTTCAGAATGTAAAATATATGTGTCTTATTATACAATCCCTAAATGCATTCATATTCATGAATGTGGATTTATAACCAAATGTTCACAAAGTTATCTTCAGAAATATTCATCCACCTTAAATACATATTGTATCCTAGTACTGAAATCAAAATTCAGTGAATGGTGCATAGAAGTCCTAATTTTTCTACAGTAACTGACCCACTTTAACATCAATGCAAGTAGATTCCTATGGGACATGATGTGTATTTTGACCTTCATTTTTATTCAACACTGTTACATGACTATTTCTTCAGTTTATGCACATCATAGGATATATATTTCATTCACAATTTTGCAAATTGATAGGCTTTTGTTTCACTTTTAATCACTTCTTGCTTCAGTACACAAGTATTCCTCTATGTTTTTTGACTGGTCTTTTCATGATACTTCATTTTATTTTAGATTCCAATAATCACTTTTAAAGCAAAACTCACACACTCTTCATGATAAACCATAAACCTAATATTACCATTAGATGTATAAATGGTTGTAATGAATGTATGTATCTCAATATAAGATTTCCTGTAAATTTGTAAATATCAATTCAATCCAATATTTAAAGTTGGAACCAGTAATATTATTTATTCACAGTATGGTCTATTCATTCATTTTATCTATATTCCTAGACACAGGGAACACCTATTTGTACACCCTATACTAATTTATACACCTTCAAAATATTGCCCACAAAAATGGTGGAAGAAATACTCATGTCACCTGATCTACATATGCACTTTATCACAGTAATATTCTGGAAACAAAATGCAAAGTTCACACTTATGACTGTGCCAAAGCCTAAATGGAAAGTGTGCATGGATTACTAACAATATCCATGTCCAGATTGCCTAATTCTCTCAAATGTCAATCCTATTGGTGACTAAATATTTGATTCTTTCTAAGATTTTATACTCAACCTCTACCCTGTTGAAAATGTCTAATCCTATCACTCAATTTATACTTTGCCTGATTTTTTAATATCTCCATTGATATCTGCTTCCCCATATATTTTCCCCAGTTCCTCATTGTGTCTGACTCTTCACATGTGGTGACATTTACATTCACTCTCTACCGCAAACCCTATTGCTAAAGAACTTTTTGTCCAAATCCTATACTCACTTTTCTTCCTAAACCTACTGACTATCTTCCTAATCCTACCAACTATGCCTATATGAGTAGATGTTTTCTTCTACATTCAATCATCCAATTTTCAAGGTCCTATGCCATTGTATATCGATTTATCTGAGACATCTGTTTAGAAGATATTTAAAAGCTAAGTATCCCAATCAAGGGCCCAATGCTCTTCTGGGCTTCAAATCTTACCTAGATTTTTGTTTTTATACTTATATTTCACCTATATATTCTTGTAAATATCACAGGTTACCAATACCATTATTCATCCAGCAGAATGATTCCTATCCCAAATAAAACCTGTTATTACCCTAACCATACACTGTTCCCTCAATGTAACTTTACAGAATAGCAGGGAAAAAGTTAGTCTTACACTACAGGAATGTAGGGGATCTTCAACCTGCTGAGATCCTCAAAGGACCATGCAGAAATGATTTCTGGAGAAGTTGTAGGCAGCTATGAAGGACCAGAGAGAGGAAAACTCAACTTCCATGGTAAACAACCTGGTCAGAATGAAGGGATGTGTCTTTATCAGCCTCTTTCATCTTAATGTAGAGAAGATTGACCAAACCAGGCCTGTGTGGAGAGCTGTTCTCGGGTGCCTATGGTTGATA
Source organism: Callospermophilus lateralis (assembly GCF_048772815.1). Lineage (NCBI taxonomy): Eukaryota > Metazoa > Chordata > Mammalia > Rodentia > Sciuridae > Callospermophilus > Callospermophilus lateralis. Next base: position 7,527,458 of record NW_027515276.1, on the reverse strand, counting down.
TACCATTCCAACGTGTGAAAATGTCACAGGAAGTAGGGGCACCCTCCATCTCATGGGACCCTTGGAAGCAACTCTTAGGACAAAGTGGTTGCCAAGGCAGTGACTTCATTCACTTCCTGATTGAGGTTACCTCACATAACGTCCTGGGTGATGGAACTCTCTAAACGTGGGATTCAGAAAGCCAGGCAAGCACAACCAGTCCCATTCCCAGTCCCAGTGGTCTCACTTTTTTTGGATTTACCAAGGACAGAGTCTGTCTTTCTTGGTACCTACTGATGTGAGGATGGCCAAAAGACAGGAAAGCTAAGAAGAGGGGCCTTTCCTGATAAAGCAGGTAGTAGCTCACCACTGGCTTCTGACAACTTCACACAACATTCTTCCCTCAATGCAGCACAAAGGTCCCTTTCACTCATGAAGAGGAGGTCCAATCCTCAACTGTTCTGTAAAAGAACTTCAGAGAGAGAGGTTAAAGATTCCTGCAAAGCTGTTATGGAGGTTTCTAATATATTTAAGTTTTGGTCTATTTCTGCTTCTAACTGGGTCATTTGTTGTGTCCCATGGACCAGGGCAGTGGTTCCTGTGCCCACGCTTGTGGCAACTCCTATTCTTTATAGGATGGCTAAAGTGAGGGACATATGTTCCCAGTGAAACCGGGTTGTATGTCCCACCTATTCGATCTTCAAATGAACCTGCGTCATGATAGAGCATTCTGGGTAACATATGCACCATTACACAATTAATCACATCCGTTTTTCATTTCATGAAAACATCAACAATGTTTTAGTATATAGAATTATACTGTTGTAGGGACGGACAAGGCAAGGCACCTAAGATAGCACCAAAGACAGTGAAACAGTCCTATTTGGTTGCACCCAGATTCAGAGGGCATTGCTTCGGTTGTAATCAATTAATCTTCTGAATTCCAAGTTTAGGTAGTTTCAGAATTTTGTACCCAACATGTAAGAGAAGTGGCTCAGAAGATCACACTCTGCAAAAGTTCACAAAAAGCTGTTTTTGTTTCTGTTTTTTTTTTCTCTGTTCTGGGCAAGTTAACTTTTCAAGGACAACTGGGTGGGGGAGAGCTTTTACTTCCCTTTCTTTTTTTCCCCCTGCCAGCTGTTACCATGGAGCCCAGATGGTAACTTCTTTATCTTAGAAATGTTGCCATCTCTGTGAAGCCCCAGTTCAAGGCCAGAGGAATTGTTCACATATTTTGTGAAAAACTAGTAAGGGGGTGTCTAGCTTAGGAGTGCTGATTATTTTTAGCCAGTGGCCAAGTGGAACAGGGCAACATTAAAAGAGGAAGGTTATCTACACTGAAATCGTTTATAGGGACTTTTTTGCTGAAAGTCCTAAAGTCAGCCATGGTGAAGACTCCTGGAGAAGGTCAGTGAAAACTTTTCTGTGGGCCTGGTACAGAGGGGGGAGACAGAGAAGTCGGGGCTTAGAGCAGCTTCATGGATCTGAGAATGAGAAAGGAGAGATGTAAAAGAATAATGGGAAAGGGGTTTGGGATATTCCTAGCAACAAAACTTGAGCAGTAGAACAGGTAGAGCAGAGGGGAAGAAGGGAGTGAGTATCCACAAAGCCTGTGAGGGACTTTAAATTTTTAGTAACCTGTTTTTAGTGATGAAAGAGCAACTTTAAAGGCCATTTTCATTACATTTGGATAAGGGTCTGAGGGCTCTCCTCAGCTGGTTTGAGCTATGGGTTAGCTGGAAAGAGGACCTGGTGGGACCCAGTGCGGGCAGTGACAAGAGAAGAGAGGAGTGAGTCGGTGGAGGGGTACCTCAGTACCTGCTTCTCAGCCAGGGGGCAATGGTCTGAGAACCGGTGTTGGTTTGGGTTTTTGATCTAGTAATTGAAGGGAAGAAATCAGGTTGCTGAGTTTGGAGTGACAGCAGATAGTCTGGAGAAGAAGGCTGAGGGTGAGGATCTATTGGAGAAGCATAGTTCAGGATGTGAGCGAAGGAGGGAAAAGGCCTCCACATAGGGGAATCTCCTTTTACCCTTTTGAGCACTTGCAGAAGTTAAAAAGGTCACACAGTATTTGAGGATCTAGAGACCCCTCTGGGGGCCATGGGTTTTGGTTATCTAATTGGTCATATGGCCAATGCTGTGTACAGAATTTGATGAGGAGTTCGGGTTCCATCAGGAAGCCCCTGTATGCTCACATCCCCATGACTTACAGAAGAAATTGGCTTTTCCTCCACACAGCTGTTGCTGTTTGTGGCTTTGATTGTCTGCCGGGCAAACATAGTAATCTAGGCTAGCCAACCTGCACCTGGCTTACCTGTCCCGACATCCATAATGTTTGTTTCCATTATTTATGGTACAAAAGGTATTTAATGGAATTTTAGTGGGATCCTCTTCATCAGGGATATCCTAATAGGAAAGACCTATAGCCAGCTAACAAATGTCTGGGTGGAGAAATGGCCACCAGGTCCCAAAGTGGGCTATATGTGAGATAGATTATACTTCTTCTCCAGTAGGATTTGTGATCAGCCATCGCTGCTGAAAGGGCTGATGAGGGTTAGAACTACTGGTGGTCAAGGAGAGACTCTATAGCTTCATCCACCTGGCGAATACACAATTTGAAAGGGTTACCAGTCTCTTCCAGTTTCCAGGCAGAGTCTGGACAGGGTGCAGGCTTGAGATGAGAGGCCAGGATCCAGGAAGTGATCCTGTCTACCTTTACCACTGTAGGTGTTATAAGTAGAACCTGGTATGGTCCTTTCCAGTGGGGTTCCAGGGATGACACCTGATGTTGTCTTACATAGACAAAGTCTCCTACTTGATATTGATGTGGAGTCCCCTCATCTCCAGGTTGGTAGGCAGTGGCCAGCTGTTTTCACAGGTATTGCTGAGTTCTTTCAACAGCTGTAAGTCTGTCAAGCATGGTGGTGTGGAAGGGATCGTTAGGTCTTAGAGTTGGGGTTAGGTCCCTTACTGGAATAGGGGCCCCATAGGGAATTTCATAGTGGGTGAGGTTACACAAAGAAACAGAGAGAGAATTTCTTGCATGAAACATTGCATAAGGCAGAAGCATTGTCCAATCTTTTATGTCGGTCTCTAAGCTTAATTTCATTAAGGTCTCTTTAATGGTTCTATTCATTCATTCTACCTGTCCTGCACTCTGTGGTCTATAAGCACAATGTAATCCCCAGGGTACTGGCTAACCCCTAATGTACCTGGGTCATGAATGCAGGTCCATTATCAGACTCTGTTACCTTAGGCAGGTCGTATCTTGGAAAAAAATCTTCCAGGATCTTCTTGACCACCATTTGTGCTGTTTCTTTCTTTCTTTCTTTCTTTCTTTCTTTCTTTCTTTCTTTCTTTCTTTCTTTCTTTCTTTCTTTTTTTTTTTTTTGGTGGGGAAGGCTTTAATCCATCCTGAAAATGTATCTACAAAGACTAGGAGATATTTAAGTCCATACCTTGCATGCTTAATTTCAGTAAAGTTCACTTCCCAGAATTGTCCTGGTCTTTTTCCTCCTAGGTGCTTTCCTCCAGGAAGCTTGGAAGGGTAAGCATAAACCAATTGATGGACCCGACAGGCTTTTGTTACCCATTCAGTCCATTTGCTGTGATTTGGTTAGTCAAAAACTCTGTTCTTGATCCTTCAGGAATGCCTGCAGTTTCTTTGAACAAAGTTGAGTGAGTTGATGTACATTTTCTACTGACATAGTTAGAGCCATGACTATAGGAGTTTTTACTGAAGGATTTAGAAATCCCACTTGGTTGCCTTCAGGGTTAAAAGTTATTTTGGCCCAGAGCTTGGTGAGCAGATCTCTGCCCATCAATGGGGCCAGGCATTCTGTGATTACTAGGAAGGATTGATGGATTTTCCTTTTCCCAGGTCCATGGTCCTCTTAGTTGTCCAAGCCCGATACTTACTGCCATTTGCCCCTTGAACTAGAGACCTTTTATTTGATAGATGGCCCAATGGGGCCTTAAGGGCTGAGTATATTGCCCCTGTATCCACTTCAAAGTTTACTGGGGTCCCCTACACTTCAAAAGTTACCCTGAGCTCCGGGAGGGGATGTTAGCCCCGACTTTTGGAGTCATCCTCAAGAGTCAGAATGGCTGGCAGGAGTGGCTGTCTCTTTCTAGGGAACTCTTTGGCCCAGTGTCCTTTTTTTTACAGTAGGCACAGTGATCTGAGGCAAGGAGTGGCCTCTGGCGTGGGCCCAGGTAACCCTTCCTGTCTCCCTGTTTCTTAATTTCTGGCCTATTTGTTGTTGTGACCAGGACCTTAGTCAGCGCCTTAGTCTGTCTTTTGTTTCTTTTATCCTCCCTTTGTTCCCTTCTCTTCCTCAGTTTCTCTCTTAAAGTATACCTTCTCGGCTTCTCTGACTAAATCTCTCAAAGTCATATCTTGTAATCCATCTAAGCATTTTAACTTTCTTTTAATATCCGGGGCAGCTTGCCCAATAAAGGCCATTGTGACAGATGACTTTTGATCCTCTGCCTGAGGATTGAAAGGAGTATATCTTCTATATGCCTCCATAATTCTCTCTAGAAACATAGAGAGAGGTTCTTCAGGCCCTTGAATAATCTCTCTTACCTTGGCCTAATTAGTTGGTCGCCTAGCGGCCGCACGGAAACCCACTATTAGAGCCCGGTGATAAGTGAACAGATGCTCCCTACCTTCAAAGATTTGGGGGCCACAGTTGGGTTGGTTCAAAGGAAAGCTGGCTTTGATTATATTGGGAAGTTGTGTCAGTCACGCATCTGGTCAGAGGATATTTTTTTCCAGCTTCCAGGAGTATTCTATTTTGATCCCCTGTCATGAAGACAGTCCCTATGAGTTGTTGGCAGTCATCTCAAGTAGGCTAGTGTGAAAACATCAATGACTCAACCAGACCTGTGTGCCAGGTGGGGTGCTCAGAAAAAGGGGGATTGTTATATTTCCAATTATGTACGTCTGAAGAGGAGAATGGCCAAAACTGGTAGGCTTGCATTTTTTCCCCCATGGCCGTCGTCAATCTTTGGCCCATAGGGATGGAGGGGGAGCATCATGGGAGTTCCAGTGTTTTCAACTATTCACTGCTGGCGAGTTCCTATAGCCGGGCCAGCTTCCGCAAGGGAAGGAAGGGCTGTGTGTGCCACTGGGGAGCTATCTGGAGGGTGCTGTGCTCCTCCAATTGCAGAGAGGCTGAGTCAGCAGCAGGGGAATCACTTAGAGGGTGTTGGGGATTGGGGGAAGAGGGCAGGGGATAAGGAGGGGGAGGAGAATCCAGTAGAGTCAAATCTTGTGACTCAGGGAGAACAGAGGGTGGAGAAGGAAGAAGAGCAGAGGGTTTGAGAGATCATGGGGGAAGGAGAAGGAGCAGGGGCAGCGGTAAGGAAAGGCTTCCTCCATGGAGGAGGAGATTTGCAGAGGTCCTGCAAAGTTAAGATATATGTCGGAATGATTTAGATGGCTATGTGACCCTGGCTAAAAGACAATATCTCTAACTTTTTAAATTAGTGGGAAGTAGAAAGATCCTTCTAGAGGCCATCCGACTTGAAAGGTGGGTCATTCTGAGGCACAGAGCGTCTTCCAGGTCCAGTGTTTTACTAAATAAAAAAAGATTCTGAGCCCTTTTGTGGACTTTGGGCCAGTGATCAATGGTCAGGGACAGAGGCATTGAAGTGCTCTGTCCCATAATGAAAGATACACAAATAGTGAAAGCCACGACACATGGGGTCTCACATTCGCCGCTGCTGGATTTCAGTGGAACCTCCATATGAAAAGGTCGGGCAAGCCTTGGAGGAAGAGACCACAAAGAGATTGTCACATGCAACAGCAAAGGGTTTATTGGGGGTCCAGCATGCTGGGGCTCAGAGCTCAATTGAAAAGAGATGAGAGCCCTGAGAACACCTTAAACAGAGTTTATATAATTTTCTTGGAGAGGGCAGGGAGGAAAGTTTATTGATGGGTCCGGGTGAGTGGGCAGTGTGCGTGCACACGGGTGAGGGAGTACATTCTGCAGTTTGGCAGTTGGGGAGAGCACATTCTGGGAACAAGATTAGCAAAGAGTTCTCAAGATTTCAAAAGTGTTTTGTTAAGCATACAGAGAAACAGGAAGTGACAAGTACCTATTTTATTAACCTTTCACTACCGACTATCCCTTTTTGACTGGATGTTCTCTTCTACATTAAATCATCCAAGGTACAAGGTCCTAGGCCATTGAATATTGATTAATCTGACACATCTGTGCAGAACCTAATTCAAAGCTAAGTATCCCAATCAAGGGCCCAATTCTCTTCTGGGCTTCAAAACTTACCTAGATTTCTGTTTTCATACATGTATTTCACCTATATATTCTCATACATATCACAGGTTCCCAATACCATTATTCATCCAGCAGAATGATTCCTAACCCAAATCGAAAATGTTATTAACACTAACCGTACACTTTTCCCTCAATCTAACATTACAGAGAGGAGGGACAGAGTTAGTCTTACAATACAGGAATGTAGTGGATCTTCCACCTGCTGAGAACCTCAAAGGTCCATGCAGAAATGTCCTCTGGAGAAGACGTAGGCAGCTATGAAGGACCTGGGAGAGTAAAAGTCATCTTACATGACAAACAACCTGGCCAGGATGAAGGGTTGTGTCCAAATCAGCCTCTCTCGTCCTAATGTAGAGAAGATGGACCAAACCAGGCCTCTGTGGAGAGCTGTTCCCAGGTTCCTATGGTTGATATACCAATCTAACTTGTGAAAGTGTCACAGGAAGTTGGGGCAGCCACCATCTCATGTGACCCTTGGAAGCAACTGTTAGGACAAAGTGGTTGCCAAGCCAGTGAACTCATTCAGTTCCTGAAGGAAGTGACCTCACCTCACTTCCGTGGTGATGGAACTCTCTGAACATGGGATCCAGGAAGCCAGGCATCCAAGCTAGTCTCAGTCACAGTCCCTGTGGGCTCACTTGTTTGGATTTACCAAGGACAGAGTCAATCTTTCTTGGTACCTACTGATGTGAGAATGGCCAAATACCAGAAAAACTCTGAAGAGGGGCCATTCCTGAGAAAGCAGGTAGTGGCTCACCACTAGCTCCTGACAACTTCACAGAGTTGACCAAGGAGACCAGATCTGATAAAGGACAGGCCATTTTGGGAGAACATAGTATGGTCCAGAAGTCAGAGGACACTCTGGATAGTCTCAGACCTACTTGAGGGAAGCAGGTGCCTTTTTGGGTGTTGGTGTGGGTTTGTGGTTTTGTCTCATGTTCTGAGAATAGGTAGGAAAGACGGTTTTGTGGTTTGGAGTGAAATGTTTCTACTAAGTCGTTTCACAGGGCGTGTGTTTCTATGTCTGTGTATCTCACTGTGTCCGTGGTTGTAGACATTAGAAAAAAAGAATGCATCAATGGATGTGTCCTGTCTATTAGAAAGCTTCCGAGCATTCATCCTGCCCAATTAATGAATGGACCAGGGCTTGCATAATCAATGGGTAACACCTGCTATCTTCCTAAGTTCCAGTTTTCTTCCTGAATTCTGGCCACTCTCCAGAATAGGCTCATGGTTGTGTGTCCAAGATATGTACCACCACCAAGCTCTGTCACATGGCCATATACTGGATAGCTGAAGGGAATGGCGAGCATCTCAGAAAACTCAGATATCAGTGTGACTACTAACATCTCACTGGAGAAACCGTGGTTGGGCCTTTTGCTTAACAATTGTTCTTTTCCCCTGAGTCAGGAAGGACTTTGCCTCAGGCCAACCCATTTGTGAAGCCTGAAGAAAACCGTTTTCAAATGGAAATGAATGGGCATCACCTGTGTCTCTTTGCTTAATTGCTTTGGAAAGGGATGTGTCTGAATCAGGCTCTTGGCCCAGTGTGAGGCTGTGGCTTAGATTGTCAGCACCTGATGGATGTAAAGAAAGATCCCATGTATGCATCCAACACCAAAATGGCCAAAAGAGCAGTCATTGTGGGTGAATTCTCTTGTCTTTCTCTGTAAGTTTCCTGACCTCCATCAAGTGAGAATAAGGATCCTTTGGGTCTAATGAGTTCTTTAAAGCCCTGCAGAGGCTAGCCCATTGGTGCGTGGGTTTTATCATGACTCCAATACACATAAATAATCTAAATCCCACAGTCAGTAGGCCTCAAATTGGAGAAGTGGAGCAGTATTAAATGCAGGCCTATTGGATCACTCCTGTTTCACAGGAAGGGTGTCCAGGCCACTCAAACTTTAGGCAAACGAGGGGCAAGGGAGCTTATTTTGGATACTGTCTTGTACTGTGCTCCTCATGGAAACCTCTAGCAAGAGGTTATGTTCAGTGTCTATATGAAATAAAATGAGGGACATGTGGGATTTTTTTTGGTTTCAATTGTTTTCATTTGTGTGGCGGTTGGAAGAGGTGACTGGGTCCACCTGGGCTTGAACAGTGGCGTGATTCCCCTTAGAGAGTGAGTTCTGAAACTGACCTCAGAGAAGTATTGCCATGACTTGTGTTGGGATTTTAGGAGGACACGCATGAGAGTCGCCCATGGAAACTGAGATATAGGCCCAGGGTACCTTTCCACAGAGCACTGGGAATCTCAGCCAGGATATCACATGATTTTATTCTTAAAGGCATGTCAGCCATAGTTGAGAATCAAAACAAACATGGACCTCACATTGTAGACCTCAATGAGCCTGGCTTCATGTGACCTTTTGGCCACTCTTTGGAAAGTCTTGCCTCTGAGAGTTCTTGATAGCGTTCATTGAAATGAGCATCCTCACCATTTAATGGTTCCCGAATGAATTAAAACCCACAGTGCCTCCAACTTCATCCTTGAAAAATGCCTAGATAAATACCATGAAATTTTTGAATTTCCCATGACCTGGTCGCACTGGGAACATTTGGATGTCCTACATCATTCATGAATCTATCAGGCAGTGCCTTGATTGACTGGGATTCATAAAAATGGTGTAGAACAGAGATACCAGTAAGTTGGAGCCTACTGAGTGGTGGGCCTATAGCAGAGGTGGGAAGGTGTATGATAAAACATCTTTGTGAGGCCATGTCAATCTGCCATTAGCTTCCAAATTGCTTGTGACTGACATGGTGCAGCCAGCAGAATGTTCAATGAAATGGCATATTGTTATATGGAGAGGTTTCAGGGCAATGTTCAGAACCAGGTTTCTATGGACAAGGGGGCAAGCTATGAGGGATAGAAGCCTGCTTGGTGCATTCTCCTGAGAACCCTGACCCACCGCACAAGACAGAACTCCCTCCACCACTGTGTCCCATTTGAACTCCTTGTATATCGTGAAGCAAATACCAAAGTCCCAGTGCAGCAGCAAGAAACACCATGAAAATTGGAGGATGACCAAATGGCTTCACAGTCCCCCAGGGAGACACTTAGCCCACAATGGCCACAGTTTACCTACAAAGAGAGAATTCAGCACTGCTACCTCATGTACATTGGAAAATAAGAATCCATGTCCTCCAGGTCACATAGATGCAGACCCAGCTTTGATGGTCTCACTAGAAAGAAATCAAAAGCTCCTGAAAACAATATATATTTCAAGTGCCCAACCACATAGGCAGTTTCCCAAGAAGTCTTTAGGGCACCAGAGCTCCACATTTGAGAAATGTTTACTGTGTCCCTTACTTTGGGAAACTCCTCTAACACCTCCAAGGTTGTGAACTCCTGAGCATATTCCATTCCAGATATGTATTCACAGATTTTCTAACTCTTCTTCTCTAATTCTGTATTACTTGGGGCGGAGTTAATTACAATAAATTTTTCTGGAAGAGAATAAGAAGATTTTTGTGTAGCACATATTTGCATACACATTGTGTTCATTTTCCAATTTTCCATTTGAAATACTGATTCCCTGACACTAACCCATAGCTTGCTAGACTCTGACTACTAATCCTAATGTGATGGAGAAAAATAACTCAAACAGAATAGAAATACAAGCAGTTCAGAGGAGGGGTGGTGTATAGTTGGGCTTGCCTTTTGCAATATATAGGTTTGGAGTTATAAATCTAGTCAATTTTTAATTGAAGTAGTTCTCCGTGTGTTTTTAAAGTTAACAAATATGTGAATTCCTGTCTCCCTTTCTCTGTAGCCTATTAAGCACATGTATTTGTATATGCACATATTGAATCCTACCTCGTATCACACGTACATACTTGTGAGGTGGCCAACTTGACAGATACAAATTGTGGAACAGAAAATTCAACCTATGGGGGAGCTTCCTAGTTGAACAACATTATATATAAATCCATGTTCAGTAAAATAAATATTTTTGGATATGTGGATCATATAAATTTCACGATGAATTTTGATTGGCATATATATTGCTACTTTTTAATTGCTCTGTGTGGGTTTTGTGTGTGTGTGTGTATATATATATATATATATATATATATATATATATATATATATATATATATATATTCTCCAGATTTTTCAAAATGTAAAATATATGTGTCTTATTATACACTCCTAAATTCATTAATGTTCATATATTTGGATTTCTAATCAACTTTTCACAAGATTATTCTCAGAAATATTCATCCACCTGAACTACATATCTGTTTCCTAGTACTGAAAACTAAATTCAGTGAATGGTATATACAAATGCTAATATTTCTACAGTAACTTACCCAGTTTAACATCGGTGCAAGTAGATTCCTATGTTCCATGATGTCTATTTTGACGTTCATTTTTATTCAACACTGGTATATTAGTTTTCTTCATTTTATGCACATCATACGATATATATTTCTTCCACAATTTAGCAAATTTATAGGCATTTGTTTCACTTTCAATCACTTCCTGCTTCAGAACACATGTATTCCTCCAGCTTTCTTGACTGTTTTTTTCATGAGACTTCTTTCTGAACACATTGTTTTCGATTTCCATAATCACTTTTGGGGCAAACTCACACACCCATCATGATAAACCATAACTCTATTATTACCATTAGATGTATAACTGTTTGGAATGAATGATTGTATATCAACATAAAATTTCTTATGTATTTTCAGATATCAATTCAATCCAATATTAAAAGTGGAACCTGTTATATTATTTATTCACAGTATGGTCTATTAAGGCATCATCTCTATATTCATAGACCCAGGGTCTATGTATTTGTATCCCCAATACTAATTTATAAGTCTTTAAAATATTGCTTTCAGAAATGGTGGCAAAAATACTCTAGTCACCTGATATACATATACATTTCATCACAGTAATATTCCTGACACAAAATGCAAGGGTCACACTTATGACTGTACCAAAGCCTAAATTGAATGTGAGCATGTATTACTAACAACATCCATGTCCTGGTTCCCTAATGCTCTCAAATATTATTCCTATTGGTGACTACATATCTGTTTCTTCCTAAGATTATATATTCAAACTCAACCCTGTTAATAATGTCTTATCCTACCACTCACTTTGTACTTTGCCTGATTTCCTAATGTCTCCATTGATATCTGCTTTCAAATACCTTTTCTCCAGTTCATCATTGGGAATGACCCTTCAAATGTGCTGACATTTACATTTACTCTCTCACCAAAACCTTATTGCTAAAGAACTTTTGGTCCAACTCCTAGACTCACTCAAATGGGTTCTTCAAAGCCCTGCAGAGGGAAGCCCAGAGATTCTTGGGTTTTCTCATGACTCCAATTCACATAAAGTATCTAAACCCCACAGTCAGTAGGCCTCAAATTCGAGAAGCAGAGCAGCATTAATGGCAGGCCTATTTGATCACTCCTGGTTCACAGGAAGGGTGCCCAGGCCACCCTGACTTTAGGCAAATGAGGGAGAAGGGAGCTTATTTTGGACACTGTCTTGGACTGTGTTCCTCATGGAAACCTCTAGCAAGGGATTATGATGAGTGTCTACATGGAAGAAAATGAGGGCCATGTGGGAGTGTTTTGTTTTTAATTGTGGTCACTTGTGTGGCGGTTGGAAGAGATGAATGGGTCCACCTGGGCTTGAACTCTGGTGTGATTCCCCTTAGAAACGGAGTTTTGGAAATGACCTTAGAGATGTATTTCTATGAATTGTGTTGGGATTTTTGGAGGCCAGGCATGAGAGTCGCCCATGCATGACAATACGCCTCAAATTGGAGAAGCAGAACTTAATGTCCAAATCCTTTACTCACCCTTCTTTTTAATCCTACCGTCTATCTTCCTAATCCCAGATAAATACCATGATATATTTGAAATTCCTATGACCAGGTGGCACTGGAGAATCTTTGGATGTCCTGTTTCTGATCATGAGTGTACCAGACAGTGGCTTAATTGACTTGGTTTTATGAAAATGGTGTAGAACAGAGATGCCAGTAAGTTGGAGCCTGCTGAGTAGTGGGCCTAGAGCAGTGGTGTGCAGATGTGTGATAAAATATCTGTGGTGGGGTCATGTGGATCTTCCATTGGCTTCCAAATGGCTTGTGACTGAAATAGTGTAGCCAGCAGACCCTTATATGTAAAGGCATCTCGTTATATGGAGAGGTTTAACGTCAATTTTAAGAAACAGGTTGCTATGGTCAAAGGTTCAAGCTATGTTGGATAGAAGACTTGTTGGTGCATTCTCCTGGAGAACCTGACCCACCACACATGACAGAACTCACTCTAGCATTTTGTCCCAGTTGAACTCATTGTATTTCGTTAAGTAAATACCATACTCCCAGTGCAGCAGCAAGAAACACCACAAAAAGTGGAGGATGACCAAATGGCTTCACAGTCCACATGGGGAGACACTTAGACCCGAGTGGCCACAGTTTACCTACAAAGAGAGAATTCAGCACTGCTCCCTTATGTTCATTAAAAAAAAAGAAACCATGTTCTCCAGGTCACATAGATGCAGACCCATCTTTGATGGTCTCACTACAAATGAAGCTAAAGCTCCTGACAACAACATATATTTCAAGTGCCCGAACTCAGAGACAGTTTCTCAAGAAGTTTTTAGGCCAGCAGAGCTCCATGTTTGTGGAGTGTTTACCCTGACCCTAACTTTTGGAAACTCCTATACCACCTCCAAGGTTGTGAACTCCTGATTATGTTCCATTCCATATATGTATTCACAGATTTTCTAACTCTTCTCCTCTAATTGTGTCTTATTTGAGGTGAAGGTAATGGCAATTCATTGTTCTGGATGAGAGTGGGAATATTTTTGTGTGGCACATATTTGCATACACATTGGATTCATTTTCTTATTTTCCAATCAAAATACTGAAACCATGACACTAACCCATACCCTACTAGACTCTGACTACTAATCCTAATATGATGGAGGAAAAATAACCAAAACAAAATAGAAATACATGCAGTTCAGTGGAGGCATGGTGTATATTTGGACTTGCCTTTTACATGATAAAGGGTAGGTGTTATAAATCTAGTCAATTTTTGGTTAAAATAATTCTCCATGTGTTTTTAAAATTAACTAATATGTGAATTCCTGTCTCCCTTTCTCTATAGACTATTCAGCACATGTATATTTATATGCACATATGGAATCCTACCTGGTATCACAGGTTAATTTTTTTGTGTTGTCTGACTTGGAAGATACAAATTGTGAGAAGAGATCCCTCCTCCTAAACGCTGTTGAAACTGAAAATTCAACCTATGGGTGAGCTTCCTAATAGAAAAACATTATACAAAAATCCATGTTCAGTAAAATAATTATTTTTGCATATGTGAATTATATATATTTAATGATGAATTTCGATTAGCATATGTATTGCTACTTTTTATAGTCTGTGTGTATGTTTTGTGTATATATATATATATATATATATATATATATATATATATATATATACTCTCCAGATTTTTCAAAATATGAAATATATGTGTCTTATATATACTCCCTAAATTTATTCATGTTGATGTATTTAGATTTATAATCGATTTTTTACAAGATTATTCTCAGAATTATTCATCAACTTGAAATATATATTTGTTTCCTAGTACTGAAAACTGACTTCAGTGAAAGCTGCACACAAATCCTAATATTTCTAGAGTAACTGACCCAGTTTAATATCAACGCAAGTAGACTCCTATGGGACATGACATATAATTTGACGTTCATTTTTATTCAACAATGGTACATTACTATTTCTGCAGTTTATGCACATCGTAGGATATATATTTTATCCACAAGTTCACAAATTTTTAGACATTTGTTTCAATGTCAATCACTTCCTGCTTCAGAACACAAGTATTCCTCCATGTTTCTTGACTGGTCTTTTCATGAGACTTCTTTCCAAAAATATTATATTTGATTTCCATAATCAGTTTGAAGCAAAACTCACACACACTTCAGGATAAACCACAACCCTAATATTACCATTAGATGTATTACTGGTTGAAATGAATGTATGTATATCAATATAAGATTTCCTGAATATTTTTAGATATCAATTTAATCCATTATTTAAAGTTGGAACAAGTAATATTATTTATTCACACTACGCTCTATTCATGCATTATCTCTATATTCATAGACACAGGGTACATTTATTTTTACCCACAATACTAATTTATACATCTTCAAAATATGGCTCCAAGAAATGGTGGAAGAAATACTCATGTTACCTGATCCACATATACATTTTATCACAGTAATATTCTGGTCAGAAAATGCAAACATCACACTTATGATTGTACCAAAGTCTAAATGGAAAATGAACATGGATTACTAAAAACATCCATGTCCAGACTGCCTAATGCTCCCACTTGTCAATCTTTTTGGGGACTACATATTTGTTTTTTCCTAAGATTATATATTGAAACTCAATCATATTGAAAATGTCTAATCCAATCACTCACTTTACACTTTGCATGATTTCCTAATGTCTCTATGGATATCTGCTTTCCTACATATTTTCCCCAGTTCATCATTGTGACTGATTCTTCACACGTTCTGACATTCATATTCACTCTCTACCCGAAACCCTATTGCTAAAGAATTTTTGGTCCAAAACTTATACTCACTCTTCTTTTTAAACTTACAAACTGTCTTCCTAATACTACCAACTATCCCTTTTATCCTGGATGTTCTCTTCGACATTCAATCATCCAAGGTACAAGGTCCTATAACATTGTATATTGATTTATCTGAGACATCTGTGCAGAACATAATTCAAAGCTAAGTATCCCAATGAAGGTCCCAATGTCCTTCTGGGCTTCAAATCATACCTAGATTTCTGTTTCCATACTTATATTTTACCTATATATTCTTGTAAATATCGCAGGTTCCCAATACCATTATTCATAAAACAGAATGACTCCTCACCAAAATCGAACCTGTTATTAACCCTAACCATACACTGTTCCCTCAATCTACCTTTACAGAAGAGCAGGGACAGAGTTTGTCTTACAATACAGGAATGCAGGGGATCTTCCACCTGCTTAGAAACTCAATGGTCCAAGCAGAAATGATCCCTGGAGAAGTATTAGGCAGCTATGTAGGACCTGAGAGAGCAAAAGTCATCTTCCATGGCAAACAACCTTGTCAGGATGAAGGGTTGTGTCTGAATCAGCCTCTCTCTTCTTAATGGAGAGAATATGGACCAAACCAGGACAATGTGGAGAGCTGTTTCTGGTTCCATATGGTTGATATACCATTCTAACTAGTGAAAGTGTCAGAGGAAGTAGGGTATGCTCCATCTCATGGGACCCTTGGAAGCAACTGTTATAACAAAGTGGTTGCCAAGGCAGTGAACTCATTAAATTCTTGAAATAAGTGACCTACCTCACTTCCTTGGTGATGGAACTCTCTGAATTTGGGATCCAGGAAGCCAGGCACACAGAGCCAGTCCCAGTCTCAGTCCCAGTGGGCTCACATGTTTGGATTTACCAAGGACAGAGTCTGTCTTTTTTGGTACCTACTGATGTGAGGATGGCCAAATGCGAGGAGAGTTCTGAAGACGGGCCTTCCCTGAGAAAGCATGTAGTGGTCAGAACAGGCTCCTGACAACTTTACAGTGTTTGACAAGGAGACCAGATCTAAGACAAGACAGGCCTTTTCGGGGGAACATAAAATGGCCCACCAGTCAAAGCACACTCTGGATAGTCACAGACTTACTTGGGGGAAGGAGGTGCCTTTTTGAGTGTGTGTGTGAGTTTGTGGTTTTGTCTCATGTTCTGAGAATAGGTAGGAAAGGCGGTGTGTTTGGTTTGGAGTGGACTATTTCTAGAAAGAACTTTGACAAGGCAAGTGTTTCTGTGTCTGTGTCTCCCACTGTGTCCATGGTTGTAGACATTAGAAAAGAGAATGCATCAATGGATGTGTCCTGTCTAGTAGAAAGCTTCCCAGCATTCATCCTGTCCATTTTAGTAATGGTCTGCAGGTTGCCTTATCGATGGGCAACACCTACTATCTTACTAAGTTTCTGTTTTCTTCCTGAATTTTGGCCACTCTCCAGAATAGGCTCATGGTTTTGTGTCCAAAATATGTACCACCTCCAAACTCTGTGACATGGCTATGTTCTGGATAGCTGGAGGGAATTGGAGCATCTCAGAAAACTCAGATATCAGTGTGACCAGAAAAACCTCAGTGGAGAAACCCTGTTTTGGGCCTTTTGCTAACCTATTGATCTTTTGCCCTGAATGTCAGGAAGGTCTTTGCCTCAGGCCACCCCTTTGTGAAGCCTGAAGGAAACAGTTTTCAAATGGAAATGAAAGGGCATCACCTGTGGCTCTTTGCTTAATTGCTTTGGAAAGCCATGTGTCTGAATCAGCCTCTTGGCCCTGTGAGAGGCTATGGCTTAGATTTTCAGCGCCTGATGGATCTAAAGAAACATCCAATGTGTGCATCCAAAACCAAAATGGCAAAAACATAAGTCATTGTGGATGATGTCTCTTGCCTTCCTCTGTTAGGTTCCTGACCTTCTTCAAGGGAGTATAGGGATTTTTTGGGTCAAATGAGTTCTTCCAAGCTCTTCAGAGGTGCTTGGGTTTAATCATGAATCCAAATCACATAAGGAATTTATACCTGATAGTCAGTAGGCCTCTAATTGGAGAAGTAGAGCAGTATTAGCGGCAGACCTATGTGATCAATCCTAGTTCACAGGAAGGGTGTCCAGGCCACCCTGAGTTTAGGCAAATGAGGGGCAAGGAAGCTTATTTTGGACACTCTCTTGAGCTGCGCCATTCAAGGAATCCTCCAGCCAGAGGTTATGATGAGTGACTCTATGGAAGAAGATGAGGGCCATGTGGGATTGTTTTGGTTTTAATTGTGGGCATTTATGTGGTGGTTGG
Organism: Callospermophilus lateralis; assembly: GCF_048772815.1. NCBI lineage: Eukaryota > Metazoa > Chordata > Mammalia > Rodentia > Sciuridae > Callospermophilus > Callospermophilus lateralis. The sequence goes on along the minus strand of NW_027515276.1, from coordinate 7,510,248 downwards.
AAAAGATGACTGGGTGCACCTAGCCTTGAACACTGGTGTGATTCTCCTCAGAGACTGAGTTCTGTAACTGACCTCAGAGTAGTAATTACTTTGAAAATGGTTGTGTCTTAATTAGCCTCTTGGCCCTGTGTGAGGCTGTGACTTAGATTATCAGCACCAGATGGATCGAAAGAAAGATCCCATGTGTGCATCCAAAACCAAAATGGCCAACAGAGCAGTCATTGTGGATTAAGTCTCTTGCCTTTCTCTGTAAGGTTCTGAAAGAATAAAAGAAATTGAAATTGAAATTGAAATGTAAAAAACCAGGTTTGTAAACTTTCCAAGCTGCACTTTCCTGTGGCAGTTTAGACAATTCCCGGATCTGCCCATTAGATGTGTGTTGAAATCTTCCCTGACTACCTAGTTACTTAACAACCCTTTCCCAGAATCCCTGCAGCTCAGCAAGTATACATCTCAGGTATTCAACCAATCAGTTTAAATGTATACCCCTTCTTAGGGCTGACCAATCACCCCCTGCCCGAATTGTTCCCGCAAATGAAAGTGCTAATCATGCTTTAGAGTTGTTATTTGATTTTCCCATCGTATATGATGAATTGCTAAAGGAGGCTATGATGTATGTAAAGTCCCTGCCCTCTCTAAAGAATGTATATAAACTCTGCTCAAGTTGTTCTCAGGGCTCTTTGTTCTTTGCTCTTCTAAAGTGAGCTCTGAGCCCCAGCATGCTGGACCCCCAATAAAACCTTTGCTGTTGTATGAGAAAGCCTCTTGGTGGTCTTTTTCTCTGACGTTCGCCCCACCTATTCATCTGGAGGCCCCAGGTGAGATATCCGGCAGCGGCGGACGAAAGACCCCAATGGACTCCTCTCGGGGTAAGTAAGGCACCTCTTTCTGGTTTTGGGTTTCAGGTTATGGATTGGCAAAGTGGCTGTCAGTGAAGAGCATTAGCTCTCTCTGATGGTGGCTGACAGATGTGTCACAGAGCTACAGGCCACGTTCCTGGGGGACACTCCAGAGGACTAGAGAAATCAAGGAATACTAATTTCCTCAACTCGTTTATATTTTGCTTCAGGATTCGGTTCGCCAGCCCATCAGGTTTTGCCGGCTACTCAGTTTTGGTCATTGTTCTGAACTCATGTTGAGTTTACGGGCTGTCTTTATTGTCTAACCCATCAGGTTTTGGCAGTTACTCCTCATGTTAAACATTTACTGTTTGTCTTTGTCTGTGTTGCGTTTGTGTCTTCACTGTCCCTGTTTGAGTAACTCTCATTATGGGACAAAGCACTTCCACTTCTCTGTCCCTGACACTTGATCATTGGACTGATGTCCGCTCAAGGGCCCAGAATCTTTCTTTTTCAGTAATATGCCGTACCTGGCTGATTCTCTGTGCTTCAGAATGGCCCATTCTCGGAGTCAGGTGGCCCCCCAGAAGGATCCTTCTACTTCCCTCTAATCCGAAAAGTCAGAGATATTGTCTTTCAGCCGGGGCCACGTGGCCACCCAGATCAACAGCCATATACCCCTTCCCCCAGCATCCTATCATTCAAAACTTCCACTCCTCCCCCTCTTCCTTCCATTCTCCCTGAGTCACAAGACTGGACACTCCTCCCCCTCCTTATCCTCTACCCTCGCTCTCCAACCCCCAACACGTTCCAGATGATATTCTCGCCGCTGACTCAGCCTCTCCGCCGCTAGAGGCAATTGGGCCAGACCCAAGCACTCCAGGGGACTTCTCTGCAGCAGCAGCAACCCCTCCTCCCCTGGAGGAAGCTGGGCCACCTAAAGGAACCCGCCGGTGACGGATAATAGAAAACTCGGAAGCCCCTATGATGCTTCCTCTCCGTCCCTACGGGCCAATGAACCGATCCAACTGGCACCCAAACACCTTTAAATGTAGGTAGCATCTGTCCACTTATCGCCAGACTCTAATAGCGGGTCTCCAAGTGGCCGCCAGAGGGCCGACTAATTTGGCCAAGGTAAGAGAGATTATCCAAGGGCCTGATGAGTCTCCCTCTATGTTTCTGGAGAGAATTATGGAAGCATATAGGAAATATACTCCTTTTGATCCTCAGGCAGAGGATGAACAAGCATCTGTTGCAGTGGCCTTTATCGAGCAGGCTGCCCTAGATATTAAGAGAAAGTTACAACGTCTAGATGTATTACAAGATAAGACCTTGAGAGATTTAGTAAGAGATGCTGAAAAAGTATATTATAAGAGAGAAACTGAGGAGGAAAGGGAACAGAGGAGAGAGACGGAAAGGGAACAAAAGGAGGATGAAAGGAGCAAAAGGCAGACTAAAGCATTGACTAAGGTTCTGGTCAGAGCACCAAATATGCCAGAAGTTAAAAAGCAGGGAGACAGAAAGGGATACCTGGGCCCCCGCCAATGGCTGCCCCTGGCCTCAGATCAGTGTGCCTACTGTAAAGAAAACAGGACACTAGGCCAAAGAGTGCCCCCGAAAGAAGCAGAGATGCCAGTCCGCCGTGCCGACTCTAGAAGAGGACTAGGAAAGTCGGGGCTCGGATCCCCTCTCCGAGCTCAGGGTAACATTTAAAGTGGAGGGGACCCCAGTGAAATTTGAAGTGGATACAGGAGCAGTAAAATCAACCTTTAAGACCCCACTGGGCCCCCTATCAAATAAATGGTCCCCTGTTAAAGGTACTAATGGCAGTAGATATTGGGCTGGGACAACTAAGAGGACTATGGACCTAGGAAATGGAAAAGTCCACCACACTTTCCAAGTAATCCAAGAATGCCCAGCCCAATTGATGGGCTGGGATCTGCTTACCAAACTCTGGGCTAGAATAACCTTTAACCCTGATGGTCCCCAAGTGGAGTTTCTAAAGCCTTCAGTAAAAACTCCCATAGTCATGGCTTTGACAACATCCGTAGAAGATGAACATCAACACTTCGCGCCTCCTAGGACTGATCAAACAGGCAAACTACCCCAGAAATGGATAAAAGATTATCCTAATGCCTGGGCAGAAACTGCTGGGTTAGGTCTAGCCATATAACAACCTCCAATAGTAGTAGAATTAAAAGCCTCTATCTCTCCAATCAGTGTTAAACAATATCCTCTAAACAAAGAAGCTAAGGATGGGATAAGGGCCCATATTCAGAAATACCTGGCTCTTGGGGTCTTAAGGCCCTGTCATTTGTCCTAGAATATCCCCCTGCTACCAGTAAGAAAGCCAGGAACTGGGGACTACCGGACGCTTCAATACCTAAGAGAGATCAACAACAGAGTGCAGGACATTCACCCCACTGTACCAAATCCATATAATTTGCTTAGCGCTCTGAATCTGGAGCAGGAATGGTACACTGTGCTAGACTTAAAAGATGCTCACTTTTGCTTGCCCGTACATAAGGACAGTCAGTTGCTGTTTGCTTTTGAGTGGATAGACCCCGAAAAAGGAACATCTGTCCAACTAACCTGGACTAGACTCCCACAGGGGTTCAAAAACTCTCCCACTCTCTTTGATGAACCCCTCCACAAGGACTTCAATGACTTCAAAACTGCACACCCCGATGTCACCATACTCCAATATGTGGATGGTCTGCTACTGGCAGCCGACACCAAAGAGAACTATGAGTCTGGGACCCAAGCATTATTTTCCAAGCTTGCTCGGCTTGGATATAGGGCTTCTGCCAAAAAGGCCCAAATTTGTCAGCAAGAAGTAATCATCCTGGGTTATTCTCTTAGGGGTGGCAAAGGATGGCTCACTGAGCCCACAAAACGAACCTTTGTGCAGATACTGCCCATATCTAATAAGAGACAACTCAGGGAGTTTCTTGGGACTGCCGGCTTTTGCAGGTTATGGATTCCTGGGTTCGCGTCTCTGGCTGCCCCTTTATACCCGCTGATAAAGGGGGATGCCCACTTCCAATGGACCCCTGAGCACCAACAAGCTTTTGATAATGTCAGAAAAAAGGTGCTGCTATCTGCTCCGGCCTTTGCACTCCCAGATATAGAAAAACCCTTCAGTCTCTACATCGAGGAAAAGAAAGGAATAGCACGGGTTGTGCTCACTGAGACTTTGGGACCTTGGAAAAGGCCGGTAGAATACTTATCAAATAAACTGGACCCAGTGGCTAGTGGGTCACCCCATTGCTTAAGAGCTATAGCAGCGGCAGCCCTTCTAATAAAAGATGCTGATAAATTAACGTTGGGACAGAAGCTAACGATTATAGTCCCCCATGCCCTGGAGTGCATCATCTGTCAGCCTCCAGAGATGTGGCTATCAAACTCTAGAATAACCCACTACCAGAACCTCTTGCTTGACAAAGACAGAATCACGCTGGGACCCGCTGCTCCACTCAACCCGGCTACACTGCTGCCAGAAGAATCATCAAGACCCGTCGCTCATTAGTGTCAACACATACTGGCAGAGGAAACCAGTATACGACGAGACTTGAAGGATCAGCCACTGCCTTGCCCTGAAGTTGTATGGTTTATGGATGGCAGCAGCTTCCTCCAAGATGGTAAGCGGTGGGCTGGAGAAGCAGTAGTTAGCAAAATTAATGTCATCTGTTCCTCTGGTCTCCCAGAACTGACATCAGCCCAAAAAGCAGAACTGATTGCCCTTACGAAAGTATTGGAACTAGCAACAGGCAAAAGGGCCACCATATACACTGATAGCCGCTATGCATTTGCCACTGCAAATGTGCACGGGGCTATTTACCAGCAAAGGGGGTTATTAACCTCCACCTGGAAAGAAATAAAGAACAAAGATGAGATCCTCCAACTTCTCTCAGCAGTGCAGGGCCCTAAGGAACTAGCTATAGTGCACTGCCCAGGGCACCAGAAGGGAAACGAACCCGTGGCGGTTGGAAAAAGAAGGGCAGATGAGGAAGCTTAATTGGCAGCCCTAAATGGAGTGACTGTGTTAACTTTTTCCACACCAGGGGGAACAACAATCAGGAGACTTGGCCGCACCGGAACATTCAGGCAACTTATCATCTGAGGAGACAGATACAGAACTCTGGGATCCTACAGAGCCAAGTTTACAATTTCAAAAAGCCCACCTTTATGTCAAAGACATACACCAGCTCACCCACTTAGACTCAGAGAAGATATAGGCACTCTTAAAGGACCGGAGAAAGGACTTATTATTGACTGACTCACAGAGGAAAGAAATAGCTGAGCAGGTGACTAGAGCTTGTCAGGTCTGCCAAGTAGTTAATGCTTACCCATCCAAGCTTCCTGCAGGGAAGCGCTTACAAGGAACCAGACAAGGACAATTCTGGGAATTGAACTTTACTGAAATTAAACCAGCAAGGTATGAATTAAATATCTCCTAGTCTTTGTAGATACTTTTTCAGGATGGGTCGAAGCCTTCCCCATGAAGAAAGAAACAGCTCAGATGGTAGTCAAAAAGATCGTAGAAGACATTTTTCCAAGGTTCGGCCTGCCTAAGGTAATAGGGTCCGCTAACGGACCGGCATTCATGCCCCAGGAAAGTAAGGGATTTGCCAGGACCCTGGGGATTAATTGGAAGTTACATTGTGCTTATAGACCCTAGAGCTCAGGACAGGTAGAAAGGATGAATAGAACCATCAAAGAGTACTTAACAAAATTAAGCTTGGATACTGGCATAAAAAATTGGACTATGCTCCAACCTTATGCACTGTTTTGTGAAAGAAATACCCCCTCCGCCTCTTTGTCTAACCTCACCTCTTATGAAATTCTCAATGGTGCCCTTCCTCCAGTAGGGGACCTAATCCCAACTATGAGACTTAATGATTCCTTTCACACCCCCTTGCTTGACAGATTTAAAGCCCTTTAACAAACCCAGCACCCAGCGATACCTGTGGAAACATTTGGCCTCTGCTTATCAGACTAGAGACGAGGGAACCCCACATTGATATCAAGTGGGAGGCTTCGTCTACGTGAGATGGCGTCAGGTGTCATCCCTGCAACTCCACTGGAAAGGACCATACCAGGTGCTGCTTATAACACCCACAGTGGTGAAAGTGGATGGGATCACTTCCTGGATCAATGCCTCCCATCTCATGCCTGAGCCCTGTACAGACTCTGGCTGGAAACTTCTACAGACTGGTATCCATCTCAAGTTGCGTGTCCATCATGTGGGTAGGGCTATGGATTCTTCCCATGACCACCAGCAGCCCTAATCCCCATCAGCGTGCTCAGCAACAAGGGCAAGTAATGAATCCTAATGGGCAAGTAGTGTGATCTATTTCACAAACAGCCACCTTATGGACTTGGTGGCCATCTCTCCACCCGGACATTTGTCAGCTTGCCATAGGCTTCCCTGACTGGGATCTCCCTGACATAGAGGACCCCACACAGATCCCACTCAAACCCTAACCAGGGCAACATAGACCACCTTAACCCATGAATTATGGATGTCATCTCCCCCAGCTCAGGTGTAAACTAGCCAGTCTTGACTATTATGTGTGCCCACCTGATTTCCAAAGTCATAAAACAGGCCCAAACCTGTGGAGGACCCAGTGACTTTTATTGTAGATCTTGGGGTTGTGAACAAACGAAAGCTGCATGGTGGAACCCAAACTCCCCAGAAAGGTATGATTCTGGTAGGATGAAATGACACCTGGATTGATCCCAAGAAATGTGCTGCTAGCCCAGTGGTGTCAAAAACTCGCTGTGGAAAGAATACTCTATGTTACCCCCTCAATATAACTTTCACTTCCAAAGGAAGGGGCTACCTCAGAAAAACCTGGCCTATGGGAAATACGTGGGGAATGCGATTCTATATTTATGGCCCAGGTGATGAATTTGGTCTCTGGTTCACCGTCTGGCTTAAAAAGAAAGAAAATCCCACAGCAATAGGACCCAATCCCCAAAAGCCAGGAATTAAGCCTCCTAAACCTTCCATGCCTAGATCTACCAGAACCCCTCTACCATCTAATACTTACTGGATTCCGTCTTTGACTACTTCCCCAGTCCAGAGTACATCTGACTCCTCCCCCTGGGAACTAATTAAAGGAACCTTTATGGTACTGAACTCCACACAGTCAGAACTCCTTGTATTTCAGCCCAGGTCTTTGACAGCCCTGTAAATTATTGTGTAATGGTGCAGATACTCTCCAGGGTACTCTATCATAATGCCTAATCATTTGAAGGTCTACTAGGGGGACAAACAACCCGATATCAAGGGGAACCATTGTCCCTTACTCTAGCCATCCTATTGGGGATAGGAGCTGCTGCAGGAGTGGGTATGGGAACAGCTTCTATGATGCGTGGTTAGCAACAAATGGCCCAATTAGAAACAGCAATAAATCAAGACTTGAAGACGTTAGAGACCTCCATCACAGCTTTGCAGGAATCCTTAACCTCTCTCTCTGAAGTTGTTTTACAGAACAGGTGAGGATTAGACCTCCTCTTGATGAGGGAGAGGGCCTCTGTGTTGCACTGAGAGAAGAATGTTGTTTTTATGCTGACCATATTGGAGTTGCAAAATAATTCATGAGTAAATTAAGAAAATACCTTGAAGAGCGCCAGAGAGAATGGGAGATTCAACAAGGGTGCTTTGAGTCATGGTTAACCCAGTACCCCTGGTAACTACACTAATATCAGACTTAGCTGGACCCCTGATCATCCTTATGGTGTTGCTAACTGTGGGACCTTGTTTGCTTAACCACATAGTTTCCTTTCTCCAGGCTCAGATTAGGCAGGTGAAACTCATGATAATCAGACAAAAATATGCTGCACTGGTAGGAATAGAATGTGAAACCCCACAATAATTTTGATTCATTACTTTTAAGATTAAAAGTAGTCAGAAAAAGGGGTGGGAAATGAAAGAATAAAAGAAATTGAAATTGAAACGTAAAGAACCAGGTTTTGTACATTTTCCAAGCTGCACTCAGAACCTGAAATTCCTGTGGCACTTAAGACAATTCCCGGATCTTCCCATTAGATGTGTGTTGAAATCTTCCCTGACCACCTCGTTACTTAACCACCCCTTCCCAGAAACCATGGAGATCTGCACGTATACATCTCAGTGCTTCAACCAATCAGTTTAAATGTATACTCCTTCTCACGGCTGACCAATCACCCGCTGCCCAACCTGTTCCCGCCAATGAATGTGCTAATCATGTTTTAGAGTTATTATTTGATTTTCCCGCGGTATATGATGATTTTCTAAAGGAGGCTATGATGTATGTAAAGTCCCTGCCCTCTCTAAAGAATGTATATAAACTCTGCTCAAGTTGTTCTCGGGGCTCTTTGTTCTTTGCTCCTCTGAAGTGAGCTCTGAGCCTCAGCATGTTGGACCCCCAATAAACCCTTTGCTGTGGCATGAGACAGTCTCTTGGTGGTCTTTTCCTCCGAAGTTCGCCCGACCTTTTCAGTTCCTGACTTCCGTCAAGTGAGAATAGGGATCATTTGGGTCAAATGAGTTCTTCAAAGCCCTACAGTGGGTAGCCCATAGGTGCTTGGGTTTTCTCATGACTCCAAATCACATAGAAAATCTACACCTGACAGTCATTAGGCCTCAAATTGGAGAAGCAGAGCAGTATTAAAGGCAGGCTTATTTGATCACTCCTGGTTCAAAGGAAGGGTGTTTAGGCCACCCTGACTTTTGGCAAATGAGGGGCAATGGAGCTTATTTTGGACACTGTCTTGGGCTGCACCCCTCATGGAAACTTCCAGCCAGAGGTTATGATGCGTGTCTGTGTAGAAGAAGATGAGGCCCATGTGGGAGTGTTTTGATTTAAATTGTGGTCATATGTGTGGTAGCTGGAAGAGATTACTGGGTCCTCCTGGGCCTGAACTCTGGTGTGACTCCTTTTAGACACTGTGTCCTGGAACTGAGCTTAGTGAAGTATTGCCATGAGTTGTGTTGGGATTTGAGGAGGCCATGCATGAGAGTCGCCCTTGGAACCTGAGATGTAGGCCCAGGGTAGCTTTCCACAGAGCACTGGGAATCTCAGTCAGGATACCACAAGATTTTATTCTGAAAGACTTGGCAGCCATAGTTGAGATCAAAACACTCATGGATCTCAATTGTAGACGTCAATGAGCCTGGCTTCAGGTGACCTTTTGGACACTCTTTGGGAAGCCTTGCCTGTGAGAGTTCTCCAGAGTTTTCATTGAAATGATCATACTCACCATTTAATGGTTCCTGCATGAATTGAAATCCACTGTGCCTCCAACTTCATCCTTGATAAATGGCTATATAAATAGTTTAAATTTTTGAAATTCCCATGAACAGGTGGCATACAGAACCTTTGGATGTCCTATTTCTGATCATGAGTGTACCAGACAGTGCCTTGATTGATTGGGTTTAATGAAAATGGTGTAGAACCGAGATGCCAGTAATTTGGAGCCTGATGAGTAGAGGGCCTAGAGCAGCGATAGGCAGGTGTGTGATAAAACATCTGTGATGGGGCCATGTGGATCTGCCTTTGGATTCCAAAGGTCATGAGACGGACATGGTGCAGCCAGGAGACCATTATAAGTAAACACATCTTGTTATATGGAGAGGTTTTAGGGTAATTTACAGAATCAGGTTGCTATGGTCAAGGGAGCAAGCTATGTGGTATAGAGGCCGGTTTCATGAATGCTCATGTGTGAGCCACCACATGTGATAGAACTCCCTCCAGCACTGTGTCCCAGTTGAACTCATTGTATTTCATGAAGCAAATACAAAACTCGCAGTGCAGCAGCAAGAAACACCAGGAAAAGTGGAGGATTACTAAATGGCTTCACAGTCCACACGGGCAGACACTTAGACCACTGTGTCCCAGTTGAACTCCATGTATTTCGTGAAGCAAATACCAAAGTCGCAGTGCAGCAGCAAGAAACACAATGAAGAGTGGAAGAGGAACAAATGAATATACAGTCCACGCGGGGACACACTTAGCCCCAAGTGGCCATAGTATACCTACAAAGAGAGAATTCAGCACTGCTCCCTCATGTTCATTGGAATATTACAATTTATGTCCTCCAGGTAACATAGATGCTGACCCAGCTTTGATCGTCTCACTAGAAGGAAGCAAAAGCTCCTGAAAACAACATATATTTCAAGTGCCCAAACTCAGAGGCAGTTTCTCAAGAAGTCTTTAGGCCAGCAGAGCTCTGTGATTGTGGAGTGCTTACCCTGTCCCTTACTTTTGAAAACTCCTCTACAACCTCCATGGTTGTGAACTCCTGATCAAATTCCATTTCAGATATGTATTCACATATTTTCTATCTCTTTTCCTCTAATTGTGTCTTACTTGGGGCGAAGGTAATGTCAAGGGATTGTTCTGGATGAGAGTGGGAAGATTTTTCTGAAGCACATATTTGCATACACATTGGATTCATTTTCCTATTTTCCATTCAAAATACTGAATCACTGACATTAACACATACCCTACTAGACTCTGACTACTAATCCTAATATGTTGGAGAAAAATACCCCCAAAAGAATAGAACTACAAGCAGTTCAGAGGAGGCATGGTGGATAGTTGGGCTTGCCTTTTGAATTATATAGTGTAGGAGTTTTAAATCTTGTCAATTTTTTTTGAAATAGTTCTCCATGTATTTTAAAAGTTAAGAAATATGTGAATTCCTGTCTCCCTTACTCTGAAGCCTATTCAGCACCTGTATTTTTATATGCACATTTAGAATCCTACCTGTTACCACACGTACATTCTTGTGTGGTGGCTGAATTGGCAGATACATATTTTGAAAAGGGATCACTCCTCCTAAACGCTGTTGGAACTGAAAATTCAACCTGTGGGGGAGCTTCCTAGTTGAACAACATTATACATAAATCGATGTTCAGTAAAATGAATTTATTTGGATCTGTGGATGATATATATTTCATGGTGATTTTAAATTGGCATATAGTGCTACTTTTTAATGTCTGTGAATGTTTGTGTGTGTGTGTGTGTATATATATATATATATATATATATATATATATATATATATATATATATATATATACACACTCTCCAGATTTTTCAAAATATGAAATATATGTGTATTATTTTACACATCCTAAATTTTTCATATTCATGAATGTGGATTTATAATCATCTTTTCACAAGATTATTCTCAGAAATATTCACATACCCTACTAGACTCTGACTACTAATCCTAATATGATGCAGAAAAGTAACGCAAACAGAATAGAAATACAAGCATTTCAGAGGAGGCATGTTGTATATTTGGACTTGCCTTTTGCATGATAAATGGTAGGTGTTATAAATCTGGTCAATTTTCAATTGAAATAGTTCTCCATGTGTTTTTAAAATTAACAAATATATGAATTCCTGTCCCTTTCTCTGTAGCCTATTCATCACATGTATTTTTATATGCATTTATAGTATCCTACCTGGTATCACATGTACATTTTTGTGAGTTGGCTGACTTGGTAGATACAAATTGTGAGAAGAGATCACTCCTCCAAATCGTTGTTGGAACTGAAAATTCCACCTATAGGGGAGCTTCCTAGTAGAAAAACATTATACATAAACACATGTTCAGTAAAATAAATATTTTTGCATCTTTGGATGATATATATTTATAGATGAATTTTGAGTGACATATATATTGCTACTTTTTAATGTCTGTGTGTGTGTTTTGTGTAAATATATATATATATATATATACACTCTCCAGATTTTTGAAAATATGAAATATATGTGTCTTATTTACACTCGCTAAATTTATTCATGTTCATGGACTTGGATTTATAATCAACTTTTCACAAGATTATTCTCAGAAATATTCATCCACCTGAAAAACAGATTTAACTAATATTTCTACAGTAACTGACCAAGTTTAACATCAATGCACCTCGATTCCGATATGACAAGCTGTGCATTTTGACGTTCATTTTTATTAAACCCTGGTACATTAATATTTATTCGTATTATGGACATCATAGGATATATATTTCATCCACAAATTCACAAATTTATGGGCATTTGTTTCACTTTCAATCAATTCCTGCTTCAGAACACATGTATTCCTCCAGGTGTCTTGACTGGTCTTTTCATGTGACTTCTACCCAAACACATTATTTTCGATTTCCATAATCAATTTTGAAGCAAAACTCACACCCTTTATGATAAACCATAACCCTAATATTACAAATAGATGTATATTTTTTTTGAATGAATGTATGTTTATCAATATAAAATTTTCTTTATATTTTCAGATATCACTTCAATCCATTTTTTAAAGTTGAAACCAATTATATTCTTTATTCACACTATTGTCTATTCATACATTTTCTCTATATTCAGAGACACAGGGTGCACGTATTTGTACCCCCAATACTAATTTATATGTCTTCAACATATTGCTTCCAGAAATGGTGGAAGAAATACTCATGTCACCTGATATAAATATACAATTTCAGTGTAATATTCTGGACACAAACCCAAATGTCACACTTATGATTGTACCAAATCCTAAATAGGAAGTGAGCATGGATTACTAAAACCATCCATGTCCAGGTCGCCTAATGCTCTCAAATGTCTATCCTGTCGGTGACTACATATTTGTTTCTTCCTAAGATTATATATTAAATCTCAACCTGTTGAAAATGTCTAATCCTATCACTCACTTTATACTTTGCCTGATTTCTTAATGTTTCTATTGATAAATGCTTTCCTACATATTTTTTCCAGTTCATCACTGTGACCAACTCTTCACATGTGCTGACATTTACATTCACTCTCTAACCAAAACTCTATTGCTAAAGTACTTTTGGTCCAAATCCTATTCTCACTCTTCTATCTAAACCTACACTATCTTCCTAATCCTACTGACTATCCCTTTTTGACTGGATGTTTTCTTACACATTCAATCAACCAAGGTACATGGTCCTTTGCATTATATATCGATTTATCTGAGATATCTGTGCAGAACATTGTTCAAAGCTAAGTTTCCCACTCCAGTGCCCAGTGCACTTCTGGGCTTCAAATCTTATCTAGAATTCCATTGTCATACTTATATTTCACCTCTATATTCTTATAAATACCACAGGATCCCAATATTCTTATTCATCCAGCAGAATGATTCCTAACACAAATCGAACCTGTTATTAACCCTAACCATATACTGTTCCTTCAATCTATCTTTACAAAAGAGCAGGACTGAGTTGGTCTTACAATACAAAAATGTAGGGAGACTTTCACCTACTGAGAAGCTCAAAGGTCTATGCAGATATAATCCCTGGAGAAGATATAGGGAACTATGAAGTACCTGAGAGAGAGAAAGTCATCTTCAATTGCAAACAACCTGGTCATGACGAAGGGATGTGTCTGAATCAGCCTCTATCTTCTTAATGTAGAGAAGATGGACCAAACCAGGCCTATGTAGAGAGCTGTTCCCAGGTGCCTATGGTTGATATAACTTTCTATCTTGTGAAATTGTAACAGGAAATAGGGGCAGCCTCCATCTCATGAGACCCTTGGAAGCAACTGTTAGGACAAAGTGGTTGCAAAGGCAGCAAATTCAATCAGTTCCAGAAAGAAGTGACCTCATCTAATTTTCTTGGTGAAGGAACACTCTAAACTTGGAATCCAGGCACCCAGAGGCAGTCCCAGTTCCAGTCCCAGTGGGCTCACTTGTTTAGATTTACAGAGGACAGAGTCCATCTTTCTTGGTCAATACTGATGTGAGTATGGCCAAATGCCAGGTGAGCTCTGAAGAGGGGCCTTTCCTGAGAAAGCAGGTAGTGTCTCACTGCTGGTCCTGGACAATTTCACAGAGTTAGCCAAAGAGACCTGATCTGAGACAGGACAGGCCGTTTCGGGGAAACATAAAATGGTCCAAAAGTCAGAGGGCTCTCCAGATAGTCACATACCTACTTGGAGGAAGGAGGTGCCTTTGTGGTTGTGGGTGTGAGTTTGTGGTTTTGTCTCATGTTCTGAGAATAGGTAGGAAAGGCAGTTTGTTTGGTTTGGAATGGACTGTGTCTACTGAGTCCTTTGACAAGGCAAGTGTTTCTATGTCTGTGTATCCCACCGTGTCTGTGGTTGTAGACATTAGAAAAGAGAATGCATCAATGGATTTGTCATGTCTAGTAGAAAGCTTCTCAGCATTCATCCTGCCTAATTTATGAATGGACTGTGGATTGCCTTATGGATGTGCAACACCTACTATCTTCCAAAGTTCCTGTTTTCTTCGTAGAATTATGGCCACTCTTCAGAATAGGCTTATGATTTTATGTCCACCATATGAACCACCTCCAAGATCTGTGACATGGCTATGTACTGGATAGCTGAAGGGAATGAGAGCATGTCAGAAAACACAGATATCATTGGGATCAGGAGAGTCTCAATGGAGAAAATCTGCTTTGGGTCTTTTGCTTACCTATTTGTCTGTTGCCCTGAATGTCAGGAAGTTCTTTGACTCAGGCCACCCCTTTTTGAAGCCTGAAGAAAACAGTTTTCAAATGAAAATGAATGGGCATCACCTTGGGCTCTTTGCTTAATTGCTTTAGAATGGGATGTGTCTGAATCAGCCTCTTGGCCCTGTGTGAGGCTGTGGCTTTGATTCTCAGCACCTGATGGGTCTAAAGAAGGATCCCATGTGTGCATCCAAAACCAAAATGGCCAAAAGAGCGGACATTGTGGATGGAGTCTCTCATCTTCCTCTGTAATGTTCCTGCCTCCATCAAGTGAGAATAGGGATCCTTTGGGTCAAATGAGTTCTTCAAAGCCCTGCAGAGTCTAGCCCATAGGTGCTTGGGTTTTCTCATGACTCCCATTTACAAAAAGAATCTAAACCCCACAGTCACTAGGCCACAAATTGCAGAAGTGGAGCAGTATTAACGGCAGGCCTATTTGATCACTCCTGGTTCACAGGAAGGGAGTCCGGGCCTTTAGGCATATGAGGGGTAAGGAAGCTTCTTTTGGACATTGTCTTGGGCTGTGCCCCTCATAGAATCCTCCAGCCAGAGGTAATGATGAGTGTCTATATGGAAGAAGATGAGGTCCATGTGGGAGTGTTTTGGTTTTAATTGTGGTCACTTGTGTGGCGGTTGGAAGAGATGAATTGGTCCACGTGGGCTGGAACTCTGGCGTAATTACCCTTAGAGACTGCATTCTGGAACTGATCTTAGAGAAGTATTGCAATGAGTTGTGTTGGGATTTTAGGAGGCCACGCATGAGGGTAGTCCTTGGAAAATGAGTCTTGACCCAGGGTTGCTTTCCACAGAGCACTGGGAATCTCAGCCAGGATATCACATGATTTTATTCTGAAAGACTTGGCAGCAATAGTTGAGAGTCAAAACAAACATGGACCTCATATTGTAGACCTCAATGGGCCTGGCTTCATGTGAATTTTTGGCCACTCTTTTGGAAGCCTTGCCTGTGAGAGTTCTCGAGAGCTTTTATTAAAATGAGTTTCCTCAACATTTAATGGTTCCTGAATGAATTGAAACACACAGTGCCTCCAACTTCATCCTTTAAAAATGGTTAGATAAATACCATGAAATGTTTAAAATTCCCATGAACAGGTGGCACTGGAAAACCTTTGGATGTCCTTTTTCTGATTATGAATATACCAGAAGGTGCCTTGATTGACTGGTTTTCATGAAAATGGTATAGAAAAGAGATGCAAGTAAGTTCGAGCCTGCTGAGTAGTGGACCTAGAGAAGTTGTGGGCAGGTGTGTGATAAAAAATCTGTGGTTTGGCCATGTGGATCTGCCTTTGGCTTCCAAATGGATTATGACTGATATGGTGCTGCCAGCAGACCCTTCTCTGAAAAGGCATCTTGTTATATGTAGGAGTTTCAGGGCAATGTTCAGAATCAGGTTGCTATGCTCAAGGAGGCAAGCTGGTGGGATAGAAGCATGGTTGGTGCATTTTCCTGCAGACCCTGACCCACCACACGTGACAGAACTCGCTCCAGCACTGTGTCCCAGTTGAACTCCTTGTTTCATGAAGCAAATGCCAAATTGCGAGTGCAGCAGCAAGAAACAGCACGAAAAGTGGAGGATGACCAAATGGGTTCACAGTGCACACGGGGAGACACTTAGCCCCCATTGGTCACAGTTTACCTACAAAGAGAGAATTTAGCAATGCTGCCTCATGTTCATTGGAAAACAAGAAACCATGTGCTCACAAAGGTCACAAAAATGCAGACCCAGCTTGGATGGTCTCACTACAATGGAAGCTAAAGCTCCTGACAACAACATATATTTCATGTGCCCAACCTCAGAGGCAGTTTCTTAAGAACTCTTTAGGCCAGCAGAGCTCCATGTTTGTGGAGAGTTTACATTGTCCCTTAATTTTGGAAACTCCTCTACCTTCTCCAAATTTGTGAAAATTGAGCAGTTTCCATTGCAGATATGTATTCACAGATTTTCTAACTCTTCTCCTCTAATTGTGTCATACATGGGGCGAAGGTAATGTCAAGGCATTGCTCTGGATGAGAGTGGGAAGATATTTGTGTAGCACATATTTGCATACACATTGCATTCATTTTCAATTTTCTATTTGAAATACTGAATCCCTAACACTATCCCATACCCTACTATCCTCTGACTACTAATCCTAATATGATGGAGAAAAATACCCAAACAGAATAGAAATACAAGCAGTTCAGAGGAGGCATGCTGCATACTTGGACTTACCTTTTGCATGATAAATGGTAGGTGTTATAAATCTAGTCAATTTTTAATTGAAATAGTTCACCATGTGTTTTTAAATTAAACAAATATATGAATTCCTGTCTCCCTTTCTCTGTAGCCTATTCATCACATGTATTTTCATATGCACTTATAGAATCCTACCTGGTATCACATGTACATTTTTGTGAGGTGGCTGACTTGGCAGATACAAATTATGAGAAGAGATCACTCCTCCAAATTGCTGTTGGAACTGAAAATTCCACCTATAGGGGAACTTCCTAGTAGAACATCATTATACATAAACTCATGTTCAGTAAAATAAATATTTTTGCATCTGTGGATGATATATATTTAAAGATGAATTTCGATTGGCATATATATTGCTACTTTTAAATGTCTGTGTGTGTTTTTTTGTGTGTGTGTGTGGGTATGTGTGTGTGTGTGTGTGTGTGTGTATATATATATATATATATATATATATATATATATATATATTCACTCTCCAGATTATTCAAAATATGAAATATATGTGTCTTATATACACTCTCTAAATTCATTCATGTTCATGCATGTGGATTTATAATAAACTTTCCAAAATATTAGTCTCAGAAATATTCATCCACCTTAAATACATATTTGTTTCCTAGTACTGAAAACTAACTTCAGTGAATGGTGCATACAAATGTTAATAATTCTACAGGAACTGATCCAGTCTATCACCAGTGCAAGTAGATCCCAATGGGACATGATATATAATATGATGTTCATTTATATTCAACACTGGTACATTATTATTTCTTCAGTTTTTGCTCATCATAAGATATGTATTTCATCCACAAGTTCACAAATTTGTAGGCATTTCTTTAAACTTTAATCACTTCCTACTTCACAACACATGTATTGTCAGGGTTTCTTGACTGGTCTTTTCATGAGACTTCTTTTCAAACACATTATTTTCGATTTTCATAATCACTTTTGAAGTAAAACTCACACACTCTTCATGATAAACCAAAACACTAATATTGACATTAGATGAATAACTGGTTGGAATGAATGATTGCATATGCATATAAGATTTCCAGTAATTTTTCAGATATCAGTTCATCCCATTATATTAAGTTGGAACAAGTTATATTACTTATTCACAGTATGGTCTATTCATGCTTTATCTCTATATTCATAGACATAGGGTACACCTCTTTGTACGCCCAATACTAATTTTATGTCTTCAGTATATTGCTACCAAAAATGGTGGAAGAAATACTTATGTCACCTGATCTACATATACATATTATCACAATAATATTCTGGACAAAAATGTAAATGTTACACTTATGATTGAACCAAGCAAAGCCTAAATGAAAAGTGAACATAGATTACTAAAAACATCCATGTCCAGGGTGCCTAATGCTCTCAAATGTCAATATTATTGGTGACTTCATATTTGTTTCTTTCTAAGATTCAACCTCAAGCCTGTTGAAAATGTCTAATCCTCTCACTCACTTTATACTTTCCCTGATTTCGTAATATCTTTATTGATATCTTCTTTTCTACATGTTTTCCCCACTTCATCATCGTGACTGGCTCTTCATATGTGCTGACATATACATTCACTCTCTAACTGAAACCCTATTGCTAAAGAACTTTTGTTCCAAATCATATACTGACTCTTCTTCCTAAAACGACCGACTATCTTCCTAATCCTACCGACTATCCCTTTTTGAAGGGATGTTCTCTTCTACATTCAATCTTCCAAGGTACAAGGTCCTATGCCATTGTATATCAAATTATCTGAGACATCTGTGCAGAACCTAATTCAAAGCTAAGTATCCCAATCAAGGGCCCAATGCCCTTATGGGTTTAAAATCATACCTGGATTTCTGTTTTCATACTTATGTTTCACCTCTACATTCTTGTAAATATACCAGGTTCCCAATACCATTATTCATCCAGAAGAATGATTCCTAACACAAATCGAAATCAAACCTGTTATTAACCCTAAACATACACTGTTCCCTCAATCTCATTTTACAGAAGAGCAGGGACAAAGTTGTTCTTACAATACAGAAAAGTAGGGGACCTTCCACCTGCTGAGATCCTCAAAGGTCCATGCAGAAATGATACCTGGAGAAGTTGTAGACAGGTATGAAGGACCTGAAAGAGCAAAAGTCATCTTCGATGACAAACCACCTGGTCAGGATGAAGGTATGTGTCTGAATCAGCCTCTCTCTTCTTATTGTGGAGAAGATGGACCAAACCAGGCCTGTGTGTGTGCCTATGGTTGATATACCATTCTAAATTGTGAAAGTGTCAGAGGAAGAAGGGGCAGCCTCCATCTCATGGGGCCCTTGGAAGCAACTGTTAGGACCAAGTGGTTGCCAAGGCAGTGACCTCATTCAGTTCCAAAGAAAGTGTCATACCTCATTTCCTTGGTGATGGAACTCTCTGAACTTGGTATCCAAGAAGCCAGGAACCCAGATGCAGTTCCAGTCCCAGTCCCAGTGGGCTCACTTGTTTGGATTTACCAAGGACAGAGTCAGTCTTTCTTGGTACCTACTGATGTGAGGATGGCCAAATGCCAGGAGAGCTCTGAAGAGGGACCTTTCCTGAGAAAGCAGGTAGTGGCTCACCACTTTTTCCTGACAACTTCACATAGTTGGCAAAGGAAACCAGATCTGAGAGAATACAGGCCATTTCGGGGGAACATAGTATTGCCCACCAGTCAGAGGACACTCCGGATAGTCACAGACCTACTTAGGGGAAGGAGGTGCCATTGTGAGTGTGGGTGTGTGGTTTTGTCTCTTGTTCTGGGAATAGGTAGGAAAGGCGGTTTGTTTGGTTTTCAGTGAACTATTTCTAGTAAGTCATTTGACAAGGTGAGTGTTTCTATGTCTGTGTATCCCACTGTGTCCGTGGTTGTAGACATGAGAAAAGACAATGCAACAATGGATGTGTCCTGTGTAGTAGAAAGATTCCCAGCATTCATCCTGCCCAATTTATGAATGGACTGCAGCTTGCCTTATGGATTGGCAAAACCTACTACCTTCCTAAGTTCCTGTTTTCTTCCTGAATTCTGGCAACTCTCCAGAATAGTCTCATTGTTTTGTGTCCAAGATATGTACCAACTCCAAAGTCTTTGACATGTCCATGTACTGGATACCTGAAGGGAATGACCAGTATCTCAGAAAACTCAGATATGAGTGTGACCAGAAAAGTCTCAGTGGAGATACCATGCTTTGGGCCTTTTGCTTACCTATTGTTCTGTTGCCCTGAATGTCAGGAAGATGTTGGGCTCAGGCTACCCCTTTGTGAAGCCTGAAGAAAACAGTTTTCAAATAGAAATGAATGGGCATCACCTGTGGCTCTAGCTAAATTGCTTCGGAAAGGGATGTGTCTGAATCAGGCTCTTGGCCCTGTGTGAGGCTGTGGCTTAGATTCTCAGCACCTGATGGATCTAAAGAAAGATCCCATGTGTGAAACCAAAACCAAATTCGCAAAAAATTTCAGTCATTGTGAATGAATTCTATTGCCTTTCTCTGTTAGGTTCCTGAAATCAATCAAGTGAGAATAGCGATCCTTTTGGTCAAATGAGTTCTTCAAATCTCTGCAGAGGTGCTTGTCTTTTCTCATGACTCCAGTTCACATAAAGAATCTAAACCCCACAGTCAGAAGGCCTCAAATTGGAAAAGCGGAGCAGTATTAATGACAGGCCTATTTGATCACATCTGGTTCACAGGAAGGGTGTCCTTCCCACCCTGACTTGAGCCAAATGAGGGGCAAGGGAGCTTATTTTGGACACTCTTTTGGAATGTGCCCCTCATGGAAACCTCCAACCAGAGGTTATGATGAGTGTCTATAAGGAAGAAGATGGGGCCATGTGATAGTGTTTTGTTTTTAATTGTGTTCATTTGATTGGCGGTGTGAAGAGATGACTGGGTCAACCTGGGCTTGAACTCTGGTTTGATTCCCCTTAGAGACTGCGTTCTGGAATTGACCTCAGAGAAGTATTGCCATGAAAAGTGTTGGGATTTTAGGAGGCCACGGATGAAAGTCACCCTTGGAAACTGAGATCTAGGCCCAGGGTGGTTTTCCAAAGAGTACTGGGAATCTCAGCCAGTATATCACATGATTTTATTCTGAAAGACTTGGCAGGGATAGTTTTGAGTCAAAACACACATGGACCTCACATTGGAGACCTCAATGCGCCTGGCTTCATGTGACCTTTTGGCCACTCTTTTGGAAGCCTTGCCTGTGAGAGTTCTCCAGAGCTTTCTTTGAAATGAACTTCCTCAACATTTAATGGTTCCTGAATAAATTGAAACCCACAGTGCCTCCAACTTCATCCTTGAAAAATGGCCAGATAAATACCATGAAATTTTTAAAATTCCCATGACCAGGTGGCACTGGAGAACCTTTGGATGTCCTGTTGCTGATCTTGAGTTTACCAGACCCTGCCTTAATTCACTGGGTTTCATGAAAATGGTGTAGAACAGAGATGCCATTGAGTTATAGCCTGCAGAGTTGTGGGCCTAGAGAAATGGTGTGCAGTTTTGTGATAATACATCTGTGTTGTGACAATGTGGTTCTGCCATTGGCTTCCAAATTCATTGTGACTGCCATGGTGCAGCCAGGAGACCCGTATATGTAAAAGCATGTTTTTATATTGAAAGATTTCAGGGCCATGTTCAGAATCAAGTTGCTATGGACATGGGGGCAAGCAAGTTAGAGCCTGCAGAGTATTGGGCCTAGAGAAGTGGTCTGCAGTTGTGTGATAATACATCTGTGTTATGGCCATGTGGATTTCTCATTGGCTTTCAAATTTTTTGTGACTAACATGGTGCAGCCAGGAGACCCGAATATGTAAAAGCATGTTTTTATATGGAGAGGATTCAGGGCCCTGTTCAGAATCAAGTTGCTATGGACAAGGGTGCAAGGTATGTGGGAAAGAAGCCTGGTTGTTGCATTCTCCTGCAGACCCTGACCCACAACACGTGACAGAACTCCCTCCAGCACTGTGTCCCTGTTGAACTTCTTGTATTCTGTGAAGCAAATACCAAACTCCCAGTGTAACAGCAGGAAACACCACGAAAAGTGGAGGATGACCAAATGGCTCCACAGTCCACATGGGGAGACAATTAGACCCCAGTGGCCACTGTTTACCTACAAAGAGTGAATTCAGCACTGCTGCCTCATGTTCACTGGAAAATAAGAAACCATATCCTCCAGGTCACATAGATGCAGACCCAGATTTTATTGTCTCACTACAAAGGAAGCTAAAGCTCCTGAAAATAACGTATGTTTCAAGTGCCCAACCTCAGAGGCAGTTTCCCAAGATGTCTTTACGCCAGCAGACCTCCATGTTAGAGGAGTGTTTACCATGTCCCTTACTTTTGGAAACTCCTCTACCACCTCCAAGGTTCTGAACTCTGAGCATTTTCCACTCAAGATATGTATTCACAGATTTTCTAACTCTTCTATTCTAATTGTGACTTACTTCAGGCGAAGGTAATGTCAAGGATTTGTTCTGGATGAGAGTGGGAAGATTTTTGTGTAGCATATATTTGCATACACATTTGATTCATTATTCTATTTTCCATTTGAAATACTGATCCCTGACAATAACTCATAACCTACTGGACTCTGACTACTACTCCTAATATGATGGAGAAAAATAACCCAAACAGAATAGAAATCCAAGCAGTTCAGAGGAGGCATGGTGTATAGTTGGACTTGCCTTTTGCATAAAAAAGGGTAGGTGTTATAAATCTAGTCAATTTTCTGTTGAAATAGTTATCCATGTGTTTTTAAAGTTAACAAATATGTGAAATTCCTGTCTCTCTCTCTCTGTAGCCTATTCAGCACATGTATTTTTATATGCACATATAGAATCCTTCCTGGTATCACACGTACATTCTTGTGAGGTGGCTGACTTGGCAGATACAAAATGTGAGAAGAGATTACTCCTCCTAAATGCTGTTGGAACTGAAAATTCAATGTATGGGTAAACTTCCTAGTTAAACAACATTATACATAAATCTATCTTCAGTAACATGAATATTTTTGAATCTGTGGATGATGTATATTTCATGGTGAATTTCAATTGGCATATATATTGCTATTTTTATAGTCTCAGTTTGTGTGTGTGTGTATATATATATATATATATATATATATATATATATATATATATATATACTCTCCAGATTTTTCAAAATATGAAATGTATGAGTCTTATTATACACTCCCTGAATTCATTCATGTTCATGTATGTGGATTTATAATCAACTTTTCACAAGATTATTCTCAGAAATACTCATCTACCTGAAATACATATTTGTTTCCTAGTACTGAAAACTAACTTCAGTGAATGGTGCATACAAATTCTAATATTTCTACATTAACGGACGCAGTTTAACATCAATTCAAGTAGATTCCTATGGGACATGATGTGTATTTTAACGTTCATTTTTATTCAACACTGGTACATTACTATTTCTTCAATTTCTGCACATCATCGTATATATTTATCATCCACAAGTTAGCAAATATATAGGCGTTTGTTTCACTTTAAATCACTTTCTGCTTCAGAACACATGCATACCTCCAGGTTTCTGGACTGGTCTTTTCATGAGACTTCTTTCCAAACACATTATTTTCAATTTCCATAATCACTTTTGAAGCAAAACTCAAACACTCTTCATGAAAATCCATAACCCTAATATTTCATTCAAATGTATAACGGGTAGGAATAAATGTAGTATATCAATATAAGGTTTCCTGTATATTTTCAGATATCAATTCAATCCATTATTTAAAGTTGGAACCAGTAATATTATTAATTCACAGTATTGTCTATTCATGCATTATCTCTATATTCATAGACAAATGGTACACCTATTTCTACCCAAAATACTAATTCATATATCTTCAATATATTGCTCCCAGAAATGGTGGAAGAAAAACTCCTATTACCTGATCTACATATATTATTTATTATAGTAATATTCTGAACACACATAGGAATGTTCACACTTATGATTGTACCAATGTAAAGGTCGGGCGAGCGTCGGAAAAGAGACCACGAAGAGACTGTCTCATGCAACAGCAAAGGGTTTATTGGGGGTCCAGCATGCTGGGGCTCAGAGCTCACTTGAATAGAGAAGAGAGCCCTAAGAGCAGCTTAAGCAGAGCTTATGCAATTTACGTGGTGAGAGCAGGGAGGGAAATTTATTGATGGGTCAGGTGGAGTGAGTGGTTTGCATGCCAATGGGAGAGGGAGTACTTTCAACAGTTTGGCAATTGGGGACAGCACATTCCGGGAACAAGATTAGCAAACAGTTTTCAAGATTTCATCAGTATTTTGTTAAGCATACAGAAAAACAAGAAGTTAAAAGTACATATTTTATTAACCTTTCATTCCCCACTTCTTATTCTGGTTAATTTTAATCATAAAAATGAGCATTGCGGGGTCTCACATTTTATGTCTTCTAGTGAGGTATATTGTTGTCTGATTACCATAAGTTTAACTTATCCAATTTAAGCTTGTAGAAAGGAAACTAGATGGTTGAGCAAACAGGGTCCTACAATTAGCAATGAAATGAGGATTATTAATGGACTTGCCAGGGCTGATAAAAGCGTAGTTAACCAGGGGGACTGTGTGAACAAAGACTCAAACAACCCTTTTTGTGCATCTCTCTCTTGTTGATGCTCTTCTAGGCGTCTTCTTAATTTACTCATAGATTTTTTTACAACTCCAGTATGGTCGGCATAAAATCAACTTTTTCCCTCAATGCAGCACGAAAGCCCCCTTCTCTCACGAAGAGGAGGTCCAACCCTCGCATGTTCTGTAAAACAATTTCAGAGAGAGAGGTTAAAGATTCCTATAAAACTGTGATGGAGGTTTTTAATATCTTTAAATTTTGGTCTATTGCTGCTTCTCATCGGGTCATTTGTTGTGTCACATGGACTAGGACAGTGATTCCTGTGCCCACACCTGCAGCAGCTCCTTTTCCTAATAGGATGGCTAAAGTGAGGGATACAGGTTCCCAGAGGAACCGGGTTGTATGCCCCCCTATTTGATATTTAAATTAACCTGCCTCATGATAGAGCACTCTGGGAAACATCTGAACATTACATAATTAATCACATCTGTTGACCATTTTATGAAAACATAAACAATGTTTAAGTATATAGAATTATACTGTTGTAAGGACGGACAAGTCAAGCACCTAAGATAGCACCGAAGACAGCGAAACATACCTATTTGTTTGCAACGGATTTAGAGGGCATTGCTTCAGTTGTAATCAATTAGTCACCTGATCTCCAAATTTAGGTAGTTTCCGAATTTTGTAACCAACATGTAAGGGAAGGGGCTCAGAAGTTCACAGTCTGCATAAGTTCACAAAAAGAAGTTTTTGTTTCTATTGTTTTTTTCATCTGTTCTGGGCAAGTTAACATTTTAAGGACACCTGGAGTGGGAGAGCTTTTTTCTTCTCTCTTTTTTTTCTCACTGCCAGCTGTAACAATGGAGCTCATTTGGTAACTTATTTATCTTAGAAATGTAACCATGTCTGTGAAGCCCCAGCTCAAGGCCAGAGGCCTTGTTCACATGTTTTGTGAAAAACTAGTAAGGGGGAGTCTAGCTTAGGAGTGCTGATTTTTCCAGCCAGTGGCCAAATAGAACAGGGAAACACGAAAAGGGGAAGTTTATCTACATTGAACTCTTTTATAGGGACTCTTTGGCTGAAAGTCCTACAGTCAGCCATGGTGAAGACTGCTGGAGAAGGTCAGTTAAGACTTTTCTGTGGGCCTGGTATAGACGGGGAAGACAGGGAAGGCGGGTCTGAGAGCAGCACCTTGGGTCTGAGCATGAGGAAGGAGAGATGTAAAAGAATAATGGGAAAGGGGTTTGGAATTTTCCAGGCAACAAAACTTGAGCAGTAGAACAGATAGAGCAGAGGGGAAGATGGGAGTTTGTATCCCAAAAAGCCTGTGAGGGACTTTAAATTCTTAGTAACCTGTTTTCAGTGATGACAGAGAAACTTTAAAGGCCATTTTCATTACATCTTGGATAGGGGTCTGAGGGCTCTCCTTAGCTGGTTTGAGCTTTGGGTTAGCTGGTAAGAGGACCTGGTGGGACCTGGTGCGGGCACTGACAGGAGAAGAGAGTAGTGAGTGGGTGGATGGGTACCTCAGTACCTGCTACCTCAGCAAGGGGGCAATAATCTGAGAACCGGCGGTTTGGGTTTTTGATCTAGTAATTGGAGGGAAGAAATCAGGTTGCTGAGGTGGGAGTGACAGCAGAGAGTCTGGAGCAGAAAGCTGGGGGTGAGGATCTATTGGATAAGCATAGTTCAGGATGTGAGCGAAGGAGGGAAAATGCCTCCACTTAGGGGAATTTCCTTCCACCCTTTGAGCACTTGCCGAAGTTAAAAAGTTCACGGAGAATTTTAGGATCTAGAGACCCCTCTGGGGGCCATCGGTATTGGTTGTGTAATTGGTAATATGGCCAATGCTGTGTATTGAATTTGATGAGGAGTTTGGGTTCCACCAGGCACCCCTGTATGCTCACATTCCCATGACTTACAGAAGAAGTCGGCATTTCCCACACACAGCCATGTCTGTTTGTGGCTTTGATAGTCCGCTGGGCAAACATAGTAATCTAGGCTAGCCAACCTGCATCTGGCTCTCGTGTCCCTACATCCATAATGTTTGTTTCTATGACCTATGATACGGAAAGGATTTATTGGAATTTTAGTTGGATCCCCTTCATCAGGGATATCCCAATAGGAAAGACCTATAGCCAGCTGACAAATGTCTGGGTGGAGAGATGGCCACCATGTCCCTAAAGGGGCTGTATGCAAGATAGACCATACTTCTTGTACAGTAGGATTTGTGATCAGCCATTACTGCTGAACAGGCTGATGAGGGTTAGGACTACTCTTGGCCAAGGGGAGAGTCTGTAGCCTTATCCACATGGCGAATATGCAATTTGAAACTGTTACCAGTCTTTTCCAGTTTCCAGTCAGATTTTGGACAGGGCACAGGCCAGAGATGAGAGACATGGATCCATGAAGTGATTCCGTCTACATTTACCACTGTAGGTGTTATATGTAGCACCTTATATGGTCCTTTCCAGTGGGGTTCCAGGGATGACACCTGATGTCGTCTAATGTAGACGAAGTCTCATACTTGGTATCGATATGGAGTTCCCTCATCCCCAGGTTGGTCGGCAGTGGCCAGATGTTTCCACAGATATTGCTGATTTCTTTCAAGAGCTTTAAGTCTGTCAAGCAAGGGGGTTTGGAAGGGATCGTTAGGTCTTAGAGTTTGGGTTAGGTCCCTTACTGGAGGAGGGACCATAGAGAATTTCATAGGGGGTGAGGTTACACAAGGAAACAGAGGAGTATGAGTATTTCTTGCATGAAACAGTGCATAAAGCAGGAGAATAGATCGATCTTTTATGCCGATCTCTAAGCTTGATTTTGTTAAGTCTCTTTAATGGTTCTATTATTTTTTTTTACCTGTACTGAGCTCTGGGGTCTATAAGCACAATGTAATTTCCAATTAATCCCCAGGGTCCTGGCTAATCCCTGACTTACCAGGGCAATTAACGCCAGTCCATTATCAGACCCTATTTCCTTAGCCAGTCCGTATCTTAGAAAAATATCTTTCAGGATCTTCTTGACCACCATTTGTGCCATTTATTTTGTTGTTGTTGTTTTGTGTGTGTGTGTGGGGGGGGGGGGGAGGCTTCAATTAATTCATCCTGAAAATGTATCTACAAAGACTAGGAGATATTTAAGTCCATAACTTCCTGGCTTAATTTCAGTAATGTCCACTTCCAAGAATTGTCCTGGTCTGGTTTCTTGTAGGTGCTTTCCTGCAGGAAAGTTGGAAGGGTAAGCATTAACCAATTGACAGACCCGGCAGGCTTTTGTTACCCGTTCAGTTATTTCTTTCGCTCTGAGTCGGTTAGTGGAAAACTCTGTTCTTGATCCTTCAGGAATGCCTGCAGTTTCTTTGAACCAAGGTGAGTGAGTTGATGTACATTTTTAACTTAGTTTAGGGCTTTCTGAAAATGCAAGCTGGGCTCAGTGAAGTTGAGGGTTTCAGTGTCAGTGTCCTTAGATGTTATCAAAAGCTTGCTGGTGCTCAGGGGTCCATTAGAATTGGGCATCTCTCTTTAACAGCGGGTATAAAGGAGCAGCTAAGGACGCAAACCCAGGTATCCATAAGCTGCATAAGCCAGCAGTCCCAAGAAACTCTCTGAGGTGTCTGCTGTTAGATGGTTGTGGTATCTGCTCAATGGATTGTTTTCTGCTCTCAGTGAGCCATCGCTTACTGCCCCTAAGGGAATAGTCCAGGAAGATTACTTCTTGCTGGCAAATTTGGGCTTTTTGGCAGAAGCACTATACCAGAGTTGAGCAAGCTCGTATAATAATAATTGGGTTCCAGACTCACAGTTTTTCTTGGTGTTGGCTGCCAGTTGCAGGTCATCGACATATTGAAGCAGGGTGACGTCAGGGTGCATAGTTCTGAAGTTGTTGGGGTCTCTGTGGAGGGCTTCATCAAAGAGAGTGGGGGAGTTTTTGAACCCCTGTGGGAGTCTAGTCCATGTTAGTTGACCAGACGTCCCGGTTTCTGGGTCTACCCACTCGAAATCAAATAGCAACTGACTATCTTTATGCAGAGGCAAGCAAAAGAAAGCATCTTTTAAGTCCAGAACAGTATACCATTTCCGCTCATGGTTCAGAGTGCTAAGCAGATTGTACAGATTATGTACTGTGGGGTGAATGTCCTGCACTCTGTTGTAGATCTCTCTTTGGTCTTGAACGGTGCGATAGTCCCCAGTTCCTGGATTTTTATACTGGTAACAGGGCAGTGTTCCAGTTCAAATGACAGGGCCTTAGGACCCTTAAGGCCAGATATTTCTGAATATGGGGCCTTATCCCATCTTTAGCTTTTTTGCTCAGAGGATATTTTTTGACATTGATGGGGGGGCTGAAGTTTTTAACTCCACTGTTATTGGAGGATGTTTCACGGCTACGTGTAACCCAGCAGTTTTTTTCCTAGGCATCTGCGTAATCTGTTATCCATTTCCGGGGTAGCTTGCCTATTTGATCAGTCTTGGGGGGTTTGACAAGTTGATGTTCATCTTCTACTGACATAGTAAAAGCCGTGACTATAGGAGTTTTTACTGAAAAATTTAGAAATTTCACTTGGGGGCCTTCAGGGTTAAAAGTTATTCTGGCCTGGAGCTTTTTGAGCAGATGTGTGCCCATCAATGGGGTCGGGCATTCTGGGATTACTAGGAACGAGTGATGGATTTTTTCTTTCCCCAGGTCCATGGTCCTCTTAGTTGTCTAAGCCCCATATTTACTGCCATTAGCCCCTTGAACTAGAGTCCTTTTTGTTTGATAGATGGCCCAATGGGGCCTTAAGGGCTGAGTATACTTACCCTGTATCCACTTCAAAGTTTAACCCCCCCGGCGAGTACTTTGTGTTCTTTTGGCTGGGCCAGCTACCTCCAAGGAAGGAGGGGCTGTGTGTGCCGTGGGGTAGTCACCTGGAGGGCGCTGGGCTGGCCTATATTCCTCCAATGGTGGAGAGTCTGAGTCAGCAGCAGGGGAATCACTTAGAGGGTGTTTGGGGTTGGAGGAAAAGGGCAGGGCATAAGGAGGGGGAAGAGAGTCCAGTAGAGTCTTGAGACTCAGGGACAACAGAGGGTGGAGGAGGGGGAGCAGAGGGTTTGAGAGATAGAAAAGTGGGAGAACCAGTAGGAGCGGGGACAGGGACAAAAAAAGGCTTCAACCATGGAAGAGGAGATTTGCAGAGGTCCTGCAAACTAAAGATATATTGCTGTTGATCTGGATGGCTATGTGGCCCCGGCTGAAAGACAATATCTCTGAGTTTTTGAATTAGTGTGAAGTAGAAAGATCCTTCTGGGGGCCATCCGACTCCAAAGGTGGGTCATTCTGAGACACATAGAGTCTTCCAGATCTGACATTTTACTTAAAAAAAGAAGATTCTGAGCCTTTAAGCAGACTTTGGTCCAGTGATCAAGGTTCAGGGACAGAGGCATTGAAGTGCTCTGTCCCATATGAAAGATACACAAATAGTGAAAGCAATGACACATGACACAGACAAGACAAGACAATAAAGACAGGCAATGGACGTCCAATACTGAGAACAGGACTGAGTAGCCAGGAAAACCTGATGGGCTGACAATACCGAATCCAAAACAAAATATCACTGAGTTTAGGAGACTATTGTTACTCGGTTTCCCGAGTTCTCTGGGGCGTCCCCCAGAGACGTGGCCTGTGGCTCTGTGACACTTCTGTCAGCCACCGTCAGAGAGAGCTCATGCTCATCACCAATAGCCATTTTGCCCATCCCTAACCTGAAACCTGAAACAAGAAAGTGGCACCTTACTTAACCTGAGATGAGCCTATTGGGGGTCTTTCGTCCAATGCTGCTGGAACTCGCTGGGGCCCTCAGATGTAATGGTCAGGCGACCATTGGAGGAAGAGACCACCAAGACACTGTCTCATGCAACAGCAAAGCGTCCAAAATTCTGGGGCTCAGACCTCACTTGAATAGAGCAGAGAGCACTGAGAACAGCTTAAGCAGAGCTTATATACTTTTCTTGAAGAGGGCAGGGAGGGAAGTTTATTGGTGGGTCAGGGCAAGTGGGCGGTTTGCATGTAAACGGGTGAGGGTGTACATTCTGCAGTTTGGCAGTTGGGGACAGCACATTCTGGGAACAAGATTAGCAAAAAGTTTTCAAGATTTCAAGAGTGTTTTCTTAAGCATACAGAAAAACAGGAAGAGACAAGTACCTATTTTATTTATTTTCAACAAAGCCTAAATGGAAAGTGAGCATGAATTACTAAAAACATTCATGTCCAGGTTGCCTAATGCTCTCAAATGTCAATTCTATTGGTGACTACATATTTCTTTCTTCCTAAGGTTATATATTCAACCTCAACCCTGTTGAAAATGCCTAATCCTATGACTCACTTAATAATTTGCCTGATTTCCTAAGGTCTCTATTGATACCTCCTTTCCTACATATTTTCCCAAATTCATTATTGTGACTGACACTTAACATGGGCTGACATTAATATTCACTCTCTAACCGAAACCCTATTGGTAAAGAACTTTTTTCCAAATCTTATTCTCACCCTTCTTTCTAAACCTACTGACTATCTTCCTAATTCCACCGACTATCCCTTTTTGACTGGAGGTTCTCTTTGACATTCAATCATCCAAGGTACAACGTCCTATGCCATTGTGTATGGATTTATCTGAGACATTTGTGCAGAAAGTATAACATTGCTAAGTATCCCAATCAAGGTCTCAATGCCCTTCTGGGATGCAAATCTTACCTAGATTTCTGTTTCCATACTTTTAACTCACGTCTATATTCTTATAAATATCACAGATTCGCAATACCATTATTCATCCTGCAGAATGATTCCTAACCCAAATCGAAACTGTTATTAACCGTAACCACACAGTGATCTCTCAATCTAACTTTAGAGAAGAGCAGGGACAGAGTTGGCCTTAAAATATAGAGATGTAGGGGATCTTCCACTTGCTGAGAACCTCAAAGGTCCATGCAGAAATGATCCCTGAAGAAGATGTAGGCAGCTATGAAGGACGTGAGAGAGCAAAAGTCATCTTCCATTGCCAAAAAACCTGGTCAGGATGAAGGGATGTGGCTGAATCAGCCTCTCTCTTAATGTACAGGAGACAGACCAAACCAGGCCTTTGTGGAGCGCTGTTTCTTGGTGCCTTTGATTTATATATCATTCTAACTTGTGAAAATGTCACAGGAAGTAGGGGCAGCTTCCATCTCATGGAACCCTTGGAAGCAACTGTTAGGACAATGTGTTTGCCAAGGCAGTTACCTCATTAAATTCCTGAAGGAAGTAACCTACCTCACTTCCTTGGTGATGGAACACTTTAAACTTGGGATCCAGGAAGCCAGGCACTGAGAGCCAATCCAAGTCCCAGTCCCAGTGGGCTCACTTGTTTGGTGTTACTAAGGACAGAGTCAGTCTTTCTTGGTACCTACTGATGTGAGGATGGCCACATGCCAGGGACCTTTCCTGAGAAAGTAGGTAGTGGCTCTCCACATGCTCCTGACAACGTCACAGAGTTGGCCAAGGAGACCAGATCTGAGAATGAATAGGCCATATCAGGGGAACATAGTATGACCCACCAGTCAAAGGACACTCTGGATAGTTACAAACCTACTTGGGGGAAGGAGGTGCCTTTGTGGGTGTGGGTGTGAGTTTGTGGTTTTGTCTCATGTTCTGAGAATAGGTAGGAAAGGTGGTTTGTTTGGATTGGAATGGACTTTTTCTAGTAAATTGTTTGACAAGGCGAGTGTTTCTATTTCTGTTTCTCCCACTGTGTCCGTGGTTGTAGACATTAGAAAAGAAAATGCATCAATGGATGTTTCCTGTCTTGTAGAAAGCTTCCCAGCATTCATCCTGCCCAATTAACGCGTGGACTGTGACTTGCCTTATGGATGGGCAACACCTACTATCTTACTATGTTTCTGTTTTCTTCCTGAATTCTGGCCACTCTCAAGAATTGGCTCATGGTTTTGTGTCCAAGATATGTACCACCTCCAAGCACTGTGACATGGCCATGTACATGATAACTGAAGGGAATGGGAGGATCTCAGAAAACTCAGATATCAATGTGACCAGTAAAGTCTCAGTGAAGAATCCTTGCTTTGGGCCATTTGCTTACCTATTGCTTCATTGCCCTGAATGTCAGGAAGGTCTTTGCCTCAGGCCACCCCTTTGTGAAGCCTTAAGAAAACAATTTTCAAATGGAAATGAATGGGCATCACCTGTGGCTCTTTGCTTAATTGCTTCCAAAAGGGATGTGTCTGAATCAGCCTCGTGAACCTGTGTGAGGCTGCTGCTTAGATTCTTAACACCTGATGGATCTAAGGTAAGATTCCATGTGTGCTACAAATACAAAATGGTCAAAATAGCAGTCATTGTGTATGAAGTCTCTCACCATCTTCTGTAAGGTTCCTGACCTCCATCCTGGCCTGCCAAGGCTAGACCATAGATGCTTGGGTTTTTTCATGACTCCCATTCATATAAAGAATTTATACCTGGCAGTCAGTAGGCCTCAAATTGGAGAAGTGGAGCAGTAATAAGGTCAGGCCTATTTGATCACTCCTGGTTCACAGGAAAGATGTTTAGGCCACACTGACCTTAGGCAAAATAGAGGCGAGGGAGCATATTTTGGACAGGGTCTTGGACTTCACCCCTTTTGGAAACGTCCAGCCAGAGGATTTGATGAGTGTCTACATGGAAGAAGACGAGGGCTATGTGAAAGTGTTTTGGTTTTAATTGTGGTCATTTGTGTGGCAGTTGGAAGACATAACTGTGTCCACCATGGCTTGAACTTTGGTGTGATTCCCCTTAGAGACTGCGTTCTGGACCTGACCTCAGAGAAGAATTGCCATGAATTGTGTTGGGATTTCAGGAGGCCACGCATGAGAGTCCCCATTGGAAACTGAGATATAGGCCCAGGTGGCTCTCCACAGAACACTGGGAATCTCAGCTATGATATCACATGATTTTATTCTGAAAGACTTGGCAACCATAGTTGAGATTCAAAACACACATGGACCTAGCATTGTAGACCTCAATGGGCCTGGCTTCATGTGACCTTTTGGCCTCTCCATGGGAAGCCTTGCCTGTGAGAGTCCTCCAGAGCTTTCATTGAAATGAAATTCCTCACCATTTAATGGTTCCTGAAAGAATTGAAACTCACAGTGCCTCCAACTTCATCCTTGAAAAATGGCTAGATAAATACCATGAAATTTTTGAAATTCTTATGACCAAGTGGCACTGAAGAACATTTGGATGTCCAGTTGCTGATCATGAGTGTACCAGAGAGTGCCTTGATTGACTGGGTTTCATGAAAATGGTGTAGAAGAAAGAATCCTGTATGTTGACGACTGCTGAGTAGTGACCCAGAGCTGTGGTGTGCAGTTGTGTCATAAAATATCTCTGGTGGGGCCATTTGGATCTGCCATTGACTTCCAAATGTCTTGTGTCAGACATGGTGCAGCCAGTAATTTCTATATGTCTGATCTCTTCATATAAAGGCATCTTGTTATATGGAGAGGTTTCAGGGCCGTGTTCAGAATCAGGTTGCAATGGTTGAGGGGGCAAGCTATGTGGGATATAAGCCTCATTGGTGGATTCTCCTGGAGACCCTGACCCACCACACGTGTAAGAAATCCCTCCAGCACTGAGTCCCTGTTGATCTCCTTGTATTTCATGAAGCAAATACTAAACCCCCAGTGCAGCAGCAAGAAACACCATGAAATGTGGAAGATGCGCAAATGGCTTCACATACCACATGGGGAGACACTTAGCCTTCAGTGACAACAGTTTCCCTACAAAGAGAGAATTCTGCACTCCTGCCTCATGTTCATTGTAAAATAAGAAACCATGTCCTCCAGGTCACATAGATGCAGACCCAGCTCTGATGGTCTCACTACAAAGAAGCTAAAGCTCCTGACAACAATATATATTTCAAGTGCCCAAGGTCAGGGAGAGTTTCTCAATAAGTTTTAGGCCGGCAGAGCTCCATGTTTGTGGAGTGTTTACCTGTTTGACCAGGACAGGATAAAAGACCACTGACTCCAATTAAAATCAAATTAAAGCAAGCTTATTATTTTTCCACTGGCTGAGCTGCCTATCCCTCTCAAAATGGCAGAAACAAGACAGCAACCCCACCTTTCCTACAGCCCAGCTTTATAGTCCAGTAAGTTACACAAAAGGGGGGTTACAGATAACAGAACTCGGAGAAGCATCACGCTATTGCTAGTTTACAATTTTTTTTTTTTTTTTTTGCTGGCCCCATCATCAGAATTTATGAGGACCATTAGAGACTCACGAGAGTCGTTGTCTGGCCAGAGAAGGCCAATATTTATGAGGTGTCACTAAATTTTCAGAGAGGGCTGCTATCTGGTCAGAGAACCAGGCATGGGTGAGTTCAAGGCACGGACAGGCATTCCAAGCAGATTCAGAATTTGCAGTAATTTATAGGAAAGCAAAATTATCTTTTCATGACTTTGTGGCAAGATGGCTCCCAATTTTAATAAATGATCAGGTTGGGTTTATCATTTCCCCCCATTTTTTTTTTGCTTTTTAATATTTTTTAAATTAATTTTTATTGTAGGTTGTTCAAAACATTACATAGTTCTTGATATATCATATTTCACACTTTGATTCAAGTGGGATATGAGCTCCCATTTTTACCCCATATACAGATTGCAAAATCACATCAGTTGCAGAACCATTGATTTACATATTGCCATTATGGTGTCTGTTGTATTCTGCTGCCTTTCCTATCCTCTACTATCCCCCCTCCCCCCTCCCCTCCCCTCTTTTCTCTCTACCCCCTCTACTGTAGTTCATTTCTCCCCCTTATATTTTTCTCCTTTCCCCTCACTTCCTCTTTTATGTAATTTTGTATACCCCTGAGGGTCTCCTTCCATTTACATGCAATTTCGCTTCTCTCTCCCTTTCCCTTTCACCTCTCATCCCTGTTTAATGTTAATCTTCTTCTCATGCTCTTCGTCCCTACTCTGTTCTTAGTTACTCTCCTTATATCAAAGAAGACATTTGGCATTTGTTTTTAAGGGATTGGCTAGCTTCACTTAGCATAATCTGCTCTAATGCCATCCATTTCCCTCCAAATTCTATGATTTTGTCATTTCTTAATGCAGAGTAATACTCCATTGTGTATAAATGCCACATTTTTTTATCCATTCGTCTATTGAAGGGCATCTAGGTTGGTTCCACAGTCTTGCTATTGTGAATTGTGCTGCTATGAACATGGATGTAGCAGTGTCCCTATTGTGTGCTCTTTTTAGGTCTTTAGGGAATAGACCGAGTAGGGGAATAGCTGGATCAAATGGTGGTTCCATTCCGAGCTTTCCAAGAAATCTCCATACTGCTTTCCAAATTGGCCACACCAATTTGCAGTCCCACCAGCAATGTACAAGAGTACCCTTTTCCCCACATCCTCGCCAGCACTTGTTGCTGTTTGACTTCCTAATGGCTGCCAATCTTACTGGAGTGAGATTTGCAACAAAATGAAACTGAATCCCTTACTCTCGCCATGCACAAAAGTTAACTCAAAGTGGATCAATGAACTTGATATCAAATCAGAGACATGGCGTTTGATAGAAGAAAAAGTTGGCTATGATCTACATACTGTGGGGTCGGGCTCCAAATTCCTCAATAGGACACCCATAGCACAACAGTTAATAACTAGAATCAACAAATGGGACTTACTCAAACTAAAAAGTTTTTTCTCAGCAAAAGAAACAATAAGAGAGGTAAATAGGGAGCCTACGTCCTGGGAACAAATCTTTACTGCTCACACTTCAGACAGAGCGCTAATATTCAGAATATACAAAGAACTAAAAAAATTAGACAATGAGATAACGAATAACCCAATCAACAAATGGGCCAAGGACCTGAACAGAAATTTCTCAGAGGAGGACATACAATCAATCAACAAGTATATGAAAAAATGCTCACCATCTCTAGCAGTCAGAGAAATGCAAATCATTCCCCCTTTTTTAATGTGTCCCTTCCAAATTTTTGATAGGGTAGGGAAAGAGCAATGAGGGAATTTTAATCCCTCAGGTAACAGTCTCCAAATTTTTAGAACTCACCCATAATTGGATTCCTGGTTTTACCTGACTTAATTAATTATTTATATTGATATTCTATTTATTTTTGGCTCCATAGTTGTAAGACGAGAGGCGTCACTCATTTTGCTTCTTCTGAGCTGAGAGAGAGTGACGTGAGTGGGCACAGTATAAGGGACATGAGTTGCCTTTTAGAAGTCAGTTGAGGGACATGAGTTGCCTTTTAGAAATCAGTTCGTTTTGAAGTCTGGTTGGGGAAGAACAGGTTGTAAATTCATCTGGGGATGTGTTCTTCTGTGTGAGAAACAAGAACCATGAGTACTGAAAAAATGTTGCAGCAGCTGGAACATGTCACTGTATAGAAGTTCCCTCAGCAGGCTTTAATATTCCCAGTTATCAGGACTGTCAACTTAATATTTAACATTTAGTGTTACAGTTATCCCTCTCCATAAGATACAGTTTAATGATTTAATATCATCTGATCTTGCAAAATCATTTTACTAGTATGACCTCTGTGTGTAATAGAGAAACCTTTAATTCTGTTACTCAGGGCTGGATAATCGTACTAGCAAACACCAACCCTACCTGTAGGTTAGGAATATCTGTAGGCCTTAAACTAAAAATTTCTGCCTCTGGCAGCTCCTCTTGATAGTCTCTTTTTATAGTTATCAGGCATTCCTTTCTGGGAATCCTTCTTTGTAGCCTCCAGTCTTACTTATTTTGGGAGGCTAACATAATGTGTATAAAAAATTATTATTATTATTATTATTATTATTATTATTATTATTATTATTATTATTTAAAATGCCCAGGAATGGCTGTATTTTGGTTTTAACTGTCTTTCCTAAGTGTTTATCATGAAACAGTCAAACTGACTTTTGTTTCTATCTATTGTTAACAGTCAGCTGAGCTTTTATGGGAGTCATTCCTGGGGAAACTTGAGAGCAGCTTCTCAGTTCTGCTAGTTCCATTTGCGCTAGGTGGGTCCAGGTCTTGCTTGACCATGTGGCTACCCTTGGAAGCATCAGGGATGTCTCCCTTCTCTGATGACTCTCCTCTTCTTAGCAAATGCACTGATTGGCTTTCTGTTCTCCAGGGGTCTCATTAATCTCCCTAATTGGGAAGATATGAGGCCCAGAGTTGCAAAGCTCTTTGAGAAGTCCCTTGTTCCCTGGATTCAGACTGACTCAGAGGGCAAGAGCCAAATATTGGTTTTCTTGTCCCTTTTCATGTAACTTTAATATAAATCCTAATCTTAATCATCCAGCAAATAAATTTTAACAGCCTTATATTAAGAGTACTGGGCTTTAATGTCTATAACTTTATAATTATTTATCTTTTTTATTAACTGGGATCTGTATTATTCTGTCTGTCTTGTAGGTGATGACTTATTATCTTAAATTAACCCATGTTGTGTTCTTAAAGCAACACTTCTGTAAAACACTAACAAGGAATCTTTAGATCACTTATAAGGAAATTACAAAATAAAATTTTTTAACAAGAGTAAAAATACTTAGTTCGTGTAATAGCTACCCTGAAGTTTTAAGCTGAGTTATACATTATATCCCCTGTTTGAGATCCTAGAAATCTTGACAGAAAAAAAAAAACAACTTTTGAACATAACTTTAAATGAAATAATATCTGACCTACTGCTTTCGTAGTCATTCTCACATATAGTATGATGGGACACAGAGCCTTATCTCAGGTAAGGCAGGGCTCTTTATAAAACTTAAGTGTTTTACTTCTAAAGATGATCTTTGTTTTTTTAAATATCATTTTACAAAGATTACATATATTATTTGAGGTCACATTAACATTAGTTAACACCATATGATATCACATTTAAAACATGAATTTAAGAAAGGCTGAAAGTTTTTAACCTTTATATAGATTAGACTCTCATTAACATAAAAATACATTTAAATTGTTCCCCAATGTAAAAAGTAACATACAACTTTACATATCTTATTGATAAGAAGTAAATGAATGCCCAATATATTTTTTTACCATACAACTTCAGAACACCAGCTTGAAATAATGCTCTTTTAAAGTTTCTACCTTACAGATTCGTATACCTGAAAGATATGAGCACATTAATAGCATCACAATTACATTGCAGTTTCTACATTAACCAAGTTTAGCTTTTAAATAAATGGCAGTACAGTGCTCTAAAATAACAGTTCTTATTTAATCAGTTGTTTAATTTTTATGGTTGCTTGCTCTAGAAAAAATAAAACTTAATAAACACAATGTTATGGGTAAACTTATGTTTTAAAAAATTTTTGTCTCTTTAACACATGACTGATTATTACAATCTTATACAGACATTAGTACAAACTTATACAGACCTTAGTAAATCAATCAGATAACTAACAAAAGTACTCATGAATGAGTAATCCCATATCAAATTTACTTTACTTATTTATCAATATATTAGACAAATATATTGAACAGTGTAAACCATTTTTTTGTTGAAGGAAAAGTCTCAGAACCAAGGCATATTAGAACATTTGTAGACATTAATATTTTATTAGATTTTTGAACACCTAGAAAAACTTGTAAGCTTAAATTTAAAGACATTTATTTTTATCTCTTTATCCAATTTATTTTCAACTATTTAAATCACTTGAATTAAAGATCTTTGGATCCACTTTTTAAAATTTGTTTTTATGAGCGTTTTTGTTTTAATGAGTGCTCTTTATAAATGTTAATTTGTGTATCATATATATGATATACGGACATATGAATATATAGACATACAACACATAACAAAATTGTGCACACATAATAATAGTA
This sequence comes from Callospermophilus lateralis, assembly GCF_048772815.1. Taxonomy (NCBI): domain Eukaryota; kingdom Metazoa; phylum Chordata; class Mammalia; order Rodentia; family Sciuridae; genus Callospermophilus; species Callospermophilus lateralis. The sequence continues at coordinate 7,471,177 of NW_027515276.1, read as the reverse complement.
AAGGCCTTGTAGCTTTTCCAGGTGAAATATCCATTGCAATGTTTCAAAAACTACACAGTTAGTCAAAGATAGAACTGGTCAGAAAAACATCATCCTAGGTCTTTAGGATCAAAATCATGAGCTCAAAAAAAAAATCTAAGAATCTAAGGAAAAAATAAGAGTCCTAGAAAAATTGACTGGCCATTAATTAGTAAATACCATACAATTTAATTTTTTTAGGCCTCAGATCACTCTCCTACTGAGCTTGCAGGCCTCTTTCATTTGCCATTCAACATAAGTCCTGGCTGAGGTCTGGAAGGAGCAGGAAAAAGCTGCTATTCTGAGCAGACACCTCAGGCCTAAGGCATTTCAACCATAATTTTCAGGTTCAGATGTTGAAAATTATAATACAAATTTAAGACAAAATTCAAAAAATTTTATGATACAAGTTTAAGACACAGTTTACAAAATTTTACATCTTTATATCTTTATATCTTGTTTTGTCAACAGATACCATACTATGATTTACTATCCTTGTCCAAATTAATGCACTGGTAGACACAGTGACATTTTCCCAGGCTACCCAATTAAAAATTGGTGAAAAAAAAGCCTGAAAGATTGGGAAGTTACTTGCCAACTTGGAAGTAGAGTTCTCTAGTTTTCCATCCTAAGTATTTAAGTTCTCTGGCATGAATTATCTGAAATCATAAACTAAACAATTTCCTAAACCCGACTTTTAACTGCAAGATTGTGCAATGCTTCAAAAACCCATTCAGATGCCAGATTGTTATAATAAAACATCATCATTTAGATACACATTCAGCTAAGATCATTCCCAAGAAATGATTTATAATATCAACACATTATTGCACATGTCTTAAAGGGCCAGAAACAAAGACACAAGACAGACTGAAAGGAGCTCCAGACTATGGCTTACAGACAGAAGCCTTTAAACCAGAGCAGATAAGAGAAAAATCTCCTACACCAGTGGCACCATAGATTTTCCCAGAAGGGAACCAGATGTTTTCACAGAGGGACAATCTGAAATGTAAAATCAAGGGTCTCCATGGTGACTTTACTGTATTTAGTGTCCCCTTTTTCTTTTTCTCTTTTTTAAGAAAACAGAGATGGCAAAATCCTTACAGTGCAGGGAAGGAAGTAGGTAATTCTCTGAAGCAACAGGGCTTGGGCAGCTGCTGGAAGTCCCTCAGTCCCTCCTTTCACTTACAGGATTAGCTCCTCTTGTTCGGTTCCACCCCAAGCACGCTCCGTCTCCTAACATTTCAGTAGTCAGCTCTCAAAGAGTTCCGGGGTGTGGGGGGTACCAAAAATTGTAACTTAAAGTTTGGTTCCTGATTTTGAAGCCAATTAATACCAATTTAATAATGAGGACAGGGTTTGAGAAAAAGAAAAAGGGAGATTTACTGCTTTGCTAACAAAGGAGAAAAACAGGGGTCTCTGCCCAATGGTTGTGATTCTATCGATCTGAAGGGACAAGGGGTTTTAAGGAGTTTCACGTGTTAACCTGGGAGATACTCAGTTCTTAGGTCCCCAGCAGGCATTGCCCTCTGCAGTGGGTGTGCTCCAGGCAGCCAGCTAGGGGCTTCTCTCATCCTGCTTAACAAAGGGTATTAAAGTTCATCACAGTTCTTTAAAACACAGTCCAAATGGGTGTCAGTTTACTTGCTTTATTACCCATTTTCAGTTAAGTTTTACCACAGAAATCACACAACAAAACACACTAAAACAAACCAAAAAAAAAAAAAACATATGAAACACAGAACAAAACACACAAAAAAACAGAAAACCAGCGCAGAAACAGAAAAACAGAGGAACTATGCAACGTCTTGCTAAAGCTCTGGGATAGGAGCTCCTGCGTGCCCATTGGCACCTCTCTATGCTTTCAGAGGAATTCCCTACAGAACATAACAGAGGACAGAATGATTCTCGTTACTGTACCAGACAGGAGTATATGTGTGTCTCCCCAGGACACCACTCTGTCATCAGAAGAGATCTCCCTTAACCGGATATCAGATGTTATATAGGCGCCACTTACCTATGGAGGCCCTCTCCACCATGTGCTTGCTAATAGTTTTAGGGCGGTGGTTCACTGCAGTGCTCCCTGGACCAAAATCTCACACCAAGGCCTTGGAAATTGCCTCTCCATGCCGGAGCCCTGGAGGGAAGGCCAGCTTCAGAATTTCCAGTAGTCTGGTCTTGTGATCTATTGGGGCAGGGTCATCTCGATGGGAAACTACAAAATATTACACCAGGATGCAAGAAAAGACCACTGACTCCAATTAAAATCAAATTAAGGCAAGCTTACTATTTCAAAGTGGATCCAAAGATCTTTAATTCACGTGATTTAAATGGTTCAATTTAAATTGGATAAACAGATAAATATAAATGTCTTTAAATTTAAACTTACAAATTTTTCTAGGTGTTTAAAAATCTTATAAAATATTAATGTCTACAAAAGGTCTAATATACCTTTGTTCTAGGACTTTTTCTTCAACAACAACAAAAAAAATGGTTTAAACAGTCTCCTACTCTAAGCCATTTTCTACCATCAATGGACCCTTCAGGGGGAAACCATGGACACAATTCTCCTATGTATGAAAAGAATAATTTTAAGTCCTTTTTCTTAACATGTGCCCCCTATGTCTTGAGGGCCTCCTTGAGGCCTGACAAAAACAAATCATGTGACAAAACTGCTTGTCCCATGGTGGGTCACTCACCATGTGTCATCTCCACTCTCCTCCTGGATCTGTCTTTCGGTGGTGTCTGCTGAGGCAATCGCATGCTCCGCTTTTTTAAGTCTTCCCTGAGGACAGGTTTCCCCCTCAGTCAAAGGCTCGAGCCCCAGTAGGTAGGTGCCAGATATCCCGGCCGGCAGGACACATCAACGGGGGTGGTGAACCTAGATGGGGAGTAATGAAGGGACAAGAGACACGAGAGATGACAGCAAGACAGGAGTTTTAATCAAGCTGCAAATTTTTATTGTTCACACAGGGGTATTTATATACTGGGTATGGGAAAGCTCTCTTATTGGCAGTTCCTGGATGTCTTCACAAGGTGAGATAACCTCAGGATGTTTCAGTAAGACAGATGGCCCCATGATGTCTCAGGGAGACAGATGGTTACAGGATATCTCCTAGGCAGGATGTCTCCCAGGGGGCTGTTTCTTGTAAGTGTCAGGCTATTCTATGAAGGAGAAATTCCTTCTACCCCTGACAGTCAGGGATTTAGTATTTTAAATGGAAATTTGGAAAATGAATCCAAAGTGTATGCAAATATGTGCTACACAAAAATCTTCCCACTCTCATTCAGAACAATTCCTTGACATTACCTTCGCACCAAGTAAGACACAATTAGAGAAGAAAAGTTAGAAAATCTGTGAATACATATCTGCAATGGAAAATCTTCAGGAGTTCACATCTTTGGAGGTTGTAGAGGAGATTCCAAAAGTAAGAAACAGGGTAAAAATACCACAAACATGGAACTCTGCAATCCTAAAGACTGCTTGAGAAACTTCCTCTGAGGTTGGCACTTGAAATATATGTTGTTGTCAGGAGCTTTAGCTTCCTTTGACGTGAGACCATCAGACCTGGGTCTGCATATATGTGACCTGGAGGACATGGTTTTTTTATTTTCCAGTGGACATGAGGCAGAAGTTCTGAAATCTCTCTTTGTAGGTAAACTGTTGCCACTGGGGGCTAAAAGTCTCCCAGTGTAGACTGTGAAGCCATTTCGTCATCCTCAAATTTTCGTCGTGTTTCTAGCTGCTGCACTAGGAGTTTGGTATTTGCTTCATGAAATACAAGGAGTTCAACTGGGACACAGTGCTGGAGGGAGTTCTGTCACGTGTTGTGAGTCAGGGTCTGCAGGAGAATGCACCAACCAGACTTCTATCCCACATAGTTTGCCTGCTTGACCAAAGCAACCTGATTCTGAACATTGCCCTGAATACTCTCCAGGTAACAAGATGCCTTTACATGCAAGGGTCTGCTGGCTGCACCATGTCAGTCACAAGCCATTTGGAAGCCAATGGCAGATTTACATGGCCCCACCACACATGTTTCATCACACACCTGCACACCACAGCTCTGGCCCCACTACTCAGCAGGCTCCAACTAACTATCATCTCTGTTATACACCATTTTTATGAAACCCAGTCAATCAAGGCACTGTCTGGTACACTTTTGATCAGCAACAGGACATCAAAAGTTTCTCCCATGCCACATGGTCATGGGAATTAAAAAAATTTCATGGTATTTATCTAGTCATTTTTCAACGATGAAGTTGGAGGCACTGTGGGTTTCAATTCTTTCAGGAACCATTAAATGGTGAGGAAGTTCATTTCAATGAAATCTCTGGAGAACTCTCACTGGCAAGGCATCCAAAAGAATGGCCAAAAGGTCCCATGAAGCAAGGCCCATTGAGATCTACAATGTGAGGTCCATGTGTGTTTTGACTCTCAACTATGGCTGCCAAGTCTTTCAGAATAAAATCATGTGATATCCTGGCTGAGATTCCCAGTGCTCTCTAGAAAACCAACCAGTGCTTAGATCTCAGTTTCCAAGGGGGAGTCTCTTGTGTGGCCTCCTAAAATTCCAACACAATTCATGGCAATACTTCTCTGAGGTCACTTCCAGAAATCAGTCTCTAAGAGGAATCACACCAGAGTTCAAGCCCAAGTGGACACAGTCATTTCTTCCAACCGCCAAACAAATGACCACAATTAAAACCAAAACACTCCCACATGGTCTTCAACTTCTTCCATAAAGACACTCATCATAACTTCTGGATGGAGGTTTCAATGAGGGGCACAGCCCAATAGAGCGTCCAAATAAGCTCCCTTGCCCCTCATTTGCCTAAAGTCAGGGTGGCCTGCACACCCTTTCTGTGAACCAGGAGTGATCAAATAGACATACCGTTAATACTGCTCTGCTTCTCCAATTTGAGGCCTATGACAGTCAGGTATAGATTCTTTATGTGAATTGGAGTCATGAGAAACCCCAAGCACCTATTAGCTAGCCTCTGCAGGGCTTTTAAGAACTAATTTGACACAAAGTATCCCTATTCTCACTTGATGGAAGTCAGGAACCTTACAGAGGAAGGTGAGAGACTTCATCCACAATGACTGCTCTTTTGGCCATTTTGGTTTTGGATGCACACATGGGATCTTTCTTTAGATCCATCAGATGCTGAGAATCTAAGCTGCAGCCACTCACATGGCTAAGAGACTTATTAAGACATATTCCTTTCCCAAGCAATTAAGCAAAGAGCCCCAGGTGATGCCCATTCATTTCCATTTGAAAACTGTTTTCTTCAGGCTTCACTAAGGTGTCGCCTGAGGTAAATACCTTCCTGACATTCAGGGCAACAGAACCATAGGTAAGCAAATAGCCAAAAAAGGGTTTCTCCACTGAGACTTTCCTGGTCACACTGATATCTGAGTTTTCTGAGATGCTCGCCATTTCCTTCAGCTATCCAGTACAAGGCCATTTCACAGAGCTTGGAGGTGGTACATACCTTGGACACAAAACCATGAACTTATTCTGGTGAGTGGCCAGAATTCAGGAAGAAAACAGGAACCTTGGAATAAGAGGTGTTGCCCATCCATAAGTTAAGCTGATGTCCATTCATAAATTGGGCAGGTTGAATGCTGGGAAGCTTTGTACTAGACAGGACACATCTATTGATGTATTCTCTTTTCCAATGTCTAGAACCACGGACACAGTGGGATACACAGACATAGAAACACTTGCCTTGTGAAATGACATACAAGAAACTGTTCACTCCAAACCAAACAAACTGCCTTTCTTACAAATACTCAGAACATGAGACAAAACCACAAACCCACACCCACACCCACAAAGGCACCTCCTTCCCCCAAGTAGGTCTGTGACTATTTGGAGTGTGCTCTGACTGGTGGGCCATACTCTGTTCCCTCGTAGTAGCCTGTCCTGTCTCAGATCTGGTCTCCTTGGCCAACTCTGTGAATTTGTCAGGAGACTGCAGTGAGCAACTGACTTTTTCTCAGGAAAGGCCTGTCTTCAGAGCTCTCCTAGCATTAGGCCAACCTCACATCAGTAGGCACCAAGAAACACTGACTCTGTCCTTGGTAAATCCAAACAAGTGAGCCTACAGGGACTGGTACTGGGACTGGCTCTGGGTGCATGGCTTCCGGGATCCCAATTTCAGAGAGTTCCATCACCAAGGAAGAGAGTTGAGGTGTCTTCCTTCAGTAAGTGAATGAGGTCACTGCCGGGGCAACCACTTTGTCCTAACAGCTGCTTCCAAGAGTCCCATGAGATGGAGGCTGCCCCTACTACCTGGGACAGTTTCACAAGTTAGAATGGTATATCAACCATTGTCACCCTGGAGCAGCTCTCCACACAGGCCTCCTTTGGTCCATCTTCTCTACATTAAGAAGAGCGAGGCTGATTCAGACACAACCCTTCATCCTGATCAGGTTGTTTGCAATGGAAGAAGACTTTTGCTCTCTCAGGTCATTCATAGATGCCTACATCTTCTCCAGGGATCATTTCTGCCTGGACCTTTGAGGTTCTCAACAGGTGGAAGATACCCTACATTCCTGTATTTTAAGAACACTCTGTCCCTGTTCTTCTGTAAAGTTAGATTGAGGGAACAGTGTATGGTTAGGGTTAATAACATGTTCGATTTTGGTTAGGAATCATTCTGAAAAATGAATGTTGAAGAGAACATCCATTCAAAGTAGAATAGTCGGTAGGATTTTGAAGAAAGATGGTAGCTTCAGAAAGAAGAGTGAGTATAGGATTTGTAGGAAAAGTTCTTTAGCAATAGGGTTTCGGCTAGAGTGAATGTAAATGTCAGCACATGTGAAGAGTCAGTCACAATATTGAACTGGGGTAAATATGTAGGAAAGCAGATATCAGTAGAGACATTAGGAAATCAGGCAAAGTATAAATTGAGTGATAGGATTAGACATTTTCAACAGGGTTGAGGTTGAATATATAATCTTAGGAAGAAACAAATATGTAGTCACTGATAGGATTGACATTTGAGAGCATTAGGCAACCTGGACATGGATGTTTTTAGTAATGCATGCTCATTTCCGTTTAGGCTTTGGTACAATCAGAAGAGTGACCTTTGCATTTTGTGTCCTGAATATTACTGTGACAAAATGTATATGTAGATCAAATGACATGAGTATTTCTTCCACCATTTCTGAGAGCAGTATTTTGAAGACGTATAAATTAGTATTGGGGGTACAAAGAGGTGTACCCTGTGTCTATGAATATAGAGATAATGTATGAATAGACCATTGTGTGAATAAATAATATAACTGGTTCCCCTTTAAATAATAGATGGAATTGATATCTGAAAATATATAAGGAATCTTATATTGATATACAATCATTCATTGTAATCAGTTATACATCTATTGGTTATATTAGGATTATTGTTTATCATGAATGATGTGTGAGTTTTGCTTCAAAAGTGATTATGGAATTTGAAAATAATATGTATGGAAAGAGTTCTTATGAAAATACCAGGCAAGAAACATGGAGGAATTCATGGGTTCTAAAGCAGGACGTGATTGAAAGTGAAACAAATGCCTATAAATTTGCTAACTTGTGAATAAAATATACATCCTATGATGTGCATAAACTGCAGAAATAGTAATGTACCCGTGTTGAATAAAAATGAACATCAAAATACACATCATGTCCCATAGGAATCTACTTGCATTGATGTTAAACTGGGTCAGTTATGATAGAAATATTAGGATTTGTATGCACCATTCACTGAAGTTAGTTTTCAGTACTAAGAAACAAATATGTACTTCAGGTGGATGAATATTTCTGAGAATAACCATGTGAAAGTTGATTATAAATCCATATACATGAATATGAATGAATTTATGGATTGTATAATAAGACTCATATATTTCATATTTTGAAAAATCTGTAGAGTGTATATTTATACACACACACACACACACACACACACAGAGACATTAAAAAGTAGCAATATATACACCAATTGAAATTCATCATGAAATATATATAATCCACAGATCCAAAAGTATTCATTTTTGTGAAAATGGATTTATGTATAATGTTGTTCAACTAGGAAGCTAACCCATAGGCTGAATATTCAATTCCAACAGCGTTTTGTAGGAGTGGTCTCTTATCACAATTTGTATCTGCCAAGTCAGCCCCCTCACCAGAATGTACGTGTGGCACCAGGTAGGATTCTATATGTTCATATTAAAATACATGTGCTGAATAGGCTACAGAGAAAGGGAGACAGGTATTCACATATTTGTTAAGTTTAAAAACACATGGAAATCTATTTCAAGAAATACTTGAGTAGATTTTTAACTCCTACGCTATATCATGAAAAAGGCAACTCCAACTATACAACATGCCTCCTCTGAACTGCTTGTATTTTATTTTGTTTGGTTTATTTTTCTCCATCATATTATGATTTGTAGTTGGAACCCTGGGCTTGTTCTGCCGGTCGGTCGCAGGTCTGGCTACCTTGCAGGCACGTTCGGCCTCTCTGCTCTGCCCTTACTTTAATTGGGGTGACGTGTCTACCACGCCAGCGGGTCGCTGGGCCTGTTCCGGGCGTGGGCGACGACTCTGCTCTGCCACTACTCCAATTGGGGTGACGCGTCTACCATGCCGGCAGGCCGCCTGGCCTGTTCTGCCAGTCGCAGGTCTGCCTACCTTGTGGGCACGGGCAGCGGCTCTGCTCTGCCCCTACTCCAATTGGGGTGATGTGTCTACCATGCCGGCAGGCTGCTGGGCCTGTTCCGCAGGTCCGTTGCAGGTCTGACTACTTCCCGGGCTCGGGCTGTGGCTCTGCTCTGCCCCTACTCCAATTGGGGTGACGTGACAACCACGCCTGCGGGTCACTGGGCCTGTTCCGGGCACAGGCAGCGGCAATGCTCTGCCCCTACGAGAATTGTGGTAACGTGACTACCACGCTGGTGGGTCGCTGGGCCTCTTCCAGGCGCAGGCGGCAGCTCTGCTCTGCCCCTCTGGCTTGATGACAAAGTGAGAGAGACTTGGGTGTTTGTGAGTCACTTTCTTTACCAACAGACCAACTGTTTCTGTCGTCACTGGTATTGATGAAGTTATCTCCTCCACCGCTTTGTGATGACATCAGATCTCTGCCATGTTGGTATCCCATGCGAACGGCAGCATTTAGTTCCGTTTGCCGGGTGACCAAAGCAACGGGTGAGTCCTGACTGGCCCTCACAAGCCCCATCTCAATCCTGTTGCCACTGCCTATGAAGGATTGGTTGGTATTTACCTCCACAGTATTCAGCAGGACCCGGACCGAGAAGCAGTTTCTGAGGGTTCTTTAGCCCTGGGCCAGAGCAGTTACAGGAGCCGGAATTTGGCCGCCCCATGCTCGGTGTATGTTTTGATAGGAGCAGGCTCTAAGAAGAAATTTCTCTGGGTTCTTTAGCACTGAGCCTGAGTAATTTGTCTGCGAGATGCAGGTGAATGGCAGCCTGAAATTACCTGTTCTAAAGCTGAATGAGATGCGATCAGTCGAAAACAGCGATGGTGATGTCAGCTCTCCAAGATGGTGGCCGCTGGCTTCCTCTGTGGTATGACCGGTGTGGAGAACCGAATTGGACTGCTTCCTTCCCCCGTCTCAAACCCAGAATTCAGCACTGACCACAGTGATTGCACAGCTGGCAGGAGCCCACAGAATTTTCAGTGCTGTATCTTTGCGTTGCTATCTGGTCGTTTCCCGGTGCGCACAGCAGATTCTAGCCGCAGGGTGATTTGCTGAATAAGCAGCGTGACCCTCCCTGTGGACAAATCACTCAAGTTTGAGTGCCCGTAGCTGATTGGCCAGTGATGGAAATCCTTCCTCTAGGTTTTGGAGCACCTCAATTTTGCTGAAAATTCCTAACAAGATAGCTTTTAGCCTTTCTAACTCGTCATTCTCCACACAGTGATGTGGTACACGGGGATGATGAACTCCCATTGGGGTCATCATATGATCCCCTGAAGTTAGTTGTCAGTACTAGGAAAAAACAAATGTGTATTTCAGGTGGATGAATATTTCTGAGAATAATCTTGTGAAAAGATGATTATAAATCCACATACGTGAATATGAATGAATTTAGGGAGTGTATAATAAGACACATATACTTCATATTTCGAAAAATCTGGAGAGTGAATACATATATATATACATATATATATATATATATATAAATACACACACACAGAGACATTAAAAAGTAGCATTATGTATGCCAATCGAAATTCACCATGAAATATATATCATCCACAGATGCAAAAATATTCATTTCACTGAACATGGATTTATGTTGTTCAAATAGGAAGCTCACCCATAGTTTGAATTTTCAGTTCGAACAGCATTTAGGAGGAGTGATCTCGTCTAACAGTTTGCATCTGCCAAGTAAGCCAACTCACAAATATGTACGTGTGATACCAGGAAGGATTCTATATGTGCATATAAAAATACATGTGCTGAATAGGCTACAGAGAAAGGAAGACAGGAATTCACATATTTGTTAAATTTAAAAACACATAGAGAACTATTTCAATAAAAAATTGACTAGATTTATAACACCAAGCCTTCATCACGCAAAAGGCAAGTCCAACTATACACCATGCCTGCTCTGAACTGCATGTATTTCTATTCTGTTTGGGTTATTTTTCTCCATCATATTAGGATTAGTAGTCAGAGTCTAGTAGGGTATGGTTTAGTGTCAGGGATTCAGTATTACGAATTGAAAATAGGAAAATGAATTCAATGTGTATGCATATATGTGCTACACAAGAAACTTCCCACTCTCATCCAGAACAATGCCTTCACATTACCTTTTCCCAAAGTAAGACATAATTAGAGGAGAAGATTTAGAAAATCTGTGAATACATATCTGGAATGGAAAATGCTCAGGAGTTCAAAACCTTGGGGGTGGTAGAGGAGTTTCCAAAAGTAAGGGACAGGGTAAACCCTCCACAAACATGGAGTTCTGCTGGCCTAAAGACTTCTTGAGTAACTGCCTCTGAGGTTGGGCACTTGAAATATATGTTGTTGTCAGGAGCTTTAGTTTCCTTTGTAGTGAGACCATCAAAGGTGGATCTACATCTATGTGACCTGGAGGACATGTTTTCTTATTTTCCAATGAACATGGCACAGCAGAGATTAATTCTCTTTTTGTAGGTAAACTAAGGCCATTGGGGCTAAATGTCTCCCCGTGTGGACTGTGAAGCCCTTTGGTCATCCTCCACTTTTCATGGTCTTTCTTGCTGATACACTGGGAGTTTGGTATTTGTTTCATGAAATAGAAGGAGTTGAAATCGTCCCCGTGTTGGAGGGAATTCTGTTACGTTTGGTGGATCATTGTCTACAGGAGAATGCACCAGTCAGGCTTCTATCCCCCATAACTTGCCCCCTTGTCCACAGCAACCTGATTCTCAACATTGCCCAGAATTGTCTCCATATAACAAGATGCCTTTTCATATAAAGGTCTGCTGGCTGCACCATGTCAGTCACAAGCCATTTGAAAGCCAATGGCAGATCCAGATGGCCACAACACAGATGTATTATCACACACCCGCACACCACTGCTCTTGGCCCACTACTCAGAAGGCTCCAACTTACTGGCATCTCTGTTCTACACCATTTTCTTGAAACCCAATCAAGGCACTGTCTGGTCAACTCATGATCAGCAATAGAACATCGAAAGGTTTTCTAGTGCCACCTGGTCATGGGAATGTCCAAAATTTCATGATATTTATCTAGCCATTTTCAAGGATGAAGTTGGAGCCACTGTGGGTTTCCCATTCATCCAGGAACTATAAAATTTTGAGAAAGCTCATTTTAAAGAAAGCTCTGGAGAACTCTCACAGGCAAGGATTCCCAAATAGGGGCCAAAAGGTCACATGAAGCCAGGCCCATTGAGGTCTACAATGTGAGATCCATGTGTGTTTTCTCTCTTAACTATGGCTGCCAACTATTTAGGAATAAAATCATATGATATCCTGGATGAGATTCCAAGTGTGATTTTGAAATCCATCATGGGCCTAGAACTCAGTTTACAAGGGTGACTCTCATGTGTGGCCTCCTAAAATCCCAACACAATTCATGGAAATACTAGTCTGAAGTCAGTTTCAGAACTCAGACTTATGGGGAATCACACCAGAGTCCAAGCCCAGTTGGAACAAGTCATCTTTTCCAACCACCACACAAATGACCACAATTAAAACCAAAACACTCCCACATGGCACTGAACTTCTTCCATATAGACATTCATCATAACCTTTGGCTGGAGTATTCCATGAGGGGCACAGCCCAAGACAGTGTCCAAAATGAGCTCCCATGCACCTCATTTGCCAAACTTCAGGGTGGCCTGGACATACTTCCTGTGAACCAGGAGTGGTCAAATAGGCCTGCCCTTAATACTGATCTCCTTCTCAAATTTGAGGCCTTCTGACTGTGGGGTTTAGATTCTTTATGTGAATTGGAGTCATGAGAAAACCCCAGCAGCTCTGCAGGGCTTTGAATAACACATTTGACCCATAGGATCCCTATTCTCACTTGATGGAGGTCAGGAACCTAACAGAGGAAAGCAAGAGACTTCATCCACAATGACCGATATTTTTACCATTTTGGTTTTAGATACACACGTGGGAACTTTCTTTAGATCCATCAGGTGCTGAGAATCTAAGCCATAGCCTGACAGAGGGTCAAGAGGCTTATTCAGACACATCCCTTTCCAAAGCAATTAAGCAAAGAACCACAGGTGATGCCCATTCATTTCCAATTGAAAATGGTTTTCTTCAGGTTTCACAAAGGGGTGGCCTGAGGCAAAGACCTTCCTAACATTCAGGGCAATAGAACAATAGGTAAGCAAAAGGTCCAAAGTAGGGTTTCTCCACTGAGACTTTCCTGGTCACACTGATATCTGCGTTTTCTGTGATGCTCGCCATTCCATTCTGCTATCCATTACATGGCCATGTCAAAGAGCTTGGAGGTGGTACATATATTGGACACAAAACCATAAGCCTATTCTGAATAGTGGCCAGAATGCGGGAAGAAAACCAAAACTTAGGAAGATAGTAGGGGTTGCTCATCTATAGGGCAAGCTGCAATCCATTCACAAATTGGGTAGGATGAATGCTGGGAAGCTTTCTACTAGATAGGACATATCCATTGTTGCATTCTCTTTCACATGTCTACAACCACGGATAGTGTTGGATACATTTACATAGAAACACTCGCCTTGTCAAATGACTTTCTAGAAACAGTCCACTCCAAACCAAACAAACCGCCTTTCCTACCTATTCTCAAAACATGAGATAAAACCACAAACCGACACCCACACACACAAAGGCACCTCCTTCCCCAAGTAGGTCTCTGACGATCCAGAGTGTCTTCTGACTGGTGGGACATTCTATGTTTCAATGAAATGGCCTGTCCTGTCTCAGATCTGGTCTCCTTGGCCATCTCTGTGAAGTTGTGAGGATCCAGTAGTGAACCACTTCCTGCTTTCTCAGGATAGGCCCCCTCTTCATAGCTCTCTTGGCATTTGGCCTTCCTCACATCTGTAGGTACCAAGAAAGATTGACTCTGTCCTTGGTAAATCAAAACAAGTGAGCCCACTGGGACTGGGACTTGGAATGGCTCTGGGTGCCTGGTTTCCTGGATTCCAAGTTCAGAGAGTTTCCTCACCAAAGAAGTGGGGTAGGTCACTTCTTTATGGAACTGAATGAGGTCACTGCCTTGACAACCACTTTGTCTTAACAGTTGCTTCCAAGGGTCCCATGAGATGGAGGCTGCCCCTACTTTCTCTGACACTTTCACAAGTTAGAATGGTATATCAAACATAGGCTCCTGGGAACAGCTCTCCACACAGGCCTGGTTTTGACCATCCTCTCTACATTAAGAAGAGAGAGGCTGATTCAGACACATCCTTTCATCCTGACATCTTTGTTTGCCATAGAAGATAACTTTTGCTCTCTCAGGTCCTTCATAGCTGCCTACGTCTTCTCCAGGGATCATTTCTGCTTGGACATTTGAGATTTTCAGCAGGTGGTAGATACCCTACATTGCTGTATTGTAAGATAAACTCTGTCCCTGCTCATCTGTAAAATTAGATTGAGTGAACAGTGTATTGTTAGGGTTAATAACATGTTCCATTTGTGTTAGGAATCATTCTGTGGGATGAATAATGGTATTTGGAACCTGGTATATTTATAAGAGTATGTAGTCGAAATATAAATATGAAAACAGAAGTCTAGGTAAGATTTGAATCCCAGAAGGGCATTGGGCCCTTGATTTAAATACTTAGATTTGAATTAAGTCCTGCACAGTTGTTTCAGATCAATTGGTATACAATGGCATAGGACCATGTACCTTGAATGATTGAATGTTGAAGAGAACATCCATTCAAAAAGGGATAGTAGGTAGGATTAGGAAGATAGTCATTAGGTTTAGAATCAAGAGTGAGTATAGGATTTGGACTAAAATTTCTTTAGCAATAGGGTTTCAGGTAGAGAATGAATGTAAATGTCAGCACATGTGAAGAGTCAGTCACAGTGATGAACTGGGGAAAATATGTAGGAAAGCAGATATCAATAGAGACATTAGGAAATCAGGCAAAGTATAAAGTGAGTGATAGGATTAGATATTTTCAACAGGGTTGAGGTTGAATATTTAATCTTCAGGAGAAACAAATATTTAGTCACCAATAGGATTGACATTTGAGAGCATTAGTCAACCTGGACATGGATGTTTTTAGAAATACATGCTCACTTTCCATTTAGACTTTGGTACAATTATGTGTACACGGTGTCTATGAATATAGAGATAATGAATGAATAGATCATAATGTGAATATATAATATAACTGGTTTCAACTTTCAATAATGGACTGAATTGATATCTGAAAATATACAGGAAATCTTATATTGATATACAATAATTCATTCCTTCCAGTTATACTTCTAATGGTAATATTAGGGTAATGAGTTTTCATGAAGAGTGTGTGAGTTTTGCTTCAAAAGTGATTATGTAAATCGAAAATAATGTGTTTGGAAAGAAATCTCATTAAAAGCCCAGTCACGAAACCTGGAGGTCTACATGTGTTTTGAAGCAGGAATTGATTGAAAATGAAACAAATTCCTATAAATTTGTGAACTTGTGGATGAAATATATATCCTATGATGTGCAAAAACTGAATGAAATAGTAATGTACCAGTGATGAATAAAAATAAACGTCAGAATACACATCATGTCCCATAGAAATCTACTTGCATTGAAGCTAAACTGGGTCAGTTACTGTAGAATTATTAGGATTTCTATGCACCATTCACTGAAGTTAATTTTCAGTACTAGAAAACAAATATGTATTTCAGGTGGATGAATCTTTCTGAGAATAATCTTGTGAAAAGTTGATTATTAATCCACATACATGAACATGAATGAATTTAGGGAGTGTATAATAAGACAAATATATTTCATATTTTTAATAATCTGTAGAGTATATATATATATATATATATATATATATATATATATATATATATATACACACACACAAAACACACACAGACATTAAAAAGTAGCAATATATATGCCAATTGAAATTCACTATGAAATATATATTATCCACAGATCCAAAAATATTCATTTTACTGAACATGGATTTATGTATAATGTTTTGCAACTAGGAAGGTAACCCATATGTTGACTTTTCAGTTCCAAAATCGTTTAGGAGGAGGGATCTCTTCTCACAATTTTTATCTGCCAATTCAGCCAAACTCACAAGAATGTACGTGTGATACCATGTAGGATTCTATATGTGCATATAAAAATACATGTTCTGAATAGGCTACAGAGAAATGGAGACAGGAATTCACATATTTGTTAACTTTAAAAACACATTGAGAGGCTGAGGGGCAGAGCCACCCCCCATGCCTCCAAGGCAGATGGACCTCTGACCCACTCATAGAATAGGCCCAGCACCCGCAGAGTGGCAGAGCCACCGCCCACACCTGTAAGGTCGGCGGACCTGCTACTGACCTTCAGAACAAGCCCAGTGGCCTGCTGGGTTGGTAGGCACATTGCCCCTATTGTAGGAGGGGCAGACCCTCAACTGCACCTGCAAGGGAGACTTTGCAAGGATACAAGAGCAATATAAATATATGGGGGAATTTTCAATAACACAACAGTTTCAACAAGCAGAAAGAAATGCGAAAAGTATGAAAAGACAAGGAAAGACAGGACCACAAGCAATGCAGCTCAACTCAAGGTTAGAAGAGGTTATATCTGCAGCATATGGAATGTCTTGAGTGGTCAACAGGTCACATGAAGCCAGGCCCATTGGGGTATACAGTATGAGGTCCATGTGTGTTTTGACTGTCAACTATGGCTGCCAAGTCTTTCAGAATAAAATCATGTGATATCCTGGCTGGATTCCCAGCACTCTGGGGAAAGCCACCCTGGGGCTAGCTCTCAGTTTCCAAGGCGACTCTCAGGCATGGCCTCCTAAAATCCTAACAAAATTCATGGCAATACTTCTCTGAGATCAGAATCAGAAATCAGTTTCAAAGGGAAATCACACCAGAGTTCAAGCCCAGGTGGACCCAGTCATCTCTTCCAACCACCACCCAAATGAACACAATTAAATCCAAAACACTCCCACATGTCACTCATCTTCTTCCATATACACACTCATCATTACCTCTGGCTGGAGGTGTCCATGAGGGGCCCAGCCCAAGACAGTGTGCAAAATAACCTCCCTTGCCCCTCATTGGCCTAAAGTCAGGGTGGCCTGGACACTCTTCCTGTAAACCAGGATGGATCAAATAGGCCTGCATTTAATACTGCTCCACTTCTCCAATTTGAGGCCTTCTGACTCTGGGGTTTAGAGTCTTTATGTGAATTGGCATCATGACAATATCCAAGCACCTATGGGCCAGGCTCTGCAGGGATTAGAAGAACTCATTTGATGCAAAGGATCCCTATTCTCACTTGATAGAAGTCAAGAACCTTACAGAGGAAGGTGAGAGACTTCATCAACAATAACTGCTCTTTTGGCCATTATGGTTTAGGATGCACACATGGGATCTTTCTTTAGATCAATCAGGTGGTGGGAATATAAGCCAAAGCCTCACACAGGGCCAAGAGGCTGATTCAGACCCATCCCTTACCAAAGCAATTAAGCAAAGAGCCACAGGTGATGCCCATTCATTTCCATTTGAAAACTGTTTTCTTCAGGCTTCACAAAGTTTGGCCTGAGGCAAAGACCTACCTGACTTTCAGGACAACAGCAGGCCCAAAGCTGGGTTTCTCAATTGAGACTTTACTGGTCACGCTGATATCTGAGTTTTCTGAGATACTCCCAATTAAATTCAGCTATCCAGTACATGGCCATGTCAGAGAGCTTGAAGGTGGTACATATCTTGGACACAAAACCATGAGCCTATTCTGGAGAGTGGCCAGAATTCATGAAGAAAACAGGAACTTAAGAAGATAGCAGGTTTGGCCCAACCATAAGGCAAGCCACAGTCCATTATCAACTGGGCATGATGAATGCTGGGAAGCTTTCTACTAGACAGGAGACATCCATTGATGCATTCTCTTTTCTAATGTCTACAACCACGGACACAGTGAGATACACAGACATAGAAACACTCGTCATGTCAAACGACTTACTAGACACAGTCCACTCCAAACCAAACAAACTGCCTTACCTACCTATTCCCAGAACATGAGGCAAAATCTCAAACTCACACCCACACCCACAAAGGCACCTCCTTACCCCAAGTAGAACTGTAACTATCCGGAGAGGTCTCTGACTGGTGGGCCATACTATGTTCCCACAAAATTGCCTGTCCTGTCTCAGATCTGGTCTCCTTAGACAATTTGATGAAGTTGTCATGAGCCAGCAGTGAGACACTACCTGATTTCTCAAGAAAGGCCCCTCTTGAGAGCTCTCCTGGCATGTAGTCATCCTGACATCAGTAGGTTCCAAGAAAGACTGACTCTGTCTGTGGTAAATCCAAACAAGTGAGCCCACTTGGACTGGGACTGCATCTGGCTCTGGGTGCCTGGTTTCTTGGATTCAAAGTTCAGAGAGTTCCATCACCAAGGAAATGAGGTAGGACACTTCCTTCAGGAACTGAATAAGGTCACTGCCTTGGCAACAACTTGGTTCTAACTGTTGCTTCCAAGGGTCCCATGAACTGGAGGCTCCCCCTACTACCTGTGACACTTTCACAAGTTAGAATGGTATATCAACCATAAGCACCCGGGAACAGCTCTCCACACAGGCCTGGTTTTGTCCATCTTGTCTACATTAAGAAGAGAGAGGCTGATTCAGACGCATCCCTTCTTCCTGACCAGGTTGTTTACCATGGAAGTTGACTTTTGCTCTCTCAGGTCCTTCATAGCGGCCTACATCTTTTCCAAGGATCATATCTGCATGGACATTTGTGGTTCTCAGCAGGTGATAGATCCCCCACATTCCTGTATTCTAATACCAACTCTGTGCCTGCTCCTCTGTAAAGTTAGATTAAGGAAACAGTTTATGGTTAGGGTAAATAAGAGGTTTGATTTTGGTTAAGAAACAATCTGTGGGATGAATAATGATATGGGAACTTGTGATATTTATAAGAATATAGAAGGGAAATATATGTATGAAAACAGAAATCTAGGTAAGATTTGAAGCCCAGAAGGGCATTCGGCCCTTGATTGGGATACTTAGCTTTGATTTACGTTCTGTACAGATATCTCAGATAAATCGATATACAATGACATAGGACATTGTACCTTGGATGATTGAATGTAGAAGAGAACATCCAGTAAAAAAGGGATAGTCAGTAGGATTAGGAAGAGTGTCAGTAGGTTTAGGAAGAAGAATGAGTATAGAATTTGGAACAAAAGTTCTTTAGTCATAGGATTTCGCTAAGAGATTGAATGTAAGTATCAGCACATGTGAAGAGTCTGTCACAATGATGAACTGGGAAAAATATGTAGGAAATCAGATATCAATAGAGACCTTACAAAATCAGGCAAAGTATAAAGTGAGTGATAGGATTAGACATTTTCAACAGGGTTGAGTTTGAATATATAATCTTAAAAAGAAACAAATATGTGGTCACAAATAGGATTGAAATTTGAGAGCATTAGACAACCTGGACATGGATGTTTTTATTAAACCATGTTCACTTTCCATTTAGGGTTTTGTACAATCAAAAGTGTGTAGTTTGCATTTTGTGTCCAGAATATTACTGTAATAAAATGTATATGTAGATCAGGTTATATAAGTATATCTTCCAGCATTTCTGAGAGCAATATTTTGAAGATGTATAAATTATTATTTGTGGTACAAAGAGGTGTACCCTCTGTCTATAAATATTGAGATAATGCATGAATAGTCAATTCTGTGAATAAATAATATAACTAGTTCCATTTTTAATAATGGATTGAATTGATATCTGAAAATATCTTAAAAATCTTATAATGATATTCAATCATTCATTCCAACCACTTATACTTCTAATGTAATGTTAGGGTTATGGTTTATCATGAAGGGTGTGTGAGTTTTGCTTCAAAAGTGATTATGGAATTCGAAAATAATGTGTTTAGAAAGAAGTCTCATGAAAAAACCAGTCAAGAAACATGGAGGAATACATTTGTTCTGAATCAGGAAGTGATGGAAAGCGAAACAAATGCCAATAAATTTGCGAACTTGTGGATGAAATATATATCCTAAGATGTGCATAAAGTGAAGAAATAATAATGTACCAGTGTTGAATAAAAATGAATGCCAAAATACACTTCACGTCCCATTGGAATCTACTTGCATTGATGTTCAACTGAGAAAGTTACTGTAGAAATATTAGGATTTGTAAGCACCAGTCTCTGAAGATAGTTGTCAGTACTAAGAAACGAATATGCAGTTCATGTGGATGAATATTTCTGAGAATAATCTTGTGAAAGTTTATTATAAATCCACATAGGGGAATATAATGAATTTTAGGAGTGAACAATAAGACACATATATTTCATCTTTTGAAAAATCTGGAGACTGTATATATATATATATATATATATATATATATATATATATATATATATACACATATATATATGTATGTATATATATATATATATATATATATATATATATATATATACATATATACAAACACACACAGAGACATTATAAAGCAGCAATATTATGCCAATCGAAATTCACCATGAAATATATATCATCCACTGATCCAAAAATATTCATTTTACTGAATATGGATTTATGTATAATGTTGTTCAACTAGGAAACTCACCCATAGTTTGAATTTAAGTTCCAAAAGCGTTTAGGAGGAGTGATCTCTTCTCACAATTTGTATCTGCCAAGTAAGCCACCTCACATGAATGTAAGTGTGGTACCAGGTATGATTCTATATGTGCATATAAAAATACATTTGCTGAATAGGCTACAAAGAAAGGGAGACAGGAATTCATATATGTGTTAACTTTAAAAACACACGGAGAACTATTTCAACAAAAAAATTGACTAGATTTATAACTCCTACCCTATATAATGCAAAAGGCAATCCAACTATACACCATGCCTCCTCTGAACTGCTTGTATTTAATTCTGTTTGGGTTATTTGTCTCCATCATATTAGGATTAGTAGTCAGAGTCTAGTAGGCTATCGGTTAGTGTCAGGGATTCAGTATTTCGAATGGAAAATTGGTAAATGAATCAAATGTGTATGTAAATATGTGCTACACAAAAAACCTTTCCACGCTCCTTGAGAACATTACCTTCGCCTCAAGTAAGACACACTTAGAGGAGAAGAGTGAGAAAATCTGTGAATACATATCTGGAATGGAATATGCTCAGGAGTACACTTTAGAAGAGGTAGAGGAGTTTCCAAAAGTAAGGGACAGGGTAAATACTCTACAAACATGGAGCTCTTTGGCCTAAAGACTTCTTGAGAAACTGCCTCTGTGATTGAGCACTTGAAATATATGTAGTTGTCAGGATCTTTAGCTTCCTTTGTAGTTACATCATCAAAGCTGGGTCTGCATCTACGTGACCTGGATGACATGGTTTATTATTTTCCAATGAAAATGAGGCAGCAGTGCTGAATTTTCTCTTTGTAGGTAAACTGTGGCCACTGGGGGCTAATTTTCTCCCCGTGTGGACTGTGAAGCCATATGGTCGTCCACCACTTTTCATGGTGTTTTTTGCTGCTGCACTGGAGTTATGTATTTGCTTCATGAAATAAAAGGAGTTCAACTGGGATACAGTGCTAGAGGGAGTTCTGTGATGTGTAGTGGGTCAGGGTCTGCAGGAGAATGCACCAAGCAGGCTTCTATCCCACATAGCTTGCCCCCTTGACCATAGCAACCTGATTCTGAACATTGCCCTGAAACATCTCCATATAACAAGATGCCTTTACATATAAGGGTCTGCTGACTGCACCATGTCAGTAACATGCCTTTTGGAAGCCAATGGCAGATCCACATGGGCCCACCACAGACGTTTTATCACACACCTGCCCACCATTGCTCTAGACCCACTACTCAGGCTCCAACTTACTGGCATCTCTTTTCTACACCATTTTCATGAAACCCAGTCAATCAAGGCACTGTCTGGCATACTCATGATCAGCAACAGGACAACCAAAGGTTCTCCAGTGCTACCTGGTCATGAGAATTTCAAACATTTCATGGTATTTATCTAGCTATTTTTCAAGTATAAAGTTGGAGTCATTGTGGGCTTCAGTTCATTCAGCAACCATTAAATGATTAGGAGGCTCATTTCAATAAACGCTCTGGAGAACTCTCACAGGTAAGTCTCCCCAAAGAGTGGCCAAAAGGTCACATGAAGCCAGGCCCATTGAGGTCTACAATGTGAGGTCCATGTGTGTTTAGACTCTCAACTAATTCTGCCAAGTTTTTCAGAATAAAATCATGTGATATGCTGGCAGATATTCCCAGTGCTCTGTGGAAAGCCAACCTGGGCATAGATCTCAGATTTCAAGGGCGACTCTCATGTGTGGCCTCCTAATATCCCAACACAATTCATGGCCATGCTTCTCTGAGGTCAGTTCCAGAACGCACTCTCTAAGGGGAATCACACCAGAGTTTAAGCCCAGGTGGACCCAGTCATCTCTTCCAACTGCCACAAAAATGACCACAATTAAAACTAAAACACTCCCACATGACCCTCATCTTCTTGCATATATACACTCATCATCAACTCTGGCTGGAGGTTTCCTTGAGTGGTGCAGCTCAAGACAGTGTCCAAAATAAGCTCCCTTGCCCCTCATTTGCCTAATGTCAGGGTGGCCTGGACACCCTTCCTGTGAACCAGGAGTGATCAAATAGGCCTGCCATTAATACTGCTCTGCTTCTACAATTTGGGGCCTACTGACTGTCGGGTATATATTCTTAATGTGATTTGGAGTCATGATAAAACTAAAGCACCTCTGCATGGCTTTGAATATCTTATTTGACCCAAAGGATCCCTATTCTCACTTGATGGAAGTCAGGAACCTTACAAAGGAAGGCGAGAGACTTCATCCAAAATGAGTGCTCTTTTGGCAATTTTAATTTTAGATGCACACATGGGAACTTTTCTAGATCCATCAGGTGCTGAGAATCTAAGCCACATCCTCAAACAGGGCCAGAGGCTGATTGAGACACATCTGTTTCCAATGCAATTAAGCAATTAGCAACAGGTGATGGCCATTCAATTCCATTTGAAAACTGTTTTCTTCAGGCATCACAAATGGGTGGCCTGAGGCCAAGACATTCCTGACATTTGGGCAACAGAATAATAGGTAAGAAAAAGGCCAAAAGCAGGGTTTCTCCACTGAGGTTTTACTTGTCACACTGATATCTGTGTTTTGTGAGATGTTCGCCATTCCCTTCAGCTATGCAGTACATGGCCATGTCACAGAGCTTGGATGTGGTACATATCATAGACACAAAACCATAAGCCTATTCTGGAGAGTGGCCAGAATTCAGGAAGAAAACAGGAACTTAGGAAGATAGCAGGTGTTACCATTCAATAAGGCAACCCACAGTCCATTCATAAATTAGGCAGGATGAATTATGGGAAGCTTTCTACTAGACAGGACACATCCAATGATGCATTCTCTTTTTTAAAGTCTAAAACAATTGAAACAGTGGGAAACACAGACTTAGAAACACTCGCCTTGTCAAACGACTTACTAGAAACAGTTTACTCCAAACCAAACAAACCGCCTTTCCTACCTATTCTCAGAACATCAGACAAAACCACAAAAACACACCCAAACCCACAAAGGCACCTCCTTCCCCCAAGTAGGTCTGTGACTTTCCGGACTGTCCTCTGACTGGTGGGCCATATTATGTTCCCACATCATGGCCTGTCCTGTCTCAGATCTGGTCTCCTTGGACAACTCTGTGAAGTTGTCAGGAGCCAGCGGTGAGCCACTACCTACTTTCTCAGGAATGGCCTCTCTTCAGAGCTTTCCTGGCATTTGGCCATCCTCACATCAGTAGGTAATAAGAAAAACAGATTCTGTCCTTGGTAAATCCAAACAAGGGAGACCACTGGGTTGGGAGTGGGACTGCCTTTGTGTGCCTGGCTTCCTAAATCCCAAGTTCAGAGAGTTCCATTACCAAGGAAGTGAGGTAGGTCACTTCCTTCAGGAACTGAATGAGGTCACTGCCTTTTCAATGACTTTGTCCTAAGAGTTGCTTCAAAGGGTATCATTAGATGGAGGCTGCCTCTACTTCCTGTGACACTTTCACAAGTTAGAATGGAATATCAACATTAGGAACCCAGGAACAGCTCTCCACAAATGTCTGGTTTGGTCCATCTTCTCTACAATAAGAAGAGAGAGGCTGATTCAGACACAACCCTTGATCCTGACAGGTTTGTTTGCTATTGAAGATGACTTTTGCTCTTTCAGGTCCTTCATAGCTGCCTACATCTTCTCCAGATATAATTTCTGAACGGATCTTTGAGGTTCTCAGCAGGTGGAAGATCCCCTACTTTCCTGTATTATAAGACCAACTCTGTCCCTGTGCTTCAGTAAAGTTAGATTGAGGGAACAGTGTAGGGTTAGAGTTAATAACATGATAGATTTGGGTTAGGAATCATTCTGCTGGATGAATAATGGTATTAGGAACCTGCGATATTTATAAGAATATAGAGGTGAAATATATGTATGAAAATAGAAATCTATTTAAGATTTGAAGCCCAGAAGGGCATTGGGCCATTGATTGTCATACTTAGCATTGAATTATGTTCCTCATAGATGTCTCAGATAAATCGATATACAATGGCATAGGACCTTGTACCTTGGTTGATTGAATGTAGAAGATAACATCCAGTCAAAAACGATAGTCTACAGGATTAGGATGATAGTCGGTAGGATTAGGAAGAAGAGTGAGTTTAGGATTTGGACCAAAAGTTCTTTAGCAATAGGGTTTCGGGTAGAGAATGAAGGTAAATGTCAACACATGTGAAGACTCAGTCGAATTATGACCTGGGAAAAATATATAGGAAAGCAGATATCAATAGCGACATTACGAAATCAGGCAAAGTATAAAGTGAGTGATAGGATTATTCATTTTCAACCGGGTTGAGTTTCAATATATAATCTTAGGAAGAAACAAATATGTAGTCACCAATAGCATTGACATTTGAGAGCATTAGGCAACCTGGAAATGGATGTTTTTATCAATCCATATTCACTTTCCATTTAGGCTTTGGTACAATCATAAGTGTGACCTTTGCACATTTTGTCCAGAATATTACTGTGATAAAATATATATGTAGATCAGGTGACATGAGTATTCCTTCCAACACTTCTGGGAGCAATATTTTGAAGATGAATAAATTAGTGGAAGTACAAATAGGTGGACCATGTGTATATGAATATAGAGATAACGCATGAATAGAACATACTGTGAATAAATAATATAACTGGTTCCAACTTTAAATAATGGTTTGAATTGATATCTGAAAATAAACAGGAAATCTTATATTGATATACAAACATTCATTCCAACCAGATATTCATCTAATGGTAATATTTGAGTTATGGTTTATCATGAAGAGTGTGTGTGTTTTGCTTCAATACCGATTATGGAAATCAAAATAAGGTGTTTGAAACAAAATCTCATGAAAAGACCAGTCAAGAATCATGAAGGAATACATGTGTTCTGAATCAGGAAGTGATTGAAAGTGAAACAAATGCCTATAAATTTGTGAACTTGTGGATGAAATATATATCCTCTCATGTGCAATCCTGAAGAAATAGTAATGCACCAGTGTTGAATAAAAATGAACGTCAAAAGACACATCATGTCCCATAGAAATCTACTTGCATTGATGTTAATCTGGGTCAGGTACTGTAGCATTATTAGGATTTGTATGCACCATTCACTGAAGTTAGTTTTCAGTACTAGGAAGATAATATAAATTTCAGGTGGATGAATATTTCTGAGAATAATCGAGTGAAAAGTTGATTATAAATCCACATAAATGAATATGAATGAATTTAGGGAGTGTATATAAGACACATATATAAAATATTTTGAGAAACCTGGAGAATATATATATATATATATATATATATATATATATATATATATATATATATACAAAACGCAAACACAGGCATTGAAAAGTAGCAATATATGTGCCAAACGAAATTCATCATGAAATATATATCGTCCACAGATGCAAAAATATTTATTTTACTCAACATGGATATGAATAATACTGTATTACTAGGAAGTTAAAACATTGGTTGAATTTTCAGTTCCAACAGCGTTTAGGAGGAGTTTTCTCTTCTCACAATTTTTATCTGCCAAGTCAGCCATCTCACAATAGTATACGTGTGATGCCAGGTAGGATTCTATATGTGCATATAAAAATACATGTGCTGAATAGGCTACAGAGAAAGGGAGACAGGAATTCACATACTTGTTAACTTTAAAAACACATGGAGATCTATTTCAATTAAAAATTAAGTACATTTATAACACCTACCCTTTATCATGCAAAAGGCAAGTTCAACTATACACCATGACCCCTCTGAACTGCTTGTATTTCTATTCAGCTTGGTTTATTTTTCTCCATCATATTAGGATTAGTAGTCAGAATCTAGTAGGTTTTGGGTTAGTATCAGGAATTCAGTATTTCTAATGGAAAATAAAAAAAAATGTATCCAATGTTTATGGAAATATGTTCCACACAAAAATCTTCCCACTCTCATTCAGAGCCATGCATTGACATTACCTTCACCCCAAGAAAGACACAATTAGAGGAGAAGAGATAGAAAATCTGTGAATACATATCTGGAATGGAATATGCTCAGGAGTTCAAAACCTTGGAGTTGGTAGATGAGTTTCCAGAAGTAAGGGACAGTGTAAACACTCCACAAACATGGAGCTCTGCTGGCCTAAAGACTTCTGCAGAAAATGCCTCTGAGGTTGGGCACTTGAAATATACGTTGTTTTCAGGAACTTTAGTTTCATTTGTAGTGAGACCATCAAAGCTAGATCTGCATCTACGTGACCTGGAGGACATGGTTTCTTATTTACCAATGAACATGAGGCAGCAGTGTTGAATTCTCTCTTCGTTGGTAAACTGTGGCAGCTGGGGCCTAAGTGTCTCCCCATTTGGACTGTGAAGCCTCTTGGTCATCCTATACTTTTCGTGGTGTTTCTTGTTGTTGCACAAGGAGTTTGGTATTTGCTCCATGAAATAAAAGGAGTTGAACTGGGACAAAGTGCTGGAGGGAGTTCTGTCAAGTGTTGTGGGTCAGGGTCTGCAGGAGAATGCACTAACCAGGCTTATATCCCACAATGCTTTGCCCCTTGACCATAGCAAACTTATTCTCAACATTGCCCTGAAACCTCTCCATATAACAAGATGCCTTTTCATACAAGCGTCTGCTACCTGCACCATGTCACTCACAAGCAATTTGGTAGGCAATGGCAGATTCACATAGCCACAACACAGATGTTTTATCACACACCTGCACACCACTACTCTAGGGCCACTACTCAGCAGGCTCCAACTTACTGGCATCTCTGTGCTACATAATTTTCACCAAACCCAGTCAATCAAGACACTGTCTGGTATGCTCATGATCAGCAACAGGACATCCAAAGTTTCTCCAGTGCCAACTGGTCATGGGAATTTAAAAAAATTATGATATTTATGTATCCACTTTTCAAGGTTGAAGTTGGAGGCACTGTGGGTTTCAATTCATTCAGGAAACATGAAATGCTGAGTAAGCTCATTTCAATGAAAGTTCTGAAGAACTCTCACAGGCAAGGCTTCCCAAAGAGTGGCCAAAAGGTCACAAGAAACCAGGCCTATTGAGTTCTACAATGTGAGGTGTATGTGTGTTTTGACTCTAAACTATGGCTGCCAAGACTTTCAGAATAAAATCATGTGATATGCTGGCTGAGATTTCCAGTGCTCTGTGGAAAGCCATCCTGGGCCTATATCTCAGTTTCCAAGGGCGACTCTCATGCGTGGTCTCCTAAAATTGCAACAAAATTCATGGCAGTACTTCTCTGAGGTCAGTTCCAGAACTCAGTCTCTAAGGGGAATCACACCAGAGTTCAAGCCTATGTTGACCCACACATCTCTTCCAACACCCACACAAATGACCACATTTAAAACCAAAACACTCCAACATGACCCTCATCTTATTCCATCTAGACACTCATTTTTATCTCTGGCTGGAGTTTTCCATGAAGGACACAGGCCAAGGCAGTGTCCAAAATAAGCTCCCTTGCCCCTCATTTGCCTAAAGTCAGGGTGCCCTGGACATCCTTCTTGTAATCCAGGAGTGAACAAAAGACCTGCTGTTAATACTGCTCTGCTTCTCCAAATTGAGGACTACTGACTCTGGGGTTTAGGTTTTTTATGTGAATTGGAGTCATGAGAAAACACAAGCACCTATGGGCTAGCCTCTGCAGGGATTTGAAGAACTAATTTGAAACAAAGGATCCATATTCTCACTTGATGGAGGTCAAGAGCCTTACAGAGGAAGGCGAAAGACTTCATCCACAATGACTACTCTTTTGCCCATTTTGGTTTTGGATGCACACATGGGATCTTTCTTTAGATATATCAGGTGCTGAGAATCTAAGCCACAGCCTCACACAGCGCCAAGAGGCTGATTCAGACACATCCCTTTCCAATGCAATTAAGCAAAGAGCCACAGGTGAGGCCCATTAATTTCTATTTAAAAAATGTTTTCTTCAGGCTTCACAAAGCTGTGGTCTGAGGCAAAGACTTTGCTGACATACATGGGAAGAGAACAAAAGGTAAGCAAAAGGCCCAAAGCAGGGTTTCTCCACTGAAACTTACTGGTCACACTGATATCTGAGTTTTCTGAGATGCTCGCCATTCCTTCAGCTATCCAGTACATGGCCATGTCACAGAGCTTGGACGTAGTACATATCTTGGACACACAACCATGAGCCTATTCTGGACAGTGGCCAGTATTCAGGAAGAAAACAGCAACTTAGGAATATAGCAGGTGTTGCCCATTGATAAGGCAAGCTGCATTGCATTCATAAATTTGGCAGGATGAATGCTGGAACGCTTTCTACTAGACAGGACACATCCATTGATGCATTCTCTTTTCTAATGTCTACAACCACGGACACATTGGGATACACAGAAATAGAAACAGTCACCTTGTCAAATCACTTATTAGAAACAGTTCACTCCAAACCACACAAACCACCTTTCCTACCTATTCTCAGAACATGAGACAAAACCACAAACACACACCCACACCCACAAAGGCACCTCTTTTCCCCAAGTAGGTTTCTGACTATCTGGTGTGTCCTCTGACTGGTGGGCCATACAATGTTTTCCCAAAATGGCCTGTCCTTTCTCAGATCTGGTCTCCTTGGTGAACTCCATGAAGTTGTCAGGAGCCAACAGTGAGCCAATACATGCTTTCTCAGGAAAGGCCACTCTTCAGAGCTTTCCTGGCATTTGGCCATGCACACATCAGTAGGTAATAAGAAAGACTGACTCTGTCCTTGGTAAATCCAAAGAAGTGAGAACACAGGGACAGGGACTGGGACTGGATTTGGGTGCCTGGCTTCCTGAATCCCAAGTTCAGAGATTTTCATCACCAAGGATGTGAGGTGAGGTCACTTCCATCAGGAACTGAATGAGGTCACTGCCTTGGCAACCATGTTGTCCTAACAGTTGCTTCCAAGGGTACCATGAAATGGAGGCTACCCCTACTTCCTGTGACACTTTCACAAGTTAGAATGGTATATCAACCATAGGCAACTGGAAACAGCTCTCCACACAGGCCTGGTTTGGTCCTTCTTCTCTACATTAAGAAGAGAGTGGCTGATTCAGACACATCCCTTCATCCTGACCAGGTTGTTTGCAATGGAAGATGACTTTTGCTCTCTCATTTCCTTCATAGTTACCCAGTTAGCCACTACTTCTTCATGGATCATTTTTGCATGGACCTTTGAGTTTCTCGGCTGTTAGAACATCCCCTACATTCCTGTATTGTAAGACCAACTCTGTCTCTGCTCTTCTGTAAATTTAGATTGTGGGAACAGTGTATGGTTACGGTTAATAACAGGTTTGATTTGGATTAGGAATCATTCTGCTGGATGTATAATGGTATTGGGAACCTGCAATATTTACAAGAATATATAGGTAAAATATAAGTATGAAAACAGAAATCGAGGTAAGATTTGAAGCCCAGAAGGGCATTGGGCCCTTGATTGTGATACTTAGCTTTGTTTTATTTTCTGCACTGATGTCTCAGATAAATCGATATACAATTGCATAGGACCTTGTACCTTGGATGATTGATTGTCAAAAAGAACTTTCAGTTAAAAAGGGATAGTCGGTAGGATTAGAAAGATAGTCGGTAGGTTTAGAAAGGAGAGTGAGTATAGTATTTGGACCAAAAGTTATTTAGCTATAGGGTTTTTTGTATAGAGTGAATGTAAATGTCCACACATGTGAAGAGTCAGTCACAATGATGAACTGTTGAAAATATGTAGGAAATATATCAGATATCAATAGAGACATTAGGAAATCTGGTAAAGTATATTCGGTAGTGAGTGTTTAACAAAATAGGTACTTGTCACTCCCTGTTATCCTGTATGCTTAATAAAACACTGTTGAAATCTTGAGAACTGTTTCCTAATCTTGTTTCCCGAATGTGCTGACCCCAACTGCCAAACTGCAGAATGTACTCCCTCGCTCGTTTGCACGCAAACATCTCACTCACCCGGACCCATCAATAAACTTCCCTCCCTGCCCTCTCCAATTAAAATATATAAGCTCTGCTTAAGCTGTTCTCAGGGCTCTCTGCTCTATTCAAGTGAGCTCTGAGACCCAGCATGCTGGACCCCCAATAAACCCTTTGCTTTTGCATGAGACAGTCTCTTGGTGGTCTCTTCCCGTGACACTCACCCGACCTTTACATATGGATGTTCCACCGAGATCCGGCAGCGGCGGACGAGAGACCCCAACAGGCTTCTCTTGGGGTATGTAAGGTGCCTCTTTCTGGTTTCAGGTTTCAGGTTATGGCTTGGCAAAATGGCTGTCAATGAAGAGTGTGAGCTCTCTCCGATGGTGGCTGACAGACGTGTCACAGAGCCACAGGCCACGTACCTGGGGGACGCCGCTGAGGATTCTGGAATCGAGGAACAATAGTCTCTTCGAATCAGTGATATTTAGTTTCAGATTCGGTATTGCCAGCCCTTCGGGTTTTGCCGGCTACTCAGTCCTGGTCTCAGTGTTGGACGTCCATTGCGTGTCTTTATTTTCTTGTCTTGTCTGTGTCGTGTGTCATTGCTTTTAGTGTTTGTGTACCTTTCATTATGGGACAGAGCACTTCAATGCCTCTGTCCCTGACCCTTGATCACTGGACCAAAGTACACTTAAGGGCTCAGAGTCTTTCTTTTTCAGTAAAACCCTGAACCTAGCAGACTCTCTGTGACTCAGAATGGCCCACCTTTAGATTCGGATGGCCCCTAGAAGGATCTTTCTACTTCCCACTAATTTAAAAAGTAAGAGATATTGTCTTTCAGCCAGGGAAACATAGCCATCCAGATCAACAGCCATATATCTTTACTTGGAAGGACCTCTGCAAATCTCCTCCTCCATGAGTGAGGCCTTTCCTTGCCCCTGCCCCTGCTCCTACTCCTTCCCCCATGATCTCTCAAACCCTCTGCTCCTCCTCCTCCTCCACCCTGTGTTCTCCCTGAGTCAAAGATTTGACTCTACTGGACTCTCCTCCCCCTCCTTATCTCCTGCCCACATCCCCCAACTCCCAACACCCTCTAAGTGATTCCTCTGCTGCTGACTCAGCCTCTCCACCATTGGAGGAAGCTAAGCCAGCCCAGCGCCTGCCAGATAACTCCCCCGCTGCACACACAGCCCCTCCTCCGCTGGAGGAAACTGGTCCAGCTAAAGGAACTCGCCGGCGGTGAATATTTGAAAATGCTGGAACTCCCGTGATGCTCCCCCTCTATCCCTAAGGGCCAGTGACTGTCGACGTCCTTGGGGGAAAAATGCAAGACTATCAATATTGGCCTTTCTCCTCTTCAGACCTATGTAACTGGAAAAATAACAATCCCCCTTTTACCGAGGACCCCACCCGGCTATCAGGTGTGGTTGAGTCATTGATGTTTTCACACCAGCCTAATTGGGATGACTGCCAACAACACCTAGGGACTCTCTTCATGACAGAGGAACAAAAGAGAATCCTCCTGGAAGCTAGAAAAAAATATTCTCGGACCAGATGGGTGACCGACACAACTTCCCAAAATATTCAACACGGCTTTCCCTTGAACCAACCCAACTGGGCCCCCAACACCTTTGAAGGTAGGGAGCATTTGTCCACTTATCACCGGGTTCTAATTGCGGGTATTTTAGTGGCCGCTAGGTGACCAACAAATTTGGCCAAGGTAAGAGAGATTATTCAAGGGCCTGATGATTCCCCCTCTATGTGTCTAGAGAGAATTATGGAGGCATATAGGAGATATACTCCTTTCAAGCCTCAGGCAGAGGATCAAAATGCATACGCATGATGGTCTTTATTGGGCAAGCTGCCCTGGATATTAAAAGAAAGTTACAATGCTTAGATGGATTACAAGATATGACTTTGAGAGATTTAGTCTGAGAAGCCAAGAAGTTATACTATAAGGTAGAAACTGAGGAAGAGTAGGGAGCAAAGGGAGGATAAAAGAAAAAGACAGACTAAGGCATTGACTAAGGTCTTGGTCTCAAAAACAAATAGGCCAGAAATAAGAAACATGGAGACAGGAAGGAATACCTGGGCCCACACTACAGGCTACCCCTGGCCTCAGATCCATGTGCCTACTGTAAAGAAAATGGACTCTGGGTCAAAGAGGGCCCTAGAAAGAGACAGCCATGCCAGCCAGCCATTCTGACTCTGGAGGATGACTAAGAACGTCGGGGTTCAGATCTCCTCACAGAGGTCAGGGTAACTTTTGAAGTAGAGGGTACCCCAGTAAACTATGAAGTAGATACAGGGGCAATATACTCAGCCCTTAAGGCCCCATTGGGCTCTCTTTCAAATAAAAGGTCTCTAATTCAAGGGGCTAATTACAGTAAATATCGAGCTTGGACAACTAAGAGGACCATGGACCAGGGGGAAAAAATATCCATCACTCCTTTTTAGTAATCCAAGAATGCCCTGCCCCATTGATGGGCAGAGATCTGCTCACCAAGCTCCGGGCCAAAATAACTTTTAACCCTGAAGGCCCCCAATTGGAATTTCTAAATCCTTCAGTAAAAACTCCTATAGTCACGGCTCTAAATATGACAGTAGAAAATGTACATCAACTCACTCACCTTGGTTCAAAGAAATTGCATTCATTCCTGAAGGATCAAGAACAGAGTTTTCCACTAACCGACTCACAGCGAAAGAAAATAACTAAACAGGTTACAAAAGCCTTTCGGGTCCATCAATTTGTTAATGCTTACCCTTCCAAGCTTCCTGCAGGAAAGCACCTACGAGGAGCCAGACCAGGACAATTCTGGGAAGTGGACTTAACTAAAATTAAGCCAGCAAGGGATGGACTGAAATATCTCCTAGTCTTTGTAGATACATTTTCAGGATGGATTGAAGCCCTCCCCAGGAAAAAAAAAAGAAAAAAGAAAAAAAAGAAACAACACAAATGGTGGTCAAATGATCCTGGAAGATATTTTTTCAAGAAACAGCCTCCCTAAAGTAATAGGGTCTGATAATGCACCGGCGTTTGTGGCTCAGGTAAGTCAGGGGTTTACCAGGACCCTGGGGATTAATTGGAAGTTACATTGTGCTTATAGACCACCGAGTTCAGGACAGGTAGAAAGAATGAATAGAACCATTAAAGAGACCATAACAAAATTAAGCTTAGAGACCGGCATAAAAGATTGGACTATGCTCCTGCCTTATGCACTGTTTAATGCAAGAAATACTCCCTCTGTTTCTTTGTGTAACCTCACCCCCTATGAAATTCTCTATGGTGCCTCTCCTCCAGGACGGGACCTAACCCCAACTCTAAGACCTAACGATCCCTTCCACACCCCCTTGCTTGAAAGACTTAAAGTTCTTAAAAGAACTCAGGGATACCTGCGAAAACAGATGGCCACTGCCTACCAAACTGGGGACGAGGGAACTGCACATCGATATCAAGTAAGAGACTTCGTCTAGGTAACATGACATCAGGTGTCATCCCTGGAACCCCGCTGGAAAGAACCATAGCAGGTGCTACTTATAACACCTACAGCAGTAAAGGTAGACAGAATCTCTTCCTGTATCCATATCTCTCATCTCAAGCCTGCGGCCTGTCCAGACTCTGACTGGAAACTGGAAAAGACTGGTAACACTTTCAAATTGTGTATTCGCCATGTGGATAAGGCTATAGACTCTCCCCTTCACCACCAGTAGTACTAACCCTCATCAGCCCGTTCAGCAGCGATGGCTGATCACAATCCTACTGGAAAAGAAGTATGGTCTATCTTGCATACAGCCCATTTAGGGACCTGGTGGCCATCTCTCCCCTCAGATATTTGTCAGCTGGGTATAGGTCTTTCCTATTGGGATATCCCTGATGAAGAGGATCCCACTAAAATTCCATTAAATCCCTTCTACACAATAGATAATGGAAACAATCATTATGGATGTAGCGACACGTGAGCCAGATGCAGGTTGGCTTGCCTAGATTACTGTTTGCCCGGCGGTCTATCAAAGACACAAAACTCACGGCTGTGTTGGGGGAT
Source organism: Callospermophilus lateralis (assembly GCF_048772815.1). NCBI lineage: Eukaryota > Metazoa > Chordata > Mammalia > Rodentia > Sciuridae > Callospermophilus > Callospermophilus lateralis. The sequence continues at coordinate 7,436,868 of NW_027515276.1, read as the reverse complement.
AGCCGACTTCTTCTGTAAGTCATGGGGATGTGAGCATACAGGAAGTGCCTGATGGAACCCAAACTCCTAATCAATTTCTGTACAAAGCATTGGCCATATTAACAATTAGATAACCAAAACCGATGGCCCACAGAGGGGTCTCTTGATCCTCAAATCTGCATGACCTTTTTAACTTCTGCAAATGATCAAAAAGGTGAAAGGTGATTCCCCTATGTGGAGGCCTTTTCCCTCCTTTGCTCACATCCTGAACTATGCTTCTCAATAGATCCTCACACACAGCCTTCTGCTCCAGACCTGCAGCGGTCACTCCCACCTCAGCAACATGATTTCTCCCCTCCAATTTCTAGATCAAAAACCCAAACCTCCGCCAATTCTCAGACCATTACTCTCTTGCTGAGGTAGCAGGTACATAGGTACCCCTCCACCCACTCACTAATCTCTTCTCCTGTCAGAGCCCGCACCGGGTCCCAGCAGGTCCTCTTACCAGTTAACCCAAAGCTCAAATCAGCTGAGGAGAGCCCTTAGACCCCTATCCAAAATGAAATGAAAATGGCCTTTAAAATTTCTTTGTCATCACTGAAAACAGGTTACTAAGAATTTAAAGTCCCTCACAGTTTTTTAGGGATACTAACTCCCGTCTTTCCCTTTGCTCTACCTGTTCTACTGCTCAACTTTTTGTTTCTAGGAAAATCCCAGACCCCTTTCCCATTATTCTTTTACATCTCTCCTACCTCATTCAGATCAATGGAGCTGCTCACAGCCACACCTTCCCAGTTTTCCCCCTCTGTACCAGGCCCTCAGAAAAATCTTAACTGACCTTCTCCAGAAGTCTTCACCATGGCTGACTTTAGGGCTTTCAGCAAAAGAGTCCCTATAAAAGAGTTCAGAGTAGATAAACTTCCTCTTTTAGTGTTGCCCTCTTCTACTTGGCCACTGGCTAAAACAATCAGCACTCCTACGCTAGACACCTCATTACTAGTTTTTCACAAAATATGTGAACAGGGCCTCTGGCCTTGAGCTGGGGCTTCACAGAGATGGCTAGATTTTTATGATAAAGATGTTACCAACTGGGCTCCATGGTAACAGCTGGCAGGGGGAAAATATAAAGGGAAGAAAAAGCTCTCCCTCACCCAGGTGTCCTTGAAAAGTTAACTTGCCCAGAACAGAGGAAAAAGCAGGAAAAAAATTGCCTTTTGTGAACTTCTGCAGACTGTGAACTTCTGAGCCCCTTCCCTTACATGTTGGGTACAAAATTCTGAAACTACCGAAACTTGGGTTTCAGGGGATTAGTTGATTACAACAGAAGTAATGCCCTCTGAAACCGTTTGCAACAAACAGGACTGTCTCCCTGTCTTTGGTACTATCTTAGGTGCCTTGCCTTCTCCGTGCCTAAAACAGTATAATTCTATATACTTAAACATTGTTTATGTTTTCATCAAATGGTCAACAGCTGGGATTAATTGTGTAATGGTGCAGATGTTTCCCAGAGTGCTTTATTATGACGCAGGCTCATTTGAAGATCAAATAGGTGGCCATAAAACCCGGTTCCACTGGGAACATATATCCCTCACTTTAGCCATCCTATTAGGAATAGGAGTTGCTACAGGGGTGGGCACAAGAACTACTGCCTTGGTCCATGAGACACATCAAATGACCCAATAAGAAGCAACAATACACCAAAACTTAAAGATATTAGAAACCTCTATCACAGCTTTTCAGGAATTTTTAACCTCTCTCTCTGAAGTTGTTTTACAGAACAGTCGAGTGTTGATCCTCCTCTTCATGAGAGAAGGGGTCCTTTGTTCTGCATCGATGGAAGAATGTTGTGTTTATGCTGACCATAGTGGAGTTGTTAAAAAATCTATGAGTAAATTAAAAAATGCCTTGAAGAGTGTCAACGAGAGAGGGAGGCCCATAAAAGGTGGTTTGAGTCTTGGTTCACACAGTCCCCTCGTTAATTATGAATTTATCAACCCTGGCCAGTCCAATAATAATCCTCATATTATTGCTAACTATAAAATCCTGTTTGCTAAACCGTGTAATTTCTTTTCTCCAAGCTCAAATTGGACAAGTTGAACTTATGGTAATACCCCACTAGCAGACATAGAATGTGACACCCGGCAATGATCACTTTTATGATTAAAAGTAGCCAGAAGAAGAATTGGGGGATGAAAGGTAAATAAAATAGGCACTTGTTACTTCCTTTTGTTCTGTACGCTTAACAAAACACTGTTGAATTCTTGAGAAATGTTTCCTAATCTTGTTCCCATAATGTGCTGTCCCCAACTGACAAACTGCAGAATGTACTCCCTCACCCGGTTGCACGCAAACTGCCCACTTGCCCTGACCCATCAATAAACTTCCCTCCGTGCCATCACAAAGGAAAGTATATAAGCTCTGCTTAAGCTTTTCTCAGGGCTCTCTACTCTATTCAAGTGAGCTCTGAGTACCAGCATGCTGGACCCCCCAATAAACCCTTTGCAGTTTCATGAGATAGTCTCTTGGTGGACTCTTCCTCCAACGCTCGCCTGACCTTTACTTGGATGATTGAATGTTGAAGAGAACATCCATTCAAAAAGGGATAGTCGGTAGGATTAGAAATATAGCTGGTAGGATTAGGACGAAGAGTGAGTATAGGATGAACTGGAGAAAATACGTAGGAAAGCAGATATCAATAAAGACATTATGAAATCAGGCAACGTATAAAGTGAGTGATAGGATTAGACATTATCAACAGTGTTGAGTTTCAATATATAAACTTAGGAAGAAACAAATATGTACTAACCAATATCATTGACATTTGAGAGCAATAGGCAACCTGGACATGAATGTTTTTAGTAATCCAGGATTGCTTTCCATTTAGGCTTTGGTACAATCATAAGTGTGACCTTTGCATTTTGTGATCTGAATATTACTGGGATAAAATGTATATGTAGATCAGGTGACATGAGTATTTCTTCTAACATTTTGGGAGCAATATTTTGAAGACGTATAAATTAGTATTGGGGGTTCAAAAGTTGTACCCTGTGTCTATGAATATAGAAGTAATGCATGAATTGACAATACTGTGAATAAATAATATAACTGTTTCAACTTTAAATAATGGATTGAATTGATATCTGAAAATATATAAGAAATCTTATAATGATATACAATCATTCATTCCATCGAGTTATACATCAAATGGTAATATTAGGGTTATGTTTTATCATGAAGGGTGTGTGAGTTTTGCTTCAAAAGTGATTATGGAAATGGAAAATAATGTATTTGGAATGAAGTCTCATGAAAAGACGAGTCAAGAAACATAGAGGAATACATGTGTTCTGAAGCAGGAAGTGATTGTAAGTATAACAAAAGCCTATAAATTTACTAACTTGTGGATGAAATATATATCCTATGATGTGCAAAAACCGAAGAAATAGTATGTAACAGTGTTTAATTAAAATGAACGTCAAAATACACATCATGTCCCATTGGAATCTACTTGCATTGATGTTAAACTGGGTCAGTTACTGTAGAAACAATAGGATTTGTAAGGACCATTTAATAAAGTTAGTTTTCAGTACTAGGAAACAAAAATATATTCCAGGTGGATGAATATATCTGAGCATAAACTTGTGAAAATTTGATTATAAATCCACATTAATTAACATGAATGAATTTAGGGAGTGTATATATGACACAAATATTACATATTTTGAAAAGTCAGGAGAATGTGTGTATATATATATATATATATATATATATATATATATATATATATATACAAAAAACACACACAGACACATTAAAAAGTAGCAATATATATGCCAAACAAAATTCATCATGAAATATACATAATCCACAGGTTCAAATATATTCATTTTACTGAACATGGATTTATGTATAATGTTGTTCAACTAGGAAGCTCACCCATAGGTTGAATTTTCAGTTCCAAAAGCATTTAGGAGGAGTGATCTCTTCTCAGAATTTCTTTCTGCCAAGTCAGCCACTTCACAAAAATGTATGAGTGATACTAAGTAGGATTCTATTTGTGCATATAAAAATACATGTGCTGAATAGGCTCCAGAGAAATGGAGACAGGAATTCACACATAAGTGAACTTTAAACTCAATGGAGAACTATTTCAATTAAAAATTCACTAGATTTGTATCACCTACGAAAAATCATGCAAAAAGGCAGTCCAACTATACATGATGCCTCCCCTGAACTGCTTGTATTTCTCTAGTGTTTGGGATATTTGCCTCCATCATATTAGGATTAGTATTCAGAGTCTATAAGGGTGTGGGTTAGTGTCAGGGATTCAGTATTTCGTATGAAAAATAGGAAAATGAATGCAATGTGTATGCAAATATGTGCTACACAAAATCTTCCCACTCTCATCCAGAACAATGCCTAGACATCACCTTCGCCCCAAGTAAGACACAATTAGAGGAGAAGAGTTAGAAAATCTTTGAATACATATCTGCAATGGAAAATTATCAGGAGTTCACAACCTTGGATATGGTAGAGGAATTTCCAAAAGTAAGAGACAGGGTAAACCACTCCACAAACATGGACCTTTGCCTGCCTAAAGACTTCTTGATAAACTGCCTCTAAGGATGGGCACTTGAAATATATGTTGTTGTCAGGAGCTTTAGCTTCCTTTCTAGTGAGACCATCAAAGCTAGGTCTGATTCTCTGTGACCTGGAGGATATGCTTTCTTATTTTCCAATGAACATGAGGCAGTAGTGCTGAATTCTCTCTTTGTAGGCAAATTGTTGCCACGGGGGCTAAGTGTATCCACATGTTGACTGTGAGTCCATTTGGTCATCCTCCACATTTCGTGGTGTTTCTTGGTGCTGCACTGGGAATTTGGTATTTGCTTCACGGAATACAAGGAGCTCAACTGGGACTCAGAGCTGGAGGGAGTTCTGTCAGGTATGGTGGGTCAGGATCTGCAGGAGAATGCACCAACCAGGCTTCTATCCCACATAGTTTGCCCCCTTAACCATAATAACCTGATTGTGAACATTTTGGTTAAACCTCTCCTTATAAAAAGATGCCTTTACATATAAGAGTCTGCAGGATGCACCATGTCAGCCACAAGCCATTTGGAAGTCAAAGGCAGATCCACAAGGCCCCAGGACAGAAATTTTATCACAAAACTGCACACCACTGCTCTTGGTCAACTACTCAGTAGGCTCCAACTTACTGGCATCTCTGTTCTACACCATTTTCATGAAACCCAGTCAATCAAGGCATTGTCTGGTACACTCAGGATCAGCAACAGTACATCCAAAGGTTCTCCTGTACCACCTGGTCAAGGGAATTTCAAAAATGTCATGGTATTTATCTAGCCATTTTTCAAGGATGATATTGGAGGCACTGTGAGTTCCAATTATTTTAGGAACCATTCAATGGTGAGGAAGCTCATTTCAGTGAATGCTCTGGAGAACTCTCACAGGCAAGTCATCCAAAAAAGTGGCAAAATGGTCACGTGAATCCAGGCCCATTGAGGTCTACAAAGTGAGGTCCATGTTTGTTTTGACTCTCAACTATGTCTGCCAAGACTTTCAGAAAAAAATCATGTGATATCCTGGCTGAGATTCCCAGTGCTGTGTGGAAAGCCACCCTGAGCCTAGATCTCAGTTTCCAATGGCGACTCTCATGCGTGGCCTCCTAAAATCACAACGCAATTCATGGCAATACTTGTATGAGTTCAGTTCCAGAACTCAGTCTCTTAGGGGAAACACACCAGAGTTCCAGCTGAGGTGGACCAAGTAATCTCTTCCAACCACAATTAAAACCAAAACACTCCCACATGGCCCACATCTTCTTCCATTGAGATACTCATCAAAACCTCTGGCTGAAGGTTTACATGATGGGTGCAGCCCAAGACAGTGTCCAAAATATGCTCCCTTGCCCCTCTTTTGCCTAAAGTAAGGGTGGACTGGACCCCTTTCCTCTGAACCTGGAGTGATCAAATAAGCCTGCCGTTAATACTGCTCTGATTCTCCAATTTGAGGCCTACTGACTGTCAGGTATAGATTCTTTATGTGATTTGGAGTAATGAGGAAACACAAGCACCTATTGTCTACCCTCTGCAGGCCTTTGAAGAACTCATTTTAACCAAAGGATCCCTATTCTCACTTGATGGAGGTCAGGAACCTAACAGAGAAAGGCAAGAGACTTCTTCCAGAATGACTGATATTTTTACATTTCGGTTTTCGATACACACATGGGAACGTACTTTAGATCCATCAGGTGCTGAGAATCTAACTCATAGCCTGACACAGGGACAAGAGGCTTATTCAGACACATCCCTTTCCAAAGCAATTAACCAAAGAGCTACAGGTGATGCCCATTAATTTCCATTTGAAAACTGTTTTCTTCAGGCTTCAAAAAGGGGTGGCCTGAGGCAAGAAACTTTCTTACACTCAGGGCAACAGAACAATAGGTAAGCAAAAGGCCCAAAGCAGGGTTTCTCCACTGAGACTTTCCTGGTCACATTGATATCTGCATTTTCTGCGATGCTCGCCACTCCATTCTGCTATCCAGTACATGGCCATGTCAGAGCTTGGAGGTGGCACATATCTTGGACACAAAAACATGAGCCTATTCTGGATAGTGGTCAGAATTCGGGAAGAAAACAGGAACATAGGAGGATAGTAGGGGTTGCTCATCCATAAGTCAAGCTACAATCCACTCATAAATTGGGTAGGATGACTGCTGGGAAGCTTTCTACTAGACAGGACGTATTCATTGATGCATTCTCTTTTCTCATGTCTACAAACATGGACACAGTGGGATACACAGACACTAGCCTTGTCAAACGGCTTTCTAGAAGTACTCCACTCCATACCAAACAAACTGCCTTTCCTACCTATTCTGAGAACATGAATAAAAACCACAAACTTACACCAACAACCACAAAGGCACTTCCTACCCCCAATAAGTCTTTGACTATCCAGAGTGTCCTCGGACTGGTCGACCATAGTATGTTACCCTGAATTGGCCTGTCCTGTCTCAGATCTGGTCTCCTCGGCCAACTCTGTGAAGTTGTCAGGAACCAACTGTGAGCGACTACCTGCTTTCTTAGGAAAGGTCCCTTTACAAAGCTCTCCTGGCATTTGTCCATCTTCACATCAGTAGATACCAAAAAAGACTGTCTGTCCTTGGTAAATCGAAACAAGTTATCCCACTGTTACAGCGACTGGGACTATCTCTGGGTGCCTGGCTTCCTGGATCCCAAGTTCAGAGAGTTCCATCACCAAGTAAGTGAGGTGAAGTCACTTTCTTCAAAAATGAATGAGGTCACTGCCCTGACAACCACTTTGTTCTAACAGTTGCTTCAAATGGTCCCATGAGATGGAGGGTGCTCCTACTTCCTGTGACACTTTCACAAGTCAGAATGGTATATCAACCATAGTCAACGGGGAACTTCTCTCCACACAGGCCTGCTTTGGTCCATCTTCTCTACATTAAGAAGAGAGAGGCTGATTCAGACACATCCTTTCATCCTCTCCAGGTTGTTTGCCATGTAAAATAAGTTTTGCTCTCTCAGGTCCTTCATAGCTGCCTACAACTTTTCCAAGGATCATATCTGCATGGAACTCTGAGGTTCTCAGCAGGTGGAAGATCACCTACATTCCTCTATTGTAAGACCAACTCTGTCCATGCTCTTCTGTAGTTAGATTGAGGGAAGAGTGTATGCTTAGGATTAACAACAGGTTCGATTTGGGTTAGAAATAATTTGGGGATGAATAATGGTATTTGGAACCTGCAATATTTAAAAGAATATACAGGTGAAATGTAAGTATGAAAACCGAAATGTATGTAAGATTTGAAGCCCGGATGGCTATTGAGCCCTTGATTGGGATACTTAGCTTTGAATTATGTTCTGCACAGATGTCTCTGATAAATCGATATAAAATGGCATAGGACCTTGTGCCTTGGATGACTGAATGTGGAAGACAACATCCAGTCAAAAAGTGAGAGTCGGTAGGATTAGGAAGATAGTCGGAAGGTTTAGAAAGAAGAGTGAATATAGGATCTGGACCAAAAGTTCTTCAGCAATAGGGTTTCGGGTAGAGAGTGAATGTAAATATCAGCACATGTGAAGAGTCAGTCACATTGATGAACTGGGGAAAATATGTAGGAAAGCAGATATCAATAGAGACATTAGGAAATTAGACAAATTATAAAGTGAGTAATAGGATTAAACGTTTTCACAGGGTTGAGGTTGAATATATAATCTAAGGAAGAAACAAACATGTAGTCACCAATAGGATTGACATTTGAGAGCATTAAGTAACCTGGACATGGATGTTTTTAGTAATTCATGCTCACTTTCCATTTAGGCTTTGTTACAATCATCAGTGTGATCTTTGCATTTTGTGTCCAGAATATCACTGTAATAAAATGTATATGTAGATCAGGTGACATGAGTATTTCTTCCACCATTTCTGGGAGCAATATTTTGAACATGTATCAATTAGTATTGGGAGTACAAATAGGTGTACTTTGTGTACTTCTAATGGTAACATTAGGGTTACGGTTTATCATGAAGTGTGTGTGAGTTTTGCTTCAAAAATGATTAAAGAATCGAAAATAATATGTTTAGAAAGAAGTCTAGTGAAAAGACCACTAAATAATCATAAAGGAATACATGTTTTCTGAAAGAGGAAGTGATTGAAAGTGAACCAAATGCCTATAAATTTGTGAACTTGTGGATGAAAGGATATATCCTATGATGTCCATAAACTGAAGAAAAAGTAATGTACCAGTGTTGAATAAAAACAAACTTGAAAATACATATCATGTCCCATAGGAATCTAACTGCATTGATGTTAATCCTGGTCAGTTACTATAGAAATATTAGGATATATAAGGACCACTCACTGAAGTTAGTTTTCAGTACTAGGAAACAAATATGTATTTCAGGTGGTTGAATATTTCTGAGAATAATCTTGTGAAATGTGAAATGTTGATTATAAATCCACATACACGAACTAGAATGAATTTACGGAGTGTATTATAAGACACATATATTTCATATTTTGGAAAATCTGGAGAGTATATATATATATATATATATATATATATATATATATATATATATATACACACACACACACACACACACACACACACACACTAAAATGTAGCAATATATATGCCAATCGAAAGTTATCATGAAATATATATCATCCACATACCTAAAAATATTAATTTTACTGAACATGGATTTATGTTTAATGTTGTTCACTAGGAAGCTCACCCATAGGTTGAATTTTCAGTTCCATCAGTATTTAGGGGCAGTGATGTATTCTCATAATTTGTAAATTCCAAAGTCAGTTTGCTCACAAGAATGTACGTGTGATACCAGGTAGAAGTCTATATATGCATAAAAATATACATGTTCTGAATAGGCTACACAGAAAAGGAGACAGGAATTTACGTATGTGTTAACTTTAAAAACTCATGGAGAAATATTCCAATGAAAGGTTGACAAGAATGATAACACATACCCTTGATAAAGCAGAAGGAAAATCCAAGTATACACCATGCCTCCTATGAAAGGCCTGTATTTCTATCCTGTTAGGTTTCTTTTTCTCCATCATTTTAGGATAAGTAGTCAGAGTCTATTAGGGTATGGGTTAGTGTCAGGGATTCAGTATTTCAAATGGTAAATAGGATAATGAATCCAATGTGTATGCAAATATGTGCTACACAATAAACTTCCAACTCTCATCCAGAACAATGCCTTGACATTACCTTTGGCCCAGTGAGACACAATTAGAGGGGAAGAGTTTGAAAATCTGTGAATACAAATCTGGAATGGAAAATGCTCAGGAGTTCCCAACCTGGGAGCTGGTAGAGGAGTTTCCAAAAGTACGGGACAGTGTAAACACTACACAACCATGGAGCTCTGCTGGCCAAAAGAATTCTGGAGAAACTGCCTCTGAGGTGTGGCACTTGAAATATATGTTGTTGTCAGGAGCTTTATCTTCATTTGTCATGAAACCATCAAAGCTGGGGCTGCATCTATGTTACCTGGAGAACATGGTTTCTTATTTTCCAATGATCATGAGGCAGTGGTGCTGAATTCTCTCTTTGTAGGAAAACTGAGGCCACTGGGCCGAAGTGTCTCCCATGTGGACTGTGAAGCCATTTGGTCATCCTCCAATTTTCGTGGTGTTTCTTGCTGCTGCACTGGGAGATTGGTATTTGCTTCACGAAATACAAGGAGTTCAACTGGGACACAGTGTTGGAGGGAGTTTTGTGACATGTGGTGGTTCAGAGTCTGCAGGAGAACGCACCAACCATGCTTCTATCCCATATGCTTGTCCCCTTGATGATAGCAAACTGATTCTAAACATTGCCCTGAAACCTCTCCATATAACAAGACGCCTTTACATATAAGGGTCTGCTTGGTGCACCATATCAGCTAAAAGCCATTTGGAAGTCAATGGCAGATCCACATGGCACCACCACAAATATTTTATCACACACCTGCACATCACTGCTCTGGGCCAACTACTCTGCAGTTTTCAACTAACCGGCATCTCAGTTCTACACCATTTTCATTATACCCATCAATCAAGGCACTGTCTGGTATAATAATGATCAGCAACAGGACATCCAAATGTTCTTCATTGCCACCTCGTCATGCGAATTTCAAAAATTTCATGGTATTCATCTATCCATTTTACAAGGTTGAAGTTGGAGCCATTGTGGCTTACAATTCATTCAGGAACCATTAAATGGTGAGGAAGCTCATTTCAATGAAAGCTCTGGTACAATCATAAGTGTAAACTTTGCTTTTTGTGTCCAGAATATTACTGTGATAAAATGTATAAGGAGATCAGGTGACATGAGTATTTCTTCCACCATTTCTTTGAGCAATATTTTGAAGACGTATAAATTAGTATTGGGGGTACAATAGGTGTACGCTGTGTCTTTGGATATAGAGATAATGCATGAATAGACCATACTGAGAATAAATAATATAACTGGTTCCAATTTTAAATAATTTTTTGAATTGATACATGAAAATATACAGAAAATCTTATATTGATATACAATCATTCATTCCAACCAGTTCCACATTTAATGGTAATATTAGGGTTATGGTTTATCATGAACAGTGTGTGAGTTTTGCTTCAAAAGTGATTATGGAAATCAATAATAATGTGTTTGGCAAGAAGTCTCATGAAAAGACCAGTCAAGAGACCTGGAGGAATACATGTGTTCTGAAGAAGGAATTGATTGAACGTGAAACAAATGCCTGTAAATTTGTGAAATCGTGGATGAAATATATATACTATGATATATATATATATATATATATATATATATATATATAAAACATAGGTGAAATATATGTATGAAAACAGAAATCTAAATAAGATTTGAAGCCCAGAAGGGCATTGGGCCCCTGATTGATATCCATATCTTTGAATTACTTTCTGCAAAGTTGTCTCAGATAAATCCATATACAGGGGCATAGGACCTTGTACCTTGGATGATTGAATGTAGAAGAGAACATCCAGTAAAAAAGGGATAGTCAGTAGTGAAAGCTTAATAAAATAGGTACTTGTCACTTCCTGTTTTTCTGTATGCTTAACAAAACACTTTTGAAATTTTGAGAATATTTGCTAATCTTGTTCCCAGAATGTGCCGTTCCCTACTGCCAAACTGCAGAATGTACTCCCTCACCTGGTTGCACGCAAACCGCCCAGTCGCCCAGACTCATCAATAAACTTCCCTCTCTGCCCTCTCCAAGGAAAGTATATAAGCTCTACTTAAGCTGTTCTCAGGGCTCTCTGCTCTGTTCAAGTGAGTTCTGAGCTCAAACATGCTGGACCCCCAGTAAATCCTTTGCTGTTGCATGATAAAGTCTCTTGGTTGTCCCTTCTTCTGACGCTAGCCCGACCTTTACATATGGAGGTTCCACCTAGATCGAGCAGTTGTGGACGAGAGATCCCAAAGGACCCCTCTCAGGTAAGTAAGGCGCCTCTTTCTGGTTTCAGGTTTCAGGTTAGGGCTTGGCAAATTGACTGTCAATGAAGAGTGTGAGCTCTCTCTGACGATGCCTGACAGTGGTGTTACAGAACTCAAGCCATGTCTCTGGAGGACACCACAGAGGACTCCGGAAATTGAGGAACAATAGTCTCCTCGACTCAGTGATATTTTGATTCGGATTCGGTATTGCCAGCCCATCGGGTTTAGCTGGCAACTCAGTCCTGGTCTCAGTGTTGGACGTCCATTGCCTGTCTTTATTGTCTTGTCTTGTCTGTGTCATGTGTCGTTGCTTTCACTGTTTGTGTATCTTTCATTATGGGACAGCGCACTTCAATGCCTTTTTCCCTGACCGTTGATCACTGCACCAAAGTCTGCTTAAGGGCTCAGAATCTTTCTTTTTCAGTAAAGTGCCGGATGTTGCAGATTCTCTGTACCTCAGAATGGCCAACATTTGGAGTTGAATGGCCCCTAGAAGGATCTTTCTACTTCCCACTAATTTAAAAAGTCAGAGATATTGGCTTTTAGCCAGGGCCACATAGCCATCTGGATCAACAGCCATGTATCTTAACTCAGCAGGACCTCTGCAAAGCTCCTCCTGCATTGGTGAAGCCTATCCTTGCCGCTGCCCCTGCTCCAACTTCTTCCCCCAGGAACTCTCAAACACTCTTCTTCTTCTTCTCCTCCACCCTCTGTTCTCCCTGAGTCACCAGATTTGACTCTACTGGACTCTCCTCCCCCTCCTTATCCCCTGCCCTGGTTCCCCAGCCCCCAACACACTCTAAGTGATTCCCCTGCTGCTGACTCAGCCTCTCGTCCATTGCAGGAAGCTAAGCCGGCCCAGCGCCCTCCAGATAATTTCCCTGTGGCACACACAGCACCTTCTCCCATGGAGGAAGCTGGCCCAGCTAAAGGAATGCGCTGGTGGCAAAAGATTGAAAACCCTGGAACTCTCGGGATGCTCCCCCTCCTTCCCTAGAGGCCAATGGTTATCGATGGCCATGGGGGAAAAATGCAAGCCTACCAGTATTGGCCTCTCTCCAGACCTATATAACTTAAAAAATTACAATCCCCCTTTTCCGAGTACCCAACACAGCTCTCAGGTGTGGTTGAGTCATTAATGTTTTCACAACAGCCTACTTCAGAAGACTGTCAACAACTCCTAGGAACTCTCTTCAAGACAGAGGAACAAAAGGGAATCCTCCAGGAACCTAGAAAAAAATATCCTCGGACCAGATGTTCATCCGACACAACTACCCAACATAATCAAAGCCGGCTTTCCCTTTAACCGACCCAACTGTGACCCCAACACCTTTGAAAGTAGGGAGCTTCTGTCCACTTATAGCTGGGCTCTAATACTGGGTCTCCAAACAGCCGCTAGTGACCAACTAATTTGGCCAAGGTAAGAGAGATTATTCAAGGGCCAGATGAATCTCCCTCTATGTTTCTAGAGAGAATTATGGAGTCATATAGGACATATATTCCTTTCGATCCTCAGGCAGAGAATCAGAAGGCATCTGTCATGATGGGCAAACTGCAATCGATATTAAAACAAATTTACAAAGCTTAGATTGATTACAAGATATCACTTTGAGAGATTTCGTCAGAGAATCTGAGAAGATATACTATAAGAGAGAAACTGAGGAAGAGAAGGGAGCAAAGTGAGGTTAATGAAGCAAAAGGCAGACTAAGGTGTTGACTAAGGTCCTGGTCACAACAACAAATAGGCCAGAAATTAAGAAACAGGGAGACAAGAAGGGATAAGTTGGCCCACGACAGAGGCCACCCCTGGCCTCAGATCAATGTGCCTACTCTAAAGAAAAAGGACACTGGGTCAAAATTGCCTTAGAAAGTGACAGCCAGGCCAGCCAGCCATTCTGACTCTGGAGGATGACTAAGAAAGTCGGGTCTCATATCCCTTCCCTGAGCTCAGGGAAACTTTTGAAGTGGAGGAGACCCCAGTAAACTGAATACAGGGGAAATATACTCAGCCCTTAAAGCCACAATAGGCGCTCTATCTAATAAAAGGTCTCTATTTCAAAAAACTAATGGCAGTAAATATCGGACTTGGACAACTAAGAGGACTATTGACTTGGGGAAAGGAAAAATCCATCATTTCTCCCTAGTAATCCCAGAATGCCTGGCCCCATTGATGGGCAGAGATCTGCTCACCAAGCTCTGGGCCAAAATAACTTTTAACCCTGAAGGCCCCCAAGTGGAATTTCTAAATCCTTCAGTAGAAATTCCAAGAGTCACGGCTCTAACTATGTCAGTAGAAAATGTACATCAACTCATTCACCATGGTTCAAAGAATCTGCAGGCATTCCTGAAGGATCAAGAACAGAGTTTTCCACTAACCGACTCACAGTGAAGGAAATAACTGAATGGGTAACAAAAGCCTGTCGGGTCCATCAGTTAGTTAATGCTTACCCTTCCAAGCTTCCTGCAGGAAAGCACCTACGAGGTACCAAACCAGGACAATTCTGGGAAGTGAACTTTACTTAAATTAAGCCAGCAAGGTATAGACTTAAATATCTCCTAGTCTTTGTAGGTACATTTTAAGGATGGATTGAAGCCTTCCCCTCAAAATAAAAGAAAAAAGAAAAGAAAAGAAATAGCACAAATTTTCGTCAAGAAGATCCTAGAAGATATTTTTCCAAGATATGGCCTGCCTAAGTTAAAAGGGTCTGATACTGGACCAGCATTCGTGGGCCAGATAAGTAAGGGGTTAGCCAGGACCCTGGGGATTAATTGGAAGTTACATTGTGCTTATATACCCCAGAGTTTAGGACAGGTGGAAAGAATGAATATAACCATTAAACAGACCTTAAAAAATTAAGCTTAGAGACCGGAATAAAAGATTGTACTATGCTACTGCCTTATGCACTGTTTCATGAAGGAAATACTCACTCTGTTTTTTGTGTAACCTCAACCCCTATGAAATTCTCTATGGTGCCCCTCCTCCAGGAAGGGACCTAACCCCAACTCTAAGACCTAACGATCCCTTTCACACCCCTTGCTTGACAGATTTAAAGTTCTTGAAAGAACTCAGGGATACCTGTGAAAACGGCTGGCCACTGCCTACCAACCTGGGGACAAGGGGACTCCACATCGATATCAAGTAAGAGACTTTGTCTACGTAAGATGACATCAGGTGTCATCCCTGGAACCCCACTGGAAAGGACCATACCAGGTGGTACTTATAACACCTACAGAAATAACAAAAAGAAAAAAATTGAAAATAAAGAAAGGAAGAAATTTTAAAAAATAATAATGATAATAAAAAATGAAAATTAAAATTTAAAGAAATAATACTACTAATAATAAAATAAAAAAATTGAAAACATAAAATAAGTTAAAGAACAACTACACCAACAAAAAATAAAAATGAAAGAAAAAAAAAACATAAATGCAGTCATAGATTTCGATTAACTTCTCTTAAAGTAGGTGGTGCTGTGCTCACTGGGCCAAGCTTCTCCTCTCAAAGGTGGGAACCATTAACTGTGCAGCAGCTCTAAGTCCCAGACTGGGTGGGTCTCCAATCCTGAGTGCCTAGGGCCTTCTCTTGTGTTTCCTCAAACCAGGCCCCGCTCACCACAATACTGGCTACACGCCAGTTCTGCTGCTCCTGGGAGCCCTGTTTTCATGAATACCTGGGCACACTCTCCCTGTTTGCCTCCCTCAGCCCCTAAGTTTGTAGAGCTTGGGGCTGAGAACCCTCAGCAAATTTGCTTGCCCTCCAGGAGCCACGCCCCTGGTAGCTGGTGCAAGAGACCTCAGTTGTCTGCACTGGTGGGAGCGGTAGCCGAGAGCTCCTGAACGCAAGTCCAATGCCACTCCTGATTCCCTCGGTCTGGCTATGGAGCTCACAGGAGAGCTAGGAGGGGCCGTTATGAAAGAGCTGGGAGAGGCTCTTAAGGTTTCTCCACTGTGTGGAGAGAGATGGCTAGGGGATTAAACACCTGTCACAAAGGTTTCAATGAAGATATCTCCTCCACTCGTGATGTCAGTTCTCTGCCATGGTGGTATCTCGTGCAAATGGTGACCATTCTTTCCCTTTGCCGGGTGACCAATGCAACGGGTGAGTCCTGACTGACTTTCCCAAGCCCCATTTCAGTCCTTTGGCCACTGCCTATGAAGGCTCAGTTGGCTTTTACCTCTGTAAATTCAGAAGGGCCGACCAATTATTTCAGCGGGATCTTTAGTGCTGAGTCATGAGAAGCAGGCGAACTGGAGGTTGAATGCAGCATATCCGGACTCGGTGTGTGTGTTCTGAGGGGCCCAGATTGTACGCCCCAGATCCACATCAGCTGAGCATTGCCTAGTGATCCTGAGCAAACAGCATTTAGACAGTTTACGGCTCCCTATGCCCGCACATTTGAAGATGTCAGAGACTTGATCTCTCTGCACCTGCCACCATGTTAGATCTCCTCAATGATATTCATGTTACCCTTACAGCTTCCTGGCATAAGCAAGTTCTTGGGATTGTAACACTACTGCTTCTGTTTCCAGTCCAGATTTCTAGAAAAGAATCCTTGCCGCCATTGCCTCTGCCTCTGGACCATGCTCACGTTAGCCGCGCTCATGGGTGCTGCGCTCGACTGTGACTATAGCGGAACCACCGCGGCCTCCATTGCTCCTCAGCCCGGTGCCCATCCGATGGGCCCCAAGCAGCTGCCACCATGGCTCTCCGGACCCCTCCTCCAGAGCACAGGTCCCTTAGCAGGGGAATGCAGAATGACCCCAGAGACAGGCTCTGCCCGAAGGTGCAGCGGCGAACAGGCGACCTAGGCGCTCGAGGCCACGGTCCAGCCTTCAGAGGAAAGGACTCGGCCCTTAGCCCAGCTCCAACCTCTAGATGCGGCAGCCGGACAATTTAGACAGAGTCATCAAGACAGCCAGCAGAAAGCAAATGGTGGCTCCTGAGGAGTGGATTTTCGGCACAGAAACCACAGCCCAGCGAACAATCCCAGTCCATAAACTCTCCCTGTATATAAAAATATTTTTAAAAAGGGGGCGGAAGTAACTGAGCTTTCTTTGTATCAGGTACTTACAATCCACTGCTGATTACACATTCAGGTTCTCTGCCTGGAGCGAAGCGAAAGAGGAAGCAGATGCGCGCAAAGCGCCCATGGCTTTGAGCAGCCAAGCGTCTCTTTTTCCATCTCTTTGTTCTTCCTGCTGCTTGGCAAGTGGTCTACTACAGATTAACGGTAAAAGGAGCTCTTACCAACTGCACGAAATCTCAATTAAAGCCGGTGAAATCTCAATTAAAGCCACTGAGCACCACACTCAGCATTTCAGCAACCCCCGTACGCAGCGGCCATCTTCCCTACCAGGTTTGGTTTTTCGGTTTTCAGTTTTTGTTGGCAGAGTGGCTGCCAGCAGAGAGCGTAAGTTCCCACTGGCGGTGGTGGACAGACGTGTCCTGAAGCCACACACCACGTCCTTGCAAGGGACTCCTTGGACGATTCGGGGAGGGATGGATGTGTCCTAATTAGGTGACTCTGCTGCCAACCTGACAGGTCTTGATGGCTACTTATGTCTCTCAGGTTGAATTCACTGTCTGTCTTTGTGGTCTAACCCATCAGGTTTTGCCAGTTACTAGGTTCTAATCTCTCCTTCTGAACTCGTGTTAAACGTTAACTGTGTGTCCGTGTTTGTGTCACGTTTGTATTGTCGTTGTCTCTGTTTGAGTAACTCTCATTACGGGCCAAAGCCATTTCATGCCTCTGTCCTTGAAGCCTTTTCTGGTCCCTGGCTCCAACCTGACCCCTTTACCCACGATCCTATCACTCAAACCTTCTGCACCTCCCCCTCTTCCCTCCATTCTCACAGAGTCACAAGTTTGAAGATCTTAGGGTTGTGAACAAACGGGAGCTGCATGATGGTCTTTGTGTGTCTTTTTGTCTGTGTTTCTGTTAAATGTGATGGCATTGTGTGGACCGATGCAGAGTCCCGTGTTCCAACCTGCCTTAGATGTGTGGAAGTAACTTTAGCTAAATTTTAACCTAATGCTTCTCCTGTGAGGGACCAAAAGTCAATAGAACCGCCAGCTTTTCTGTTCTCACCTTTTACACCTCTCTTAGCTGTGTTTTAAAGAACTTTGATGTACTTTACTCCCCTTTGTTAAGCGAGATTAGGGAAGCACTGTTTTCTTTTCTTTCCATAGTTGGGTTGAGCACGCCAACTGCAGAGGGAAATGCCTGGGGTCTAAGAACTTTGATATCTCGAATAAACTTTTCTCAAAACCCTGTCCTCATTATTAAATTGGCATTAATTGGATTTGGGGATGGGATCCAAACCTTCAGTCATAAATTTTGACACCCCAGAGTGGACTTTAAAGGAGTCCCCACTCTGCCGTCTTGGGGAAGCCTAGAACTCAAAAAACTGCAAGCAGAAAATGAACTATTTGGGAGCTGACTACTGAAAAGTTGGGAGATATAGAATATGCCTGGTGCCTGGGGTCAAACCAAACCAGAGGAACTAATCCTGTAAGTAAAAAGTGAGGCTAAGGGACTCCCAGCAGCTGCCCGAGCCATTTTGCTGTGGGGAACTCCCTTATTCCTTACCTGCACTTTAAGGATTACTCCACCTCTGTTTGCTTAACAAAAGGGAGAATGAATGCAGTACTATGTTGATATTATAGATTGTTTCTTGGGGATGATTTTGGCTGAATGTGTATCTAAAAGATGATTTATTATTGTAACAATCTGGTATCTAAATGGGTTTCTAAAGCATTGCACTATCTTACAGTATAAAGTTGGGTTTAAACAATTGTTTAGTTTGATTTCAGATAGTTCATGCTAGAAACCTTAAATACTTAGGATTAAAAAAAAATATTAAAGAGTTTAAATTTTTAACTAGGTAGCCTGAGAAAATTCCACTAGATATACCAGTGCATTAACTTGGGCAAAGAAAATAAATTATGATATGGTATCTGTTCCCCTCAGTGTGTAAGATTTAAAAAAAATGGTGCTAAATTAAAAGGTTCGTCTGGCTTATTGAAATGGCATTAATTAGCAACAATCTTGGAAATATTTAAAGCTTAATTTCGGATACCCATGGCAGTGTGTGGTTTTTTAAAAAATTTTTCAGCCAATTTAATGTAACTTAATACTACTTTTGAAATTTCAGAACAAAGAAAGTGGGTTATTATCTTATAGAAACTTTTTTGTGATGGTGCCATTTATATTATCAAAAAATGATCCAATTTTCAGTTTTGTGTGAGCAAATTTTTCTAGTGTAGAAAAATCTAAAGATATAAAATTTTGAAAATTACATCTTGAACTTGCATCATAATTTTCAACATTCAAACCTGGAAATTATGACATAGCTATAATGCCTTAGGCAAGAGGTTTCTGCTCAAAATTTGCGTCTTTCCAGTTTTCGAGACCTCAGTCAGGACTTAAGTTGATATGCAATCAGGAAGAGACAGATAAAAAGGAGTAAAAGTTTATGTTTACCTGAACTCAAACTAGACTCAACGAATAAGTACATTATATGGTATTTACTAATTACTGAATAGTCATCTTTTTTAGGACTCTTGCTTTTTCTTAGATTCTGTATTTTTTTTTTCTTTTTTTGAGCTCATAATCTTTATCCTGCAGATCGGTAAATGTTTTCGGATCAGATCTATTTTTGATCAACTGTGGAGTTTTTAAACATTGCAATGGAGATTTCACCTGAAAAAGCTACAAGGCCTTTACTATTGTGTTATGTGTTACATTTGTGTTATGTGTTGTATGTCGGCATGCCTGTATGTGTGTAAGTCAATATATAATGCAGTGATATGACAATTGATAGATGAGGAGCGCTCATGAGAAATTTAAAAATGGATTCAAATATCTTTGATTCACGTGATTCAAATGGTTCAATTCAAATTGGGTAAAAAGATAAAAATAAAGATGTCTTTAAAAATAGGCCTATAAGTTTTCTAGGTGTTCAAAAACGCTCTAGTATAATGTTGATGTCTATAAAATAATCTGCTTAAATTCAGAAATTTACATGTATTGTTTCAAAATGTGAACAGAAAGAGGTTAACAAATGGAAAAGAGAAACTAAAAGGTTCTAGATATAGATTTAATAGAGGGAAAATGTGTTTCTGGATAAGAGAGTCTATATGATTAAGTAATTAAAAGGTTTAATAATAAAAAAGTTTTGTGTAAGTTGGTTATATGTGTAAGTTTTGAGCAAGTAATCTTAAAAAATTAAACAGCTGGTTAAACTAGTACTGTTTTTACAAAATTGTGACATGTTATTTCTTTAAAAAGCTAAACTTGGTTAATACAAAAACATCAATGTAATTGTGGTGTTAATGTGTTCATATCTTCCAGGTATACAAGTCTGTAAGGTAGAACCTTCAAAAGAGCATTGTATCAAGCTGGTGTTCTAAGGTTGTATGGTAATTCTAGGCTTAAAAGTAAAACATGTGGGAGATTTATGTCTGTCATTTGTGTTCTATAATTGGACTTCTTTTCAATAAGATATTTACAGTTCCATCATACTTTCTACACTGAGATACAATCTAAATGTATTTTTAAGTTTATGAGAGCCTAAACTCTGAAGGTATTATTGTAAAACACAAAGGTAATTCCCATTCATTTCCATGTGAAAACTGTTTTCTTCTGGCTTCACAAAGGGGTGGCCTGAGGCAAAGACTTTCCTGATATTCAGAGTACTGGAAACAAATATGTATTTCAGGTGGATGAATATTTCTGTGAAAAATCTTGTGAAAAGTTGATTATAAATCCATATACATGAACATGAATGAATTTAGAGAGTGTATATAAGACACATATATTTCTGGAGAGTATATATATATATATATATATATATATATATATATATATATATACACACACACACACATACACACACACACACAAAATACACACACACACACACAGACATTAAATTAGCAATATATATGCCAATCGAAATTTATCATGATATATATATCATCCACAGATGCAAAAATATTTCTTTAATTGAACATGGATTTATGTATAATGTTGTTCAACTAGGAAGCTCACCTATAGGTTGAATTTTCAGTTCCAACAGCGTTTAAGAGGAGTGATCACTTCTCACAAATTGTATTTGCCAAATCAGCCACCTCACAAAAATGTACATGTGATACCAGGTATGATTCTATATGTGCATTTAAAATTACATGTGCTAAATAGGATACAGAGAAAGGGAGACAGGAATTCACATATTTGTTAACCTTAAAAACACATGGAGAACTATTTAAATTAAATATTGACTAGATTTATAACACCTACCATTAATCATGCAAAATACAAGTACAACTATACACTATGATTTCTCCTAACTGCTTGTATTCCTATTCTGTTTGTGTTATTTTTCTCCATTATATTAGGAGTAGTAGTCAGAGTCTAGTAGGGTATGGGTTCATCTCAGAGATTCAGTATTTTGAATGGAAAACTGTAAAATGAATGCAATGTGTATGTAAATATGTGCTACAAAAAAATGTTCACACTCTCATCCAGAACATTGCCTTGACATTGCCTTTGTTCCGAGTAAGACACAATTAGAGGAGAAAAGTTAGAAAAGCTGTGAATATATATCAGGAATGAAAAATGCTCAGGAGTTCACAACCTCTGAGGTGGTAGAGGAGTTTTCAAAAGTAAGGGACAGGGTAAACATTTCTCAAACATGGAGCTCTGCTGGTGTAAAGACTTCTTGCGAAACTTCCTCTGAGGTTGGGCACTTAAAAATATATGTTGTTGTTAGGAGCTTTAGCTTCCTTTGTTGGGAGACCATCAAATCTGGGTGTGCAACAATGTGACCTGGAGGATATTGTTTCTAATTTTCCAATGAACATGAGGCAGCCATGCTGAATACTCTCTTTGTAGTTTAACTATGGTCACTGGGTTGTAAGTGTCTCCACGTGTGGACTGTGAAGCCATTTGGTCATTCTCCAATTTTCGTGGTGTTTCTCACAGGTGCACTGGGAGTTTGGTATTTGCTTCATGAAATACAAGGAGCTAAACTGGGACACAGTGCTGGAGAGAGTTCTGTCCCGTGTGGAGGGTCACGATCTGCATGAGAATGCACCAACCAGGATTCAATTCCACATAAGTTGCCCCCATTTCCATAGCAACCTGATTCTGAACATTGCAATGAAACCTCTCTATATAAAAAACACCTTTGCATAGAAGGGTCTGCTGGCTGTACCATGTCAGTCACAAGCCTTTGGGAAGCCAATGGCAGATCCACATGTCACCACCACACATGTTTTATCACACACCTTCACACCACTGCTCTAGGCCCACTAATGAGCAGGATCCAACTTACTGGCATCACTGTTCTACACAAATTTCATGAAACCCAGTAAATCAAGGCACTGTCTGGTACACTCATCATCAGCAACAGGACATCCAAAAGTTCTCCAGTGCCACCTGGTCATGGGAATTTCAAAAATTTCATGGTATTTATTAAGCCATTTGTCAAGGATGAAGTTGGAGGCTCAGGGGGTTTCAATTCATTCAGGAACCATTAAATGTTGAGGAAGCTCATTTCAATGAAAGCTCTAGAGAACACTCACAGGCAAGGCTTCCCAAAGAGTAGCCAAAAGGTCACATGAAGCCAGGCCCATTGAGGTCTACAATGTGAGATCCATGCGTGTTTTGACTCAACTGTGGCTGCAAAGTCTTTCAGAATAAAATCATGTGATATCCTGGCTGAGATTCCCAGTGCTCTGTGGAAAGCCACTCTGGGCCTAGATCTCAGGTTCCAAGGGCAACTCTCATGCATGGCCTAGTAAAATTCAAACACAATTGATGACAATGCTTCTCTGAGGTCAGTTCCAGAACTCAGACTCTAAGGGGAATCACACCAGAGTTAAAGCCCAGGTAAACCCAGGCATCTCTTCCAACTGCCACACAACTTACCACAATTCAAAACAAAATTCTCCCACATGGCCCTTATCTTCTTCCATGTAGACCCTCATCATAACCTCTGGATGGAATTTTCCATGAGGGGCACAGACCAAGAAAATGTCCAAAATAACCTACCTTTCCCCCGATTTGCCTAAAATCAGTGTGGCCTGGAAACCCTGACTGTGAACGAGGAGTGATCAAATAGGTCTGCCATTAATACTGCTTGGCTTCTCCAATTTGAGGCCTACTGACTGTGGGGTTTAGATTCTTTATGTGAATTGGAGTAATGAGAACACCCAAGCACGTATGGGCTAGCCTCTGCAGGGCTTTGAATAACTCACTTGACCCAAAGGATCCCTATTCTCACTTGATAGATGTCAGGAACCTTTGAAAGGAAGGCGAGAGTCTTCATCCACAATGACAGCTCTTTTGGCTATTTTGGTTCTGTATGCATCCATGGGATCTTTCTTTAGATCCATCAGGTGCTGAGAATCTAAGCCACAGCCTCACACAGGGCCAAGAGGCTGATTCAGACACATCCCTTTCCAAAGCAATTAAGCAAAGAGCCCTAGGTGATGCCCATTCATTTCCATTTGAAAACTGTTTTCTTCAGGCTTCACAAATTGGTGGCCTGAGGCAAAGAACTTCGTGACATTCATAGCAACAGAATAATAGGTAAGCAAAAGGCCCAAAGCAGGGTTTCTCCACTGAGATTTAGTGGTCACACATATATCTGATTTTTCTGAGATGCTCACAATTCACTTGAGCTATCCAGTACATGGCCATGTCACAGAGCTTGGAGGTGGTACATACCTTAGAGACAAAACCATGAGACTATTCTGGAGAGGGGCCAGAATTCTGGAAGAAAACTGTAACTTAGGAAGATTGCAGGTGTTACCCATTGATAAGGCAATCTGAACTCCATTCATAAATTGGGCAGGATGAATTCTGGGAAGCTTTCTACTAGACAGGACACATCCATTGATGCATTCTTTTTTTCTAATGAGTACAACCACGGACACAGTGAGGTAAACAGACATAGAAACACTCGCCTTGTCAAATGACTTACAATAAACAGTTCATTCCACAGCACATAAAGCGCCTTGCCTACCTATTCTCAGAAAATGAGACAAAACCACAAACCAACACCCACAAAGGCAGCTCCTTCCCCCAAGAAGGTCTGTTACTATCCGGAGTGTCCTCTGACTGGTGGGCCATATTATTTTCCCCCTAAATGGCCTGAAATGTCTCAGATCTGGTCTCCTTGGCCAACTCTGTGAAGGTGTCAGGACCCAGAGGTGTGCCACTACCTGCTTTCTCAGGAAAGGCCCCTCTTCAGAGCTTTACTGGCATTTTGCAATCCTCACATCAATACGTACCAAGAAAGACTTACTCTGTCCTTGGTAAATCCAAACAAGTGAGACCACTGGGACTGGGACTGGGACTGACTCTGGGTGCCTGGCTTCATGAATCTCAAGTTCTGAGATTTCCTTCACTAAGGAAGTGATGTGAGGTCACTTCCTTCAGGAACTGAATGAGGTCACTGCCTTGGCAACCACTTTGTCCAACCAGTGGCTTCCAAGTCTCACATGAAAAGGAGGCTGTCCCTAATTCCTGTGACACTTTCACAAGTTAGAATCTTATATCAACCATAGGCACCCGGGAACAGCTACCCACACAGGCCTGGTTTGGTCCATCTTCTCTACATTAAGAATAGAGAGGCTGATTCAGACAGAAACCTTCATCCTGACCAGGTTGTTTGCCATTGAACATGACTTTTGCTCTCTCAGGTCCTTCATAGCTGCGTATATATTCTCCAGTGATCATTTCAGCATGGAACTTTGAGGGTCTCAGTAGGTGGAAGACCCCCTACATTTCTTTACTGTAAGACCAACTCTGTCCCTTCCCTCTGTAAATTTAGATTGAGGGAACAGTGTATGGTTAGGGTTAACAACATGTTTTATTTGTGTTAGGAATCATTCTGCTGGATGAATAATGGTATTGGGAACCTGAAATATTTATAAGAATACGTATTTGAAATATAAGTATGAAAAGAGAAATCTAGGTAAGATTTGAAGCCAGGAAGGGCATTGGGCCCTTGATTATGATATTTAGCTTTGAATTACATTCTGCAATGTGGTCGCAGGTAAATCTACATACAATGGAATAAAACCTAGTACCTCAGATGCCTGAATGTCGAAGAGAACATCCAGTCAAAAAGGGATAGTCAGTAGGATTAGGAAAATAGTAGGTTTAGGTTGAAGAGTGAGTCTTTGAGTTGGAAATATAGTTCTTTAGCAATAGGGTTTCGTTTAGAGAGTGAATGAAAATATCAGCACATATGAAGAGTCAGTCACAATGATGAACTGGGGAAAATATGTAGGAAAGCAGATATAAAATAGAGATATTAGGAAATCAGGCAAAGTATAAAGTGAGTAACAGGATTAGACATTTTCAACAGAGTTGAGGTTGAATATATGATATTAGAAGAAACAAATATGTAGTCACCAATAGGATTGAAATTTGAGAGCATTAGGCGACCTGGACATGGATGGTTTTAGTAATATATATTCACGTTCAATTTAGGTTTTGGTACAATCATAAGTGTTACCTATACATTTGTGTCCAGAATATTACTGTGATAAAAATGTATATGTAGATCAGGTGATATGAGTATTTCTTCCACCATTATGGGGAGCAATATTTTTACAACCTATAAATTAGTATTGGGGAAAAAATAGGTGTACCCTGTTTTGATGAATATAGAGATGATGAATGAATAGACCAAACTGTGAATAAATAATATAACTGGACCCAACATTAGAAATTGGAATTGGAATAAATTGATATCTGAAAATATACAGGAAATCTTATATTGATATTGGCATACATACATTCATTACAACCAGTTGTACATCTAATGGTAAAATTAGTGTTACGGTTGATCATGAAGAGTGTGTGAGTTTTGCTTCAAAATTGATTATGCAAATCGAAAATAATGTGTTTGCAAAGAAGTCTCATGAAAGACCAGTCAAGAAACATGGAGGAATACATGTGTTCTGAAGCAGGAAGTGATTGAAAGTGAATCAAAAGTTTTAAATTTTGAAATTTTGGATGAAACATTTATCCTATGATGTGCATAAACTGAAGAAATAGTACTGTACCAGTGTTGAATAAAAATGAATGTCAAAATACACATCATGTCCCATAGGAATCTACTTGCATTGATATTAACCTGGGTAAGTTACTGCAGAAATATTAGGATTTGTATGCACCTTTCATTGAAGTTAGTTTTCAGTACTAGTAAACAAATATGTGTTTCAGGGGGATGAATATTTCTTAGAATAATCTTGTAAAAATTTGATTATAAATCCACATACATGAATATGAATGTATTTAGGGAGTGTATAATAAGACACATATATTTTATATTTTAAAAAATCTGGAGATTGTATATATATATATATATATATATATATATATATATATACACACACACAAACACAAAACACACAGAGACATTAAAGAGTAGCAGTATATATGCCAATAGAAATTCATGGTGAAATATATATCGTCCACTGATCCAAAAATATTAATTTTACTGAACATGGATTTATGAATAATGTTGTTCAACTAGGAAGATCACCCATAGGTTGAATTTTAAGATGCAACAGCATTTACGAGGAGTTATCTCTTCTCATAATTTTTATCTGCCACGTCAGCCTCCAAACAAGTATGTACATGTGATACCAGCTAGGATTCTATATGTGCATATAAAAATACATTTGCTGAATAGGCTACAGAGAAAGGGAGATAGAAATTCACATATTTGTTAACTTTAAAAACACATGGAGAACTATTTCAATTAAAAATTATCTAGATTTATAACACCTACCCTACATAATGCAAAAGGCAAGTCCAACTATACACCATGCCTTCTCTGTACTGCTTGTATTTCTATTCTGTTTGGGTTATTTTTCTCCATCATATTAGGATTAGTAGTCAGAGTCTAGTAGGGTATGGGTTCGTGTCAGGGATTCAGTATTTTTAATGGGAAATTGGAAAATGAATCCAATGTGTATGCAAATATGTGCTACACAAAAATCTTCCCACTTTCATCCACAACAATGCCTTGACATTACCTTCACCCCAGGTAAGACACAATTAGAGGAGAAGAGTTAGAAAATCTGTGAATACTTATCTGGAATGCAATATGCTCAGGAGTTCACAACCTTGGAGGTGGTAGAGCAGTTTCCAAAAGTAAGGTACATGGTAAACACTCCACAAACATTGAGCTCTGCTGGCCTAAAGACTTCTTGAGAAACTGCCTCTGAAGCTGGGCACTTGAAATATATGTTGTATTAAGGAGTTTTAGCTTCTTTTGTAGTGAGACCATCAAAGCTGGGTCTGCATCTATATGACCTGGAGAACATGGATTCTTATTTTCAAATGAACCTGAGGCAGCAGTGCTGAATTCTCTCTTTGTAGGTGAAGTGTGGCCACTGGAGGCTAAGTTTCACCCCGTGTGGACTGTGAAGCCATTTGGTCCTCCTCAAATTTTTGTGGTGGTTCTTGCTGCTGCACTGGGGCTTTTGGTTCTTGCTGCTGCACTGGGCTTTTTGAACAACAAGTTCAACTGGGACACAGTGCTAGAGGAAGTTCTGTCACGTGTGGTGGGTTAGGGTCTGCAGGAGAATGAAACAACCAGGCTTCTTTCTCACATAGCTTGCACCCTTGACCATATCAACCTGATTCTGATCATTACCTTGAAAGCTCTCCAAATAAAAAGATGCCTTTACAAATAAGGGTCTGCTGGCTGCACCATGTCAGTCACAAGCCATTTGGAAGCAAATGGGCTAATCACATGGACCCACCACAGATGTTTTATCACACACGTGGCTACCACTGCTCTAGGCCCACTACTCAGCAGGCTCCAACTTACTACCATCTCTGTTCTACATTATTTTTATAAATTCCAGTCAATCAAGGCACTCTCTGGTACACTCATGATCAGCAGCAGGACATCCAAAGATACTCCAGTGCCACCTGGTCATGGGAATTTCAAAAATTTCAAAGTATTTATCTAGCCATTTTTCAAGGATGTAGTTGGGAGGCACTGTGGCTTTCAAGAACCATTAAATGTTGAGGAAGCTCATTTCAGTGAAACTCTGGAGAACTTTCATAGGCAACGCTTCCCATAGAGTGGCCAAAAGGTTACATGAAGCCAGGCCTATTGAGGTCTACAATGTGAGTTCCATGTGTGTTTTGACTCTCAAGTATGGCTGCCAAGTCTTTAAGAATAAAATCATGGGATAATTTGGCTGAGATTCTCAGTGCTCTGTGGAAAGCCACCCTGGACCTTGATCTAAGTTTATAAGGGCGACTCTCATGCATGGCTTCCTAAAATCCCAACTCGATTCATGGCAATACTTCTCTGAGGTCACTTCCAGAACTCAGTTTCTAAGGGGATTCACACCAGAGTTCAAACCCAGGTGGACCCAGTCATCTCTTCCAACTGCCACACAAATGACCACAATTAAAACCAAAATAGTCCCACATGGCTCTCATCTTCTTCCATATAGACACTCATCATAACCTCTAGCTGGAGGTTTCAATGAGGAGCGCAGGACAAGACAGTGTCCAAAATACGCACTCTTGCTCGTCATTTTCATAAAGTCAGAGTGGCCTGGACACCCCTTCTGTGAACCAGAAGTGATCAAAAAGGCCTACCATTAATACTGCTCAGCTTCTCCAATTTGAGGCCTACTGACTGTGGGGTTTAGATTCTTTATGTGCATTGGGGTCATGAGAAAACCCAAGCACCTATTGGCTAGCCTCTGCAGGGCTTTGAAGAAGTCATTTGACCCAAAGGATTCCTATTCTCACTTGATAGAGGTCAGGAACCTTACAGAGGAAGGCAAGAGATTTTATCCACAATGACTGCTCTTTTGGCCATTTTGGTTTTGGATGCACACATGGCATCTTTCTTTAGATCCATCAGGTGCTGAGAATGCAAGCCACAGCCTCACACACAGCCAACAGACTGGCTCAGACACATCCCTTTCAAAAGCAATTACTCAAAGAGAGACAGGTGATGCTCATTCATTTCCATTAGAAAACTGTTTTATTCAGGTTTCACAAAGTGGTGCCTTAGGCAAAGACCTTCCTGACATTCAGTGCTACAGAACAATAGGTAAGCAAAGGCCCAAAGCAGGGATTCTCCACTGAGACTTTCATGATCACACAGATATCTGAGTTTCCTGAGATTCTCGCCATTCCCTTCAGCTATCCAGTACACGGCCATGTCACAGAGCTTTGAGGTGCTACATATCTTGGTCACAAAACCATGAGTCTATTCTGGAGAGTGGCCAGAATTCAAGAAGAAAACAGAAACTTAGGAAGACAGCAGGTCTTGCCCATCAATAAGGCAAGCCTCCGTCCTTTCATAAATTGGGCAGGATGAATGTGGGGAAGCTTTCTCCTAGACAGGACACATCCATTGATGCATTTTCTTTTGTAATGTCTACAACCATGGACACAGTTGGATACACAGACATAGAAACACTTGCTTTGTCAAATGACTTACTAGAAACAGTCCATTCTAAACCAAAGAAACCGCCTTTCCTACCTATTCTCAGAGCATGAGACAAAACCACATACACACACTCATTCCCACAAAGGCACCTTTTTCCCCCAAGAGGGTCTGTGACTATCAAGAGTGTCCTCTGCCTTGTGGGCCATACTATGTTCCCCCAAAATGGCTTCTCTATTCTCAAATCTGGACTCCTTGGCCCACTCTGTGAAGTTGTCAGGAGCCAGCGGTGAGCCAATACCTGCTTTCTCAGGAAAGACCCCAATTCAGATCTTTCCTGGCATTTGGCCATCCTCACAACTGTAGATACCAAGAAAGATTGACTCTCTCCTTGGTAAATCCAAAAAGTGAGACTTCTGTGACTGTTATTGGGCCTGACTCTGGCTGCCTGTTTTCAGGGATCCCAAGTTCAGAGAGTTCCATCACCAAGAAAGTGAGGTAGGTCACTTCCTTCATGAAGTGAATGAGCTCACAGCCTTGGCAACCACTTTGTCCTAACAGTTGCTTCCAAGGGTCCCATGAGATGGAGGCTGCTCCTACTTCCTGTGACACTTTCACAAGTTAGAATGGTATATCAACCATTGGTACCGGGGAAAAGATCTCCACACAGGCCTGGTTTGGTCCATTTGCTCTATATTAAAAAGAGAGAGGCTTATTCAGACACATCCCTTCATAGTGACCAGGTTGTTTGCCATGGAAGCTAACTTTTGCTCTCTCAGGTCCTTCATAGCAGTCTACATCTTCTTCGGGGATCATTTCTGCATGGATCTTTGATATTCTCAGCAGGTGGAAGATCCCCAACATTCCTCTTTTGTAAGACCAACTCTGTCCCTGCACTGCTCTAAAGTTAGATTGAGGGAACAGTGTATGGTTAGGGTTAATAATATGTTCAATTTTGGTTAGCAATCATTCTGCTGGATGAATAATGGTATTGGAAACCTGTGATATTTAAAAGAATATATAGGTAAAATATAACAGAAATCTAGGGAAGATTTGAAGCCAAGTAGGGCATTGGGCCCTCGAGTGGGATACTTAGCTTTGAATTATATTCTGCACAGATGTCTCAGATAAGTCAATATACAATGAAATTGGATCTTGTACCTCGGATGATTGAATAACAAACAGAATATCTAGTCATAAAGGAATAGTCCGTAGGATTACCAAGGTAGTCAGCAGGTTTATAAAGAAGAGTGAGTATAGGATTTGGACCAAAAGTTCTTTACAATAGGGTTTCGGGTAGAGAGTGAATGTAAATGTCAGCACATGTGAAGAGTCAGTCACAATGATGAACAGGGGAAAATATGTAGGAAAGCAGACATAAATAGAGACATTAGGAAATCAGCAAAAGTATAAAGTGTGTAATTGGTTTAGACATTTTCAACAGGGTTGAGATTGAATATATAATCTTAGGAAGAAACAAATATGTTGTCACAAATAGGATTGAATTCGAGAGCATTAGGTAACCAGGACTTGGATGATTTTTTGTAATCCATGTTCACTTTCCATTTAGGCTTTTTTAAAATCATAAGTGTGACCATTGCATTTTGTGTCCAGAATATTATTGTGATAAAATGTATGTGTAGATCAGGTGACATGAATATTTCTTCCACCGTTTCTGGAGCAATGTTTTGTAGACGTATAATTTAGTATTTGGGGTACGAATAGGTGTACCCTGTGTCTATGAATATGCAGATTATGCATGAATAGACCATACTGTGTATAAATAATATAACTGGTTCCACTTTAAATAATGGATTGAATTGATATCTGAAAATATAAAAGAAATCTCATATTGATATGCAATCATTCATTCCAACCACTTATACATCTAATGGTAATATTAGGGTTATATTTTATCCTCAAAAGTGTGTGAGTTTTGCTTCAAACGTGATTATGGAAATCAAAAATAATGTGTTTGGAAAGAAGTATCATGAAAAGAATAGTCAAGAAACCTGGAGGAATTCATGTGTTCTGAAGCAGGAAGTGATTGAACGTGAAACACATGCATATAAATTTGCGAACTTTTGAATGAAATATATACAGTATGATGTGCATAAGCTGCAGAAATAGTAATGTAGCAGTGTTGAATAAAAATGAACATCAAAATACACATCATGTCCCCTAGGAATCTACTTGCATTGATATTAATCTGGGTCAGTTACTGTAGAAATATTAGGATTTTTATGCACCATTTACTGAAGTTAGTTTTCAGTACTAGGAAACAAATATGTATTTCAGGTGGATGAATATTTCTGAGAATAATCTTGTGGAATCTTGATTTTAAATCCATATAAATCGCAAAACATTATAAACAAAAAACACACAGAGACATTAAAATGTAGCATAGTATATGCCAATTGAAATTCATCTTGAAATATATATCATCCACTGATCCAAAACTATTTGTTTAATGAACTTGGATTCATGAATAATGTTGTTCAACTAAGAAGCTCCCCCATAGTTTGAATTTTCTGTTCCAACAGTGTTTAGGAGGAGTGATCTCCTAAATGTGTATGCAAATATGTGCTACACAAAAATATTTCCACTCTCATCCAGAAAAATGACTTGATATTACCTTCGCCCCAAGAAAGACACAATTGGAATAGAAGAGTTAGAAATTCTGTGAATACATATCTGGAATTAAAATGCTCGAGAGTTCACAACATTGGAGTTTGCAGAGGAGTTTCCAAAAGTAAGGGAGAGGCTTGATAGACCCAACCTGATTTTTTATTAAAATTGGGAACCATCTTGCCACAAAGCCGTGAAAAGATAATTTTGGCTTTACTCTAAATTACTGCAAATTCTGAAACTGCTTGGAACGCCTGCCCGTGCCTTGAACTCATCCACACCTGGCTCTCTGACCAGATAACAGTACTTTCTGAAACTTTAGTGACACCTCATAAATATTGGCCTTCCCTGGCCAGACAACAACCCTCTCTGAGGCTCTAATGGTCCTCATTATTTCTGATATTGGGGCCAGCAAAAAAAAAAAATGTAAACTACCATTAGTGTGATGCTTTCAAAGTTTTGTTATCTGTAACCACCCGTTTGTGTAACTTTCTGGGCTATATAGCTGGGCTGTAGGAAAGGTGGGGTTGCTGTCTTGTTCCTGCCATTTTGGGAAGGAGAGGCAGCCCAGCCTGTTGAAATAATAAGCTTGCCTTAATTTGATTTTAATTGGAGTCAGTGGTCTTTTCTTGCATCCTAGTCCAAAATTTTGGAGTTCCCCAGTGAGATGACCCTGCCCGAGCAGATCACAAAACCAGACTGCTGAAAATTCTGAAGGTGGCCTTCCCTCCAGGGCACTGGGCTGGAGAACCACTCTAGCGGGTGCACAACTTGAGATGTTCCAAGGCCTTGGAGTGAGCCGTCAGTCTGGGGAGCACTGCAGTGAACCACCACACTAAAACTATTATCAAGCCCCTGGTGGAGGAGGCCTCCATAGGTAAGTGGCGCCTTTATAACATCTGATATCTGGTTAAGGGAGATCTCTTCTGATGACAGAGAGGTGGCCTGGGGAGGCTCACATACACTCCAGTCCAGGACAGTAATGAGAATCATGCTGTCCTCTGTTC
Source organism: Callospermophilus lateralis (assembly GCF_048772815.1). Classification (NCBI taxonomy): domain Eukaryota; kingdom Metazoa; phylum Chordata; class Mammalia; order Rodentia; family Sciuridae; genus Callospermophilus; species Callospermophilus lateralis. Next base: position 7,403,790 of record NW_027515276.1, on the reverse strand, counting down.
TGTTCTGTAGGGAATTCCTCTGGAAGGGTAGAGAGGTGCCGATGGGCACACACACGCTCCTACCCAGGAGCTTTAGCAAGATGTTGCATTGCTCCTCTGTTTTTCTGTTTCGGCACCAGGATTCTGTTTTTCTGTGTTTTGTTCTGTGGTCTATATGTTTTTTGTTGTTTGTTTTTGTGCGTTTTTTTGTTTGATTTCTGTGGTAAAATTTTAAGGATATTGGACGTGAAAAAGGGTAACAAATCAAGTAAGCCTGACACCCTTTCGACTGTGTTTTAAGGAACTGTGATGAACTTTACCCACCTTTGTTAAGCAGGAAGAAAGAAGCCCCTAGCTGGCTGCCTGGAGCACACCCACTGCACAGGGCAATGCCTGCTGGGGAACGAAGAACTGAGTATATCCCAGGTTAACAAGTGAAACTCTTTAAAATCCCTTGTCCCTCCAGATCATGAGAGTCACAACCTTTTGGCAGAGTCCCCTTGTTTTTCCTTTGTTAGCAAAGCAATAAACCTCCATTTTCTTTTTCTCAAAACCCTGTCCTCATTATTAAATTAGCATTAATTTGCTTCAGGGTCAGAAACCGAACTTTAAGTTACAAATTTTGATACCCGGCCCCGTCCCAGAACTTTTTGAGAGCTGACGACTGAAATGTTAGGAGATGGAGCATGCTTGGAGTGGACGCGAAACAGAAGAGCTAATCCTGTAAGTAAAAGGAGGGACTGAGGGACCCCAGCAACTGCCAAAGCCCTGTTGCTTCAGGGAACTCCCTCCTTCCTTCCCTGCACTGTAAGCATTATGACACCTCTGTCTTCTTTTAAAAGAGAAAAATAAAAAGGGGACACTAAATGCAGTAAAGTCACCATGGAGACCCTTGATTTTACATTTCAGGTAGCTTCTCTGTGAAAACATCTGGTCCCCTTGTGGGGACATCTGTGGTGCCACTGGTGCAGGAGATTTTTCTCTTATCTGCTCTGTTTTAAAGGCTTCTGTCTGTCAGCCATATTCTGGAGTTCCTTTCTGTCTGTCTTGTGCCTTTGTTTTTGGCCCTTTAAGACATGTGCAATAATGTGTTTATATTATAAATTGTTTCTTGAGAATGATCTTAGCTGAATGTGTGTCTAAATGATGATGTTTTATTGTAAAAATCTGGTATCTGAATGCGTTTTTTGAAGCATTGCACAATATTGCAGTTAAAAGTCGGGTTTAGGTAATTGTTTAGTTTTTGATTTCAGATAATTCATGCCAGAGAACTTAAATACTTAGGATGGAAAACTAAAGAACTCTACTTCCAAGTTGGCAAGTAACTTCCCAATCATGCAGTCTTTTTTTCTCCAATTTTGAATTGGGTAGCCTGGGAAAATGTCACTGTGTTTACCAGTGCATTAATTTGGACAAGGATAGTAAATCATAGTATGATATCTGTTGACAAAACAAGATGTAAAGATATAAAATTTTGTGAATTGTATCTTAAACTTGTAGCATAATTTTCAACATCCTAACCAGAAAATTATGGTTAAAATGCCTTAGGCCTGAGGTGTCTGCTCAGAATAGCAGTTTTTTCCTGCTCCTTCCAGACCTCAGCCAGGACTTCTGTTGAAATGCAAATGAAAGTCTCCTATAAGCTCAGTAGGAGACTGATCTGAGGCCTAAGGGAAAAAAATGGTAAATTGTATGGTATTTACTAATTACCGGCCAGTCATTTTTTCTAGGACTCATAATTTTTTCTTAGATTCTTTTTTTTTTTGAGTTTATGATTTTGATCCTACAGACCTAGGTTAATGTTTTTCTGATCAGTTTTATCTTTGACCAACTGTGGAGTTTTAAAAACATTGCAATGGTGATTTCACCTGAAAAGCTACAAGACCTTCACTATTATTAGGTGTGCACACTTTTGTTATGTGTTGTATGTCTATATATATATATATATATATATATATATATATATATATATATATATATATATACACACATATGTCCGTATATCATTCAAATGATACACAAATTAACATATATAAGGAGCACTCATATAAAAAAGCGCTCATAAAAACAAATTTTAAAAAGTGGACCACAGATCTTTAATTCACGTGGTTTAAATGTTTCAATTTAGATTGGATAAACAGATAAATATAAATGTCTTCAAATTTATGCCTATAAGTTATTCTAGGTGTTCAAAAATCTAATAAAATATTATTGTCTACCAAAGGTCTATATGACTTTGTTCTAGGACTTTTCCTTCAACCAAAAAATGGTTTACACTGTTCAATACATTTGTCTAATATTTTGATTAAAAAGTAAAGTAAATTTGATTTGGATTTACTCATTCATGAGTGTTTTTGTTTGATATCTGATTGATATACTAAGGTCTATCAATTTTTAGTACAAAATCTGTATAAAATGTTTACAATCTTATACACACTTTCTACTAAAGTCTGTGTAAGATTGTAAAAATTAGTCATGTGTTAAAGAGACAAAAATTTCTTAAAACATAAGATTACTCATAACATTGTGTTTATTAAGTTTTATTTTTTCCAGAGCAAGCAACCATAAAAATTAAACAACTGTTTAAAACAGAACTGTTATTTTAGAGCACTGTACTGCCATTTCTTTAAAAGATAAACTTGGTTAATGTAGAAACATCAGTGTAACTGTGATGCTATTAATGTGCTCATATCTTCCAGTTATACAACTCGATAAGGTAGAAACTTTAAAAGAGCATTATATCAAGCTGGTGTTCTGAAGTTGTATGGTAAATAAAATATATATTGGGGATTTATTTACCTGTTATCAATAAGATATGTAAAGTTTTATGTTACACTTTACATTGTGCAACAATTTAAATGTATTTTTAAATTAATGAGAGCCTAATCTATTTGAATGTTAAAAACATTCAGCCATTCTTTAATTCATGTTTCAAAAGTGATATTATATGGTGTTAGCTAATGTTCATGTGACCTCAAACAATTTATGTAAACTTTGTAAAAGGATATTAAAAAACGAAGATCAGCTTTAGAACTAAAACACTTAAGATTTATAAAGAGCCCTGTCTTACCTGAGATAAGGCTCTGTGTCCCATCGTACTACATGTGAGAATGACTACGAAAGCAGTAGGTCAGATTTTATTTCATTTAAAGTTATGTTCAAAAGTTTTGTTTTTTTCTTTTTTTTTTCTCTCAAGTTTACTAGGATCTCAAACAGGGAATATAAAGTATAACTCACCCAAAAAATTCAGGGTAGCATTACATTAACTAAGTATTTTTACTCTTGTTAAAAAATTTTGTTTTTTAATTTGCTTATAAGTGATCTAAAGATTCCCTGTTGGTGTTTTAACTATGGCTGGAATCTTTCAGAATAAAATCTTGTGATATCCTGGCTTAGATTCCCAGTGCTCTGTGTAAAGTCACCCTGGGCCAAGATCTCAGACTCCAATGGTGAATCTCATGTGTGGCCTCCTGAAATCCCAACACAATTCATGGCAATACTTCTCTGAGGTCAGTTACACAACTCAGTCTCTAAGGGGAATCACAACAGAGTTCAAGCCCAGGTGGACCCAGGCATCTCTTCAAATTGCCACACAAATGATGACAATTAAAACCAAAACACTCTCACATGGCCCTCTTCATCTTTTTATATAGACACTAATCATAACCTCTAGCTGGAGGTTTCCATGAGGGGCACAGCCCAAGACAGTGTCAAAAATAATCTCCCTCGTCCCTCATTTGCCTAAAGTCAGGGTGGCCTGGACAACTTAGTGTGAACCAGAAGTGATCAAATAGGCCTGCCGTTAATACTACTCCACTTCTCAAATTTGAGGCCTACTGACTGTGGGGTATAGATTTTTAGTGTGAATTGGAGTTATAAGAACACCCAAGCACCTATTGTCTCCCCTCTGCAGCCCTTTGAAGAACTTATTTGACACAAATGATCCCTATTCTCACTTGATGGTGGTCAGGAATCTTACAGAGGAAGGCGAGAGTCTTCATCCACAATGACTGATCTTTTTTCCATTTAGGTTTTGGATGCCCACATGGGATCTTTCTTTATATTCATCAGGTGCTGAAAATCTAAACCACAGGCTCACACAGGGCCAAGAGGCTGATTCAGATACATCCATTTCCAAAGCAATGAAGCAAAGAGCCACAGGTGATGCCCATTCATTTCCATTTGAAAACTGTTTTCTTCAGGCTTCACAAAGGGGTGGCCTGAGGCAAAGACCTTTCTGACATTCAGAGCAACAGAACAATAGGTAATCAAAAGGCCCCAAGCAGGGTTTCTCCACGGAGACTTTCCTTGTTACTCTAATATGTGAGTTTTCTGAGTTGCTCGCCATTCCCTTCAGCTATCCAGTACATGGCCATGTCACAGAGCTTGGAGGTGGTACATATCTTGTACAAAAATACATGATACTAATCTTGAGAGTGGCCAGAATTCATGAAAAAATGGAAAATTAGGTAGATAGCAGGTGTTGCCCATGGATAAGGCAAGCCTCAGTCCATTCATTAATTGGAAAGGATGCATGCTGGGAAGCTTTCTACTAGACAGGACACACCCAATGAGCTATTTTTTTCTAATATCCACAAAGAAAAACACAGTGGGATACACAGACATAGAAACAGTCTCCTTGTCAAATGACTTACTGGAAACAGTCCACTCCAATCCAAACAAACCTCCTTTTTTTACCTATTCTCAGAACCCGGAAAAAAACCACAAACACAAACCAACACCCACAAATGCAACTCCTTCCCCCAAGTAGGTCTGTCACTATCTGGAGTGTCCTCTGACTGGTAGGCCATACGATGTTCCCCACAAATGGCCTTTCTGTCTCAGATCTGGTCTCCTTGGTCAACTCTGTGAAGTTGTCAGGAGGCAGTGGTGAGCCAATTCCTGTCCTCTCAGGAAAGACCCCTCTTCAGAGCTTTCTTAGTATTTGGCAACCCTTACATCAGTAGGTACCAAGAAAGACTGACTCTGTCCTTAGTAAATCCAAACAAGTGAGCCCACTGCGACTGGGACTTGGACTGGCTCTGGTGCCTGGCTTCCTGGATCACAAAATTCAGAGAGTTCCATCACCAAGGAAATGAGGTGAGGTCACTACCTTCAGGAAATAAATGAGGTCCCTGTCTTGGCCACTACTTTGTCCTAACAGTTGCATCCTAGTGTCTCCTGACATGGAGGCTGCCCTACTTCCTGTGATACTTTCACATGTTAGAATGGTATAGAAACCATAGTCACTTGGGAACAGCTCTCCACACAGGCCTGCTTTGGTCCATCTTCCCTGCATTAAGAATAGAGAGGCTGACTCAGACACATCCTTTCATCCTGACCATGTTGTTTGCCATGGAATATGACTTTTGTTCTCTCAGGTCTTTCATAGCTGCCTACATCTTCTCCAGGGATTATTTCTGCATGGATTTTGAGGTACTCAGCAGGTGGAAGATCTCCTAACTTCCTGTATTGTAATATCAACTTTATCCCTGCTCTTCTGTAAAGTGAGATTGAGGGAACATTGTATGGTTAGGGTTAATAGCATGTTCCATTTGGCTTAGGAATCATTCTGCTGGATGAATAATGGTATTGGGAACCAGCAATATTTATAAGAATATAGAGGTAAAATATAAGTATGAAAACAGAAATCTAGGTAATATTTGAAGCCCAGAAGGATTTGGGCTCTTGATTGGGATCCTTAGCTTGAGTAATGTTTTGCACCGAGGTCGATGCAAATCGATATACAATGGCATAAGACCCTGTACCTCAGATGATTGAATGTAGAAGAGAACATCCAGTGAAAAAGGGATAGTGTGTAGGATTAGAAAGATAGTCAGTAGGTTTAGGAGGAAGAGTGAGTCTAGGATTTGGACCAAAAGTTCTTTAGCAATAGTTTTCGGTTAGAGAGTGAATATAAATGGCACCATATGTGAAAAGTTGGGCACAATGATGAACTGGGAAAAATATGTAGGAAGGCAGACATCAATAGAGACATTAGGAAATCAGGCAAAGTATAACGTGAGTGATAAGATTTGACATTTTCAACAGGGTTCAGGTTGAATACATAATCTTAAAAAGAAACAAAAATGTAGTCACCAATTGGATTGACATTTGAGAGCATTAGGCAAACTGGACATGGATGTTTTTAGTAATACATGTTCACATTCCATTGAGGCTTTATTGCAATCATAATGGTGACCTTTGCATTTTGTGTCCAGAATATTACTGTGATAATATGTATATGTAGATCAGGTGACATGAGTATTTCTTCCACCTTTTCTGGGAGCAATATTTTGAAAACATATAAAGTAGTACTGGGGATACTAAGAGGTTTACCCTGTGTTGATGAATATAGAGATGATGCATTAATAGACCATACTGTGAAAAAATTATGTGACTGGTTCCAAATTTACATAATGGATTGTTTTAATATCTGAAAATATAGACGAAATAATATATTGATATATGTACATTCATTCCAACAAGTTATATATCTAATGGTATTATTAGGGTTACCGTTTATCATGAATAGTGTGTGAGTTTTGCTTCAAAAATGATAATGGAATCGAAAATAATGTGTTTAGAAAGAAGTCTAGTGAAAAGACCAGTCAAGAAACATAGAGGAATATATGTGTTCCGAAGGAGGAAGTGATTGAAAGTAAACCAAATATTTATAAATTTGTGAACTTGTGAATGAAAGGATATATTTTATGATGTCCATAAACTGAATAAATAATAACGTACCAAGTTTGAATAAAAATGAACTTTAAAAAACACATCATATCCAATAGGAATGTATTTGCATTGATGTTAAACTTGGTCAGTTAGTCTAGAAATATTAGGATTTGTAAGAACCCTTCCCTGAATTTAGTTTTCAGTACTAGGAAACAAATATGTATTTCAGTGGATGTATATTTCTGAGAATAAACTTGTTAAAAGTTGATTATAAATCCACATATATGAATATGAATGAATTCAGGTGGTGTATAAGAAGACATATATTTCATATTTTGGAAAATCTGGAGACTATATATATATATATATATATATATATATATATATAGAGAGAGAGAGAGAGAGAGAGAGAGAGAGAGAGAGACAAACACACACACATTATAATGTCGCAATATATATGTCAATCGAAATTCATCATGAAAAATAACTCATCCGCATATCCCAAAATATTCATTTTACTGAACATGGATGTATGTATAATGTTTTTCATCTAGGAAGCTCACCCATGGGTTGAATTTTCTGTACCAACAGCGTTTAGGAGGAGTGATATCTTCTCACAAATAGTATCTGCCAAGTCAGCCACCTTACAAGAATGTACGTGTGAAACCAGGTAGGATTCTATTTGTGCATATAAAAATACATGTGCTTAATAGGCTACAGAGAAAGGGAGACAGGAATTCATATATTTCTTAACTTTAAAAACACATGGAATAGTGTGTAGTGTCCCTCTTTATTCCTTTTGATTAACTTTGGCTTAAAAAAAGAATTTTATTGAGAATTTTTGTATATATCTTTGTCAGGAATATTGCTCTGAAGATTTCTTTCCTTGATGTGTCTTTGTCTGATTTTGGTATGTGAGTGATAATAGCCTCATGGAATGAGTTTGGAGGAGTTCCATCCTTTTCTATTTTATGGAATAATTTGAGGAGTATTGTGATGAATGCTTCTTTGAAGGTCTTGTAGAACATGGCTGAGAATCTGTCTGTTCCTGGGCTTTGCTTGATTGGTAGGCTGTTGACAGCAACTTCTATTTCATTGCTTGAAATTGACTTGTTTAAATTGTTCACGTCCTACTAATTAAGTTTGGGTATATCTCTAAAATTTTATTGATGTCATCATGGTATTTTAATTTATTAGACTATAAATTTTCAAATTAGTTTTCAATTATTCTCTGTATTTTAGTTGTGTACTCTGTAAAAGTTCCTTTATGATCCTTAATTTTAGTAATTTGAGGTTTTTTTTTCTTCATTAGCTTGGTTAAGGAAGTGTCAATTTTATTTATTTTTCAAAGATTAAATTTTGTGTTGTGTCAAAAAAAATAACACATGGAAAATTATTTCAATAAATTGAATAGATTTATAACTCCTACCTTATATTATGCAAAAGGCAAGTCCAACTATACACCATGTCTCTTCTGAAATGCTTGTATCTATTCTGTTTGGGTTCTTTTTCTCCATTATATTAGTATTAGTGGTAAGAGTCTCGTAGGGTATATGAATGTTTCTGAGAATAATCTTGTGAAAAGATAATTATAAATCCACATTCATGAATATGAAAAATTTAGGAAGTGCAAAATAAGACACATATATTTCATATTTTGAAAAATTTGGAGAGTATATCTATATTTATATCTATATATCTATATCTATATCTATATCTATATCTATATCTATATCTATATATATATATATATATATATATATATATATATATATATATACACCCACACACACACACACACACACACACACAACACTCACAGACATTAAAAAGTACCAATATAAATGCCAATCGAAATTCATCAGTAAATATATATCATCCACAAATGCAAAAAATATTTATTTTACTGAACATGAGTTTATATATAATGTTTTTCTAATAGGACGCTCACCTATAGGTTGAATTTTCATTTCCAAAAGCATTTAGGAGGAGTGAACTCTTCTCACAATTTGTATCTGCCAAGACAGCCACCTCACAAAAATGTACGTGTGATACCTGGTAGGATTCTATATATGCACATAAATATACATGTGTGAATAGGCTACAGAAAAGGGAAACAAGAATTCACATATTTGTTAAGTTTAAAAACACATGGACAATATTTCAATTAAAATTTGACTAGATTTATAACTCCAACCTTATATAAGGCAAATGTCAAGTCCAACTATACAACATGTCTCCTCTGAAGTGCTTGTATTTCTATTGTGTTGGGTTAATTTTCCCCATTATATTAGGATGAATAGTCTGAGTCTACTAGGTATGGGTTAGTGTCAGGGATTCAGTACTTCGAATGAAAAATTGGAAAATGAATCCAATGTGTATGTAAATATACGCTGCACAAATATCCTCCCGCTCTCATCCAGAACAATGCCTTGACATTACCTTCACCCCAAGTAAGACACAACTAGAGGAGAAGAGTTACAAAATCAGTGAATACATATCTGGAATGGAAAATGCTAAGGAGTTCACATTCTGGAGGTGGTAGAGGAGTTTCCAAAAGTAAGGGACAGGGTCAACACTCCACAAACATGGAGCTCTGCTGGCCTAAAAACTTTTTGAGAAACTGCCTCTGAGCTTCCGCACTTGAAATATATGTTGTTTTCAGGAGATTTGGCTTCCTTTGTAGTGAGACCATCAAAGCTGGGTTTGCATCTATGTGACCTGGAGGACATGGTTTCTTATTTTCCAATGAACAAGAAGAAGCAGTGCTGAATCCTCTCTTTGTAGGTAAACTGAGGCCACTGGGGACTAAGTATCTCCCCGTGCGGACTGTGAAGCCATTTGGTCCTCCTCCAGTTTTTGTGGTGTTTAGGCTGCTGCACTGTGAGTTTGGTATTTGTTTCACGAAATACTAGCAGCTAAACTGGGACACAGTGCTGGAGGGAGTTCTGTCACCTGTGGTGGGTCAGGGTCTGCAAGAGAATGCACCAACTAGGCTTCTATCTCTCACAGCTTGCCCCATTGTCCCCTTGTCCATATCAACCTGATTCTTAATTTTCCTCTGAAAACTCTCCATATAACAAGATGCCTTTACATATAAGGGTCTGCTGGCTGCACCATGTCAGTTACAAGCCATTTGGAATCCAATGGTAGATCCACATGGCCCTACTACGGATGTTTTATCAAACACCTCCCCACCACTGCTCTAGACCCACTAGTCAGCAGGCTCCAACTTACTGGCATCTCTGTTCTACACCATTTTCATGAAACTCAGTAAATCAAGGCACTGTCTGGTATACTCATGATCAGCAATAGGACATCCAATGTTTGTCCAATGCCACCTGGTCATAGGAATTTCAAAAATTTCATGGTATTTATCTAGCCATTTTTCAAGCATGAAGTTGGAGGCACTGTGGGTTTCAATTCATTCAGCAAACATTAAATGGTGAGGAAGCTCATTTCAATGAAATCTCTGGAGAAATCTCACAGGCAAGGCTTCCCAAAGAATGGACAAAAGGTCACATTAGGCCAGGCCCATTGAGGTCTACAATGTGAGGTGCATGTGTGTTTTGACTCTCAACTATGGATGCCATTTCTTTAAGAATAAAATCATGTGATATCCTTGCTGAGATTCCCAGGCCTCAGTGGAAATCTACCCGGGGCCTAAGTCTCAGTTTCCAAGAGCGACTTTCATGCGTGGCCTCTTAAAATCCCAACAAAATTCATAGCAATGCTTCTCTGAGTTCAGTTCCAAAACCCAGTGTCTAAGGGGAATCACACCAGAGTTCAAGGCCACGTGGAACCAGTCATTTTTTCCAATGCCACACAAATGACCAACATTAAAACCAAAACACTCCCACATGGCCCTCACCTTATTCCATATAGTCAATCATTTTAACCTCTGGCTGGAGGTTTCCATGAGGGGTTCAGCCCAAGACAGTGTCCAAAATCAGCTCGTTTGCCCCTCATTTGCCTAAAGTCAGGGTAGCCTGGACACCGTTGCTGTGAACCAGGAGTGAAAAAATAAGCCTGCCATTAATACTTCTATGTTTCTCCAATTTGAGGGCTACTGATTTTAGGTATCGATTCTTTAGGTGATTTAGAGTCATGCGAAAACACAAGCACCTCTGCAGGGCTTTGAAGAACTCATTTGACTCACAGAATCCCTATTCTCATTTGTTGGAGTGCAGGAACCTAACAGAGGAAGGCAAGAGTCTTCATCCACAATGAATGATATTTTTTGCCATTCTGGTTTTGGAAGCTCACATGGGATCATTCTTAAGATCCATCAGGTGCTGAGAATCTAAGTCACAGCCACACACAGGACCAAGAGGCTGATAAAGACACATCCCTTTCCAAAGCAATTAAGCAAAGAACCACAGGTGAGGCCCATTCATTTCCATTTGAAAACTGTTTTCTTCAGGCTTCACAAAGTGGTGGCCTGAGGCAAAGACCTTCCTGACATTCAGTGCAACACAACAATAAGTAAGCAAAAAGCCCAAAGCAGTGTTTCTGCACTGAGACTTTCCTGGTCACACTGATATCTGAGTTTTCTGAGATGCTCGCCATTCTCTTCAACTATCCTTTACATGGCCATGTCACAGAGCTTGGAGGTGGTACATATTTTGGACACAAATCCCTGAGCCCATTCTGGAGAGTGGCCAGAATTCAGGAAGAAAACAACAACTTAGAAAGATAGCAGGTGTTGCACATCGATAAGACAAGCTGCAGTCCATTCATATATTGGGCAAAATGAATTATAGGGAACATTTATACTAGACAGGACACATCCATTAATGCATTCTCTTTTCTAATGTCTACAACAACGGACACAGTGGGATACACATAAACAGAAACACTCGCCTTGTCAAATGACTTACTAGAAACTGTCTGCTCCAAACCAAACAAACCGCCTTTTTGATCTATTCTCAGAACATGAGACAAAACAACAAACCCACACCCACTCCCACAAAGGCACCTCCTTCCCCCAAGTAGGTCTGTGACTATCCGGAGTGTCCTCTGACTGGTGGGCCATACTATGTTCCCCCGAAATGGCCTGTCTTCTCTCAGATCTTGTTTCCTTGACCAACTCTGTGAAGATGTCAGGAAAAAGTGGTTAGCCACTACCTGTTTTCTCAGGAAAGGTCCGTATTCAGAGCTCTCCTGGCATTTGGCCATCCTCACATCATTAGGTACCAAGAAAACTGACTCTGTCCTTGGTAAATCCAAACAAGTGAGCCCACTGGGACTGGGATTGGGACTGCCTCTGGGTGCCTGGCTTCTTGGATACCAAGTTCAGAGAGTTCCATCACCAAGGAAATTAGGTATGTCACATTCTTTGGAACTGAATGAGGTCACTGCCTTGGCAACCATTTTGTCCTAACAGTTGCTTCCAAGGGTTACATAAGATGGAGGTTTCCCCTACTTTCTGTGACACTTTCATAAGGTAGAATGTATATCAACCATTGGCACCCGGGAACAGCTCTCCACTCAGGCCTGGATTGTTCCACCTTGTCTACAATAAGAAGAGAGAGGCAGATTCAGACACATCCCTTCATCCTGACCAGGTTGTTTGCCATGGAAGATGACTTTTGCTCTCTCAGGTGCTTCATACCTGCCTACAACTTCTCCAGGTATCATTTGTGCATGGACATTTGAGTTTCTCATCTGGTGGAAGATCCCCAACTTTCCTGTATTGTAAGAACCCCTCTGTCCCTGCTCTTCTGTAAAATGATTGAGGGAACAGTGTATACTTGGGGTTAAAAACAGGTTTGATTTGGTGACGAATGATTCTGTGCGATGAATAACGGGATTGGGAACCTGCAATATTTACAAGAATATAGAGGTGAAATATAAGTATGAAAAAAGAAATCTAGGAATGCTTTGAAGCCCAGAAGGGTTTTGCCCTTGATTGGGATACTTAGCTTTGAATTATGTTCTGCAAAGATGTCTCAGATAATTTGATATACAATGGCATAGGACCTTGTACATTGGATGATTGAATTTAGAAGAGAACATCCAGTCAAAAAGGGATATTCAGTAGGATTAGGAAGATAGTCGGTAGGTTTAGGAAGACAAGTGAGTATAGGATTTGGACCAAAAGTTCTTTAGCAATAGACTTTTGGTTATAGAGTGAATGTAAATGTCAGCACATATGAAGAGTCAGACACTATGTTGAACTGGGGAAAATATGTAGAAAAGCAGATATCAATGGAAACATTACGAAATCAGGCAAAGTTTAAAGTGAGGGATAGAATTAGACATTTTCAACAGGGTTGAGTTTCAATATATAAATTAATAAAAAACAAATATGTAGTCACCAATAGGAGTGACAATTGACAGCATTAGGCAACCTGGACATGGATGTTTTTAGAAATCCATGTTCACTTTCCATTTAGGCTTTGGTACAATCATAAGTGTGACCTTTCCATTTTTTGTCCAGAATATTACTGTGATAATGTGGTGACATGAGTATTTCTTTCACCATTTCTGGGAGCAATATATTGAAGATGTAAAATTAGAATCGGGGGTACAAATAGGTGTACCCTGTTTCTATGAACATAGAGAAAAACCACGGATAGACCATACTGTGAATAAATAATATAACTTTTTTGAACTTTAAATAATGAATTGAACTGATATCTGAAAAATAAAAGGAAATTGTATATTGATATACAATCATTCATTCCAACCAGTTCTATATCTAATGGAAATATTAGTGTTTTGGTTTATCATGAAGAGTGTGTGAGTTTTGCTTCAAAATGATTATGGAAATTCAAAATAATGTGTTTGGAAAGAAGTCTCATGAAAAGACCAGTCAAGAAACCCTGACAATACATGTGTTCTGAAGCAAGAAGTGATTAATGTTGAAACAAATGCCTATTAATTTGTGAACTTGTGGATGAAATGTATATCCTATGATGTGCAAAAACTGAAGAAACAATAATGTACCAGTGTCGAATACAAATGAATGACAAATTACATATCATGTCCCATAGGAGTCTACTTGCATTGATGTTAGACTGGGTCAGATACTGTAGAATAATTAGGATTTGTATGCACCCTTCACTGAAGTTAGTAGTCAGTACTAGGAAACAAATATGTATTTCAGGTGGATGAATATTTCTGATTATAATCTTGTGAAAAGTTGATTATAAATCAACATACATGAACATGAATGAATTTAGAGAGTGTATACTAGACACATATATTTCATATTTGGAAAACTTTGGAGAGTATATCTATATCTATATCTATACACACGCACACACACACACACACACACACACAACACTCACAGACATTAAAAAGTACCAATATAAATGCCAATCGAAATACATCAGTAAATATATATCATCCACAGATGCAAAAATATTTATGTTTCTGAACATGAGTTTATGTATAATGTTGTTCTTCTAGGACGCTCTCTTATAGGTTGAATTTTCATTTCCAACAGCATTTAGGAGGAGTGAAGACTTCTCACAATTTGTATCTGCCAAGACATCCACCTTACAAAAATGTACGTGTGATACCTGGTAGGATTCTATATATGCATATAAATATACATGTGTGAATAGGCTACAGAAATTGGAAACAAGTATTCACATATTTGTTAAGTTTAAAAACACATGGAAATATTTCAATTAAAATTTGACTAGATGTATAACTCCTACCTTATATAATGCAAATGTCAAGTCCAACTATAGAACATGTCTCCTCTGAAGTGCTTGTATTTCTATTGTGTTGGGTTAATTTTCCCCATTATATTAGAATGAATAGTCTGAGTCTACTAGGTATGGGTTAGTGTCAGGGATTCAGTACTTCGAATGAAAAATTGGAAAATGAATCCAATGTGTATGTAAATATATGCTGCACAAATATCCTCCCGCTCTCATCCAAAACAATGCCTTGACATTACCTTCACCCCAAGTAAGACACAATTAGAGGAGAAGAGTTACACAATCAGTGAATACATATCTGGAATGGAAAATGCTCAGGAGTTCACAACCTTGGAGGTGGTTTAGGAGTTTCCAAAAGTAAGGGACATGGTAAACACTCCACAAACATGTAACTCTGCTGGCCTAAAAACTTTTTGAGAAACTGCCTCTGAGCTTCCGCACTTGAAATATATGTTGTTTTCATGAGATTAGGCTTCCTTTGTAGTGAGACCATCAAAGCTGGGTCTGCATCTATGTGACCTGGAGGACATGGTTTCTTATTTTCCAATGAACAAGATGAAGCAGTGCTGAATCCTCTCTTTATAGGTAAACTGAGGCCACTGGGGACTAAGTGTCTCCCCGTCTCCCCGTGTGGACTGTGAAGCCATTTGGTCCTCCTCCACTTTTTGTGGTTTTTAGGCTGCTGCACTGTGAGTTTGGTATTTGTTTCACGAAATACTAGCAGCTAAACTGGGACACAGTGCTGGAGGGAGTTCTGTCACGTGTGGTGGGTCAGGGTCTGCAAGACAATGCACCAACTAGGCTTCTATCTCTCACAGCTTGCCCCATTGCCCCCTTGTCCATATCAACCTGATTCTTAATTTTCCTCTTAAAACTCTCCATATAACAAGATGCCTTTACATATAAGAGTCTGCTGGCAGCACCATGTCAGTTACAAGCCATTTGGAATCCAATGGTAGATGCACATGGTCCTACCACGGATGTTTTATCAAACGCCTCCCCACCACTGCTCTAGACCCACTAGTCAGCAGGCTCCAACTTACTGGCATCTCTGTTCTACACCATTTTCATGAAACTCAGTAAATCAAGGCACTGTCTGGTATACTCATGATCAGCAACAGGACATCCAATGTTTCTCCAGTGCCACCTGGTCATAGGAATTTCAAAAATTTCATGGTATTTATCTAGCCATTTTTCAAGCATGAAGTTGGAGGCACTGTGGGTTTCAATTCATTAGGCAAACATTAAATGGTTAGGAAGCTCATTTCAATGAAATCTCTGGAGAACTGTCACAGGCAAGGCTTCCCAAAGAATGGACAAAACGTCACATTAGGCCAGGCCCATTGAGGTCAACAATGTGAGGTCCATGTGTGTTTTGACTCTCAATTATGGCTGCCATTTCTTTAAGAATAAAATCATGTGATATCCTTGCTGAGATTCCCAGGCCTCTGTGGAAACCTACCCGGGGCCTAGGTCTCAGTTTCCAAGAGCGACTTTCATGCGTGGCCTCTTAAAATCCCAACAAAATTCATGGCAATGCTTCTCTGAGTTGAGTTCCAAAACCCAGTGTCTAAGGGGAATCACACCAGAGTTCAAGCCCACGTGGACCCAGTCATTTTTTCCAATGCCACACAAATGACCAACATTAAAACCAAAACACTCCCACATGGCCCTCACCTTATTCCATATAGTCAATCATCTTAACCTCTGGCTGGAGGTTTCCATGATGGACGCAGCCCAAGACAGTGTCCAAAATCAGCTCGTTTGCCCCTCATTTGCCAAAAGTCAGGGTAGCCTGGACACCGTTGCTGTGAACCAGGAGTGAACAAATAAGCCTGCCGTTAATACTTCTGTGTTTCTCCAATTTGAGGCCTACTGATTTTAGGTATCGATTCTTTAGGTGATTTAGAGTCATGCGAAAACAGAAGCACCTCTGCAAGGCTTTAAGAACTCATTTGATCCAAAGAATCCCTATTCTCATTTGTTGGAGTGCAGGAACCTAACAGAGGAAGGCAAGAGACTTCATCCACAATGAATGATATTTTTCTGCCATTTTGGATTTGGAAGCTAACATGGGATCATTCTTAAGATCCATCAGGTGCTGAGAATCGAAGTCACAGCCACACACAGGTCCAAGAGGCTGATAAAGACACATCCCTTTCCAAAGCAATTAAACAAAGAGCCACAGGTGAGGCCCATTCATTTCCATTTGAAAACTGTTTTCTTCAAGCTTCACAAAGGGGTGGCCTGAGGCAAAGACTTTCCTGACATTCAGTGCAACACAACAATAAGTAAGCAAAAGGCCCAAAGCAGGGTTTCTGCACTGAGACTTTCCTGGTCACACAGAAATCTGAGTTTTCTGAGATGCTCGCCATTCTCTTCAGCTATCCAGTACATGGCCATGTCACAGAGCTTGGAGGTGGTACATATTTTGGACACAAATCCCTGAGCCTATTCTGGAGAGTGGCCAGAATTCAGGAAGAAAACAACAACTTAGAAAGATAGCAGGTGTTGCACATCGATAAGACAAGCTGCAGTCCATTCATATGTTGGGCAGGATGAATTATGGGAAGATTTATACTAGACAGGACACATCCATTAATGCATTCTCTTTTCTAATGTCTACAACAGCGGACACAGTGGGATACACATAAACGGAAACTCTCGCCTTGTCAAATGACTTACTAGAAACTGTCCGCTCCAAACCAAACAAACCGCCATTTCTATCTATTCTCAGAACATGAGACAAAACAACAAACCAAACCCACTCCCACAAAAGCACCTCCTTCCCCCAAGTAGGTCTGTGAGTATCTGTAGTGTCTTCTGTCTGTGGGCCATACTATGTTCCCCCGAAATGGCCTGTCTTCTCTCAGATCTTGTTTCCTTGACCAACTCTGTGAAGATGTCAGGAAAAAGTGGTTAGCCACTACCTGTTTTCTCAGGAAAGGTCCATCTTCAGAGCTCTCCTGGCATTTGGCCATCCTCACATCATTAGGTACCAAGAAAACTGACTCTGTCCTTGGTAAATCCAAACAAGTGAGCCCACTGGGCCTGGGACTGGGACTGCCTCTGGGCGCCTGGCTTCTTGGATACCAAGTTCAGAGATTTCCATCACCAAGAAAATGAGGTATGTCACATTCTTTGGAACTGAATGAGGTCACTGCCTTGGCAACCACTTTGTCCTAACAGTTGCTTCCAAGGGTAACATAAGATGGAGGTTGCCCCTACTTCCTGTGACACTTTCGTAAGGTAGAATGTATAACAACCATTGGAACCCGGGGACAGCTCTCCACTCAGGCCTGGATTGTTCCACCTTGTCTACAATAAGAAGAGAGAGGCAAATTCAGACACATCCCTTCATCCTGACCAGGTTGTTTGCCATAAAAGATGACTTTTGCTCTCTCAGGTGCTTCATAACTGCCTACAACTTCTCCAGGTATCATTTTTGCATGGACATTTGAGGTTCTCATCAGGTGGAAGGTCCCCAACTTTCCTGTATTGTCAGAACCACTCTGTCCATGCTCTTCTGTAAAATGATTGAGGAAACAGTGTATACTTGGGGTTAAAAACAGGTTTGATTTGGTGACGAATGATTCTGTGTGATGAATAATGGTATTTGGAACCTGCAATATTTACAAGAATATAGAGGTGAAATATAAGTATGGAAACAGAAATCTATGTATGATTTGGAGCCCAGAAGGGTTTTGCCCTTGATTGGGATACTTAGCTTTGAATTATGTTCTGCAAAGATGTCTCAGATAATTCGATATACAATGGTATAGGACCTTGTACATTGGATGATTGAATTTAGAAGAGAACATCCAGTCAACGAGATATTCAGTAGGATTAGGAAGACAGTCGGTAGGTATAGGAAGAAGAGTGAGTATAGGATTTGGACCAAAAGTTCTTTAGCAATAGACTTTCGGTTATAGAGTGAATGTAAATGTCAGCACATATGAAGAGTCAGTCACTATGTTGAACTGGGGAAAATATGTAGAAAAGCAGATATCAATAGAAACATTACGAATTCAGGCAAAGTATAAAGTGAGTGATAGAAGTAGACATTTTCAACAGGGTTGAGTTTGAAAATATAAATTAGGAAAAAACAAATATGTAGTCACCAATAGGATTAACATTTGACAGCATTAGGCAACCTGGACATGGATGTTTTTACAAATCCATGTTCATTTTCCATTTAGGCTTTGGTACAATCATAAGTGTGACCTTTCCATTTTTTGTCCAGAATATTACTGTGATAATGAGGTGACATGAGTATTTCCTTCACCATTTCTGGGAGCAATATATTGAAGATGTAAAATTAGAATCGTGGTTACAAAGAGGTGTACCCTGTTACTATGAAAATAGAGAAAAAGCATGAATAGACCATACCGTGAATAAATAATATAACTTTATTGAACTTTAAATAATGAATTGAACTGATATCTGAAAAATTAAAGGAAATCGTATATTGATATACAATCATTCATTCCAACCAGTTATATATCTAATGGAAATATTAGTGTTTTGGTTTATCATGAAGAGTGTGTGAGTTTTGATTCAAAATGATTATGGAAATTCAAAATAATGTGTTTGGAAAGAAGTCTCATGAAAAGACCAGTCAAGAAACCCTGACAATACATGTGTTCTGAAGCAAGAAGTGATTAAAGTTGAAACAAATGCCTATTAATTTGTGAACTTGTGGATGAAATGTATATCCTATGATGTGCAAAAACTGAAGAAACAATAATGTACCAGTGTCGAATACAAATGAATGACAAATTACATATCATGTCCCATAGGAGTCTACTTGCATTGATGTTAGACTGGGTCAGTTACTGTTGTTAATTAGGATTTGTATGCACCTTTCACTGAAGTTAGTTTTCAGTACTACAAAACAAATATGTATTTCAGGTGGATGAATATTTCTGATTATAATCTTGTGAAAAGTTGATTACAAATCCACATACATGAACATGAATGATATAGAGAGTGTATATTAGACACATATATTTTATATTTTGAAAAATTTGGAGAGTATATCTATATCTATATCTATATCTGTCTATCTATATCTATATCTATATATATATATATATATATATATATATATTTATTTATATACACACACACACACACAAACACATACACACACACAACACTCACAGACATTAAAAAGTACCAATATAAATGCCAATCTGAATTCATCAGTAAATATATATCATCCACAGAGGGAAAAATATTTATTTTACTGAACATGAGTTTATGTATAAAGTTGTTCTACTAGGACGCTCTTTTATAGGTTGAATTTTCATTTTGAATAGCATTTAGGAAGAGTGAACACTTCTCACAATTTGTATATGCCAAGACTGCCACCTGACAAAAATGTACGTGTGATACCTGGTAGGATTCTATATATGCATATAAATATACACGTGTGAAGAGGCTACAGAAGAGGGAAACAAGAATTCACATGTTTGTTAAGTTTAAAAACACATGGAGAATATTTCAATTAAAATTTGACTAGATTTATAACCCCTACCTTATATAATGCAAATGTCGAGTCCAACTATACAACATGTCTCCTCTGAAGTGCTTGTATTTCTATTGTGTTGTGTTAGTTTCCCCCATTATATTAGGATGAATAGTCTGAGTCTACTAGGTATGGGTTAGTGTCAGGGATTCAGTACTTCGAATGGAAAATTGGAAAATGAATCCAATGTGTATGTAAATATATGCTGCACAAATATCCTCCCACTCTCATCCAGAACAATGCCTTGACATTACCTTCACCCCAAGTAAGACAAAATTAGAGGAGAAGAGTTACAAAATCAGTGAATACATATCTGGAATGGAAAATGCTCAGGAGTTCACAACCTTGGAGGTGGTAGAGGAGTTTCCAAAACTAGGGGACAGGGTCAACACTCCACAAACATGGAGCTCTGCTGGCCTAAAAACTTTTTGAGAAACTGCCTCTGAGCTTCCGCACTTGAAATATATGTTGTATTAAGGAGATTTGGCTTCCTTTGTAGTGAGACCATCAAAGCTGGGTCTGCATCTATGTGACCTGGAGGACATGGTTTCTTATTTTCCAATGAACAAGATGAAGCAGTGCTGAATCCTCTTTTTGTAGGTAAACTGAGGCCACTGGGGACTAAGTGTCTCCCCGTGTGGACTGTGAAGCCATTTGTTCCTTCTCCTCTTTTTGTGGTGTTTTTGCTGCTGCACTGTGAGATTGGTATTTGTTTCACGAAATACTAGGAGATAAACTGGGACACAGTGCTGGAGGGAGTCCTGTCATGTGTGGTGGGTCAGGGTCTGCAAGAGAATGCACCAACTATGCTTCTATCTCTCACAGCTTGCCCCATTGTCCCCTTGTCCATATCAACCTGATTCTTAATGTTCCTCTTAAAACTCTCCATATAACAAGATGCCTATACATATAAGGGTCTGCTGGCTGCACCATGTCAGTTACAAGCCATTTGGAATCCAATGGAAGATCCACATGGCCCTACCACGGATGTTTTATCAAACACCTCCCCACCACTGCTCTAGACCCACTACTCAGCAGGCTCCAACATACTGGCATCTCTGTTCTACACCATTTTCATGAAACTCAGTAAATCAAGGCACTGACCGGTATACACATGATCAGCAACAGGACATCCCATGTTTCTCCAGTGCCACCTGGTCATAGGTATTTCAAAAATTTCATGGTATTTATCTAGCCATTTTTCAAGCATGAAGTTGGAGGCACTGTGAGTTTCAATTCATTCAGCAAACATTAAATGTTGAGGAAGCTCATTTCAATGAAATCTCTGGAGAACTCTCACAGGCAAGGCTTCCCAAATAGTGGACAAAAGGTCACATTAGGCCAGGCCCATTGAGGTCTACAATGTGATGTCCATGTGTGTTTTGACTCTCAACTATGGCTGCCATTTCTTTAAGAATAAAATAATGTAATATCCTTGCTGAGATTCCCAGACCTCTGTGGAAATCCACCCTGGGTCTAGGTCTCAGTTTCCAAGAGTGACTTTCAAGCTTGGCCTCTTAAAATCCCAACAAAATTCATGGCAATTCTTCCCTGAGTTCACTTCCAAAACCCAGTGTCTAAGGGGAATCACACCAGAGTTCAAGCCCACGTGGACCCAATCATTTATTCTAATGCCACACAAATGAGCAACATTAAAACCAAAACACTCCCACATGGCCCTCACCTTATTCCATATAGTCAATCATCTTAACCTCTGGCTGGAGGTTTCCATGAGGGGTGCAGCCCAAGACAGTGTCCAAAATCAGCTCCTTTGCCCCTCATTTGCCTAACGTCAGGGTAGCCTGGACACAGTTTCTGTGAACCAGGAGTGAACAAATAAGCCTGCCTTTAATACTTCTGTGTTTCTCCAATTTGAGGCATACTGATTTTAGGTATCGATTCTTTAGGTGATTTAGAGTCATGCGAAAACACAAGCACCTCTGCAGGGCTTTGAAGAACTCATTTGACCCAAAGAATTCCTATTCACATTTGATGGAGTGCAGGAACCTAACAGAAGAAGGCAAGAGACTTCATCCACAATGAATGATATTTTATGCTATTTTGGTTTTGGAAGCTTACATGGGATCATTCTTAAGATCCATCAGGTGCTGAGAACCTAAGTCACAGCCCCACACAGGTCCAAGAGGCTGATAAAGACACATCCCTTTCCAAAGCAAATAAGCAAAGAGCCACAGGTGAGGCCCATTCATTTCCATTTGAAAACTGTTTTCTTCAGGCTTCACAAAGGGGTGGCCTGAGGCAAAGACCTTCCTGACATTCAGTGCAACACAACAATAAGTAAGCAAAAGGCCCAAAGCGGGGTTTCTGCACTGAGACTTTCCTGGTCACACTTATATCTGAGTTTTCTGAGATGCTCGCCATTCTCTTCAGCTATCCAGTACATGGCCATGTCACAGAGCTTGGAGGTGGTACATATTTTGGACACGAATCCATGAGCCTATTCTGGAGAGTGGCCAGAATTCAGGAAGAAAACAACAACTTAGAAAGATAGCAGGTGTTGCACATCGATAAGACAAGCTGCAGTCCATTCATATATTGGGCAGGATGAATTATGGGAAGTTTTATACTAGACAGGAAACATCCATTAATGCATTCTCTTTTCTAATGTCTACAACAACGGACACAGTGGGATACACAGAAACAGAAACACTCGCCGTGTCAAATGACTTACTAGAAACTGTCCACTTCAAACCAAACAAACCGCCTTTCCTATCTATTCTCAGAACATGAGACAAAACAACAAACCCACACCCACTCCCACAAAGGCACCTCCTTCCCCCAAGTAGGTCTGTGACTATCCGGAGTGTCCTCTGTCTGGTGGGCCATACTATGTTCCCCCGAAATGGCCTGTCTTCTCTCAGATCTTGTTTCCTTGACCAACTCTGTGAAGATGTTAGGAAAAAGTGGTTAGCCACTACCTGTTTTCTCAGGAAAGGTCCATCTTCAGAGCTCTCCTGGTATTTGGCCATCCTCACATCATTAGGTACCAAGAAAACTGACTCTGTCCTTGGTAAATCCAAACAAGTGAGCCCACTGGGCCTGGGACTGGGACTGCCTCTGGGTGCCTGCCTTCTTGGATACCAAGTTCAGAGATTTCCATCACCAAGGAAATGAGGGATGTCACATTCTTTGAAACTGAATGAGGTCACTGCCTTGGCAACCACTTTGTCCTAACAGTTGCTTCCGAGGGTAACATAAGATGGAGGTTGCCCCTACTTCCTTTGACACTTTTATTAGGTAGAATGTATATCAACCATTGGCACCTGGGAACATCTCTCCACTCAGGCCTGGTTTGGTCCACCTTCTCTACAATAAGAATAGAGAGGCAGATTCAGACACATCCCTTCATCATGACCAGGTTGTTTGCCATGGAAGATGACTTTTTCTCTCTTAGGTGCTTCATACCTGCCTACAACTTCTCCAGGTATCATTTGTGCATGGATATTTGAGGTTCTCATCAGGAGGAAGGTCTCCAACTTTCCTGTATTGTAAGAACCACTCTGTCCCTGCTCTTCTGTAAAATGATTGAGGGAACAGTGTATACTTGGGGTTAAAAACAGGTTTGATTTGGTGACGAATGATTCTGTGCGATTAATAATGGTATTGGGAACCTGCAATATTTACAAGAATATAGAGGTGAAATATAATTATGAAAAGAGAAACCTAGTTATGATTTGAAGCCCAGAAGGGTTTTGCCCTTGATTGGGATACTTAGCTTTGAATTATGTTCTGCAAAGATGTCTCAGATAATTCGATATACAATGGCATAGGACCTAGTACATTGGATGATTGAATTTAGAAGAGAACATCCAGTCAAAAAGGGATATTCAGTAGGATTAGGAAGATAGTCAGTAGGTTTAGGAAGAAGAGTGAGTATAGGATTTGGACCAAAAGTTCTTTAGCAATAGACTTTCGGTTATAGAGTGAATGTAAATATCAGCACATATGAAGAGTCAGTCACTATGATGAACTGGGGAAAATGTGTAGAAAAGCAGATATCAATGGAAACATTACGAAATCAGGCAAAGTATAAAGTGAGGGATAGAATTAGACATTTTCAACAGGGTTGAGTTTGAATATATAAATTAGGAAAAAACAAATATGTAGTCACCAATAGGATTGACAATTGACAGCATTAGACAACCTGGACATGGATGTTTTTAGTAATCCATGTTCACTTTCCATTTAGGCTTTGGTACAATCATAAGTGTGACCTTTCCATTTTTTGTCCAGAATATTACTGTGATAATGAGGTGACATGAGTATTTCCTTCACCATTTCTGGGAGCAATATATTGAAGATTTAAAATTAGAATTGGGGGTACAAAGAGGTGTACCCTGTGTCTATTAAGATAGAGATAAAGCATGAATAGACCATACTGTGAATAAATAATATAACTTTTTTGAACTTTATATAATGAATTGAATTGATATCTGAGAAATTACAGGAAATCATATATTGATATACAATCATTCATTCCAACCAGGTATATATCTAATGGAAATATTATTGTTTGGTTTATCATGAAGAGTGTGTGAGTTTTGCTTCAAAAGTGATTATGGAAATCAAAAATAATGTGTTTGGAAAGAAGTCTCATGAAAAGACCAGTCAAGAAACCCTGACAATACATGTGTTCTGAAGAAAGAAGTGATTAAAGTTGAAACAAATGCCTGTAAATTTGTGAACTTGTGGATGAAGTGTATAATTTAAAATGTGCAAAAACTGAAGAAATAATAGTGTACCAGTGTTGAGTACATATGAACGTCAAATTACATATCATGTCCCATAGGAATCTGCTTGCATTGGTGTTAGACTGGGTCAGTTACTGTAGAATAATTAGGATTTGTATGCACCATTCACTGAAGTTAGTTTTCAGTACTAGGAAATAAATATGTATTTCAGGTGGATGAATATTTCTGATTATAATCTTGTGAAAAGTTGATTATAAATCCACATACATGAACATGAATGAATTTAGAGAGTTTACATTAGACACATATATATCATATTTTGAAAAATCTGCAGAGTGTACAGATATATTACACACACACACACACACACACACACACTCACACAAACACACAAAACACTGACAGACATTTAAAAGAAGCAATATAAATGGCAATAGAAATTCATCAGTAAATATATATCACCCACAGATGCAAACATATTTATTATACTGAACATGAATTTATGTATAATGTTCTTCTACTAGGAAGCTCCCCTATAGGTTGAATTTTCAGTTCCAACAGCGTTTAGGAGGTGTGAACTCTTCTCACAGTTTGTATATGCCAAGTCAGCCACCTCAAAATCTACGTGTGATACCTGGTAGGATTCTATATATGCATATAAATATACAAGTGTGAATAGGCTAAAGATAAAGGGAAACAAGAATTCTCGTATTTTTTAAGTTTAAAAACTTATGGAGAACTTCTTCGATTAAAAATTGACTAAATTTATAACTTTTACCTTATATAATGCAAAAGGCAAGTCCAACTATACAACATGCCTCCAATGAACTGCTTGTATTTCTATAGGTTTGGGTTATTTTTCTCTATCATATTAGGATGAGTTGTTTGAGTCTAGTAGGTATGGGTTAGTGTCAGGAATTCAATATTTCAAAATGAAAATTGGAAAATGAATCCAATTTGTATGCATATATATGCTGCACAAATATCCTCCCACTCTCATCCAGAACAATGCCTTGACATTACCTTCACCCCAAGTAAGACACAATTAGAGGAGAAGAGTTACAAAATCAGTGAACACATATCTGGAATGGAAAATGCTCAGGAGTTCACAACCTTGGAGGTGTTAGAGGAGTTTCCAAAAGCAAGGGACAGGGTAAACACTCCACAAACATGGAGCTCTGCTGGCCTAAAAACTTTTTGAGAAACTGCCATGAGATAGGGCACTTAAATATATGTTGTTGTCAGGAGATTTGGCTTCCTTTGTAGTGAGACCATCAAAGCTGGGTCTGCATCTATGAGACCTGGAGGACATTGTTTCTGATGTTTCAATGAACATGAGGCAGCAGTGCTGATATTTTTCTTTTTAGGTAAACTGTGGCCTCTGGGGTCTAAGTGTCTCCCCGTTGAACTGTGAAGCCATTTGGCCCTCCTACACTTTTTGTGGGGTTTTTGCTGCTGCACTGGTAGTTTGGTATTTGCTTCATAAAATAGAAGGAGTTCAACTGGGACACAGTGCTGGAGGAAGTTCTGTCACGTGTGGTGGGTCAGGGTCTGCAGGAAAATGCACCAACCAATCTTCTATCCCTCAAAGCTTGCCCCATTGCATCCTTGTCCATAGCAACCTGATTCTGAACATTGCCCTGAATCCTCTCCATATAACAAGATGCCTTTACTTATAAGGGTCTGCTGGCTGCACCATGTAAGCCACAAGCCATTTTTAAGCCAATGGAAGATCCACATTGCTCCAACACAGAAGTTTTATCACACTCCTGCCCACCACAACTCTAGGCCCACTTCTTAGGAGCCTGAAACTTACTGGGACCTCTATTGTACACCATTTTCATAAAACCCAGTCAAGCAAGGCACTATCAGGTACATCCATGATCAGCAGCAGGACATCCAAAGGTTCTCTAGTGCAACATAGTCATGGGAATTTCAAAAATTTCATGGTATTTATCTAGACATTTTACAAGGATGAAGTTGGAAGCACTGTGGGTTTCAATTTTTTCAGGAACCATTAAATGGTGAGGAAGATTATTTCAATGAAAGCTCTGAAGAACCCTCACAGGCAAGGCTTCTCAAAGAGTGGACAATAGGTCACATTAAGCCAGGCCCATTGAGGTCTACAATGTGAGTTCCATGTGTGTTTTGACTCTCAAATATGGCTGCCAAGTCTTTCGAATGAAATCATGTGATACCTTGGCTGAGATTCCCAGTGCTCTGTGCAAAGCCACTCTGGGGCTAGATCTCAGTTTCCAAGGGTGACTCTCATACATGGCCTCTTTAATCCCAACACAATACATGGCAATACTTTTCTGAGGTCAGTTTCTGAACTCAGTCTCTAAGGGGAATCACACCAAAGTTCAAGCCCAGGTAGACCCAGTTATGTCTTCCAACTGCCACACAAATATCCACAATTAAATCCAAAACACTCCCACATGTCACTCATCTTTTCTATATACCCACTCATCATAACCTCTGGCTGGAGGTTTCCATGAGGGGTGCTGCCCAAGACAGTGTCAAAAATAACCACCCTTGCCCCTCATTTGCCTAAAATCAGGGTGGCCTGGACATCCTTATAGTGAACCAGGAGTGATCAAATTGGCCGGCCATTAAGATGGCACTGCTTCTCCAATTTGAGGCCTACTGACTGTGGGGTTTAGAGTCTTTATGTGATTTGGAGTCATGAGAAAAATCAAGCACTTATGGGCTATCCTCTGCAGGGTTTTGAGGAACACATTTAAACCAAATGATCACTATTCTCACTTGATGAAGGTCAGGAACCTTACAGAGGAATGCGAGAGACTTCATCCAAAATGAATGCTCTTTTGTCCATTTTGGTTTTGGATGCACACATGGGATCTTTCTTTAGATCCATCAGGTGCTAAGAATCTAAGCCACAGCCTCACACAGGGCCAAAAAGCTGATTCAGACACATCCCTTTCCAAAGCAATTAAGCAAAGAGCCACAGGTGATGCCCATTCATTTCTATTTGAAAACTATTTCTTTTGACTCTACAAAGGTGTGGCCTGAGGCAAAGACGTTCTGACATTCAGGGCAACAGAACAATTGGTAAGCAAAAGGCCCAAAGCAGGGTTTCTCCATTAGAATTTTCTGGTCACACTCATATCTGAGTTTTCTTAGATGCTCCCATTCCTTTCAGCAATCCAGTACATGGCCAAGTCTCAGAGCTTGGAGGTGGTACATATTTTGGACACAAATCCCTGAGCCTATTCTGGAAATTGGCCAGAATTCAGGAAGAAAACAGGACCTTAGCAAGATTGTAGGAGTTGCCCACCCATAAGTCAAGCCACAGTCCATTCATAAATTGGGCAAGATGAATCTTGGGAAGCTTTCTACTAGTCAGGACACATACAATGATTCATTCTCTTTTCTAATGTCTAAAACCACGGACACAGTGGGATACACAGACAAAGAGACACTGGCCTTGTCAAACGACTTACCAGAAACAGTTCACTCCAAAACAAACAAACCGCCTTTCCTACCTATTCTCAGAACATGAGACAAAACCTCAAACCCACACCCACACACACAAAGGCAGCTCCTTCCCCCAAGTAGGTCTGTGACTATCAGGAGTGTCCTCTGACAGGTAGGCCATACTATGTTCTGATGAAATCGCCTGTCCTGTGTCAGATATGGTCTCATTGGCCCAATCTGTGAAGTTGTCACTAGCCAGCTGTGAGCCACTACCTGCTTTCTCAGGAAAGGCCTCTCTTCAGAGCTTTCCTGACATTTGTCCATCCTCACATCAGTAGGTACCAAGAAAGACTGACTCTGTCCTTGTTAAATCCAAACAAGTGAGACCACTGGGACTGGGAATGGGACTGGCTCTGCGTGCCTGGCTTCCCGGATCCCAAGTTCAGAGAGTTTCATCACCAAGGAAGTGAGGTGAGATTACTTCCTTCAGGAATTTAATGAGGTCACTGCCTTGGCAACCACTCTGTCCTAACAGTAGCTTCCAATAGTCCTATGAGATGGAGGCAGCCCTTACTTCCTGTGACACTTTCATATGTTAGAATGGTATATCAACCATAGGCACCCAGGAACAGCTCTCCACACATGCCTGGTATGGTCCATCTTCTCTACATTAAGAAGAGAGGCTTATTCAGACAAAACCCTTCATTCTGGAAAGGTTGTTTGCGATGGAAGATGACTTTTGCTCTCTCAGGTCCTTCATAGCTGCCTAATCTTCTCCAGGGATCAAATCTGCATGGACCTTTGAGGTTCTCAGCAGGAGGCAGATCCCCTACATTCCTGTATTGTAAGATGAACTCTCTCGCTGCTCTTCTGTAAAGTTAGATTGAGGGAAGAGTGTATGGTTAGGGTTATTAACATGTTCGATTTGGATTACGAATCATCCTGCAGGATGATTAATAGTATTGGGAACCTGCGATATTTATAAGATTATAGAGGTGAAATATAAGTATGAAAACAGAAATGTTGGTAAGATTTGAAGCCCAGAAGGGCATTAGGCCATTGATTGGGATACTTAGCTTTTAATTACGTTCTACACAGATGTCTCAGATAAATTGATAATCAATGGCATAGGACCTTATACTTTGGATGTTTGATTTTAGAAGAGAACATCCACTCAAATTGAGATAGTCGGTGGGATTAGGAAGATAGTCGGTAGGTTTATAAAAAAGAGTGAGTATAAAATTTGGACAAAAATTTCTGTAGCAATAGGGTTTCGGTTATAGAGCGAATGTAAATGTCAGCACATGTGAAGAGTCAGTCACAATGATTAACTGGGGAAAATATGTAGGAAGGAAAATATCAATAGAGACATTATGAAATGAGGCAATTATATAGTGAGTGATAGGATTAGACATTTTCAACAGGGTTGAGATTGAGTACATAATCTTAGGAAGAAACAAATATGTAGTCACCAATAGGAATGACATTTGAAAGCATTAGGCAACCTGGATATGGATGTTTTTAGTAAGCCATGTTCACTTTCCATTTAGGATTTGGTACAATCATAAGTGTGACCTTTGCATTTTGTGCCCAGAAAATTATTGTGATCAAATATATATGTAGATCATATGATATGTGCATTTCTTCCACCATTTCTGGGAGCAATATTTGAGGACACATAAATTAGTATTGTGGGTACCAAGTGGTGTACCCTATGTCTATGGATATAGAGATAATGCATGAATAGACCTTAGTGTGAATAAATAATATAACTTTTTTCACTTTAAATAATGGATTGAATTGATATCTTAAAATATATAGGAAATCATATATTGACATACAATCATTCACTCCAACCAGTTACACATATAATGGTAATCTTAGGGTTATTGTTTATCATGAAGTGTGTGTGAGTTTTGTTTCAAAAGTGTTTATGGAAATCGAAAATAATGTGTTTGGAAGGAAGTCTCATGAAAAGACCAGTCAAGAAATATGGAGGAATCCATGTGTTCAAAGCAGGAATTGATTGAAAGTGAAACAAATGCCTATAACTTTGCTAAATTGTGGATGAAATATATATCCTGTGATGTGCATAAACTGATGAAATAGTAATGTACCAGTGTTGAATAAAAATGAAGGTCAAAGTACACATCATGTCCCATAGGAATCTACTTGCATTGATGTTAAACTGGTTCAGTTACTGTAGAAATATTAGGATTTCATGCATTATTCACCATAGTTAGTTTTATTTTTTTTCATTTTTATTTATAATTGTTCAAAACATTACATAGTTGTTGTTATATCATATTTCACACTTTGATTCAAGTGCATTATGAACGCCCATTTTTACCCCATGTACAGATTACAGAATCACATCATTTACACATCTATTGATTCACATATTGCCATACTAGTGTCTATTGAATTCTGCTGCCTTTCCTATCCTCTACTATCCCCCCTCCCCTCCCCGCCCCTCCACTCTTCTCTCTCTACCCCCTCTACTGTAATAAATTTGTCCCCCTTGTATTATTTTTCCCTTTCCCCTCACTTTCTCTTGTATGTAATTTTATATAACCCTGAGGGTCTCCTTCCAATTCCATGCAATTTTCCTTCTCTCTCCCTTTCCTTTCCACCTCTCATCCCGGTTTAATGTTAATCATCTTGTCATGCTCTTTGTCTCTCCTCTGATCTTAGTTACTCACCGTATATCAAAGATGACATTTGGCATTTGTTTTTTAAGGATTGGGTAGCTTCACTTAGCATAATCTGCTCTAATGCCATCCATTTCCCTCCAAATTCTATGATTTTTTTCATTTTTCAATGCAGAGTAATACTCCATTGTGTATAAATGCCACAGTATTTTCTCCATTCTTTCATTGAAGGGCATCTAAGTTGGTTTCAAAGTCTTCCTGTTGTGAATTGTTCTGCTATGAACATCGATGTAGCAGTGTCCCTGTAGCATGCTCTTTTTAGGTCTTTAGTGAATAGACTGAGTAGGGGAATAGCTGGGTCAAATGGTGGTTCCATTCCGAGCTTTCCAAGAAATCTCCATACTGCTTTCCAAATTGGCTGCACCAATTTGCAGTCCCACCAGCAATGTACAAGTGTACCTCTTTCCCCACATCCTTGCCAGAACTTGTTGTTGTTTGACTTCATAATGTCTGCCAATCTTACTGGAGTGAGATGGTATCTTAGGGTGGTTTTGATTTGCATTTCTCTGACTGCTGGAGATGGTGAGCATTTTTTCATGTACTTGTTTATTGATTGTAAGTCCTCATCTGATAAGTGTCTGTTGAGGTCCTCAGCCCATTTGTTGATTGGGTTATTTGTTATCTTATTGTCTAATTTTTTGAGTTTTTTGTATACTCTGGATATTAGGGCTCTATCTGAAGTGTGAGGAGTAAAGATTTCTTCCCAGGATGTAGGCTCCCTATTTACCTCTCTTATTGCTTCTTTTGCTGCGAAAAAACTTTTTAGTTTATGTCCCATTTGTTGATTCTAGTTATTAACTCTTGTGCTATGGGTGTCCTATTGAGGAATTTGGAGCCCGACCCCACAGTATGCACATCGTAAGAAAATTTTTCTTCTATCAGACACTGTGTCTCTGATTTGATATCAAGCTCATTGATCCATTTTGAGTTAACTTTTGTGCATGGCAAGAGAAAGGGATTCAGTTTCAATTTGTTACATATGGATTTCCAGTTTTCCAAACACCATTTGTTGAAGATGCTATCCTTCCTCCATTGCATGCTTTTAGCCCCTTTATCAAATATAAGATAGTTGTAGTTTTGTGGATTGGTTTCTGTGTCCTCTATTCTGTACCATTGGTCCACCGGCCTATATTGGTACCAGTACCATGCTATTGTTGTTACTATTGCTCTGTAGTATAGTTTGAAGTCTGGTATCGCTCTACCGCCTGATTCACACTTCCTGCCTAGCATTGTTTTTGCTATTCTGGGACTTTTATTTTTCCATATGTATTTCATGATTGCTTTCTTTATTTCTACAAGAAATGCCTTTGGGATTTTGATTGGCATTGCATTAAACCTATAGAGAAATTTTGGTAATATCGCCATTTTGATGATGTTAGTTCTGCCTATCCATGAACAGGATATATTTTTACATCTTCTAAGATTTTCTTATATTTCTCTCTTTAGGGTTCTGTAGTTTTCATTATATAAGACTTTCACCTCTTTTGTTAGGTTGATTCCCATCTTTTTTTTTTTTTTTTTAGGATATTGTGAATGGAGTGGTTGTTCTCATTTCCATTTCAGAGGATTTGTCGCTGATATAGAGGAATGCCTTTGATTTATGTGTGTTGATTTTATATCCTGCCACTTTGCTGAATTCATTTATTAGCTCTATTAGTTTCTTTGTAGACCCTTTTGGGTCTGCTAGGTATAGAATCATGTCTTCTGCAATAGTAATAATTTAAGTTCTTCTTTTCCTATTTTTATGCCTTTAATTCTTCCATCTGTCTAATTGCTCTGGCCAGTGTTTCGAGAACTGTATTGAACAGAAGTGGTGAGAGAGGGCATCCCATTCTTGTTCCAGATTTTAGAGGGAATGCCTTCAATTTTTCTAGATTCAGAATGATGCTAGCTTGAGGCTTAGCATAGATTGCTTTTACAATATTGAGGTATGTTCCTGTTATTCCTAGTTTTTCTAGAGTTTTGAAGATAAAGGGATGCTGTACTTTGTCGAATGCTTTTTGTGCATCTATTGAGATGATCATATGGTTCTTATTTTTAAGTCTATTGATGTGGTGAATAACATTTATTGATTTTCGTATATTGAACAAGCCTTGCATTCCACGGATGAATCCTACTTGATGATGGTGCACAATTTTTTTAATATGTTTTTGTATCTGATTCGCCAGAATTTAATTAGGGATTTTTGCATTTAGGTTCTTTAGGGATATTGGTCTGTAGTTTTCTTTGTTTGAAGTGTTTATGTCTGGTGTAGAAATTAGGGTGATATTGGCCTGGTAGAATGAATTTGGAAGATCTCCCTCTTTTTCAATTTCCTGAAATAGCTTGATAAGTATTGGTATTAGTTCATATTTAAGGGTTTGTAAAACTCTGCTGTATACCCACACTGTCCTGGTCTTTTCTTAGTTGGTAATCTTTGGATGGTTTCTTCTATTTCCTCAATTGATATTGGTCTGTTTAGGTTGTCTATATCCTCCTGACTCAATCTGGACAGATCATATGACTTAAGAAATTTTTCGATGCCTTCACTATCTTCTATTATATTGGAGTATAACGAATCAAATTAATTTCTTATTATCTTCTGTATTTCAGAAATATCTGCTGTGATTGCCAGGGGGTGACAAATAACTTGTGTATATTGATACAGTAGGAGTGGAAGCCGTTTATTGTAGAATCCAAGCGATATTTATACATTTTATAAAGCTTATCTAATTAGCATAAAATAGATACAGCAGTCAACCAATAAGGAATCTCCACAGTTAATGGCTTGCTTGTGTTACTTCAAAAACCACTCCCTATGGCATTTGGCCAGGCGCCATCCAGACTTGTTTACAGACCCTAACATTTCTCTGGCAAAATACCAGGTGCCATGCTGACTTGTTTATGGACCTTAACATGTGATATTGACTTTTTCATCCCGTATGCTGGTAATTTGAGTTTTCTCTCTTCTTCTTTCATTAGCATGGCTAAGGGTCTGTCGATTTTATTTATTTTTTCAAAGAACCAACTTTTAGTTTCCTCAATTTTTTCAATCGTTTCTTTTGTTTCGATTTCATTAATTTCAGCTTTGATTTTAATTAAATCTTACCTTCTACTTATTTTGCTGTTGTTTTCCTCTTCTTTTTCTAGGATTCTGAGATGAAGTATGAGATCATTTATTTGCTGTTGTTTTTTTCTTTTTTTAAGGAATGAAATCCAAGCAATGAATTTTCCTCTTAGAACAGATTTCAATGTGTCCCATAGATTCTGATATGTTGTGCCTGTGTTTTCATTTATCTCTAAGAATTTTTTAATTTCCTCCTTTATGTCTTCTATAACCCATTGTTCATTCAGTAACCTGTTGTTCATTCTACAAGTGATGCATGATTTTTCCTTCCTTCTTTTATCATTGATTTTTAGTTTATATTCCATTATGATCAGATAAGATGCATGGTATTATCTCTACTGCTTTATATTGTCTAAGAATTGCCCTGTGACATAATATATGATCTATTTTTGAGAAGGATCCATGTGCTGCTGAGGAAAAATGTAACTGCTTGATGTTGTGGAGTATATTCTATATATGTCAATTAAGTCTAGGTTATTAATTGTGTTATTGAGTTCTATAGTTTTCTATTTCAACTTTTGTTTGGAAGACCTGTCCAGTGGTGAGAGAGGTGTGTTGAAGTCTCCCATGATTATTGTATGGTGGTCTATTAGACTCTTGATCTTGAGAAAAGTTTGTTTGATGGACATAGCTGCACCATTGTTTTGGGGCATATATATATTTATAATGGTTATGTCTTGTTGCTGTATGGTTCTCTTGAGCAGTATATAGTGTCCCTCTTTATCCCTTTTGATTAACTTTGGCTTGAAATCTATTTTATTTGATATGAGTATGGACA
The DNA here is from genome assembly GCF_048772815.1 of Callospermophilus lateralis. NCBI lineage: Eukaryota > Metazoa > Chordata > Mammalia > Rodentia > Sciuridae > Callospermophilus > Callospermophilus lateralis. The sequence continues at coordinate 7,369,179 of NW_027515276.1, read as the reverse complement.
CTCCTACTTGTTTCGGAAATCCATATAAGTGATATGATTTTTCCCAACCTTTCCCCTTCAGTCTATGTATGTCTTTTCCTATCAAATGCATCTCCTGTAGGCAGCATATTATTGGGTCTTGTTTTGTGATCCATTCTACTAGCCTCTGTCTCTTAATTGGTGAGTTTAAGGCATTAACATTTACAGTTATTATTGAGATAATGGTTGTTCTTCTAGCCCTATTTGTTTATTTATATTATTAAACATGGATTGTTTTCTTCTTTGATTATTTCCCACTTTTACTGTACTACATCCCACTGTTGGTTTTTATTGTTATTTCCCTTTCTTCTTCCTGTAATATTTTCCAAGGATGTTTTGAAGAGATGGTTTTCTAGCTACAGATTATTTTAACTTTTTTTTTATCATGGAAGGTTATAATTTTATCTTCCATCCTGAAGCTTGATTTCACTGGATACACAATTCTTGGTTGGAATCCATTTTCTTTCAGTGTTTGAAAAATGTTATTCAAGGATTTTCTAGCTTTCAGAGTCTGTGTTGAAAGATCAGCTGTTATCCTGATTGTTTTACCCCTAAATGTAATCTGCTTTTTTTCTCTTGTAGCATTTAAAATTCTCTCCTTATTGTGTACGTTGGGCATCTTCATTATAATGTGTCTAGGTGTGGATCTCTTATGATTTTGCACATTTGGCGTCCTGTAGGCTTCTAGGACTTGGTAGTCAGTCTGATTCTTCAAGTCTGGGAAGTTTTCTCGTATTATTTCATTGAATACATTCCTCATTGCTTTGGTTTTAACCTCTATACCTTCCTGTATTCCAATGACTCTTATGTTTGGTCTCTTTATGTTATCCCGTATTTCTTGGATATTCTGTTCATGGTTTCTTAACAGTCTTGCTGAGCTGTCTATGTTCTTTTCAAGTTGGAATACTTTGTCTTCATTGTCTGATGTTCTATCTTCTAAGTGTTCTACTCTGCTGGTAGTCTTCTCAATTGAGTTTTTTAGTTGGTTTATTGCTTTCTGCATTTCTAGGATTTCTGTTTGTTATTTTTTACAACCTCTATCTCTCTGTATAGCTGATCTTTTGCTTCTTGGATTTGTTTATGTTTTTCATTGTCGAAGTGATCTTTCATTGCCTGATTTTGCTGTCTAATGTCTTCCTTGAGACTCCAGATCATCTGAAGCATGTATATCCTGAGTTCTTTATCTGACATTCCATCTGCTGCAGCTATTACCCGTGGACCCCTGGGGTGTTCTGCCGATCGGTCGCAGGTCTGCCTACCTTGTAGGTGCTGGCGGCGGCTCTGCTCTGCCCCTATTCCAATTGGGGTGACGTGACTACCATGCAGGTGTGTTGCTGGGCCTGTTCCGCCAGTTTGTCGCAGGTCTGCCTGCCTTGCGGGCACGGGCAATGGATCTGCTCTGCTCCTATTCCAAATGGGGTGAAGTGTCTGCCATGCCGGCAGGGCGATGGGCCTCTTCTGCCAGTCAGGTGCAGGTGTGCCTACCTTGCGGGCGCGGGTGATGGCTCTGCTCTGCCCCTACATCAATTGGGGGGTCGTGACTACCATGACGGCAGGTTGCTGGGCCTGTTCTGGGTGCGGGCGAAGGCTCTGCTCTTCCCCTACTAATATTGGGGTGACCTGACTACCATGCCGGTGGGCCACTGGGATTGTACTAGGTGCAGGAGAAGGCTCTGCTCTGCAACTACTCCAATTCGGTTGATGTGACTACCACGCCTGCGTGTCGCTGGGCCTGTTCTGGGCAAGGGCGGCGGCTCTGCTCTGCCTCTATTCCAATTGGGGTGACGTGACTACCATGCAGGTGTGTCGCTGGGCCTGTTCCGGGCGTGGGCGGCGGCTCTGCTCTGCCCCTCTGGCTTGATGACAAAGTGAGAGAGACCCGGGTGTTTGTGACTCACTTTCTTTACCAGGATACCAACTGTTTCTGTCACCGCTGGTATCAATGAGGTTATCTCGTCTGCTGCTTTCTGATGACATCAGATCTCTGCCATGTTGGTATCCCATGCAAAAGGCAGCATTTCGTTCCCTTTGTTGGGTGACTAAAGCAATTGGTGAGTCCTGACCGGCATTCACAAGCCCCATCTCAATCCTGTTGCCACTGCCTATGAAGGCTCGGTTGATATTTACTGATATTCAGCAAGACCCGGACCGAGAAGCAGTTTCCGCCGGTTCTTTAGCCCTGGGCCAGATCAGTTCCTGGAAGTGGAATTCGGCCGCTCTGGGTTCGCTGTATGTTCTAATAGAAGCAGGCTCCAAGACGCAGTTTCTGCGGGTTCTTTAGCACTGAGCCTGAGTAATTTGTCTGCAACACAAAGGTGAATGGCATTCTGAAATTACCTGTTCTATAGCTGAATAAGCTGCGATCAGTCGAAAACAGGGATGATGAAGTCACCTCTCCATGATGGTGGCCGCTGGGTTCCTCTGTGGTCTGACGGGTGTGGAGAAACGAGTTGGACTGCATGCTTTCCCGTCTCAAACCCAGAATTCAGCACTGAGCACAGTGATTGCATACCTGGCAGGAGCCCAGAGTACCTGCACCGCTGTATATTTGCCTTGCTATCTCGTCGTTTCCCAGCACTCGCCACAGACTCTAGCCACGGAGCGATTTCCTGAATAAGTTGCATGACCTTCTGTGAGGACAAATCACTCGCGTTTGAGCCCCTGTAGCTGATCCTCCTGAGATGGAAATATGTACACTTGGTTTTGGAGAACCACAATTTTGCTGGAAATTCCTAAAAAGATAGGTTTTAGCCATTCTAACTCGTCATTCTCCCTCACAGTGATGCAGTACATGGGGGTGATGCACTCCCTTCGCAGCCATCATATGATCCCCTGAAGTTAGTTTTCAGTACTAGGAAACAAATAAGTATTTCAAGTGGATGAATATTTCTGCGAATAATCTTTTGAAAAGTTGATTATAAATTCACATACATGAATATGAATGAATTTAGGGAGTGTATAATAAGAAAAATATACTTCATATTTTGAAAAATCTGCAGAGTGAAAAAAAATATATATATATGTATATATATATATATATATATATATATATATATATATATATATATATATATACATACACACAGAGACATTAAAAAGTAGCATTATGTATGCCAATCGAAATTCACCATGAAATATATATCATCCACAGATCCAAAAATATTCATTTTAATGAACATGGATTTATGTCGTTCAACTAAGAAGCTCACCCGTATGTTGAATTTTCAGTTCCAACAGCATTAAGTAGGAGTGATCTCTTCTCACAATTTGTATCTGCCAAGCCAGCCACCTCACAAAATGTACGAGTGATACCAGGTAGAATTCGATATGTGCATATAAAAATACATGTGATGAATAGGCTACAGAGAAAGGGAGACAGTTATTCACATATTTGTTAGCTTTTAAAACACATGGAGAACTATTTCAATTAAAATTTGCTAGATTTATAACACCTACCATTTATCATACGAAAGGCAAGTCCAACTATACACCATGCCTCCTGTGAACCTCTTGTATTTCTATTCTGTTTGGGTTATTTTTCTCCATAATATTAGCATTAAAAGTCAAAGTCTATTAGGGTATGTGTTAGTGTCAGGGATTCAGTATTTCGAATGGAAAATTTGAAAATGTATCCAATGTGTATGCAAATATGTGCTACACAAAAAACTTCCCACTCTCATTCAGAACAATGCCTTGACATTACCTTCGCCCCACATAAGACACAATTAGAGGAGAGGAGTTAGAAAATCTGTGAATACATATGTGGAATGGAAAATGCTCAGGAGTTCACAAATTTGGAGGTGGTAGAAGAGGTTCCAAAAGTAAGGGACAGGGTAAACACTCCACAAACATGAAGTTCTGCCAGCCTGACATCTGGAGAAACTGCCTCTAAGGTTTGGCAATGAAATATATGCTGTTCTCAGGAGCATTAGCTTCATTTGGAGTGACACCATCAAAGCTGGGTCTTCATCTATGTGACATGGATGACATTGTTTCTTATTTTCCAATGAACATGAGGCAGCAGTGCTGAATTTTCTATTTGTATGTAACTTGTGGCCACTGGGGTCTAAGTGTCTCCCCGTGTGCACTGTAAATCCATTTGGTCATCCTCCACTATTCATGGTGTTTCTTGCTGCTGCACTGGGAGTTTGGAATTTGCTTCATGAATTACAAAGAGTTCAACAGGGACACAGTGCTGAAGTGAGTTCTGTCAATTGTGGTGGGTCGGGTTCTACAGGAGAATGCACCAACCAGGCTTCTATCCCACATTGCTTGCCCCATTGACCATAGCAACCTGATTTTGAACATTGCCCTGAAACCTCTCCATATAACAATATGCTTTTACATATAAGAGTCTACTGGCTGCAAAATGTCAGTCACAATCAATTTGCAAGCCAATGGCAGATCCACATGGCACACCACAGATGTTTTATCACCCACCTGCCAACCACTGCTCTAGGAAAACTACTCAGCAGGATCCAACTTACTGGCATCTCTGTTCTACACCATTTTCATAAAACCAAGTCAATCAGGGCACTGTCTTACATACTCATGATCAGCAACAGGACATCCAAATGTTCTCCTGCCACCCGGTCATGGGAATTTCAAAAATTTTTATGGTATTTATCTAGCCAATTTTCAAGAAAGAAGTTGGAGGCACTGTGGGTTTCAATTTATTCAGGAACCATTAAATGGTGACTAAGCTCATTTCAATGAAAACTCTGGAGAATTCTCACAGGCAAGGCTTCCCAAAGAGTGGCCAAAATGTCAGATTAAGCCAGGCCCATTTAGGTCTACAATGTGAGGTCCATGTGTGTTTTGACTCTCAAAAATGGCTGCCAAGTCTTTAAGAATAAAATCATGTGATATCCTGGATGAGATTTCCTGTGATCTTTGGAAAGTGAACTTGGGCCTAGATGTCACTTTCCAAGGGCAACTCTCATGCATGGCCATCTAAAATCCCAACACAATTCATGGCAATACTTCTCTGAGATCAGTACCAGAACTCAGTCTCTAAGGGGAATCACACCAGAGTGCAAGCCCAGGTGGACCCAGTCATCTCTTCCAACCACCATTCAAATGTCCACAATTAAAACCAAAACACTCCCACATGGCCCAAATCTTCTTCCATATAGACACTCATCATAACCTGTGGCTGGAGGTTTCCATGAGGGGAGCAGCCCACGTCAGTGTCCAAAATAAGCTTCCTGCCCATCATTTGCCTAAAGTCAGAGTGGCGTGGACACCCTTCCTGTAAACCAGGACTGATCAAATAGGCCTTCCTTTAATACTGTTTGGCTTCTCCAACTTGAGGACTACTGACTTTGAGGTTTAGATTCTTTAAGTGAATTGGAGTCATGAGAAAAAACAAGCATCTATGGGCTAGCCTCTGCTGGGTTTTGAAGAACTTATTTGACCCAAAGGATCCCTGTTCTCACTTGATGAATTTCAGGAACCTACCAGAGGAAGGCAAGAGAGTTAATCAACAATATCTGATCTTTTTGCCATTTTGGTTTTGGATGCATGCATGGGATCTATCTTTAGATCCATCAGGTGCTGAGAATCTAAGCCACAGCCTCACACAGGGCCAAGAGACTGATTCAGACATATCCCTTTTCAAAGCAATTAAGCATGGATCCACAGGTGATGCCCATTTATTTGCATTTGAAAACTGTTTTCTTCAGGCTTCACAAAGTGGTGGCTTGAGGCAAAGATCTTCCTGACATTCAGGGCAACAGAACAATAGGTAAGAAAAAGGACCAAAGCAGGGTTTCTCCACTGAGACTTTCCTGGTCAACTGATATCTGAGATTTCTGAGATGCTAGCCATTCCCTTCAACTATCTAGTACATGGCCATGTCACAGATATTGGAGGTGGTACATATCTTGGACAGAAAACCATGATACTATTCTGGAGTGTTGCCAGAATTGAAGGAGAAAACAGGAAATTATGAAGCTAGTAGGTGTTGCCCATCTATAAGGCAAGCCTGAGTCCACTCATATATTGGGCACAATGAATGCTGGCAAGCTTTCTAGTAGACAGGAAACATCCATTGATCCATTCTCTCTTCTAATGTCTACAATCATGAACACAGTGGGATACACAGACACTCGCATTGTCAAAGGACTTACTAAAAATAGTCCACTCTAAACCAAACAAACCGCCTTTCCTACCTATTCTGAGAACATGAGCCAAAACCAAAAAATCACACCCACACCCAAAAAGGCACCTCCTTCCCCCAAGTAGGTCTGTGACTCTCCGGAGTGTCCTCTGACTGGTGGGCCATACTATGTTTCCCCAAAATGACCTCTCCTGTCTCAGTTCTGGTCTGCATGGCCAACTCTGTGAAGTTGTCAAGAGCCAGTGGTGAGACACTACCTGCTTTATCAGGAAAAGACCCTCTTCAAAGGTTTCCTGGCATTTCGTCATCCTCACATCTGTAGGTTCCAAGAAAGACTGACTCTGTCCTTGGTAAATCCAAACATGTGAGACCACTGGGACTGGGACAGGGACTGTCTCTGAGTGCCTGGCTTTCTGGATCCCAAGTTCAGAGAGTTTTATCACCAAGGAAGTGAGGTGAGGTCACTTTCTTCAGGATCTGAATTATGTCACTGCCTTGACAAGCACTTTGCCCTAACAGTTGCTTCCAAAAGTCCCATGAGGTGGAGGCTGCCCCAGTTTTCCTGTAACACTTTCACAAGTTAGAATGTCATATCAATCATAAGCACCCCGGAAGAGCTCTCCACTCAGAACTGGTTTGGTCCATCTTGTATACATTAATAAGAGAGAGAATGATTCAGACACAACCCTTCAACCCGACCAGGATGATTGCCATGGAAGATGACATTTGCTTTCTGAGGTCTTTCATAGCTGCCTTCATCTTCACCAGGGATCATTTCTAAATGAACATTTGAGGTTCTCAGCAGGTGAAGATACCCTACATTCCTGTATTTTAATACCAACTCTGTCCCTGCTCTTTGGTAAAGTTAGTGTATGGTTAGGGTTAATTATATGTTTGATTTGGGTTAGGAATCATTCTGCAGGATGAATAAAGGGATTGGGTACCTGCGATATTTATAAGAATATATAAGTGAAATATATGTATGAAAACGGAAATCTAAGAAAGATTTGAAGCCCAGAAGGGCATTGGGCCCTTGATTGGGATACATAGTGTTGAATTACGTTCTGTACAATTGTCTCAGTTAAATCAACATACAATGGCATAGGACCGTGTACCTTGGATGATTGAATGTAGAAGAGAACATCCAGTCAAAAAGTGATAGTCGGTAGGATTAGAAAGATAGTCGGTAGGTTTAGGAAGAAGAGTGAGAATATGATTTGGAATAAAAAGCTTATTTAGCAATAGGGTTTCGTTTAGAGAGTGAATGTAAATGTCAGTACATGTGAAGAGTCATTCACAATAATGAACTGGGGAAATTATGTAGAAAAGCAAGTATCAATAGCGACATAACGAAATCAGGCAAAGTATAAATGAGTGATAGGATTAGACATTTTCAACAGGGTTGAGTTTGAATATATAATCATAGGTAAAAACAAATATGTTGTCACCAATGGGATTTACATTTGAGAGCATTAGGCAACCTGGACACGGATGTTATTAGTTATCCATGTTCACTTTCCTTTTAGGCTTTGGTACAATCATAAGTGTGACCTTTACATTTTTTTTGTTCAGAATATTACTGTGGTAAAATGTATATGTAGATCAGGTAACATGAGTATTTCTTTCACTATGTCTGGGAGCAATATTTTGAAGACATATACATTAGTATTAGGGGTACAAAGAGGTGTACCCTGTGTCTATGAATATAGAGATAATGCATGAATAGACGATAATATGAATAAATAATGTAACTGGTTCCACTTTAAATAATGGATTGAATTGAAATCTGAAAATATATAAGAAATCTTATATTGATATATAATCATTCATTCCAACCAGTTATATATCTAATGGTAATATTAGGATTATGGTTTATCTTGAAGGGTGTTTGAGTTTTGCTTTATAAGTGATGATGTTAAACGAAAATAATGTGTTTGGAAAGAAGTCTCATGAAAAGACCAGTCAAGAAATAGAAGAATCATGTGTTCTGAATCAGGAAGTGATTGATCGTGAAACAAATGACTATAAATTTTCTAACTTGTGAACGAAATATATATCCTATGATGTGCATTAACTGAAGGAGTAGTAATGTACCAGTGTTGAATAAAAATGAAAGTCAAAATACACATCATGTCCCCTAAGAATATACTTGCATTGATGTTAAACTAGCTCAGTAACTGTAGAAATATTAGGTCTTGTTTGCACCTTTCACTGAATTTAGTTTTCAGTACTAGAAAACAAATATGTATTTCAGGTGGATGATTATTTCTGAGAAAAATCTTGTGGAAAGTTGATTATAAATACACATATATGAATATGAATGAATTTAGGGAGTGTATAATAAGACACATATATTTCATATTTTAAAAAATCTGGAGAGTATATATATATATATATATATATATATATATATATATATATATACACTCTCATACATACACACTCACATGCACAGATATAAAAATTAGCAATACAGGAGATCCATCATGAAGGCAGGCATGGAAAAATCAAGTCTCTGACCTCTTCAGCTGAGCGGGCATAGGGAGTCGTAAACTGTCTAAATGGTGTTTGCTCAGAATCAGTAGGCAATGTTGACCTGATGTGGATCTGGGGCGAACATTCTGGGCCCCTCAGAACACACACCGAGCCTGGATGGGCTGCATTCAACCTCCGGTGTGCCTGGTTCTCATGACTCAGCACTAAGATCCCACTGAAATAACTGTTCGGCCCTTCTGAACTTTCAGAGGTAAAAGCCAACCAAGCCTTCAAAAGCAGTGGCCACAGGATGGAAACGGCGCTTGGGAGAGACAGTCAGGACCCACCCGTTGCGTTGGTTACCTTTCAAAGGGAACAAACGGTCACCATTTGCATGGGATACCACCATAGCATAGAAATGACGTCACGGGCAGAGGAGATAACTTCATTAAAAACAGCGTGACAGGTGTGTAATCCCCTAGCCATCTCTCTCAACACAGCGGGGAAACCTTAAGGGCCCCTCCCAGCTCAGCCTTAAGGGCCTCTCCCAGCTCTCCTGTGAGCACGATAGCCAGACCTAGGGAATCAGGATTGGCTCGGGACTAGCGCGTGGAATTCCCGGCTCCTGATCCCACAAGTGCTGACAATTGAGGTCTCTTACACCACGTACCGGGGGCATGGCTCCCAGAGGGCAAGAAAATTCGCTGGGGGTCCTCAGCCCCAAGCTCTACAAAACTAGGGTCTGAGGGAGGCAAACAGGGAGAGTGTGCCCAGGCATTCATGAAAACAGGGCTGCCAGGAGTAGAGTTCTGGCTTGTAACCACTATTGTGGTGAGCGTCACAGGTGAGCAAGGCATAGCTTGAGGAAGCAGAAGAGAAGGCCCTAGGCACTCAGGATTGGAGATCCGCCAAGTCTGGGAGGAAGAGCTGCTGCACAGTGATTGGTTCCCACTTATTCAGAGGAGAAGCTTGGCCCAGTGCACACAGCTCCACCTACTGAAAGAGAAGTTAATTGAACTCTATGACTGCATTTATTATTATTATTTTTTTAATTTATATTTTTTCTATTTCTTTCATTTTCATTTTTGTTGTTGTTGTTCTTTAACTTTTTTTAATGTTTTTATTTTTTTTATTTTATCATTATTATTATTAATATTATTTTAAATTTTAATTTTCATCTTTTAATTATAATTATTATTTAATTTTTTTTCTTTATTTATTTTCAATTTTTCTTTTGTCTTTTCATTTCTTTTCAATTTTCTTATTCCCCCTTCCTTGAATTCTACCTGCCTACTCTCATTCTCTTTAGTGACTTCTTCCCTTCCCTTCTAATATCTTTCCTCCGAAGCATCAAATAAATTTATAAGAGTAAGCAGTAACTCAGCAGTCAAACAAAACAAGAAGTAACATGAGCAGCATAAAAAAACAAGGAAGAAAAGGAGTACAAACAACAATGGACAGCCTAAATATTCAGAAGGAATCATCAGAAAAATGGTCATATAAAGAACTCAAGGAATACCTTAGACAGATGGAATGGAACCTTAAAGAGGATACGAGACATCAAAACCAAACAGTGAAAGAACACATTGAAAATGAATTACATAAACAGATATAAAAAGAAATTAAGCATCTTTATTAGGAGATAGAGATTATAAAAAAATCAAATAATAATTCTAGAAATGAAGGAAATGGTAAACCAAATTAAAAACTCAATTGAGAGTATCACTAACAGAGTGGAGCGAGTAGAAGACAGAATGTCAGATAATGAAGACAAAATATATCATCTTGAAAAAGTCTAGCCAACAAAGAAATGCTGGTAAAAAGTCATGAGAAAAACATCCAAGAGATATGGGATATCATAAAAAAAAAAACTTATGAGTCATCTGGATAGAGTAAGGTACAGAGATTCAAACCAAGGGAATGAGTAACCTGCTGAATGAAATAATTACAGAAAACTTTCCAGAAATAAAAATGGAAACGGATAAAAAAAAATGTAGATGCTTACAAGACACCGAGCACAAAAAAATCACAGTAGACCAATGCCAAGAAACATTGTTATGAAGATATCCAAAGTACAAAACAAAGAGAAAATATTAAAAGCTACAAGAGAAAGGAGGCAGATTACAATCAGGGGTAAACCAAAAATGTTAACAACAGATTTTTCATCACAGACGCTGAAAGTGAGAAGATCCTGGAACAACGTATTTCAAACACTTAAAAACAATGGATGACAACCAAGAAATCTGTATTTAGAAAAATTAAGTTTCAGGTAAGACAACTAAATAAAAATATTTTGTGATAAACAAAAGCTAAAAGAATTTGCAGCCAGAAAACCAGCATTGCAAAGCATCTTAAGGAAAACACTACACGAGGAAAAAATGAATATCAACAACGAAAACCATCAGTGGGAATTGCCTCAGTAATGACAGAGGGAGGGGGAAAAGCTAATCATGGATAAACAAACTAAATTTAAAAAAAAAGATAAATAATCAAAGACGGGTGGCAATAGAAACCATATATCAATAGTAACTCTAATCGTTAATGGCTTAAACTCTCCAATAAAGTGACATAGGCTTGTAACGTGGATTAAAAAAAACAAATCCAACAATATGTTGCTTCCAGGAGACACATCTGAATGGAAAAGACATACACAGGCTGAAGGTGAAAGGTTGGGAAAATTTATACCATGCACACGGTCCTTGTAAGCAAGCAGGGGTGGCCATCCTCATACGGAATAAAATCGACTTCAAGACTAATTTAATCAAAAGGGATAAGGAAGGACATTATATACTGTTAAAAGAAACCATTCACCAACAAAACATAAAAATTATCAATATTTACGCAGAAAATAATGGTGCTGCGACATTTATAAAACAAATTCTCCTCAATTTCAAGAATCAAATAGACCACAACACAATAATTATGGGAGACTTCAACTCACCTCTCTCACCATTGGACAGATCCTCCAAACAAAAGTTGAATAAAAAAAATATAGAATTCAATATCACAATCAATACCCTAGACTTAACTGACATATATAGAATATATCAACCATCATCAAGTGGATATACTTTTTTCTCACCAGCACATGGATCCTTCTCAAAAATAGACCATATATTATGCCGTAGGGAAACACTCAGTAAATATAAAGGGGTGGAGATAATACCATGAATTTTTTTCTGATCACAATGGAATGAAACTGGAAACCAATGGTAAAAGAAGGAAGGAAAAATCCTACATCACATGGAAAATGAACAATATATTACTGAATGATCAATGGGTTACAGAAGACATAAAAGAGGAAATCAAAAAATTCTTAGAGATAAATGAAAATACAGACACAACATATCAGATTCAATGGGACACAATGAAACAAGATTCAAGAGGCAAATTCATCGCCTGGAGGTCATTCCTCAAAAAAAGAAAAAAAAAAAAACAAAAACAACAAATAAATGAGCTCTCACTTCATCTCAAAGCCCTAGAAAAGGAAGAGCAAAACAACAGCAAATGTAGCAGAAGGCAAGAAATAATTAAAATCAGAGCGTAAATCACGAAATTGAAACAAAAGAAACTATTAAAAAATTAACAAAACTAAAAGTTGGTTCTTCGAAAAAATAAATAAGATGGACAGACCCTTAGCCATGCTAACGATGAGAAGAAGAGAGAGAACTCAAATTACTAACATACGGGATGAAAAAGGCAATATCACAACAGAAGCTACATAAATACGAAAGACAATTAGAAATTATTTTGAAAACCTATATTCCAATAAAATAGAAAATAGTGAAGACATCGATACATTTGTTAAGTCATATGATTTGCCTAGACGGAGTCAGGAGGATACACACAATTTAAACAGACCAATATCAATCGATGAAATAGAAGAAGCAATCAAACGACTACCAACCAAGAAAAGCCCAGGACCGGATGGGTATACAGCGGAGTTTTACAAAACCTTTAAAGAAGATTTAATACCAATACTTTTCAAGTTATTCAGGAAATAGAAAAACAGGGAGCTCTGCCAAGTTCATTCTATGAGGCCAACATCACCCTGATTCTGAAACCAGACAAAGACACCTCAATGAAAGAAAACTACAGACCAATATCTCTGATGAACCTAGATGCAAAAATTTTCATTAAAATTCTGGTGGTTTGGATACAAAGGCACATCAAAAAAATTGTGCACCATGATCAACTAGGATTCATCCCTGGGATGCAAGGAGGGTTCAATATATGGAAATCAATTAATGTTATTCACAACATCACTAGACTTAAAAATAAGAACCATAAGATCATCTTGATAGATGCAGAAAAAGCATTAGACAAAGTAGAGCATTCCTTTATGTTCAAAACATTAGAAAAACTAGGGATAACAGGAACATACCTCGACATTGTAAAAGCTATCTATGTTAAGCCTCAGGCTAGCATCATTCTGAATGGAGAAAAAATGAAGGCATTCCCTCTAAAATCTGGAACAAGACAGGAATGTCCTCTATCACCACTTCTATTCAATATAGTTCTCGAAAAACTGGCCAGAGCAATTAGACAGATGAAAGACATTAAAGGCATAAAAATAGGAAAAAAAGAACTTAAATTATCACTATTTGAAGATGACATGATTCTATACATAGAAGACCCAAAAGGGTCTACAGAAAAAACTACTAGAACTAATAAATGAATTCAGCAATGTGGCAGGAAATGAAATCAACATGCATAAATCAAAGGCATTTCTGTATATCAGCGACAAAACTTCTGAAAAGAAAATGAGGAAAAACATTGCATTCACAATATCCTCATAAAAAATTAAATACTTGGGAATCAACCTAACAAAAGAGGTGAAAGATTTATACAATGCAAACTACAGAACCCTAAAAAGAGAAGTAGAATAAGATCTTAGAAGATGGAAAAATATACCCTGTTCATGGATAGGCAGAATGAACATCATCAAAATGGCGATATTACTAAAAAGTTCTCCATAGGTTTAATGAAATGCCAATCTAAATCCCAAAGGAATTTTTTGTAGAAATAAATAAACCAATCATGAAATTCATATGGAAAAATAAACGACCCAGAATAGCAAAAGCAATTCTAACCAGGAAGTGTGAATCAGGCGGTATAGCGATACCAGATTTCAAACTATATTACAGAGCAATAATAAGAAAAACAGCATGGTACTGGTACCAAAACAGGCGGGTGGACCAATGGTACAGAATGGAGGACACAGAGACTAATCCAAAAAGCTACAACTATCTTATATTTGATAAAGGAGCTATAAGCATGCAATTGAGGAAGGATACCATCTTCAACCAATCGTGTTGGGAAAACTGGAAATCCACATGCAACAAAATGAAACTGAATCCCTTTCTCTCGCCATGCACAAAAGTTAACTCAAAGTGGATCAAGGAGCTAGATTCAAATCAGAGACTCTGCATCTGATAGAAGAAAAAGTTGGTTCCGATCTACATATTGTATGGTCAGGCTCCAAATTCCTTAATAGGTCACCCATAGCACAAGAGTTAATAACAAGAATCAACAAATGGGAGTTACTTAAACTGAAATTTTTTTTTCTCAGAAAGAGAAACAATAAGAGAGGTAAATATGGAGCCTAGATCATGGGAACAAATTTTTACTCCTCACCCTTCAGATGGAGCCCTAATATCCAGAGTATAGAAAGTATACAAAGAACTCAAATAATTAGACAATAAGATAACAAATAACCCAATGGGCCAAGGACGTGAACAGACACTTCTCAGAGGAGGACATAGAATGAATCAATAAGTACATGAAAAAATGCTCTCCATTTGTTGCAGTCAGAGAAATGCAAATCAAAACCACCCTAAAATACCATCTCAATCCAGTGAGATTGGTAGCCATTATGAAGTCAAACAACAACAAGTGCTGGCGACGATGTGGGGAAAAGGGTACTCTTGTACATTGCTGATGGGACTGAAACTGGTGCAGCCAATTTGGAAAGCAGTATGGAGATTCCTGGGAAAGCCGGGAATGGAAGCACCATTTGAACCAGCTATTGCCCTTCTCGGACTATTCCCTGAAGACCTTAAAAGAGCGTACTACAGGGATACTGCCACATCGATGTTCATAGCAGCACAATTCACAATTGCTACACTGTGGAACCAACCCAGATTCCCTTCAATAGATGAATGGATAAAAAAAAATGTTTTTTTTTATATACTATGGAGGATTACGCAGCACTAAAAAATGACAAAATCATGGAATTTGCAGGGAAATGCATGGCACTAGAGCAGATAATGCTTAGTGAAGCTAGCCGATCCCAAAAAAACAAATACCAAATGACTTATTTGAGATAATGATAGCAACTAAGAACAGAGCAGAGAGGAAGAGCATGAAGAAAAGATTAACATTAAGCAGAGACATGAGGTGGCAGGGAAAGGGAGAGAAAAGAGAAATTGCATGGTAATGGAGGGAGACCCTTATTGTTACAAAAAAATTACATATAAGAGGTTGTGAGTGTAATGGGAAAATAAACAATAAGAGAAATGAATGACAGTAGGTAGGGTAGAGAGAGAAGATGGGAAGAGAGGGGAGGGGGGATAGTAGAGCATTGGAAAGGTAGCAGAATACAACAGTAACTAATAAGACATTATGTAAAAATATGGATGTGTAACTGATGTGATTCTGCATTCTGTATTTGGAGTAAAAATTGGAGTTCAAAACCCACTTGAATTTAATGTATGAAATATGATATGTCAAGAGCTTTGTAATGTTTTGAGCAACCAATAAAAGAAAAAAAAAAGTAGCAATATATATGCCAATCGAAATTCATCATGAAATATATATAATCCAAAGATCGAAAAATATTCATTTTACTGAACATGGATTTATGTATAATGTTATTCAACTAGGAAGCTCACCCGTAGGTTGAATTTTCAGTTCCAATAGCGTTTAGGAGGAGTGATCTCTTCTCACAATTTGCATCTGCCAATTCAGCCACCTCACATGTGTGTACAAGTGATATCAGGTAGGATTCTATACGTGCATATAAAAATACATGTGCTGAATAGGCTACAGAGAAAGGGAGACAGGGATTCACATAGTTGTTAATTTTAAAAACACATGTAGAACTATTTCAACAAAAAAATTGACTAGATTTAAAACTCCTACATTATATAATGCAAAAGGCAATTCCAACTATACACCATGCCTCCTCTGAACTGCTTGTATTTCTATTCTTTTTGGGTTATTTTTCACCATCATTTTAGGATTATTAGTCAGAGACTAGTAGGGTACGGGTTAGTGTCAGGGGTTAAGTATTTCAAATGGAAAATTGGAAAATGAATCCAATGTGTATGTAAATATGTGCTACACAAAAATCTTCCCACTTACATCCAGAGCAATGCCTTGACAATACTTTTGCCCCAAGTAAGACACAATTAGAGTAGAAAAGTGTAAAAATCTAGGAATACATATATGGAATGGAATATGCTCGGGAGTTCACAACCTTGGAGGTGGTAGAGGAGTTTCCAAAAGTAAAGGAAAGGGTAAACACTCCACAAACAAGGAGCTCTGCTGGCCTAAGAATTCTTGGGAATTGGCCTCTGAGGTTGGGATCCTGAAATATATGTTGCTGTCATGAGCTTTAGCTTCCTTTGTAGTGAGACCATCAAAGCTGGGTCTGCATCTATGTTACCGGGAAGAGATGGTTTCTTATATTCCAATGAACATGAGGCAGCAGTGCTCAATTCTCTCTTTGTAGGTAAACTGTGGCCACTGGAGGCTAAGTGTCTCCCAGTGGGGACTGTGAAGACATTTGGTCATCCTCCACTTTTCATGGTGTTTTTTGCTGCTGCACTGGGAATTTGGTATTTGCTTCACAAAATATAAGAAGTTCATCTGGGATACAGTGCTGGAGGGAGTTCTGTCACTTGTGGTGGGTCAGGGTCTGCAGGAGAATGCACCAACCAGGCTTCTATCGCACAGAGCTTGCCCCAATAACCATAGCAACCTTATTCTGAACATTGCCCTTAAAACTCTCGATATAACAGGATGCCTTTACATATAAGGGTCTCATGTCTGCACTATATCAGTCACAAGCCATTTGGAAGCCAATGGCCGATCCACATAGCCCCTCCATGATGTTTTATCACACTCCTTCCCACCACTGTTCTAGGCGCACTACTCAGAAGGCTCCAAATTACTGGCATCTCGTGTTCTACATCATTTTCATGAAACCCAGTCAAACAAGGCACTGTCTGGTATACACATGATAAGCAACAGGACATCAAATTTTCTGCAGTTCCACCTGGTCATGGGAATTTCAAAAATTTCATGGTATTTATTTAGCAATTTTTCAAAAATGAAGTTAGAGGCACTGTGCGTCTCAATTCATTCAGGAACCATTAAGTGTTGAGAAAGTTCATTTCAATGAAAGCTCTAGAGAACTCTCACAGTCAAGGCTTCTCAAAGATTTACCAAACGGTCACATAAAGCCAGGCCAATTGACGTCTACAATGTAAGGTCCATGTGTGTTTTGACTCTCATCTATGGCTGCCATGTCTTTCATAATAAAATCATGTGATACCTTGGCTGAGATTCCAAGGCCTCTGTGGAAAGCCACCCTGGGCATAGATCTCAGTTTCCAAGAGTGAGTCTTATGTGTGTCCTCCTAAAATCCCAACACAATTCATGGCAATACTTCTCTGAGGTCAATTCCAGAATGCAGTCTCTAAGGGGAATCACACCAGAGTTCAAGCCCAGGTGGATCCAGTCATCCCTTCCAACCGCCACAAAAATTACCACAATTAAAATCAAAACACTCCCACAGGCCCATCATCTTCTTCCATGTAGACACTCCTCATAACCTCTAGCTGGAGGTTTCTATGAGCCCAAGGTAGTGTCCAAAATAAGCTCACTTGCCCCTTATTTGCCTAAAATCATGGTGGCCTGGACACTCTTCCTGTGAACCAGGAGTGATCAAATATTCCTGCTGTTAAAGTGTTCCACTTCTCCAATTTCAGCCTACTGGCTGTAGGGTATAATTCTTTATGTGATTTGGAGTCATGAGAAAACCCAAGCACATATGGGGTATCCTCTGCACGGATTTCAAGAACTCATTTGACCCAAATGATCCCTATTCTCACTTGATGGAGTTCAGGAACCTAAAACAAGAAGGCAAAAATATTCATCCACAATGACTGCTCTTTTGGACATTTTAGTTTTGAAAGCACATGGGATCTTTCTTTAAATCCATCAGGTGCTGAGAATCTAAGCCACAACCTCATACAAGGACAAGAGGCTGATTCAGACACATCCCATTCCAAAGCAATTAAGCAAAGAGCCACAGGTGGTGTCCAATCATTTCCATATGAAAACAGTGTTCTTCAGGCTACACAAAGGGGTGGCCTGAGGCAAAGACCTTTCTGACATTCAGGGTAATAGAAATAGAATTAAGCAAATGGCCCAAAGAAGGGTTTCTCCACTGAGACTTTACTGGTCACACTGATATCTGAGTTTTCTGAGATGCTCTCATTCCCTTCAGCTATCCAGAACATGGCCATGTCACAGAGCCTTGTGGTGTTACATATCTGGGAAACAAAACCATGAGTCTATTCTGGAGAGTGGCCAGAATTCACGAAGAAAAGTGGAACTTTAGAAGATAATAGATGTTGCCCATCCATAAGGCAAGCTGCAGTCCATTCATCAATTGCGCAGTATGAATCGCGGAAGCTTTCAACTAGAGACAACACATCCATTGATGCATTCTGTTTTCTAATGTCTACAACCATGGATACAGTGGGATACACAGACATAGAAACACTCACAATGTCAAACGACTTACTAGAAACAGTCCACTCCAAACCAAACAAACCACTTTTCCTACCTATTCTCAGAACATGAGAAAAAACCACAAACTCACACCTACAATGGCAAAGGCACTTTCTTCCCCTAAATAGGTCTGTGACTATCCGAAGTGTCTTCTAACTGGTGGGCCATATTATGTTCCCCCAAAATGGCCTGTCCTGTTTCACATCTGGTCTCCTTGTCCAACTCTGTGAAGTTGTAAGGAGCCAGCGGTGAGCCACTACCTGCTTTCTCAGGAAAGGCCCCTCTTCAGAGCTCTGCTGGCATTTGGCCATCCTCATATCAGCAGGTACCAAGAAAGACTGACTATGTCTTTGGGAAAAGCAAACAAGTTAGCCCACTCGGTCTGGAGTGGGACTGGCTCTTGGTGCCTGGCTTCCTGGATCCCAAGTTCAGAGAATTCCATCACCAAGGAAGTGAAGTGAGGTCACTTCTTTCAGGAACTGAATATGGTCACTGCCTTGGTAACCACTTTGTCCTAACAGTTGCTTCCAAGGTTTCCATGAGATAGAGGCTGCCCCAACATCCTGTGACACATTCAGAAGTTAGAATGAGATATCAACCATAGGCACCCTGGAACAGCTCTCCACAGAGGCCTGGTTTGGTCCATCTTCTCTACATTAAGAAGAGAGAGGCTGACTCAGACACATCAATTCATCCTGACCAGGTTGTTTGCCATGGAAGATGACTATTGCTCTCTCAGGTCCTACATAGCTGCCTACATATTCTCCAAGGATCATTTCTTCATGGATCTTTGAGGTTCTCAGCAGGTGGAAGATCTTCTACATTCCTATATTGTAAGACCCACTCTGTCGCTGCTCTTAAGTTAGTTATATTGAGGGAACAGTGTATGGTTAGGGTTAATAACATGTTCGATTTGGGTTACGAATCATTCTGCAGGATGAATAATGGTATTGGCAACCTGTGATATTTACAAGAGTATACATGTGAAATATAAGTATGAAAGCAGAAATCTAGGTAAGATTTGAAGCCCAGAAGGGCATTGGGGACTTGAGTGGGATACCTAAGTTTGAGTAATGTGCTGCACAGATGTCTCAGATAAATCAATATACATCGGACCTTGTACCTTGGATGATTGAATGCTGAAGAGAACATCCAGTCAAAAACCGATATTCGGTAGGATTAGGAAGGAAGTTGGTAGGTTTAGAAAGAAGAGTGAGTATAGGATTTGGACCAAAAGTTCTTCAGCAATAGGGTTTCGGGTAGAGAGTGTATGTAAATGTCAGCACATGTGAAGAGTCAGTCACAATGATGAACTGGGGAAAACATGTAGGAAAGCAGATATCAATAGAGATATTAGGAAATCAAGCAAAGTATAAAGTGTGTGATAGGGTTAGACATTTTCAACAGGTTTGAAGTTGAATATATAATCTTAGGAAGAAACAAATATGTTGTCACCAATAGGATTGATATTTGAGAGCATTAGGCAACCTGCACATGGATGTTTTTAGTAATGCATGCTATCTTTCCATTTAGGCTTTGGTACAATTGTAAGTGTGATCTTTGCTTTTTGTGTCCGGAATATTTCTGTGATAAAATGTGTATGTAGATCAGGTGACATGAGTATTTCTTCCACCATTTCTGAGAGCAATATTTTGAAGATTTATAAATTAGTATGGGGGTAGAAATAGGTGTACCCTGCTTCTATTAATATAGACATAATGCATGAATAGACCATACTGTGAATAAATAATATAACTGGATCCACTTTAAATAATGGATTGAATGGATATCTGAAAATATATAAGAAATGTTATATTGATATGCAATCATTAATTCCAACCAGTTATATATCTAATGATTATCTTATGGTTATGGTTAATCATGAAGGGTTTGTGAGTTTTTCTTCAAAATTGATTATGGAAATCGAAAACAATATATTTGGAAAAAAAAGTCTCATGAATAGACCAGTCAAGAAACATAGAGAAATACATGTGTTCTGGAGCAGGAAGTGACTAAAAGTGAAACAAATGCCTATAAATTTGCTAACTAGTGAATGAAATATATATCCTATGATGTGCATAAACTGAAGAAATAGTAATGTACCAGTGTGGAATAAAAATTAACGTCAAAATACACATCATGTCCCATAGGAACCAACATGCATTGATGTTAAACTGGGTCAGTTAATGCAGACATATTAGAATTTGTATACACCTTTCACTGAAGTTAGTTCTCAGTACTAGGAAACAACTATGTATTTCATGTGTATGAGTATTTCTAAGAATAATCTTGTGAAAAGTTGATTATTAATCCACATCCATGAACATGAATGAATTTAGGGAGTGTATATAAGACACATATTTTTCATATTTTTAAAAATCTGGACAGTATATATATATATATATATATATATATATATATATATATATAGATAGATATAGATATATACACAAATATGGACACACACACACACACAAACACAGAAATTAAAATGTAGCAATATATATGCCAATCGAAATTCATCATGAAATATATATCATAAAGATGCAAAAACATTCATTTTACTGAACATGGGTTTATGTATAATGTTGTTCCACTGGGAAGCTCACCCATAGGTTGAATTTTCAGTTCTAACAGCGTTTAGGACGAGTGATCACTTCTCACAATTTGTATCTGCCAAGTCATGTAACTCAAAAGAATGTACGTCTGATACCGTGTAGGATTCTATTTGTGCATATAAAAATACATGTGCTGAATAGGCTCCAGAAAATGAGAGACAGTAATTCACATATTTGTTAACTTTAAAAACACATGGAGAACTATTTCAATTAAAAATTGACTAGATTCATAATACCTACCCTTTATCATGCAAAAGGCAAGTCCAACCCTGAACTGCATGTATTTACGTACTGTTTGGGTTATTTTTCTCCATCATATTAGGATTAGTAGTCGGAGTCTATTAGAATATGGGTTAGTGTCAGGGATTCAGAATTGCGAATGGAAAAATAGGAAAATTAATCCAATGTGTATGCAAATATGTGCTAAAACAAATCTTCGGACTCTCATCCAGAACAATGCCTTGAAATTATCTTCGCCCCAAGTAAGACACAATTAGAGAAGAAAAGTTGCAAAATCTGTGATTACATTTCTGTAATGGAAAATGCTCAGGAGTGCACAAACTTGGATGTGGTATAGGAGTTTTCAAAAGTAAGGACAGGGTACACACTCCACAAGCATGGAGCTCTGCATGCCTAAATCTTTTTGAGAAACTGCCACAGAGGTTGGGCACTGATATATAGGTTTTTGTCAGGAGTTAAGCTTCCTTTGTAGTGATACCCTCAAAGCTGGGTCTTCATCTATGTGACCTGGAGGACAAAGTTTCTTATTTTCCAATGAACACGAGGCAGCAGTGCTGAATTCTCTCTTTGTAGATAAACTGTGGCCCCTGGGGGTTTATTTTCTCCCCGTGTGGACTGTGAAACCATTTGGTCATCCTCCAATTTTCGTGGTGTTTCTTGCTGCTGCACTTGGAGTTTGGTACATGCTTCACGAAATACAAGGAGTTCAACTGGGAAACAGTGCTGGAGAGAGTTCTGTCACGTGTGGTGGGTTATGGTCTGCAAGAAAATGCACAAACCAGGTTTCTATCTCTCAAAGATTGCCCCCTTGTTCATAGCAACCTGATTCTGAACATTGCCCTGAAACCACGCCATATAAAAAGATGCCATTACATATAAGGGTCTGAAGTCTGCACTATGTCAGTCACAAGCCATTTGGAAGTAAATGGCAGATCCACATGGACCCACCATGATACTTTATCACACACCTGCCCACCACTGCTCTACGCCCACTACTCAGCAGGCTACAAATTACTGGCATGTCTGTTCTAAACAATTTTCAGAAAACCCTGTCAATCAAGGCACTCTCTGGTACACTCATGATAAGCAATAGGAGATCCAATGTTTCTTGAGTGCCACCGGGTCATGGGAATTTCAAAAATTTCATGGTATTTATCTAGCCATTTTTCAAGGATGACATTGGATGCACTGTGAATTTCAGTTATTCAGAAACCATTAAATGTTGAGAAAGCTAAATTCAAAGAAAATTCTGGAGAACTCTCACAGGCAAGGCTTTCCAAAAAGTGGACAAAAGGTCACTTGAAGCCAGGACCATTGAGGTCTGCAATGTGAGGTCCTATGTGTTTTGACTCTCTACTATGGCTGCAAAGTCTTTCAGAATAAAATCATGTGATATCCAGGCTGAGATTCCCAGTTCTTTGTGGAAAGCCACCCTGGTCCTAGATCTCAGGTTCCAAGGGCGACTCTCATGCGTGGCCTCCTAAAATCCCAACACAATTCATGGCAATACTTCTCTGAGGTCAGTTTCAGAACTCAGTCTCTAAGGGGAAACACACCAGAGTTCAATCCCTGGTGACCCAGTCATCTCTTCCAACCGCCACACAAATGACCAGAATTAAAACCAAAACACTCACACATGCCCCTCATCTTCTTTCATATAGACACTAATCATAACCTTGGCTGGAAGTTTCCATGAGGCACACAGCACAAGACAATGTCAAAATAAGCTCCCTTGCCCTTCATTTGTCTAAAGTCAGTGTTTCTGGACACCGTTCCTGTGAACCAGGGCTGATCAAAGATGCCTGCCATTAATACTGTTCCGCTTCTCCAATTTGAGGCATACTGACTGTCAGGTATAGTTTCTTTATGTGATTTGGAGTCATGAGAAAACCCAAGCACCTATGGGCTAGCCTCTGCAGGGCTTGAAGAACTCAGTTGACCCAAAGGATCCCTCTTCTGACTTGATGGAGATCAGGAACCTTACAGAGGAATGCAAGAGACTTCATCAACAATGATTGCTCTTTTGGCCATTTTGGAATTGGATGCACACATGGGATCTTTCTTTAGATCCATCAGGTGCTGAGAATCTGAGCCATGGACTCACACTGCACTAAGAGGCGGATTCAGACATATCCCTTTGCAAAGCAATTAAGCAAAGATCCTCAGGTGATGCCCATTTATTTCCATTTGAAAACTGATTTTTTCAGGCTTTCGAAAGGTGTGGCCTTAGGCAAAGACCTTCCTTACATTCAGGGCAACAGAACAATAGGAAAGCAAATTCCCAAAGCAGAGTTTCTCCACTGAGACTTTCCTGGTCACACTGATATCTGAGTTTTCTGAGATACTCACCATTCCCTTCAGCTATCCAGTACATGGCCATGTCCCAGATTGTGGAGGAGATACATATCTTGAACACAAAACCATGAGCCTATGGGAGAGTGGCCAGAATTCAGGAAGAAATCAGGAATGTAGAAAGGTAGTAGGTGTGGCCCATCTATAAGGTAAGCTGCAGTCCATTCATAAATTGGACAAGATGAATGCTGCAAAGATTTCTACTAGACAGGACACATCCTTTGATGCATTCTCTTTTCTATTGTCTACAACCACGGACACAGTGGGATACACAGAAACACTCACCATCTCAAAGGACTTACTAGAAACAGGCCACTCCAAATTAAACAAACCGACTTTCCTACATATTCTTAAAACATGAGACAAAATCACTAACACACAAACACACCCACAAAGGCACCTTCTTTCCCCAAGTAGGTCTGTGACTATCCAGAGCATCCTCTGACTGGTGGGCCATACTATGTTCCCCTGAAATGGGCTGTTGTATGTCAGATCTGGTCTCCTTGGCCAACACTGTGATGTTGTCAGGAGCCAACGGTGAGCCACTGCCTGCTTTATCAAAAAAAAAAAAAGCCCCTCTTCAGAGCTTTCCTGGCATTTGTCCATCTTCAATTCAATATTTGCCAAGAAAGACTGACTCTGTCCTTGGTTAATCCAAACATGTGAGACCACTGGGACTGGAACTGGGCCTGCCTCAGGGTGCCTGTCTCCCTGGATCCAAAGTTCAGAGTGGTACATCAACAAGAAAGTGACGTAGGTCACTTCCTCTAGAACTGAATGAGGTCACTGCCTTGGCAACCACTTTGTCCTAACAGTTGCATCCAAGGGTCCATGAAATGGAGAGTGCCCCTACTTCCTATGACACTTTTACAAGTTAAAATGGAATATCAACCATAGGCACCCGGGAACAGCTCTCCACACAGGCCTGGTTTGGTCCATCTTCTCTAGATTAAGAAGAGAGAGACTGCTTCAGACACATCCCTTCATCCTTACCTGGTTGTTTGTCATGGAAGATGACTTTTGCTCTCTCAGGTCCTTCATAGCTGCCTATATCTTCTCCATTGATCATTTCTGCATGGACCTTTGAGGTTCTCTGCAGGTTGAAGATCTCCTACATTCCTGTATTGTAAGACCAACTCTGTCCCTGCTCTTCTATAAAGGTAGATTGAGGGAATCGTGTATGGTTAGGGTTAATAACATTTTTGATTTGGGTTAGGATCATTCTGCTGGATGAATAATGGTATTGGGAACCTGCGATATTTATAAGATTATAGAGGTGAAATATATGTATGAAAACAGAAATCTCAGTAAGATTTAAAGCCCAGAAGGTCATTGGGTCCTTGATTGGAATAGTTAGCTTTGAATTATGTTCTGCCCAGATGTCTCAGATAAATCTATACACAATGGCATAGGATCTTGTACCTTAGATGATTGAATGTTGAGGAGAACATCCATTCAAAAAGGGAGAGTTGGTAAGATTACGAAGATAGTTGGTAAGATTAGAAAAACGTGTGAGTATAGGATTTGGACAAAAAGTTCTTTAGCAATAGGGTTTCAGGTACACAAAAAAATGTAAATGTCAGCACATGTGAAGAGTCAGTCACAATGATGAACTGGGGAAAATATGTAGGAAAGCAGATATCAATAGAGACATAAGGAAATCAGGCAAAGTACAAAATGAGTGATAGCAATAGATATTTTCAACAGGCTTGAGATTGAATATATAATCTTAGGAAGAAACAAATATGTAGTCACCAATAGGATTGACATTTGAGAGCATTAGGCAACCTGGACATGGGTGATTTTCATAATCCATACTCACATTCCATTTAGGCTTTTGTACAATCGTAAGTGTGACTTTGCATTTTGTGGCCAGAATATTACTGTGATAAAATGTATATGTAGATCAGGTGACATGAGTATTTCTACCACCATTTCTTGGAGCAATATTTTGAAGAGGTATAAATTAGTATTGGGGGTACATATAGGTGTACCATGTGTGTATGAATATAGAGATAATGCATGAATAGACCATAGTGCGAATAAATAATATAACTGGTTCGAACTTTAGAAATTGGAATAAATTGATATCTGAATATACACAGGGAATCATATGTTGATATACATACATTCATTCCAACCATTTATACATCCAATGGAAATATTACGGGTGTGGTTCATCATAAAGAGTGTGTGAATTTTGCTTCAAAATTGATTATGGAAATCGAAAATAATGTGTTTGGAAAGAAGTCTCATGAAATGACCAGTCAAAAACAAAGAGGAATACATATGTTCTGAAGCAGGAAGTGATAGAATGTGTTACAAATTTCTTTAAATTTATGAAGTTGTGGATGAAATGTATATTCTATGATGTACAAAAACTGAAGAAATAGTAATGTACCAGTGTTGTATAAAAATGAACGTCAAAATACACATCATGTCCCATAGGAATCTACTTGCATTGATGTTAAAGTGGGTCAGTTACTGTAAAAATATAAGGATTTGTTTGCACCATTTACTGAAGTGAGTTTTCAATACTATAAAACAAATATGTATTTCAGGTGGATGAATATTTCTGAAAATAATCTTATGAAAATTTGAATATAAAACCACATACATGAACAAGAATGAATTTAGGGAGTGTATAATAAGACACATATTTCATATTTTGAAAAATCTAGAGAGTATATATATATATATACAAAACACACACAGAGACATTAAAAAGTAGCAATATATATGCCAATTAAAATTCATCGTGAAATATATATCATCCACAGATCCAAAAATATTAGTTTTACTGAACATGGATTTATGTATAATGTTTTTCAACTAAGAAGCTCACTCATAATTTGAATTATCAGTTCCAAAAGCATTTAGGAGGAGTGATTTCTTCTCACACTTTGTCTCTGCCAAGTTAGCCACCTCTCAAGAATATAGGTGTGATACCAGGTAGGATTCTATATGTTCATATAAAAATACATGTGCTGAATTGGCTACAGAAAAAGGGAGACAGGAATTCACATATGTGTTAACTTTAAAAACACATGCAGAACTCTTTCAACAAAAAATTGTCAAGATTTATAACTCCTACCCTATATCATGCAAAAGGGAAGACCAACTATACACCATGGCTCCTCTGAAGTGCTAGTATTTCTATTCTGTTTGGGTTATTTTTCTCCATTATATTAGAATTAGTTGTCAGAATCTAGTAGGGTATAGGTTAGTGTCAAGGATTCAGTATTTCAAATGGAAAATTGAAAAATGAATCCAATGTGTATGTAAATATGTGCTACACAAAAATCTTCCCACTCTCATCCAGAACAATGCCTTGACAATACCTTCGCCCCAAGTAAGACACAATTAGAGGAGAAGATTTAGAAAATCTGTGAACAAATATCTGGAATGGAATATGCTCAGGAGCCCACACCTTGGAAGTGGCAGAGGAGTTTCCAAAGGTAAGGGACAGGGTAAACCCTCCACAAACATGGAGGTCTGCTGGCATAGACACTTCTTGAGAAACTGCCTTTGAGGTTGGGCACTTGAAAAATATGTTGTTGTCAGGAGCTTTAGCTTCCTTTCTAGTGAGACCATAAAAGCTTGGTCTGCATCTATGAGACCTGGAGGACATGCTTTCTTATTTCCCAGTGAACATGAGGCAGCAGTGCTAAATTCTCTTTTTAGGTAAACTGTGGCCACTGGGGGCTAAATGTCTTTCCATGTGCACTTTGAAGCCATATGGTCATCCTCCATTTTCGTTTTGTTTCTTCCTGCTGCACTGGGAGTTTGGTATTTGCTTCACGAAATACAAGGAGTTCAATTGGGTCTCAGTGCAAGATGGAGTTCTGTCATGTGTGGTGGGTCAGGTTCTGCAGGAGGATACAAGAACCAGGATTCTATCCCACATAGCTTGCCCCCTTGACCATAGCAACCTGATTCTGAACAATGTCCTGAAAACTCTCCATATAACAAGTTGCCTTTACATGGAACGTTCTGTTGGCTGCACCATGTCAGTCACAAGCCATTTTGAAGCCAATGGAAGATCCACATGGCCCCACCACAGATGTTTTATCACATACCTGCCCACCACTGCTCTAGTACAACTACTCAACAGAGTCCAACTTACTGGCATCTCTGTTCTACACCATTTACATGAAACCCAGTCAATCAAGGCACTGTCTGGTATATTCATGATCAGTAACAGGACATCCAAAGGTTCTCCAGTGCCACCTGGTGATGGGAATTTCATAAATTTTATGGTATTTTTCTAGCTATTTTTCAAGGATGAAGTTGGAGGCACTGTGAGTTTCAATTCTTTCAGGAACCATTAAATGGTTAGGAAGCTCATTTCAATGAAAGTTCTGGAGAACATTCACAGGTAAGGATTCCCAAAGAGTGGCCAAAAGATCACATGATATTATGCCCATTGAGGTCTACAATGTGAGGTCCATATGAGTTTTGACTCTCAACTATGAGTGCCAAATCTTTCAGAATAAAATCATGTGGTATCCTGGCTGAGAGGCCTAGTGCTCTGTGGAAAGCCATCCTGGGCCTAGAACTTAGTTTCCAAGGGTGACACTCATGCCTGGCTTCATAAAATCTCATCACAATTCATGGCAATACTTCTCTGAGGTCAGTTTGAGAAATCAGTTTCTAAGGGAATCACACCAGAGTTCAAGAACATGTGGACCAAGTCATCTCTTCCAACCGCCACCCAAATGACCACAATTTAAAACAAAACACTCCAATGTGGCGCTCATCTTTTTCCATATAGACACTCATAATGACCTCTGGCAAAAGTTTTCCATGAGGGGCACAGCCCAAGACCGTGTCCAAAATAAGCTCTCTTGCACCTAATTTGCCTAAAGTCAGGGTGGCCTGGACACCCTTCTTGTGAACCAGGAGAGATCAAATAGGCCTCCCATTAATACTGCTTTGCTTTTTCAATTTGAGGCCAACTGACTGTGGAGTTTGGATTCCTTATGTGAATTGGAGTCTTGAGAAAACCCAAGAAACTATGGGCTAGCCTCTGCAGGGCTTTGAAGAACTCATTTGACCCAAAGGATCCCTATTCTGGCTTGATGGAGGTCAGGAAAGTTACAGAAGAGGCGAGAGACTTCATCCACAAGGACTGCTCTTTTGGCCATTTTGGTTTTGGATGTACACATGGGATCTTTCTTTAGATCCATCAGGATCTGAGAATCTAAGCCACACCCTCACACAAGGCAAATAGGCTGATTCAGACACATCCTTTCCAAAGCAATTAAGCAAAGAGCCACAGGTAATGCCCATTCATTTCCATTTGAAAACTGTTTTCTTCAGGCTTCACAAAGTGGTGGACTGAGGAAAAGACCTTCCTGACATTCAGGGCAACAGAAGAATTGGTAAACAAAAGGCCCCAAGCAGGGTTTCTTCACTGAGACTTTCTTGGTCAAACTGATATCTGAGTTTTCTTAGATGCTCGCCATTCCCTTCAGGTATTCAGTACATGGTCATGTCACAGAGCTTCAAGGTTGTACATATCTTAAACACAAAACCATGAGCCTATTCTGGAGAGTGGCGAGAATTCAGGAAGAAAACAGGAACTTAGGTAGATAGCAGGTGTTTCACAACAATAAGGCAAGCTGCAGTCCATTCATAAATAGGGCAGGATGAATGCTGGGAAGCTTTCTACTAGATAGGACATATTCATTGATGCATTCTCTTTTCTAATGTCTACAACCACGGACATAGTGCGATACATAGACATAGAAACACTCACCTTGTCAAACGACTTACTAGAAACAGTTCACTCCAAACAAAACAAACCGCCTTTCATACCTATTCTCAGAACATGAGACAAAACCACAAACCCACACCCACACCACAAAGGCACCTCCTTCCCCCATGTAGGTCTGTGACTATCCAGAGTGTCCTCTGACTGGTTGGCCATACTATGTTCTCTGGAAATGGCCTGTTCTGTCTCAAATCTGGTCTCCTTGGCCAACTCTGTGAAGTTGTCAGGAGCCAGCGGTGAGCCACTGCCTGCTTTCTCAGGAAAGGCCCCTATTCATAGCTTTACTTGCATTTGGCCATCCTCACATCAGTAGGTTCCAAGAAAGACTGAGTCTGTCCTTGGTAAATCAAAATAAGTTTGACCACTGGGACTGGGACTGGGACTGGCTCTTGGTGCCTGGATTCCTGGATTCCAAGTTCAGAGAGTTCCATCACCAAGGAAGTTAGGTGAGGTCACTTCCTCTAGCAACTGAATGAGGTCACTGCCTTGGCAACAACTTTGTCCTAACAGTTGCTTCCAAGGTTCCCATGAGAAGGAGGCTGCCCCTACTTCCTGTGACACTTTCACCAGTTAGAGTGGTATGTCAACCATAGGCATGCAGGAGCAGCTCAACACATGCCTGCTTTGGTCCATCTTCTATACATTAAGAAGAGAGTGGCTGATTCAGACACATCCCTTCATCCTGAGCAGGTTGTTTGCCATGGAAGACTTCTGCTCTCTCAGGTCCTTCATAGTTGCCTACATCTTCTCCAGGGATCATTTCTGCATGGACCCTTGAGTTTCTCAGCAGGTGGAAGATCCTCTATATTCCTGTATTTTAAGACCAACTCTGTCCCCACTTTTCTGTAAAATTAGATTGAGAGAACAGTGTATGGTTAGGTTTAATAACATGTTCGATTTGGTTTAGAAAGGAAACTACACGGTTGAGCAAACAGGGTCCTACCGTTAGCAATAATATGAGGATTATTAATGGAACGGCCCTGGCAGATAAAAGCGTAGTTAACCAGGTTGACTATGTGAACAAAGACTCAAACCTTCCTTCTGGGGCCTCTGTCTCTCTTTGACGCTCTTCAAGTCGTTTTCTTAATTTACTCATTGATTCTTTTACAACTCCAGTATTGTCGGCATAAAAACAACATTCTTCCCTCAATGCAAGCAAAAAGGCACCTTTCTCTCATGAAGAGGAGGTCCAACACTCGCCTGCTCTATAAAACAACTTCAGAGAGAGAGAGAGGTTAAAATTCCTGTAAAGCTGTGATGTCGGTTTTTAATGTCTTTAAGCTTTGGTCTATTTCTGCTTCTAATTGTGTCTTTGTTGTGTCTCATGGACTAGGGCAGTTCTTCCTGTGCCCACGCCTTCAGGAATTATTATTCCTAATAGGATGGCTAAAGTGAGGGATACAGGTTCCCGGTGGAACCGGGTTGTATGCCCCCCTATTTGAACTTTAAATGAACCTGCGTTATGATAGAGCACTCTGAAAAACATCTACATCATTACATAATTAATCACATCTATTGACCATTTTATGAAAACATAAATAATGTTAAAGTGTATAGAATTATACTGTTTTATGGATGGACAAGAAAATGCACCTAAGATAGCACCAAAGTGAGGAAAACATTCTTATTTGGTTGCATCCGGATTTAGAGGGCATTGCTTCTTTTGTAATCAATTAATCCCCTGAAACCCAAGTTTTGGTAGTTTTAGAGTTTGTACCCAACATGTAAGGGAAGGGGCTCAGAAGTTCACAGTCTGCAGAAATTCACAAAAATTAGTTTTTGTTTCTGTTTTTTTTTCCTCTGTTCTGGGCAAGTTAACTTTTCAAGGACACCTTGGAAGGGGAGAGCTTTTTTGTCTCTTTTTTTTCTCCCTGCCAGCTGTCACCATGGAGCCCAGTTGCTAACATTTTTATCTTAGAAATGTAGCCATCTCGGTGAAGCCCCAGCTCAAGGCCAGAGGCCTTGTTCACATATTTTGTGAAAAACTGGTAAGGAGGTGTCTAGCTTACGGGTGGTGATTTTTCCAGCCAGTGGTCAAGTAGAACAGGGCAACACGAAAAGTGCAAGTTTATGTACATTGAACTCTTTCAGAGGGACTCTTTTGGTGAAAGACCAAAAGTAAGCCTCGGTGAAGACTTCTGGAGAAGGTCATTTAAGACATTTCTATGGACCTAGTACAGAGGGGGAAGACGGGGTAGTCGAGGCTGAGAGCAGCTCCGTGGATCTAAGAATGAGGAAAGAGAGATGTAAAAGAAAAATGGGAAAGGGGTTTGGAATTTTCCTAGAACAAAACTTGAGCAGTAGAACAGGTAGAGCAGAGGGGAAGATGGGAGTAAATATTCCAAAAAGCCTTTGAGGGACTTTAAATTCTTAGAAACCTGTTTTCAGTGATGACAAAGCAACTTTAAAGGCCATTTTCATTACATCTTGTATAGGGGTCTGAGGCCTCTTATCAGCTTGTTTGAGCTTTGAGTTAGCTTGCTAGAGGACTTGCTGGGACCTAGTGCAGGCACTGACAGGAAAAGAGAGGAGTGAGTGGGTGAAGGGGTACCTTGGTACCTGCTACCTCAGCAAGGAGGCAATGTTCTGAGAACCAGCGGAGGTTTGGGTTTTTGATTTAGTAATTGGAGAGGAGAAATCAGGTTGCTAAGATGGGAGTGATAGCAGAGAGTCTAGAGCAGAAGGCTGAGGGTGAGGAACTATTGGAGGAGCATAGTACAGGATGTGAGCAAAGGAGGGAAAAGGATTCCACATAGGGAAATTTCCCCCTTTTGAGAACTTGCCAATGTTAAAAATGTCACGCAGAATTTGAGGATCTAGAGAACCCTCTGGGGGCCATAGTATTTGGTTGTCTAATTGGTAATATGGCCAATGCTGTGTACTGAATTTGATGAGGAGTTTGGGTTCCACCAGGCAGCCCCTGTATGCTCACATTCACTTGACTTACACAAGAAGTCGGCTTCTCCCCGACACAGCCGTGGCTGTTTGTGCCTTTGATAGTCCGCTAGGCAAACATAGTAATCTAGGCTAGCCAAACTGAATCTGTCTTGCGTGTCCCTGCATCCATAATGTTTGTTTCCATTATCTATGGTATAGAAGAGATTTAATGGAATTTTAGTGGGATCCTCTTCAGCAGGGATATCTCAATAGGAAAGACCTATACCGAGCTGACAAATGTCTGGGTGGATAGATGGCCACCAGGTCTCTAAGGGGGCTGTATGCGAGATAGACCATACTTCTTGTCTAGTAGGATTTGTGATCAGCCATTGCTGCTGAACGGAATGATGAGGGTTAGAACTACTGGTGGCCAAGGGGAGAGTCTATAGTCTTATCCACATAGCGAATACGCAATTTGAAATGGTTAGCAGGCTTTTCCAGTTTCCAACAAGAGTCTGGACACAGCGAAGGCTTGAGATGAGAGGCATGGATCCAAAAAGTGATTCCGTCTACTTTTACCGCTTTAGGTTTTATAAGTAGCACCTGGTATGTTCCTTTCCAGTGGGGTTCCAGGGATGACACCTGATGTTGTCTTATGTAGACGAAGTCTCTTACTTGATATTGACTTAGAGTCCCCTCCTCCCAAGGTTGGTAGGCAGTGGCCAGCTGTTTCCACAGGTATTGCTGAGTTCTTTCAATGACTTTAAGTCTGTCAAGCAAGGGGGTGTGGAAGTGATCGTTAGGCCTTAGAGTTGGGGTTAGGTTCCTTACTGGATGATGGGCATCATAGAGAATTTCATAGGGGGTGAGGTTACACAAAGAAAGAGAGGGAGTATTTCTCGCATGAAACAGTGCATAAGGCAGGAGCATAATCCAATCTTTTATGCCGGGCTCTAAGCTTAATTTCGTTAAGGTCTCTTTAATGGTTCTATTTATTTTTTCTACCTGTCCTGAGCTCTGGGGTATATAAGCATAATGTAACTTCAAATTAATCCACAGGGTCCCAGTGAACACCTGACTTACCTGAGCCATGAACACCAGTCCATTATCAGACCCTATTGCCTTAGGCAGACCGTATCTTGGAGAAATATCTTTCAGGATCTTCTTGAAAACCATTTGTGCAGTTTGGTTGTTTTTGTGTGTGTGTGTGTGTGTTTGTGTGTAAGGCTTCAGTCCATCCTGAAAATGTATCTACAAAGACTAGGAGATATTTAAGTCCATACGTTGCTGGCTTAATTTCACTATTGTCCACTTCCCAAAATTGTCGTTTTCTGGTTCCTCGTAGGTGCTTTCCTCTAGGAAACTGGAAGGGTAAGCATTAACCAATTGACGGACTCGACAGACTTTTGTTACCCGTTCAGTTATTTCCTTTCGCTGTGAGTCGGTTAGTGGAAAACTCTGTTCTTAATCCTACAGGAATGCCTGCAGTTTCATTGAACCAAGGTGAGTGAGTTGGTGTACATTTTTAACGTAGTGTAGGGCTTTCTGTAATTGCAGCCTGAGCTCAGTGAAGTTGAGGCGTTCAGTGTCAGTGTCCATAGATGTTATCAAAAACTTCCTGGTGATCAGGGGTCCATTGGAATTGGGCATCTCCCATTAACACCGGGTATAAAGGAGCAGCTAAAGACGCAAACCCAGGTATCCATAACCTGCAAAAGCCAGCAGTCCCAAGAAACTCTCTGAGTTGTCTCCTGTTAGATGGGGGTGGTATCTACACAATGGTTTGTTTTCTGGGCTCAGTGAGCCATGGTTTACTGCCCCTAAGGTAACAGCCCAGGAAGATTACTTCATGCTAGCAAATTTGGGCTTTTTTGGCCGAAACTCTATACCCAAGTTGAGCAAGCTCATATAATAGTGCTTGGGTCCCAGACTCACAGTTTTCCTTGGTGTTGGCTGCCAGTAGCAGGTTATTCATGTATTGAAGCTGGGTGATTTGGGGTGCATAGTTCTGAAATTGCTGAGATCTCTGTGGAGGGCTTCATCAAAGAGAGTGGGGGAGTTTTTGAACCCCAGTGGGAGTCTAGTCAAAGTTAGTTGACCAGACGTTCAGGTTTCTGGGTCTACCCACCCAAAAGCAAACAGCAACTGACTATCTTTATGCAGAGGCAAGCAAAAGAAAGCATCTTTTAAGTCCAGAACAGTATACCATTTCCGCTCAGGGTTCAGAGTGCTAAGCAGATTGTACGGATTAGGTACCGTGTGGTGAATGTCCTGCACTCTGTTGTTGATCTCTCTTAGGTCTTTAACAGGACAATAGTCCCCGGTTCCTGGCTTCTTTTTTCTAGTAGCAGGGGAGTGTTCCAGGCCAATTGACAGGGCCTTAGGAGCCCTAAGTCCAGATATTTCTGAATATGGGGCCTTATCTCATCTTTAGCTTTTTTTGCTTAGAGGATATTATTTGACATTGATTGGGGAGGCTGAGGTTTTTAACTCCATTGTTATTGGAGGTTGTTTCACTGCCAGGCCTAACCCAGCAGTTTTTGCCCAGGCATCTGCGTAATCTGTTATCCATTTCTGGGGTAGCTTGCCTGTTTGATCAGTCTTGGGGGGTGTGAAGAGTGGATGTTCATCTTCTAGTAATATAGTTAAAGCCGTGACTATAGGAGTTTTTACTGAAGAATTTAGAAATTTCATTTGGGGGCCTTCAGGGTTAAAAGTTATTTAGGCCAAGAGCTTGGTGAGCAGATCTCTGCCCATCAATGGGTCCAGGCATTCCTGGATTACTAGGAAGGAGTGATAGATTTTTCCTTTCCCAAGGTCCATGGTCCTCTTAGTAGTCTAAGCCCGATATTTACTGCCATTAGTTCTTTGAACTACAGACCTTTTATTTGATAGAGGGCCCAATGGGGCCTTAAGGGCTGAGTATACTGCTCCTGTTTTCATTTCAATGTTTACTGGGGTCCTACACTTCAAAAGTTACCCTGAGCTAGGGGAAGTGATCTGAGCCCCAACTTTTTTAGTCATGCTCCAGAGTCAGAATGGCTGGCTGGCGTGGCTGTCTCTTTATAGGGCACTCTTTGGCCCAGTATCCTTTTTTTTACAGTAGGCACATTGATCTGAGGCCAGGGGTGGCCTCTGGCATGGCCCCAGGTATCCCTTCCTGTCACCTTACGTCTTAATTTCTGGCCTCTTTCTTGTTGTGACCAGGATCTTGGTCAATCCCTTAGTCTGTCTTTTGCTTCTCTCATCCTTCCTTTGCTCCCTTTCTTTCTCCCTGTTTCTCTCTTATAGTATATTTTCTCGGCTTCTCTGACTAAATCTCTCTTTTAAATTTTTTTAATATCCATGGCAGCTTGCCCAATTAAGGCCATCGTTACAGATGAATTTTGATCCGCTGCCTGAGGATCGAAAGGAGTATATCTCTTATATGCCTCCGTAATTCTTTCTAGAAACAAAGAGGGAGATTCATCAGGCCTTTGAATAATTTCTCTTACCATGGCCAAATTAGTTGGTCACCTAGTAGCCCTTGGAGACCCGCTATTAGAGCCAGGCAATAATTGGACAGATGCTCTTTATCTTCAAAGGTGTTGGGTTTCCAGTTGGTTTGGTTTAAGGGTAAGCTGGCTTTGATTATGTTGGGAAGTTGTGTTGGTCGCCAATCAGGTCCGAGGATTTGTTTTTTAGTTTCTTGGAGGTTTTTCTCTTATTCCTCTGTCATAAAGAAAGTCCCTAGGAGTTGTTGGCAGTTATCCCAAGTAGGCAGGTGTAAAAATGTTGGCGAGTTCTCTGAGTTCTTTTAGCCGGGCCAGCTTCCTCCAGGGAAGGAGGGGCTCTGTGTGCCACGGGACAGTCATCTGGATGGTGCTGGGCCATCCTAGCTTTTTTGAATGGTGGAGAGGCTGAGTCAGCAGGAAGGGAATCACTTAGAGGGTGTTGGGAGTTGGGGGATGAAGGCAGAGGATAAGGAGGGGGAGGAGAGTCCAGTAGAGTCTTGAGACTCATGGAGAACAGAGGGTGCAAAAGGAGGAGCAGAGAGTTAAAGAGATAGAATCGTGGGGGAAGGAGTAGGAGCGGGTGCAGGGACAAGGAAAGGCTTCATCCTTGGAGGAGGAGATTTGTAGAGGTCCTGACAAGTTAAGATATATGGCTGTTGATCTGGATGTCTACGTGGCCCCTGCTAAAAGACAATATCTCGAACTTTTCAAATTAGTGCAAAGTAGAAAGATCCTTCTAGGGGCCATCCGGCTACAAAGGTGGGTCATTCTGAGACACAGAATCTGCCAGATCCGGCATTTTACTGAAAAAGAAAGATTCTGAGCCCTTAAGCAGACTTTGGTCTAGTGATCAAGGGTCAGGAACAGAGGCATTGAAGTGCTCTGTCCCATAATGAAATATACACAGACAATAAAAGCAATGACACATGACACAGACAAGACAAGACAATAAAGACAGGCAATGGACGTCCAATACTGAGACCAGGACTGAGTAGCCGGCAAAACATGATGGGCTGGCAATACCGAATCCGAAACAAAATATCACTGAATCAAGGAGACTATTGTTCCTCGATTTCATGAGTTCATCCCCCAGGGACATGGCCTGTGGCTCTGTGACATGTGTGTCAGTCACCGTGGGAGAGAGCTCACGCTCTTTACCAATAGCCATTTTGTGAAACCCTAACCTGAATCCTGAAACCAGAAAGAGGGGCCTAATTTACCCCCAGAGGAGCCCGTTGGGGGTCTTTCATCTGCGGCTGCCGGATCTCACTGGGGCCACGAGATGTAAAGATCGGGCGAGGGTCGGTTGAAGAGACCACCAAGAGACTGTCTCATGCAACAGCAAAGGCTTTATTGGGAGTCCGGCATGCAAGGGCTCAGAGCTCTCTTGAATAGAGCAGAGAGCCCTGAGAACAGCTTAAGAAGTGCTTATATATTTTCCTTGGAGAGGGCAGGGAGGGAAGTTTATTGATGGGTAAGGGCGAGTGGGAGGTTTGCGTGCAACTGGTTGACCGAGTACATTCTGCAGTTTGGCAGTTGGGGACAGCACATTCTGGGAAAAAGAATAGCAAACAGTTCTCAAGATTTCAACAGTGTTTTGTTAAGCATACAGAAAATCAAGAACTGACAAGTACCTATTTTATTAACCTTTCAATATAAGTATGAAAACAGAAATATAGGTAAGATTTGAAGCCCAGAAGTTCATTGGGCTCTTGATTGGTATACTTAGCGTTGAATTACATTCTGTAGTGATGTCCCAGAAATATGGATATACAATGGCATAGGACCTTATACATTCTCGGAGGTCAATTCCAAAACACAGACTCTAAGGGGAATCACACCAAAGTTCAAGCCAAGGTGGACCCAATTATCTCTTCCAACCGCCACACAAATGACCACAATTAAAACCAAGACACTCCCACATGCCACTCATCTTCTTCCATATAGACACTCACCATAACTTCTGGCAAGAGGATTCCATGAGAGGCGCAGCACAAGACAGTGTTCCAAATAAGCTCCCTTTCCCCTCATTTGCCAATAGTCAGGGTGGCCTGGACACCCTCCCTGTGAACCAGGAGTTATCAAACAGGTCTGCCATTAATACAGCTCTGTTCTCCAATTTGAGGCCTACTGACTGTGGGGTTTAGATTCTTTATTTGAATTGGATTCATAAGAAAACCCAAGAACCTATGGGCTAGCATCTGCAGGGCTTTGAAGAACTCATTTGACCCAAAGGATCCCTATTCTCACTTGATGTAGGTAAGGAACCTTACAGAGGAATGTGAGGGACTTCATCCACAGTGACTGATTTTTGGCCATTTTGATTTTGGATCCACACATGGGATCGTTCTTTAGATCCATCAGGTGCTGAGAATCTAAGCCACAGGCTCACACAGGACCAAGAGGCTGATTCAGACACATCCCTTTACAAAGCAATTAAGCAAAGAGCCACAGGTGATGCCCATTCATTTCCGTTTGAAAACTGTTTTCTTCAGGATTCACAAAGGCGTGGCCTCAGGCAAAGAACTTACTGACATTTAGGGCAACAGAAAAATAGGCAATCAAAAGGCCCATTGCAGGGGTTCTCCACTGAGACTTTCCTGGTCACATTGATATCTGAGTTTTCTGAGATGCTTGTCATTCCCTTCAGCTATCCAGTACATATCCATGTCACAGTGCTTGGAGGTGGTACATATCGTGGACTCAAAAGCATGAGCCTATTTTGGAGAGTGGCTAGATTTCAGGAAGAAAACAGGAACTTAGGAAGATAGCAGGTGTTGCCCATTGATATGGCAAGCCCTAGTGCATTCATAAATTGGGCAGGATGAATGCTGGGAAACTTTCTACTAGACAGGAAACATCCATTGATGCATTCTCTTTTTCTAATGTCTACAACCATGGACACAGTGAGATACACAGACATAGAAACACTCGCCTTGTTAAACAACTTACTAGAAACAGTTCACTCCAAACCAAACAAACCGACTTTCCTACCTATTCTCAGAACATGGGACAAAACCACAAACACACATCCACACCCACAAAGGCACCTCCTTCCCCCAAATAGGTCTCTCACTATCCGGAGTGTCCTCTGACTGCTGGGCCATACTATGTTCCCCTGATATGGCCTATCCTGTCTCAGATCTGGACTCCATGTCCAACTCTGTGAAGTGGTCAGGAGCCAGCTGTGAACCAGTACCTGCTTTTTTAGGAAAGGCCCCTCTTCAGAGTACTCCTGGCATTTGGCCATCCTCACATCAGTAGGTACCAAGAAAGACTGACTCTGTCCTTGCTAAATTGAATCATGTGAGACCACTAGGACTGGGACTGGGACTGACTCTGTGTGCCTGGCTTCCTGCATCCAAAGTTCAGAGAGTTCCATTACCAAGGAAGTGAGGTGAGGTTGCATCCTTCAGTAACTGAATGAGGTCACTGCCTTGGCAACCACTTTGTCCAAACAGTTGCTTTCAAGCGTACCATGAGAAGGAGGCTTACCCTACTTTCTGTGGCACTTTCACAAATTAGAATGGTATATCAACCATAGGCACCAAGAAACAGCTCTCCACACAGGCCTGATTTGGTCCATCTTCTCTATATTAGGAAGAGAGCCTTTAGTCCGGGGAGCACTGCAGTGAACCTCTGCACTAAAACTATTAGCAAGCACCTGGTGGAGGAGTCCTCCATAGGTAAGTGGCGCCTTTATAACATCTGATATCCGGTTAAGGGAGATCTTTTCTGATGACAGAGATGTGGCCTGGGGAGGCTCACATATACTCCTTTCCAGGAGAGTAACGAGAATCTTTCTGTCCTCTGTTGTGTTCTGTAGGGAATTCCTCTGGAACTGTAGAGAGGGGCCGACAGGCACGCACGCGCTCCTACCCTGGAGCTATAGCAAGATGTTGCACTGTTCCACTGTTTTTCTGTTTAGGCGCTGGTTTTCTGTTTTTTGTGTTTTGTTTTGTCTTCTATTTTTTTTGATTGTTTGTTTGTTTTTGTTTGTTTTGTTGTGTGATTTCAGTGGTAAAAACTTAAGTATTTTGGACGTAAAAATGGGTAATAAAGAGAGTAAGCCTGACACCCTTTTGGACTGTGTTTTAGGGAACTGCAATGAACTTTACCCCCCTTTGTTAAGCAGGATGACAGAAGCTCCTAGCTTGCTGCCTGGAGCACACCCATTGCAGAGGGCAATGCTTGCTGGGGACCTAAGAACTGAGCATCTCCCAGGTTAACAAGTGAAACTCCTTTAAAACCCCTTGTTGCTCCAGATCAAGAGAGTCACAACATTTGGCAGAGTCCCCTGTGTTTCTCCTTTGTTCGCAAAGCAATAAACCTCCCTTTTTCTTTTT
Organism: Callospermophilus lateralis; assembly: GCF_048772815.1. Classification (NCBI taxonomy): domain Eukaryota; kingdom Metazoa; phylum Chordata; class Mammalia; order Rodentia; family Sciuridae; genus Callospermophilus; species Callospermophilus lateralis. The sequence goes on along the minus strand of NW_027515276.1, from coordinate 7,329,058 downwards.
CTCAAACCTCAGTCCTCATTATTAAATTGGTATTAATTGGCTTCAAGTTCAGGAATCGAACTTTAATTTACAAATTTGGTACCCCCCCTTCTCCCCGGAACTTTGTGAGAGCTGTCTACTGGAATATTAGGAGATGAAGCAGGCTTGGTGTGGAACTGAACAAGAGGAGCTAATTCTGTAAGTAAAAGGAAGGACTGAGGGACTCCCAGCAGCTGCCAAAGCCCTGTTGATTCAGGGAATTACCTCCTTCCTTTCCGCACTGTAAGAATTATGCCACCTCTGTCTTGTTAAAAAAGAGAAAAAGAAAAAGGGGACACTAAATGCAGTGAAGTCACCATGGAGACACTTTATTTTACATTTCAGGTTGCCCCTCTGTTAAAACATGTGGTCCCCCCCCCTGTAGATATCTATGGTGCACACTGGTGTAGGAGATTTTTCTCTTATCTGCTCTGGTTTAATGGGTTCTCTCTGACAGCCATAGTCTGGACCTCCTTTCTGTCTGTCTTGTGTCTTTGTATCTGGCCCTTTAAGACATGTGCAATAATGTGTTGATATTATAAATTGTTTCTTGGGAATGATCTTAGCTGAATGTGTGTCTAAATGATGATGTTTTATTTTAACAATCTGGTATCTGAATGGGTTTTTGAAGCATTGCACAATCTTGCAGTTAAAAGTCGGGTTTAGGTAATTGTTTAGTTTATGATTTCAGATAATTCATGCCAGAGAACTTTAATACTTAGGATGGAAAACTGAAGAACTCTACTTCCAAGTTGTCAAGTAACTTCCCAATCATACAGTCTTTTTTTCACCAATTTTGAATTGGATAGCCTGGGAAAATATCACTGTGTGTACCAGTGCATTAATTTGGACAAGGATAGTAAATCATAGAATGGTATCTGTTGACAAAACAAGATGTAAAGATATAAAATTTTGTGAATTGTATCTTAAATTTATATCATAATTTTCAACATCCGAACCTCAAAATTATGGTTAAAATGCCTTAGGCCTGAGGTGTCTGCTCAGAATAGCAGTTTTTCCTGCTCCTTCCAGACCTCAGCCATGACTTATGTTGAAATGTAAATGAAAGAAGCCTGCAATCTTAGTAGGAGACTGATTTGAGGCCTAAGGGGGAAAAAAAAGGTAAATTGTATGGTATTTACTAATTACTAGCCAGTCACTTTTTCTAGGACTCTTTTTTTTCCTTAGATACTTTTTTTTTTGAGCTCATGATTTTGAGCATACAGACCTAGGTTAATGTTTTTCAGATCAGTTCTATCTTTGACCAACTGTAGACATTTTGAAACATTGCAATGGAGATTTCACCTGAGAAAAGCTACAAGGCCTTTACTATTATTATGTGTGCACACTTTTGTTATGTGTTGTATGTCTATGTATACATATGTCCGTATATCATATATATGATACACAAACTAACATATACAAGGAGCGCTCATAAAAAAGGGCTCATTAAAACAAATTTAAATAGGAGATCCAAAGATCTTTAATTCACGTGATTTAAATGTTTCAATTTAAATTGGATAAACAGATAAAAATCAATGTCTTTAAATTTAAGCTTACAAATTTTTCTAGGTATTCAAAAATCTAATAAAATATTAATATCTACAAAATGTCTAATATGCCTTGGTACTAGGACCTTTCCTTCAACATAAAAATGGTTTACACTGTCAATACATTTCTCTAATATTTTGATAAATAAATAAAGTAAATTTGATTGGGATTACTCATTCATGAGTACATTTGTTAGATATCTGATTGATTTACTAAGGTCTGAATAAGTTTTTATTAAAGTCTGTATAAGAATATAAAAATCAGTCATGTGTTAATGAGACAGAAATTTCTTAAAACATAAGTTTACCCATAACGTTTTGTTTATTAAGTTTTATTTTCTCTAGAGCAAGCAACCATAAAAATTAAACAACTGATTAAATAAGAACTGTTATTTTAGAGCTCTGTACTGCCATTGCTTTAAAAGCTAAACTTGGTTAATGTAGAAACATCAATGTAATTGTGATGCTATCAATGTTTTCATATCTTATATGTATTCAAGTCTGTAAGGTAGAAACTTTAAAAGAGCATTATATCAAGCTGGTGCTCTGAAGTTTTATGGTAAAAAAATATATTGGGGATTTATTTACCTGTTATCAATAAGATATGTAAACTTTTATGTTACTTTTTACATTGGGGAAAAATTTAAATGTATTTTTTAGTTAATGAGAGCCTAATCGATGTAAAGGTTAAAAACTTTCAGCCTTTCTTTAATTCATGTTTTAAATGTGATATCATATGGTGTTAGCTAATGTTCATGTGACCTCAAACAATTTATGTAAACTTTGTCAAATGATATTTATAAATAAAGATTATCTTTAGAACTAAAATACTTAAGATTTAAAAAGAGCCCTGCCTTACCTGAGATAAGGCTCTGTGTCCCATCTTACTACATGTGAGAATGACTACAAAACCAGTAGGTCAGATAATATTTCTTTAAAGTTATGTTAAAAAGTTGGTTTTTTCAAGGTCAATATTCCTAGGATCTCAAACAGGGGATATAATGTATAACTCAGCCAAAAAATTCAGGGTAGCTATTACACAAGCTAAGTATTTTTACTTTTGTTAATTTTATTTTGAAATTATTTTATAAGTGATCTAAAGATTCTCTGTTACTGTTTTACAAACGTGTTGCTTTAAGAACACAACATGGGTTTATTCAAGATAATAAGTCATTACTTACAATACAGACAGAAAAATACAGATCCCAATTAATAAAAAGATAATGATATAGTTATAGACATTAAAGCCCAGTACTCTTAATATAAGGCTGTTAAAATTTATTTGCTGGATGTTTAAGATTAGGATTTAAAATTAAAGTTAAATGAAAAGCGCCAAGAAAACCAATATTTGGCTTTTGCCCTCTGAGTCAGTCTGAATCCAGGGAACAGGGAACTTCTCTAAAGAGCTTTGAAACTCTGAGCCACATAACCTCCTCCTGATCAGGGAGATTAATGAGACCACTGGAGAACAGAAAGCCAATCAGGGTATTTGTTACGAAGAGGAGAGTCATCAAAGAAAGGAGACATCCCTGATGCTTCCGAGGGAAGCCAAATGGTCAAGCAAGATCTGGACCCACCTAGCGCAAATGGCACTAGCAGAACTGAGAATCTGCTCTCAAGTTTCCCCAGAATTGACTCCCATAAAAGCTCAGCTGACTGTTAACAATAGATGGAAACAAAAGTCAGTTTGACTGCTTCATCTTAAACACTTAGCAAAGACAGTTAAGACCAAAATACATCCATTCCTGGGCATTTTAAACTATAATAATAATAATAATAATATAATTTTAAGGTATGCACTTTATGTTTGCCTCCCAAAATAAGTAAGACTGGTGGCTACAGAGAAGAATTCTCAGAAAGGAATGCCTGATACTTATAAAAAGAGACTATCAAGAAGACCTGCCACAGGGATAAGTTTTCAGTTTAAGGCCTACAGATATTCCTAACCTACACAGGTAGGCTTGGTGTTTGCTAGTACAATTATCCATCCCTGAGTAACAGAATTAAAGGTTTCTCTAAGAGACACAGAGGTCATACTAGTAAAAAGATTTTACAAGATCAGATGACATTAAATTATTAAACTGTATCTTATGGGGAGGGACAAGTGTAACAGTACAAGTTAAGTTGACAGTCCGGATAACTGGGGATATTAAAGACTGGTGATGGAACTTCTATACAGTGACATGTTCCAGCTGCTGCAACATTTTTTCAGTACTCATGGTTTTTGTTTCTCTCATAGAAGAACCCATCCCCAGATGACTTTACAACCTGTTCTTCCCCAATCAGACTTCAAACCGAACTGACTTCTAAAAGGCAACTCATGTCCCTCAACTGACTTCTAAAAGGCAACTCATGTCCCTCATGCCATGCCCACTCATGTCACCCTGTCTCAGGTCAGAAGAAGAAAAAATGAGTGACACCACTCTTCTTAAAACAATGGAGAGAAAGATAAATAGACTATCAATATAAGTAATTAATTAAGTCACGTAAAATCAGGGAGATCTGTTTTGGGTGAGTTCTAAAAATTTGGAGACTCTTACCTGAGGGATTAAAATTTCCTCAGTGCTCTTCCCCTAATCTATCAAAGATTTGAAAGGGACACAAAGAAAAGGGGGGAATGATAGACCCAACATGATCTTTAATTAAAATTGGGAGCCATCTTGCCAAAAAGCCATGAAAAGATAATTTTGGCTTTAGCATAAATCACTTCAAATTCTAAACCTGCTTGGAATGCCTGCCCACGCCTGGAACTCACCCATGCCTGGCTCTCTGACCAGATAGCAGCCCTCTCTGAAACTTTAGTGACACATCATAAATATTTGCCTTCTCTGGCGAGACAACAACCCTCTCTGAGGCTCTAATGGTCTTCATGAACTCTGATGTAGGCACAGCAAAAAAAATGTAGACTGCCATTAGTGTGATGTTTGTCAGAGTTCTGTTATCTGTAAACCCCCTTTTGTGTAATTTTCTGGGCTATTAAGCTGCATGTAGAAAAGCTGGGGTTGCTGTCTTATTCCCGCCATTTTGTGAGGGAGAGGCAGCACAGCCGGTGGAAATAATAAGCTTAATTTAATTTGATTTTAATTAGAGTCAGTGGTCTTTTCTTGTGTCCTGGTCTAACAGGTAATCACTCCAAAAACATGGAGCTCTGCTGGCCTAAACACTTCTTGAAAAACTTCCTCTGAGTTTGGGCACTTGAAATATATGTTGTTGTAAGGAGCTTTAGCTTCCTTTCTAGTGATACCATCAAAGCTGAGTCTGCATCTATGTGACCTGGAGGACATGGTTTCTTGTATTCTAATGAACATGAGGCAGCAGTGCTGAATTTTCTGTTTGTAGGTAAACTGTGGCCACTGGATGCTAAGTGTCTCCCCGTGTGGACTGTGAAGCCATTTGGTCATCCTCCACTTTTTGTGGTGTTTCTTGCTGCTGTACTGGGAGTTTGGTATATGCTTTATGAAATACAACGAGTTCAACTGGAACCCAGTGTTGGAGGGAGTTCTGTCACTTGTGGTGGGTCAGGGTCTGAAGGAGAATGCACCAACCAGGCTTTTATCTCACAGAGCTTGCCCACTTGTCCTTAGAAATCTGACTCTGAACTTAGCCCAGAAACCTCTCCATATAACATGATGCCTTTACATAGAAGGGTCTGCTGGCTGCACCATGTCAGTCACAAACCATTTGGAAAGCAATGGCAAATCCTCATGGCCACACCACATATGTATTATCACACACCTACCCACCACTGCAATAGGCCCACTAATCAGCAGGCTCCAACTTACTGGCATCTTTGTTCTACACCATTTTCATGAAACCCGGTCAATCATGGCATTCTCTGGTACACTCATGATCAGCAACAAGACATCTAAAGGTTCTCCAGTGCCACCTGGTTAAGGGAATTTCAAAGATTTCATTGTATTTATCTAGCCATTTTTCTTGGATGAAGTTGGAGGCACTGTGGGTTTCAGTTTATTCAGGAACTATTAAATGTGAGGAAGCTATTTTCATTAAATTCTCTGGAGAAATCTCACAGGCAAGTCTTCCCATAGAGTGGTCAAAAGGTCACATGAAGCCAGGCCCATTGAGGTCTTTAATGTGACGTCCATGCGTGTTCTGACTGTCAACTATGGCTGCCAAATCTTTCAGAATAAAATCATGTGATATCCTAGCTGATATTCCAAGGCTCTGTGGAAAGCCACCCTGGTATTTGATCTCAGTTTCCAAGGGCGAATCCCATGCGTGGCCTCCTAAAATCTGAATGCAGTTTATGGCAATATTTCTCTGAGATCAGTTCCAGAACTCAGACTCTAAGGGGAATCACACCAGAGTTCAAGCCCAGATAGACCCAGTCATCACTTCCAACCGCCAAACAAATGACCACAATTAAAACCAAAACACACCCACAAGGCCCTCATCTTCTTCCATATAGACACTCATCATAACCTGTGGCTGGAGGTTTCCATGAGGGACTCAGCCCAAGACAGTGTACAAAATAACCTCCCTTGCCCGTCATTTGCCTAAAGTCAGGGTTGCCTGGACACCCTTCCTGAGAACCAGGAGTGATCAAATAAGCCTGCCGTAAATACTGCTCTGATTCTCCAATTTGAGGCCTCCTGACTCTCGGGGATAGATTCTTTATGTGAATTGGAATCATGAGAAAACCCAAGCACCTATGGGCTATCCTCTGCAGGGATTGAAGAACTCATTTGACAAAAAGGATCCCTATTTTCACTTGATGGAGATCAGGAATCTTACAGAGGAAAGCCGAGACTTCGTCCACAATGACTGCTTTTTTGGCCATTTTGGTTTTGGAAGCACACATGTAATTGTTCGTTAGATCCATCAGGTGCTGAGAATCTATTCAACAACCTCACACATGGCCAAGAGTCTGATGCAGACACATCCCTTTCCAAAGCAATTAAGCAAAGATCTACAGCTGATGCCCATTAATTTCCATTGAAAACCGTTTTCTTCAGGCTTCACAAAGGGGTGACCTGAGGCAAAGACCTTTCTGACATTCAGGGCAACAGAACAATAGGTAAGCAAATGGCCCAAGGCAGGGTTTCTGGAATGATATCTCAGTTTTCCGAGATGATCCCATTCCCTTCAGCTATCCAGTACATAGCCATGTCACAGAGCTTGGAGGTGGTACATGTCTTGGAAACAAAACCATGAGCCTATTCTGGAGAGTGGCCAGAATTCAAGAAGAAAACAGGAATTTAGGAAGACAGTGGTTTTTGCCCATCCATTAGGCAAGCCAAAATCCATTCATAAATTGGGCAGGATGAATGTTGTGAAGCTTTCTTCTATTCAGGACACATCCATTGATGCATTCTCTTTTCTAATGTCTACAACCACGGACACAGTGGGATAAACAGACATAGAAACACTCACATTGTCAAAAGACTTACTAGAAACAGTCCACTCCAATCCTAACAAACCGACTTTCCTACCTATTCTCAGATCATTAGACAAAACCACAAACTCACACACACATCCACAAAGTCACCTCCTTCCCCCAAGTAGGTCTATGACTATCCGGAGTGTCCTCTGACTGATGGGCCATAGTATGTTACTCCAAAATGGACTGTCCTATGTCAGATCTGGACTCCTTGGCCAACACTGTGATGTTGTCAGGTGCCAGTGGTGAGACACTACCTGCTTACTCAGGAAAGGCCCCTCTTCAGACCTTCCTGGCATTTGGCCATCCTCACATCAGTAGTTACCAAGAAAGACTGATGCTGTCCTTGGTAAATCCAAACATGTGAGGCCACTGGGACTGGGACTGGGACTGCCTCTGGGTGCCTGGCTTCCTGGATCCCTAGTTCAGAGAGTTCCATCACCAAGAAAGTGATGTAGGTCACTTCCTTCAGGAACTGAATGAGGTCACTGGCTTGGCAACCACTTTGTCCTAACAGTTGCTTCCAAGTGTCCCAATTGATGGAGTCTGCCCCTACTTCCTGTGACACTTTCACAAGTTTGAATGGTATATCAAACATAGGCACCCGGGAACAGCTCTCCACACAGGCCTGGTATTGTCCATCTTCTCTACATTAAGAAAAGAGAGACTGCTTCAGACACACCCCTTCATCCTGACCAGGTTGTTTGTCGTGGAAGATGACTTTTGCTCTCTCAGGTCCATCATAGCTTCCTATATCTTCCCCAGGGTTCATTTCTGCATGGACCTTTTTGTTTCTCAGCAGGTGGAAGATTTCTTACATTCCTGTATTGTAAGACCAACTCTGTCCCTGCTTTTCTGTAAAGTTAGATTGAGGGAACAGAGTATGGTTAGGGTTAATAACATGTTTGATTTGGCTTAGGAATCATTCTGCTGGATGAATAATGTTATTGGGAACCTGCGATATTTATATGAATATATAGAGGGGAAATATATGTATGAAAACAGAAATCTAGGTAAGATTTGAAGCACAGAAGGGAATTGGACCCTTGATTGGGATACTTAGGTTTGAATTATGTTCTGCACATGTGTCTCAGATAAATCTATACACAATGGCATAGGACCTTGTACCTTGGATGATTGAATGTCAAAGAAAACATCCAGTCAAAAAAGGATAGTTGGTAGGATTAGGAAGATAGTTGGTAAGATTAGGAAAAAGAGTGAGTATAGGATTTGGACAAAAAGTTCTTTAGCAATAGGGTTTCAGGTAGAGAGAAAATGTAAATGTCAGCAAATGTGAAGACTCAGTCACAATGACGAACTGGGGAAAATATGTAGGAAAGCAGATATCAATAGAGACATTAGAAAATCAGGCAAATGATAAAGTGATCGATAGGATTAGACATTTTCAACAGGCTTCAGTTTGAATTAATAATATTAGGAAGAAACAAATATGTAGTCACCAATAGGATTGACATTTGAGAGCATTAGGCAACCTGGACATGGGTGATGTTCATAATCAATACTCACATTCCATTTAGGCTTTGGTACAGTCGTAAGTGTGACTTTGCATTTTGTGGCCAGAATATTACTGTGATAAAATGTATATGTAGATCAGGTGACATGAGTATTTGTTGCACCATTTCTGAGAGCAATATTTTGAAGAGATATAAATTAGTATTGGGGGCACAAATAGGTGTACCATGTGTGTATGAATATAGAGAGAATGCATGAATAGACCATACTGTGAATAAATAATATAATTGTTTCCAAATTTAGAAATTGGAATAAATTGATATCCCAAAATACACAGGAAATCTTACATTGATATACATACATTCATTCCAACCAGTTATACATCTAATGGTAATATTAGGGTTGTAGTTTATCATAAAATGTGTGTGAGTTTTGCTTCCAAAGTGATTATGGAAATCGAAAATAATGTGTTTGGAAAGAAGTCTCATGAAATAACCAGTCAAAAACAAGGAGGAATACATGTGTTCTGAAGCAGGAAGTGATTGAATGTGTTACAAATGTCTTTAAATTTGTGAACTTGTGGATAGAAATGTATATTCTACGATGTATAAAAACTGAAGAAATAGTAATGTACCAGTGTTGAATTAAAATGAACATCAAAATACACATCATGTCCCATAGAAATCTACTTTCATTGATGTTAAATTGGGTCAGTTACTGTAGAAATATAAGGCTTTGTTTGCACCATTCACTGAAGTGAGTTTTCAGTTCTAGGAAACAAATATGTATTTCAGGTGGATGAATATTTCTAAAAACAATCTTATGAAAAGTTGATTTTAAAAGCACATACATGAACATGAGTGAATTATTTAGGGAGTGTATAATAAGACACATATATTTCATATTTTGAAAATTATATATCACAGATACATTAGAAATTAGCAATATATATGCCAATCAAAATTCATCATGAAATATATATCATTCACAGATCCAAAAATATTAATTTTACTAAACATGGATTTATGTATAATGTTTTTCAACTAAGAAGCTCACTCATAGTTTGAATTTTCAGTTCCAAAAATATTTAGGAGGAGTGATCTCTTCTCATACTTTGTATCTCCCAAGTTAGCCACCTCACAAAAATGTACGTGTGATACCAGGTAGGATTTTATATGTGCATATAAAAATACATGTGCTAAATTGGCTACAGAAAAAGGGAGACAGAAATTCACATATGTGTTAACTTTAAAAACACATGGAGGACTATTTCAACAAAAAGTTAACAAGATTTATAACTCCTACCCTATATCATGCAAAAGGCAAGACCAACTATACGCCATGCCTCCTCTCAACTGCTTGTATTTCTATTCTGTTTGGGTTATATTTCTCCATCATATTAGGATTAGTAGTCAGGGTCTAGTAGGGTATGTGTTAGTGTCAGGGATTCAGTATTTTGAATGGAAAATTGAAAAATGAATCCAATGTGTATGTAAATATGTGCTACACAAAAATCTTCCCACTCTCATTCAGAACAATGCCTTGACAACACCTACGGCCCAAGTATGACACAATCAGAGGAGAAGAGTTAGAAAATCCGTGAATACATATATAGAATGGAATATGATCAGGAGTTCACAAACTTGGAAGTGGTAGAGGAGTTTCCAAAAGTAAGGGACAGGGTAAACCCTCCACAAACATGAAGGTCTGTTGGCCTAGAGACTTCTTGAGAAACTGCCTGTGAGGTTGGGCACTTGAAATATATGTTGTTGTCAGGAGCTTTAGCTTCCTTTATAGTGAGACCATAAAAGCTGGGTCTGCATCAATGTGACCTGGAGGACATGGTTTCTTATTTTCCAATGAACATGAGACAGCAGTGCTGAATTTTCCATTGTAGGTAAACTGTGGCCCCTGGGGGCTAAATGTCTCCCTGTGTGGACATTGAATCCATATGGTCATCCTCTAATTTCATGGTGTTTCTTGCTGCTGTACTGGGAGTTGGGTATTTGCTTCACGAAATACAAGGAGTTCAACGGGGACACAGTGCAGGAGGGATTTCTGTCATGTGTGGTGGGTCAGGGTCTGCAGAAGAATACAAGAACCAGACTTCTATCCCACATAGCTTGCCCCCTTGACCATAGCAACCTGATTCTGAACAATGTCCTGAAACCTTTCTATGAAACAAGGTGCCTTTACATATAAGGGTCTGCTGGCTTCACCATGTCAGTCACAAGATATTTGGAATCCAATGACAGATCTACATGGCCCCACCACAGATGTTTTATCACACACCTGCCCACCATTGCTCTAGGCCCACTACTCAGCAGGACCCAACTTTCTGGCATCTCTGTTAAACACCATTTTCATGAAAACCAGTCAATCAAGGCACTGTCTGGTATACTCATTGTTGGGAAAAGTATAAACGGCAGCCATACCCCAGAAAAAAACCCCAACATGGTGCCTAAGGACTTCTTCTTCCTACCTTCTTTTTTCTGCAGTGGTGCGAAATGTTTCCACCCGTGTGAACTCTCTTGCTGGCGCCAATTTGAAATCTCGGTGGTGGGAAACCTTAGCCCCAATAAGAACTAATTCCTGGGCTCCAGAGCTGATATCTGAAAGAACTTACCAATAAACGTTTTGCCTGCCATTTATCTAAGCCCTTCCATCTTCCCCTTAGTTCTATATAAGCACACAGCTTTTTGCAATAAAATTGGAATTCTCCCAGCAAAGTGCCTTTGCGTGGGAAGTTCTTTCATTCTGTTGCCCCGTGTGAGAATATGGGTGAGCTGTTTCTAACAAGAGCCCCGTCCCCTGCCCCGCCAAGACACTCCGCCCTGGTCCACTCTTTTCAGATGCCGGCTTCCTGCACTCACAACAGATCTGATATATGTAAGCCTCCCCTGACCCTGGCTCTCCAACTCCCTTCAGGCTACCGCTGGTTTTGTGACCGTGATCATCTGGCACATTCTAGACGCCCTGTAGGGGGCAGGAAATTCCTGCCACTAAGACCTTTACTGGTCGCAGTGGACCCTCTGGTGATCCGTTTTCCTTTGGGGCGTGAGGCTTCTGAGTTTACATGAGAGGCTCTTTGGTTTTTCTCCTCTGCTGCCGCTGCCGCTGCTGGCTAGAGTTGCTGTTTGCTGCAGGGCTGCTGTGTCTGGCTGAAGCTGCCTCTCTGCTCGGGGAAAACTGAACTCCCGTCCTGGAACTGCATTCTGCCGGAACCAGAGTTCTGTTTTCATTACTGACTTTTTCTGCTGCGTTCGAAAACTTTCCTGACGTCAGGTTGCCCGTGGCTCCGAACCCATTGGGTCTCACAGATTGCACTTCACTGGTGACGACCAGGTAGTGCCCTCTGTATTTCCTCATGATGGCTGGTCATTTTGGGGACGCCCACCTGACCACCGTTCGCCCTGAGCTTCCTGGAAGCCGTTTCAGCCCTGGTTTTCTCTTTGTCTCTCTCGCTTACTCTTATTTTCTCTCTCTCTCTCTCTCTCTCTCTCTCTCTCTCTCTCTCTCTCTCTCTCTCTTCCTTCTCTCCCTGTGACAATGGGCACCTCTTCATCTGTACCTGAAGCCTCACCTCTCAAATGTTTAATAAAAAATCTGGCCACACTCTCCCTCACACCAGACATCAAGCCCAAACTTCTAATCAAATTCTGTACCCAAGATTGGCCTACATATCCACTGGATAATGGAAATCATTGGCCTCCAGAAGGCTCCTTACATCCAAACCTTCTCTGGGATCTTTTTAACTACTGCCAGCATCTGAAAAAGTGGAGTGAGATTCCCTGCATTTAAGGTTTTAGCCTTCTCACACAGCACCCTGTCGCTGCTCCTCCTGCCCTCCCTCTCAGGTCCTCCTTGTTTGCAAACCCTTCTCTTCCCCTACTTCTACTCCTGACTTCACAGATTCTTCCTCATTCAGCCCAGCAGATTAACCCCCACCTTATCCCCCAGTTCTATCTGCCCCTTCTCTCCCGCTATACCCTCCTCTTCCTCTGCCTGATTCCAAGGATCCTCAGCCTTCCATTTCATCCTCCCCCCCTCCGCCCTCTTCTGCCTGCTCCACCTCCTCCTCTTCCAATGAGACACTCCCTTCCCCTCCCTCTCCTTCCTGTCCGCCTCCTGCCTCTTTCAGTCCTCCTGTTACCAGGTCTAAGGGACTCCTTCCCACCCCCAAGACCATCGCACCCCTTCGTGAGGTAGCTGGTCCCGAGGGTGTCATCAGAGTCCACGTGCCCTTCTCCATGTCGGACATTACTCAGCTAGAGAGGAAGTTAGGCTCATTCACCACTGACCCCACCACTTACATTCGGGAGTTTCAATGGGTCCTGCAAGCATATAGCCTCACTCAACATGACATCTACATGCTCTTGGCCAATACACTTCTCCCTGAGGAAAGGCAATGGGTCTGGGAGCTAGCCCAAGCCCATGCTGATGAAAATCATAGGACCAATCCTAACCACCCCACAGGCCCTCATGCTGTCCCAGAACAGGATTCTCTATGGGATTACAACACCCCTGAAGGCTTACAGTCTCGTGACCTTTTTACATCCTGCCTCTTGGCGGGCCTGAAAAAGGCCATCCGTAAGGCTGTTAACTTTAAAAAGGTGCAGGAGGTCATTCAAAGGAAGGAGGAAACACCTTCAGAATTCCTGGATAGACTAACCAAGGCCCTTCAACAGTACACAAACCTCAACCCAGAAACCCCTGATGGCCGTCATGTCTTAATGACATATGTTCTGGCCCAAAGCTACCCTGACATTAAAGCCAAGCTTAAAAAGCTTGAACAGGGCCCTGCTACTCCTTAGACCAAAATCTTCATTTTCAAGGTTTTTTATGATAGAGAGGATGAAAGTGAATGCCGTAGGCAGAGGGCTGAAAATGCCAAATTCCAAATGTTGGCCCAGGTCATTCAGAGAAGGCCATCACCACGCCATCCCAATATGACACCCCCGGGAGCTTGCTTCAAATGTGGTAAGGAGAGACATTGGGCCAGGGATTGTCCTTCACTGAGGACACCGTACAACCCCTGCCCAAAATGCCATCAAAGGGGACACTGGGGGGCAGACTGCCCAACAACCCAAAAGGGAGATTGGTCAGCCGCCCGGCAACCACAGCCTCTCTTGGGCTTGGCAGAGGAGGATTGACGGAGTCCTGGGCTTTCCCTCCAGATTATTACCATCAAGAATCAAGAGCCTAGGGTTACCTTCCTGGTGGATGGATGCTTCATTACCTTCCTCTTGGATACTGGTGCCGCTTTATCAGTCTTAAGGGAGTATTGGGGTTCTACCACACCCTCAAAAACTCCTATTTTCAGGGTAGGAGGTAAACAGATTTTCCCTCAAACCCCCCCATCATGTTATAGGCAGGGATCTTTTTTGTCCTTCACTCACTTCTTTTTCGTTATGAGCCATTGCCCAATTCCCCTTCTGGGAAGGGACATACTCTCACTATGAAAAGTCACCATTCACATATCACCCCACACCTCTCCTACCTCTCATTTCCTCATGATGTTCCTAGGGGCAGATACACCTCCTTCATGCACTCCTCCATGACTCTCTAAACTAGTTAAGCCTGAGGTTTGGGACACAACTACACCCTTTATGGCTAAATGCAGTCCTATTCATATTGTCTTACGGGACCCTTCAAGACATATTAGTCAACCACAATATCCACTCACAACCACAGCCCTCCTCGAATTAGAACCCATCATCCAGGATTTATTACAAAAGGGGTATCTTAGGCCTACACACTCTCCTTTCAACACCCCCATTCTGGCACTTAAGAAACCTAACGTGTCCTACAGGCTGGTTCAAGACCTTCTCCTTGTCAACTCCTCTGTGGTCCCCATCCACCCGCTAGTGCCCAACCCTTACACCCTCCTCTCTGATTCCTGCCACTACTACCCACTTCTTGGTCCTAGATTTAAAAGATGCATTATTTTCTATTCCCTTGTTCTCAGAATCTCAGAATATCTTTGCTTTTACGTGGACTGACTCTCACATCCACCATTCTCATCAGCTTTCCTGGACTGTCCTCCCACGGGGATTCAGCCCCCATATCTTTTGCCAAGTTCTTGCCCAGGACCTCACATCCTTTCACCCGACCTGTCCTGACTCTATTCTCCTTCAATATCTCAATGACCTTCTTCTATGTAGTCCCTCTGTGAACACTCTCAATCCCACACTGCTCAGCTTCTTAATTTCCTAGCAGACAAGGGATATAGGGAGTCTCCCCACAAGGCACAGGTTTCCCAGTCTTCTGTCACCTCTCTTGGTTTTTGCCTTACACCCGGGAAAAAGGAAATAACACTGGATAGGAGGCAACTCCTCTCTGATCTTCCAGTGCCCCATATGAAAGCCAAAATACTATCATTCCTAGAAGTAGCAGGTTATTTTAGGGCCTGGATCCCAAATTATTCTCTTCTATCCAAACCCCTGTATGACCTAGCAAATGGACCCCCTAGTGAATCTCTTGTCTTCTCCCCCATCTACCACTTCCGCAGGCTTCAGCAACTCCTCTTAAAGGCACCTGCCCTTCACCTTCCTGATCTTTCAAGACCATTTCATCTATATGTCCATGAAAAAGGGGGGCAAGCACTTAGGGTCTTAGGTCAAAACTATGGGCCTACATTTGCACCTGTGGCATATTTTCCAAGAAACTAGACTCTACCATTCGTGGGTGGGCCCCTTGCTTAAGAGCTCTGGTTGCTGGACAAATTTTACACAAAGAAGCCTCTAAGCTGACTTTTGGGGCACCTTGAACTATCCACTCCCCACATCACTTGAAAGATCTTTCAGCTTATAAGGGCCTTCAAACCCTTCCTCCATCCAGAGTTCTGTCGCTCCTCACTTTCTTT
This sequence comes from Callospermophilus lateralis, assembly GCF_048772815.1. NCBI lineage: Eukaryota > Metazoa > Chordata > Mammalia > Rodentia > Sciuridae > Callospermophilus > Callospermophilus lateralis. Next base: position 7,313,751 of record NW_027515276.1, on the reverse strand, counting down.
CAGGAAAACCCTAATATTACTTTCCTCCCATGCTCTGCACTGAACCCTGCCTCACTGCTCCGAATGACTCCCACGTCTAACACACCTACTCATAATTGCTTGGAAACCTTAGATGATTTCCTCCGCTGTCATTGTTCCATTTCTGAGGAACCACTCACCAAGCCTGACCTTATCTGGTTTACTGACAGCAGTTCCTTTAGGCAGAACGGCACTCATTACTCTGGATACGCTGTAGTTTCAGCCACTGAGATTATAGAGGCCAAAGCTATGCCTTCAGGAACTACCAACCAGCAGATTGAACTTATAGCAGCCACTCGTGCCTGCCTACTAGCACAAGGCAAATCCCTCACCCTCTATACTGATTCAAAATATGTCTTCCAGATCTTATTATCCCATGCTTCAATATGAAAGGAGCGAGGCCTACTTACCACCAAAGGTAATGCGATCACTAATTCGGCTCTTTTAACCAATCTGATAGAGGCCTCCCACTTACCCACCCAGTTGGGAGTTGTCCATTGTAGGTCACATCAGAAGGACGACTCTCTTATCACTGAGGGCAATGCCAAAGCTGACCAGGCGGCACGAATGGCTGCTACCACTTCCAATTATGGCCCCCATGGGGGACATATTATGGCCACTTTAGACAGCTCATCTGAAGCCCCTACTTCTTCCAGTAAGAACAAAAATCTTTTCAAGTTCCTTCATACTCTACACCATTCCAATTCTCAGTCTTTGACCCTTTTTTTACAGAGCTTCTTCTCCCTCAACCCTTCTGACATAGCCATGCTAGAGAATATAGCCTCTAATTGTCAGATCTGTCAGCGGACCAACCCTCATACTCCTTTAAGGCCCAAACCTTTCCCTTTCCACCAAGCCCGGAGACACATTCCCGCTGCTGACTGGCAAGTAGACTTCACCAACATGCCCACAGTATGGCACACTAAATACCTCCTTGTCTTTGTGGACACTTTCTCTGTTTGGGTTGAGGCATTTCCCACTTCCAATAAAAAGGCTTCCACTGTAGCTTCAATCTAACTGACAGACATCATCCCCAGGTTTTGTATGCCGACTTCCCTACAATATGACAATGGCCCTGAGATTATTTCTAGGATCACAAAAAAGGTCTCTCAAGCCCTCTCTTTCAAGTGGCATTTCCACTGTCCATATTACCCCCAGGCTTCAGGGAAAGTGGAAAGGGTAAATCGTACTCTGAAGGAAGTCCTTACCAAATTGACAATGGAATTAAACTTAGACTGGGTCAAAATCCTTCCCTTGGCTTTGCTTCGAATCAGAGCTCTCCCTAAGAAACCATCTTTACTGTCTCCCTTTGAGATAATGTATGGAAGACCTCTTATACCCCCTGGGTTGGTCATTTCACAAGGACCTCTCACCCGAGATTTGTCTTTGCCTCTCTTGTTTCATCTCCGCTCGGAACACTGGAAATATCAGAACTGGCTTCTTCCAGACCCAGTCTCCTCTCCAAACACTCCTCCCTTAACACCTGGGAGTCTAGTCTATTATAATACCCCAGAGGAGAAAGGGACTCTTGCACCAAAATGGGAAGGCCCCTATCCTGTCATTCTCTGTAACCCCACCGCCGCCAAACTCTCCTTATCAGACAACCATCTCACTCCCTGGATTCCCATTTCTAGGTTTAAGCCATATCACCAGGAGGCCCCACCTGCTGACGACAGGACCACCCCAGAGGAACTCCAAGAATCACCTCCTGAACCTCCCCTTTACTCCTGCTTTCCACACCCATCTCACCCATTTAAGTTGCGGCTCACACGGTGTTCTCTGCAGCCCAATTCCTCTTAAAGAAGGCACAATGAGCTCTCCCAACACCCTAGTCTTCTCTAACTGCTTGTTTTTTTGTGCTCTGCTTCTTTTCTGTGCTCTGTTGGGACTTGTCTTTACCCTCCTAACCTACCATGTATTTATTCACTCTTCGGGAACGATACTCAGAACATGGCATGCAGAAGGTCCGCTCAGTGGATGCAACTACTTGCTTCATCCACAACTGCACCTCTATTCCCCTAAAATTGTCACCTTCAAGGACCTTCATCCCTGGTAGCTGGAACTGGCCTTTCATTTGCTTCCTTTTTAATCAAACCAAAGACTATTGTCATTGGTGGCCTGAGATATATAATGGGTGTCCCTATTGGTCATGCAGGTTCCATGATGAACGTGGTAGCTGTTCTTACCACTCACTTGGCTACCCTGAAGGGTGGACTTCTAGTTACCTAAAGTGGCATAAAGTCTCTTCATCCGATAACAATGGATCATATACTTCAGATACACCTGACCCCAAGGCCAAACGTTGGGGCTATGTTGAGTTTGCTGTCTATGCTCGGACAACCTGAGCCAGACCCACAGGGTGGATGACTGTTGGCCGCACCCTGATTACGCCACCTAAGGCAACCATCCAGGTAGTCGAACACATTAAGGAGTCAGAATCAAAACTTCGAGATCTTATCCATAGCTCATCCAAAGAGGATTCAGAGCCTTCAACCCCCTAAGGTCCCCCTTCCACATGGCTCAATTTGCTACACCAAACTCTTCAATTATTAAACTCCTCCATTCTTTTGGTGCCTACTTCTCAGTGCTTTCTCTGTGCTTCACTTAGTCATCCACTTCTAGCAGCGGTCTCATTAGCGGCAGGAAATATTTCAGCAAAAACCTACAATTTCTCTAAGTAAGGACAACCCCTACATGTGACACATATCCCACTGTGGGAAAGTTATTCCAACAATACTTTATTTCCTTTCATCTGTATCCACCTGCCAATAATGAATCCTTTACCCATTTGTTCCTTGAGCTATAGCACCCCATAGAGCCCTGCGTTTATGCAACCTGGACATTTCATCTGGTGTAATTGGTCTTTAAGTACCTCAACGATCAATGTCTCTGGCACCTGTATCTTGGTTACTGTAGTTCCTCTGCTTTCTTTGTATACTCCCACTGAATTCCGACAGTTGGCCCTACCTTCCCGCACCCGTAGGGCAGTCTTTCTGCCGGTTCTGGTAGGCCTCACTTTAACAACCTCAGTGGCGAGTCCCGGTCTCTCTGGTGGAGCTATAGGTCATGCTCTATGGGCATCCAATGACGTGCCACAAAAACTGCAGGAAGCACTCGATACCACTGCTGAGACTCTTGGCTCCTTGCAGTGGCAGGTTACTTCATTGGCACAAGTGGCTTTACAGAACCGAAGGGCAATTGATCTTCTCACTGCAGAAAAAGGGGGTACATGCCTATTCCTCAGACAGAATGTTGCTATTATGTTAATGAATCTGGGCTAATAAAAAAAAAGTTGTTAAATTGCAGGAATTATCAACCCAATTGCTCAAACCTACCTCCTCCAATCCCATAACGAGGTTCTTCCAATCCTATCTTGCCATGTACTTACTACCTCTCTCTGGGCCCCTTATTGGGATGCTCCTTTTTTGTGCTCTCTTGCCCTGCATAATGAAGTTCCTTCAAACCCAACTGCAAAAAATTCGTAATCAAACTTTCAACCAGCTTTTGCTTAGGCACTACCAGCCTCTGATGACCAACGAACCCCCAACATCTCCAAGAGAACAGTTCACTCCGTGATGAAGCTCACTACCAGGCATGATGGAATGCAATGGACATCAGACAGTGGGAGACAACAAGCTCGGAAAACCTCTTAATCTGCCATCCTGGATTCTTGAATCTTTATGACCTTCTAAGCTTCCTCATGGCCCTTGGCCTCTTCTATGTCACTCCCCCAACATGGAACTTCTGCCAAAAATTGACCTTTGCTTTAATTTTTATCTTCATTCTGTTTTTATTCACTCTGATCTTCTTCAGGTCCTGTGGCACCTTGTCCAGGCAACGCTTCCAGTATTTTCTAGAGTCTCTGTTACAGGACCAGTGGCTGATACCAACAATCTCCTCCATCCAGGACTGGTTCCATGCCATCGACAACTTGTGGCTTCAGGGAACTTTCATTGACTTCACCCCTACGGAAGTAGCTGTCTATAGCCACTGGGTTTTATTTCTTGCTGCCATGATATTCCCAGACCTGCCCCCCGAGCATTCCTCCCCTTCCCTTTCTAGGCCTCACAGCACCCCCATACAGCAGGAAGCAGCCGGATCTAAAAACGACGCCCCACTTCCTAAGAAAACAAAAAGGGAGGAATGTTGGGAAAAGTATAAATGGCAGCCATACCCCAGAGAAAAACCCCAACATGGTGCCTAAGGACTTCTTCTTCCTACCTTCTTCATTTCTGCAGTGGTGCGAAAAGTTCCCACCCTTGTGAACTCTCCCGCCAGCGCCAATTTCAAATCTCACTGGTGGAGAACCTTAGCCCCAATGAGAACTAATTACTGGGTTCTGGAGATGATATCTGAAAGAACTTGCTTTCAATAAACGGGTTGCTGCCATTTATCTAAGCCCTACCATCTACCCCTTAGTTCTATATAATCACACAGCTTTTTTGCAATAAAATTGGAATTCTCCCTTTGAAGTGTCTTTGCGTGGGGAATTATTTCACTCATGATCAGCAACATGACATCCAAAGGTTCTCCAGTGCCACCTGGTCATGGAAATTTCAGAAATTTGTTGGTATTTATTTAGCCATTTTTGAAGGATGATGTTGGAGGCACTGTGGGTTTCAATTCATGCAGAAAACATTATATGGTAAGGAAGCTCATTTCAATGAAATCTCTGGAGAACACTCACAGGCAAGCCTTCCCAAAGAGTGGCCAAAAGGTCACATGAAGCCAGGATCATTGAGGTCTACAATGTGAGTTCCATGTGTGTTTAGACTGTCAACTATGGCTGCCAAGTCTTTCAGAATAAAATCATGTGATATCCTGGCTGAGATTCCCAGTGCAATCTGGAAAGCCACCCTGGCCCTCGATCTCAGTTTCCAAGGGCGATTCTCATGCGTGGCCTCCTAAAATCCCAACACATTTCATGGCAATACTTCTCTGAGGTCAGTTTCAGAACTCAGTCTCTAAGAGGAATCACACCAGAGTTCAATCCCAGGTGGATCTAGTCATCTCTTTCAACTGCTACACAAATGACCACAATTAAAACCAAAACACTCCCACATGGCCATCATCTTCTTCCATATAGACACTAATCATAAACTCTGGCTGGAGTTTTCCATGAGGGGTGCAGCCCAAGACAGTCTCAAAAATAAGCTCTCTTGCCCCTCATTTGCCTAAATTCACGGTGGCCTGGACACCCATCCTGTGAACCAGGAGTTATCAAATAGGCCAGGTGTTAATACTGCTCTGCATCTCCAATTTGAGGCCTACCGACTGTCAGGTATAGATTCTTTATATGATTTGGAGTCATGAGAAAACCCAAAAACCTATGGGCTAGCCTCTGCAGGGCTTTGAATAAATAATTTGACCCAAAGGATCCCTATTAACACTTGATGGGGGTCAGGAAACTTACAAATGAATGTGAGAAACTTCATTCACAATAACTGCTCTTTTGGCCATTGTGGTTTTGGGTGCACTCATGGCATATCTCTTTACATAAATCAGGTGCTGAGAATCTAAGCCACAACCTCACACAGGGCCACGAGGTTTATTCAGACACATTCCTTTCCAAAGCAATTAAGCAAAGAGCAACAGGTGATGCCCATTCATTTGCATTTGAAAACTGTTTTCTTCAGGCTTCACAATGGGGTGGCCTTAGGCAAAGACCTTCCTGACATTCAGGGCAACAGAACAATTGATAAGCAAAAGGTCCAAAGCAGGGTTTCTCCACTGAGACTTTCTTGGTCACACTGATATCTGAGTTTTCTGAGATGCTCGCCATTCACTTCAGCTATCCAGTACATGGCCATGTCACAGATCTTGGAGGTGGTACATATCTTGGACACAAAACCATGAGCCTATTCTGGAGAGTGGCTAGAATTCCGGAGGGAAACAGAAACTTAGGAAGATAGGAGGTGTTGCCCATGGATAAGGCAAGCCTCAGTTCATTCATAAGTTGGGCAAGATGAATGCTGGGAATCTTTCTACTATACAGGACACATCAATTGTTGCATTCTCTTTTCTAATATCTACAACCACGGACACAGTGGATACACAGACATAGAAACACTCGCCTTGTCAAACTACTTACTAGAAGAAGTCCACTCCAAATCAAACAAACCACCTTTCCTACCTATTCTCAGATCATGAGACAAAACCTGAATCACACCCACAAAGGCACATCCTTCCCCCATGTAACTCTGTGACTATCCGGAGTGTCCTTTGAGTGGTGGGCCAAACTATGTTCCCCCCAAATGGCCTGTCCTTTCTCAGATCTGGTCTCCTTGGCCAACTCTGTGAAGTTGTCAGGAGCCATCAGTGAACCACCACCTGCTTTCTCAGAAAGGACCCTATTCAGAGCTCTCCTGGTATTTGGCCATCCTCACATCTGTAGGTACCAAGAAAGACTGACACTCTCCTTGGTAAATCCAAAAAAATGAGCCAATGGGTATTGGACTGGACTGGCTCCAGGTGCCTGGCTTCCTGGATCCGAAGTTCAGAGAGTTCCATCACCAAGAAAGTGAGGTAGATCACTTCTTCAGGAACTGAATGAGGTCACTGCCTTGACAACCACTTTGTACGAACAGTTGCTTTCAAGGGTCCCATGAGATAGAGGCTGCCCCTACTTCCTGTGACATTTTCATAAGTTAGAATGGTATATAAACCATGGGCACTCGGGAACCGCTCTCCACCTAGGACTGGTTTGGTCCATCTTCTCTACATTAAGAAGAGAGAGGCTGATTCATACACATCCCTTCATGCTGACGAGGTTGTTTGCCATAGAAGATGACTTTTCTCTCTCAGTCTTTCATAGCTGCCTACATCTTCTCAAAAGATCATTTCTGCATGGACCTTTGATGTTCTCAACAGGTGGAAGATGCCCTACATTCCTGTATTGTAAAACTAACCCTGTCCCTGCTCTTCTGTAAAGTTTGATTGAGAGAACAGTGTATGGTTTGGGTTAATAACATGTTCAATTTGGGTTAGGAATATTTCTGCATGACAAATAATGGTATTGGGAAACTATGATATTTACAAGAATATATAGGTGAAATATAAGTATAAAAATAGAAATCTAGGGAAGATATGTAGCCCAGAAGGGAATTGGGCCCTTAATTGGTACACATAACTTTGAATGATGTTCTGCAAAAATGTCTCAGATAAATCTATATACAATGGCATAGGAGCTTGTACCTTGGATGATTGAATGTCGAAGAGAACATCCACTCAAAAAGAGATAGTCGGTAGAATTAGGAAGATAGTCGTTAGGTTTAGAAAGAAGAGTGAGTATAGGATTTAGAGCAAAAGATCTTAAGCAATAGAGTTTCGGGTAGACAGTGAATGTAAAAGTCAGCATATGTGAAGAGTCAGTCACAATGATGAACAGGGGAAAATATGTAGGAATACAGACATAAATAGAGACATTACTAAATCAGGCAAAGTATAAAGTGAGTGATAGGATTAGACATTTTCAACAGGCTTGAGGTTGAATATATAATCTTAGGAAGAAACAAATATGTAGTCACCAATACGATTGACATTTCAGAGCATTAGGAAACCTGGACATGGAAGGTTTTAGTAATCCATGCTCAATTTTCATTTAGGCTTTGGTACAATCTTAAGAGTGACCTTTGCTTTTTTGGTCCAGAATATTACTGTGATAAAATGTATATGTAGATCAGATGACATGAGTATCTCTTCGACCATTTCTGGCAGCAATATTTAAAATATGTATAAATTAGTATTGGGGGTACAACGAGGTGTACCCTGTGTCTATAAATATAGAGATAATGCATGAATAGATCATACAGTTAATAAATAATATAACTGGTTCCACTTTAAATAATGGATTGAATTGATATCTGAAAATATATAAGAAATCATATATTGATATAGAATCATTCATAACAACTAGTTATACGTCTAATTGTAATCTTAGTGTTATGGTTTATCATGAAGAGTGTGTGAGTTTTGCTTCAAAAGTGATTATGGAAATCGAAAATAATGTGTTTGGAAAGAAGTCTCATGAAAAGACCAGTCAGACACATGGAGGAATACATGTTTCTGAAGCAGAAAGTGATTGAAAGTGAAATAAATGCCTATAAATTTGTGAACATGTGGATGAAATATATATGCTATAATGTGCATAAACTCAAGAAATAGAAATGTACCAGTGTTGAATAAAAATGAACTTCAAAATAAATGTCATGTCCCATAGGAATCTACTTGCATTGATATTAAACTGGGTTAGTTACTGTAGAAATATTAGGATTTATATGCACTATTCACTGAAGTTAGTTTTCAATACTAGGAAACAAATATGTATTTCAGGTGAATGAATATTTCTGAGAATAATCTTGTGAAAATTTGATTATAAATCCACATATATGAACAAGAATAAATTTAGGGAGTGTATAATAAGACACATATGTTAAATATTATGAAATATCTGGAGAGTATATATATATATATATATATATATATATATATATATATATATATATATATATATGCCAATCTAATTACACAGTGAAATATATATCATCCACAGATCCAAAAATATTCATTTTAGTCGTTATGGATTTATGTATAACTTTTTTTAACTAGGAAGCTCCCCCATAGGTTGAATTTTCAGTTCCTACATCGTTTAGGAGGAGTGATCTCTTCTCACAGTTTGTATCTGCCAAGTCATGTAACTCATGAAAATTTGCGTGTGATACCAGGTAGGATTCTATATGTGCATATAAAAATACATGTGCTGAATAGACTACAGAGAAAGGGAGACAAGAATTCACATATTTGTTAACATTAAAAGAACATGGAGAATTATTTCAATTAAAAATGGACTAGATTTATAACTCCTACCCTATATAATGCAAAACGCAAGTCCAAAAATACAACATGCCTCCTCTGAACTGCTTGTATTTCTATTGTGTTTCGGTTATTTTTCTCCATCATATTATGATTAATACTCAGAATCTATTAGGGGTTAGTGTCAGGGATTCAGTATTTCAAATGTAAAATAGAAAAAGGAATCCAATGTGTATACAAATATGTGCTAAACAAAATCTTCCCACTCTCATCCAGAACAATTCCTTGACATTACCTTCGCCCAAAGTAAGACACAATTAGAGGAGAAGAGTTAGAAAATCTGTGAATATATATATGGAATGGAATATGCTCAGGGGTTTACAACCTTGGCAGTGGTAGAGGAGTTTCCAAAAGTACGGGACAGGGTAAAAACTCCATAAACATGGAGCTCTGCTGGCCTAAATACTTCTTGAGAAACTGCCTCTGAGGTTGGGCGCTTGAAATATATGTTGTTGTCAGGAGCTTTAGCTGCTTTCTAGTGAGACCATCAAATCTGTGTCTGCATCTATGTGACCTGGAGGAAATGGTTTCTTATTTTCCAAAGAAACATGAGGCAGCAGTGCTGAATTCTCTCTTTGTAAGTAAACGGTGACCATTGGGGGATAAGTGTCTTTTCATGTGGACTGTGAAGCCAATTGGTCATCTTCTATTTTCGTGGTGTTTCTTGCTGCTGCACTGGGACTTTGGCAATTGCTTCATGAAATTAAAGGAGTTCAACTGGGACACAGTTCTGGAGGCAAATCTGTCATGTGTGGTGAGTCAGCGTCTGCAGGAGAATGCACCAACCAGGCTTCTAACGCACATAGCTTGGCCCCATGTCCATAGCAACCTGATTCTGAACATTGCCCGGAAACATCTCCATATAACAAGATGCCTTTTCATGTAAGGGTCTGCTGGCTGCACCATGTCAGTCACAAGCCATTTGGAAGCCAATGGCAGATCCACATGGCCCCAAAACAAATTTTTTATCACACACCTTCCCACCACTGCTCTAGGCACATTACTCAGCAGGTTCCAACTTACTGGCATCTCTGTTCTACACCATTTTCATGAAGCCCAGTCAATCAAGGCACTGTCTGGTACACTCATGATCAGCAACATCCAAAGGTTCTCCAGTGCCACCTGGTCATGGAAATTTCAAAAATTTCATGGTATTTATCAAGGCATTTTTCAAAGATGACGTTGGAGGCACTGTGGGTTTCAATTCATTCAGGAACCATTAAATGGTGAGGAAGCTCATTTCAATGAATGCTCTGGAGAACTCTCACAGGCAAGGCTTCCCAAAGAGTGGCCAAAAGGTCACATGAAGCCAGGCCCATTGAGGTCTACAATGTGACGTCCATGGGTGTTGTGACTCTCAACTATGGATGCCAAGTCTTTCAGAATAAAATCATGTGATATCCTGGCTGAGATTTCCCGGGATCTTTGGAAAGCCACCCTGGACCTAGATCTCTGTTTCCAAGGGTGATTCTCATAGGTGGCCTCCTAAAATCACAACAAAATTCATGGCAGTACTTCTCTGAAGTCAGTTCCAGAACTCAGTCTATAAGGGGAATCACACCAGAGTTCAAGCCCAGGTTTTCTCAGTCATGTCTTCCAACCGGACACAAATGACCAAAATTAAAACCAAAACACTCCCATATGGCCCTCATCTTCTTCCATATAGACACTAATCATAACCTCTGGCTGTAGGTTTCCATGAGTGACGGAGTCCAGGAGAGTGGCCAAAATAACTCCCTTGCCCTCATTGGTGTAACATCAGGGTGGTCTGGACACCCTTCATGTGAACCAGAATTGATCAAATATGCTAGACTTTAATACTTCTATGCTTCTCCAATTTGTGGAAAACTGAGCATCAGGTATATAGTTTTATGTGATTTGCAGTCATGAGAAAACACAAGCACCTCTGCAGGTCTTTGAAGAACTCATTTGACCCAAAGGATCCCTATTCTCACTTGATCGAGTTCAAGAACTTTAAAGATAAAGGCGAGAGACTTCATCCACAATGACTGCTCTTTTGACCAATTTGGTTTTGGATGCACACATGGGATCTCTCTTTACATCCATCAGGTGCTGAGAATCTGAGCCACAACCTCACATAGGGCCAAGAGGCTGATTCAGACACATCCCTTTCCAAAGCAATTAAGCAAAGAGCCACAGGAGATGCCCATTCATTTCCATTTGAAAACTTTTTCTTCAGTCTTCACAAAGGGGTGGCATGAGGCAAAGACCTTCCTTACATTCAGGGCAACAGAACAATAGGTTAGCAATAGGCCAAAAGCAGGGTTTCTCCACTGAGACTTTCCTGGTCACACTGATATCTGAGTTTTCTGAGATGCTCGCCATTCCCTTCAGCTATCCTGTACATGGCCATGTCACAGAGCTTGGAGGTGGTACATATCTTGGACACAAAACCATGAGCCAATTCTGGAGAGTGGCCTGAATTCAGGAAGAAATCAGGAACTTAGGAAGATAGCAGGTGTTACCCATCCATACGGCAAGCCGCATTCCATTCATAAATTGGGCAGGAAGAATGCTGGTAAGCTTTCTACTAGACTGGACACATCAATTGCTGCATTCTTTTTTTCTAATGTCTACAACCATGGACACAGTGGGATACACAGACATAGAAACCTTCGCCTTGTCAAAACCCTTATTAGAAACCGTCCACTCCAAACCAAACAAACCGCCTTTCCTACCTATTCTCAGAACATTAGACAAAATCACAAACACACACCCACACCCACAAAGGCACCTCTTTCCTCAAAGTAGGTCTCTGACTATCGTGTGTGTCCTCTGACTGCTGGGCCATACTATGTTCCCATCAAATGGCCTGTTTTGTCTCAGATCTGGTTTCCTTGGCCAACTCTGTGAAGTTGTAAGGAGACAGCGGTGAGCCACTTACTGCTTTCTCAGGAAAGGCCACTCTTAAGATCTTTCCTGTCATTTGGCTATCCTCACATCAGTAGGTAGCAAGAAAGACTGACTCTGTCCTTGGTAAATCAAAAGAAGTGAGACCACTGGGACTGGGACTGGGACTAGATTTGTGTGCCTGGCTTCCTAGATCCCAAGTTCAGAGAGTTCCATCACCAAGGATGTGAGGTGAGGTCACTTCCTTCAGGAACTGAATGAGGTCACTGCCTTGGCAACCACATTGTCTTAACATTTACTTCCAAAGGTGCCATGAAATGGAGGCTTCCCCTACTTTATGTGACACTTTCACAAGTTAGGATGGTATATCAACCATTGGTAACTGGGAACAGCTCTCCACACAGGCCTGGTTTGGTCCTTCTTCTCTACATAAAGAAGAGAGAGGCTGATTCAGACACATCACTTCATGCTGACCATGTTGTTTGCAAAGGAAGATGACTTTTGCTCTCTCAGTTCCTTCATAGCTACCTACATCTTCTCTAGAGATCATTTGTGCATGGACCTTTTAGTTTCTCAGCAGTTGGAAGATTTCCTTCATTCCTGTATTTTAAGACCAACTCTGTCCTTGCTCTTCTCTTATATTAGATTGAGGGAACAGTGTATGGTTAGGGTTAATAACAGGTTCGATTTTGAATAGAAATCATTCTGCTGGATGAATAATGGTATTGGAAACCTGCAATATTTACAAGAATATATAGGTGAAATATATGAGTATGAAAACAGAAATCTAGGTAAGATTTGAAGTCCAGAAAAGCATTGAGCCCTTGATTTCGGTATTAAGCTTTGATTTATTTTCTGCACAGATGGGATACTTTGCTTTGAATTATGTTCTGCAAAGATGTCTCAGATAAATTGATATATAATTGCATAGGACCTTGTAACTTGGTTGATTGATTGTAAAAGAGAACTTCCAGTCAAAAAGGAGTAATCGGTAGTATTAGGAAGATAGTCGGTAGGTTTATATAGGAGAGTGAGTATAGGATTTGGACCAAAAGTTCTTTAGCTATTGGGTTTTGGGTATACAGTGAATGTAAATGTCAGAACATGTGAAGAATCAGTCACAATGCAGAACTGGGGAAAATATGTAGGAATGCAGATATCAATAGAGACTTTAGGAAATCTGGCAAAGTATAGTTGGTTGTGAAATGTTAATAAAATAGGTACTTGTCACTTCCTGTTTTTCTGTATGCTTAATAAAACACTGTTGAAATCTTGAGAACTGTTTTCTAATCTTTTTCCCAGAATGTGCTGTCCCCAACTGCCAAACTGCAGAATGTACTCCCTCACCCAGTTGCACGCAAACTGCTCACTCGCCCAGACTCATCAATAAACTTCCCTCCCTGCCCACTTCAAGGAAAGTATATGAGCTCTGCTCTATTCAAATTAGCTCTGAGCCCCAGCATGCTGGACCCCCAATAAACCCTTTGCTTTTGCATGAGAGAGTCTCTTGGTGGTCTCTTCCCCCAACGCTCTCCCGACCTTTATATATGGAGGTTCCTTCGAGATCTGGCAGGGGCGGAAGAGAGACCTCAATGGGCTACTCTCAGGGAAAGTAAGGCGCCTCTTTCTGGTTTCAGGTTTCAGGTTAGGGCTTGGCAAAATGGCTGTTGATGAAGTTGCATGAGCTCTCTTTGACGGTGGCTGGCAGATGTGTCACAGAGCCACAGGCTCTGGGGGACGCCACAGAGGACTCGGGAATCAAGGAACAATAGTCTCCTCGACTCAGTGATGTTTGCTTCAGATTCGGTATTGCCAGCCCATCGGGTTTTGCCGGCTGCTCAGTCTTGGTCTCAGTGTTGGACGTTCATTGCCTGTCTTTATTATCTTGTCTTGTCTGTGTCGTGAGAGTTGCTTTTACTGTTTGTGTATCTTTCATTATGGGACAGGTCACTTCAATGCCTCTGTCTCTGACCTTGATCACTGGACCAAAGTCCGCTTAAGGGCTCAGAATCTTTCTTTTTCAGTAAAACGCTGGACCTGGCAGACTCTCTGTGCCTCAGAATGGCCCACCTTTGCATTCGGATGGCCCCTAGAAGGATCTTTCTACTTCACACTAATTTAATAAGTCAGAGATATTGTCTTACAGCCAGGGCCACATAGCCATCCCGATCAACAGCCATATATCTTAACTTGGCAGGACCTCTGCAAATCTCCTCCTCCATGGGTGAAGCCTTTCCTTGCCATGTCCCCACTCCTACTCTTTTCCCCACGATCTCTCAAACCCTCTGCTCATCCTCCTCCTCCACCCTCTGTTCTCCCTGAGTCACAAGATTTGACTCTACTGGACTCTCATCCCCCTCCTTATCTTCTACCCTCATCCCACAACCCCCAACACCCTCTAAGTGATTCCCCTGCTGCTGACTCAGCCTCTCCGCCATTGGAGAAAGATAAGCCAGCCCAGCGCACTCCAGAAAACTCCCCTGCAGCACACACAGCCCCTCCTCCCCTGGAGGAAGCTGGCCTGGGTAAAGGAACTCGACAGCGTCAAATGATTTAAAACCCTGAAACTCCCGTGTTGCTCTCCCTCCATTCCTATGGGCCAATGATTGACAATGGCCATGGAGGAAAAATGCAAGCCTACCAGTATTGGCCTTCTCCTCTTCAGACCTATATAAATGGAAAAATAACAATCCTCCTTTTACCGAGGACCCAACCTGGCTCTCAGGTCTGGTTGAGTCATTGATGTTTTCACACCAGCCTACTTGGGATGACTGCCAACAACTCATAGGGACTCTCTTCATGACAGAGGAACAAAAGAGAATCCTCCTGGATGCTAGAAAACAATATCCTCGGACTAGATGGGTGACCAACACAACTTCCCAACATACTCAAAGCCGGCTTTCTCTTGAAACGACCCAAGTGGGACCCCAACACATTTGAAGGTAGGGAGCATCTGTCCACTTATCACCGGGCTCTAATAGTGGGTATCTTAGTGGCCGCTAGGCGACCAACTAATTTGGCCAAGGTAAGAGAGATTATTCAAGGGCCTGGTGAATCTACCTCTATGTTCCTAGAGAGAACTATGGAGGCATATAGGAGATATACTACTTTCGATCCTCAGGCAGAGGATCAAAAGGCATCTGTCACAATGGCCTTTATTGGGCAAGCTGCCCTAGATATTAAAAGAAAGTTACAATGCTTAGATGGATTACAAGATATGATTTTGAGAGATTTAGTTAGAGAAGCCAACAAGGTATACTATAAGAGTGAAACTGAGGAAGAGAAGGGAGCAAAGGGAGGATGAGAGAAGCAAAAGACAGATTAAGGCATTGACTAAGGTCCTGGTCACAACAACAAACAGGCCAGAAATTAAGAAACAGAGAGACAGAAAGGGATACCTGGGCCCACCAGAGGCCACCCCTGGCCTCAGATCAATGTGCCTACTCTAAAGAAAAAGGACACTGGGCCAAAGAGTGCCCTAGAAAGAGACAGCCACGCCAGCCAGACATTCTGACTCTGGAGGATGACTAAGAAAGTCGGGGCTCAGATCCTCTCCCCGACCTCAGGGTAACTTTTGAAGTGGAGGGGACCCCAGTAAACTTTGAAGTAGATACAGGGGCAATATACTCAGCCCTTAAGGCCCCATTGGGCCCTCTATCAAATAAAAGGTCTCTAATTCCAGGGTCTAAATGCAGTAAATATCAGACTTTGACAACTAAGGGGACCATGGACCAGGGGAAAGGATAAATCCATCACTCCTTCCTAGTAATCCAGAATGCCCGGCCCCATTGATGGGCAGAGATCTGCTCACCAAGCTCTGGGCCAAAATAACTTTTAACCCTGAAGGCCCCCAAGTGGAATTTCTAAATCCTTCAGTAAATACTCCTATAATCATGGCTCTAACTATGTCAGTAGCAAATGTTCATCAACTCACTCATCTTTGTTCAAAGAAACTGCATTCATTCCTAAAATATCAAGAACAGAGTTTTCCACTAACCGACTCACAGTGAAAGAAAATAACTGAATGGGTAACAAAAGCCTGTCAGGTCCATCAATTGGTTAATACTCACCCTTCCAAGCTTCCTGCAGGAAAGCACCTACGAGGAACCATACCAGGAAAATTCTGGGAAGTGGACTTTACTGAAATTAAGCCAGCAAGGTATGGACTTAAATATCTTCTAGTCTTTGAAGATACATTTTCAGGACGGATTGAAGCCTTCCCCACAAAAAAAGAAAGAAAAAAGAAAAAAAAAAAAGAAACAGAGCAAATGGTTGTCAAGAAGATCCTGGAAGACATTTATTCTCCCCTTGACGACCAGTAGTCTTAACCCTCATCAGCCCCTTAAGCAGCGATGGCTGATCACAAATCCTACTGGAAAAAAAGTATGGTCTATCTCACATACAGCCCCCTTATGGACCTGGTGGCCATCTCTCCACCCAGACATTTTTCAGCTGGCTATAGGTCTTTCCTATTGAGATATCCCTGATGAAGAGGATCCCACTAAAATTCCATTAAATCCCTTCAGTACCATAGAAAATGGAAACAAACATTATGGATGTAGGGACACGTGAGCCAGATGCAGGTTGGCTAGCCTAGATTACTATGTTTGCCCGGCGGAGTATCAAAGCCACAAACAGTCACCGCTGTGCGGGGGGGAGAGCAGACTTCTTCTGTAAGTCATGGGGCTGTGAGCATACAGGGACTGCCAGATGGAACCCAAACTCCTCATCAAATTCTGTGAACAGCATTGGCCATATTACCAATTAGATAACCAAAACCGATGGCCCCAAGAGGGGTCTCTATATCCTCAAATTCTGCGTGACCTTTTAAACTTCTGAAAGTGCTCAAAAGGGTAAAAGGAGATTCCCCTATGTGGAGGCCTTCTCCCTCCTTTGCTCACATCCTGAACTATGCTTCTCCAATAGATGCTTACCCTCAGCCTTCTGCTCCAGACTCTCTGCTGTCACTCCCACCTCAGCAACTTGATTTCTGCCCTCCAATATCTAGATCAAAAACCCAAATCTCCGCCAGTTCTCAGACCATTGCCCCCTTGCTGAGGTAGCAGGTACTGAGGTACCACTCCACTCACTCACTACTCTCTTCTCCTGTCAGTGCCCGCACTGGGTCCCTCCAGGTCCTCTTACCAGCTAATGCAAAGCTCAAACCCACTGAGGAGAACCCTCAGACCCTTATCCAAAATGTAATGAAAATGGCCTTTAATGTTGCTTTGTCATCACTGAAAACAGGTTACTAAAAATTTAAAGTCCCTCACAGGCTTTTTGGGATACTCACTCCCGTTTCCCCCTCTGTTCTATCTGTTCTACTGCTCAAATTTTTCTTGCTATTAAGATCCCAAAGCCCTCTCCCAATGTTCTTTTACATCTCTCCTTCCTCATTCTCAGATCCACGGAAGTTGCTCTCATCCCTGCCTTCCAAGTCGTCCCCCTCTGTACCAGGTCCACAGAAAAGTCTTAATTAACCTTCTCCACAAGTCTTCACCATGGCTGATTTACGACTTTCAGCAAAAGAGTCCCTATAAAAGAGATCACTGTAGATAAACTTCCTATTTTCGTGTTGCCCTGGTCTCCTTGGAAACTGGCTAAAAAAACCAGCACTCCTAATCTAGACACACCCTTAATAGTTTTTCACAAAATATGTGAAAAAAAGGCCTCTGGCCTTGAGCTGGGGCTTCACAGAGATGGCTACATTTCTAAGATAAAGAAGTTACAAACTGGGCTGCATGGAAACAGCTGGCAGGTTGAAAAAAAAAGAAAGGGAAGAAAAAGCTCTCCCCCACATAGGTGTCCTTGAAAAGTTAACTTGCCCCAAACTGAGGAAAAAACAGAAACGAAAACTGCTTTTTGTGAACTTCTGCAGACTGTGAACTTCTGAGCCCCTTTCCTTACGTGTTGTGTACAAAATTCTGAAACTACCTAAACTTGGGTTTCAGGGGATTAATTGATTACAACAGAAGCAATGCCCCCTGAATCTGGTTGCAACCAAAAAAGACTGTTTTCCTGTCTTTGGTGCTATCTTAGGTGCCTTGCCTTGTCCGTCCCTACAACAGTATAATTCTATATACTTAAACACTGTTTATGTTTTCATGAAATGGTCAACAGATGTGATTAATTGTGTAATGGTGCAGATGTTTCCCAGAGTGCTCTATCATGATGCAGGTTCATTTGAAGATCAAAGAGGGGGGCATAGAACACGGTTCCGCTGAAAACATATGTCCCTCACCTTAGCCATTCTATTACGAATAGTAGTTACTGCAGGGTAGGGCACGGGAACCATTGCTCTGGCCCATGGGACACAACAAATGACCCAAAGCAGCAATAGGTCAAAAATTAAAGATATTAGAAACCTCCATCACAGCTTTGAACGAATCTTTAACCTCTCTCTCTGAAGTTGTTTTACAGAACAGTCGAGGGTTGGACCTCCTTTTCATGAGAGAAGGGGGCCTTTGTGCTTCATTGAGGGAAGAATGTTGTTTTTATGTCTACAATACTGGAGTTGTAAAAAAAATCTATGAGTAAATTAAAAAGATGCCTTGAAGAGCGACAACGAGAGAGAGAGAGGCCCAAGAATGGTAGTTTGAGTCTTTTTTTACACAGTCCCCCTGGTTAACTACGTTTTTATCAACCCTAGCCACTCCAATAATAATCCTCATATTATTGCTAACTATAAAACCCTGTTTTCTCAACTGTGTAATTTCTTTTCTCCAAGCTCAAATTGGACAAATTAAACTTATGGTAATACCCCACTAGCAGACATAGAATGTGACACCCCACAATGATCACTTTTATGATTAAAAGTAGCCAGAAGAAGAAGTGGGGAATGAAAGGTTAATAAAATATGTACTTGTCACTTCCTGTTTTTCTGTATGCGTAACAAAACACTGTTGAAATCTTGAGAACTGTTTGCTAATCTTGTTCCCAGAATATGCTGTCCCCAATTACCAAACTGCAGAATGTACTCCCTCACCCAGTTGAATATAAACCATCCACTCTCCCTGACCCATCAATGAACTTCCATCCCTGCCCTCTGCAAGGAAAGTATATAAGCTCTGCTTAAGCTGTTGTCAGGTCTCTCTGCTCTATTCAAGTGAGCTCTGAGCCCCAGCATGCTGGACCCCCAATAAAACCTTTGCTGTTGCATGAGATAGTCTCTTGGTGGTCTCTTTCTCCGGCACTCGCCCAAACTTTACTTGGATGATTGAATGTAGAAGAGAACATCTATTCAAAAAGTTATTGTCAGTAGGATTAGGAAGATAGTTGGTAGGTTTAGGAAGAAAAGTGAGTATAGGATTTGGAACAAAAGTTCTTTGCCAATAGGGTTTTGGTTAGAGAGTCAATGTAAATATCAACTCAAGTGAAGAGTCAGTCACAATGATGAACAGGGGAAAATATGTAGAAAAGCAGATATCAATAGAGACATTAGGAAATCAGGAAAAGAATAAAGTGAGTTATAGGATTAGATATTTTCTACAGGGTTGAGGTTGAATGTATGAGCTTAGGAAGAAACAAAGATGAAGTCAACAATAGGATTGACATTTGAGAGCATTAGCATAGCCCAAGACAGTGTCCAAAATAAGCTCCGTTGCCCTCATTTGCCTAAATTCCCGGTGGCCTGTACATCCTTCCTGTGTACCAGGAGTGATCAAATAGGCCTGACCTTAATATTGCTCTGCTTCACCAATTTGAGGCCTACCGAGTGTCGGGTACACATTCTTTATGTAAATTGGAGAGATGAGAAAACCCAAGCACCTATTGGAAAGCTTCTGAATTAATTTGAAGAAATCATTTGACCCAAATGATCCCTATTCTCACTTGATGGAATTCGGAAACCTTACAGAGGAAGGCAAAAGACTTCATCCACAATGACTGCTCTTTTTTGCCATTTTGGGTTTGGATGCACACATGGGATCTTTCTTTAGATCCATCAGGTGCTGAGTATCTAAGTCAAAGAATCACACTGGGCCAAGAGGCTGATTCAGACACACCTCTTTCCAAATCAATTAAGAAAAGAGCCAAAGGTGAATCCTATTAATTTCCATTTGAAAAATCTTTTCTTCAGGATTCAAAAAGCTGTGGCCTGAGAAAAAACTTCCTGACTCTCAGGGCAACAGAACAATAGGTAAGCAAATGGCCCAAAGCAGGGATTCTCCACTGAGACTTTACTGGTCACACTGATATCTGAGTTTTCTGAGATGCTCGCCATTCCCTTCAGCTATCCAGTACATGGCCATGTCACCGAGCTTGGAGGTAGTACATATCTTGGACACAAAACCATGAGCCTATTCTGGAAAGTGGCCATAATTCAGGAAGAAAACAGCAACTGAGGAAGGTAGCAGGTATTGCCCATCAATAAGGCAAGCCATAGTCAATTCATAAATTGGGCTGGATGAATGCTGGGAAGCTTTCTACGAGACAGGACACATCCATTAATGCATTCTCTTTTCTAATGTGTACAAGTACAAACACAGTGGGATACACATACATAGAAACACTTGCGCTGTCAAACGACTTACTAGAAACTGTTCACTCCAAATCAAACAAACCGCCTTTCCTACCTATTCTCAGAACATGAGACAAAACCACAAACCCACACCCACACCCACAATGGCACCTCCTTCCCTCACATAGGTCTGTGACTGTCCGGTGTGTGCTCTGACTGATGGGTCATACTATGATCCCCCAAAATGGCCTGTCCTGTCTCAGATCTGGTCTTCTTGGCCAACTCTGTGAAGTTGTCAGGAGCCAGGATTGAGCCACTACCTGCTTTCTCAGGAAGAGCCCCTCTTCCGAGCTTTCCTGGCATTTGGCCATCCTCACATCAGTAGGTACCAAGAAAGACTGACTCTGTCCTTGGTTAATCCAAAAAAGTGAGACCACTGGGACTAGGACTGGGACTGGCTCTGGGTGCCTGGCTTTCTGTATCCCAAGTTCAGAGAGTTCCATCACCAAGGAAGTGAGATGAGATCACTTTCTTCAGGAACTGAATGAGATCACTGCCTTAGCAACCACTTTATCATAACAATTGCTTCCAACGGTACCATGAGTTGGAGGCTGCCCCTACTTCCTGTCACACTTTCACATGGTAGAATGGTATATCACCTGTAGGCAAATGGTAACAGCTCTCCACACAGGCATGGTTTTGTCCATCTTCTCTACATTAAGGAGAGATTGGCTGATTCTGATGCAACCCTTCATCCTGACCAGGTTGTTTGCCATGGAAGATGATTTTTGCTCTCTCAGGTCTTTCATAGCTGCCTACATCTTCTCCAGGGATCATTTCTGCATGGAGCTTTGAGGTTTTCAGCAGATGGAAGATCCACTACATTTCTGTATTGTAAGACCAACACTGTCCCTGCTCTTCTGTAAAATGAGATTGAGGGAACAGTGTATGGTTAGGGTGAATAACATTTTCCATTTGGCTTAGGAATCATTCTGCTGGATGATTAATGGTATTGGGAACATGCGATATTTATAAGAATATAGAGGTGAAATACATGTATGAAAAAATAAATCTAAGTAAGATTTGAAGCTCAGAAAATCATTGGGCCCTTGATTGGGATACTTACCATTGAATTACGTTCTCACAGATGTCTCAGATAAATCGATATACAATGGCATAAGACCTTGTACGTTGGATGATTGAATGTAGAAGAGAATATCCAGTCAAAAAGGTATAGTCAGTAGGATTAGGAAGATAGTCAGTAGGTTTAGGAAGAAGAGTGAGTATAGGATTTGGAAAAAAAGTTCTTCAGCAATAAGTTATCAATTAGAGTGTGAAAGCAAATGTCAGCACATGTGAAGGTTCAGTCACAGTGGTGAACTGTGGAAAATATGTAAGAAAGCAGATGGCAATAGAGACATTATGAAATCAGGCAATGTATAAAGTGAGGGATAGGATTAAACATTTTCAATCGGGTTGAGTTTGAATATATAATCTTAAGAGGAAACAAATATGTAGTCACCAATAGGATTGACATTTGAGAGCATTAGGCAACTTGGACATGGATGATTTTAGTAATCCATATTTACTGTCCATTTAGGCTTTGGTACAATCATAAGTGTCATCTTTGCATTTTGTGTCCAGAATATTTCTGTGATAAAATGTATATGTAGATCAGGTGACATGCGTATTTCTTCCACCATTTCTGGGAGCAATATTTTGAAGACATATAAATTAGTATTGGGGGTACAAAGAGGTGTACACTGTGTCTATGAATATAAAGAAAAAGCATGCATAGACCATACTGTGAATAAATAATATAACTGGTTTTACTCTAAATAATGGATTGAATTGATATCTGAAAATATATAAGAAATCTGATATTGGTATACAATCATTCATTCCAACCAGTTATACATCCATTGGAAATATCAGAGTTATAATTTATCATGAGGGGGATGTGAGTTTTGCTTCAAAAGTGATTATGGAAATCGAAAATAATGTGTTTTGAAAGAGGTCTCAGGAAGAGACCAGTCAAGAAAGATGGAAGAATACATGTGTCCTGAAGCAGGAAGTGATTGAAAGTGAAACAAATTCGTATAAATTTGCGAACTTGTGGATAAAATATATATCCTATGATGTGCATAAACTTAAGAAATAGTAATGTACCAGTTTTGAATAAAAATGAACGTAAAAATACAAATCATGTACCATAGGAATCTCCTTGCCTTGATGTTAAACTGGGACAGTAACTCTAGAAATATTAGGATATATGTGTACCATTCACTGAAGTTAGTTTTCAGTACTAGAAAACAAATATGTATTTCAGGTGGATGAATATTTCTGAGAATAATATTGTGAAAAGTTGATTATAAATCCACATACGTGAACATGAATGAATTCAGGGAGTGTATATAAGACACATATATTTCATATTTTAAAAATCTGGAGATTGGATATATATATATATATATATATATATATATATATATATATATATATATATATATATAACAAAACACACACACAGACATTCAAAAGTAGCAATAGATATGCCAATCGTAATTGATCGAGATATATATATCATCCACAGATTCAAAAATATTCAATTTACTGAACATGGATTTATGTATAATGTTGTTCAACTAGGAAGCTCACCCATTGGTTGAATTTTTAGTTCCAGCAGTGTTTAGGATAGTGATCTCTTCTCACAATTTGTGTCTGCCAAGTCAGCCACCTCACAAGAATGTACATGTGATACAAGTTAGGATTCTATATGTGCATATCAAAACACATCTGCTGAATAGGCTACAGAGAAAGGGAGATAGGATTTCACATATTTGTTAACTTTAAAACACATGGAGAGATATCCAAAATGGCGGCGGGTATGGAGAGATCAAGTCTCTGACCTCTTCAGCTGCGCTGGAATAGGGAGTCATAAACTGTCTAAATACTGTTTGCTCAGGATCACTAGGCAATGATGCACTGACATGAATCTGGGGTGAACAGTCTGGGCCACGCAGAACACACACCGAGCCCGGATCGGTTGCATTCAACCTCTGGTTTGCCTGCGTTTCGTGACTCAGCACTAACGATCCAGCTGAAATAACTGGTCTGCCCTTCTGAACTTACAGAGGTAGAAGCCAACCTAGCCTTCATAGGCAGTGGCCAAAGGATTGAAACGGGGCATGGGAGAGACAGTCAGGACCCACCAGTTGCATCGGTCACCCGGCAAAGGGAACGAATGATCACCATTTGCATGGGATACCACCATGGCATAGAACTGACGTCAAGGATGGAGGAGATAACTTCATTGAAACCAGCGCGACAGGTTTGTAATTCCCTAGCCATCTCTCTCCACACAGCAGGGAATCCTTAAGGGCCCCTCCCAGCTCTCCCGTAAGGGTCCCTCTCAGCTCTACCATGAGCGCGATAGCCAGACCGAGAAAATCAGGAGTGGCGCGGGACTTGTGGCACAGAACTCCAGGCTACCGCTCCCACCAGTGCTGACAACTGAGGTCTCTTGCACCAGCTACTGGGGCGTGGCTCCCGGAGGGCAAACAAATTCGCTTGGGGATCTCAGCCCCAAGCTCTACAAACTTAGGGTCTGAGGGAAGCAAACCGGGAGAGTGTGCCCAGGTATTCATAAAAACAGGTCTCCCAGGAGCAGCAGACCTGGCGTGTTGTCAGTATTGTGGTGAGCATCGCAGGTGAGCAGGGCATGGCTTGAGGAAACACAAGAGAAGGCCCTAGGGTGTCAGGATTGGACACCCGCCCAGTCTGGAAGGAAGAGCAGCTGCATAGTGATTGGTTCCCACCTACTGAGAGGAGAACCTCGGCCCAGTGGGCACAGCACCACCTATTGGAAGAGAAGTTAATCAAACTCTATGACTGCATTTATTATTATCATTATTTATTTATTTTTTAAATTTGGGGTTTCTTTGTTTTTTTTTCTTTTTCTTTCATTTTCATTCTTGTTGTTGTTGTTTTTCTTTAACTTTTTTAATGTTTTTAAGTTTTTAAATTTCTTTATTTTATTATTAATTATTATTATTATTATTATTAAATTGTAATTTTCATTTTTTTATTATCATTATTATTTTTTTAATTTTTCTTTCATTCTTTATTTTCTGTTTTTTTCTTTTGTCTTTTCATTTCTTTTCAATTTTCTTTTTCCCCCTTCCTTGAATTGTACCTGCCTACTCTCATTCTCTTATTGACTTCTTCCCTTCCCTTCTAATATCTTTCCTCCCAAGCATGAAATAAATTTATAAGACTAATCAGTAACTCAGCACTCAAACAGAACAAGAAGTAACATGAGCAGCATAAGAAAGCAAGAAAGAAAAAGAGTACAAACAATGAAGGACAGCCTAAATACTCAGGAGGACCTAGAGTCATCAGAAAAATGATCATATAAAGAACTCAAGGAATACCTTAGACAGATGGAATGGAACCTTAAAGAAGATATGAGACAGCAAATCCAAACAGTGAAAGAACACATTGAAAATGAATTACATGAACAGATTAAAAAAAAAGAAGTTAAGCATCTTTATAAGGAGATAGGGATAATAAAAAAAATCATACAATAATTCTAGAAATGAAGGAAACGATAAACCAAATTAAAAGCTCAATTGAGAGAATTACTAAAAGTGTGGAGCAAGTAGAAGACAGAATGTCACATAATGAAGACAAAATATATCATCTTGAAAAGAGTCTAGCCAACTCAGAAAGGCTGGTAAAAAATCACGAGAAAATCATCCAAGAGATATGGGATAACATATAAAAACCAAATTTATGAGTCATCTGGATAGAGGAAGGTCCAGGGATTCAAACCACGGGAATGAGTAACCTACTGAATGAAATAATTACAGAAAACTTTCCAGAAATAAAAAAAGAAACGGATATACAAATTGTAGATTCATAGAGGACACTGAGCACAAAAAATCACAGTAGACCAACACCAAGACATTTGTTATAAACATATCTAATATACAGAACAAAGAGAAAATATTAAAAGCTACAAGAAAAAGGAGGCAGACTACATTCAGGGGTAAATCAATAAGGTTAACAAAGGATGTTTCATCACAGTTGATGAAAGCGAGAAGATCTTGGAACAACGTATTTTAAACACTGAAAGACAATGGATGCCAACCAAGAATTCTGGATCCAGCAAAATTAACCTTCAGGTACGAAAATGAAATAAAAATCTTTCATGATTAACAAAAGCTAAAAGAATTTGCAGCCAGAAAACCAGCATTGCAAAGCATCTTGAGAAAAACACTACATGAGGAAGAAATGAAAAACAACAACCAAAACCATCAGTGGGAAGTGACTGGGTAATGACAGAGTGCAGGGGGAAAGCTAATCATGGAGAAACAAAGTAAATTAAAAACAAAGATAAATAATTAAACATGGCTGGACGTACAAACCATACATCAATAGTAGCTCTAAACGTTTATGGCTTAAAATCTCCAATAAAGCAACATAGGCTGGTAACTTGGATTAATAAAACAAATCCAACAATATGTTGCCTCCAGGAGACACATCTGAATGGAAAAGACATACACAGGCTGAAGGTGAAAAGTTGGGAAAATTTATACCATGCACACGGTCCTCGTAAGCAAGCAGGGGTGGCCATCCTCATATAGAATAAAATCGAAGTCAAGACTAAGTTAATCAAAAGGGATAAGAAGGACATTATATACTGTTAAAAGAAACCATTCACCAACAAGACATAACAATTATCAATATTTATGCACCAAATAATGGTGTTGCAGTGTTCATAAAACAAATTCTTCTCAAGTTCAAGAATCAAATAGACCACAACCTAATAATTATGGGTGACTTCAACACACCTCTCTCACCATTAGACAGATCCTCCAAACAAAAGTTGAATAAAGAAAATATAGAACTCAATATCACAATCAATATCCTAGACTTAACTGACATATATAGAATATATCAACCATCATCAAGTGGATATACTTTTTTTTCAGAAGCACATGGATCCCTCTCAAAAATAGAGCATATATTATGCAATAGGGCAACACTCAGTAAATATAAAGAGGTGCAGATAATACCATGCATTTTATCTGATCATAATGGAATGAAACTGTAAATCAATGATAAAAGAAGGAAGGAAAAATCCTACATCACTAGGAAAATAAACAATATGTTACTGAATAATCCATGGGTTACAGAAGACATAAAGGAGGGAATCAAAGAATTCTTAGAGATAAATGAAAATACAGACACAACATATCGGAATCTATGGGACACAATGAAAGCAATTTTAAGAGGGAAATTCATCAACTGGAGGTCATTCATCAAAAAAAGCAAAAACCAACAAATAAATGAGCTCACACTTCATCTAAAAGCCCTAGAAAAGGAAGAGCAAAACAACAGCAAATGTAGCAGAAGGCAAGAAAAAATTAAAATCAGAGTGGAAACCAATGAAATTGAAACAAAAGAAACTATTGAAAAAACTAACAAAAATAAAAGTTGGTTCTTCGAAAAAATAAATAAGATCAACAGACTCTTAGCCATGCTAATGAAGAGAAGAAGAGAGAGAACTCAAATTACAAACATACAGAATGAAAAAGGCAATATCACAACAGATGCTACAGAAATACAGAAGACAATTAGAAATTATTTTGAAAACCTATATTCCAATAAAATAGAAAATATGAAGACATCGGTAAATTTCTTAAGTTACATGATTTGCCCAGACTGAGTCAGGAGGATACACACAATTTAAACATACCAATATCAATGGATGATTTAGAGGAAGCAATCAAAAGACTACCAACCAAGAAAAGCCCAGGACCAGATGGGTATACAGCGGAATTTTACAAAACCTTTAAAGAAGAATTAATACCAATACTTTTCAAGTTATTTCGAGAAACAGATAAAGAGGGAGCTCTGCCAAATTCATTCTATGAGGCCAACATCACCCTTATTCTGAAACAAGACAAAGACACCTCAAAGAAAGAAAAGTACAGACCAATATCTCTGATGAAGCTAGATGCAAGAATCCTCAGTAAAATTCTGAAGAATCGTATTGAAAGGCACATAAAAAATAATTGTGCACCACGATCAAGTAGGATTCATCCCTGGGATGGAAGGATGTTTTAATATATGGAAATCAATAAATATTATTCACCTCATCAATCGACTTAAAGATAAGAACCATATGATCATCTTGATAGATGCAGAAAGAGCAGTTGACAAAGTACAGAATCCCTTTATGTTCAAAACATTAGAAAAACTAGGGATAACAGGAACTTACCTCGACATTGTAAAAGCTATCTATGCTAAGCCTCAGGCTAGGATCATTCTGAATGGAGAAAAATTGAAGGCATTCACTCTAAAATCTGGAACAAGACAAGGATGCCCTCTATCCACACTTCAATTCAATATAGTTCTCAAAACACTGGCCAGAGAAATTAGACGAAAGAAATCAAAGCCATAAAAATAGGAAAAGAAGAAAGTAAATTATCACTATGTGCTGGTGACATGATTCTATAGAATCATAGAAGACCCAAAAGGGTCTACAAAAAAAACTACTAGAACTAATAAATGAATTCAGCAAAGTAGCAGGATCTAAAATCAACACGCATAAATCGAAGGCCTTTCTGTATATCAGCAACAAATCTTCTGAAACGGAAATGAGGAAAAGCAGTTCATTCAAAACATCCTCAAAAAAATTAAATACATGGGAATCAACCCAACAAAAGAGGTGAAAGATTTATACAATAAATCAATAGAACCCTAAAAAAAGAAGTAGAAGAAGATATTAGAAGATGGAAAAATATACCCTGTTCATGGATAGGCAGAACTAACATCATCAAAATGGCGATATTACCAAAAGTTATCTATAGGTTTAATGCAATGCCAATCAAAATCCCAATGGCATTTCTTGTAGAAATAGAGAAAGCAATCATGAAATTCATATGGAAAAATATAAGACCCAGAAATACAAAAGCAATTCTAAGCAGAAAGTGTGAATCAGGCGGTATAGTGATACCAGATTTCAAACTATATGACAGAGCAATAGTAACAAAAACAGCATGGTACTGGTACCAATACAGGCGGGTAGACCAGTGGTACGGTATACAGGACACAAGAGACTAATCCACAAAGCTACAACTATGTTATATTTGATAAAGGAGCTAAACGCATGCAATGGAGGAAGGATAGCATCTTCAACAAATGGTGTTGGGTAAACTGAAAATCCATATGCAACAAAATGGAACTTAATTCCCTCCTCTCGCCATGCACAAGAGAGTTAACTCAAAGTGGATCATGGAGCTAGATATCAAATCAGAGACTCTGCATGTGTTAGAAGAAAAAGTTGGCTCTGGTCTATATATTGTGGGGTCGGGCTCCAAATTCCTTAATAGGACACCCATAGCACAAGAGTTAATAACAAGAATCAACAAATGGGACTTACTTAAATTAAAAAGTTTTTTCTCAGCAAAAGAAACAATAAGAGAGGTAAATAGGAAGCCTACATCATGGGAACAAATTTTTACTCATCACACTTCAGATAGAGCCCTAATATCTAGAGTATACAAAAAACTCAAACAATTAGACAATAAGATAACAAATAACCCAATCAACAAATGGGCCAAGGACCTGAAAAGACACTTCTCAAAGGAGGACATACAATCAATCAATAAGTACATGAAAAAATGCTCACCATCTCTAGCAGTCAGAGAAATGCAAATCAAAACCACCCTAAGATACCATATCACTCCAGTAAGATTGACAGCCTTTAGGAAGTCAAACAACAACAAGTGCTGCTGAGGATGTGGGGAAAAGGGTACTCTTGTACATTGCTGGTGGGACTGCAAACTGGTGCGGCCAATTTGGAAAGCAGTATGGAGAATCCTGGGAAAGCTGGGAATGGAACCACCATTTGACCAAGCTATTGCCCTTCTCGGACTATTCCCTGAATCTTAAAAGAGCGAATTACAGTGATACTGCCACATCGATGTTCATAGCAGCACAATTCACAATTGCTAGACTGTGGAACCAACCCAGATGCCCTACAATAGATGAATGGATTAAAAAATGTGGCATTTATACACCATGGAGTAATATGCAGCACTAAAAAATGACAAAATCATGGAATTTGCAGGGTAATGGATGGCACTAGAGCAGATAATGCTTAGTGAAGCTAGCCAATCGTAGAAAACAAATACCAAATGTCTTATTTGATATAATGAGAGCAACTAAGAACAGAGCAGGGAGGAAGAGCAGGAAGAAAAGATTAACATTAAACAGAGACGTGAGTTGGGGGGGGAGGTAGAGAAAAGGTAAATTTCATGGTAATGGAGGGAGACCCTCATTGTTACACAAAATTACATATAAGAGGTTGTGAGGGGAATGGGAAAATAAACAAAGAGAGAAATGAATTACAGTAGATTCGGTAGAGAGAGAAGATGGGAGTGGAGGGGAGCAGGGATAGTAGAGGATAGGAAAGGTACCAGAATACAAGTTACTAATAGGGCATTATGTAAAATGTGGATGTGTAACCGATGTGATTCTGCAATCCATATTTGGGGTAAAAATGGGAGTTCATAACCCACTTGAATCTAATGTATAAAATACGATATGTCAAGAGCTTTGTTATGTTTTGAACAACCAACTAATAAAATAAAATAAAATAAAATAAAATAATCGAAAGAAAAACACATGGGGAACTATTTCAACACAAAATTGACTAGATGTATAACTCCTACCTTATATAATGCAAAATGCAAGTCCAACTATACACCATGCCTCCTCTGAAATGCTTGTAATTCTATTCTGTTTGGGTTGTTTTTCTCCATCTTATTAGGATTAGTAGTCAGAGTCTAGTAGATTAGGTGTCAGTGTCCGGTATTCAGTATTTCGAATGGAAAATTGGAAAATGGACCAAATGTGTATGCAAATATATGCTACACAAAAATTTTCCCACTCTCATCCAGAACAATGCCTTGACATTACCCTCGTCCCAAGTAATACATCATTAAAAGTCAAGAGTTAGAAAATCTGGGAATAAATATCTGGAATGGAATATGCTCAAAAGTTTACAACCTGGGAGGTGGTAGAGTAGTTTCCAAAAGTAAGGGACAGAGTAAACACTCCACAAACATGGAGCTGTGCTGGCATAAAGACTTCTTGAGAAACTGCCTCTGAGTTTGAGCACTTGAAATATGTGTTGTTGTCAGGAGCTTTACCTTCCTTGTAGTGAGACCATTACAGCTGGGTCTGCATCTATGTTACCTGGAGGACATGGTTTAATATTTTCCAATGAACATGCGGTAGCAGTGCTGAATTCAATCCTAGTCGGTAAACTGGGGCCACTGGGGGCTAAGTGTCTCCCCTTGTGGACTGTGAAGTCATTGGGTCATCCTCCACATTTTGTGGTGTTTATTGCTGCTGCACTGGGTGTTTAGTATTTGCTTCACGAAATACAAGGAGTTCAACTGAAAAACAGTGCTGAAGGGAGTTCTGTCATATGTGGTGGGTCAGGGTCTGTAGGAGAATGCACCAACCAAGGTTCTATCCCTCATAGCTTGCCCCTTGACCATAGCAACCTGATTCTGAACATTCCCCTGAAACCTCTCCATATAACAAGGTCCCTTTACTTGTAAGGGTCTGTTGGCTGCACCATGTCAGCCACAAGCCATTTTGAAGCCAATGGCAGATCCACATGGCCCCACCACAGATATTCCATCACACACCTGCCCACCACGGCTATAAGCCCACTAGTCAGCAGACTCCAACTTACTGGCATCTCTGTTCTACACCATTTTCTTGAAACCCAGTCAATCAAGGCACTGTATGGTATACTCATAATCATCAACAGGATATCCAAAGGTCCTCCAGTGCCACCTGTTCATGAAAATTTAAAAAAAAATTTCATGGTATTTATCGAGCCATTTTTCAAGCATGAAGTTGGAGGCAATGTGGGTTTCAATTCATTCAGGAACAATTAAATGTTGAGGATGCTCATTTCCATAAAAGCTTTGGAGAACTCTCAGAGGCAAGTCTTCCCAAAGAGTAGCCAAAAGGTCACATGACCAAGGTGCATTGAGGTCTACAACGTGAGGTCCATGTGTGTTTTGACTCTCAACTATGGCTGCCAAGTCGTTCAGAATAAAATCATGTGATATCTTGGCTGAGATTCCCAGTGCTCTGCGGAAAGCAACCCTGGGCCTAGATCTCAGTTTCCAAGGGCAAATCTCATGCGTGGCCTCCTAAAATTCCAACACAATTCATGGAAATACTTCGATGACGTCAGTTCCAGAATGCAGTCTCTTAGGGTAATCACACCAGAGTTCAAGCCAAGGTGGACCCAGTCGTCTCTTCCAACCGCCACACAAATGACCACGATTCAAACCAAAACAATCCCACATGACCTCATCTTCTTCCATTTAGGCACTCATCATAACTTCTGGCTGGAAGTTTCCATGAGGTGTTCACCCCAAGACAGTGTCCAAAAAATCACCCTTGCATCTCATTTGCCTAAAGTCAGGGTGGCCTGTACACCCTTCCTGTGAACCAGGAATGATCAAAAAGGCCTGCCATTAATACTGCTCTGCTTCTCAAATTTGAGGCCTACTGACTGTGGGTTTTAGATTCTTTATGTGAATTGGAGTCATGGGAAAATCTAAGCACCTATGGGCTAGCCTCTGCAGGGTTTGAGGAACTTATTTGACCCAAAGAATCCCTATTCTCACTTGATGGAGGTCAGGAAAGTTACAGAGCAAGGTGAGAGACTTCATCCACAAGGACTGCTCTTTGGCCATTTTGGTTTTGGATGTACACATGGAATCTTTCTTTAGATCCATCAGGTGCTGAGACTCTAAGCCACCACCTCACACAGGCTCAAGAGTCTGAATAAGACACATTCTTTTCAAAGAAAATAAGCAAAGAGCCACAGGTAATGCCCATTTATTTCCATTGCAAAACTCTTCTTTTCAGGCTTCAAAAAGGTGTGGCCTGAGGCAAAGGCCTTCCTGAAATTCAGGGCAACAGAACAATAGGTAAGCATAAGGCCCAAAGCAGGGTTTCTCCACTGAGACTTTCCTGGTCCCAGTGATTTCTGAGTTTTCTGAGATGCTCGCCATTCCCTTCAGCTATCCAGTACATGGCCATGTCAAAGAACTTGGAGGTGGTACATAACTTGGACAAAAAACCATGAGCCTATTCTGGAGAGTCTCCAGAATTCAGGAAGAAAACAGGAACTTAGGAAGATATCAGGTGTAGCCCATCGATCAGGCAAGCCGCAGTTCATTCATAAATTGGGCAAAATGAATGCTGTGAAGCTTTCTACTAGACAGGACACATCCATTTATGCATTCTCTTTTCTAATGTCTACAATTATGGACACAGTGGGATACACAGACACAGAAACACTCGCCTTGTCAAGGGACTTTCTAGAAAATGTTCACTAAATCCAAACAAACCACTTTTCCTACCTATTTTCAGAACAAGGGAAAATCACAAACCTACAACCACACCCACAGAGGCACCTCCTTACCCCAAGTAATTCTGAGACTATCAGGAGTGTCCTCTGACTGGTGGGGCATATTATGTTCCCTCAAAATGGCATGTCCTGTCTCAGATCTCCTCTTCTTATCCAACTCTGTGAAGTTGTCAAGAGCAAGCTGTGAGCAACTACCTTTTTTCCCAGGAAAGGCCTGTCTTCAGAACTCTCTTGGCATTTGGCCTTCCTCACGTCAGTAGGTACCAAGAAAGACTGATTCTGTCCTTGGTACATCCAAACAAGTGAGAACACTGGGACTGGGACTTGGACTGGCTCTGTGTGCCTGGCTTCCTGGATCCCAAGTTCAGAGAGTTCCATCAACAAGGAAGTGAGGTGAGGTCACTTCCTTCAGGAACTGAATGAGGTCACTGCCTTGGCAACCACTTTGTCCTAACAGTTGCTTCCAAGGGTCCCTTCAGATGCAGGCTGCTCCTACTACCTGTGACAGTTTCACAAGTTAGAATAGTATATCAACCATAGGCACCAGGAAACAACTCTCCACACAGGCCTGGTTTGGTCCATCTTCTCTACATTAAGAAGAGAGAGGCTGATTCAGACACAACCCTTCATCCTGACCAGGTTGTTTGCCATGGAAGATGACTTCTGCTCTCTCAGGTCCTTCATAGGTGCCTACATCTTCTCCAGGGATCATTTCTGCATAGACCTTTGAATTTCTCAGGAGGTGAAAGATCCCCTATATTCCTGTATTGTAAGACCAACTCTGTGCCTGCTCTTCTGTAAAGTTAGATTGAGGGTAGCTGGTATGGTTAGGATTAATAACATGTTTGATTTGTGTTAGGAATCATTCTGCTGGATGAATAATGGTGTTGGGAACCTGAGATATTTTTAAGAATATAGAGGTGAAATATTGTAATGGTCAGGCGAGTATAGGAGGAAGAGATGACCAAGAGACTGTCTCATGCAACTACAAAGGGTTCATTGTGGGTCCAGCATGCTGGGGCTCAGAGCTCAGTTGAATAGAGCAGAGAGCCCTGAGAACAGCTTAAGCAGAGCTTATGTACTTTTCTTGGAGAAGGCAGGGATGGAAGTTTATTGATGGGTCAGGGCGAGTAGGCCGTTTGCTTTCAACTGCGTGACTGAGCACATTCTGCAGTTTGGCAGTTGGGGACAGCACATTCTGGAAACAAGATTAGCAAACAGTTCTCAAGATTTCAACAGTGTTTTGTTAAGCGTACAGAAAAACAGGAAGTGACAAGTACCTATTTCATTAACCTTTCATTCCCCACTTCTTCTTCTGGTTACTTTTAATCATAAAAGTCATCACTGATGGGTGTTACATTTTATGTCTTCTAGTGTGGTATATTGTTGTCTGATTTCCATAAGTTTAACTTGTCCAATTTGAGCTTGGAGAAAGGAAACTCCATGGTTTAGCCAACAGGGTCCTACAGTTCGCAATAATATGAGGATTATTAATGGACCAGCCAGGGCTGATGAAAGCATAGTTAACCAGACGGACTGTGTGAACCAAGACTCAAACCACCCTTTTTGGGCCTCTCTTTCTCGTTGACGCTCTTCAATGCGTTTTCTTTATTTACTCATAGATTCTTTTCAACTCCAGTGTGGCCGGCACAAAAACAACATTCTTCCCTCAATGCACTACAAAGTCCCCCTTCTCTCATGAAGAGGAGGTTTTATCGCTCGCCTGTTCTGTAAAACAGATTCATAGACAGAGGTTAAACATTCCTGTAAAGCTGTGATGGAGGTTTTATTATCTTTAAGTTTTGGTCTATTGCTGCTTCTAATTAGGGCATTGGTTGTGTCCTTTGGACTAGGGCATTGATTCCTGTGCCCACTCATGCAGCAACTCCTATTCCTAATAGGATGGCTAAAGTGAGAGATACAGGTTCCCAGCGGAACTGAGTTGCATGCCCTCCTATTTGATCTTTAAATGGACCTGCGTCATCATAGAGCACTCTGGGAAACATCTGCACCATTACATAATTAATCACATCTGTTGACTATTTCATGAAAACATAAACAATGTTTAAGTATACAGAATCTTTCTGTTATAGGGACGGACGAGGCAAAGCACCTAAGATACCACTGAAGACAGGGAAACAGTCCTATTTGGTTGCAAACGGATTTAGAGGGCATTTCTTCTGTTGTAATCAATTAATCCCCTGAACCCCAAGTTTAGGTAGTTTCATAATTTGTTCCCAACATGTAAGGGAAGGGGCTCAGAAGTTCAAAGTCGGCAGAAGTTCACAAAAAGCTGTTTTTCTATCTTTTATTTTATCCTCTGTTCTGGGCAAGTTAACTTTTCAAGGACACCTGAAAG
The DNA here is from genome assembly GCF_048772815.1 of Callospermophilus lateralis. NCBI lineage: Eukaryota > Metazoa > Chordata > Mammalia > Rodentia > Sciuridae > Callospermophilus > Callospermophilus lateralis. Next base: position 7,278,693 of record NW_027515276.1, on the reverse strand, counting down.
GGGAGAGATTTTTTTCTCTTTTTTTTCGCCCTGCCAGCTGTTACCATGGAGCCTAGTTGGTAACTTCTTTATCTTAGAAATGTAGCCATCTCTGTGAAGCCCCCACTCAAGGCCAGAGGCCTTGTTCACATATTTTGTGAAAAACTAGTATGGGTGTGTCTAGCTCAGGAGTGCTGATTTTTTTTCGCCAGTTGCCAAGTAGACCAGGGCAACACGAAAAGAAGAAGTTTATCTACAGTGAACTCTTTTAAAGGAACTCTTTTGCTGAAAGTCCTAAAGTCAGCCATGGTGAAGACTTCTGGAGAAGGTCATTTAAGATTTTCTGTGGGCCTGGTAGAGAGGGGGAAGACGTGGAAGGCAAGGCTGAGAGCAGTTTCATGGATCTGAGAATGAGGAAGTAGAAATGTAAAAGAATATTGGAAAAGGGGTTTGGGATTTTCCTAGCAACAAAAACTTGAGCAGTAGAACAGGTAGAGCAGAGGGGACGACGGGAGTGAGTATCCCAAAAAGCATGTGAGGTATTTTAAATTCTTAGTCACCTGTTTACAGTGATGACAAAGCAACTTTAAAGGCCATTTTAATTACATCCTGGATAGGGGTCTGAGGGATCTCCTCAGCTGGTTTGAGCTTTGGGTTAGCTGGTAAGAGGACCTTATGGGACCCAGTGCGGGCACTGACAGGAGAAGAGAGGAGTGAGTGTGTGGAGGGGTACCTCAGTACCGGATACCTCAGCAAGGGGGCAATTGTCTGAGAACTGGCAGAGGTTTTGATTTTTGATCTAGTAATTGGAGGGGAGAAATCAGGTTGCTGAGGTGGGAGTGCCAGCAGAGAGTCTGGAGCAGAAGGCTGAGTTTGAGGAACTATTGGAGAAGTATAGTTCAGGATGTGAGCAAAGGAGGGAAAAAACCTCCACATAGGGGAATCTCCTTTAACCCTTTTGAGCACTTGCAGAAGTTAAAAAGGTCATGCAGAATGTGAGGATCTGGAGACCCCTCTGGGGGTCACAGGTTTTGGTTGTCTAATTGGTAATATGGCCAATTCTGTGTATTGAATTTGATGAGCAGTTTGAGTTCCACCAGGCAGTCCCTGTATGCTAACATCCCCATGACTTACAGAAGAAGTCAGCTTTCCCCCCACACAGCCGTGGCTGTTTGTGGCTTTGATAGTCTTCCAGGCAAACATAGTAATCTAGGCTAGCCAACCTGCATCTGGCTCATGTGTCCCTACATCCATAATATTTGTTTTCATTATCTATGATACGAAAGGGATTTAATGAAATTTTAGTGGGATCTGCTTTATCAGGGATATCCCAATAGGAAAAACCTATAGGCAGCTGACAAATGTTGAGATGACCAACAGGTCCCTATGTGGGCTGTAAGCGAGATAGACCATTCTTCTGGTCTATGAGGATTTGTGATCAGCCATTGCTGCTGAATTCGCTGATGAGGGTTAGAACTAGTGGTGGCCAAGGGGAGAGTCTATAGCCTTATACACATGCCAAATACACAATTTGAAAGGGTTACCAGTCATTTCCAGTTTCCAGCCAGAGTCTGGACAGGGCACAGGCTTGAGATGGAAGGCATGGATACAGGAAAGGATTCCGTCTACATTTACCGCTGTAGGTGTTATAAGTAGCACGTGGTATTTCCTTTCCAGCGGGGTTCCAGGGATGACACCTGATGTCATCTTATGTAGATGAAGTCTCTTACTTGATATCGATGTGGAGTCTCCTTGTCCCCAGGTTGGTAGGCCGTGGCCAGCTGTTTTAACAGGTATCGCTGAGTTCTTTCAAGAGCTTTAAGTGTGTCAAGCAAGGGGGTGTGGAAGGGATCCTTAGGTCTTAGAGTTGGGGTTAGGTCCCTTACTGGAGGAGGGGCAACATAGAGAATTTCACAGGGGGAGAGGTTACACAAAGAAACAGAGGGAGTATTTTTTATATGATACAGTGCATAAGGCAGGAGTATAGTCCAATCTTTGAGCTGGTTTCTAAGCTTAATTTCATTAAGGTCTCTTTAATGGTTCTATTTATTTTTTCTACCTGTCCTGAGCTCTGGGATCTATAAGCATAATGTAACTACCAATTAATCACCAGGGTACAGGTTAACCCATGACTTACCTGGGCCATGAACACCAGTGCATTGTCAGACCCTATTACCTTAGGCAGGCCGTATCTTGGAAAAATATCCTTCAGTATCATCTTGACCACGATTTGAGCCATTTTTTTTTGGGGGGGGGAAGGTTTCAATCCATCCTGAAAATGTATCTACAAAGACTAGGAGATATTTAAGTCCATACCTTGCTGGCTTAATTTCAGTAAAGTTCACTTCTGAAAATTTTTCTGGTCTGGTTCTTCGAAGGTGTTTTCCTGCAGGAAGCTTAAAAGGGTAAGCATTAACCAATTGATGGACCTGAGACGCTTTTGATACCCATTCAGTTATTTCCTTTCGCTGTGAGTCGGTTAGTAGAAAACTCTGTTCTTGATCTTTCAGGAATGCCTGCAATTTCTTTGAACCAAGGTGAGTGAGTTGATGTACATTTTCTACTGACATTGTTAAAGCCATGACTATAGGAGTTTTTACTGAAGGATTTAGAAATTCCACTTGGGGTCTTCAGGGTTGAAAGTCATTATGGCCCAGAGTTTGGTGAGCAGATCTCCACCCATCAATGGGGCCGGGAACTCTGGGATTACTAGGAAGGAGTGATGGATTTTTCCTTTCCACAGGTCCATGTACCTCTTAGTTGTCCAAGCCCGATATTTACTGCCATTAGCCCCTTGAACTAGAGACCTTTTATTTGATAGAGGGCCCAATGGGGCCTTAAAGGCTGAGTATAATGCCCCTGTATCTACTTCAAAGTTTACTGGGGTCCCTTCAACTTCAAAAGTTATTTACTATAACTGTGAGTTGGTTAGTGGAGTTGGTTAGACTTCATCCACAATGAGTGCTCTTTTGGAGATGTTGGTTTTGGATGCACACAAGGGATCTTTCTTTAGATCCATCAGGTGCTGAGAATCTAAGCCACAGCCTTACACAGGGCCAAAATGCTGATTCAGACACATCCCTTTCCAAAGCAATTAAGGAAAGAATCACAGGTGATGTCCACTCATTTCCATTTGAAAACTGTTTTCTTCAGGCTTCACAAAGGGGTGGCCTGAGGCAAAGACCTTCCTGACATTCAGGCCAACATAACAATAGGCAAGCAAAAGGCCCATTGCAGGGTTTCTCCACTGAGACTTTCCTGGTAACACTGATATCTGAGTTTTCTGAGATGCTCCCATTCCATTCAGCTGTCCAGTACATGGCTTTGTCAAAGATCTTGGAGGTTGTACATATCTGGGGCAAGATGAATCCTGGGAAGCTTTCTCCTAGACAGGAAACATCCATTGATGCATTGTCTTTTCTAATTTCTACAACCACAGACACAGTGGGATACACAGAAATAGAAACAATCGCCTTGTCAAATGACTTACCAGAAACAGTTCACACCAAACCAAACAAACTGCCTTTCTTACCTATTCTCAGAACATGAGACAAAACCACAAACACACACCCACACCCAGAAAGGCACCTCCTTCCCCCAAGGAGGTCTGTGACTATACAGAGTGTTCTCTGACTGGTGGGCCATTCTATGTTTCACGGAACTGGACTATCTTGTCTCAGATCTAGTATCCTTGGCCAACTGTGTGAAGCTGACAGGAGCCAGCAGTGAGCCATTACCGGCTTTCTCAGGAAAGGCCCCTCTTCTGAGCTCTTCTGGCATTTGGCCATCTTCACATTAGTAGGCACCAAGAAAGACCAATTCTCACCTTGGTAAATCCAAACAAGTGAGACCACTGGGAGTGGGACTGGGACTGGCTCTGGGTGCCTGCCTTCCTGGATTCCAAGTTCAGAGACTTGCAAAAACAAGGAAGTGAGGTGAGGTCACTTCCTCCTGAAATGAATGAGGTCACTGACTTGGCAACCACTTTGTGCTAACAGTTTCTTCTTATGGTCCCTTGAGATGGAGGCTGCCCCTACTTCATGTGACACTTTCACAAGTTAGAATGGTATATAAACCATAGGCACCTGGGAAGAGCTCTCCACAAAGGCCTGGTTTGGTCCATCTTCTCTACATTAAAAAGAGAGAGGCTGATTCAGACACAAACCTGTATCCTGACCAGGTTGTTTGCTATGGAAGATGACTTTCACTTTCAAAAGTCCTTCATAGCTTCATACATCTTCTCCAGGGATTATTTCTGCATGTATCTTTGAGGTTCTCAGCATGTGGAAGATCCCCTACATTCCTGTATTGAAAGACCAACACTTTCCCTGCTCTTCTGCAATGTTAGATTGAGGGAACAGTGTATGGTGAGGGTTAAAAACATGTTCGATTTGTGTTAGGAATAATTCTGCGGGATGATTAATGGTATTGGAAACCTGCGATATTTACAAGAATATATAGGTGAAATATAAGAATGAAAACAGGAATCCTGGTAAGATTTGAAGCTCAGAAGGGCATTGGGCCCTTGATTGGGAGACTTAGTTTTGCATTATGTTCTGCACACATGCCTCAGCTGAATCGATATAAAATGGCATAGGACCTTTTTTCTTGGATGATTGAATGTCGAAGAGAACATCCAGTCAAAAAGGGACAGTAGGTAGGATTAAGAAGATAGTCAGTAGGTTTAGAAAAAAGCGTGAGTATAGGATTCGGACCAAAATATTTTTAGCAATAGGGTTTTGGTTAGAAAGTGAATGTCAATGCAAGCACATGTAAAGAATGAGTTACAATAATGAGCTGGGGAAAATATGTAGGAAAACAGATATCAATAGAGACATTACGAAATGAGACAAAGTATAAAGTGAGTAATAGGATTAGACATTTTCAACAGGCTTGAGTTTGAATATATAATCTTAGGAAAAAACAAATATATAATCACCAATAGGATTTTCATTTGAGCACATTAGGCAACCTGGACATGGATGTTTTTAGTAATCCATGTTCAATTTCCGTTTAGGTTTGGTACAATCATAAGTGTGACGTTTGTGTTTTTTGTGTCCTGAATATTACTGTGATAAAATGTATATGTATATCAGGTGACATGGGTATTTCTTCCACCATTTCTGGGAGCAATATGTTGAAGATGTATTAATTAGTACTGGAGTTCAATGAGGTGTATCCTGTGTCTATGAATATAGAGATAATGCATGAATAGACGATATTCTGAATAAATAATATAACTGATTCCACTTTAAATAATGGATTGAATTAATATCTGAAAATATATAGGAAATCTTATATTGATAAACAATCATTCATTCCAACCGGTTATACATCTAATTTTAATATTAGGTTTATGGTTTATCATGAAGAGTGTGTGGGCTTTGTTTCAAAATTGATTATGGAAATCAAATATAATGTGTTTGGAAAGAAGTCTCATGAAAAGACCAGTTAAGAAACCTGGAGGAATACATGTGTTTTAAAGCAGTAAGTGATTGAAAGTGAAACAAATGCCTATAAATTTGTGAACTTGTGGATGAAATATATATCCTATGATGTGCATAAACTGAAGAAATAATAATGTACCAGTGTTGTAAAAAAATGAACGTCAAAATACACATTATGTCCCATACAAATCTACAGGCAATGATGTTTAAGTGGGTCAGTTACTGTAGAAATATTAGGATTTGTATGCAACATTAACTGAAGTTAGTTTTCAGTACTAGAAAACAAATATGTATTTCAGGTGGATGAATATTTCTGAGAATAATCTTGTAAAAAGTTGATTATAAATCCACATACATGAACATGAATGAATTCAGGGAGTTAATGTAAGACACATATATTTCATATTTTGAAAAATCTGGAGAGTGTGTATATATATATACACAGACATTAAAATGTAGCAACATTTATGCCTATCGAAATTCATCATTAAATATATATCATCAACAGATGCAAAAGTATTTATTTTAGTAAACATGGATTTATGTATAATGTTTTTCAACTAGGAAGCTCACCCATAGTTTGAATTTTCAGTTCCAAAATCGTTTTGGAGGAGTGATCTCTTCTCAAAATTTGTATCTTCCTAGTAACTGTAACCTCAAAAGTATGTATGTGTGATACCAGGTAGGATTCTATATGTGCATATAAAATTACATGTGCTGAATAGGCTACAGAGAAAGGGAGACAGGAATTCACATATTTGTTTACTTTAAAACACATTGAGAACTATTTAAACAAAAAATTTACTGGATTTATAACACCAACCCTTTATCATCCAAAAGACCAGTCCAACTGTACACCATTCCTCCTCTGAACTGCTTGTATTTCTATTCTGTTTGGGTTATTTTTCTCCATCATAATGGTTTAGTAGTCAGAGTCTAGTCAGCTATTGGTTAGTGTCAGGGATTCAGTATTTCGAATGGAAAATTAGATAATGAATCCAATGTGTATGCAAATATGTGCTACACAAAATTTTTCCACTCTCATCCAGAATAATGCCTTCATATTACTTCGGCCCCAAGTAAGACACAATTAGAGGAGAACAGTTAGAAAATCTGTGAATACCTATCAGGAATGCAAAATCCTCAGGAGTTCACAACCTTGGAGGTGGTAGGGGAGTTTCCAAAAGTAAGGGACAGGGTTGATAGATCCAACCTGATCTTTCATTAAAATTGGGGGCCATCTTGCCACAAAGCCATGAAAAGATAATTTTGGCTTTACTATAAATTAGCGCAAATTCTGAACCTGCTTGGAATGCCTACCAGTGCCTTGAACTCACCCATGTCTGGATCTCTGACCAGATAGCAGTGCTCTCTAAAACTTTAATGATACCTCATAAATATTTTTCTTTCCCTGGCCAGACAACGTGTCTCTGAGGCTCTAATGGTCCTCATAAATTCTGATGTTAGGGCCAGCAAAAAAAAAAAAAAATGTAATATACCATTAGTGTGATGCTTGTCAAAGTTCTCTTATCTGTAACCCCCCTTTTGTGTATCTTTCTCGGCTACATATCTGGGCTGTAGGAAAGTTGGGTTGCTGTCTTGTTCCCGCCATTTTGGGAGGGAGAGGCAGCCTGGCCGGTTGAAATAATAAGCTTGCCTTAATTTGATTTTAATTGGAGTCAGTGGTCTTTTCTTGCATTCTGGTCTTACATTTTGGAGTTCCAAAGCGAGATAACCCTGCCCGACCAGATCACAAGACCAGACTGTGGAAATTCTGAAGCTGGCCTGCCCTCTAGGGCTCCACACTGGAGAGCCACTCTAGGGGGTGTGCAACTTAAGACGTTCCAAGGCCTTGGATTGAGCCTTCAGTCCGTGGAGCACTGCAGAGAACCAAAGCACTAAAACTATTAGCAAGCTCCTGGTAGAGGAGGCCTCCATAGGTAAGTGACACCTTTATAACATCTGCTATCCAGTTAAGGGAGAGTACTTCTGATGACAGGGAGGTGGCCTGGGTAGGCTAACATATACCCCTCTCTGGGACAGTAATGAGAATGGTTCTGTCCTCTGTTCTGTTCTGTAGGGAATTGCTCTTTAAATTTAAGCTCACAAGGTTTTCTAGGTGTTCAAAAATCTAATAAAATATTAATGTCTACAAAAGGTCTAATATGCCTTTGTTCAAGGACTTTTCCTTCAACAACAAAAAAATGGTTTACAATTTTCAATACAATTGTCTAATATTTTAATAAATAAGTAAAGTAAATTTCATATGGGATTACTCATTCATGAGTAGTTTTGTTTGATATCTGATTGATTTACTAAGGTCTGTATAAGTTTGTACTAAAGTGTGTATAAGATTGTAAAATTCAGTCATGTGTTAAAGAGACAAAAATTTCTGAAAACATAAGTTTACCCATAAAACTTTGTTATTAAGTTTTATTTTTTTCTAGAGCAAACAACCATAAAAATTAAACAACTGAATAAATAAGAACTGTTATTTTAGAGAACTGTACTGCCATTTCTTTAAAAGCTAAACTTGGTTAATGTAGAAACATCAATGAAATTGTGTTGCTGTCAATGTGCTCATATCTTCCAGGTATACAAGTCTGTAAGGTAGAAACTTGAAAAGAGCATTATATCAATCTGTTGTTCTAAAGTTATATGGTAAAAAAATATATTGGGGATTTATTTACCTGTTATCAATAAGATAGGTAAAGTTTTATGTTACTTTTTACATTGGGGAACCATTTAAATGTATTTTTAAGTTATTGAGAGCCTAATCTATGTAAAGGTTAAAAACTTTCAGCCTTTCTTTAATTCATGTTTTAAATCTGATATCATACGGTGTTAGCAAATGTTCATGTGACCTGACACAATTTATGTAAACTTTGTAAAATGATATTTAAAAAACAAAGATCACCTTTAGATCTAAAACACTAAAGATTCATATAGAGCCCTGCCTTAACTGAAATAAGGCTGTGTGTCCCATCTTACAACATGTGAGAATGACTACGAAAGCAGTAGGTCAGATTTTATTTCATTTAAAGTTATGTTCAAAAGTTTCTTTGGTTTTTGATTTGTGTCAAGATTACTAGGATTTAAACAGGGGATATAGTGTATAACTCAGCCAAAAAATTTAGGGTAGCTGTTACACGAACTAAGTATTTTTACTCTTGTTAAAAATTTTTATTTTGTAATTTACTTATAAGTGATCTAAAGATTCCCTGTTAGTGTTTTACAGAAGTGTTGCTTTAAGAACACAACATGGGTTAATTTAAGATAATAAGTCATCACCTATAAGACAGAATAATACAGATCCCAATTAATTAAAAGATAAATAATTATAAAGTTATAGACATTAAATCCCAGTACTTGTAATATAAGGCTGTTAAAATTTATTTGCTGGATGTTTCAGATTAGGATTTAATTAAAGTTAAATGAAAAGGGCCAAGAAAACCAATATTTGGCTCTTGCCCTCTGAGTCAGTCTGAATCCAGGGAACAGGGGACTTCTCTAAAGAGCTTTGCAACTCTGGGCCAAATAACCTCCAGATCAGGAAAAATAATGAGACCACTGGAGAACATAAAGCCAATGAGTGCATTTGCCATGAAGAGGAGAGTTATCAGAGAAGGGAGACATTCTTATGCTTCTGAGGGAAACCACATGGTCAAGCAAGACCTGGACCCACCTAACGAAAATGGCACTATCAGAACTGAGAAGCTGCTCTCAAGTTTCCCCAGAATTGACTCTCATAAAAGCTCAGCTGACTGTGAAAAATAAATAGAAACAGAAGTCAGTTTGACTGTTTCATCTTAAACAGTTAGCAAAGACAGTTAAAACGAAAATACAGCCATTCCTGGGCATTTTAATTAATAATCATCATCATCATCATCATCATCATCATCATAATAATAATAATAATAATAAAATTTTAAGGTATACAATTTATGTTAGCCTCCCAAAATAAGTAAGACTGGGAACTAAAAGAAGGATTCTCAGACAGGAATGCCTGATAACTATAAAAAGAGACTATCAAGAGGACCTGCCAGAGGCAGATTTTTTAGGTTAAGACCTACTTATATTCCTAACCTAAACAGGTAGTCTTCGTGTCTGCTAGTATGATTATCCAGCCCTGAAAAACAGAAGTGAAGATTTCTCTATTAGACACAAAGGTCATACTAGTAAAAGGATTTTGCAAGATCAGATGACATGAAATTATTACACTGTATCTAATGGGGAAGGACAACTGTAACACTAAAATTAAAAGGTTACGTTGACAGTCCAGATAACTGGGGAAACTAAAGTCTGGTGAGGGAACCTCAATACAGCGACATGTTCCAACTGCTGCAACATTTATTCAGTACTCATGGTTTTTGTTTCTCTCAACTTTCAGGGCAGCTGAACAATAGGTAATCTAAAGGCCCAAAGCAGGGTTTCTCCACTGAGACTTTCATGGTCACACTGATATCTGAGTTTTCTGACATGGTCGCCATTCCTTTCAGCTATTCAGTACATGGCCATGTCACAGAGATTGGAGGTGGTACATACCTTGGACACAAAACCATGAGCCTATTCTACAGAGTGGCCAGAATTCAGAACGAAAACAGGAACTTAGGAAGATAGCAGGTGTTGCCCATCGATAAGGCAAGCTGCAGTACATTCATAAATTGGGCAGGATGAATGCTGGGAAGCTTTCTACTAGACAGGACACATCCAATGATGCATCCTCTTTTCTAATATCTACAACCACGGACACAGTGGGTTACACAGACTTAGAAACACTCGCCTTGTCAAATGACTTAGTAAAAGCTGTTCACTCCAAACCAAGTAAACCGCCTTTCCTACCTATTCTCAGAATATGAGACAAAACCACAAACCCACACCCACACCCACAAAGACACCTCCTTCCACCAAGTAGGTCTGTGACTATCCGGAGTTTCCTCTGAGTGGTGGACCATGCTATGTTCACCAGAAATGGCCTGTCCTATCTCAGATCTGGTCTCTTTGGCCACCTCTCTGAAATTGTCAGAAGCGAGTGCTGAGCCACTTCCTGCTTTCTCAGAAAAGGACCCTCTTCAGAGCTTTCCTGGCATTTGGCCATCCTCACATCACTAGGTACCAAAAAAGACTGACCCTGTCCTCGGTAAATCCAAACAAGTGAGACCAATGGGACTTGGATTGGGACTGCTTTTGGGTGCCTGGCTTCCCGAATCCCAAGTTCAGAGAATTCCATCACCAAGGAAGTGAGGTGAGGTCACTTCCTTCCTGAACTGAATGAGGTCACTGCCTTGGCAACCAGTTTGTCCTAATAGTTGCTTCCAAGGGTCCCATGAGATGGAGGCTTCCCCTACTCTCTGTGACACTTTCACAAGTTAGAATGATAAATCAAACATAGGCACCCAGGAACAGCTCTCCATAATTGCCTGCTTTGGTTCATCTTCTCTACATTAAGATCAGAGAGGATGATTCAGACACAACCCTTCATCCTGACCAGGTTGCTTTCCATGGTAGATGACTTTTGCTCTCTCAGGTCCTTCATAGCTGCCTATATCTTCTCCAGGGATCATTTCTGCAAGGACCTTTGTGGTTATTAGCAGGTTAAAGATCCCCTACATTCCTGTATTTTAAGACCAACTCTGTCCCTGCTCTTCTGTAATGTAAGATTGAGGGAACAGTGTATGCTTAGGGTTAATAACAGATTCAATTTCAGTTAGGAATCATTCTACAGGATGAATAAAGGTATTGGGATCCTGCAATATTTACAACAATATATAGGTGAAATATAATTATGAAAACAGAAATCTAAGTAAGATTTGAAGCCCAGAAGGTCATTGGGCCCTTGATTGGTATATTTAGTTTTGAATTACTTTCTGCACAGATGTCTCAGATAAATCGATATACAATGGCATAGTATCTTGTAACTGGGATGATGGAATGTAGAAGAGAACATCCAGTCAAAAAGTGATAGAAGTTAGGATTAGGAAGATATTCGGTAGGTTTAGGAAGGAGGGAATAATAGATTTGGAACAAATGTTCTTTAGCAATAGGGTTTCGGTTAGAGGGTGAATGTAAGTGTCACCACATGTGAAGATTCAGTCACAATGATGAACTGGGGAAAATATCTAGGAAAGAAGATATCAATTGAGACATTACAAAATCAGGCAAAGTATAAAGTGAGTGACAGGATTAGACTTTTTCAAAAGGGTTGAGTTTGATTATATAATCTTTGGAAGAAACAAATATGTAGTCACCAATAGGATTTTCATTTGAGCACATTAGGCAACCTGGACATGGATGTTTTTAGTAATCCATGTTCAATTTCCGTTTAGGTTTGGTACAATCATAAGTGTGACGTTTGTGTTTTTTGTGTCCTGAATATTACTGTGATAAAATGTATATGTAGATCAGGTGACATGGGTATTTCTTCCACCATTTCTGGGAGCAATATGTTGAAGATGTATTAATTAGTACTGGAGTTCAATGAGGTGTATCCTGTGTCTATGAATATAGAGATAATGCATGAATAGACGATACTGTAAATAAATAATATAACTGATTCCACTTAAAATAATGGATTGAATTAATATCTGAAAATATATACGAAATCTTATATTGATATACATTCATTCATTTCAACCAGTTGTACATCTAATGTTAACATTAGGGTTATGGATTATCATGAAGGGTTTGTGAGTTTTGCTTCAAAAGTGATTATGGAAATCGAAAATAAAGTGTTTGGAAAGAAGTCTCACTGAAAGACCCGTCAAGAAACCTGGAGGAATACATGTATTCTAAAACAGGAAGTGATTGAAAGTGAAACAAATGCCTATAATTTGCGAACTTGTGGATGAAATATATATCCTATGATGTGCATAAACTGAAGAAATTGTAAAGTACCAGTGTTAAATAAAAATGAATGTCAAAAGTCACATCATATCCCATAGGAATCTACTTGCATTGATGTTAAACAGGATGAGTTACTGTAGAAATATTAGGATTTGTATGCACCATTCACTGAAGTTAGATGTCAGTACTAGGAAACAATATGTATTTCGGGTTGATGAATATTTTTGAGAATAATCTTGTGAAATATTGATTATAAATCCACATACATGAGCATCAATGAATTTATAGAGTGTACAGTAAGACACATATATTTCATATTTTGAAAAATCTGGAGTGTGTGTGTGTGTGTGTGTATGTATATATATATACATATAACACAGAGACATTAAAAAGTAGCAATACATATGACAATAAAAATTTGTTGTGAAATATATATCATCCACATATATTTGGATATACATATAACACACAGACATTAAAAAGTAGCAATATATATGACAATCGAAATTTGTTGTGAAATATATATCATGCACAGGTCCAAATATATTTATTTTACTCAACATGATTTATGTATAATGTTGTTCAACTAGGAAATTCACGAATAGTTTGAATTTTCAGTTCCAACAGCGTTTAGTAGGAGTGATCTCTGCTAACAATTTGTATCTGCCAAATCAGCCATCTCAAAAGAATGTACATGTGATACCAGGTAGGAATCTGTATGTGCATATGAAATTACATGTGCTGAATAGGCTACAGAGAAAGGGAGACAGGATTTTTTTTATTTGTTAAATTAAAAACACATGGAGAACTATTTCAACAAAAAATTGACAAGTTTTACAACAGCTACACTTTATCATGCAAAAGGCAATTCCAACTGTACACCATGCCTCTTCTGAACTGCTTGCATTTCCAATCTGTTTGGGTTATTTTTCTCCATCATATTAGGATTAGTAGTCAGAGTCTAGTAGGGTTTGGGGTAGTGTCAGGGATAAAGTACTTCCAAAGGAAAATTAGAAAAAGAATTCAATGAGTAGGCAAATATGTGCTACAAAAAATCCTCCCACACTCATCCAGAACAAAGCCTTGACATAACCATTACCCCAAGTATGACACAATTAGAAGAGAAGAGTTTGAAAATCCGTGATTATATATCTGGAATGGAAAATGCTCAGGAGTTTACAAACTTGGAGGTGGTAGAGGAGATTCCAAAAGTAAGGGACAGGGTAAACACGCCACAAACATGGAGCTCTGGTGGAATAAAGACTTATTGAGAAACAGCCTCTGAGTTTGGACACATGAAATATATGTTGTTGTCAGGAGCTTTAGCTTCCTTTGTAGTGAGACCATCAAAGCTGGGTCTGCATCTATGTGACCTGGAGGAAGTGGTTTCTTATTTTCCAATGACCATGAGGCAGCAGTGCTGAATTCTATCTTTTTAGGTCAACTGTGGCCATTGGGGACTAAGTGTCTCCCCCCCTGTGGACCGTGAAGTCATTTGGTCATCCTCCATTTTTCCTGGTGTTTCTTGCAGCTGCACTGGGAGTTTGGTATTTGCTTCACGAAATACAAGGAATTCAACTGGGACACAGTGCTGGAGGGAGTTCTGTCACGTGTGGTGAAACAGGGTCAGCAAGAGAATGCACCAACTAGGCTTCTATCCTATATAGCTTGCCCCCTTGACTATAGCAACCTGATTCTGAACATTGCCCTGAAACCTCTCCATATAACAAAATGCCTTTACTTATAAGGGTCTGTTGGCTGCACCATGTCAGTCACAAGCCATTTTGAAGACAATGGCAGATCCACATGGCCCCACCGCAGATGTTTTATCACACTCCTGCCCACCACTCCTCTAGGCCCACTACTCAGAAGGCACCAAGTTACTGGCATCTCTGTTCTACACCATTTTCATGGAACCCAGTCAATCAAGGCACTGTGTGGTACACTCATGATCAGAAACAGGACATCCAAAGATTCTCCAGTGCCACCTGTTCATGGGAATTTCAAAATTTTCATGGTATTTAACAGGAAACATTAAATGGTGAGGAAGCTCATTTCATAGAAAGCTGTGGAGAATTATCACAGGCAAGACTTCCCAAAGAGTGGCCAAAATGTCACATGAAGCCATGCCCATTGAGGTTTACAATGTGAGGTCCATGTGTGTTTTGCCTCTCAACTCTGGCTGTCAAGTTTTTCAGAATAAAATCATGTGATATCCTAGCTGAAATTCCTAGTGCTCTGTGGAAAGCAAACCTGGCCCTAGATCAGTTTCCAAGGGCAACTCTTATCCGTGGCCTCCTAAAATCCCAAAACAGTTCATGGCAATATTTCTCTGATGTCATTTCCTGAACTCAGTATCTAAGGGGAATCACACCAGAGTTCAAGCCAAGGTGGACCCAGTCATCTCTTCCAACTGTCACACAAATAACCAAAATTAAAACCAAAACACTCCCACATGGCCCTCATCTTCTTCCATATAGGCACTCATCATAAACTCCGGTTGGTGGTTTCCATGAGGGACACAGCTCAAGACAGTGTCAAAAATATGCTCCCTTGCCACTCATTTGCCTAAAGTCAGAGTGGCCTGGACACACTTCCGGTGAACCAGGAGTGATCAAATAGGCCTGCCATTAATACTGCTCTGCTTGTCCAATTTGAGGCCTACTGACTGTCAGGTATAAATTCTTTATGCGATTTGGAGTAATGAGAAGATCCAAGAACTTCTGCATGGCTTTGAAGAACTCATTTGACCCAAAGGATCCCTATTCTCACTTATAGAGGTCAGGAACCTAACAGAGGAAGGCAAGAGACTTCATCCACAATGATTGATCTTTTTGCCATTGTGGATTTGGATGCACATATGGGATCTTTCTTTAGATAAATTAGGTGCTGAGAATCTAAGCCACAGCCTCACACAGGGTGAAGAGGCTGATTGAGACACATCCTTTTCCAAAGCATTTAATCAAAGAAACACAGGTGATGCCTATTCATTTCCATTTGAAAACTGTTTTCTTCAGGATTCAAAAAAGGGTGGCCTGAGACAAAGACCTTCCTGACATTCAGGGCAACAGAACATTAGGTAAGCAAAAGGCCTAAAGCAGAGTGGCCAGAATTCAGGAAGAAAACAGGAACTTAGGAAGGTAGCAGGTGATGCACATCAATAAGGCTAGCCACACTCTATTCATAAATTGGGCAGGATGAACGCTGGAAAGCTGTCTACTAGACAGGAAACAATCATTGATGCATTCTCTTTTTTAATGTCTGCATCCACAGACACAGTGTGATACACAGATATAGAAACACTCCCCTTGTCAAATGACATTCTAGAAGCAGTCTAGTCCAAACCAAACAAACCGCCTTTCCTACCTATTCTCAGACCATGAGACATAACCACAAACACACACCCACACCCACAAAGGCACCTCCTTCCAGCAAGTAGGTATGTGACTAACTGGAGTGTCCTCTGACTGACAGACTTTCCCTGAAATGTCCTGTCCTGTCTCAATTCTGGTTTTTTGGGCAAGTCTCCAAAGTTGTCAGTAGCCAGTGCTGAGCCACTACCATCTTTTTCAGGACAGGCCCCTCTTCAGAGCTTTCATGGCATTTGCCGATCCTCACATTAGAAGGTACCAAGAATGACTGACCCTATCCTTGTTAATTCCAATCAAGTGAGCATACTGAAACTGGGACTGGGACTGGCTCTGGATGCCTGGCTTCCTGTATCCCATGTTCAGAGAGTTAAATCAACAAGAAAATGAGGTGAGGTCACTTCTTTCAGGAACTGAATGAGATCACTGCTTTGGTAACCATATGTCCTAACAGTTGCTTCCAAGAGTCCCATGCGATGGAGGCTGCCCCTATTTCCTGTGACACTTTTACAAGTTAGAATGGTATATCAACCATAGGCACCCTGTAAGAGCTCTCAACACAGGCCTGGATTGGTCCACCTTCTCTACATTGAGAAGAGAGTGCCTCATTCAGACAATCCACATCAAGTTGTTTGCCATGGATGATGACTTTTGCCCTCTCAGGTCCTTCATAGCTGAATACATCTTCTCCAGGGATCATTTCTGCATGGACCTATGAGGTTCTCAGCAGGTGGAAGATCCACTACATTCCTGTATTTTAAGACCAACTCTGTCCCTGCTCTTTGGTAAAGTTAGATTGAGGAAACAGTGTATGGTTAGTATTAATAACATGTTCAATTTGGATTAGGAATCATTCTGCTGGATTAATAATGGTATAGGGAACCTGCGATATTTTTACGAATATAGAGGAGAAATATACGTATGAAAACAGAAATCTAGGTACGATTTGAAGCCCAGAAGGGCATTGGGCCCTTGATGGGGATACTTAGCTTTGAATTACTTTCTGCACAGTTGTCTCAGATAAATCGACATACAATGGTATAGGACCATTTACCTTGGATGATTGAATGTAGTGAAAGAGGAAGAGTCGGCAGGATTAGGAAGGTAATCGGTATATTTTGAAAGAAGAGTGAGTATAGGATTTGGACCAAAAGTTCTTTAGAAATAGGGTTTCTTGTAGAGAATGACTGTAAATGTCAGCACATGTGAAGAGTCAGTCACAATGATGAACTGGTGAAAATATGTAGGAAAGCAGATATCAATAGAGACATTAGGAAATCAGGCAAAGTATAAAGTGAGTGATTGGATTAGACAATTTCAACATGCTTGAGAGAATATATAATCTTAGGAAGAAACAAATATGTAATTACCAATAGGATTGACATTAGAGAGCATTAGGCAAACTGAACGTGGATGTTTTTAGTAATCCCTGATCACTTTCCATTTAGATTTTGGTAGAAGCATAAGTGTGACCTTTGGTTTTTGTGTCCAGAACATTACTGTGATAAAATATATTTGTAGATAAGGTGACATGAGTATTTCTTCCACCAGTTCTCAGAGCAATATTTTGAAGACTTATAAATTAGTATTCGGGATACAAATAAGTTTACCCTGTATCTATGAATACAGAGATAATGCATTAATAAATCATAATGTGAATAAATAATATAACTAGTTCCAATTTTAAATAATGGATTTAATTGATATCTGAAAATATACAGGAAATCTTATATTGATATACATACATTCATTCCAACGAGTTAAACATCTAATGGTAATATTAGGGTTATGGTTTATCAGGAAGAGTGTGTGAGTTTTGGTATTGTGGGTGAAGGAAAACGCGAGCCAGATGCAGGTTGGCTAGCCTAGATTACTATGTTTACCCGGCAGTTATCAAAGCCACAAAAGCCAAGGCTGTGTGAAGAAAAAGCCGACTTCTTCTGTGAGTCATAGGGATGTGAGCATATAGGGGCTGCCTAGAGGAACCCAAACTTTTCATCAAATTCAGTACACAGCATTGGCCATATTACCAATTAACAACCAAAACCGATGGCCCCCAGGGGGGTCTCTATAACCTCAAATTCTGTGTGACCTTTTTAACTGCGGCAAGTGCTCAATAGCGTAGAAGGAAATTCCCCTATGTGGAGGCCTTTTTCCTCCTTCACTCAAATCCTGAACTATACATCTCCAATAGATCCTCACCCTCTGCCATCTACTCCAGATGCTCTGCTGTCAATCCCACCTCAGCAACCTGATTTCTCCTCTCCAATTACTAGATCAAATACCCAAACCACTGCTGGTTCTCAGACAATTGCCCCCTTGCTGAGGTAGCAGGTACTGAGATACCCCTCTGCCCACTCACTCCTCTCTTCTCCTGTCAGTGTCCGCACCGGGTCCCAACAGGTCCTTTTACCAGCTAACCCAAAGCTCAAACAGGCAGAGGAGAGCCCTCAGACCCCTATCCAAGATGTAATGAAAATGGCCTTTAAAGTTGCTTTGTCAACACTGAAAACAGGTTACTAAGAATTTGAAGTCCCTCACAGGCTTTTTGAGATACTCACTCCCATCTTCCCCTCTGGTCTATCTGTTCTACTGCTCAACTTTTTTATGCTAGGAAAATCCCAAAGCCCTTTCCCATTATTCTTTTACATCTCTTCTTCCTCATTCTCAGATCCACGGAGCTGCTCTCACCACCCGCCTTTCACGTCTTTCCCCTCTGTACCAGGACCACAGAAAATTCTTAACTGACCTTCTCCAGAAGTCTTCACCATGACTGAATTTAGGACTTTTAGCAAAAGAGTCCCAATGAAGGAGTTCAATGTAGATAAACTTCCTCTTTTCTTGTTGCCCTGTTCTACGTACCATGGGCTGGAAAAATCAGCTCTGCTATGCTAGACACCCCTTTACTAGTTTTTCACAAAATATGTGAACAAGGCCTCTGGCCTTGAGCTGGGGCTTCACAGAGATGGCTACATTTCTAAGATAAAGAAGTTACCAACTGGGCTCCATGGTAATAGCTGGCAGGGAGAAAAAAAAAGAGAAGACAAAATCTCTCCCCCTCCCAAGTGTCCTTAAAAACTAAACTTGCATAGAACAGAGGAAATAAAACAGAAACAAAAACAACTTTTTGTGAACTTCTGCAGACTGTGAACTTCTGAGCCACTTTACCTACATGTTGGGTACAAAATTCTGAAACTACCTAAACTTGGGGTTCAGCGGATTAATTGATTACAACAGAAGCAATGCCCTCTAAATCCGTTTGCAACCAATTAGGATTGTTTCCCTAGCTTCGGTGCTATCTTAGGTGCCTTGCCTTGTCTGTCCCTACAAAAGTGTAATTCTATATACTTAAACATTGTTAATGGGTTCATTAAATGGTCAACAGATGTGATTAATTATGTAATGGTGCAGATGATTCCCAGAGTGCTCTATCATTAAACAGGTTCATTTAAAAATCAAATAGGGGGGCAAAAAACTCGGTTCCGCTGGGAGCTGTATTCCTCACTTTAGCCATCCTATTCGGAATAGGAGTTGCTGCAGGGGTGGGCACAGGAACCACTGCCCTAGTCCATGGGACACAACAAATAACCCAATGACAAGTACCAATAGACCAAAACTTAAAGATATTAAAAACCTCCATCACAGCTTTACAGGAATCTTTAACCTCGCTCTCTGAAGTAGTTTTACAGAACAGGCGACATTTGGACCTTCTCTTCATGAGAGAAGGGGCCTTTGTGCTGCATTGAGGGAAGAATATTGTTTTTATGCTGACGATACTGGAGTTGTAAAAGAATCTATGAGTAAATTTAAAAAAAAAACGCCTTGAAGAGTGTCAACGAGAGACAGAGGCCCAAAAAGGGTGGTTTGAGTCTTGGTACACACAGTCCCCGTGGGTAACTACACATTTATCAGCCTTGGCCGGTCCTTTAATAATCTTCATATTATTGCTAACTGTAGGGCCCTGTATGCTCAACCGTGTAGTTTCTTTTCTCCAAGCTCAAATTGGACAAGTTAAACTTATGGTAATCAGACAACAATGTTTCCGACTAGCAGACATGAATTGTGACACCCCTCAATGATCACTTTTATGATTAAAAGTAACCAGAACAAGAAATGGGGAATGAAAGGATAATAAAATAGGTACTTGTCAATTTCTGTTTTTCTGTATGCTTAACAAAACACTGTTGAAATCTTGAGAACTGTTTGCTTATCTTGTTCCCCAAATGTACTGTCCCCAATTGCCAAACTGCAGAATGTACTCCCTCACACATTTGCAAACAAACAGCCCACTTGCCATGACCCATCAATAAATTTCACTCCCTGCCCTCTCTAAGGAAAGTATATAAGCTCTGCTTAAGCTGTTCTCAGGGCTCTCTGCTAAATTCAAGTGAGCTCTGAGCCACAGCATGCTGGACCCCCAATAAACACTTTGCTGTTGCATGTGACAGTCTCTTGGTGGTCTCTTACTCCAACGCTCGACCAACCTTTACATTGGTACAATCATAAGTGTGACCTTTGCTTTTTATGTCCAGAATATTACTGTGATAGAATGTATACATAGGTCAGGTGACATGAGTATTTCTTCCACCATTTCAAGGAGGAATATTTTGAAGACATGTAAATTAGTATTGGGGGTATAAAGAGGTGTACCCTGTGTCTATGAATATAGAGATAATGCATGAATAGACAATATTGTGTATAAATAATATAACTGGTTCCACTTTAAATAATGGATTGAATTGATATCTGAAAATATATAAGAAATCATATATTGATATACAATCATTCATTCTAACCAGTTATACATCTAATCGTAATATTAGGGTTATGGTTCATCATGTAGGGTGTGTGAGATTTGCTTCAAAAGTACTTATGGATATCAAAAATAATGTGTTTGGAAAGAAGTCTCATGAAAAGACCAGTCAAGAAACATGAAGAAATATATGTGTTCTGAAGTAGAAAGTGATTGAAAGTGAAACAAATGCCTATAAATTTGCAAACTTGTGGATGAAATCTATATCCAATGATGTGCATAAACTAAAGAAATTGTAATGCACCAGTGTTGAAAAAAATTAACATCAAAATACACATCATGTTCCATAGGAGTCTACTTGCATTGATGTTAAACTTGGTCAGTTACTGAAGAAATATTAGGATTTGTATACACCATTCACTGAAGTTAGTTTTCAGTAGTAGGAAACAAAAATGTATTTCAGGTGGATGAATATTTCTGAGAATAATCTTGTGAAAAGATAATCATAAATCCACATACATGAATATGAATGAATTTAGAAAATGTATAATAAGACAGATATATTTCATATTTTGAAAAATCTGGATAGTATATATATACAGATATTAAAAATTAGCACTATATGCCAATTGAAATTCACCATGAAAAATATATCATTCACAGATCAAAAATATTCATTTTACTGAACATGGATTTATATATAATGTTGTTCAGCTAGGAAACTCACCCATAGGTTGAATTTTCAGTTCCATCAGCATTTAGGAGGAGTGATCTCTTCTCACAATTTGTATCTGCCAAGTCAGCAACCACAAAATAGTGTACGTGTGGTACCAGGTAGGATTGTATATGTGCTTATAAAAATGCATATGCTGAATAGGCTACAGCGAAAGGGAGACAGGAATTCACATATTGGTTAACTTTAAAAACAACTGGAGAACTATTTCAACAAAAAATTGACTAGATTTATAACTCCTACCCTATACAGTGCATAAGGCAAGTCCAAATATACACCAGGCCTCTTTTGAAATGCTTGTATTTCAATATTTTGGGGGTTATTTTTCTCCATCATATTAGGATTAGTACACAGAGTCTAGTAGGGTATGGGGTAGTGTCAGGGATTCAGTATTTCAATTGGAAAATTGGAAAATGAATCCAATGTGTATGCAAACATGTGCTACACAAAAATCCTTCCACTCTCATCCAGAACAATTCCTTGACATTTCCTTCGCTCCAAGTAAGACACAATTTGAGGAGAAGAGTTATAAAATCTGTGAATATATATCTGGAATGAAAATTGCTCAGGAGTTTAGAACTTTGAAGGTGGTAGACCAGTTTCCAAAAGTAAGGGACAGTGTAAACTCCACAATCATGGAGCTCTGCTGGCCTAAAGACTTCTTCAGAAACTGCCTCTGAGGTTGGGCACTTGAAATATATGTTGTTGTCAGGAGCTTTAGCTTCCTTTGTAGTGAGACCATCAAAGCTGGGTCTGCATCTATGTGACCTGGAGGACATGGTCTCTTATATTCCAATGAACATTAGGCAGCAGTGCTGAATTCTCTCTTTGTAGATAATTGTGGCCACTGGGGGCTAAGTGTCTCCCCATGTGGAGTGTGAAGCTATTTGGTCACCTTCCACTTTTTGTGGTGTTTCTTGCCGCTGCACTGGGAGTTTGGTATTTGCTTCATGAAATTCAAAAAGTTCAACTAGGACAAACTGCTGGAGGGAGTTCTGTCACGTGTTGTGCGTCAGGGTCTACAGGAGAATACACCAATCTGGCTTCTATCCCACATAGCTTGCCCCCTTGACCATAGCAACCTGATTCTGAACATTGCCCTGAAACTTCTCCATATAACAAGATGCCTCTACATACAAGGTTCTGCTGGCTGCTCCATGTCAGTCACAACCCATTTGAAAGCCAATGGCAGATCCACATGACCGCACCACAGATTTTTTAACACACACGTGCACAACACTTCTCTACGACCACTAATCAGCAGGCTCCAACTTACTGACATCTCTGTTCTACATCATTATCATGAAACCCTGTCAATCAAGGCAGTGTCTGGTACACTCAAATCAGCAACAGGACATTCATGGTTGTCCAGTGCCACCTGGTCATGGGAATTTCAAAAATGTCATGGTATTTATGTAGCCATTTTTCAAGGATGAATTTGGAGGCACTCTGGGTTTCAATTCATTCAGGTACCATTAAATGGTGAGGAAGCTCATTTCAATTAATGCTCTAGAGAACTCTCACAGGCAAGGTTTCCCAAAGAGTGGCCAAAAAGTTACATGAAGCCAGGCCCATAGAAGTCTACAATGTGAGGTCCATGTTTGTTTTGACTCTCAACTATGGCTGCCAAGCCTTTCAGAATAAAATCACATGATATCATTGCTGAGATTCCCTGTGCTGTGTGGAAAGCCACCCTTGGTTTAGATCTCAGTTTCCAAGGGTGACTCCCATGTGTGGCCTCCAAAAATCTCAACACATTTCATGGCAATAATTCTCTGAGGTCAGTTCCACAACACAGTCTCTAAGGGGAATCACACCAGAGTTTAAACCCCGGTGGACCCAGTCATCTCCCAACCGCCACACAAATGACCAGAATTAAAACCAAAACACTCCCACATAGTCCTCATATTCTTCCATATATACACTCATCATAAACTGTGGCTGGATATTTCCATGAGGGGCACATCCAAAGACAGTGTTCAAAAAAAGCTCCCTTGCCCCTCATTTGCCTAAAGTCATTGTGGCCTGGACACCCTTCCTGTGAACCAGGAGTGATCAAGTAGGCCAGCTCTTAATACTGCTCTGCTTCTCCAATTTGAGGCCTACTGCCTGTCAGGTATAGACTCTTCATGTGATTTGGAGTCATGAGGAAACCCAAGCACCTCTGCATGGCTTTCAAGAACTCATTTGACCCAAAGGATCCCTATTCTCACTTGATAAAGGTCATGAAACTAAGAGAGAAAGGCAAGAAACTTCATCCACAAAAACTGAACTTTTTGCCATTTTTTTTGGATGCACACATGGTATCTTTCTTTAGATCCATCTGGTGCTGAGAATTTAAGCCACAGCCTCATACAGGGCCAAGATGCTGATTCAGACGCATCCCTTTCCAAAGCAATTAAGCAAAGAGCCACAGGTGATGCCCATTCTTTTCCATATGAAAATTAATTTCTTCACGCTTCACAAAGTGTGGCCTGAGGCAAAAACCATCCTGACATTAAGGGCAACAGTACAATAGGCAAGCAAAAGGCCCAAAGCAGGGTTTCTCCTCTGAGACTTTCCTGGTCACACTGATATCTGAGTTTTCTGAGATGCCCCCATTCCCTTCAGCTATTCAGTACATGGCCATTTCACAGAGTGTGGAAGTGGTTTATATCTTGGACACAAAACCATGAGCCTATTCTGGAGAGTTTCCAGAATTCAGGAAGACAACTGGAACTTGGGAAGATAATAGGTTTTGCCCATCTATAAGGAAAGCTGCAGTCCATTCATAAATTGGGCCGGATGAATGATGGGAGCTTTCTATTAGACAGGACACATCCATTGATGCATTGTCTTTTCTAATGTCTACAACCACGGACACAGTAGGATACACAGATATAGAAACACTTGCCTTGTCAAATGACATACAAGAAACAGTCCACTCCAAACCAAACAAACCGACTTTCCTATCTATTCTCAGAACATGAGACAAAACCGCATACTCACACCCATACTCAAACGGCACCTCCTTCTCCCAAGTAGGTGTGTGAATATATGGAGTGTCCTCTGACTGGTGGGCCATACTCTGTTCCACCGAAATGCCCTGTAGGGTCTCAGATCTTGTCTCCTTTTCCAACTCTGTGAAGTTGCCAGGAGCCATTGGTGAGCAACTATCTGCTTTCCCTGGAAAGGCCCCTCTTCAGAGCTCTCCTGGCATTTGGCCATCCTCACATCAGTAGGTACCAAGAAAGACTGACCCTATCTTTGGTAAATCCAAACAAGTGAGCCCAATGTGACTGAGACTGGGACTGGCTCTGGATGCCTTGCTTCCTGGATCCCAAGTTCAGAGATTTCAAACACCAAGGAAGTTAGGTAGGTCAATTCCTTCAGAAACTGAAAGAGGTCACTGCCTTGACAACCACTTTGTGCTAACAGTTGTTTCATAGGGTCCCATGAAATGGAGGCTGCCCCTACTTCCTGTGACACTTTCAAAAGTAAGAATGGTATTTCAAGCATAGGCACCTGGGAACAGCTCTCCACACAGGCCTGGTTTGGTCCATCTTCTCTATATTAAGAAGAAAGCGGCTGTTTCAGACACATCCCTTCGTCCTGACCAGGGTTTTTGCCATGGAAGATGATTTTTGCTCTCTTAGGTCCTCCATAGCTGCCTACATCTTATCCAGGGATCATTTCTGCATGGACCTTTGAGGTTCTCAGCAGGTGGAAGATCCCCTACATTCTTGTATTGTAAGACCAACTCTGTACCTGCTCTTCTGTAAAGTGAGATTGAGCGAACAGTGTATGGTTAGGGTTAATAACAGGTTCGATTTGGGTTAGGAATCCTTCTGCGAGATGAATAATGGTATTGGAACCAACAGAAATCTAGGTAAGATTTGAAGCCCAGTAAGGCATTAGGCGCTCGAGTGGGATACTTAGTTTTGAATTATATTCTGCACAGACGTCTCAGATGAATCGATATACAATGGCATAGGACCTTGTATCTTCGATGATTGAATGTTGAAGAGAACATCCAGTCAAAAAGGGATAGTAAGTAGGATTAGGATGATAGTTGGTAGGTTTAGAAACAAGAGTGAGTATAGGAGTGGGACCAAAATTTCTTTAGCAATAGGCTTTTGCGAAGAGATTGAATATAAATGTCAGCACATGTGAAGAGTCAATCACAATAATGAACTGGGATAACATCCTCACTCCATGGGTGCATCCTCCGCCAAGTGGAGGGGCCCATGGGGGACGAACCCTTATGGCAAGGGCAGAAGATAGTTGGTCAGAGCTGTTACTCATACTTTTATATAAGAAAGAGAGATCTGTGGGGATGTAAACTTAAGAAATAAGCCTGTGAGAATTGTAGAACATCCTTTTAAATGTTGGCAGCACGGTCTTCCATCTCCAGACGATGATGGACCTGTATGGGTTTAGAGGCCAAAATATTAATCTGTTCTTTAATAAATTGTACCAGCCTGTTTATAATGCAGGGTCCTATGGACCCAATTATAAGTAAACCCAACAAAGGGCCTAATAGGGGAAGAAGGTAGGGTAGAAATCCATAAAGCCCAGTCCAGAGGGGATTTTCAAATAGTTCGCGTCATCTCTTTCTAGATCTTATTGAAGGTGCTTAATTTTAGTGCATACTATGCCTGATTTATTGGCATAAAAGCAGCATCGTTCCCCTAAGCCCAAGCAAATACCTCCCTGGTTATCTGTCAGCAAATCTAAGCCTCGTCTTTTTGAAGGAACACTTCTGCCTGGGAGTCTATTTGGTCCTGCAGATCTTTAATGGTTCCTGATAGAGTTTGTACATCATTTATAAGTTGTTGAGACAGGCGATGGTAAGAGTGTATAGCTGTGCCTAAGCCAGTGTACCTGTGCCCACAGCAGCTGTTATTCCAAAGCTGGCAATGAGTGGTAAGGCCTGTATTGCCCGCCTGTGTCTTTTGACTAAGGTGTCTAGGCTAGGAATGGGTAGAGGTTCGTCTCCTGGGACTATAGTTATATCAGGGAGTAATAAGGCAAGAACAGAGCCACCGGTCCAATTCGCTGGAAGCCTGGGGAAGGCCAAGTTTCCTCCACCCATTAAAACTCTGCCATTGGGAGGACAAAGAGTTGGGGTGGGTGAGGAATAATTTTGTATGTTGAGCAATTTTCAAAGAAAGTAACTCCAACATCAATATCATAGGTGTTATTCTGCATCGCGCCTAAAAGACATAATGTAATAGTGCCTATAAGTTGTACTTAAAAAGGAAATCCGGGTTGGCATGTATTATCATTGTCTATGATAGAATTAATAGGAACTGCCATAGTCATAATTGCCCCTGTTGTCATGCAGAGCCAGCAATCACCAGCAAGGGTGTGGTTGGAATTATTAAGCAAGTAGAAGGTAGTTTCCAAAATATCTAATGTATTGGTATCTAAACCTGGGAGCTGAGATTTAGGCAACATTAAGGGATGATATGTGAGGTCAGGGATTTGGGGTTTCAAAAGTTTGATTATGTGAGGATGTTTGACAGCATCAGTGGTTCTTCCACCATCAGTGACCCCTGTAGGGGCCTTAATGGGCCAGCAGGAGGGTTTACCGACAGGGCCTTGGCAACCAGCTGACTGTAGCTTGGTGTATTTGCCTTCTACTCCCTGGTCAAATAGAACGGAGGTATAATGAATAGTGGTCCCCCCTGCTGCATGAGTTTTAGTTTGGGAGGCTTCAAAAAATTGTTCTCCCTGCTTGTTAACACAAATTGAGGGCGACACATAACAAGAGTCATGCCTCGCCTGGGTATGCGAACAGGTTGCAGAAGAATTTTGGAGAGCTTTACTTGTACTAGGGGGAATAAACTTTGGCTTGTTAACACATACCCATTTAGGCTGATGAACTCCTCCAAGTTTATGGTCAACCTCGGCATGGAGGTAAGCCACCTTAGTCACGCAGTCAGCAGTCTCGGTCCAACTAGTGGGAGCCTGAGTCCAAGATCATCACTTGCATTCACAGGGGGGCCCAAAAACTTACACCATGATGTTGGAACGTGGAGGGCCAAGGCCTCCATGTACAAACCTGTTAAGCAGAAGTGCCTAAATCAGGATCCTCACACAGATTGTTGGCTGCATCTGAAAAAGAACAAAATTTGTCCTCAGGGGGAGGCCCTCCATCCCTGTGTTGAGGTAAGTCATTAACCTGTTTAACCAGGCATTCTGGTAACCATCTTGGGGCTGATTGCTCTTTGTCCAAAAGACAAGCTGAGCCTCGTCCCCAGATGAGAACAGGATCTGGACCTTTCCATTTATTTGTAAGGGAATTGCACCACATAAGAGGTGGGCGAACAGAATTGGACAAGGGATGCCAGTTTCTGTCTGCGGCCGAATGGCCTTCACTGTCTAGGGTAAGAAAAATAAGGGCAAGTAAGGCATGGTTAAGGCGATGCCTGGGAGTGGTAAATACAAGGGCGGAAGCCTTATGGAGGGTTATCCAAGTCTATAAGGTAAGGTGGGCACGTTCCACAACGCCTTGGCCCTGAGGGTTGTATGGAATTCCAGTAGTATGACGAATTTGCAAGGTAGCACAAAACTATTTAAACTTGGCACAGGTATATGCAGGATAATTATCTGTTTTAATATGTATTGGTTTACCCATTATGGAAAAGGCTGAAATAAGAGGAGAAAGAACATATTTGGTAGCCTCTCCTGAATGTGGTGATGCAAAAATAAAGTCGCTGAAGGTATCTATAGAAACGTGTATATATTTGGTAATTTCAAATTCAGGAAAATGAGTAACATCCATTTTCCAAAACTGATTGGGCAGTAATTCTCGGGGGTTAACTCTCATGTGTTGAATGGGGAGGGAGACAGTGCAACCTGGGCATGCTTTTACTATTTCTCGTGCCTGTTGCATGGTAATTTTACAAAGTAATTGAAGGCTCTTGGAATTTAGATGGTGAAGATTGTGTAACTCTGTGGCCTTTTGAATGGAGCCCACAAAAATTGGAAAGATGGAACGAGTTGCTGCATCAGCTTGGGCATTACCTTGTATTAGAGGCCTGGGATGATCAGAGTGTGCCCTGATGTGTTCTAAGAAAAATGGGTGTTGTCTGGCCTGAATTAGCTGCTGAAGCTGATGAAAAAGAAAGGCCACATTGGAAGAAGCCTTATGGTGGGGGAAATGTCCAGCAGGGGCACAGAATGAGCAATGTAGGCACTGTCTGTATAAATATTAACAGGATTATCAAAAAATATTATAAAAACTTGTGTTATGGCAAACAATTCCACAACCTGTGCTGACTGATAGATAGTATCAAAGATGGTAGGCTGGTTATTGACAACAAAGAGTGCTCAGCCATTACTGGAACCGTCTGTAAAGACATTAAGGGCTTGAGGAATGGGAGCCTTTTGAGTAATTTTGGGAAAAATAAATGGATGTAACTGGACAAAATGTAAAAGGGGGTCATTGGGGAGGTGGTTATCAATTGTTCCCCAAAAGCCTGATAGGGCAATACCCCATTCATCCCGTGTCTGTATTAAAAATTTGGTTTGGTCCTTCATATATGGAATTAAATTATTATGAGGTTCTTTGCCAAAATGTTGTCGAGAATCAAATGACCTTTAATAATAATAGAAGCTACCTGAGCAAGATTAACAGTAATAACCTTGGAGGATGTGGTGGGTAAATGGACCCAAAGCAAGGGGCAGCCTTTATTTTTAAAATGTGGATCTCGCTGCCAAATTATTCCTGTGGGTGTATGAGGAGTTTGTTAAATAACCAGAACCAGAGGAAGGTTATAAGAAATTTGTGTAACAAACTGTTGGGCAATTGCTTCTGTGACTTGGTTTAATGCCTGTAATGCCTCGTGTGTAAGCTTTTGAGAGGAGGAGGGGTGGGAATCTCCTCTCAAAATATAATTAAGGGACAAAAGTACACAAGTGGGTAATTTTAAATATGTTCTTAGCCATTTAATATCCCCCAGTAATTTTTGAAAATCATTAAGAGTGTGAAGATGATCCACACGTAGTTGTATTTTAGGAATTTGAATCTGATTATCTTGAAGTTTAAGGCCCAAATAGGTATAACAGTCCTGTGTTTGAACCTTATCAGAAGCTATCTGTAGTCCCAAGGTAGTGAGGGTTTTGTAAAGGTCCAGGTAACAATTATTAACGTCATGGATATTAGGTGCAGCAATTGACAAATCATCCAATTAATGTAAAATATGAATTTGGGAACATTGCTCTCTCACAGGGTCTACTGCTTGAGCAACGTATTTTGGGCTAAGACTAGGGCTGTTGGCCATACCTTGGGGAAGAACCTTCCATTGAAATCTCTGCATAAGGCCCTGAAAATTAATGTGAGGGAGACTAAAGGCAAAATAGGGTCTATCCTCAGGATGTAAAGCAATGGTAAAAAAGCAATCTTTTAAGTCAACAACCATTTTACAATAGTTTTTGGGAATAGCCACTGGTGTGGGAATGCCTGGCTGTAGTGCTCCCATCAGGCATATAACTTTATTAATGACACACAAATCTTGTAAAAGGCGCCACTTGCCTGATTTTTTCTTGATAACAAAAATAGAATTATTCTATGGTGAGCTTGATGGCTCTACATAGCCAGCTGCCAGCTGTTCCTGCACTAACATGGAGGCAGCCTCCAATTTTTCTTGGGTAAGGGGCCACTGATCCACCGACACAGGCGTCTGAGTCTCCCAAATAATTTTATCTGCATGGGGTACAGGAGGGTCAGGGACCAACACTAAAAATCCAAATACCCAAGTCTATATGTATTTGTTTTTTGTAAGGGTTGTATAGGCTCAACCAGTCCTTGTCTCAGTCTCCCCATGCCTGTACCAGGGACAAAATTCATATGAAGCATTTGATGAGTCACCATGGAATTGGGACTGGAAAGAATAACTTACATTTGACTCAAAATATCTCGGACGTATAGGTTAAGATGAAGGTCAGGAACAAAGAAAGGAGTGACAGTTCCCATATTACCCTATGTATCAGTCCAGCTAAGAGCACTAGAGCTGACCAGAGGATTTTTTGACTGTCCTATCCCTTTAAGGTCTGTCAAGGATGGGGTGAGGGGCCAACCTGTTGGCCAGTATTTTTGAGAAATAATTGTGGCATCAGCTCCAGTATCAAGAATTCCTTGGAATTCCTTTCCTTCAATAAGTAAGATAAGGGTGGGTCTATTGTGAGAAATGGGCTGAACCCAATATACATCAGAGGAGCCTAAGGAGGTAGTCCCCCTCGGTAGGTTTGAGTGGTGGAAGTGCCTCCTGAATCCAAGGGAAGGAGTATTAATTGTGCAAGTCTTGTTCCTGCTGGGATGGCCGCAACTCCATTAATAGCTGTGGCCAGTATTTTTATTTCTCCAGTGAAATCATTATCTTTAATGCCAGGGAAGACCTGAACACCTTGTAAGGTAGTAGAGGCTCTTTCAAGAATAAGGGCACACATATGAGATGGAGTGGGACCCATAATTCCAGTGGGTATTATCTGGGGCCCTTGCATTGAGTCTAATATTGTATCGGTGGCGGCAAAAAGGTCCAATCCTGCGCTGCCTGGGGTGGCTAATTGGAATGAGGCAATTGTGGAGAAGGATTTTGAGATAGGCTGCTGAGGGCATTTGTCTTAGATCTACACTCACTGGCCCAGTGATGACCTTTACCTCATATAGGGCAAAGGGTAGCTGGGGGCAGTTTAGCCTCAGTTTGAAAAGACACTATTCTTAGGCTTTGTTTGCCTGTCAGACACTCACGTGCAAAATGGCCAGGTTGTTTACAAGTAAAGCAACTACGTGAGCCAGGATTGTGAAAGGCCTTGGTAAAGGCGGCACCGAGGGTGAGACCCATGGCAAGGGCTACACCCAACGCTGCACAGAGTCCAATAAAGTCAGAAAGTTTCACTTTTTTCTTATGATGTCGAAGAACATCCTGACATGCCAGGTTGGCATTTTCAAAGGCAAGATGTTTTACAAAGGTGCTTTCGCTTTCGCTTGGTCCAAGCAAGAATCCCGCAGCTAGGTTAAGCCAGGGAACAAAGTCGCTATAAGGCTTGTCGGGCCCTTGTCGAATTTTTGCCAGGGAAGTCGTAGCAGAGGCCTTTTGAGGGAGACGTCTCCAAGCATGTAAGCCAGCCATCTGAATCTGTGTCAAAAGTCCAGCAGGGAAACGTGCCAGTTAAGTTTTAGTTTCAAAAGGCGCATTGCCCACTAGCTTAACATAAGTCCAGGAATTAGAGGAGAGCTTAGTTAAATTTTTCTGAGCAGTTTCCTGACAGTGCTCTTTGAAATCTGCATTCCATAACAGGAAGTCTGCGGCATTGAGGGTAGCTTGGTGTAAAAATTTCCAATCATTGGGAGTAAGACATTGTGTCATGTAGCTTTCTAATAAAGCCTACGTGTAGGGTGCAATGGGTCCATAGTGAGCACAAGACTTTTTAAGTTTTTTCAAGAAAACGCAGGCTTAATGTTTTGTAGACACTCTGGGTTCCTTCCTGCCTAGGGATGAAGTCCTCATCCTCTGAGTCCTGATCTCCTTGATCCATTTCCCCCGCTTCCTCCTCTTGATCCTCGTCTAAGTCTTTGACATCAACCTGGGCAGGCTTAACTATCTAACTGAGGGTGACTGAAAAGTGAGAACAGTCCAATGGAGCGGCTTAGCCTTTGTATTAGACCACTTTGGGCCAGCTTGTGTTGACTCCATGCCTAAGGCTAATGAATAAAGCTCAGAGTCAAGGGATCTTAATTCTTTTTAAACTTGGATCTCTTCCAGTCTATGTTGGAGAGACTCTCCCAAGGGAGCCAAGTTAGGCAAGGGAATTGGGGAAAAAATATCTGGTGGGGGGATTTGGCCCCTGAAGGGCCAGAGCACAAAAAGCAGGAGAGATATAGGAGGGAGGTGGATGTGTAAGTCCTATAGGCTGTGGCTGGGTCCTAAGCAGTGGCAGGTCTTCTGTATCATAGGGAGTTGCTTCCTTCTCCAAGTTAGCCTTCTCCCCAGGGGTCAATGTGTCTCCAGGATTTAAAACTGGATAAAGGCGGTTGGTAACCATTGGAGCCCTATTCATTAGGGTGGTATTTTGAGGGGGACCAGGAAGGTTTCCAGGGTCCTGGGGAGACTGAGAATGGTCTATGTCTATACTAACTGATGGGCATGCGAGGGGGGACGAGAGGTCTTTTGCATAGTCTCTTTCCTAATCCTGAAAAGTTTTAAGGTACCATTGTCAAAGGGTGAACTTTTAAGAAATTCATTAATTAATTTCCAGTAAGAAAAGGTGGGAACAGGCAATTTTTCTGTCCAAAGGATTCATAATAATCTTTTAAACAGTTTCCTACTCTAAGCCATCTTTTACCATTAATGGTCCCTTCAAGGTGAAATCATAGACACAATTCGCCTATGTATGAAAAGAAAAATTTTAAGTCCTTTTTCTTAACACGTGCCCCCCATGTCTTGAAGGAATCCTTGAGGCCCGACAAATACAAATCATGTGAAAAAACTGCTTGACCCATGGTGGGTCACTCCCCGTGCGTCATCCCCACTCTCCTCCTGGATCTGTCTCTCGGTGGTGTCTGCTGAGGCAATTGTGAGCTCCGCTTGACCAAGTTTTCCAGGAGGACGGGGTTCCCTATGACTCAAAGGCTCGAGCCCCAGTCAGTGGGCGCCAGATGTCCCGGCTGGCAGGACACATCAACGTGGGCAGCGAACCAAGATAGGGAGGAATGAATGGACAAGAGACACGAGAGATGACAGAAAGACAGGAGTTCTTATCAACCTTCAAAATACATTGTTCACACAGGGGATTTTATATGCTGGAGATGGAAAAGCTCTCTTATCGGCAGTTCCTGGATGTCTACACAAGGTGAGATAACCTCAGGATATTTCAGGAAGACAGATGGCCACAGGATGTCTCAGGGACACAGATGGCTAAATGATGTCTCCAAGAGATGATGTCTCCCTGGGTGTTGTTTCTTATAAGTGTCAGGCTATTCTTTGAAGGAGAATTCCTTCTACCCCTGACAGTCAGGGATTCAGTATTTCCAATGGAAAACTGAAAAAAGAATGCAATGTGTATGCAAATATGTGCTACCCCAAAATCTTCCCACTTTCATTCAGAACAATGCCTTGACATTACCTTCACCCCAAGTAAGACACAATTAGAGAAGATTTGAAAATCTGTGAATACACATCTGGAATGGAAAATGCTCAGGAGTTCACAAACTTGAAGGTGGTAGAGGAGTTTCCAAAAGCAAAGAACAGGGTAATAACTCCACAAACATGGAGCTCTGCCGGCATAAAGATTTCTTGAGAAACTGCTTCTGAGGTTGGGCACTTGAAATATATGTTGTTTTCAGGAGCTTTAGCTTCCTTTGTATTGAGACCATCAAATCTGGGTCTGCATCTATGTGACCTGGAGGACATGGTTTCATATTTTTCAATGGATATGAGGCAGTAGTGCTGAATTCTCTCTTTGTAGGTAAACTGTTGCCAATGGGGGCTAAGTGTCTCCCAGTGTGGACTGTGAAGACATTTAATCATCCTCCACTTTTGTGGTGTTTCTTGTAGCTGCACTGGGAGTTTGGTATTTGCTTCTCGAAATGCAAGGAGTTCAACTGGGACACAGTGCTCGAGGGAGTTCTGTCATGTGTGGTGGGTAAGGGTCTGCAAGAGAATGCACCAACCAGGCTTCTATCCCACATAGCTTGCCCCCTTGACCATAGCAATCTGATTCTAAACATTGCACTGAAACCTCTCCATATAACAAGATGCCTTTACATACAAGGATCTAGAGGCTACACTATGTCAGTCACAAACTATTTGGAAGCCAATGCAAATCCAAATGACCCCACCACAGATGTTTTAACACACACCTGCACTCCACTGCTCTATGCCGACTACTCATCAGGTTCCAAATTACTGGCATCTCTCTTCTACACCATTTTCATGAACACCAGTCAATCAAGGCACTGTCTGATACACTCATGATCATCAATAGGACATACAAAGTTTCTCCAGTGCGACCTGGTCATGGGAATTCAAAAATTTAATGGTATTTATCTAGCCATTTTT
This sequence comes from Callospermophilus lateralis, assembly GCF_048772815.1. Classification (NCBI taxonomy): domain Eukaryota; kingdom Metazoa; phylum Chordata; class Mammalia; order Rodentia; family Sciuridae; genus Callospermophilus; species Callospermophilus lateralis. Next base: position 7,244,524 of record NW_027515276.1, on the reverse strand, counting down.
CAACGATGACATTGGAGGCACTGTGGGATTCAATTCACTCAGGAACCATTAAATGGAGAAAAAGCTCATTTCAATGAAAGCTCTAGAAAACGTTAACAGGCAAGGCTTCCCAAAGACAGGCCAAAAGGTCACATGAAGCCAGGTCCATTGAGGTCTACAATGTGAGGTCCATGTGTGTTTTGACTTGCAACAATGGCTGCCACGTCTTTAAGAATAAAATCATGTAATATCATTCCTGAGATTCCCAGTGCTCTGTGGAAAGCCACCCTGGGCCTAGATCTCAGTTTCCAAGGGCGAATCTCATGCGTGGCCTCCTAAAATCCCAACACAATACACAGCAATACTTCTTGGAGGTCAGTTCCAGAACTCAGTCTCTAGGGGAATCACACCAGTGTTCAAGCCCAGGTGGATCCAGTCAACTCTTCCAACCACGACTTAAATAAAAACAATTAAAACCAAAACACTCCCACATGGCCCTCATCTTCTCCCATATAGACACTCATCAAAACCTCTGGCTGGAGTTTTCCATGAGGGTCGCAGGCCAAGACAATGTCCAAAATAATCTCCCTTGCACCTCATTTGCCTAAATTCAGGGTGGCCTGGACACCCTTCCTGTTAACCAGAAGTGATCAAATAGGCCTGCCCTTAATACTGTTCCATTTCTCCAATTTGAGGCCTTCTGACTGTGGGGTTTAGATTCTTTATGTGAATTGGAGTCATGAGAAAACCAAGGTCCTCTGCAGAGATTTGAAGAACTCACTTGACCCAAAGGATCCCTATTCTCAATTGATGGATTTTAGGAACCTAAAAGGGGTAGGCAATAGAATTCATTAACAATGACTAAACTTTTTGCCATTTTGGTTTTGGATGCTCACATGGGATCTTTCTTTAGATCCATCAGGTGCTGAAAATCTAAGCCACAGCCTCACACAGGGCCAAGAGCCTGATCCAGACACATCCCTTTCCAAAGCAATTAAGCAAAGAGCCACATTCATTTCCATTCATTTCCATTTCAAAACTGTTTTCTTCAGGCTTCACAAAGGGGTGGCCTGAGGCAAAGTCTTTCCTGACATTCAGGGCAAAAGAACAATAGGTAAGCAAAAGGCCCAAAGCAGGTTTATACACTGAGATTTTCCTGGTCACACGGATATCTGAGTTTTTTGATATGCTGGCCATTCCCTTCAGCTATCCAGTACATGGTCATGTAACAGACCTTGGAGTTGGTACATACCTTGGACAGAAAACCATGAGTGTATTCTGGAGAGTGGCCAGAATTCAGGAAGAAAACAGGGACTTATGAAGGTAGTAGGTGTTGCCCATCCATAAGGCAAGGCACACTCCATTCATAAATTGGGCAGGATGAATGCTGGGAAGCTTTCTACTAGACAGGACATATCCATTGTTGCATTCTCTTTTCTAATGTCTACAACCAGGGACACAGTGGAATACACAGACATAGAAACACTCACCTTGTAAAAGAATCTATTAGAAACAGTTCACTCCAAACCAAACAAACCACCTCTCTGATCTGGTTTCTTTGGCTAACTCTGTGAAGTTGTCAGGAACAAAGTGTTGAGCCACTACCTGCTTTCTCAGGAAATGTCCCTCTTCAGAACTCTCCTGGCATTTGGCTATCCTCACAGCAGTAGTTACCGAGAAAGACTGACTCTGTCCTTGGAAAATCCAAACAAGTGAGCTCACTGGGACTGGGATTTGGACTGCCTCTTGGTGCCTGGCTTCTTGGATACCAAGTTCAGAGAGTTCAATCACCAAGGAAATGAGGCATGTCACTTTCTTTGGAACTGAATGAGGCCACTGCCTTGGAAACCACATTGTCCTAAGAGTTGCTTCCAAGGGTCCCATGAGATGGAGGCTTCCCCTACTTTCTGTGACACTTTCACAAGTTAGAATGATATATCATCCATAGGCACCCAGGAACAGCTCTCCACACAGGCTGGTTTGATCCATCTTCTCTACAATAAGAAGAGAAAAGCTGATTCAGACACATTGCTTCATCCTGACCAGGTTGCTTGCCATGGAATATGACTTTTGCTCTCTCAGGTCCTTCGTAACTGCCTACAACTTCTCTGGGTATCATTTCTGTATGGACCTTTGAGGTTCTCAGCAGGTGGAAGGTCCCGTACTTTCCTGTATTCTAAGAACAACTCTGTCCCTGCTTTTCAGTAAAATGAGATTGAGGGAAGAGTGTATATTTAGGGTTAATAACAGGTTCAATTTGGGTTAGGAAATATTCTCTGTGATGAATTATGTTATTGGGAACCTGTGATATTTACAAAAATATAGAGGTGAAATATAAGAATGAAAACAGAAATCTAGGTATGATTTGAAGGCCAGAAGGGCATTGGGCCCTTGATTGGGATACTTAGCTTTGAATTATGTTCTGCACAGATGTCTCAGAAAATTTGATATACAATGGCATAGGACCTGTAACTTGGAAGATTGAATGTAGAAGAGAACATCCACTCAAAAAAGGATAGTCATTAGGATTTGAAAGATAGTCGGTACGTTTAGGAAGAAGAGTGAGTATATGATTTGGACCAAAAGTTCTTTAGCAATAGGGTTTCTTATTTTCCAATAAACATGAGGAAGCAGTGCAGAATCCTCTCTTTGTAGGTCAACTGTGACCACTGGAGACTAAGTGTCTCCCCGTGTGGACTGTGAAGCCATTTATTCCTCCTCAACTTTTTGTGGTATTTTTGCTGCAGCACTGGGAGTTTGGTATTTGCGTCACAAAATACAAGGAGCTCAACTGGGACACAGTGCTGGAGGGAGTTCTGTCACGAGTGGTGGGTCAGAGTCTGCGAGAGAATGCACCAACCAGGCTCTATCCCTCATATCTTGTCCCATTGCCGCCTTGTCCATATCAACCTCATTCTGAACATTGCCCTGAAACCTCTCCATATAACAAGATGCCTTTACATATAAGGGTCTGCTGGCTGCACCATGTCAGTCAAAAGCCATTTGGAATCCAATGGTAGATCCTCATGGCCCTACCACTGATGTTCTTTCACACACCTGCCCACCACTCCTCTAGGCCCACTACTCAGCAGGCTCCAACATACTGAAATCTCTGTTCTACACCATTTTCATGAAACCCAGTAATTCAAGGCACTGTCTGGTACCCTCATGATCAGCAACAGGACATACAAAGCTTCTCCAATGAATTTCCAAAATTTTATGGTATTTTTCTAGGCGTTTTTCAAGGATGAAGTTGGAGGCACTGTTGGTTTCAATTCATTCAGAAAACATTAAATGTTGAGGAAGCTCATTTCAGTGAATGCTCTGGAGAACTCTCACAGGCAAGTCTTCCCAAAGAGTGGCCAAATGGACACATGAAGCCAGGCCCATTGAGGTCTACAATGTGAGGTACGTGTGTGTTTTGACTCTCAACTATGGTACCGAAGTCTTTCAGAATAAAATCATGTGATATCCTGGCTGAGATTCCCAGTGATCAGAGGAAAGCCACCCTGGGCCTAGATCTCAGTTTCCAAGGGCGACTCTCATGCGTGGCCTCCTAAAATCCCAACAAAATTCATGGCAATACTTCTCTGAGGTCAGTTCCAAAACCCAGTCTCTAAGGGGAATCACACCAGAGTTCAAGACCTGGTGGACCCAGTCATTTCTTCCAACCGCCTCACAAATGACCAAAATTAAAACCAAAACTCTCCCACATGGCCCTCATCTTCTTCCATATAGTCACTCATCGTAACCTTTGCCAGGAGTTTTCCATGAGGGGCACAGCCAAAACAGTGTCCAAAATAAACTCCCTTGCCCCACATTTGCCAATATTCAAGGTGGCCTGGACACCCTTCCTGTGAACCACGAGTGATCAAATAAGCCTGCCGTTAATACTGCTCTATTACTCCAATTTGAGGCCTACTGACTTTTAGGTATTGATTATTTATGTGATTTGGAGTCATGAGAAAACACAAGAACCTCTGCGGGACTTTGAAGAACTCATTTGACCCAAAGAATCCCTAATACGTTAATCCCTAATACTCGTTAATACGGCACTGCTTCTCCAATTTGAGGCCTATTGACTGTGGGGTTTAGATTCTTTATGTGAATTGGAGTCATGAGAAAAACCAAGCACCTATGGGCTAGCCTCTGCAGGGTTTTGAGGAACTCATTTGACCCAAATGATCACTAGTCTCACTTGATGTAGGTCAGGAACCTTACAGAGGTAGGCAAGAGACTTCATTCACAATGACTGCTCTTTTGGCAATTTTTGTTTTAGATGCACACATTGGATCTTTTTTTTAGATCCTTCAGGTGCTGAGAATCTAAGACATAACCTCACACAGGGCCAAAAATCTGATTCAGACACATCCCTTTCCAAAGAAATTAAGTAAAGAGCCACAGGTGATGCCCTTTCATTTCCATTTGAAAACTGTTTTCTTCATGCTTCACAAAGGTTTGGCCTGAAGAAAAGACCTTCCTCACATTCAGGGCAACAGAACAATTGGTAAGCACAGAGCTTGGAGGTGGTACAAATCATGGAAACAAAATCGTGAGCCTATTCTGAGAGTGATCAGTTTTCAGGAAGAAAACAGGAACTTAGGAAGATAGTAGATGTTGCCCATCCATAAGTCAAGCCGCAGTCCATTCATACACTGGACAAGATAAATCCTGGAATGCTTTCTACTAGACAGGACACATCCATTGATGCATTCTCTTTTCTAATGTCTACAACCACGGACACAGTGGATGCACAGAAAAAGAAACACTCGCCTTGCGAAACGTCTTACCAGAAACAGTTCACTCCAAACCAAACAAACCACCTTTCCTAACTATTCTTAGAACATGAGACAAAACCTCAAACCCACACCCAAACCCACAAAGGCACCTCCTTTCCCCAAGTAGGTCTGTAACTATCGGGAGTGTCCTCTGAATGGTGGGCCATACTATGTTCCGCTGAAATGGCCTGTCCTGTGTCAGATCTGGTCTCCTTGGCCAACTCTGTGAAGTTTTCATGAGCCAGCGGTGATCCACTACCTGGTTTCTCAGGAAAGGCCCATCTTCAGAGCTTTCCTGACATTTGGCCATCCTCACATCAGTAGGTACCAAGAAAGACTGACTCTGTCCTTGGTAAATCCAAACAAGTGAGAACACTGAGACTGGGACTGGGACTGGCTCTTGGTGCCTGGCTTCCCGGATCTGAGACTTCCATCACCAAAGAAGTAAGGTGAGGTTACTTCCTTCAATATCTTAATGAGGTCACTGCTTTGGCAACCACTTTGTCCTAACAGTTCCTTCCAATGGTCCTATGATGGAGGTTGCCCCTACTTCCTGTGATACTTTCACAAGTTAGAATGGTATATCAACCATAGGCATCCGGGAACAGCTTACCACACAGGACTGGTTTGGTCCATCTTCTCTACATTAAGAAGAGAGAGGCTTATTCAGAAGCTACCCTTCATCCTTACCAGGTTGTTTCCCATGGAAGGTGACCTTTGCTCTCTCAGGTACTTCATAGCTGCCTGCATCTTTCCCTGGGATCAAATCTGCATGGACCTTTGAGGTTCTCAGCAGGTGGAAGATCCCCTACATTCCTGTATTTTAAGATGAACTCTGTCCCTGCACTTTTGTAAAGTTAGATTGACGGATCAGTGTATGGTTAGGGTTAATACCTTGTTCGATTTGGGTTATAAATCATTCTGCAGGATGATTACTGCTATTGGTAACCTGCAATATTTATAAGATTATAGAGGTGAAATATAAGTACAAAAACAGAAATCTATGTAAGATTTGTAGCACAGAAGGGCATTAGGCCCTTGATTTGGATACTTAGCTTTGAATTACATTCTGCAGAGATGCCTCAGATAATGCGATATACAATTGCAAAGGACCTTGTACTTTGGATGATTGATTGTAGAAGAGAACATTTACTTAAATTGGGAGAGTCAGTAGGAATAGGAAGATAGTCTGTAGGTTTAGGAAGAAGAGTGAGTATAAAATTTTGAATAAATGTTCTTTAGCAATAGGGTTTCGGTTATAGAGTGGATGTAAATGTAAGCACATGTGAAGACTCAGTCACAATGATGAACTGGAGAAAATATAGGAAAAAAGATATCAATAGAGACATTACAAAATCAGGCAATTATAATGTGAGTGATAGGATTAGACATTTTCAACATGGTTAAGATTGAATGCATAATCTTAGGAAGAAAAAAATATGTAGTTACCAATAGGAATAACATTTGAAAGCATTAGGCAACCTGGACATGGATGTTTTTAGTAATCCATGTTCACTTTCCATTTAGGCTTTGGTACAATCATAAGTGTGACCTTTGCATTTTCTGCCCAGAAAATTATTGTGATAAAATGTATCTGTGGATCATGTGATATGAGTATTTCTTTCACCATTTCTGGGAGCAATATTTGAAGACATATAAATTAGTATTGGGGGTACAAAGTGGTGTACCATGTGTCAATGAATATAGAGATAATGGATGAATAGAATATACTGTGAATAAATAATCTAACTGGTTCCACTTTAAATAATGGATTGAATTGATATCTGAAAATATATAAGATATCATATATTGACATACAATCATTCATTCCAACCAGTTATATATCTAATGGTAATCTTAGGGTTATTGTTTATCATGAAGTGTGTGTGAGTTTTGCTTCAAAAGTGATTATGGAAATCGAAAATAATGTGTTTGGAAAGAAGTCTCATGAAAAGACCAGTCAAGAAATATGGAGGAATACATGAGTTGTGAAGCAGGAAGTGATTGAAAGTGAAACAAATGCCTATAAATTTGCTAAATTGTGGATGAAATATATATCCAATGATGTGCATAAACTGATGAAATAGTAGTGTACCAGTGTTCAATACAAATGAACGGCAAAATAAATATCATGTCCCATAGGAATCGACTTGCATTGATGTTAAACTGAGTCAGTTACTGTAGAAATATTAGGATTCGCGTGCATCATTCACTGAATTTAGTTTTCTTTTTTTAAAACTTTTTATTAATGGTTGTTCAAAACATTACATAGTATTGTGGTGAGCGTCACAGGTTTGGGGGCCTGGCTTGAGGAAAAAAAAGAGAAGGCCCTAGACACTCAGGATTGGAGATCCGCCCATTCTGGGATAAAGAGTTGCTGCACAGTGATTGCTTCCCACCTATTGAGAGGAGAAGCTTGGCCCAATGCACACAGCTCCATCTACTGGAAGAGAAGTTAATTGAACTCTATTACTGCATGTATTATTATTATTTTTTTCTTTTTATTTTCTTCTTTTTCTTTCATTTTCATTTTTTTGTTGTTGTTCTTTAACTTTTTTTAATGTTTTTATTTTTTAAAATTTTTAAAATTTATTATTTTATGATTCTTTTAAATTTAAATTTTCATTTTTATAATTATCATTATTATTTCTAAAAAATTTATTTCTTTCTTTATTTTCTATTTTTTTTCTTTTGTCTTTTCATTTCTTTTCAATTTTCTTATTCTCCCTTCCTTGAATTCTACCTGCCTACTCTCATTCTCTTTAGTGACTTCTTCCCATCCCTACTACTATCTTTCCTCCCAAGCTTCAAATAAATTTATAAGAGTAAGCAGTAACTCAGCAGTCAAACAGAACAAGAAGTAACATTAGCAGCATAAAAAAGCAAGGATGAAAATGTGTACAAACAATGAAGGACAACCTAAATAATCAGGAGGACCTAGAATCATCAGGAAAATGGTCATATAAAGAACTCAAGGAATACCTTAGACAGATGGAATGGAACCTTAAAGAGGATACGAGACAGAAATTCCAAACAGTGAAAGAACACATTGAAAATGAATTACATAATCAGATAAAAGAAGAAGTTAAGAGTCTTTATCAGGAGATAGAGATTATAAAAGAAATCAAACAATAATTCTAGAAATGAAGGAAACGATAAACCAAATTAAAAACTCAATTGAGAGTATCACTAACAGAGTGGAGTAAGTAGAAGCCAGAACGTCAAATAATGAAGAAAAAATATATCATCTTGAAAGGAGTCTAGCCAACTCCGAAAAACTGGTAAAAAATCATGAGAAAAACATCCAAGAGATATGAGATAACATAAAAAAACAAACTTATGAGTCATCTGGATAGAGGAAGGTACAGAGATTCAAACCAAGGGAATGAGTAACCTGCTGAATGAAATAATTTTAGAAAACTTTCCAGAAATAAAAAAGGAAACGGATATACAAATTGTAGATGCATACAGGACACCGAGCACACAAAATCACAGTAGACCAATGCCAAGACACATTGTTACGAAAATATCCAATAAACAGACCAAAGAGAAATTATTAAAAGGTACATGAGAAAGGAGGCAGATGACATTCAGGGGTAAACCAATAAGGTTAACAACAGATTTTTCATCACAGACGCTGAAAGCGAGAAGATCCTGGAACAATGTATTTCAAATACTGAAAGACAATGGATGCCAACCAATAAATCTGTATCCAGCAAAATTAAGCTTCAGGTACGACAACAAAATAAAAATATTTCATAATTAACAAAAGCTAAAAGAATTTGCAGCCAGAAAACCAGCATTGCAAAGTGTCTTGAGCAAAACACTACACGAGGAAGAAATGAAAAACAACAACCAAAACTATCACTGGGAAGTGCCTCAGTAATAACAGAGGGTGGGGGAAAAGCTAATCATGGAGAAACAAACTAAATTAAAAAAAAATAAATAATCAAAATGGCTGGCAGTACAAACCATATATAAATAGTAACTCTAAACCTTAATGGTTGAACTCTCCAATAAAGCGAGATAGGCTGGTAACTTGGATTATAATAACAAATCCAACAATATGTTGCCTCCAGGAGACACATCTGAATGGAAAAGGCATACACAGGCTGAAGGTGAAAGGTTGGGAAAAAATATACCATGCACACGGTCCTCGTAAGCAACCAGGGGTGGCCATCCTCACATAGAATAAAATCGACTTCAAGACTAAGTTATTCAAAAGGGATAAGTATGGATATTATATAACTTTAAAAGGAATCATTCACCAGCAAGACATAAAAATTATCAATATTTATGAACCAAATAATGGTGCTGCGACCTTCATAAAACAAATTCTCCTCAAGTTCTGTTATCAAATAGACAACAACACAATAATTATCGGTGACTTCAACACAGCTCTCTCACCATTGGACAGATATTTCAAACAAAAGTTGAATTAAAAAAATATAGAATTCAATATCACAATCAATAACCTAGACTTAACTGAAATATATAGAATATACCAACCATCATCAAATGGATATACTTTTTTTCAGCAGCACATGGATCCTTCTCAAAAATAGACCATATATTATGCCATAGGGCAACCCTCAGTAAATATAAAGGGGTGGAGATAATACCATGCATTTTTTCTGACTATAATGGAATGAAACTGTAAATCAATGATAAAAGAAGGAAGAAAAAGTCCTACATCACATGGAAAATGAACGATATGTTACGGAATGATCAATGGGTTACAGAAGACATAAAGGTGGAAATCAAAAAATTCTTAGAGATAAACGAAAACACAGACACAACATATCGGAATCTACGGGACACAATGAAAGCAGTTTTAAGAGGGAAATTCATCGCCTGGTGGTCATTCCTCAAAAAAAAAAAAAAGGAAAAAACAACAAATAAATGAGTCACAACACACGTTACAGAACTCTCTCCAGCACTCTGTCCCAGTTGAACTCCTTGTATTTTGTGAAGCAAAAACCATATTCCCAGTGCAGCAGCAAGAAGCACCACAAAATGTGAAGGATGACCAAATGTCTTCACAGTCCCCACCAGGAGACACTTGGCTTCCTGTGGCCACAGTTTACCTACAAAGAGAGAATTCAGCACTGCTGCCTCAGGTTCATTGGAATATAAGAAACCATGTCTTCCAGGTCACATAGATGCAGACCCAGATTTGATGGTCTCACTACAAAGGAAGCTAAAGCTCATGACAACAACATATATTTCAAGTGCCCAACCTCAGAGGCAGTTTCCCAAGAAGTCATAGGCCAGCAGAGCTCCATGTTGGTGGAGTGTTTACCCTGTCCCTTACTTTTGGAAGCTCCTCTACCACCTCCAAGGTTGTGAATTCCCGAGCATATTCCATTCAGATACATAATCACAGATTTTCACACTTTTCTCCTCTTATTGTGTCTTACTTGGGGCGAAGGTAATATCATGGCACTTCTCTGGATGTGAGTGGGAAGATTTTTGTGTAGCACATGTTTACATACACATTGGAGTCATTTTCCAATTTTTCATTTGAAATACTGAATCCCTGACATTAACACCTACCCTACTGGACTCTGACTAATAATCTTAATATGATGGTGAGAAATAACCCAAAAAGAATAGAAATACAAGCAGTTCAGAGGAGGCATGGTGTGTAGTTGGAATTGCCTTTTGCATTATATAGTGTAGGAGTTATAAATCTAGTCAATTTTTTGTTGAAATAACTCTACATGTGTTTTTAAAGTTAACAAATATGTGAATTCCTGTCTCCCTTTCTCTGTAGCCTATACGGTGCATGTATTTTTATATGCACATAGAAAATCCTATCTGGTATCACACGTATATACTTGTGAGGTGGCTGAATTGGCAGATACAAATTGTGAGAAGAGATCACTCCTCCTAAACGCTGTTGGAACTGAAAATTCAACCTATGGGTGAGCTTCCAAGTTGAATAACATTATACATAAATCCATGTTCAGTAAATGAATATTTTTGCATCTGTGGATTATATATATTTCATGATGAATTTCGATTGGCATATATATTGCTACTTTTTTTCTTTTATTGGTTGTTCAAAACATTACAAATCTCTTCACATACCATATTTCATACATTAGATTCAAGTGGGTTATGAACTCCCATTTTTACCCCAAATACAGATTGCAGAATCACATCGGTTACACATCCACATTTTTACATAATGCCCTATTAGTTACTTTTGTATCCTGCTACCTTTCCAATACTCTACTATCCCCCCTCCTCTCCCCTCCCATCTTCTCTCACTACCCCATCTACTCTAATTCATTTCTCTCCTTGTTTATTTTCCCATTCCCCTCACAACCTCTTGCATGTAATTTTGTGTAACAATGAGGGTCTCCTTCCATTACCATGCAATTTCCCATTTCTCTCCCTTTCCCTCCCACCTCATATCTTTGTTTAATGTTAATCTTTTCTTCCTGCTCTTCCTCCCTGCTCTGTTCTTAGTTGCAATCCTTATATCAAAGAAGACATTTGGTATTTGTTTTTTAGGATTGACTAGCGTCACTAAGCATAATCTGCTCTAGTACCATCAATTTTCCTGCAAATTCAATGATTTTGTCATTTTTTAGTGCTGCATAATACTCCAGGGTGTATAGAAGCCACATTTTTTTTTAATCCATTCATCTACTGAAGGACAACTGTGTTGGTTCCACAGTGTAGCAATTGTGAATTGTGCTGCTATGAACATCGATGTGGTAGTATCCCTGTAGTACACTCTTTTAAGGTCTTAAGGGAATAGTCCAAAAAGGGCAATAGATGGGTCAAATTGTTGTTCCATTCCCAGCCTTCCCCAGAATCTCAATATTGCTTTCCAAATTGGCCGCACCAGTTTGCGGGAACATCTCTCCACACAGGCCTGGTTTGGTCCTTCTTCTCTACATTAAGAAGAGAAAGGCTTATTCAGACACAACCCTTCATCCTTAAAAGGTTGTTTCCCATGGAAGATGACTTTTGCTCTCTCAGGTCCTTCATTGCTGCCTACATCTTCTTCAGGGATCAAATCTACATGGAACCTCAAAGGTTCTCAGCAGGTGGAAGATACCCTAAATTCCTGTATTGTAAGATGAACTCTGTACCTGCTCTTCTGTAAAGTTAAATTGAGGGAACAGTGTATGGTTAGGGTTAATAACATGTTCGATTTGGGTTAGTAATCATTCTGCTGGATGAATAATGGTATTGGAAAACTGCCATATTTACAAGAATATACAGCTGAAATATAAGTATGAAAACAGAAATCTAGGTAAGATTTGAAGTCCACAGGGCATTAGGCCCTTGTTTGGGATACTTAGCTTTGAATTACGTTCTGCAAAATTGTCTCAGATAAATCGATAATCCATGGCATAGGACCTTGGACCTTGGATGATTGATTGTAGAAGAGAACATCCACTCAAAATAGGATAGTCGGTAGGTTTAGGAAGAAGAGTGAGTATAAAATTTGGACCAAATGTTCTTTAGCAATAGGGTTTTGGTTATAGAGTGAATGTAAATGTCAGAACATGTGAAGAGTCAGTCACAATGATGAACTGGAAAAAATATAAGAAAGAAGATATCAATAGAGACAATACAAAATCAGGCAATTATAATGTGAGTGATAGGATTAGACATTTTCAACAGGATTGAGATTGAATACATAATCTTAGGAAGAAAAAAATAGGTAGTCACCAATAGGAATGATATTTGAAAGCATTAGGCAACCTGGACATGGATGTTTTTAGTAATCCATGTTCACTTTCCATTTAGGATTTGGTACAATCATAAGTGTGACCTTTGCATTTGTGCCCAGAAAATTATTGTGATAAAATATATATGTAGATCATGTGACATGATTATTTCTTCCACTATTACTGGGAGCAATATTTGAAGACATATAAATTAGTATTGGGGGTACAAAGTGGTGTACCCTAAGTCTATGAATATAGAGATAATGCATGAATAGAACTTACTGTGAATAAATAATATAACTGGTTCCTCTTTAAATAATAGATTGAATTGATATCTGAAAATATATTAGAAATCATAAATTGACATAAAATCAGTCATTCCAACCAGTTATGTATCTAATGGTAATCTTAGGGTTATTGTTTATCATGAAGTGTGTGTGAGTTTTGCTTCAAAAGTGATAATGAAAATGGAAAATATTGTGTTTGGTAAGAAGTCTCATGAAAAGACCAGTCAAAAAATATGGAGGAATACATGTGTTCTGAAGCAGGAAGTGATTGAAAGTGAAACAAATGCCTATAAATTTGCTAAATTGTGGATGAAATATACATCCTATAATGTGCATAAACTGATGAAATAGTAGTGTACCAGTGTTGAATAAAAATGAATGTCAAAATGTACATCATTCCCATAGGAATCTACTTGCATTGATGTTAAACTGGGTCAGTTACTGTAGAAATATTAGGATTCGCGTGCATCATTCACCGTAGTGAGTTTTCTTTTTTTTTTAATTTTTATTTATGATTCTTCAAAACATTACATAGTTCTTGATGTATCGTATTTCACACTTTGATTCAAGTGGGTTATGAACTCCTATTTTTACCCTGTATACAGATTGCAGAATCAAATCAGTTACACATCCATTGATTCACATATTGCCTTACTACTGTATGTTGTATTCTTCTGCCTTTCCTATCCTCTACTATCCCCCCTCCCATGCCCTCTCCTCCCCTCTTCTCTCTCTAATCCCACTACTCTAATAAATTTTCCCCCTTGTATTATTTTTCCCATTCCCCTCACTTCCTCTTGTATGTAATTTTTTATAACCCTGAGGGTCTCCTTCCATTTCCATGCAATTTCCCTTCTCTCTCACTTTCCCTCCCACCTCACATCCCTGTTAAATGTTAATTTTCTTCTCATGCTTTTCGTCCCTTCTCTGTTCTTAGTTACTCTCCTTATATTAAAGATGACATTTGGCATTTGTTTGCTAGGGTTTGGCTAGCTTCACTTAGCATAATCTCCTCTAATGCCATCCATTTCCCTGCAAATTCTATGATTTTGTCATTTTTTAATGCAGAGTAATACTGCGTTGTGAATAAATGCCACTTTTTTTTATCCATTCATCTATTGAAGGGCATCTAGGTTGGTTCCACCGTCTTGCTATTGTGAATTGTGGTGCTATGAACATCGATGTAGCAGTTTCCCTGTAGCATGCTCTTTTTAGGTCTTTAGGGAATAGAATGAGAAAGGGAATAGCTGGGTCAAATGGTGGTTCCATTCCCAGTTTTCCAAGAAATCTCCATACTGCGTTGCAAATTGGCTACACCAATTTGCAGTCCCACCAGTAATGTACAAGTGTACCTCTTTCCCCACATCCTCCCCAGCACTTGTGTTTGTTTGGCTTCATAAATGCTGCCAATCTTAATGGAGTGAGATGGTATCTTAGGGTGGTTTTGATCTGCATTTCTCTGATTGCTGGAGATGGTGAGTATTTTTTCATGTACTTGTTGATTGATTTTATGTCCTCCTCTGAGAAGTGTCTGTTCAGATCCTTAGCCCATTTGTTGATTGGGTTATTTGTTATCTTATTGCCTAATTTTTTGAGTTCTTTGTATATTCTTGATATTAGGGCTCTATCTGAAGTGTGAGGAATAAAGATTTGTTTCCAGGATGTAGGCTCCCTATTTACCTCTCTTATTGTTTCTCTTGCTGCGAAAAACCTTTTTTAGTTTGAGTAAGTCCCATTTGTTGATTCTAGTTATTAACTCTTGTGCTATGGGTGTCCTTTTGAGGAATTTGGAGCCCAACACCACAGTATGTAGATCGTAGCCAATTTTTCTTCTATCAGACGCCATGTCTCTGATTTGATATAAAGCTCCTTGATCCATTTTGATATAACTTTTGTCCATGGCGAGAGAACGGGATTCAGTTTCATTTTGTTACATATGGATTTCCAGTTTTCCCAGCACCATTTGTTGAAGATGCTATCCTTCCTCCATTGCATGCTTTTAGCTCCTTTATCAAATATAAGACAGTTGTAGCTTTTTGGATTAGTCTCTGTGTCCTCCATTCTGTACCATTGGTCCACCTGCCTGTTTTGGTACCAGTACCATGCTGTTTTTTTTTTTTTTTTTTACTATTGCTCTGTAATATAGTTTGAAATCTCTTATCGCTATACCGCCTGATTCACACTTCCTGCTTAGAAATGCTTTTGCTATTCTGGGTCTTTTATTTTTCCATATGAATTTCATGATTGCTTTCTCTATTTCTACAAGAAATGCCCTTGGGATTTTGATTGGCATTGCGTTAAACCTATAGAGAACTTTTGGTAATATCACCATTTTGATGATGTTAGTTCTGCCTATGCATAAACAGGGTATATTTTCCATCTTCTAAGATCTTATTCTACTTCTCTTTTTAGGGTTCTGTAGTTTGCATTGTATAAATCTTTCACCTCTTTTGTTAGGTTGATTACCAAGATTTTTTTTTTTTTTTTGAGGATATGTGAATGGAGTGTTTTTCCTCATTTCTGTTTCAGAAGTTTTGTCGCTGATATACAGAAATGCTTTTGATTTATGCATGTTGATTTTATATGCTGCCACATTGCTGAATTCATTTATTAGTTCTAGTAGTTTTTTTTGTAGACCCTTTTGGGTTTTCTATATAAAGAATAATGTCATCTGCAAATAGTGATATTTTAAGTTCTTCTTTTTCTATTTTTATGCCTTTAATTTCTTTCGTCTGTCTAATTACTCTGGCCAGTTTCGAAAACTATATTGAATAGAAGTGGTGATAGAGGACATCCCTGTCTTGTTCCAGATTTTAGAGGGAATGCCTTCAATTTTTCTCCATTCAGAATGATACTAGCCTGAGGGTTAGCATAGATAGCTTTTACAGTGTCGAGGTAAGTTCCTGTTATCCCTGGTTTTTCTAATGTTTTGAACATAAAGGGATGCTCTACTTTGTCGAATGATTTTTCTGCATCTATCTAGATGATCATATGGTTCTTATCTTTAAGTATATTTATGTTGTGAATAACATTTATTGATTTCTGTATATTGAACCGTCCTTGCATCTCAGGGATGAATCCTACCTGATCATGATGCACAATTTTTTTGATGTGACTTTGTATCCAATTCGCCAGAATTTAATTGAGGTTTTTTGCATCTACGTTCATCAGAGATATTGGTCTGTAGTTTTCTTTCTTTGAGGTGTCTTTGTCTGGTTTCGAAATCAGAGTGTTCTTGGCCTCATAGAATGAATTTGGCAGAGCTCCCTCTTTTTCTATTTCCTGAAATATCTTGAAAATTATTGGTATTAATTCTTTTTTAAAGGTCTTGTAAAACTTCACTGTATACCCATCTGAACCTGGACTTTTCTTGGTTGGTAGTCTTTTGATTGCTTCTTCTATTTTATCCATTGATATTGGTCTGTTTAAATTGTGTGTATCCTCCTGACTCAGTTTGGGCAAATCATATGACTTAAGAAATTTATCAATATCTTCACTATTTTCTATTTTATTGGAATATAGGTTTTCAAAATAATTTCTAATTGTCTTCTTTATTTCTGTAGCATCTGTTGTTATATTGCCTTTTCGATCCCATATGTCAGTAATTTCAGTTCTCTCTTTCTTCGCTTAAATCCAAAACACTCCCACATGACACTCATCTTCTTCCATATAGACACTCATCATACCCTGTGGCTGGAGGTTTCTATGAGAGGCAAGGCCAAGAAAGTGTCCAAAATAAGCTCACTTGCCCCTCATTTGCCTAAAATCATGGTGGCCTGGGTACTCTTCCTTTGAACCAGGAGTGATCAAATATTCCTGCTGGTAAAGTGTTCCGCTTTTCCAATTTGAGGCCTACTAGCTGTCAGGTATAGATTCTTTATGTGATTTGGAGTCATGAGAAAACCCAAGCACCTATGGGATAGCCTCTGCAGGGATTTGAAGAACGCATTTGACCCAAAGGATCCCTATTCTCACTTGATGTAGGTCAGGAACCCAACCTAAGAAGGCAAAAAAATTTATCCACAATGACTGCTCTTTTGGCCATTTTGGTTTGGAAGCACATGGGATTTTTATTTAGATCTATCAGGTGCTGAGAATTTAAGCCACAACCTCACACAAGGACAAGAGGCTGATTCAAGCACATCCCATTCCAAAGCAATTAAGCAAAGAGCCACAGGTGATGCCCATTCATTTCCATATGAAAACAGTTTTCTTAAGGCTTCACAAAGGGGTGGCCTGAGGTAAAGACCTTCTTGACATTCAGGGTAATAGAAACATAAGTAAGCAAAAGGCCCAAAGCAGGGTTTCTCCACTAAGACTTTCCTGGTCACACTGATATCTGAGTTTTCTGAGATTCTCCCATTCCCTTCAGCTATCAGTACATGGCCATGTCACAGAGCCTTGTGGTGGTACATATGTTGGACACAAAACCATGAGCCTATTCAGGAGAGTGGCCAGAATTCACGAAGAAACAGGAACTTAGAAAGATAGTAGGTATTGCCCATCCATAGGCAAGCCACTCTCCATTCTTAAATTGGGCAGGATGAACGCTGGGACACTTTATATTAGACAGGACACAACCATTGATGCATTCGCTTTTCAAAGGTCTACAACCACGGATACAGTGGGATACACAAACAAAGAAACACTCGCCATGTCAAATGACTTATTAAAAACAGTCCACTCCAAACCAAACAAACTGCCTTTCCTACCTATTCTCATAACATGAGACAAAACCAAGCTCACATGCACACCCACAAAGGCACCTCCTTTACCCAAGTAGGTCTGTGACTATCCAGAGTGTCCTCAGACTGATTGGCCATACTATGTTCCCACGAAATGGCCTGTCCTGTCTCAGATCTGGTCTTCATTACCAACTCTGTAAAGTTGTCAGGAGCCATCAGGGAGTCACTACCTGCTTTCTCAGGAAGGCCCCTCTTCAGAGCTTTCCTGGCATTTAACCATCCACAGATCAGTATTTACCAAGAAAGACTAACTCTGTCTTTGGTAAATACAAACAAGTGAACCCAATGGGACTGGAACTGGGACTGGCTCTGGGTGCTTGGCTTCCTGGATCCCGAGTTCAGCAAATTGCATCAACAAAGAAGTGAGGTAGGTCAATTCCTTCAGGAACAGAATGAGGTCACTGCCTTGGTAACCACTTTGTTCTAACAGATGCTTCGAAGGTTCCCATGAGATGGAGGTTACCCCTACATCCTGTGACACATTCAGAAGTTAGAATTGTATATCGACCATAGGCACCCGGGAACTGCTCTCCACACAGGCTGTGGTGAGCCGTTTCTGCAGATTATGGTCGCCATTGCAAGATGGCGCTGGCTCCACTGTGGTCTGTAATAAACAACTCCTTGTTTGGGAGAGTTGGTGCATGGTTTCTCAGCACCCTGTGAGAAAGTTCCACGTGGCAGCTTCGCATTGGGGCTTGGGATGCTTTATTAAGGCTGGGAGGGGCATCTGACGGGGAATTAGAAGAAATATCAAGGGCCTGAATAAACTGCTGAAAGAAGATTCCTGAGTTGCGTCTTCCTTGCGGGCAAGGGGTCGCGACAAGTGGTGCTGAAAACCCGGGAACCAGAACTTTCAGCAGTCAGGGGTGGTGCACCAATTAGTCCCAGGTAAGTAGGACCCACGGTCAAAGCGGAGATCAGTCCTAGATAAGTAGGACCCGCTATCAAAGCGGAGATCAGTCCTAGGTAAGTGGGACCCGCGGTCAAAGTGGAGATTAGTCCCAGATTAATTGGGACCCGCGGTCAAAGCGGAGATTAGTCCCAGATTAATTGGGACCCGCGGTCAAAGCGGAGATTAGTCCTAGGTAATTAGGACCCGCTATCAAAGCGGCAGCTCCTCTGTAAAGCCAGAGAGAGAATTAAATCTTATTGCAGCTGCACCGTGTACTTTCGCTCTTACTTTCACTTTTGTTTGTTGTGTGTCTTTTGTTGTGTCATGGGTGCCGTATCTTCAAGTCCGCTTCTCCTGGCCCTAGATAACCTGTTACGTTCCAAGGGCCTAAAAGTGAAACGTAGTACTTTACAGCGATTTTTACAGAAGACAGATATTGTTGCCCCGTGGTTCGCATTTTCTGGCAGCCTCACTATACCTAGCTGGGATAAGTTAGGCACAGATCTTGACTTTGCTTCTGAGCAGGGCATATTAGAGGGTGGGGTGATACCCCTTTGGAAGATGATCCGTAGTTGCCTCGCAGATGGCAGATGTCAGGAAGCACTTACTAAAGGACAAGAAGTTTTAGAGCAATTACATGAAGAAAGATCAGAAATGGCAGGCAGTGAGGTATTTCAGGAGGGTGGGAGTGTGCGAAGCGAGAAACAGGGGAGGAAACAATTATCTCCGGCAGGCAGTGATGTATTTCAGAAGGATGGCAGTGTGCGGAGCGAGAAACAGGGGAGGAGGCGATTGTCTCTGGCACGGAGTGAAATATTTCAGGAGGAAGGGAATGTGCAGAGCGAGAAACGGGGGAGGAGGCAATTGTCTCTGGCACGGAATGAAATATTTCAGGAGGAAGGGAATGTGCAGAGCGAGAAACGGGGGAGGAAACGCTTGTATCCATATCTCAGTACACTGTGCACACTCCCATGCAAAAGTGGGTCAGAAGAGGAGGAGGATGAGAAGGAGGAGCTCGGGAGACTGTCTCGGCAGCTAGGGAGTTTAACTATGAGAGAAGGGAACAAAAATAAACAGGAGCTCAAGAAAAATGATCCTCCGGACCCACCGCCGTACGGTTAGGATGTTTCGAGGAGAGCTTTCCATGCCCAAGCATGGAGGGCTGTTAACGCTGAGATGGGTCTTGCTTATCCAGTTTTCCAGGATGACAATAGGGGAAGATTCCATGAGCCTTTAGATTTCAAAATTGTGAAGACCCTGGCAGAGTCTGTGCGCACTTATGGGGTGGATGCCGCCTTCACCTTAACTCAGGTGGAGAGTCTGTCTAGATACTGTATGACTCCCTCTGATTGGGCTAGCCTTGTTCGGGCTTGTGTTTCTCCAGGCAAATATTTGGACTGGAGAGCCTTTGTGCTAGAGGGCGCTGTAGAGCAGGCTGCCCAAAACTATGCAGCGGGACACCCCCATTGGGACAAGGAAATGCTTTTGGGACAAGGCAGATTTGCTAATCAACAAACAGGATACCCCCCTGAGGTATATGAACAGATCAATAACATTTGTATCCGTGCATGGAAATCACTCCCAAATAGAGGAGAAGTGTCTGGCAATTTAACAAAAATCATGCAAAGCCCCACAGAACCTTTCTTGGACTTTGTTGCTAGGATGGTGGATGCCGCAGGAAAAATCTTTGGTGACCCTGATAGAGCAATGCCCTTGATTAAACAACTTGTTTTTGAGCAATGCACCAAAGAATGTAAAGCAGCAATCGCTCCTTATAAAAACAAGGGCATAGAAGCTTGGATGAAAGTGTGTAGAGAGCTTGGAGGACCTTTAACTAATGCAGGTCTTGCAGCTGCTGTCCTTCGGATCGCAAAAGGGGGCGGTCCTGGTGCCGGAACATGCTTCCATTGTGGTCAATCCGGCCATTTCAAACGTGACTGTCCCAAAAAAGGCAATTTTACTGGACCTCCTCGCGGTGGCCCTTCTAATAGCCCTCGTCAACCGGGGCTGTGTCCAAAATGCAAAAAGGGGAAGTATTGGGCAAGAGAGTGTAGATCAGTGAGGGACATCCATGGACAGCCTATTTCAGCTGGGCCAAAAAACGGCCGAAGGGGCCCCCGACCCCAGGGCCCACGAATATATGGGGCAATGGAGAATGTCACACCCGAACCCGAGACATGGCCTTCTCTGCGCCATCCCACGAGATGCGGAGAGCCACTACAGGTGCCGCGGGATTGGACCTCTGTTCCACCTCCAGACTCGTATTAACAACTAAGATGGGAGTCCAATTGGTGGAAACTGAGTTCAAAGGGCCTTTACCCCCTGGCACTGTAGGTTTGTTAATTGGACGTGCATCATCTATCCTACAAGGTCTTCATGTTTTCCCCAGAGTTATAAACCCTGATACTGTAGGGGCAGTAAAAGTTATGGTGGAAGCTCCAAGGGGCATTGTGTCTATCTCCCCAGGGGATCGGATTGCTCAATTGCTAATTTTGCCTAGTTTGCATAATCACTTCCCTGCTGACTCAAGGTCACGGACAGGAAATCAGATTGGTACCACCGGAGGAAATTGTGCCTATTTGTCACTGGATATGAGCAATCGCCCCACTTTGGAATTAAGCATAGAAGGTAAATCTATTGTGGGATTGCTGGACACAGGAGCAGATCGTAGTATCATAGCCCTTAAGGACTGGTCTAAGGGATGGCCAGTGCAGGCTTCTGATCAATCCTTAAGAGGACTTGTATATGCCCAAGCCCCTCAAATCAGCTGTAGACATCTATCTTGGAAGGACTCGGAAGGACATGATGGTACCTTTCAGCCTTATGTACTTGATTTACCCATTTCTTTATGGGGCCGTGATCTGATGAAAGACATGGGGTTCACTCTTAGTAATGACTATTCCCCAGTGTCTCAACATATCATGCAAAATATGGGGTATAGGCCAGGTCTAGGACTAGGAAGGCACCTACAGGGATGTAAGCATCCTGTGCAAGGTCATCAAAAGCTTTACAGGTTTGGTCTGGGTTTTTCCTAGGGGCCACTGGGGCTCAAATACCTATAACATGGCTCACCGAGGAGCCTGTTTGGGTGCCTCAGTGGCCTCTTCCCTCGGTTAAACTGGCAGCAGCCCATGATCTAGTCAAAGAACAACTTGATTTGGGTCACATCCAACCTTCTACTTCTCCATGGAATACTCCCATATTTGTCATTAAGAAAAATCAGGGAAGTGGCGCCTACTGCATGATCTACGAGCAGTTAATGCTCAGATGCAGCTTGTGGGGCCCATTCAAAGAGGGCTGCCTCTGCTCTCCTCTGTTCCTCAAGGCTGGCATATAATTGTTATTGACATTAAAGACTGTTTCTTTTCCATTCCTTTGCATCCTAAAGATTCACAACGTTTTGCTTTCACCCTTCCCTCGTGTAATCACGAAGAACCAGATCAAAGGTTTGAGTGGGTGGTGTTGCCACAGGGGATGGCTAACAGTCCCACGATGTGCCAGATGTATGTGGGGAAGGCACTCCCACCTCTCAGACGTAAGTATTCCTCCACCAAGATCATTCACTGTATGGATGATGTGTTATTGGCCGCAAAATTAGAACAGACAGTTTATGAGGCTTATAAAGAACTCGTGATGCTGTTGGCTCAACATGGACTGCACATCGCACCTGAAAAGGTTCAAACGGGGGATTCTATCAGGTTTTTGGGAGCGACAATTGGGTATGCCAAATTAAAACCACAAAAAATTACCATCAGGACTCAAGATCTCCAAACTCTAAATGATTTTCAAAAATTGCTGGGAGATATTAATTGGATAAGAGGATATTTACATATTCCTAATATTGTGCTCCAGCCTTTGTATGCTACTCTTAAGGGTGATCCAGATCTTGCTTCCCCTCGTAGCCTCACTACTGAGGCTAGAGCGGCCCTTGTAAAAGTAGAACAAGCTATACAGCATGCCACTCTATGCAGGCTCCAGAGTGATAAACCTTTCCAGTTATGTGTGCTTGCCACTATGCGGCAGCCTACTGGAGTACTGTGGCAAGATGGGCCTTTACTATGGATCCACCCACATGTATCCCCAGGAAAATCCTTAGAATATTATCCTGATGCTGTTGCAGCATTGGCACTTAAAGGGATTCAACAAAGCATTCAATTTTTCGGCCAATCACCTTCTTCTCTTATCATACCCTACACTAAAGCTCAACTTAATGTTTTATGTGCTACTCTAGACAACTAGGCTATTCTGTGTTGCTCGTTTCAAGGGGGTATTGATAATCACTACCCTTCTCATCCATTACTCCATTTTGTTAAAGAACATCCCATCATTTTCCCTAAGGTAACTTCATCCAGTCCAATTCCCGGGGCTGTTAACATTTTTACTGATGGTTCCAAGTCTGGAATGGGAGCTTATGTAATTAATGACTCTCCCCCTATCCAGCATCAATTTGCTCCTGGAAATCTACAATGGGTAGAACTACAAATTGTTATTGAAGTTTTTAAACAGTGTTCTTTTCCTTTTAATCTTATTTCGGACTCCAGCTATGTGGTACAAGCACTAAAAGTCCTGGAGACCGTTGGAACTATTAGTGATGCCCACAATGTGTCTGTTTACTTTACTCAGCTTCAACAGCTTATCTCTAACCACACTGCTTCTTTTTATCCAATGCACATCAGGGCTCACACCTCTCTTCCTGGTCCGTTATCCCAAGGTAATGCCTGTGCGGACTTAGCCACTAGAGGCCAATTAATATGCTTGGCTTCCTCCTTAGAGAGGGCTAAGTTGTTTCACCAAAATTTCCATGTTAATGCATTAACGCTGCGCAGGCGTTTTTCCATTTCAAGAGCGGATGCTCGGAAGATAGTATTGCAATGTCCCCATTGTGTCACATTTCTTCATCCCCCTAATTAAGGAGTAAACCCACGGGGATTAAAGCCATTGATTGTTTGGCAAATGGATGTGACACATATACCTGACTTTGGTAACCTTAAGTATGTGCATGTTTCCGTTGATACGTGCTCTGGAATTATCCATGCTTCTGCTTTATCGGGAGAAAAGGCACATAATGTCATTACTCACTGTTTAGAGGCATGGGCAGCATGGGGTGCACCTGCATCCCTTAAGACTGATAATGGACCTGCTTATACTGGCAGACAATTTACAGTTTTTTGTTCTACTATGGGAGTGCAACTTACTCATGGTTTGCCTTATAATCCTCAAGGACAAGGCATTGTTGAGCGTGCTCATCGCACCTTAAAGGAAACTTTACAAAAACAAAAAGGGGGAATAGGAGCTGAACACACTCCTAAAGAACGCCTGTCCTTAGCTCTCTTTACCATTAATTTTTCGAATTTGGATATTCATGGTGGCTTTGCGGCCGATAGACATGTGTCCCCTCAGCCCTCTGTGATTGGCTATGTTAAGTGGAAGGATGTTCTTACGGGCCAATGGAACGGCCCTGACCCCGTGCTGACATGGGCACGAGTATCTGTATGTGTTTTTCCCCAGGATCGTACGGAACCATTGTGGGTCCCTGAACGCTTGACAAGAAGAGTCTCGACATCATCTGACCAGCAACAAGAGATACCACAACAATCCTGTGATGAGGATCTTCATTCTACTAAGTGCTCTGGCTCTGGTGCTGGTGGCGATGGCACAGACGACACCAATGTGGTGGTGGGCAGTGGCACGGGCATGGCCAATGCCGATGCCGGTTCATGGTAATTCTTGTGTCCTCCCCACTCTTTTTTCTACCTCATGTGAGATGTCTGCTCCCTGTGCCTCTCCTAGAGAGGACATGGAGAGAATTTTAATCAATCTCAAGTTAATCTCACAGGAGTTTTTTGTTTCAGCCTTAGAAACGCTAATTGCATTAGCCTTAAGACCAAAAATTTGACTAACTGGGAGGACCCATTGCGGTCCAATCAGGTCTCAGGAAGCATTATCAGTGCTGTATTGAGCAAGGTAGCTTCGGGGAATCAATCAGGCTCAGAGACCCCTGCAAACAGCAGCTCTGCTCTTAACATAACTACCTTGGCTATTATCTCCGAGGTACTAATCCCAGTGCCTCCTTTTTCTAGTAGTACTTATAATGCCACTCATTTCAAGGCCTCTCCTTACTGTTCCCCTAATCTTGGTTTCCCCCCAATATTTACGCCTTGTCAGGATCATTCTTGGGAGAAACATCAAGTTGCTAAAAGTTTCTCCCTTTCCCCCTCTCTTGATAGGTATGTTTATAACTTTAACAATAGTGCCAGCTCCTCTACAGGAGTAGGTTGGTCCTGGTTTTAATGGCTGATTTCCAATGAAAAGGGGGCTTCAGGCAATATTTCTGCACTGGCTCAGTTGGTAGGAGCCAAAAGTTGGCTGGCTAATATTTCTGGTACTGTTAGGGAAAGTGAACAAGGTAATAGACTTACATCTGTTTCATTCAACTCTCTGTTGTATAATGCCACATTGCCTTCTGCAATGGTCTGTGTCCAATCCCCCTTCTTATTCCTTTTGGCCAAGGCCACCTCATCGGGGATGCTGGATTGTTCTCATACTACCTGTCTCTTATCTGAGTGTTGGAATGGTTCCTGGACTGTAGCAGTGTTTATGAAGATTCCAACTTTTGTCCCAATCCCGGTAACTGCGGATCCTGATAAATTCCCTATTGTTGAGCTACTTAGAGTCCGCAGAGATTTTGGAATCACAGCGGCTATAGTGACAGCCGTGGCGGTATCTGCTGCTGCAGCGGTTACGGCCGGAGTGGCTATGGCCAATCAAGTACAAACTGCTGCCACTATTAATCAAGTTGTCCAACAAACTTCCACCATACTTGAATCCCAAAATACAATTAATCAACATATTTTGTCAGGGATTTTAGCTGCCAACCAAAGAACAGATTTACTCCAAGCTCAGGTAGAAGAATTGGCTGACTTAGTGCTTTTGGGTTGTGTTGACCAACGTGCACATTTATGCATAACCTCTGTCAGATTTAATGATTCCAGGAATGCTTCCCGCACCATTGGCGAATATTTGGCTGGAAATTGGTCCATGGAAGCGGAAGACATGATCCAGTCTCAACTAACCCAGATAGCTGTCTTGAATAGCACCCGTGTTGATCCCGTGACTTTGGGTCAATTCACCGATTGGATATCTTCTGCCTTTTCCTTTTTTAAAGAGTGGGTTGTTGTAGGCATTTTTGGTGCAATGTGTTGCTTCGGTATGTTTCTCTGTTTGTGGTTTCTCTGTCACCTCAAGGCCCGCAATGCTCACGATAAGGCTATGATCATCCAAGCTCTTGCAGCTTTAGAAAATGGCAATTCACCTCAAGTTTGGCTTGCGCATCTTAAACAGTAAATCTTTGACATGGCCATTGCACCCCAAGTTATTATAACATTGCACTGGGATCGGCATGTCTTTCCTTGTTATTCTCTTAGTGTTGGAAAGCCCTTGCACTCTGCCGGTCTTGCTGCCATTGCACGCAGGTGGGTTTCCACACTAATGCTTCTCTATCGTCTTAAAGTCCGTGCCTTTATTTCGGGGTGCTGTCAACTCGTTTGTCGTTGTGTACAGCCACAGTTCAGCCTTAGCTGTCCCCCTTCGTCCACCTTCGTCACGATACAGGATGCGAGGCAAGGCACTGCACTTGAGTGATCCTTGAAGTGGACCTCAAGGAGAGCATGTCCTATTGCATGCGGGTTTGATGTCCACGCCCCGCCCCATGAAAAAAGGCGTCGGCTGATATGGCTTCAGATCTGGGGAAGGGCCCTCCTTAGGACTGAGCCATACTATGCAGCCACTTCTGCACAGTGGGATAGGACCTCTACTCTCGCCTGTATTGTTTTCAGAAAACAGAAGGGGGGAACTGTGGTGAGCCGTTTCTGCAGATTATGGTCGCCATTGCAAGATGGCGCTGGCTCCACTGTGGTCTGTAATAAACAACTCCTTGTTTGGGAGAGTTGGTGCATGGTTTCTCAGCACCCTGTGAGAAAGTTCCACGTGGCAGCTTCGCATTGGGGCTTGGGATGCTTTATTAAGGCTGGGAGGGGCATCCGACGGGGAATTAGAAGAAATATCAAGGGCCTGAATAAACTGCTGAAAGAAGATTCCTGAGTTGCGTCTTCCTTGCAGGCAAGGGGTCGCGACAACAGGCCTTGTTTGGTCCATCTTCTCTACAATAAGAAGAGAGAGACTGATTCAGACACATCAATTCATCCTGACCTGGTTGTTTGCTGTGGAAGATGACTATTGCTCTCTCAGGTCCTACATAGCTGCCTACATCTTCTCTAAGGATCATTTCTTCATGGATTGTTGAGTTTCTCAGCCGGTGAAAGATCAGCTACATTACTATATTGTAAGACGAACTCTGTCCCTGCTCTTCTGTAAGTTATATTAAGGGAAGAGTGTATGGTTAGGTTCAATAATAGCATCGATTTTGGTTAGGAATCATTCTGCGGGATGAATAATGGTATTGGCAACCTGCGATATTTACAAGAGTATATAGGTGAAATATAAGTATGAAAGCAGAAATTTGGTAAGATTTGAAGCCCAGAAGGGCATTGGGCCCTTGAGTGGGATACTTAGCTTTGAATTATGTCCTGCACAGTTGTCTCAGATAAATCAATATACAATGGCATAGGACCTTGTAACTTGGATGATTGAATGTTGAACAGAACATCCAGTCAAAAAGCAATAGTCGATAGGATTTGGAAGGTATTCGGTAGGCTAAGAAGAAGAGTGAGTATAGGATTTGGACCAAAAGTTCTTAACAATAGGGTTTCGGGTAGAGAGTGAAGGTGAAGGTCAGCATATGTGAAGAGTCAGTCGCAATGATGAACTGGGGAAAACATGTATGAAAGCACATATCAATAAAGACATTAGGAAATCAAGTAAAGTATAAAGTGAGTGATAGGATTACACATTTTCAACAGGCTGGAGCTTGAATTTATAATCTTAAGAGGAAACAAATATGTAGTCACAAATAGAATTGAAATTTGAGAACATTAGGTAACATGGACATGGATGATTTTAGTAATCCATGTTCACTTCCCATTTAGGCTTTGATACAATTGTACATGTGACCTTTGCTTTTTGTGTCCAGAATATTTCTGTGATAAAATGTATATGCAGATCTGGTGACGTGAGTATTTCTTCCACCATTTCAGGGAGCAATATTTTGAAGACGTATAAATTAGTATGCGGGTACAAATAGGCGTACCCTGTGTCTATGAATATAGAGATAATGCAAGAATACACCATTCTGTGAATAAACAATATAACTGGATCCACTTTAAATAATGGATTGAATAGATATCTGAAAATATATCAGAAATGTTATATTGATATACAATCATTCATTCCAACCAGTTATATATCTAATGGTCATCTTAGGGTTATGGTTTATCATGAAGGGTGTGTGAGATTTGTTTCAAAATGATTATGGAAATCGATTATAATGTATTTGGAAAGAAGTCTCATTAAAAGACCAGTCAAGAAACATAGAGAAATACATGTGTTCTGGAGAAGAAAGTGATTGAAAGTGAAACAAATGCCTATAATTTTGCTAACTAGTGGATGAAATATGTATCCTATGATGTGCAAAAACTGAAAAATAGTAAGGTACCACTGTTGAATAAAAATGAACATCAAAAGATGCATCATGTCCCATAGGAATCTACTTGCATTGATGTTAAACTGGGTCAGTAACTGTAGAAATATTAGGATTTGTATGTACCTTTCACTGAAGTTAGTTTTCAGTACTAGGAAACAAATATATATTTCAGGTGAATGAATATTTCTGAAAATAATGTTGTGAAAAGTTGATTATTAATCCACATACATGAACATGAATGAATTTAGGGAGTGTATATAAGACACATACATTTCATATTATGAAAATTCTGGAGAGAGTGTGTGTGTGTGTATATATATATATATATATATATATATATATATATATATATATATATATATATATACACACACACACACACACACACAAACAACCACAGACAATAAACATACCAATTCATATGCCAAACAAAATTCACCATGAAATATATATCATCCACAGATCCAAAAACATTCATTTCACTGAACATGGATTTATGTATAATGTTGTTCTACTAGGAAGCTCACCTATAGCTTGAAATTTCAGTTCCAACAACTTTTAGGAGGAGTAATCTCTTCTCACAATTTGTAACTGCCAAGTCAGGCACCTCACAAAAATTTACTTGTGATATCACGTAGGATTCTATATGTGCATATAAAAATACATGTGCTGAATAGGCTACAGAGAAAGGGAGACAGGAATACACATATTTTTTAACTTTAAAAACACATGGAGAACTATTTCAATTAAAAATTGACTAGATCAATAACACCTACCATTTATCTTGCAAAAGGCAAGTCCAATATACACCATGTCTCCTCTGAACTGCTTGTATTTCAATTTTGTTTCGGTTATTTTTCTCCATCATATTAGTATTAGTTGTTAGAGTCTCGTAGAGTATGGGTTATTGTGAGGGATATAGTATTTTGAATGGAAAATTGAAAAATGAATCCAATGAGTATGCATATATATGGTATACAATAATCTTCCCACTCTCATCCAGAACAATGCCTTGACATTACCTTCGTCCCAAGTAAGACACAATTAGAGGAGTAGAGTTAAAATATCTGTGAATACATATCTGGGATAGAAAATGCTCAGGAGTTCACAAACATGCATGTGGTAGAGGAGTTTCCAAAAGTAAAGGACAGGGTTGATCTCCCAACCTGATCTTTCAATAAAATTGGGAGTCATCTTGCCACACAGCCATGAGAAGATAATTTTTTCTTTACTATAAATTAGTGGAAATTCCAAACCTACTTGGAATTCCTGCCCATGCCTTGAACTCACCCATATCTGGCTTTCTGACCAGATTGCAGCCCTCTCTGAAACTTTAGTGACACCTCATAAATATTGGCCTTCCCTGGCCAAAGACCCTCTCTAGGCTCTAATGGTCCTCATAATTTTTGATGCTGGGGCCAGCAAATAAAAAATGTAACCTATAATTGGTGTGATGCTTGTCAAAGTTCTGTTTTCTGTAACTCCCCTTTTGTGTAACTTTCTGGGGTATAAAGCTGGGCTGTAGGAAATGTGGGGATGCTGTCTTGTTTCCGCTGTTTTAGAGGGAGAGGCAGCCCACCCGGATGAAATAATAAGCTTGCTTTAATTTGATTTTAATTGGAGTCAGTGGTCTTTTCTTGCATCCTGGTCTAATATTTTAGAGTTCCCCAGTGAGATGACCCGACCAGATCACAAGACCAGACTCCTGGAAATTCTGAAGCTGGCCTTTCCTCCAAGGCTCCGGGCTGGAGAGCCAAGTTCAAAGGCCTTGGAGTGAGCCTTCAGTCCGGGGAGCACTGCAGTGAACCATCGCACTATAACTATTAGCAAGCACCTGGTGGAGGAGGCCTCCATAGGTAAGTGGTATCTTTATAACATCTGATATCCGGTAAAGGGACATCTCTTCTGATGACAGAGAGGTGGCATGGGGAGGCTCACATATACTCCTGTCCGGGACAGTAACAAGAATCATTCTGTCCTCTGTTCTGTTCTGTAGGGAATTCCTCTGAAAGGGTAGAGAGGTGCCAACGGGCACGCAGGAGCTCCTTCCCCGGAGCTTTAGCAAGACGTTGTATTGCTCCTCTGTTTTTCTGTTTCTTCACCGGTTTTCTGTTTCTTTGTGTTTTTTTCTGTGTTCTGTATGTTTTTGGTTTGTTAGTTTTTGTGCGTTTTGTTGTGTGATTTCTGTGGTAAAAACATAATGATATTGGACGTGAAAATGGGTAATAAAGCAAGTAAGCCTGACACCCCTTTGGACTGTGTTTTAAGGAACTGTGATGAACTTTCCCCCCCTTTGTCAAGCAGGATGAGAGAAGCCCCTAGCTGGTTGCCTGGAGCACACCCACTGCAGAGGGCAATGCCTGCTGGTGACCTAAGAACTGAGTATCTCTTAGGTGAAAAAGTGAAACTCCTTTAAAACCTCTTGTCCCTCCAGATCAAGAGAGTCACAACCTTTCGGCAGAATCCCCTGTGTTTCTCCTTTGTTAGCAAAGCAGTAAACCTCCCTTTTTCTTTTTCTCAAACGCTGTCCTCATTATTAAATTGGTATTAATTGGCTTCAACATCAGGAACCAAAATTTAAGTTACAAATTTTGATACCCTCCCCCGGACCCCGGGACTTTTTGAGAGCTGACTACTGAAATATTAGGAGATGGAGCGTGCTCGGGGTGGAACTGAACCAGAGGAGCTAATCCTGTAAGTAAAAGGAGGGACTGAAGGACTCCCAGCAGCTGCCAAAGCCCTGTTGCTTCAGAGAATTCCCTCCTTCCGTCCCTGCACTGTAAGAATTATGCCACCTCTGTCTTATTAAAAAAGAGAATAAGAAAAAGGGGACACTAAATGCAGTAAAGTCACCATGGAGACCCTTGATTTCACATTTCAGGTTGCTCCTCTTTGAAAACATCTGTTCCCCTTTTGGGGACATCTATCGTGCTACAGGTGTAGGAGATTTTTCTCTTATCTGTTATGTTTTAAAGGCTTCTGTCTGTCAGCCATAGTCTGGAGCTCCTTTCTGTCTGTCTTGTGTCTTTGTTTCTGGCCCTTAAAGACATGTGCAATAATGTGTTCATATTATAAATTGTTTCTTGGGAATGATCTTAGCTCAATGTGTGTCTAAATGATGACGTTTTATTGTAACAATCTGGTATCTGAATGGGTTTTTGAAGCATTGTACAATCTTGCAGTTAAAAGTCTGGTTCATATAATTGTTTAGTTTATGATTTTAGATAATTCATGCAAGAGAACTTAAATACTTAGCATGGAAAACTAAAGAACTCTATTTCCAAGTTGGCAAGTAACTTCCCAAACATTCAGTCTTATTTTTCACCAGTTTTGAATTGGGTAGACTGGGAAAATATCACAGTGTGTACCAGTGCATTAATTTGGAAAAGGATAGTAAATCATAGTATGGTATCTGTTGACAGAACAAGATGTAAAGATATAAAATTTTGTGAATTGTAACTTAAAATTGTACCATAATTTTCAACATCCAAACCTGAAAATTATGGTTAAAATGCCTTAGGCCTGAGGTGTCTGGTCAGAATAGCAGTTTCTCCCTGCTCCTTCCAGACCTCAGCCAGGCCTTATGTTGAAATGCAAATGAAAGAAGCCTACTAGCTCAGTAGGAGACTGATCTGAGGCCTAAGGGGGGGGGAGAAAAAATTACATTGTATGGTATTTACTAATAACTGCCCAGTCACTTTTTCTAGGACTCTTATTTTTTTCCTTAGATTCTGTATTGTTTTTAACTCATGATTTTGATCCTACAGACCTAGGTTAATGTTTTTCTGATCAGTTCTATCTTTGACCAACAGTGGAGTTTTTGAAACATTGCAATGGAGATTTCACCTGCGAAAAGCTACAAGGCCTTTACTATAATTATGTGTGCACACTCTTGTTATGTGTTGTATGTGTATATATACATATGTCCGTATATCATGTATATTATATACAAATTAACATACATAAGGAGCGCTCATTAAAAAAGGAGCACTCACAAAAACAAATTTTAAAAATCGGATCCAAAGATCTTTAATTTATGTGATTTAAATGGTTCACTTTAAATTGGATAAACAGATAAAAATAAATGTCTTTAAATTTAAGCTTACATGTTTTTCTAGGTGTTCAAAAATCTAATAAAATATTAATGTCGACAAAAGGTCTAATATGCCTTGGTTCTAGGACTTTTCCTTCAACAAAAAAATGGTCTACACTGTTCAATACTTTTGTCTAATATTGTGATAAATAAATAAATTAAATTTGATATTTGATTACTCATTCATGAGTATTCTTGTTAGATATGTTATTGATTTACTAAGATCTGTATAAGTTTGTTCTAAAGTCTGTATAAGATTGTAAAAATCAGTCATGTGTAAAAGACACAAAAATTTCTTAAAACATATGTTTACCAATAACATTGTGTTTATTAAGTTTTATTTTTCTAGAGCAAGCAACCATAAATATTAAACAACTTATTAAATACGATCTGTTATTTTAGAGCACTGTACTGCCATTTCTTTAAAAGCTAAACTTGGTTAATGTAGAAACATCAATGCAATTATGATGCTATTAATGTGCTCATATCTTCCAGGAATACATGTCTCTAAGGTAGAAACTTTAAAAGAGCATTATGTGAAGCTGGTGTTCTGAAGTTGTATGGTAAAAAAAATATATATTGGGCATTTATTTACCTTTTATCAATAAGATATGTAAACTTTTATGTTACTTTTTACATTGGGGAACAATTTGAATGTATTTTTATGTTAATGAGAGCCTTAGCTATGAAAAGGATAAAACTTTCAGCGTTTATTTTATTCATGTTTTAAATGTTATATTATATGATGTTAACTAATGTTCATGTGACCTCAAACAATTAATGTTAACTTTTTAAACTGATATTTAAAAACAAAGATCATCTTTAGAACTAAAACACTTAAGATTTATAAAGAGCCCTGCCTTACTTGAGATAAGGCTCTGTGTCCCAACTTACTACATGTGAGAATGACTACGAAAGCAGTGGGTCAGATGTTACTTCATTTAAAGTTACATTCAAAAGTTCTTTTTTTTTCATATCAAGATTATTAGGATCTCAAACAAGAAATATAATAAATAACTCAGCCTAAAAATTCAGGGTAGCTATTACACGAACTAAGTATATTTACTCTTGTTAATTTTATTTTGTAATTTCCTTATAAGTGATCTAAAGATTCCCTGTTAGTGTTTTACAGAAGTGTTGCTTTAAGAACACAACATGGGTTAATTAAAGATAACAAGTCATCACCAAAAGACAGACAGAAAAATACAGATCCCAATTAATAAAAAGATAAATAATTTTAAATTACAGACATTAAAGCCCAGTACTCTAATATAAGGCTGCTAAAATTTATTTGCTGGATGTTTAAAATTAGGATTTAAAATTAAAGTTAAATGAAAAGGGCCAAGAAAACCAATATTTGATTCTTGCCCTCTGAGTCAGTCTGTATCCAGGGAACAGGGGACTTCCCTAAAGAGCTTTGCAACTCTGAGCCACTGGAGAACAGAAAGCCAATCAGTGCATTTTCTATGAAGAAGACAGTCATCAGAGAAGGGAGACATCCCTGATGCTTCCGAGGGAAGCCACAGGGTCAAGCAAGACCTGGACACACCTAGCGAAAATGGCACTAGCAGAACTGAGAAGCTGCTCTCAAGTTTCCCCAGGAATGACTCCCGTAAAAGCTCAGCTGACTGTTCATAATAGATAGAAACAAAAGTCAGTTTGACTGCTTCATCTTAAACATTTAAGAAAGACAGTTAAACGCAAAATACAGCTATTCCTGGACATTTTAAATAATAACAGTAATAATAATATTTTAAGGTATACACTTTATGTTAGCCTCCCAAAATAAATAAGACTGGAGGCTACAAAGAAGAGTTCTCAGAGAGGAATGCCTGATAACTATAAAAAGAGACTATCAAGAGGAGATGCCAGAGGCAGAAGTTTTTAGTTTAAGGCCTACAGATATTCCTAACCTACACAGGTAATATTGGAGTTTGCTAGTACAATTATCCAGCCTTGAGTAACAGAATTAAGGGTTTCTCTATTAGACACAGAGGTCATACTAGTAAAAGAATTTTGCAGGATCAGATGGTATTAAATTATAACACTGTATTTTATGGGGAGGGACAACTGTAACCCTAAATGTTAAATATTAAGTTGACAGTCCTGATAACTGGGGATATTTAAGACTGGTGAGGGAACTTCTATACAGTGACATGTTCCAGCTGCTGCAACATTTATTCAGTACTCATGTATTTTGTTTCTCTCATAGAAGAACCCATCCCCAGATGACTTTACAACCTGTACTTCCCCAACCAGACTTCAAACCGAACTGACTTGGAAAAGGCAACTCATGTCTCTCAGACCGTACCCCCTCACGTCACCCTCTCTCAGCTCAGAAGAAGTCAAAATGAGTGACGCCTCGCTTCTTACTACAATGGAGCCAAAAATAAATAGACTATCAATATAAGTAATTAATTAAGTCAGTAAAATCAGGGAGACCGGTTTTGGGTGAGTTCAAAAAATGGGGAGACTGTTACCTGAGGAATTAAATTTCCCTCAGTGCTCGTCCCCTACCCTATCAAAGATTTGAAAGGGACACATTAGAAAATGGGGGAATGATAGACCCAACCTGATATTTTATTTAAATTGGAGCTATCTTGACACAAAGCCATGAAAAGATAATTTTGGCTTAACTATAAACTACAGCAAATTCTGAACCTGCTTTGAATGCCTGCCCATGCCTTGAACTCACCCATGCATGGCTCTCTGACCAGATAACAGCCCTCTCTGAAACTTTATTTACACCTCATAAATATTGGCCTTCCCTGGCCAGACGACACTCTCTGAGGCTCTAATGGTTCTCATAAATTCTGATGTTGGGGCCAGCAAAAAAAAAAAAAATGTAAACTATCGTTAGTGTGATGCTTGTCAGAGTTCTGTTATCTGTAACCACCCTTTTCTGTAACATTCTGCGATATAAAGCCATTCTGTAGGAAAGGTGGGGTTGCTCTCTTGTTCCCGCGGTTTTGGGAGGGAGACACAGCCCGGGTGGTGGAAATAATAAGTTTGCTTTAATTTGATTTTAATTGGAGTCAGTGGTCTTTTCTTGTGTCCTGGTCTAAAAGGTAAACACTCCACCAACATGGAGCTCTGCCTGCCTAAAGACTACTTGAGAAACTGAATCTGAGGATGGGCACTTGACATATATGTTGTT
Organism: Callospermophilus lateralis; assembly: GCF_048772815.1. Classification (NCBI taxonomy): domain Eukaryota; kingdom Metazoa; phylum Chordata; class Mammalia; order Rodentia; family Sciuridae; genus Callospermophilus; species Callospermophilus lateralis. Next base: position 7,209,301 of record NW_027515276.1, on the reverse strand, counting down.
GTCAGGAGCTTTAGCTTCCATTCTAAGGAGACCATTAAAGCTGAGTCTGCATCTATGTGACCTGGAGGACATTGTTTCTTATTTTCCAAATAACATGAGGCAGCAGTGCTGACTTCTCTCTTTGTAGGTAAACTGTGGCCACTGAAAGCTAAGTGTCTCCGCATGTGGACTGTGAAGCCATTTGGTCATCCTCCACTTTTCATGGTGTTTCTTGCTGCTGCATTGGGAGTTTGGTATTTGCTTCACGAAATACAAGGAGTTCAACTGGGACACAGTCCTGGAGGGAGTCCTGTCACGTGTGGTGGGTCAGGGTCTGCAGGAGAATGCACCAACCAGGCTTCTATTCCACATAGCTTGTCCCCTTATCCATAGCAACCTGATTCTGAACATTGCCCTGAAACATCTCCATATAACAAGATGCCTTTTATGGAGAGGATTCAGACATATACGTGATTCCTCTCTGCACCATGTCAGCCACAAACCATTTGGAAGTCAATGACAGATCCACATGGCTTGTCAAGAGATGCTTTATCACACACCTGCACATCACAGCTCTGGGCCCACTACTCAGCAGCCTCCAACATACTGGTATCTGTGTTATACACCGTTTTCATGAAACCCAGTCAATCAAGGCACTGTCTGGTACCCTCATGATCAGCAACAGGACATCCAAAGATTCTCCAGGGCCAGCTGGTCATGGGAATTTCAAAAATTTCATGGTATTTATCTAGCCATTTTTCAAGGATGAATTTGGGGAAACTGTGGGTTTAAATTCATTCAGGAACCATTAAATTTTGAAGAAGCACATTTCAAGGAAAGCTCTGGTGAACTCTCAGAGGCAAGGCTTCCCAAAGAGTGGCCCACAGGACACATGAAGCCAGGCCCATTGAGGTCTCCAATGTAAGGTCCATGTATGTTTTGACTCTCAACTATGGCGGCCAATCTTTCAGAATAAAGTCATGTGATATCCAGGCTGAGTTTGACAGTACTCTTTGGAAAGCCACCCTTTTCTATATCTCAGTTTTCAAGGGTGAATCTCATGCATGGCCACCTAAAATCCCAACACAATTCATGGCAATACTTCTCTGAGGTCAGTTCCATTACTCAGTCTCTATGGGAAATCACACCATAGTTCAAGGTCAGGTGGACCCAGGCATCTTTACCAACCACCACACAGCTGACCACAATTAAAACCAAAACACTCCCACATGGCCCTCATCTTCTTCCACATATACACTCATCATAACCTCTGGCTGGAGGTTTCCATGAGGGGCGCAGCCCAAGACACTGTCCAAAATAAGCACACTTGCGCCTCATTTGCCTAAAGTCAGCTTGGCCTGGACACCATTCCTGTGAACAAAGAGTGATCAATTAGTCCTGCTCTATAACTGCTCCGCTTCTCCAATTTGAGGCCTACTGACTGTCTGGTATAGATTCTTCATGAGAATTTGTGTCATGAGAAAACTCAAGCACCTATCGGCTAGCCTCTAGAGGGCTTTGAAGAACTCATTTGACCCAAAGAATTCCTATTTTCACTTGATGGAGGTCAGGAAGGTTACAAAAGATGGCGAGACACTTCATCCACAAAGACTGCTCTTTTGGCCATTTTGGTTATGAATGCACACTTGGAAACTTTCTTTAGATGCATCAGATTCTGACAATCTAAGCCACTGCCTCACAAAGGGCCAAGAGTCTGATTCAGCCACATCCCTTTCCAAAGCAATTAAGCAAAGAGTCACAGGTGATGCCCATTCATTTCCGTTTGTAAACTGTTTTCTTCAGGCTTCACAAAGGGGTGGCCTGAGGCAAAGACCTTCCTGACATTCAGGACAACAGAACAATAGGTAAGCAAAAAGCCCAAAGCAGTGTTTCTCTACTGAGACTTTACTGGTCACACAGAATTCTGAGTTTTTGAGATGCTCCCATTCCCTTCAGCTATTAAGTACATGCCCATGTCAGAGAGCTTGGAGGTGGTGCATATCTTGGAAACAAAACCATGAGGCTATTCTGGAGAGTGGCCCGTATTCAAGAAGAAGAGAGAAACTTAGGAAGGTAGTAGGTGTTGCCCATCCATAAGGCAAGCCACTCTCCATTCTTAAATTGGGCAGGATGAATGCTGGGAAGCTTTCTACCAGACAGGACACAACCATTGATGCATTCTCTTTTCAAATGTCTATAACCATGTATACAGTGGGATACACAGACATAGAAACACTCATGTTGTCAAACAAATTTCTAGAAACATTCCACTCCAAACAAACAAACCGACTTATTCTCAGAACATGAGACTAAACAACAAACTCATAGGGACACCCACAACAGCACCTCCTTCCCCCAAGTATGTCTGTGACTACCCTCAGTGTCCTCTGACTGGTGGGCCATACTATGTTCCCCGAAGTGGCCTGTTCTGTCTCAGATCTGGTCTTCTTTGCCAACTCTTTGAAGTTGTCAGGAGCCATGGTTGAGCCACTACCTGCTTTCTCAGAAAAGGCTTCTATTCAGACCTCTCCTGGCATTTGGCCATCATCACTTAAGTAGGTACCAAGAAAGACTGACTCTGTCCTTGATAAATCCAAATAATTGAGACCACTGGGACTGGGACTGGGACTTCTCTGGGTGCCTGGCAGTCAATCACCAAGGAAGTGTGGTAGGTGACTTCCTTCAGGAAATGAATGAGGTCACTGCCTTGGCAACCACTTTGTACTAACAGTTGCTTCCAAGGGTCCCATGAGATGGAGTCTGCCCCTACTTCCTGTGACACTTACACAAGTTAGAATGGTATATCAACCACAGGCACCCAGGAACAGCTCTCCACACAGGCCTGGGCCTGGTTTGGTCCATTTAATCTACATTAAGAAGAGAGAGGCTGATTCAGTCACATTCCTTCATCCTGACCAGGTTGTTTGACATGGAAGTTGACTTTTGCTCTCTCACATGCTTCATAGGTGCCTACATCTTCTTCAGGGATGATTTCTGCATGGAACTTTGAGGTTCTCAGCAGGTGGAAGATCGCCTACATTCCTGTGTTGTAAGATCAACAATTTCCCTGTTCTTTTGTAAAGTTAGATTGAGGGAAGAGTGTATGGTTAAGGTTAATAACAGGTTCGATTTCGATTAGGAATCATTTTGCAGAATAAATAATGGTATTGGAAACCTGTGATATTTACATGAATATGCGGTGAAATATAAGTATGAAAACAGAAATCTAGGTAAGATTTGAAGTCCATAAGGGCGTTGGGTGGCCTGGACCCCATCCTTTGAAGCAGGAATGATCAAATAGCCCTGCTGCTAATACTGCTCTTCTTCTCCAATTTGAGGCCTACTGACTGTCAGGTATATATTCTTACTGTGATTTGGAGTCATGAGAAAACCCAAGCACCTATGGGCTAGCCTCTTCAGGTCTTTGAAGAACTCATTTGACTCAAAGGATTGCTATTCTCACTTGAAGGTAGTCAGGAACTGAAAAGGTCATCGAACGTTGGAGGAAAAGACCAACAAGAAACTGTCTCATGCCAAAAGAAATGGTTAATTGGGGGTCCAGCATCTGGGGCTCAGAGCTCACTCCAGAGGAGGAAAGAAAAAAGATCCCCGAGAACAACTTGAGCAGAGTTTATATACATTCTTTAGAGAGGGCAGGGACTTTACATACATCATAGCCTCCTTTAGGAAATCATCATACGCCGCAGGAAAATCAAATAGCAACTCTAAAACAAGATTAGCACATCCATTGGCGGGAACAGGTCGGGCATGGGGTGATTTTTTAGCCCTGAGAAGGGGTATACATTTAAACTGGTTGGTTGAAGCCCTGAGATGTATTCGTGCTGAGCTGCAGGGTTTCTGGGAAGGGGTTGTTTAGCTACTAGGTGGTCAGGGAAGATTTCAACACACATCTAATGGGCAGTTCTGGGAATTGTCTTAACTGCCACAGGAATTTCAGGTTCTGAGTGCAGCTTGGAAACTTTACAAAACCTGGTTCTTTACGTTTCAATTTAAATTTCTTTTATTCTTTCATTTTCCACTCCTTTTTCTGACTACTTTTAATCTTAAAAGTAATGAATCATAATTATTGCGGGTTCTCAGATTCTATTTCTGCCAGTGGATAGTATTTTTATCTGATTACCATGAGTTTTTTCCTGCCCAATCTGAACCTGGAGAAAGGAAACTATGCAGTTTAGCAAACAAGGTCCCACATTTAGTAACACCATAAGGATGATCAGGGGTCCAGCTAAGTCTGATAAAAGTTTAGTTAACCAAGAGGACTGGGTAAGCCATGACTCAAAACACCCTTGTTGAATCTCCCTTTCTCTCTGGTGCTCTTCAAGGCATTTTCTTAATTTACTCATGGATTCTTTAAAACTCCACTATGGTCAGCATAAAAACAGCATTCTTCTCTCAGTGAAGCACAGATGCCCTCCTCCCTCATGAAGAGGAGGTCTAATCCTTGCCTTTTCTGTAAAACAACCTCAGAGAGAGAGGTTAAGGATTCCTGCAAAACTGTGATGGAGGTCTCTAACGTTTTCAAGTCTTGATCTATTGCTGTTTCTAATCGGGCCATTTGTTGTGACCCACGGATCATAGCAGCTGTTCCCGTACCCACTCCTGCAGTAACTCCTATCCCCAGTAGGATGGCTAGAGTAAGAGACACTGGCTCCCGGTGAAATTAGGTTGTTAGTCCCCCTAGTAGACCTTCAAATTATTCTGCATCATCATAGAGCACCCTGGGGAGTATCTGCACCATTACACAATAATTTACAGAGCTATCTAATACCTGGGCTGAAATGCAAGGAGTTCTGATTGTGTGGAGTTCAGTACCATAATGGTTCCTTTAATTAGTTCCCAGGGGGAGGAGTCAGCTGTATTCTGGACTGGGAAAGTAGGCAAAGACCGAAACCAGGAAGTATGAGATGGTAGAGGGGTTCTGGTAGATCTAGGCATGGGAGGTTTAGGAGGTTTAATTCCTGGCTTGAGGGGATTGGGCCCTATTGCTGTGGGCTTTTCTTCCTTTTTAAGCTGGATGGTGAACCAGAGAGCAAAGTCATAACCAGGGCCATAAATGTAAAATCGCATTCCCCTAGTATTTCCCATAGGCCATGTTCTGAGGTATCCCCTTCCTTTGGAAGTGAAAGTTATTTGAGGGGGTAACATAGACTATTCTTTCCACAGCGAGTTTTTGACACTGCTTGGCTAGCGGCACATTTCTTGGGATCAATCCAGGTGTCATTTGGTCCTACCTGAATCATACTGTCTGGAGAGTTTGGGTTCCACCATGCACTCCCGTTTGTTCACATCCCCAAGATCTACAATAAAAGTCAATGGGTCCTCCACAGGTTTGGGCCTGTTTGCAACTTCGGAAATCAGCTGGGCACACATAAAAATCAAGACTGGCTAGTTTACACCTCAGTTGGGGAGATGACATCCATAATTCATGGAGTAAGGTGGTCTATGTTGCCCTGGTTTGGGTTTGAGTGGGATATGTGTGGGGTCCTCTATGTCAGGGAGATCCCAGTCAGAGAGGCCTATAACAAGCTGACAAATGTCTCGGTGGAGAGATGGCCACCTAGTCCATAAGGCGGCTGTATGTGAAATAGACCACACTACTTGCCCAGTAGGATTTATAACTTGCCATTGTTGCTGAACAGGCTGATGGGGATTAGGAATGCTGGTGGCCAGGGGAAGAATCCATAGCCCTATCCACACGACAGACACGCAACTTGAGAGGGTTACCAGTCAGTTTCAGTTTCCAGCCAGAATCTGTACAGGGCACAGGCTTGAGATGTGAGGCATGTATCCAGGAAGTGATCCCATCCAATTTCACCACTGTAGGTGTTATAAGAAACACCTGGTATGGTCCTTTCCAGCGGGGTTCCAGGGATGACACCTGATGCCGTCTCACGTAGACTAAGTCTCCCACTTGATAACAATGTGGGGTTTCTTTGTCTCCAGGCTGATAATCAGTGGACAACTATTTCCACAGGTATCGCTGGATGCTGGGTTTGTTCAAGGGCTTTAATTCTGTCAAGCAAGGGTGTGTGAAAGGAATCATTAAGTCTTGAGTTGGGGTTAGGTCCCTTACTGGAGGAGGGGCACCATAGAGAATTTTATAATTGGTGAGGTTACACAAAGAGGCATAGAGGTTATTTCTTGCAGGAAACAGTGCATAAGATAGGAGCATAGTCCAATATTTTATGCCGGTCTCCAGGCTTAATTTCGTTAAGGTCTCTATGATGGTTCTATTCATCCTTTCTACCTGTCCTGAGCTCTGGGGTCTATAAGCACAATGTAACTCCCAATTAATCCCCAGGGTCCTGGCGAATCCCTGACTTACTTGGGCTACAAATGCCGGTCCATTGTCGGACCCTATTACCTTAGGCAAGCCGGACCTTGGAAAAATGTCTTCTAGGATCTTTTTGACCACCATCTGAGCCGTTTTTTTCTTCATGGGGAAGGCTTCGACCTATCCTGAAAAAGTACCTACAAAGACTAGGAGATATTTAAGTCCATTACTTGCTGGCTTAATTTGAGTAAAGTCCACTTCCCAGAATTGTCCTGGTCTGGTTCCTCGTAAGTGCTTCCTGCAGGAAGCTTGGATGGGTAACTATTAACTAATTGACAGACTTGACAAGCTCTAGTCACCTGCTCAGCTATTTCTTTCCTCTTTGAGTCAGTCAATAATAAGTCCTTTCTTCGGTCCTTTAAGAGTGCCTACAACTTCTTTGAGTCTAAGTGGGTGAGCTAGTGTAAGTCTTTGACATAAAGGTGGACTTTTTGAAATTGTAAACTTGGCTCTGTAGGGTCCCAGAGTTCTGTATCTGTCTCCTCAGATGATAAGTTGCCTGAAGGTTCTGGAGCTGCCAAGTCTCCTGATTTTTGTTCCCCCCCCATGTGGAAAAAGTTAACAGAGTCACTTCGTTTAGGGCTGCCAATTAAGCTTCCTCATCTGCCCTTCTGTTTCTAACCACCACGGGGTCGTTTCCCTTCTGGGGCCCTGGACAGTGCCCTATAGCTAGTTCTTTAGGGCCCTGCACTGCTGAGAGAAGGTGGAGGATCTCATCTTCATTCTTTATTTCTTTCCTGGAAGAGGTTACTATTCTCTTTGCTGGTAAATAGCCCTGTGCACATGAGCAGTGGCAAATGCATAGCGGCTGTCAGTGTATATGGTTGCCCTTTTGCTTGTTGCTAGTTCCAATGCTTTCGTAAGAGCAATCAATTCTGCTTTTTGGACTTATGTCCCTTCTGGGAGACCAGAGGACCAGATGACATTAGTTTTGCTAAGTACTGCTTGTGCAGCCCGCCGCTTACCATCTTGGAGAAAGCTGCTGCCGTCCGTAAACCATACGACTTCAGGGCGAGGCAGTGGCTGATCCTTCAAGTCTTGTCGTATACTGGTTTTCTCTGCCAGTATGTTTTGACACTCATGAGCGACGGGTCCTGATGATACTTCTGGCAGCAGTGTAGCCGGGTTGAGTGGAGCAGGGGGTCCCAGCATTATACTGTCTTTGTCAAGCAAGAGGTTCTGGTAGTGCTTAATTCTGGAGTTTGATAGCCACCTCTCTGGAGGCTGGCAGATGATGCTCTCCAGTGCATGGGGGACTATAATGGTGAGCTTCTGTCCCAACGTTCATTCATGAGCATCTTTTATTAGAAGGGCTGCCACTGCTATAGCTCTTAAGCAAAGGGGCCACACGCTAGCCACTGGGTCCAGTTTTTTTTTATAAGAATGCTACTAGCCATTTCCAAGGTCCCAATGTCTGAGTGAGCATTCCCCGTGCTATTCCTTTCTTTTCTTCTATGTAGAGATTGAAGGGTTTATCTACATCTGGTAGTGCTAAGGCTGAAGCAGAGAGCAGCACCTTTTTTTTACATTATCAATAGCTTGTTTGTACTCAGGTGTACATTGGAAGTGGGCATCCCCTTTTATCAGAGTGTATAAAGGTGCAGCCAGAGATGCGAACACAGGAATCCATAACCTGCAAAAGCTGGCAGTCCCAAAAAACTCTCTGAGTTGTCTCTTATTAGAAGGGGGAGGTATCTGCACAATGGTTTGTTTTCTGGGCTCAGTGAGCCATCGTTTGCCACCCCTAAGAGAATAACCCAGGAAGATTACTTCTTGCTGACAAAAGTGGGCCTTTTGGCAGAAGCCCTATATCCAAGCCGAGCAAGCTCGAATAATAGTGCTTGGGTCCCAGACTCAGAGTTCTCCTTGGTGTCGGCTGCCAGTAGCAGATCATCCACATATTCGAGTGGGGTGACTTCAGGGTGGGCAGTTCTGAAGTCGTTGAAGTCCCTGTGGAGGGCTTCATCAAAGAGAGTGAGGGAGATTTTGAACTCCTGTGGGAATCTAGTCCCGGTTAATTGGCCAGATGTTCCGGTTTTTGGGTTTATCCACTTGAAAGCAAACAGCAACTGACTGTCCTTATGTAGGGGCAAGCAGAAGTAAGCATCTTTTAAGTCCAGCACAGTGTACCATTCCCGCTCCGGATTCAGAGTGCTAAGCGAATTATATGGGTTGGGTACTGTGGGGTGAATGTCCTGCACTCTGTTGTTGATCTCTCTTAGGTCTTGAACAGGATGGTAGTCCCCAGTTCCTAGCTTTCTAACTGGTAGCAGCGGGGTATTCCAGGCTGATTGACAGAGCCTTAAGACCCCAAGAGTCAGGTATTTCTGAATATGGGGCCTTATCCCATCCTTAGCTTCTTTGCTTAGGGGATATTGTTTAACACTGATTGGAGAGGCAGAGGCTTTTAATTATACTGCTATTGGAGGTTGTTTAAGGGCTAGACCTAACCCAGCAGTTTCTGCCCAGACATTAGGATAATCTTTTATCCATTTCTGTGCGAGTTTGCTTTGTTGATCAGTCCTAGGGGACACGAAGAGTGATGTTCACCTTCTATGGACATAGTCAAAGCCGTGACTATGGGAGCTTTTACTGAAGGCTTTAGAAACTCCACTTGGGGACCATCAGGGATAAAGGTTATTCTAGACCAGAGTTTGGTAAGCAGATCCCTGCTCATCAATGGGGTTGGACATTCTGGGATTACAAGAAAAGAGTGTGGACTTTTCCATTTACTAGGTTCATAATCCTCTTTTTTGTCCAAGCCTGATATCTACTGCCATTAGCCCCTTGAACTAGGGACCATTTATTTATTTATAGGGGGCCCAGTGGGGTCTTAAGGGCTGAGTATACTGCTCCTGTTTTCATTTCAAAGTTCACTGGAATCCCCTCCACTTCAAATGTTACCCTGAGATCGGGGAGGGGATTCAAGCCCCGACTTTCTTAGTCCTCTTCTAGAGTCAGCATGGCGGGCTCGTGTGGCTGCTCCTTTTTGGGCCACTCTTTGGCTCAGTGTCCTTTTTCTTTTCAGTAGGCACATTGATCTGATGCCAGGGGCAGCCTTTGGCGTGGGCCCAGGTATCCCTTTCTGTCTCCCTGCATTTAACCTTCTGGAGTATTTTTTGCTGTGAACAAAACCTTAGCCAATGCTTTAGTCAGCTTTTTGCTCCTTTCATCCTTCTTTTGTTCCCTTTCCTTCTCTCTCCTCTGTTCCTTCTCCTCCTCAATTTCTCTCTTATAATATACTGTCTCAGGTTCTCTGACTAAATCTCTTAACATCATATCTTGTAATCCATCTAGACATTGTAACTTTCTCTTAATATCTAGGGCAGCCTGCTCGATAAAGGCCATTGCAACAGATGCCTTTTGGTCCTCTGCCTGAGGATCAAAAGAAGTATATTTCCTTTATGCTTCCATAATTCTCTCCTGAGACATACAGGGAGACTCATTAGGCCCTTGGATAATCTCTCTTACATTGGCCAAATTAGTCGGCCCTCTGGCGGTCGCTTGGTGACCCGCTATACCCGCTATTAGAGCCCGGCGATAAGTGGACAGATGCTACCTACCTTCAAAGTTGTTGGGTTCCCAGTTGGGACGGTTCATTGGCCCGTAGGGACGGAGAGGGAGCATCACAGGGGATTCTGAGTTTTCTATTATCCATCACCGCCGGGTTCCTTTAGGTGGCCCTGCTTCCTCCAGGGGAGGAGGGGCTGCTGCTGCTGCAGGGAAGTCCCCTGGAGGGCTTGAGTCTGGCCCAATTGCCTCTAGCAGCTGAGAGGCTGAGTCAGTGGCGGGAGGATCATCTGGAACATGTTGGGGGTTGGGGAGCGAGGGTAGAGAATGAGGAGGGGGAAGAGTATCCAGTCTTGTGACTCAGGGAGAATGGTGGGGAGAGCGGGAGTTGTGGAAGGTTTGAATGATATAATCATGAGGGAAGGGGTATATGTCTGTTGATCTTTGTGGCCACGTGGCCCCAGCTAAAAGACAATATCTCTGACTTTTCGGATTAGAGGGAAGTGGAAGGATCCTTCTGGTTGCCATCCGACTCCCAGGATGGGCCATTCTGAAGCTCAGAGAGTCTGCCAGCTCTGGCGTTTTACTGAAAAAGAAAGATTCTGGGCCCTTGAGCGGACATCAGTCCAATGATCAAGGGTCAGGGACAGAGGCATAGAAGTGCTTTGTCCCATAATGGAAGTTACTCAAACAGGGACAGTGAAGACACAAACTCGACACACACAATGACAAACAGTAAACGTTTACCATGAGTCCAAGACAACGATTAGAACTGAGTAACTGGCAAAACCTGATGGGTTAGACAATAAATACAGACAGTAAACTCAACCTGAGTTCAGGACAATGAACAAAACTGAGTAGCTGGCAAAACCTTTTGGGCTGGAAAACCGAATCCTGAAGCAAAATATAACCCAGTTGAGGAAACTACTATTCCTTATTTCCCTAGTCCTCTGGAGTGCCCCCAGGGACGTGACCTTTGGCTCTGTGACACTTCTGTCAGCCAACATAGGAGAGACCTAATGCCCTCTCCCACAGCAACTTTGCCACGCCTTAAACGGAAACCCAAAACAAGAAACAGGCGCCTTACTTACCCTAAGAGAAGTCAGTTGGCGTCTTTTGTCCGCTGGTGCCGAATATCTCACCTGGGGCCTCCAGATGAAAAGGTGGGGCGAAGGTCGGAGAAAAACACCACCAAGAGACTTTCTCATGAAACAGAAAAGGGTTTATTGGGGGTCCAGCATGCTGGGGCTCAGAGCTCAAATCAGAAAAGCAAACAACAAAGAGCCCAGAGAACAATTTGAGCAGAGTTTATATACATTCTTTAGAGAGGGCAGGGACTTTACATACATCATAGCCTCCTTTAGCAAATTACCATGTACCCTGGGAAAATCAAATAACAACTCCAAAACATGATTAGCACATTCATTGGCGGGAACAGGTCGGGGAGGGGGAGATTGGTCAGCCCTGTGAAGGGGTAGACATTTAAACTGATTGGTTGAAGCCCTGAGATGTATATGTGCTGAGCTGCATGGTTTCTGGGAAGGGGTTGTTAAGTAACAAGGTCGTCTGGGAAGATTTCAACTCACATCTAATGGACACATCAAAGAATTGTCTTTACTGACTCAGGAATTTCAGGTTCTCAGTGCAGCTTGTAAACTTTACAAAACCTGGTTCTTTACGTTTCAATTTCAATTTCTTTTATTCTTTCTGAACTTTACAGAGGAAGGCCAGAGACTTCATCCACAATGGCTGCTCTTTTTGCCATTTTGGTTTTGGATGCATGCATGGGATCTTTTTTAGATCCATTTTGTGCTGATATTCTAAGCCACAGCCTCACACAGGGTCAAGAGGCTGATTAAGACACATCCCTTTCCAAAGCAATTACTTCTCTGAGGTCAGTTACAGAACTTAGTCTCTGAGCAGAATCACACCAGAGTTCAAGCCCAGATGGACCCAGTCATCTCTTCCAACCGCCACACAAATGACCACAATTAAAACCAAAACACTCCCCCAAGGCCCTCATCTTTTTTCATATATACACTCATCATAACGTCTGGCTGGAGGTTTCCATGAATGGCGCAGTCCAAGAGAGTGTCCAAAATAAGCTCACTTGCCCCTCATTTGCCTAACCTCAGGGTAGCCTGGACACCCTTCCAGTGAACCAGAATTGATCACATAGGTCTGCCGTTAATACTGCTCTGGTTCTCCAATTTGATGCCTACTGACTGTCAGGTATAGATTCCTTATGTGATTTGGAGTCATGAGAAAACTGAAGCACCTCTGCAGGGATTGGAAGAACTCATTTGACACAAAAGATCACTATTCTCACTTGATGGACATCAGGAAAATAACAGAGGAAGGTGAGAGACTTCATCCACAATGACTGATATTTTTGCCATTTTGGTTTTGGATGCACACATTGGATCTTTCTTTAGATCCATCAGGCACTGAGAATCTAAGCCATAGCTTCACAAAGGGCCAAGAGGCTTATTCAGACACATCCCTTTCCAAAGTAATTAAGCAAAGAGCCACAGGTGATGCCCATTTATTTCCATTTTAAAACTGTTTTCTTCAGGCTTCACAAAGGGTGGCCTGAGGCAAAGACCTTCCTGACACTCAGGACAACAGAACAATAGGTTAGCAAAAGGCCCAAAGCATGGTTTCTCCACTGAGACTTTCCTGGTCACACTGATATCTGAGTTTTCTGAGATGCTCGCCATTCCCTTCAGCTAACCAGTACATGGCCATGTCACAGAGCTTGGAGGTGGTACATATCTTTGACAAAAAAATATGAGCCTATTCTGGAGAGTGGCCAAAATTCAGGAAGAAAACAGGAAATTAAGAAGGTTGTAGGTGTTGCCTTTCTATAAGGCGAGCCACAGTCCATTCATAAATTGGGAAGAATGAATGCTGGGAAGCTTTCTACTAGACAGGACACAACTATGGATGCATGCTCTTTTCTAATGTCTACAACCACAGACACACTGGGATACACAGACCTAGAAACACTCACCTTGTCAAAGGACTTTCTAGAAACAGTTCACTCCAAACCAAACAAACAGCCTTTCCTACCTATTCTCAGAACATGAGACAAAACCACAAACTCACAACCACACTCAAAAAGTCACCTCCTTCCACCAAGTAAGTCTGTGACTATCCGAAGTGTCCTCTGACTGGTGGGCCATACTATGTTTCCCCAAAATGGCCTGTCCTGTCTCAGATCTGTTCTCCTTGTCCAACTCTGTGAAGTTGTCAGGAGCCTGTGCTGACCACTACCTGCTGTCTCAGGAAAGGCCCATTTTCAGAGGTCTACTTGAATTTGGCCATCCTCAAATCTTTAGGTACCAAGAAAGACAGACTCTGTCCTTGTTAAATCCAAACAAGTGAGCCTACTGGGAAAGGGACGGGTACTGGCTCTTTGTGCCTGGCTTCCTGGATCCCAAGTTCAGAGACTTCCATCCCCCAAGAAGTGAGGTAGGTCAATTCCTTCAAGAACGGAATGAGGTCACTGCCTTGGCAACCACTTTGTCCTAACAGTTGCATTCAAGGGTCCCTTGAGATGGAGGCTGGCACTACTTCCTGTGACACTTTCAGAAGTTAGAATTGTATATCAACCATAGGCACCCAGGAGAAGCTCTCCACACAGGGTTGGTTTGGTCCATCTTCTTTATATCAAGAGGAGAGAGGCTGATTCAGATACATCCCTTCATCCTGACTAGGTTGTTTGCCTTGGAAGATGACTTTTGCTCTCTCAGGCCCTTCATAGCTGCCTAAATCTTCTCCAGGGATCATTTCTGCATCAACCTTTGAGGTTCTCAGCAGGTGGAAGATCCCGTACATTCCTGTATTGTAAGACCAACTCTGTCCCTGCTCTTCTGCAAAGTTAGATTGAGGAACAGTGTATGGTTAGGGTTAATAACATATTCTATTTGGGTTAGGAATTATTCTGCTGGACAAATAATGGTATTGGGTACCTGCAATATTCAAAAGAATATATAGGTGAAATATAAGTATGAAACCAAAATTCTAGGTACGATTTGAAGCCAGAAGGACATTGGGCCCTTTAGTGGTATACTTAGCTTTGAATTATGTTCTGCACAGATGTCTCAGATAAATCAATATGCAATGGCATAGGACCTTGTACCTTGGATGATTGAATGTTCAAGAGAACATCCAGTCAAAAAGGAATAGTCGGTAGGAATAGGAAGATGGTCAGTAGGTTTAGAAAAAAGAGTGAGTATAGGATTTGGACAAAAGGTTCATTAGCAATAGGGTTTCGGGTAGAGAGTGAAAGTAAATATGAGCACATATAAAGAGTCAGTCACAATGATGAACTGGGGAAAAATATGTAGGAAAGCAGATATTAATAGAGACATTAGGAAATCAGACAAAGTATAATGTGAGTGATAGGATTAGGCATTTTCAATATGGTTGAGGTGGAATATATAATCTTAGGAAGAAAGAAATATGTAGTCACCAATAGGATTGACATTTGAGAGCATTAGGCAACCAGGACATGGTTGTTTTTAGTAATCCATGCTCACTTTTCATTTTGCTTTGGTGAAAGGTTAATAAAATAGGTATTTGTCACTTCCTGTTTTTCTTTATGCTTAACAAAACACTGTTGAAATCTTGAGAACTGTTTGCTAATTTTGTTCCCAAAATGTGCTGTCCCCAACTGCCAAACTGCAGAGTGTACTCCCTCACCCGGTTGCACAAAAACTGCCCACTTGCCCTGACCCATCAATTAATTTCCCTCCCTGCCCTCTCCAAAAAATTATATAAGCTCTGTTTAAGTTGTTCTCAGGGCTCTCTGCTCTAGTCAAGTGAGCTCTGAGCCCCAGCATGCTGGAACCCCAATAAACACTTTGCTGTTGCTGAGTGAAAATGGTATACTGTTCTGTACTTAAAAGATGCTTTCTTTTGCTTGCCTCTGCATAAAGATAGTCAGTTGCTGTTTGCTTTCGAGTGGGTAGACCCAGATAATGGAACTTCTGGTCAACTAACTTGGACTAGACTCCCACAGGTGTTCAAAACCTCCCCCAGTCTCTTTGATGAAGCCCTCCACAGAGATCTCAACAACTTCAGAATTACACACCCCAAAGTCACCCTGCTTCAATATGTGGATGTCCTGCTACTGGCAGCTAACAACAAGGAAAACTGTGAGTCTGGGACCCAAGCACTATTATCCGAGCTTGCTCAACTCGGGTATAGAGCTTCTGCCAAAAAGGCCCAAATTTGCCAGCAAGAAGTAATCTTCCTCGGTTATTCCCTTAGGGGCGGAAATGATGGCTCACTGAGCCCAGAAAACAAACCGTTTTGCAGATACCACCTCCATCTAACAGGAGACAACACAGAGAGTTTCTTGGGACTGCTGCCTTTTCAGGTTATGGATACCTGGGTTTGTGTTCTTAGCTGCTTCTTTATACCCGTTGTTAAATAAGGATGCCCAATTCCAATGGACCCTTGAGCACCAGCAAGCTTTTGATAACATTTAAGAACACTGACACTGAACTCCTCAACTTCACTGAGCCCAGCCTGCAATTTCAGAAAGCCCTACACTACGTTAAAAATGTACATCAACTTACTCACCTTGCTTCAAAGAAACTGCAGGCATTCCTGAAAGATCAGGAACAGAGATTTCGACTAACTTACTCACAGTGAAAAAAAATAACTGAACGGGTAACAAAAGCCTGTCGGTTCTGTCAATTGGTTAATGCTTACCCTTCCAAGCTTCCTGCAGGAAAGCACCTACGATGAACCAGACCAGGACAATTCTGGGAAGTAGACTTTACTGAAATTAAGCCAGCAAGGTATAGACTTAAATATCTCCTAGTCTTTGTAGATAAATTTTCAGGATGGATTGAATCCTTTCTCACAAAAAAAAAAAAAAAAAAAAAACCGGCTCAAACGGTGGTCAAGAAGATCCTGAAAGATATTAAGATATTTTTTCAAGACAAGGCCTACCTAAGGTAATAGGGTCTGATAATTGAACGGTGTTCATGGCCCGGGTAAGTGAGGGCTTAGCCAGGACCCAGGGGATTAATTGGAAGTTACATTGTGCTTCTAGACCCCAGAGCTCAGGACAGGAAAAAAAAAATAAATTGAACCATTAAAGAGACCTTAACGAAATTAAGCTTAGAGACCGGCATAAAATATTAGACTATGCCCCTGCCTTATCCACTGTTTCATGCAAGAAATACTCCCTCTGTTTCTTTGTGTAAACTCACCCCCTATGAATTTCTCTATGGTGCACCTCCTCCAGTAAGGCATGTAACCCCAACTCTAAGACCTAACGATGCCTTCCACACCCCCTTGCTTGACAGAATTAAATCTCTTGAAAGAACTCAATGATACCGGTGAAAACAGCTGACAACTGCCTTGCAACCTGGGGACAAGGGGACTCCACATTGATATCAAGTAAGGGACTTCATCTACATAAGACAACATCAGGTGTCATCCCTGGAACCCTGCTTGAAAGGACCATACCAGGTGCTAATTATAACACCTACAGCGGTAAAAGTAGACGGAAACACTTCCTGGAACCATGCCTCTCATCTCAAGCCTGCGCCTCTTACCAGTTTCTTTCTGGAAACTGGGAAAGACTGGTAACCATTTCAAATTGCATATTCGCTATGTGGATAAGGCTGTAGACTCTCCCCTTGGCCACCAGTACACCTAACGCTCATCAGCCCGTTCAGCAGCGATGGCTTATCACAAATCCTACTAGACAAGAAGTATGCTCTAACTCGTATACAGCTCCCTTAGCGACCTGGTGGCTAGCTCTCCACCCAGACATTTGTCAGCTGGCTATAAGTCTTTCCTATTAGGATATCGCTGATGAAAATCCCACTAAAATTCAATTAAATCCCTTCCATACCATAGATAATGGAAACAAACATTAGGGATTTAGGGACACGTGAGCCAGATGCAGGTTGGCTAGACTAGATTAGTATGTTTGCCCAGCAGACTATCAAAGCCACAAACAGCCATGGCTGTGTGGAGGGAAAGCCATCTTCTTCTGTAAGTGATGGGGATTTGAGCATACAGGGGCAGCCTGGTGGAACGCAAAATCCTCATCAAATTCAGTACACAGCATTGGCCATATTACCAATTAGACAACCAAAACTGATGGCCTCCAGAGGAGTCTCTAGATCCTCAAATTCTGTGTTACCTTTTTAACTTCTGCAAGTGCTCAAGAGGATGAAAGGAAATTCCCCTATGTGGAGGCCTTTTACCTCCTTCGCTCACTTCCTGAACTATGCATCTCCAATAGATCCTCACCCTCAGGCTTCTGCTCCAGACTCTCTACTGTCAGTCCCACCTCAGCAACCTGATTTCTCTCCTCCAGTTACTAGATCAAAAACCCAAACCTCCGCCAGTTCTCAGTTCATTGCTCCCTTGCTGAGGTAGCAGGTACTGAGGTACCCCTCTAAACACTCACTCCTCTCTTCTCCTGTCAGTGCCTACACCCGGTCTCCCCAGGTCCTCTTACCAGGTAACCCAAAGCTCAAATCAGCTGAGAAGAGCCCTCAGACCCCTATCCAAGATGTAATAAAAATGGCCTTTAAAGTTGCTTTGTCATCACTGAAAACAGGTTACTAAGAATTTAAAATCCCTCCCAGGCTTTCTGGGATACTCACTCCCGTCTTCCCCTCTGTTCTACCTGTTCTACTGCTCAAGATTTTGTTCCTAGGAAAATCCCAAACCCCTTTTCCATTATGCTTTTACATCTCTCTTTTCTCATTCTCAGATCCCCGGAGCTGCTCTCATTCCTCGCCTTCCCCGTCTTTCCCCTCTATACCAGGCCCACAGAAAAATCTTAACTGAACTTCTCCAGAAGTCTTCACCATGGATGACTTTAGAACTTTCAGCAAAAGAGTCCCTATAAAAGAGTTCAGTGTAGATAAACTTGCTCTTTTTCTGTTGCCCTGTTATACTTGGCCACTGCTTGGAAAAATCAGCACTTCTAAGCTAGACAACCCCTTAATAGTTTTTCACACAATATGTGAACAAGGCCTCTGGCCTTGAGCTGGGGCTTCACAGAGATGGCTACATTTCTAAAATAAAAAATACCAACTGGGCTTCATGGTAACAGCTGAAGGAGGATAAAAGAAAAGGAAGAAAAAACTCTCCCCCTCCCAGGTGTCCTTGAAAAGTTAACTTGCCCAGAACAGAGGAAATAACAGAAAAAAAAATCTTTTTGTGAAGTTCTGCCGACTGTGAACTTCTGAGCCCCTTTTCTTTCATGTTGGGTACAAAATTCTGAAACTACCTAAACTTGGGGTTCGGGGCATTAATTGATTACAACAGAAGCAATGCACTCTGAATCCGGTTGCAACCAAATAGCACTGTTTCCCTGTTTTCGGTGCTATCTTAGGTGCCTTGCCTTGTCTGTCCCTATAACAGTATAATTCTATATACTTAAACATTGTTTATGTTTTCATGAAATGGTCAACAGATGTGATTAATTGTGTAATGGTGCAGATGTTTCCCAGAGTGCTCTATAATGATGCAGGTTCATTTGAAATTCAAACAGGCGGGCATACAACACGGTTCCGCTGGGAACATATATCCCTAACTTTAGCCATCCTATTAGGAATAGGAGTTGCTGCAGGGGTGGGCACAGAAACCCCTGCCCTAGTCCATGGGACACAACAAATGACCCAATTAGTAGCAGCAATAGAACAAAACTTAAAGATAGTAGAAACCTCCATCACAGCTTTGCAGGAATATTTATCCTCTCTGTCTGAAGTTGTTTTACAGAACAGTCGAGGGTTGGACCGCCCATTCATGAGAGAAGGGGGCCTTTGTGCTGCATTGAGGGAAAAATATTGTTTTTATGCCGACCATACTGAAGTTGTAAAAAAAATCTATGAGTAAATTAAAAAGACACCTTGAAGAGCGTCACTGAGAGAGGCCCAAAAAGGGTGGTTTGATTCTGATCCATACATTCCCTCTGGTTAACTACGTTTTTATCAACCATGGCCGGTCCAATAATAATCCTCATATTACTGCAAAGTATAAAACCCTGTTTGCTCAAACGTGTAATTTTTTTTCCCCAAGCTCAAATTGGACAAGTTAAACTTATGGTAATAACCCACTTGCAGACATAGAATGTGACACCAGCCTTGATCACTTTTATAATTATAAGTAGCCAGAAGAAGAAGTGGGGAATGAAAGGTTAACAAAATAGGTACTTGTAACTTCCTATTTTTCTGTATGCTTAACAAAACACTTTTGAAATATTGAGAACTGTTTGCTAATTTTGTTCCCAGAATGTGCTGTCCCCAACTGCCAAATTGCAGAATGTATTCCTTCACCCGTTTACATGCAAACCGCCCACTCACCATGACCCATCAATAAACTTCCGTCCCTGCCCTTTCCAAGGAAATAATATAAGCTCTGCTTAAGCTGTTCTCAGGGCTCTCTGCTCTATTTCTGTGAGCTCTGAGCCCCAGCATGCTTGACCTCCAATAAACCTTTTGCTGTTGCATGAGACAGTCTCTTCGTGGTCTCTACCTCTGATGCTCGCACGAACATTACTTGAATGATTGAATGTATAAGAGAAAATCCAGTCAAAAAGGGATAGCCAGTAGGATTAAGAAGATAGTCGGTAGGTTTGGGAAGAAGACTGAGTATAGGATTTGGAACAAAAGTTCTTTAGCAATAGGGGTTCTGTTAGAGAGTGAATATAAATGTCAGCACATGAGAACAGTCACAATAATGAACTGAGGAAAATATGTAGGAAAGCAGATATCAATAAAGACATTACTAAATCAGGCAAAGTATAAAGTGAGTGATACAATTAGACATTTTCAACAGGGTGAGTTTGAATATATAATCTTAGGAAGAAACAAATATGTAGTCACCAATAGGATTGACATTTGAGAGCATAAGGCAACCTTGACATGGATGATTTTTGTAAACCATGCTCACTTTCTATTTAGGCTTTCGTACAATCTAAGTGTGACCTTTGCATTTGTGTCCAGAATTTTACTGTGATAAAATATATATGTAGATCTGGTGACACAAGTATTTCTTCCACCATTTCTGGGAGCAATATTTTGAAGGCATATAAATGGGTATTGGGTGTACAAAGAGGTGTACACTGTGTCCATGAATATAGAGATAATGCATGAATAGACCATACAGTGAATAAAAAATATAACTGTTTCCACTTTAAATTATGGATTGAATTGATATTTGAAAATATATAAGAAATCTTATATTGATTTACAATCATTCATTCTAACCAGTTATACATCTAATATTAATATTATGGTTATGGTTTATCATGAAGATATGTTAGTTTTGCTTCAAAAGCGATTATGGAAATCCAAAATAATGTGTTTGGATAGAGTCAGTCACAATGCTGGCAATATGTGAACAAGGCCTCTGGCCTCAAATTGAGGCTTCACAGAGATGGCTACATTTCTAAGATAAAGAAGTTACCAACTGGACTCCATGGTAACAGCTGGCAGGGAGAAAAAAGAAAGAGAAGAAAAAAGCTCTCCCCCTCCCAGGTGTCCTTAAAATGTTAACTTGCCCAGAACAGAGAAAAAAAAACAGAAACAAAAACTGCTTTCTCTGAACTTCTGCAGACTCTGAACTTCTGAGCCACTCCCTTACATGTTGGGTACAAAATTCTGAAACAACCTAAACTTGGGGTTCAGGGAAGTAACTGATTACAACAGAAGCAATGCCCTTTAAATCTGGTTGCAACCAAATAGGACTGTTTCCCTGTATTCAGTGCTATCTTAGGTGCCTTTCCTTGCCTTGTCCATCCCTTTTCTCATTTAAAGACCAGTCAAGAAACATGGAGAAATACATGTGTTCTGAAGCAGAAAGTGATTGATAGTGAAACAAATGCCTATAAATTTCCTAACTTGTGGATGAAATTTATATCCTATGATGTGCATTAATTGAAGAAATACTAATCTACCAGTGTTGAATAAAAATGAACGTCAAAATACACATCATGTCCGATTGGAATCTACTTGCATTAATATTAAACTGGGTCAGTTACTGTAGAAATATTAGGATTCTTATGCACCATTCACTGAAGTTAGTTTTCAGTACTAGGAAACAAATATGTATTTCAGGTGAATGAATATTTCTAAGAATAATCTTGTGAAAAGTTGATTATAAATCCACATACATGAATATGAATGAATTTGATGAGTGTAAAATAAGACACATATTTCATTTGTTGAAAAATCTGGAGAGTATATATATATATATATATATATATATATATATATACATACACACACACACACACACACATTAAAAACAGCAATATATATGCCAATTGAAATTTATAATGAAATATATATCATCGACAGATAGAAAGATATTTATTTTACTGAACATGGATTTATGAATAATATTGTTCAAGTAGGAAGATCACCCATAATTTAAATTTTCGGTTCCAACATCGTTTAAGAGTAGTGATCCCTTACAATTTGTATCTGCCAAGTCAGCCACCTCACAAGAATGTTCGTGTGGTACCAGGTAGGATTCTATCTGTGCATATAAAAATACAGGTGGTGAATAGGCTACAGAGAAAGGGAGAAAGGAATTCATAGGTGGTTAACTTTAAAAAAATCATGGAGAACTATTTCAACAAAAAATTGACTAGATTTATAAATCCTACCCTATATAATGCAAACGGTAAGTCCAACTATACACCATGCCTCCTCTGAAATGGTTGTATTTTCATTCTGTTTGGGTTATTTTTCTCCATCATATTAGTATTAGTAGTCAGAATATAGTAGGGTAGGGGTTAGTGTCAGGGATTCAGTATTTCGAATGGAAAATTGGAAAATGAATACAATGTGTATGTAAACATGTGCTACACAAAAATGTTTCCACTCTTATCCAGAACAATGCCTTGACAGTACCTTCGCTCCAACTAAAACATCATTAGAGGAGCAGAGTTAGAAAATCAGTGAAAACACATCTTGAATGGAATAGGCTCAGGATTTTGAAACCTTGGAGGTGGTAGAGGAGTTTGCAAAAGTAAGGGACAGGGTGAACACTCCACAAACATGGAGTTCTGTTGGACTAAAGACTTCTTGAGAAACTGCCTCTGAATTTGGGCACTTGAAATATATCTTGTTGTCACAAGCTTTAGCTTCCTTTGTAGTGAGACCATCAAACCTGGGTCTGCATCTATGTGACCTGCAGGACACGGTTTCTTATTTTCTAATGAAAATGAGGCAGCAGTGCTGAATTCTCACTTTGTAGGTAACCTGTGGACACTGGGGGCTAAGTGTCTCCCACTGTGGGCTGTGAAGCCATTTGGTCATCCTCCAATTTTCGTGGTGTTTGTTGCTGCTGCATTGGGGATTTGGTATTTGCTTCACGAAATACAAGGAGTTCAACTGTGTCACAGTGCTGGAGGGAGTTCTGTGACGAGTGGTGGGTCAAGGTCTGCAGGAGAATGCACCAACCAGGCTTCTATCCCACATAGCTTGCCCCCTTGACCATAGCAACCTGATTCTGAACATTGCCCTGAAAGCTCTCCATATAACAAGATACCTTTACACAGAAGTATCTACTGGCTGCACCATGTCAGTAACAAGCCATTTGGAAGCCAAATGCAGATCCACATTGCCCCACCACATGTTTTATCACACACCTGCCAAGCACTGTTCTAGGCCCACTATTCAGCAGGCTCCAACGTACTGGCATCTCTATTCAACACAATTTTCATAAAACCTAGTGAATCCAGGCACTGTCTGGTGTACTCAAGATGAGCATCAGGACATCCAAAGGTTCTCCAGTGCCACCTGGTCTTGGGAATTTCAAAAATTTCATGGTATCTGTTTAGCCATTTTTCAAGGATGATGTTGGAGGCACTGTGGGTTTCAATATATTCAGGACCTGTTAAATGGTGAGGAAGCTCATTTCAATGAAAGCTCTGGGGAACTCTCAAGGGCAAGGCTTCCCAAAGAGTGGCCAAAAGGTCGCATGAAGCCAGGCCTATTGAGTTCTACAATGTGAGGTCCATGTGTTTTTTGACTCTCAACTATGGCTGCCAAGTCTTTCAGAATAAAATAATGTGATTTCCTCACTGAGATTCCCAGTGATCTGTGGAAAGTCAATCTGGGCCTAGATCTCAGTTTCCAATGGTCACTCTCATGTGTGGTCTCCTAAAATCCCAAAACAATTGATGGCAATACTTCTCTGAGGTCTGTTCCAGAACTCAGTCTCTAAGGGGAATCACACCAGAGTTCAAGCCCAGGTGGACCCAATCATCTCTTCCAACTGCCACACAAATGACCACAATTAAAACCAAAACACTCCCACACGGCCCTCATCTTCTTCATAACCTTTGGCTGGAGTTTTCCATTAGGGGCGCAGTCAAAGACAGTGTCCAAAATAAGCTCCCTTGTCCCTCATTTGCCTAAAATCTCAGTGGCCTGGACACCCTTCATGTGAACCAGGAGTAATCAAATAGGTCTGCCATTAATACTTTTCCACTTCTACAATTTGAGGCTTTCTGACTGTGGGGTTTAGATTCTTTATGTGATTTGGAGTCATGAGAAAATCCAAGCACACATGGGCAAGCTTTTGCAGGGATTTGGAGAATTCTTTTGACCCAAAGGATCCCTATTCTCACTTGATTGAAGTGAGAAACCTTACAGAGGAAAGCTAGAGACTTCATCCACAATGACTGCAATTTTTGCCCTTTGATTTTGGATGCACACATGGGATCTTTCTTTAGATTCATCAGGTGCTGATAATCTAAGCCACAGCCTCACACAGGGCCAGGAGGCTGATTCCGACACATCCCTTTCCAAAGCAATTAAGCAAAGAGCCACAGGTGATGCCCATTCATTTCCATTTGAAAACTGTTTCTTAGGGCTTCACAAAGGGGTGGCTGGAGGCAAAGACCTTCCTGACATTCAGGGCAAAAAAAAAATAGGTAAGCAAAAGGCCCAAAGCAGGGTTTCTCCACTGTGACTTTTCTGGTCTAACTGATATCTGAGTTTTCTGAGGTGCTCGCCAGTCCCTTCAGCTATCCAGTACATGGCCATATCACAGAGCTTGGAGGTGGTACATATCTTTTACTCAAAACCATGAGCCTATTCTGGAGTGTGGCCAGAATTCAGGAAGAAAATAGGAAATTAGGAAGATAGCAGGTGTTGCCCATCCATAAGGCAATCTTCTGCCTAATCATAAATTGGGCAGGATGAATACTGGGAAGCTTTCTACTAGACAGGACACATCCATTGATGCATTCTTTTTTCTAATGTCTACAACCACGGACACAGTGGGACACACAGACATAGAAACACTCGCCTTGTCACATGACTTACTAGAAACAGTCCATACCAAACCAAACAAACTGCCTTTCCTATCTATTCTCAGAACATGAGACAAAACCAAAAACTCACACCCACAACCACAAAGGCACCTCCTTCCCCCAAGTAGGTCTGTGACTATCAAGAGGTTGGTCTGACTCGTGGGCCATAATATATTCCCCCAACATGGCCTGTCCTGTCTCAGATCTGGTCTCCTTAGCCAACTCTGTGAAGTTGTCAGGAGTCCGCGATGAGCCACTACCTGCTTTCTCTGGAAAGGCCAGTTTTCAGAGCTTTCCTGGCATTTGGTCATCCTCACAACAGTAGGACCAAAAAATAATGTCTCTGTCCTTGTTCAATCAAAACAAGCAAGCCCAATGGGACTGGGACTGGGACTGACTCTGGGTTCCTGGCTTCCTGGATCAAAAGTTCACAGTGTTCCATCACCAAAAGTGTGAGGTGTGGTCATTTCTTTAAGGAACTGAATGAGGTCACTGCCTTGGCAAACACTTTGTCCTCACAGTTGCTTTCAATTGACCAATGAAACGGAGGCTGCCCCTACTTCCTTTGAAATTTTCACAAGTTAGAATGGTAGATCAACCATAGGCTCCTGGAACAGCTCTCCACACAGGCCTGGTTTGGTCCATCTTCTCTACATTAAGAAGAGAGAGGCTGATTCCGACATATCCTTTCATCCTGACCAGGATGTTTGCCATGGAAGATGACTTTTGCTCTCTCAGGTCTTCCATAGCTGCCTACATCTTCTCCAGGGATCATTTCTACATGGACCTTTGAGGTTCTCAGCAGGTGGAAGATCACCTACATTTCTGTATTGTAAGTCAAACTCTGTCCCTGTTCTTCTGTAAAATTAGATTGAGGGAACGGTGCATTCTTAGGGTTAATAACATGTTCCATTTGGGTTAGGAATCATTCTGTGAGATGAATAATGGTATTGGAACATGCAATATTTATAAGAATATATTGGTGAAATATAAGTATGAAAACAGAAATCTAGGTAAGACTTGAAGCCCAGAAGGGCATTTTGCCCTTGATTGGGATACTTAGCTTTGAATTACATTCTGAACAGTTGTCTCACATAATTCGATATCGAATATCAAAAGACCTTGTACCTTGGATGATTGAATGTAGAAGAGAACATCCACTCAAACTGGGATAGTCAGTAGGTTTAGGAAGAAGAGTGAGTATAGGTTTTGGAACAAATTTCATTAGTAATAGGTTTTTGGTTAGAGAGTGAACGTAAATATCAGCACATGAGAAGAGTCAGTCACATGATGAACAGGGGAAAATATGTAGGAAAACAGATATCAATAGACACATTAGGAAATAAGGCAAAGTATAATGTGAGTGATAGGATTAGACATTTCCAACAGGGTTGAGTTTGAATATATAATCTTAGGAAGAAACAAATATGTAGTCACCAATAGGATTGATATTGAGCATTAGACAACCTGGACATGGATGTTTTTAGTAATACATGTTCAATTTCCATTTAGGCTATGGTACAAACATAAGTGTGAGCCTTGCGTTTTGTGTCCAGAATATCACTGTGATAAAATAAATATGTAGATCAGGTTACATGAGTAATTCTTCCACCATTTTTGAAGCAATATTTTGAAGATGTATAAATTAGTATTGGGGGTACAAAGAGATGTACCCTGTGTATATGAATCTACAGAAAATGCATGAGTAGACCACACTGTGAATTAATAATATAACTAGTTCTACATAAAATAATGGATTGAATTGATATCTTAAAATATATAAGAAATCTTATATTGAAATACTATCATTCATTCCAACTAGTTATACATCTAATGGTAATATTATGGTTATGGTTTATCATGAAGGGTGTGATTTTTGCTTCAAAAGTGATTATGTAATTCAAAAATCATGTGTTTAGAAAGTAGTCTCATGAAACGACCAGTCAAGAAACATGGAGGAATACATTTGTTCTGAAGCAGGAAGTGATTGAAAGTGAAACAAATGCCTATAAATATGCTAACTTGTGGATGAAATATATATCATATGATGTGCATAAACTGAAGAAATAGCAACGTACAAGTCTTGAATAAAAATGAACGTCAAAATACATGTCATGCCCCATAGGAATCTACTTGCATTGATGTAAAACTGAGTCAGTTACTGTAGAAATATTAGGATTTGTATGCATCGTTCACTGAAGATAGTTGTCTGTATTAGGAAACAAATATGTATTTCAGGTGGATGAATATTTCTGAGTATAATCTTGTGAAAAGTTGATTATACATCCACATATATGAACATAATAGAATTTAGAGAGTGTATAATAAAACACATATATTTTGAAAAATCTGGATAGGAGATATATATATATATATATATATATATATATATATATATATATATATATATATATACAAAAAAAACAAAGACATTAAAAAGTAGCAATATGTATGCCAATTGAAATTCATAGTGAAATATATATCATCCACGGATGCAAAAATATTTATTATACTGAACATGGATTTATGTATAATGTTGTTCAACTAGGAAAATTAATCCAAAGTGTATGCAAAATTGTGATACAAAAAATATTTCCACTCTCATCCTGAACAATGCCTTGACTTACCCTCACCTTAAGTAATTTACAATTATATGAAAAGAGGTAAAAAATCTGTGAGTACATATCTGGAATTGAATATGCTCATGATTTCACA
Organism: Callospermophilus lateralis; assembly: GCF_048772815.1. Classification (NCBI taxonomy): domain Eukaryota; kingdom Metazoa; phylum Chordata; class Mammalia; order Rodentia; family Sciuridae; genus Callospermophilus; species Callospermophilus lateralis. Next base: position 7,182,425 of record NW_027515276.1, on the reverse strand, counting down.
ACTTTGCAAGTGGTTGATGAGTTTCCAAAAGTAAGGAACAGGGTAAACACTTCACAAACATGGAGCTCTGCTGGACTAAAGACTTCTTGAGAAACTGCCCCTTAGGTTGTGCACTTGAAATATATGTTTTTGTCAGGAGCTTTACCTACCTTTGTTGTGAGACCATCAAAGCTGGGTCTGCATCTATGTGACCTAGAGGACATGGTTTCTTATTTTCCAATGAACATGAGGCACCAGTGCTGAAGTCTCTCTTTGTAGGTAAACTGTGGCCACTTCGGGCAATGTGACTCCCCGTGTGGACTTTGAAGCCATTTGGTCATCCTCCACTTTTCGTGGTGTTTCTTGCTGCTACACTTGGAGTTTGGTATTTGCTTCATGACATACAAGGAGTTCAACTGGCACACAGTGCTTGAGGGAGTCTTGTAACGTGTGGTGGGTCAGGCTCTGCAGGAAAATGCACCAACTAGGCTTCTATCCCACATTGCTTACCGCCTTGACCATAGAAACCTGATTATGAACATTGCCCTGAAACCCCTGCATATAACAAGATGCCTTTTCATATAATGGTCTCCTGGCTGCACCAAGTCAGTCACAAGCCATTTGGAAGCCAATGGCAGATCCACATGGCCACAACACAGATGTATTACCACACATCTGTCCACCACTGCTCTAGGCCCACTACTCAGCAGCCTCCAACTTACTGGCATCTCTGTACTACACAATTTTCATGAAACCCAGTCAATCAAGGCACTGTCTGTTATACTTATGATCAGCAACAGGACATCCAATGGTTCTCCAGTGCCACCTGGTCATTGGGAATTTCAAAAATTTCATGGTGTTTATCTATGCATTTTTCAAGAATGAAGTTGGAGGCACTTTGGGGTTTCCATTCATCTAGGAACCATTACATGGGGAGGAAGCTAATTTCAATGAAAGCTCTGAGGAACTCTCATAGGCAAGGCTTCCCAAACAGTGGCCAAAAGGTCACATGAAGCCAGGCCCATTGAGGTCTACAACATGAGGTCCATGTGTCTTTTGACTCTAACTATGGCTGCCAAGTTTTTCAGAATAAAATCATGTGATATCTTTGCTGAGATTTTCAGTTCTCTGTGGAAAGCCATCCTGGGCCTAGATCTCAGGTTTCAAGGGCAACTCTCATGTGTGGCCTCCTACAATCCCAACACAATTCATGGCAATACTTCTCTGTCGTCAGTTCCCAAACTCAGTCTCTAAGGGAAATCACACCAGAGTTCAAGCCCATGTAGACCCAGTCATCTCTTCCAACCGCCACACAAATGACCACAATTAAAACCAAAACATTTTCACATGGCCCTCATCTTCATCCATATAGACACTCATCATAAACTCTGGCTGGAGGTTTCCATGAGGGGCGCAGCCCAAGACAGTGTCCAAAATATGCACCCTTGCCCCTCATTTGTCTAAATTTAGGGTGGCCTGGAAACCCATCCTGTGAACAAGGAGTGATCATATAGGCCTGCTGTTAATACTGCTCTGCTTCTCCAATTTGAGGCCTACTGAATGTCAGGTATAGATTGCTTATGTGATTCGGCATCATGAGAGAACCCAAGCACTTCTGCAGGACTTTGAAGAACTCATTTGACCCAAAGGAATCCTATTCTCACTTGATGGAGTTCAGGACCTAACACAGGAAGACAAGAGACTTCATCCACAATGACTGATCATTTTGACATTTTGGTTTTGGATGCACACATGGGATCTTCTTTAGATTTATCAGGAGCTGAGAATCTTAGCCACCCCCTCAATCAGGGCCTAGTGTCTGATTAAGACACATCCCTTTCCAAAGCAATTAAGCAAAGAGCCACACGTGATACCCATTCATTTAAATTTGAAAACTGTTTCTTCAGGCTTCTAAAAGGGGTGGCCTGAGGCAAAGACCTTCCTGACATTCAAGGCAACAGAACCATATGTAAGCAAATGGACAAAAGGAGGGTTTCTCCACTGAGACTCTACTGCTCACACTAATATCTGAGTTTTCAGAGATGTTCCCATTCCCTTCAGCTATCAAGAACATGGACATGTCGCAGAGCTTGGAGGTGGTACATATCTTGGACAATAAATCATGAGCTTATTCTGGAGAGTGGCCAGAATTCAGGAAGAAAACAGGAACTTAGGAAGTTAGTAGTTGTTTCCTATCCATAAGGCAAACCACAGTCCATTTATCAATTGTGAACGATGAATGCTGGGAAGCTTTCTACTAGACAGGACACCTCCATTGATGCATTCTCTTTTCTAATGTCTAAAACCACGGACACAGTGGATACACAGACATAGAAACACTTGCCTTGTCAAAAGAGTAACTAGAAACAGTCGACTCCAAACCAAACCAACCACCTTTTCTACCTATTCTCAGAACATGAGACAAAACCATAAACTACACCCACACACATAAAGGCACCTCCTTCCCAAAAGTGGGTCTGTGACTATCCGGAGTGTCCTCTGACTGGTGGGCTATACTATGTTCCTCTTGAAATGGCCTTTCCACTTTCAGATCATGTCTCCTTGGCCAACTCTGTGATGCTGTGAGGAGCCTGCAGTTAGCCACTACCTGCTATCTCAGAAAAGGCCCCTCTTCAGAGCTCAACTGGCATTTGGCCATCCTCACATCAGTAGGTACCAAGAAAGTCTTACTTGTACTTGGTAAATCCAAACAAGTGAGCCCACTGGGACTGGGACTGGGACTGGCTCTCGGTGCCTGGCTTCTTGCATCACAATTTCAGAGAGTTCCATCACCAAGGAAGTTAGCTAGGTCACTTCCTTCAGGAACTGAATGAGGTCCCTCTCTTGGCAACAACTTTGTCCTAACAGTTTCTTCCAAGGGTCCCTTTAGATGGAGGCTGCTCCTACTTTGTGTGACAATTTGACTAGTTAAAATGGTATATCAAAATAGGCACCTGGGAACAGCTCTCCACGCAGGCCTGGTTAGGTCCATCTTCTCTACATTAAGAAGAGAAAGGCTGATGCATACACATCCCTTCATCCTGTTCAGGTTGTTTGCCATGGAAGATGGCTTTTGCTCTCTCAGATCCTTCATAGCTGCCTACATCTTCTCCAGGGATCATTTCAGCATCGAACTTTGAGGTTCTCAGCAGTTGGAAGATACCCTACATTACAGTATTGTAAGATGAACTCTGTCCCTGCTCTTTTGTAATTTTAGATTGAGGCAACAGTGTATGGTTAGGGTTAATTACAGGTTCGATTTGGGTTAGGAATCATTCTGCGGGATGAATAATGGTCTTGGGAACCTGCAATATTTATAGGAATATAGAGATGAAATATAAGTATGAAAACAGAAATCTAGGTAAGATTTGAACCTCAGAAGTGCTTTGGGCAACTGATTGTGATACGTAGCTTTGAATTACGTTCTGCATACATGTTTCAGAAAAATCGATATACAATAGCATAGGACCTTGTACCTTGGATGATTGAATGTAGTAGAGAACATCTACTCAAAAAGGGATAGTTGATAGGATCAGGAAGATAGTCAGTATGTTTCGGAAGAAGAGTGAGTATAGGATTTGGACCAAAGTTCATAAGCAATAGGGTTTCGGTTAGAGAGTGAATGTCAATGTCAGCACATGTGAAGGGTCAGTCACAATGTTGAACTGGAGAAAATATGTAGGAAAGTAGATATCAATAGAGACATTAGGAAATCAGGAAAAGTACAAAGTGAGTGAAAAAATTAGACATTTTCAATGGTATTGAGGTTGAATATATAATCTTAGGAAGAAACAAATATGTAGTCACCAATAGGATTGACATTTGAGAGCATTAGGCAATCTGGTCATGGATGTTTTTAGTAATCCATGTTCAGTTTCCATTTAGGCTTTGGTACAGTCATACGTGTGAATTTTGCATTTTGTGTCCAGAATATTACTGTGATACCATGCATATGTAGATCAGGTGATATGAGTATTTCTTCCACCATTTCTGGGAGCAATATTTTGAAGATGTATAAATTAGTATTGGGGATACAAAGAGGTGTAACCTGTGTCTATTAATATAGAGATAATGCATGAATAGACCATACTGTGAATAAATAATATAACTGGTTCCACTTTACAAAATGTATTGAATTGATATCAGAAAATATATAAGAAATCTTTTATTGATATAAAATCATTCATTCCAACCAGTTATACATCTAATAGTGATATTATAGTTATGGTTTATCATAAAGTGTGTGTCCGTTTTGCTTTAAAAGTGATAAAGGAAATCGAAAATAATGTGTTTGGAAAGAAATCTCATGAAAAGATCAGTCAAGAAACATGGAGGAAAACATGTGTTCTGAAGCAGGAAGTGATTGAAATTGAAACAAATCCCTATAAATTTGCTAAATTGTGGAGGAAATATATATCCTATGATGTGCATAAACTGAAGAAATTGTAATGTCCCAGTGTTGAATAAAAATGAACGTCGATATACACATCATGTTCCATAGGAATCTACTTGCATTGATGATAACCTGTGTCAGTTACTGTAGAAATGTTAGGATTTTTATGCACCATTCACTGAAGTTAGTTTTCAGCACTAGGAATCAAATATGTATTTCAGGTAGATGAAATTTTCTGAGAATAATCTTGTGAAACGTTGATTATAAATCCACGTTCATGAACATGAATGAAATTAGGAAGTGTATATAAGACACATATATTTCATATTTTGAAAAATATGGAGAGAGTGTATATATATATATATATATATATATATATATATACACACACACACACACACACACACACACACACACACACACAGAGACATTAAAAATAGCAATATATGCCAATCAAAATTCACCATGAAATATATATCATCCACAGATCCAAAAATATTCATTTTACTGAACAAAGATTTGTGTATAATTTTGTTCTCTAGGAAGCTCACCCATAGGTTGAATTTTCAGTTCCAACGGCGTTTATGAGGAGTGATCTCTTCTCTCAATTTGTATCTGCCAAGTCAGCCACCTCACAAGAATGTACGTGTAGTACCAGGTAGGATTCTCTATGTGCATATAAAAATATATGTGCTGAGTAGGCTACAGAGAAAGAGAGACAAGAATTCACATATTTGTTATCTTTAAAATCACATGGACAACTATTGCAACAAAAATTGTCTAGATTAATAACTCCTAACCTTTATAATGCAAAAGGCAAGTCCAACTATACACCATGCCTCCTCTCAACTGTTTGTATTTCTATTATGTTTGGGTTATTTTTCTGCCTCATATTAGGATTAGTAGTCAGACACTAGTAGGGTATGGTTTAGTGTCAGGGATTCAGTATTTCAAATGGAAAATTGGAAAATGAATCCAATATGTATGCAAATATGTCCTACACAAAAGTCTTCCCACTCTCATCCAGAAAAATCCATTGACATTATCTTCACCCTATGTAAGATGCAATTCGAAGAGAAGAGTTAGAAAATCTGTGAATACATATCTGGAATGGAAAATGCTCAGGAGTTCACAACCTTGGAGGTGGTAGAGGAGTTTCCAAAAGTAAGTGACTGCGTAAACACTCCACAAACATGGAACTCTGCTGGCCAAAAGCCTTCTTGAGAAACTGCCTCTGAGTTTGGACACATGAAATATATCTTGTTGTCCGGAGCTTTAGCTTCATTTCTGGTGAGACCATCAAAGCTGGATCTGCATCTATGTGACCTGGAGGACATCGTTTCTTATTTTCCATTGAACATTAGGTACCGGTGTTGATTTCTCTCTTTGTTGGTAAACTGTGGCCACTGGAAGCTTAGTGTCTCTCTGAGTGGACTGTGAAGCCATTTGGTCATCCTGAACTTTTTGTGGTGTTTCTTGCTGCTGCACTGGGAGTTTGGTATTTGCTTCACGAAATACAAGGAGTTCAACTAGGATATAGTGCTAGAGGGAGTTCTGTGACGTGTGTTGGGTCAGGGTCTGCAGGAGAATTCACCAACCAGGGTTCTATCCCACATAGCTTGCCCCCTTGACCATCGCAACCTGATTCTGAACATTGCCCAGAAACCTCTCCATATAACAAGATGCCTTTTCATATAATAGTCTGCTGGCTGTACCAAGTCAGTCACAAGCTATTTGGAAGCCAATGGCTGATCCACATGGCCACACCACAGTTGTATTATCACACACCTGCCCACCACTGCTCTAGGCCCACTACTCAGCAGGCTCCAACTTACTGGCATTTCTGTTCCACACCATTTTCATGAAACCCAGCCAATCAAGGCACTGTCTGTAACACTAATGATCAGCAAGAGAACAACCAATGGTTCTCCAGTGCCACTTGGTCATTGGGAATTTCAAAAACATCATGGTGTTTATCTATACATTTTTCAATAATGAAGTAGGAGGCACTTTGGGGTTTCCATTCTTCCAGGAACCATTACATGGGGAGGACTCTCATTTCAATATAAGCCCTGAAAAACTCTCCCAGGCAAGGCTTCCCAAACAGTGGCCAAAAGGTCACATGAAGCCAGGCCCATTGAGGTCTACAACGGGAGGTCCATGTGTCTTTTGACTCTTAACTATGGCTGCCAAGTTTTTCAGAATAAAATCATTCGATATCCTTGCTGAGAATTTCAGTTCTCTGTGGAAAGCCACCCTGGGCCTAGATCTCAGGTTTCAAGGGCAACTCTTATGCGTGGCCTCTTAAAATCCCAACACAATTCATGGCAACACTTCTCTGAGGTCAGTTCCAGAACTCAGTCTCTAAGAGGAATCACACCAGAGTTCAAGCCCATGTGGACCCTGTTATCTCTTCCAACCGCCACACAAATGACCACAATTAAAACCAAAACATTCCCACATGTCCCTCATCTTCATCCATATAGACAGTCATTATAAACTCTGGCTGGAGGTTTCCATGAGGGGCGCAGCCAAGACAGTGTCCAAAATATGCACCCTTGCCACTCATTTGTCTAAATTCATGGTGGCCTGGACACCCTTCCTGTGAACCAGGAGTGATCAAAAAAGCCTGCCGTTAACGCTGCTCTGCTTCTCCAATTTGAGGCCTACTGACAGTCAGGTATAGATTCATTATGTGATTTGGCATCATGAGAGAACCCAAGTACTTCTGCAGGACTTTGAAGAACTCATTTGACCCAAAAAAAATCCCTATTCTCACTTGATGGAGGTCAGGAACCTATCGGAGGAAGGCAGGAGACTTCATCTACAATGACTGATCTTTTTGCCATTTTGGTTTTGGATGCGCACATGGGATCTTCTTTACATCTATCAGGAGCTGAGAATCTTATCCACAGCCTCAAACAGAGCCTAGTGTCTGATTAAGACACATCCTTTTCCAAAGCAATTAAGCAAAGAGCCACAGGTGATGCACATTCATTTCCATTTGAAATCTGTTTCTTCAGGCTTCACAAAGGGGTGGCATGATGCAAAGACCTTCCTGACATTCAAGGCAACAGAACCATAGGTAAGCAAATGGACCAAAGCAGGGTTTCTCCACTGAGACTTTACTGCTCACACTGATATCTGAGTTTTCTGAGATGTTCCCATTCCCTTCAGCTATCAAGAACATGGACATGTCACAGAGCTTGGAGGTGGTACATATCTTGGACAATACATCATGAGCTTATTCTGGAGAGTGGCCAGAATTCAGGAAGAAAACAGGAACTTAGGATGTTAGTAGGTGTTTCCTATCCATAAGGCATACCACGGTCCATTCATCAATTGTGCAGGATAAATGCTGGAAAGCTTTCTACTAGACAGGACACCTCCATTGATGCATTCTCTTTTCTAATGTCGACAACCACGGACACAGTGGATACACAGACATAGAAAGTCGCCTTGTCAAAAGACTTACTAGAAACAGTCGACTCCAAACAAAACCAACCACATTTCCTACCTATTCTCAGAACATGAGACAAAACCGCAAACTCACATCCACAAACAAAGGCAACTCCTTCCCAAAAGTAGGTCTGTGACTATCCGGAGTGTCCTCTGACTGGTGGGCCATACTATGTTCTCCACAAAATGACCTCTCCTGTCTCAGATCTTGTCTCCTTGGCAAACTCTGTGATGCTGTGAGGAGCCAACTGCTAGCCACTACCTGCTATCTCAGGAAAGGCTTCTCTTCAGAGCTCTCCTGGCATTTGGCCATCCTCACATCAGTAGGTACCAAGAAGGTCTGACTCTGTACTTGGTAAATCCAAACAAGTGAGCGCACTGGGACTGGGACTGGGACTGGCTCTCGGTGCCTGGCTTCTTGCATCAAAATTTCAGAGTGTTCCATCACCAAGGAAGTTAGGTAGGTCACTTCCTTCAGGAACTGAATGAGGTCACTGCCTTGGCAACAACTTTGCCCTAACCATTGCTTCCAAGGGTCACATTGGATGGAGGCTGCCCTTACTTCCTTTGACAATTTGACTAGTTTCAATGGTATATCAAAATAGGCACCTGAGAACAGCTCTCCACGCAGGCCTGGTTACGTCCATCTTCTCTACCTTACAAAGAGAGAGTCTGATGCATACACATTCCTTTTTCCTGTCTAGATTGTTTGCCATTGAAGATGGCTTTTGCTCTCACAGGTCCTTCATAGCTGCTGACATCTTATCCAGGGATTATTTCTGCATTGAACTTTCAGGTTCTCAGCAGTTTGAAGATACCCTACATTCCTGTATTGTAAGACGAACTCTGTCCCTGCTCTTTTGTAATGTTAGATTGAGGCAACCATGTATGGTTATAGTAAATAGCAGGTTTGATTTGGATTAGGAATCATTCTGCAGAATGAATAATGATCTTGGGAACCTGCAATATTTATAGGAATATAGAGATGAAATATACGTATGAAAACAGAAATCTAGGTAAGATTTGAAGCTCAGAAGTGCATTGGGCAACTGATTGCGATACGTAGCTTTGAATTACGTTCTGCATACATGTTTCAGAAAAATCGATATACAATGGCATAGGACCTTGCACCTTGGATGATTGAATGCAGTAGAGAACATCCACTCAAAAAGTGATAGTCGATAGGATCAGGAAGATAGTCAGTATGTTTCGGAAGAAGAGCTAGTATAGGATTTGGAACAAAGTTCATTAGCAATAGTGTTTCCGTTAGAGAGTGAATGTCAATGTCAGCACATGTGAAGGGTCAGTCACAATGTTAAACTGGGGAAAATATGTAGGAAAGTAGATATCAATAGAGACATTAGGAAATCAGGAAAAGTACAAAGTGAGTGAAAAAATTAGACATTTTCAATGGTATTGAGGTTGAATATATAATCTTAGGAAGAAACAAATATGTAGTCACCAATAGGATTGACATTTGAGAGCATTAGGCAATCTGGTCATGGATGTTTTTAGTAATCCATGTTCAGTTTCCATTTAGGCTTTGGTACAGTCATACGTGTGAATTTTGCATTTTGTGTCCAGAATATTACTGTGATACCATGCATATGTAGATCAGGTGATATGAGTATTTCTTCCACCATTTCTGGGAGCAATATTTTGAAGATGTATAAATTAGTATTGGGGATACAAAGAGGTGTAACCTGTGTCTATTAATATAGAGATAATGCATGAATAGACCATACTGTGAATAAATAATATAACTGGTTCCACTTTACAAAATGTATTGAATTGATATCAGAAAATATATAAGAAATCTTTTATTGATATAAAATCATTCATTCCAACCAGTTATACATCTAATAGTGATATTATAGTTATGGTTTATCATAAAGTGTGTGTCCGTTTTGCTTTAAAAGTGATAAAGGAAATCGAAAATAATGTGTTTGGAAAGAAATCTCATGAAAAGATCAGTCAAGAAACATGGAGGAAAACATGTGTTCTGAAGCAGGAAGTGATTGAAATTGAAACAAATCCCTATAAATTTGCTAAATTGTGGAGGAAATATATATCCTATGATGTGCATAAACTGAAGAAATTGTAATGTCCCAGTGTTGAATAAAAATGAACGTCGATATACACATCATGTCCCATAGGAATCTACTTGCATTGATGATAACCTGTGTCAGTTACTGTAGAAATGTTAGGATTTTTATGCACCATTCACTGAAGTTAGTTTTCAGCACTAGGAATCAAATATGTATTTCAGGTAGATGAAATTTTCTGAGAATAATCTTGTGAAACGTTGATTATAAATCCACGTTCATGAACATGAATGAAATTAGGAAGTGTATATAAGACACATATATTTCATATTTTGAAAAATATGGAGAGAGTGTATATATATATATATATATATATATATATATATATATACACACACACACACACACACACACACACACACACACACAGAGACATTAAAAATAGCAATATATGCCAATCAAAATTCACCATGAAATATATATCATCCACAGATCCAAAAATATTCATTTTACTGAACAAAGATTTGTGTATAATTTTGTTCTCTAGGAAGCTCACCCATAGGTTGAATTTTCAGTTCCAACGGCGTTTATGAGGAGTGATCTCTTCTCTCAATTTGTATCTGCCAAGTCAGCCACCTCACAAGAATGTACGTGTAGTACCAGGTAGGATTCTCTATGTGCATATAAAAATATATGTGCTGAGTAGGCTACAGAGAAAGAGAGACAAGAATTCACATATTTGTTATCTTTAAAATCACATGGACAACTATTGCAACAAAAATTGTCTAGATTAATAACTCCTAACCTTTATAATGCAAAAGGCAAGTCCAACTATACACCATGCCTCCTCTCAACTGTTTGTATTTCTATTATGTTTGGGTTATTTTTCTGCCTCATATTAGGATTAGTAGTCAGACACTAGTAGGGTATGGTTTAGTGTCAGGGATTCAGTATTTCAAATGGAAAATTGGAAAATGAATCCAATATGTATGCAAATATGTCCTACACAAAAGTCTTCCCACTCTCATCCAGAAAAATCCATTGACATTATCTTCACCCTATGTAAGATGCAATTCGAAGAGAAGAGTTAGAAAATCTGTGAATACATATCTGGAATGGAAAATGCTCAGGAGTTCACAACCTTGGAGGTGGTAGAGGAGTTTCCAAAAGTAAGTGACTGCGTAAACACTCCACAAACATGGAACTCTGCTGGCCAAAAGCCTTCTTGAGAAACTGCCTCTGAGTTTGGACACATGAAATATATCTTGTTGTCCGGAGCTTTAGCTTCATTTCTGGTGAGACCATCAAAGCTGGATCTGCATCTATGTGACCTGGAGGACATCGTTTCTTATTTTCCATTGAACATTAGGTACCGGTGTTGATTTCTCTCTTTGTTGGTAAACTGTGGCCACTGGAAGCTTAGTGTCTCTCTGAGTGGACTGTGAAGCCATTTGGTCATCCTGAACTTTTTGTGGTGTTTCTTGCTGCTGCACTGGGAGTTTGGTATTTGCTTCACGAAATACAAGGAGTTCAACTAGGATATAGTGCTAGAGGGAGTTCTGTGACGTGTGTTGGGTCAGGGTCTGCAGGAGAATTCACCAACCAGGGTTCTATCCCACATAGCTTGCCCCCTTGACCATCGCAACCTGATTCTGAACATTGCCCAGAAACCTCTCCATATAACAAGATGCCTTTTCATATAATAGTCTGCTGGCTGTACCAAGTCAGTCACAAGCTATTTGGAAGCCAATGGCTGATCCACATGGCCACACCACAGTTGTATTATCACACACCTGCCCACCACTGCTCTAGGCCCACTACTCAGCAGGCTCCAACTTACTGGCATTTCTGTTCCACACCATTTTCATGAAACCCAGCCAATCAAGGCACTGTCTGTAACACTAATGATCAGCAAGAGAACAACCAATGGTTCTCCAGTGCCACTTGGTCATTGGGAATTTCAAAAACATCATGGTGTTTATCTATACATTTTTCAATAATGAAGTAGGAGGCACTTTGGGGTTTCCATTCTTCCAGGAACCATTACATGGGGAGGACTCTCATTTCAATATAAGCCCTGAAAAACTCTCCCAGGCAAGGCTTCCCAAACAGTGGCCAAAAGGTCACATGAAGCCAGGCCCATTGAGGTCTACAACGGGAGGTCCATGTGTCTTTTGACTCTTAACTATGGCTGCCAAGTTTTTCAGAATAAAATCATTCGATATCCTTGCTGAGAATTTCAGTTCTCTGTGGAAAGCCACCCTGGGCCTAGATCTCAGGTTTCAAGGGCAACTCTTATGCGTGGCCTCTTAAAATCCCAACACAATTCATGGCAACACTTCTCTGAGGTCAGTTCCAGAACTCAGTCTCTAAGAGGAATCACACCAGAGTTCAAGCCCATGTGGACCCTGTTATCTCTTCCAACCGCCACACAAATGACCACAATTAAAACCAAAACATTCCCACATGTCCCTCATCTTCATCCATATAGACAGTCATTATAAACTCTGGCTGGAGGTTTCCATGAGGGGCGCAGCCAAGACAGTGTCCAAAATATGCACCCTTGCCACTCATTTGTCTAAATTCATGGTGGCCTGGACACCCTTCCTGTGAACCAGGAGTGATCAAAAAAGCCTGCCGTTAACGCTGCTCTGCTTCTCCAATTTGAGGCCTACTGACAGTCAGGTATAGATTCATTATGTGATTTGGCATCATGAGAGAACCCAAGTACTTCTGCAGGACTTTGAAGAACTCATTTGACCCAAAAAAAATCCCTATTCTCACTTGATGGAGGTCAGGAACCTATCGGAGGAAGGCAGGAGACTTCATCTACAATGACTGATCTTTTTGCCATTTTGGTTTTGGATGCGCACATGGGATCTTCTTTACATCTATCAGGAGCTGAGAATCTTATCCACAGCCTCAAACAGAGCCTAGTGTCTGATTAAGACACATCCTTTTCCAAAGCAATTAAGCAAAGAGCCACAGGTGATGCACATTCATTTCCATTTGAAATCTGTTTCTTCAGGCTTCACAAAGGGGTGGCATGATGCAAAGACCTTCCTGACATTCAAGGCAACAGAACCATAGGTAAGCAAATGGACCAAAGCAGGGTTTCTCCACTGAGACTTTACTGCTCACACTGATATCTGAGTTTTCTGAGATGTTCCCATTCCCTTCAGCTATCAAGAACATGGACATGTCACAGAGCTTGGAGGTGGTACATATCTTGGACAATACATCATGAGCTTATTCTGGAGAGTGGCCAGAATTCAGGAAGAAAACAGGAACTTAGGATGTTAGTAGGTGTTTCCTATCCATAAGGCATACCACGGTCCATTCATCAATTGTGCAGGATAAATGCTGGAAAGCTTTCTACTAGACAGGACACCTCCATTGATGCATTCTCTTTTCTAATGTCGACAACCACGGACACAGTGGATACACAGACATAGAAAGTCGCCTTGTCAAAAGACTTACTAGAAACAGTCGACTCCAAACAAAACCAACCACATTTCCTACCTATTCTCAGAACATGAGACAAAACCGCAAACTCACATCCACAAACAAAGGCAACTCCTTCCCAAAAGTAGGTCTGTGACTATCCGGAGTGTCCTCTGACTGGTGGGCCATACTATGTTCTCCACAAAATGACCTCTCCTGTCTCAGATCTTGTCTCCTTGGCAAACTCTGTGATGCTGTGAGGAGCCAACTGCTAGCCACTACCTGCTATCTCAGGAAAGGCTTCTCTTCAGAGCTCTCCTGGCATTTGGCCATCCTCACATCAGTAGGTACCAAGAAGGTCTGACTCTGTACTTGGTAAATCCAAACAAGTGAGCGCACTGGGACTGGGACTGGGACTGGCTCTCGGTGCCTGGCTTCTTGCATCAAAATTTCAGAGTGTTCCATCACCAAGGAAGTTAGGTAGGTCACTTCCTTCAGGAACTGAATGAGGTCACTGCCTTGGCAACAACTTTGCCCTAACCATTGCTTCCAAGGGTCACATTGGATGGAGGCTGCCCTTACTTCCTTTGACAATTTGACTAGTTTCAATGGTATATCAAAATAGGCACCTGAGAACAGCTCTCCACGCAGGCCTGGTTACGTCCATCTTCTCTACCTTACAAAGAGAGAGTCTGATGCATACACATTCCTTTTTCCTGTCTAGATTGTTTGCCATTGAAGATGGCTTTTGCTCTCACAGGTCCTTCATAGCTGCTGACATCTTATCCAGGGATTATTTCTGCATTGAACTTTCAGGTTCTCAGCAGTTTGAAGATACCCTACATTCCTGTATTGTAAGACGAACTCTGTCCCTGCTCTTTTGTAATGTTAGATTGAGGCAACCATGTATGGTTATAGTAAATAGCAGGTTTGATTTGGATTAGGAATCATTCTGCAGAATGAATAATGATCTTGGGAACCTGCAATATTTATAGGAATATAGAGATGAAATATACGTATGAAAACAGAAATCTAGGTAAGATTTGAAGCTCAGAAGTGCATTGGGCAACTGATTGCGATACGTAGCTTTGAATTACGTTCTGCATACATGTTTCAGAAAAATCGATATACAATGGCATAGGACCTTGCACCTTGGATGATTGAATGCAGTAGAGAACATCCACTCAAAAAGTGATAGTCGATAGGATCAGGAAGATAGTCAGTATGTTTCGGAAGAAGAGCTAGTATAGGATTTGGAACAAAGTTCATTAGCAATAGTGTTTCCGTTAGAGAGTGAATGTCAATGTCAGCACATGTGAAGGGTCAGTCACAATGTTAAACTGGGGAAAATATGTAGGAAAGTAGATATCAATAGAGACATTAGGAAATCAGGAAAAGTACAAAGTGAGTGAAAAAATTAGACATTTTCAATGGTATTGAGGTTGAATATATAATCTTAGGAAGAAACAAATATGTAGTCACCAATAGGATTGACATTTGAGAGCATTAGGCAATCTGGTCATGGATGTTTTTAGTAATCCATGTTCAGTTTCCATTTAGGCTTTGGTACAGTCATACGTGTGAATTTTGCATTTTGTGTCCAGAATATTACTGTGATACCATGCATATGTAGATCAGGTGATATGAGTATTTCTTCCACCATTTCTGGGAGCAATATTTTGAAGATGTATAAATTAGTATTGGGGATACAAAGAGGTGTAACCTGTGTCTATTAATATAGAGATAATGCATGAATAGACCATACTGTGAATAAATAATATAACTGGTTCCACTTTACAAAATGTATTGAATTGATATCAGAAAATATATAAGAAATCTTTTATTGATATAAAATCATTCATTCCAACCAGTTATACATCTAATAGTGATATTATAGTTATGGTTTATCATAAAGTGTGTGTCCGTTTTGCTTTAAAAGTGATAAAGGAAATCGAAAATAATGTGTTTGGAAAGAAATCTCATGAAAAGATCAGTCAAGAAACATGGAGGAAAACATGTGTTCTGAAGCAGGAAGTGATTGAAATTGAAACAAATCCCTATAAATTTGCTAAATTGTGGAGGAAATATATATCCTATGATGTGCATAAACTGAAGAAATTGTAATGTCCCAGTGTTGAATAAAAATGAACGTCGATATACACATCATGTTCCATAGGAATCTACTTGCATTGATGATAACCTGTGTCAGTTACTGTAGAAATGTTAGGATTTTTATGCACCATTCACTGAAGTTAGTTTTCAGCACTAGGAATCAAATATGTATTTCAGGTAGATGAAATTTTCTGAGAATAATCTTGTGAAACGTTGATTATAAATCCACGTTCATGAACATGAATGAAATTAGGAAGTGTATATAAGACACATATATTTCATATTTTGAAAAATATGGAGAGAGTGTATATATATATATATATATATATATATATATATATATATACACACACACACACACACACACACACACACACACAGAGACATTAAAAATAGCAATATATGCCAATCAAAATTTACCATGAAATATATATCATCCACAGATCCAAAAATATTCATTTTACTGAACAAAGATTTGTGTATAATTTTGTTCTCTAGGAAGCTCACCCATAGGTTGAATTTTCAGTTCCAACGGCGTTTATGAGGAGTGATCTCTTCTCTCAATTTGTATCTGCCAAGTCAGCCACCTCACAAGAATGTACGTGTAGTACCAGGTAGGATTCTCTATGTGCATATAAAAATATATGTGCTGAGTAGGCTACAGAGAAAGAGAGACAAGAATTCACATATTTGTTATCTTTAAAATCACATGGACAACTATTGCAACAAAAATTGTCTAGATTAATAACTCCTAACCTTTATAATGCAAAAGGCAAGTCCAACTATACACCATGCCTCCTCTCAACTGTTTGTATTTCTATTATGTTTGGGTTATTTTTCTGCCTCATATTAGGATTAGTAGTCAGACACTAGTAGGGTATGGTTTAGTGTCAGGGATTCAGTATTTCAAATGGAAAATTGGAAAATGAATCCAATATGTATGCAAATATGTCCTACACAAAAGTCTTCCCACTCTCATCCAGAAAAATCCATTGACATTATCTTCACCCTATGTAAGATGCAATTCGAAGAGAAGAGTTAGAAAATCTGTGAATACATATCTGGAATGGAAAATGCTCAGGAGTTCACAACCTTGGAGGTGGTAGAGGAGTTTCCAAAAGTAAGTGACTGCGTAAACACTCCACAAACATGGAACTCTGCTGGCCAAAAGCCTTCTTGAGAAACTGCCTCTGAGTTTGGACACATGAAATATATCTTGTTGTCCGGAGCTTTAGCTTCATTTCTGGTGAGACCATCAAAGCTGGATCTGCATCTATGTGACCTGGAGGACATCGTTTCTTATTTTCCATTGAACATTAGGTACCGGTGTTGATTTCTCTCTTTGTTGGTAAACTGTGGCCACTGGAAGCTTAGTGTCTCTCTGAGTGGACTGTGAAGCCATTTGGTCATCCTGAACTTTTTGTGGTGTTTCTTGCTGCTGCACTGGGAGTTTGGTATTTGCTTCACGAAATACAAGGAGTTCAACTAGGATATAGTGCTAGAGGGAGTTCTGTGACGTGTGTTGGGTCAGGGTCTGCAGGAGAATTCACCAACCAGGGTTCTATCCCACATAGCTTGCCCCCTTGACCATCGCAACCTGATTCTGAACATTGCCCAGAAACCTCTCCATATAACAAGATGCCTTTTCATATAATAGTCTGCTGGCTGTACCAAGTCAGTCACAAGCTATTTGGAAGCCAATGGCTGATCCACATGGCCACACCACAGTTGTATTATCACACACCTGCCCACCACTGCTCTAGGCCCACTACTCAGCAGGCTCCAACTTACTGGCATTTCTGTTCCACACCATTTTCATGAAACCCAGCCAATCAAGGCACTGTCTGTAACACTAATGATCAGCAAGAGAACAACCAATGGTTCTCCAGTGCCACTTGGTCATTGGGAATTTCAAAAACATCATGGTGTTTATCTATACATTTTTCAATAATGAAGTAGGAGGCACTTTGGGGTTTCCATTCTTCCAGGAACCATTACATGGGGAGGACTCTCATTTCAATATAAGCCCTGAAAAACTCTCCCAGGCAAGGCTTCCCAAACAGTGGCCAAAAGGTCACATGAAGCCAGGCCCATTGAGGTCTACAACGGGAGGTCCATGTGTCTTTTGACTCTTAACTATGGCTGCCAAGTTTTTCAGAATAAAATCATTCGATATCCTTGCTGAGAATTTCAGTTCTCTGTGGAAAGCCACCCTGGGCCTAGATCTCAGGTTTCAAGGGCAACTCTTATGCGTGGCCTCTTAAAATCCCAACACAATTCATGGCAACACTTCTCTGAGGTCAGTTCCAGAACTCAGTCTCTAAGAGGAATCACACCAGAGTTCAAGCCCATGTGGACCCTGTTATCTCTTCCAACCGCCACACAAATGACCACAATTAAAACCAAAACATTCCCACATGTCCCTCATCTTCATCCATATAGACAGTCATTATAAACTCTGGCTGGAGGTTTCCATGAGGGGCGCAGCCAAGACAGTGTCCAAAATATGCACCCTTGCCACTCATTTGTCTAAATTCATGGTGGCCTGGACACCCTTCCTGTGAACCAGGAGTGATCAAAAAAGCCTGCCGTTAACGCTGCTCTGCTTCTCCAATTTGAGGCCTACTGACAGTCAGGTATAGATTCATTATGTGATTTGGCATCATGAGAGAACCCAAGTACTTCTGCAGGACTTTGAAGAACTCATTTGACCCAAAAAAAATCCCTATTCTCACTTGATGGAGGTCAGGAACCTATCGGAGGAAGGCAGGAGACTTCATCTACAATGACTGATCTTTTTGCCATTTTGGTTTTGGATGCGCACATGGGATCTTCTTTACATCTATCAGGAGCTGAGAATCTTATCCACAGCCTCAAACAGAGCCTAGTGTCTGATTAAGACACATCCTTTTCCAAAGCAATTAAGCAAAGAGCCACAGGTGATGCACATTCATTTCCATTTGAAATCTGTTTCTTCAGGCTTCACAAAGGGGTGGCATGATGCAAAGACCTTCCTGACATTCAAGGCAACAGAACCATAGGTAAGCAAATGGACCAAAGCAGGGTTTCTCCACTGAGACTTTACTGCTCACACTGATATCTGAGTTTTCTGAGATGTTCCCATTCCCTTCAGCTATCAAGAACATGGACATGTCACAGAGCTTGGAGGTGGTACATATCTTGGACAATACATCATGAGCTTATTCTGGAGAGTGGCCAGAATTCAGGAAGAAAACAGGAACTTAGGATGTTAGTAGGTGTTTCCTATCCATAAGGCATACCACGGTCCATTCATCAATTGTGCAGGATAAATGCTGGAAAGCTTTCTACTAGACAGGACACCTCCATTGATGCATTCTCTTTTCTAATGTCGACAACCACGGACACAGTGGATACACAGACATAGAAAGTCGCCTTGTCAAAAGACTTACTAGAAACAGTCGACTCCAAACAAAACCAACCACATTTCCTACCTATTCTCAGAACATGAGACAAAACCGCAAACTCACATCCACAAACAAAGGCAACTCCTTCCCAAAAGTAGGTCTGTGACTATCCGGAGTGTCCTCTGACTGGTGGGCCATACTATGTTCTCCACAAAATGACCTCTCCTGTCTCAGATCTTGTCTCCTTGGCAAACTCTGTGATGCTGTGAGGAGCCAACTGCTAGCCACTACCTGCTATCTCAGGAAAGGCTTCTCTTCAGAGCTCTCCTGGCATTTGGCCATCCTCACATCAGTAGGTACCAAGAAGGTCTGACTCTGTACTTGGTAAATCCAAACAAGTGAGCGCACTGGGACTGGGACTGGGACTGGCTCTCGGTGCCTGGCTTCTTGCATCAAAATTTCAGAGCGTTCCATCACCAAGGAAGTTAGGTAGGTCACTTCCTTCAGGAACTGAATGAGGTCACTGCCTTGGCAACAACTTTGCCCTAACCATTGCTTCCAAGGGTCACATTGGATGGAGGCTGCCCTTACTTCCTTTGACAATTTGACTAGTTTCAATGGTATATCAAAATAGGCACCTGAGAACAGCTCTCCACGCAGGCCTGGTTACGTCCATCTTCTCTACCTTACAAAGAGAGAGTCTGATGCATACACATTCCTTTTTCCTGTCTAGATTGTTTGCCATTGAAGATGGCTTTTGCTCTCACAGGTCCTTCATAGCTGCTGACATCTTATCCAGGGATTATTTCTGCATTGAACTTTCAGGTTCTCAGCAGTTTGAAGATACCCTACATTCCTGTATTGTAAGACGAACTCTGTCCCTGCTCTTTTGTAATGTTAGATTGAGGCAACCATGTATGGTTATAGTAAATAGCAGGTTTGATTTGGATTAGGAATCATTCTGCAGAATGAATAATGATCTTGGGAACCTGCAATATTTATAGGAATATAGAGATGAAATATACGTATGAAAACAGAAATCTAGGTAAGATTTGAAGCTCAGAAGTGCATTGGGCAACTGATTGCGATACGTAGCTTTGAATTACGTTCTGCATACATGTTTCAGAAAAATCGATATACAATGGCATAGGACCTTGCACCTTGGATGATTGAATGCAGTAGAGAACATCCACTCAAAAAGTGATAGTCGATAGGATCAGGAAGATAGTCAGTATGTTTCGGAAGAAGAGCTAGTATAGGATTTGGAACAAAGTTCATTAGCAATAGTGTTTCCGTTAGAGAGTGAATGTCAATGTCAGCACATGTGAAGGGTCAGTCACAATGTTAAACTGGGGAAAATATGTAGGAAAGTAGATATCAATAGAGACATTAGGAAATCAGTCAAAGAGTATCAAGTGAGTGAAAAAATTAAACATTTTCAACAGTTTTGAGGTTGAATATATAATCTTATGAAGAAACAAATATGTAGTCACCAATAGGATTGACATTTGAGAGCATTAGGCAACCTGGTCCTGGATGTTTTTAGTAATCCATGTTGAGTTTCCCTTTAGGCTTTGGTACAATCATACGTGTGACTTTTGCATTTTGTGTCCAGAATATTACTGTGATAACATGCATATGTAGATCAGGTGACATGAGTATTTCTTCCACCATTTCTGGGAGCAATATTTTAAAAATGTATAAATTAGTATTGGGGGTACAACGAGGTGTACCATGTGTCTATGAATATAGAGATAATGCATGAATAGACCATAATGTGAATAAATAATATAACTGGTTACACTTTAAATAATGTATTGAATTGATATCAGAAAATGTATAAAAAATCTTTTATTGATATATAATCATTCATTCCAACCAGTTATACATCTTATGATGATATTACAGTGATGGTTTATCATGAAGTCTGTTTCAGTTTTGCTTCAAAACTGATAAAGGAAATCGAAAATAATGTGTTTGGAAAGAAGTCTCATGAAAAGACCAGTCAAGAAACACGGAGGAATGCATGTGTTCTGAAGCAGGAAGTGATTGAAAGTGAAACAAATGCCTGTATATTTGCTAACCTGTGGAGGAAATATATATCCTATGATGTGCATAAATAGAAGAAATTGTAATGTGCCAGTGTTGAATTAAAATGAACATCAATATACACATCATGTCCATTGGAATCTACTTGCTTTGATGATAAACTGTGTCAGTTACTGTAGAAATATTAGGATTTGTAAGCACCATTCACTGAAGTTAGTTCTCAGGACGAGGAAACAAATATGTATTTCAGGTGGTTGAATGTTCCTGAGAATAATCTTGTGAAAAGTTGATTATATATCCACATACATGAATATGAATGAATTTAGAGAGTGTTTAATAAGACACATTTTTTTCATATTTTGAAAAATCTAGAGAGTGTATATATATATATATATATATATATATATATATATATATATATATATATATGTAAAACTCATGGAGAAATATTACAATTAAAATTTGACAAGATTTATAATACATACCCTTGATAAAGCCGAAGGCAAATCCAAGTATATACCATGCCTCCTATGAAAGGCCTGTATTTCTATTCTGTTACGTTTCTTTTTATCCATCATATTAGCATTAGTAGTCAGAGTCAATTAGGGTATGTGTTAGTGTCAGGGATCATTATTTCAAATGAAAATAGAAAAATGAATCTAATGTGTATGCAAATATGTGCTACACAAAAATCTTGCCACTCTCATCCAGAACAATTCCTTGACATTTACTTCGCTCCAAGTAAGACACAATTAGTGGAGAGGAGTTCGAAAACCTGTGATTACATATGTGGAACTGAAAATGTTCAGGAGTTCACAACATTGGAGGTGGTAGAGCAGTTTCCAAAAGTAAGGGAGAGGTTAAACACTCCACAAACTTGGAGCTCTGCTGGCCTAAAGACTCTTTGAGAAAATGCCTCTCAGGTTGGGCACATGAAATATATGAAGTTGTCAGGAGATTTAGCTTCCTTTGTTGTGACACCATCAAATGTGGGTCTGCATCTATGTGACCTGGAGGAAATGGTTCCTTATTTTCTAATGAACATGAGACAGCAGTTCTGAATTCTCTTTTTCTTGGTAAACTGTGGTCACTGGGAGTTAAGTTTCTCCCCGTGTGGTCTGTGAAGCCGTTTGGTCATCCTCCATTTTCGTGGTGTTTCTTACTGCTGCACTGGGAGGTTGGAATTGGCTTAATGAAATACAAGGAGTTCAACTGGCACACAATTCTGGAGGGAGCTCTGTCACGTGTGATTGGTCAGGGTCTTCAGGAGAATTTTTGAAACATGGATCTATCCCACATAGCTTTCCCCCTTGACTATAGCAACCGAATTCTGAACATTGCCCTGAATCCTCTCAATATAACAAGATGCCTTTACATATAAGGGTCTGCTGCCTGCACCATGTCAGTCACAAGTATTTTGGAAGCCAATGGCCGATCCACGTGGTCCCACAACAGATATTTATTCACAACCATATAGTCCACTGCTCTAGCCCCAATACTCAGCAGGCTCCAACTTATGACATCTCGGTTCTATACCATTTTCATGACAACCAGTCAATCAAGAAACTGTCTGGTACACTCATGATCAGCAACAGGACATCCAAAGTTTCTCCAGTGCCACCTGGTCTTGGAAATATTAAAAATTTCATGGTATTAATGTAGCCATTTTTCAAGGATGATGTTGGAGGCACTGTGGGTTTCAATTCATTCAGGAACCATTAAATGGTGAGTAAGCTCATTTCAATGAAAGCTCTGGAGAACTCTCACAGACAAGGCTTCCCAAAGAGTGGCCAGAAGGTCACATGAAGCAAGGCTCATTGAGGTCTACAATGTGAGGTACATGTGTGTTTTGAGTGTCAACTATGACTTCCAAGTCTTTCAGTAAAAAAATCATGTGTGATCCTGGCTGAGATTCCCAGTGCTCAGTGGAAAGCCACCCTGGGCCTAGATCTCAGTTTCCAAGGGCTAATCTCATGTGTGGCCTCCTATAATCCCAACACAATTCATGGCAATACTTCTCTCAGGTGAGTTCCAGAACTCAGGCTCTAAGGAGTATCAGAGAAGAGTTCAAGCCCTGGTGGACCAAGTCATCTCTTCCAACCGCCACACAAATGACCACAATTAAAACCAAAACACTCCTACATGGCCCTCATCTTCTTCCATAAAGACACTCATCATAACATATGGCTGGAGGTTTCCATGAGGGGCACAGCCCAAGACAGTGTCCAAAATAAGCTCCCTTGCCCCTCATTTGCCTAAAGTCAGGGTGGCTTGGACACCCTTCTTCTGAACCAGGAGTGATCTGTAAGGGTAAAAGAAATTGAAATTAAAGTGTTAAAGTTAAAGTGTAAAAGACCGGGTGTTGTAAAGTTTCTAATCTTCAAGGCCTGGTTTAAAATGTAAAGGACCAGGTATTTTTAAGTTTCCATGCTACACGCAAAACCTG
The DNA here is from genome assembly GCF_048772815.1 of Callospermophilus lateralis. Classification (NCBI taxonomy): domain Eukaryota; kingdom Metazoa; phylum Chordata; class Mammalia; order Rodentia; family Sciuridae; genus Callospermophilus; species Callospermophilus lateralis. The sequence goes on along the minus strand of NW_027515276.1, from coordinate 7,159,112 downwards.
AAATTCCTGTAAATTGTAGGACAATTTCTGGACTGCCCAGTAAATATTCCCCCTGACCGCCTGGTTGTTTAATAACCTAGGACCCTGTGTGGCCTACCACATATGCATCGCAGGGCCTAAATCAATCAATTTCAATGTGTACCCCGCTTTAGAATTGACCTATCACTCCCGCCTGACGTGTTCAAGCCAATGAATGAACTAATCATGTTTAGGATTTGTTGTTTCATTTTCCCACAGTGTATGATGATTTGCTAAAGGAGACTGTGATATATGTAAAGTCTCACACTCCCCAAATCGTGTACTTAAGCACTGCTCAACCCCTGCTTGGGGATCTGGGCTGCTCTCCCTTCTTGAGTGAGCACAGAGCACCAGCATGCTGGATTGGATCCTCAATAAATGTCTTTTGCTGTTGCATGAGCCTTGGTCTCATACATGAACATGAATGAAATTAAGGAGTGTATAATAAGACACATATATTTCATATTTTAAATAATCTATAGAGTGTAGATTTTTCACAAAACACATACAGAGATATTAAAAAGTAGCAATATATATGCCAATCAAAATTCATCATGAAATACATATCATACACAGATCCAAAAATCTTTATTTTACTGAACATGGATTTATGTGTAATGTTGTTCAACTAGGAAGCTCACGCAAATGTTGAATTTTCAGTTCCTACAGCGTTTAGGAGGAGTGATCTCTTCTCAAAATTTGTAACTGCCTAGTCAGCCACCTCACAATAATGTACGTGTGGTACCAGGTAGGATTCTATTTGTGCATATAAAAATACATGTGCTGAATAGGCAACAGAGAAAGGGAGACAGGAATTCACATATTTGATACCTTTCAAAACACATGGAGAACTATTTCAATTAAAAATTAACCAGATTTTTAACAACTACCCTTTATCATGCAAAAGGCATGTCCAACTATACACTATGCCTCCTCTGAATTGCTTGTATTTCTATTCTGTTTGGGTTATTTTTCTCCATCATATTAGCATTAGTAGTCAGAGTCTAGTAGGGTATGCTTTAGTGTCATGGATTCAGTAATTCAAATGAAAATAAAGAAAATGAATCCATTGTTTACGCAAATATGCACTACAAAAAATCTTTCCACTCTCATTCAGAGCAATGCCTTGACATTACCTTCACCCCAAGTAAGACACAATTAGAGGACAAGAGTTAGAAAATCTGTGAATACATATCTGGAATGGAAAATGCTCAGGAGTTCACAAGCTTGGACATTTTAGAGGAGTTTTCAAAATTAAGGGACAGGATAAACAGTCCACAATCATGGAACTCTGCTGGCCTTAAGACTTCTTGAGAAACTGCCTCTGAGGTTGGGCACTTGAAATATATTTTCTTTTCAGGAGCTTTAGCTTCCTTTGTAGTGATACCATCAAAGATGGTTCTTCATTTATCTGACCTGGAGGACATGGTTTCTTATTTTCCAAAGAACATGAGGCAGCAGTGCTCAATCCTACCTTTGAAGGTAAACTGTGGCCACGGAGGGCTAAGTGTCTCCCCGTCTTGACTGTGAAGCCAATTGGTCATCCTACAATTTTCGTGGTGTTTCTTGCTGCTGCACTGGGCTTTTGGTATTTCCTTCATGAAATACAAGGAGTTCAACTGGGACACAGTGCTGGAGCGAGTTCTGTCACGTGTGGAGGGTCAGGGTCTACAGGAGAATTCACCAACCAGGCTTCTATCGCACATAACTTGCAACATTTTCCATAGCAAACTGATTCTGAACATTGTCCTGAAACCTTTCCTTATAACAAGATGCCTTTACATATAAGGGTCTGCTAGCTGCACCATGTAAGCCACAAGCCATTTAGAAGTTAATGGCAGACTCACATGGCCCCACCACAGATATTTTATTATACACCTGCACACCACAGCTCTGGGCCCACTTCTCAGCACTCTCCAACCTACTTACAACTCTGTTCTACACAATTTTCGTGAAACCCAGTCAGTCAAGGCACTGTCTGGTACACTCATGATCAGCAACAATACATCCAAATGTTCTCCAGTGCCACCTGGTCAGGGGAATTTCAAGGTATTTATGGAGCAATTTTTCAAGGATGAAGTTGGAGGCACTGTGGGTTTCAATTCATTCAGGAACCATTAAATGTTGAGGAACCTCATTTCAATGAAAGCTCTAGAGAACTCTCACAGGTAAGGCTTCCCAAAGAGTGGCCAAAATATACATATATTTCATATTTTGAAAAATCTTGACAGTGTATATCTATATCTATATCTATATCTACACACACACACAAACACACACATACATTAAAAACTAGTAATATATATGCCAATCGAAATTCATCATGAAATGTATATCATCCACGTATTCAAAAATATTCATTTTAATGAACATGGATTTATGTATAATGTTGTTCAACTAGAAAGCTCACCCATAGGTTGAATTTTCAGTTCCAACAGCGTTTAGGAGGACTGAACTTTTCTCACAATTTGTATCTGCCAAGTCAGCCACCTCAGAAGAATATATGTGTGATACAAGGTACAATTCTATATGTGCATATAAAAATATATGTGCTGAATAGGATACAGAGAAATGGGGGAGACAGGAATTCACATATTTGATAAGTTTAAAAATACATGGACAACTCTTTCAACAAAAAAATTGACTAGATTTATAATTCCTACCCTATATAATGGAAAAGGCAATTCCAACGGTACACCATGGCTCCTCTGATGTGTTTGTATTTCTATTCTATTTGGGTTACTTTTCTCCATCAAGTTAGGATTAGTTGTCAGAGTCTTGTAGGGTATGGGTTAGTGTCAGGGATTCAGTATTTTGAAAGGAAAATTGGAAAATGAATCCAATGTGTATGCAAATATGTGCTACACAAAAATCTTCCGACTCTCATCCAGAACAATGCCTTGACCTTAACTTCGTCCCAAGTAACACATGTAGAGAAGATGAGTAAGAAAATCTGTGAGTACATATCTGGAATTGAATATGCTCAGGAGTTCACAACCTTGCAGGTAGAAGGGGAGTTTCCAAAAGTAAGGGACAATGTAAACACTCCACAAACATGGAGCTCTGCTATCCTAAAGACTTCTGGAAAAACTGCCTCAGATGTTGGGCTCTTGAAATATATGTTGTTGTCAGGAGCTTTAGCTTCGTTTGTAGTGAGACCATAAAAGCTGGGTCTGCATCTATGTGACCTGGAGTAGATGCTTTCTTATTTACCAATGAAAATGAGGCAGCATTGATGAATTCTCTCTTTCTGGGTCAACTGTGGCCACTTGGGGCTCATTGTCTCCTCATGTGGACTCTGAAGCCATTTGATCATCCTCCAATTTTTGTGATGTTTTTTGCTGCTGCACTGGGAGTTCAGTATTTGCTTCACGAAATACAAGGAATTTAACTGGGACACAGTGCTGGAGGGAATTCTGTCACGTGTGGTGGAACAGGGTCTGCAGGAGAACGCAAAAACCAGGCTTCTTTCCAACATAGCTTGCCACCTTGACCATAGCAACCTGATTCTGAACATTGCCCTGAAACTTATCCATATAACAAGAATCATTTACATATAATGGTCTGCTGGATACACCATGTCAGTCACAAGGCATTTGGAAGCCATTGGCAAATCCAGATAGAAGCACCACAGATGTTTTATCTCACACATGCCCACCTTTGCTATAGGTCCACTATTCAGCAGGCTCCAACTTACTGGCATCTCTGTTCTACATCATTTTCGTGAAACCCAGCCAATCAAGGCACTGTCTGGTACACTCATGATCACCAACAGGATATCCAATGGTTCTCCACTGCCTCCTAGATATGGGAATTTCAAAAATTTAATGGTATTTATCGAGCCCATCTTTCAAGGTTGAAGTTGGAGTCACTGAGTGTTTCATTTAATTCAGTAATCATTAAATGGTGAAGAAGCTCATTTCAATGAAAGCTCTGGAGAACTCTAACTGCTAAGGCTTCTAAAAAAGTGGCCAAAATGCCACATGAAGCCAGGCCCATTGAAGTCTACAATGTTAATTGCATTTGTGTTTTGACTCTCAACTATGGCTGCCAAGTGTTTCAGAATAAAATTATGTGATACCCTGGCTGAGATTCCCAGTGCTCTGTGGAAAGCCACCCTGGGAATAGATCTCTGTTTCCAATGGCGACTCCCATGTGTGGCCTCCTAATATCCCAACACAATTCATGGCAATACTTCTCTGAGGTCAGTTCCAGGACTCAGTCTCTATGGGGTATCACACCAGAGTTCAAGCCCAGGTGGACCCAGTCATCGCTTCCAACTGCCACACAAATAACCACAGTTAAAACCAAAACACTCCTACATGGCCCTCATCTTCTTCCATATAGACACTCCTCATAATCTCTGGCTGGATGTTTCCATGAGGGGCGCAGCCCAACACAGTGTCCAAATAAGCTCGCTTGCCCATCATTTTCCTAAAGTCAGGGTGGATTGTACACCCTTCCTGTGAACCAGGAGGGATCAAATATGCCTTCCAGTAATACTGCTCTGCTTCTCCAATTTGAGGCCTACTGACTGTCGGTATAGATTTTTTATGTGATCTGGAGTCATGAGAAAACACAAGCATGTATGCAATTGCCTTTGCAGGGCTTTGAAGAACTCATTTGATTCAAAGGATCCCTATTCTCACTTGATGGTGGTAAGGAACCTAACAGAGGAAGGCGAGAGACTTCATCAACAATGACTGATCTTTTTCCCATTTTGGTTTTGGATGCACACATGGGATCATTCTTTAGATCCATCAGGTGCTGAGAACCTAAGCCACAGCCTAACACAGGGCCAAGAGACTGATTCAGACACATCCATTTCCAAAGCAATTAACAAAGAGCCACAGGTGATGCCCATTTAATTCCATTTTAAAACTGTTTTCTTCAGGCTTCACAAACTGTGTCCTGAGGCCAAGACCTTCCTCACATTCAGGGGAAGAGAAGAATTGGTTAGCAAAAGGCCCAAAGCAGAGTTTCTCCACTGAGGCTTTCCTGGTCACACAGATATCTGAGTTTTTTGAGATGCTAGCCATTCCCTTTAGCTATCCACTACATGGCCTTGTCACAGAGCTTGGAGGTGGTACATGTCTTGGACACAAAACCATGAGCCTGTTCTGGAGAGTGGCCAGATTTAGGAAGAAAACAGGAACTTAGGAAATTAGTAGGTGTTTTCCATCCATAAGGGAAGCCACAGTCCATTCATCAATTGGGCAGGATGAATGCTGGGAAGGATTCTACTAAACAGGACACATCCATTGATGAATTCTCTTTTCAAATGTCGACAACCACGGACACAGTGGGATACACAGACATAGAAACACTCACTTTGTGAAACGACTTACTAGGAACAGTCCACTCCAAACCAAACAAACCACCTTTTTTACCTATTCTTAAAACATGAGACAAAACCACAAACTCACACTCACACCCACAAAGGCACCTCCTTCTCCCAAAGAGGTCTGTGACAATCCGGAGTGTCCTCTGACTTGTGGGCCTTATTATGTTCCCTGAAATGTCCTGTCCTGTCTCAGATCTGGTCTCCTTGGCCAAATCTGCGAAGTGGTCAGGAGCCAGCTGTGAGCAACTACCTGCTTTCTCAGGAAAGGCCCCTCTTCTGAGCTCTCCTGAAATTTGGCCATTCTCACATCAGTAGGTACCAAGAAAGACTAACTCTGTTCTTTGTAAATCCAAATAAGTGAGCCCACTGGGAATGGTACTGTGACTGCCTCTGGTTGCCTGGCTTCCTGGATCCCAAGTTCAGAGAGTTCTATCACCAAGGAAGTGAGGAAGGTCACCTCCTTTGTGAACTGAATTAGGTCACTGCTTTGGAAACCACGTTGTCATAAAATTTGCTTCCAAGGTTCCCATGAGATGGAGGCTGCCCCTATTTCCTGTGATACTTTCACAGCTGAGAATTGTATATCAACCATAGGCAGCCGGGAACAGCTGTCCACACTGGCCTGGTTTGGTCCATCTTCTCTACATTAAGAAGAGTGAGGCTGATTCTGACACATCCCTTCATCCTGACCGGGTTGTTTGCCATGGAAGATGACTTATGCTCTCTCAGGTCCTTCATAGCTGCCTAAATCTTCTCCAGGGATCATTTCTGCATGGAACTTTGAGGTTCTCAGAGGTGGAAGATCCCCTACATTCCTGTATTGGAAGACCAATTCTGTCCCTCCTCTTCTGTAAAGTTAGATTGAGGGAACATTGTATGGTTAAGGTTAATAACAGGTTCCATTTTGGTTAGGAATCATTCTCTGGGATGAATAATGGTATTGGGATTTTGCGATATTTTCAAGAATATATAGGTGAAATATAAGTATGAAAAAAGAAATCTAGGTAATTTTTGAAGGACCGAAGGGAATTGGCCCCATGATTGGGATTCTTAGCTTTCAATTATGTTCTGCACAGGTGTCTCAGATAAATTGATATACAGTGGCATAGGATCTTGTCTTTTGGATGATTGAATGTCGAAGAGAACATCTGGTCCAAAAGGGATAGTTGGTGGATTAGGAAGATATTCGGTAGGTTTAGAATGAAGAGTGTGTATAGAATTTGGACCAAAAGATCTTTAGCAATAGGGTTTTGGGTAGAGACTGAAAGTAAATGTCAGCACATGTGAAGAGTCAGTCACAGTGATAAACTGGGGAAAAAATACAGGAAATCAGATATCAATAGAGACATTAGGAAATCAGGACAAGTATAAAGTGAGTGATAGGATTAGAAATTTTCAACAGGGTTGAAGTTGAATATGTAATTTCAGGAAGAAACAAATATGTAGTCACCAATAGGATTCACTTTGAGAGCATTAGGCAACCTGGATATGGATTTTTTTTTTTAATCCATGCTCACTTTCCATTTAGGATTTGGTACAATCATAAGTGTGACCTTGCTTTTTGTTTCCACAATATTACTGTGATTAATGTATATATAAATCAGATGACATGAGTATTTCTTCCACCATTTCTGGGAGCAATATTTTGAAGACATATAATTTAGTATTGTGGGTACAAATAGGTATAGGCTGTGTTATACGAATATAGAGATAATGCATGAATAGACAATACTGTGAATAAATAATATAACTGGTTCAAAATTTAAATAATGGATTGAATTGATATCTGGATATATACTGGAAAACTTATATTGATATTCATACAATCATTCATACCAGTTATACATCTAATGGTAATATTAGTGTTATGGTTTATCATGAAGTGTCTGTGAGTTTTGCTTCTAAAATGATTATGGAAATCAAAAATAATGTGCTTGGAAAGAAGTCTCATTAAAACAACAGTCACGAAACCTGGGGGAATACATATGTTCTGAAGCAGGAAGTAATTGAAAGTGAAAAAAAATCCTATAAATTTGTGAATTTGTGAATGAAAAATGTATTCTATTATGTGCAAAATCTGAAGAAATATTAATGTACCAGTTTTGAATAAAAATGAACGTCAAAGTACATATCATGTCCCATAGGAATCTACTTGCATTGATGTTAAACTGAGTCATTTACTGTAGCAATATTAGAATTTGTATGCACCATTCACTGAAGTTAGCTTTCAGTACTAGGAAACAAATATATATTTCAGGTGGATTAATATTCCAGAGAATATTCTTATGAAAAGTTTAATAAAAATCCACATTCATTAACATCAATGAATTTAGGGAATATATAATAAGACACATACATTTCATATTTTGAAAAATCTGGAGAGTTTATACATATATATATGCACACACACACACACACACACACACACACACACACACATATACGTTAAAATGTAGCAATATAAATGCCAATCGAAATACATCATGAAATATATATCATCCACAAATCCAAAAATCTTCACTTTTCTGAACATCAATTTAAGTATAATGTTGTTCAACTAGGAAGCTCACCCATAGTTGGTTTTGTAAGTTCCAACAGCATTTAGGAGGAGTGATCTCTTCTCACAATTTGTATTTGCCAAGTCAGCAACCTCACAAGTATCTACGTGTGATACCAGGTAGGATTCTATATGTGCATATAAAAATACATGTGCTGAATAGGGTACAGAGAAATGGAGACAGGAATTCTCATATTTGTTAACTTTAAAAACACATGGAGAAGGGAGGGGCAGAGCCGCCAACCGCGCCTGTAAGGTAGGCGGACCTGCGAGCCACCGGTAGAACAGGCCTAGCGGCCCGCAATCGTAAAAAACACATCGCCCTGGTTGGGGGTTGGGCAGAGCCGCTGCACGCCTGCAAGGAACGCGGACATGCGACCCACAGGGAGAACAGGCCCAGCAACCCGCGGACGGGCAGAGACACCCCTTGCAACTTCTAGATAGGTGAACCTGTGACCCACCGGCAGAAGAGGCCCAGCTGCCATCAGAGGGGCAGAGCCGGCCCCCGCGCCTGCGAAGTAGGCAGACCTGCGAACACCGACAGACCAGGCGCTAGGCCCCGCCACGGTGCTAGACACATAACCAGGTTTGGGGAGGGGCCGAGCCACTGCCCGTGCCTGGAAAGCAGGTGGACCTCTCACCCTCTGGCAGAACAGACCCAGCAACCTGCCAGCCTGGTGGATATATCGCCCCGGTTTAGGGAGGGGCAGAGCTGCCACTCGCGCCTGCAATGTAGACAGCCCTGCAATCCACAGACAGAAGAGGCCCAGCGGCACGCGGAGGGGCAGAGCCGACACCTGCGCCTGCAAGGTAGGTGGACCTGTGACCCACTGGCTGAACAGGACCAGCGCCCGAAGAGGGGTAGAGCAACTGCCCGCTCCTGCAAGGTAGGCGGACAGGCTACCGACCGGCAGAACAGGTCCAGAGGGCTGCTGGTGTGCCCCAATTGGAGGAGGGGCAGAGCCACCGCCCACACCTGTGAGGGAGACTTTTCATGAATACAATACCAATATAAACATTTAGGGGTAAAATTCAATAACACAAAAGTTCCACCAAACAGAAAAAAACGCGAACAGTAGGAAAAGACAAGGAAAGAAAGGACCACAAGCAATGCAGGTCAACTCAACATTAGAAGAGGTAATATCTGCAGCAGATGGAATGTCAGATAAAGAATTTAGGATATACTTGCTTCCGATGATCTGAGTCAACAGGGAGACATTAGACAGCAAAATCAGACAATGAAAGATCACTTCAACAATAAATTACATAAACAAATCCAAGAAGCAAAAGATCAACTATACAGGGAGATAGAGGTTATAAAAAAAAACAAACAGAAATCATAGAAATGCAGGAAGCAATAAACAAACTTAAAAACTCAATTGAGAATACTACCAGCAGAGTAGATCACGTAGAAAATAGAACATCAGACAATGAAGACAAAGTATTTCAACTTGAAAAGAACATAGACAGCTCAGCAAGACTGTTAAGAAACCATGAGCAGAAAATCCAAGAAATATGGGATAACATGAAGAGACCAAACTTAAGAGTAATTGGGATACAGGAAGGTATACAGGTGCAAAACAAAGGAATGAGCAATCTATTCAATGAAATAATATGAGAAACCTTCCCAGACATGAAGAATGAGACAGAATCCCAAATCATAGAAGCCTACAGGATGCCGAATGTGCAAAATCATAAGGGATAAAGACCTAGACATATTATAATGAAGATGCCAAACATACAGAATAAAGAGAGAATTTTAAAAGCTACAAGAGAAAGGAAGCAGATTACATTTAGGGGTAAACCAATCAGGATAACAGCTGATCTTTCAACACAGACTCTGAAAGCTAGAAGATCCTGGAATAACATTTTTCAAACACTGAAAGAAATTGGGTTCCAACCAAGAATTGTGTATCCAGCGAATTTAAGCTTCAGGATGGAAGATAAAATTAAAACCTTCCATGATAAACAAAAGTTAAAAGAATTTGCAGCTAGAAAACCCTTTCTTCAAAAGATCCTTGGCAAAACATTATAGGAAGACGAAATGGAAAATAGCAATGAAAACCAACAGTGGGAGGTAGTACAGTAAAGGGGCGAAAAATAATCAAAGAGTAAAAAAAAACATGGTTAGTAACATAAATAAACAAATATGGCTGGAATAACAACCCATATCTCAATAGTAACCCTAAATGTTAATGGCTTAAACTCACCAATTAAGAGACACAGGCTAGTAGAATGGATCACGAAAGAAGACCCAACAATTTTCTGCCTGCAGGAGACGCATTTGATAGGAAAAGAGAAACATAGACTGAAGTTGAAAGGTTGGGAGAAATCATATCACTCATATGGACTTCTGAAACAAGCAGGAGTGTCCATACTCAGATCAAATAAAATAGATGTCAAGCCAAAGTTAAGCAAAAGGGATAAAGAGGGACACTACATACTGCTCAAGGGAACCATACACCAACAAGACATAACAATCATAAATATATATGCCCCAAACAATGGTTCAGCTATGTTCATCAAAAAAACTCTTCTCAAGTTCAAGAGTCTGATAGACCACAATACAATAATCATGGGAGACTTCAACACACCTCTCTCACTACTGGACAGATCTTCCAAACAAAAGTTGAATAAGGAAACTATTGAACTGAATAACACAATTAATAACATAGACTTAATAGACATATATAGAATATACCACCCAACATCAAGCAGTTACACTTTTTTCTCAGCAGCACATGGATACCTCTCAAAAATAGATCATATATTATGTCACATGGCAACTCTTAGACAATATAAAGGAGTATAGATAATACCAGGCGTCTTATCTGATCATAATGGAATGAAATTGAAAAATCAACAATAAAAGAAGGAAGGAAACTTCATGCATCACTTGGAGAATGAACAATACGTACTGAATGATCAATGGGTTATAGAAGACATCAAGGAGGAAAATAAAAAATTCTTAGAGATAAATGAAAAAGACAGACGGAACATATCAGAATCTATGGGACACATTGAAAGCAGTTCTAAGAGGAAAATTCATTGCTTGGAGTTCTTTCCTTAAAAAAAGAAAGAAAAAACAACAAATAAATGATCTCATAGTTCATTTCAAAATCCTAGAAAAAAAAGAGCAAAACAACAGCAAAAGAAGTAGAAGGCAAGAAATAATTAAAATCAGAGCTGAAATTAATAAAATCAAAACAAAAGAATCAATTGAAAAATTTGACAATACTAAAAGTTGAAAAATAAATAAAATTGACAGACTCTTAGCCATGTTAACAAAGAGAAGAAGAGAGAGAACTCAAATTACTATCATACTGGATGAAAATGGCAATATCACAACAGACACTTCTGGAATACAGAAGATAATCAGAAATTATTTTGAATCCTTATACACCAATAAATTAGAAGATAGTGAAGGCATTGATAAATTTCTTAAGTCATATGATCTGCCCAGATTGAGTCAGGAGGATATAGACAACCTAAGCAGACCAATATTAATTGAGGAAATAGAAGAAACCATCCAATGACTACCAACTAAGAAAAGAACAGGACCGAATGGGTATACAGCAGAGTTTTTCAAAACCTTTAAAGAGGAACTAATACCAGTACTTTTCAAGATATTTCAGGAAATAGAAAAAGAGAGAGAACTTCCAAATTCATTTTAGGAGGCCAATATCACCCTGATTCATAAAACAGACAAAGACACTTCAAAGAAACAAATCTACAGACCAATATCTCTAATGAACCTAGATGCAAAAATCCTCAATAAAATTCTGGCGAATCAGATACAAAAACATATTTAAAAAATTGTGCAACATGATCAAGTAGGATTCATCCCTGGGATACAAGGCTGGTTCAATATACGGAAATCAATAAATGTTATTCACCACATTAATAGACTTAAAAATAAGAACCATATGATCACCCCAATAGATGCAGAAAAAGTATTCAACAAAGTACAGCATCCCTTTATGTTCAAAACTCTAGAAAAACTAGGGATAACAGGAACATACCTCAATATTGTAAAAGCAATCTATGCTAAGCCTCAGGCTAGTATCATTCTGAATTGTGAAAAAATTGAAAGCATTCCCTCTAAAATCTGGAACAAGACAGGGATGCCTTCTCTCACGACTTCTGTTCAACATAGTTCTCGAAACACTGGCCAGAGAAATTAGACAAATGAAAGAAATTAAAGGCATAAAATTAGGAAAAGAAGAACTTAAATTATCACTATTTGCAGATGACATGACTCTATACCAAGCAGACCCAAAAGGGTCTACAAAGAAACTATTAGAGTTAGTAAATGAATTCAGCAAAGTGGCATGATATAAAATCAACAATCATAAATCAAAGGCATTCCTGTATATCAGCAACAAATCCTCTGAAATGGAAATGAGGACTACCACTCCATTCAGAATATCCTCAAAATAAAAATAAAATACTTGGGAATCAACGTAACAAAAGATGTGAAAGACTTACACAATGAAAACTACAGAACCCTAAAGAGAGAAATAGAAGAAGATCTTACAAGATGGAAAAATATACCCTGTTCATGAATAGGCAGAATTAACATCATCAAAATGGCGATATTAAAAAAAGATCTCTATAGGTTTAATGCAATGCCAATCAAAATCCCAAGGGCATTTCTTGTAGAAATAGATAAAACAATTATGAAATTCATATGGAAAAATACAAAACCCAGTATATCAAAGACAACTCTAAGCAGAAAGTTTGAATCAGGCGGTATAGCGATACAAGTCCTCAAATTATACTACAAAGCAATAGTAACAAAAAGAGCATGGTACTGGTACCAAAACAGGTGGGTGGACCAATGGTACAGAATAGAGGACACAGAAATCAATCCACAAAATTACAGCTATCTTATATTTGATAAAGGAGCTAATAGCATGAAATGAAGGAAGGATAGCATCTTTAAAAAATGGTGCTGGAAAAACTGGAATTCCATATGTAACAAATGAAACTGAATCCCTTTCTCTCTCCATGCACAAAAGTTAACTCAAAATGGATCAAGGAGCTTGATATCAAATCAGAGACACGGCATCTGATGGAAGAAAACTTTGGCTATGATCTACATACTGTGGGGTCGGGCTCCAAATTCCTCAATAGGACACCCATAGCATAAGAGTTAATAACTAGAATCTACAAACTGGACTTACTCAAACTAAATAGATTTTTCTCAGAAAAAGAAACAATAAGAGAGGTAAAAAGGGAGCCTACACCCTGGGAACAAATCTTGACTCCTCACACTTCAGATAGAGCCCTAATATCCAGAGTTATACAAAGAAATCAAAAAAATTAACAATAAGAAAATGAATTACCCAATCAACAAATGGGCCAAGGACCTGAACAGACACTTCTCAGAGGAGGACATACAATCAATCAATAAGTACATCAAAAAATTCTCACCATCTCGAGCATTCACAGAAATGCAAAACAAACCCACCCTAAGATACCATTTCACTGCAGTAAGCTTAGCAGCCATTATGAAGTCAAACGACAACAAGTTCTGGCGAGGATGTGGGGAAAAGGGTACACCTGTACATTGCTGGTGGGACTGCAAATTGGCGCAGCCAATTTGGAAAGCCGTATGGAGATTTCTTGGAAAGCTGGGAATGGAACCACCATTTGACCCAGCAATTCCCCTTCTCGGTCTAATCCCTATAGACCCAAAAAGAGCATGCTACAGGGACACTGATAAATCTATGTTCATAGCAGCACAATTCACAATAGGAAGACTGTGGAACCAACCTAGATGCCCTTCAATAGATAAATGGATTAAAAAATGTGGCATTTATACACAATGGAGTATTACTCTGCATTAAAAAATGACAAAATCATACAATTTGCAGAGAAATGGATGGCATTAGAACGTATTATGCTACGTGAAGATAGCCAATCACTAAAAAACAAATGCCAAATGTTTTCTTTGATATAAGGAGAGTAACTGAGAACAGAGTTGGAAGGAAGAGCATGAGAAGATGATTAACATTAAACAGGGGTGAGAGGTGGGAGGGAAAAGGAAAGAGAAGCAAAATTGCGTGGAAATGGAAGGAAACCCTCATGGTTATACAAAATTAAATACAAGATGAAGTGAGCGGAAAGGGGACGAAAACAAGGGGAAGAAATGAATTACAGCAGATGGGGTACATTGAGAGGATTGGAGGGGAGGAGATGGGAGATAGTAGAGGACAGGAAAGGCAGCAGAATACAACAGACACTAGGATAGCAATATGCAAAACAGTGGATGTGTAACTGATGGGATGCTGCAATCTGTATACGGGGAAAAATGGAAGTTCATAACCTACTTGAATCAAAGTGTGAAATATGACATGTCAAGAACTATGTAATGTTTTGAAGAACAAACAATAAATATCAAAGGAAAAAAACACATGGAGAACTATTTCAATTAAAAATTGACTAGGTTTATAACACCTACACTTTATCATGCAAAAGGCAAGTCCGACTATACACCATGCCTCTTCAGAACTGCTTGTTTTTCTATTCGGTTTGGGTCATTTTTCTCCATCATATTAGGATTAGTAGTCAGAGTTTTGTAGGGTACGTGTTAGTGTCAGGGATTCAGTTTTTGGAATGGAAAATTGGAAAATGAATCCAATGTGTATACAAATATGTGCTACACAAAAATCTTCCCACTTTCATCCAGAACAATGCCTTGACGTTACCATCTCCCCAAATAAGAAACAATTAGAGGAGAAGAGTTAGAAAATCTGTAAATACATATCTGGAATGGAAAATATTTAGGAGGTCACAAACTTGGAGGTGGTAGAGGAGTATCCCAAAGTAAGGTACAGGGTAAACACTCCACAAATATGGAGGTGTGCTGGCCTAAAGACTTCTAGAGAAACTTCCTCTGAGGATGGGCACTTGAAATATATGTTGTTGTCAGTAGCTTTAGCTTCCTTTGTAGTGAGATCATCAAAGCTGGGTCTGCATCTATGTGACCTGGAGGACATTCTTTCTTGCTTTCCAAAGCACATGAGGAAGCAGTGCTGAATTCTCTCTTTGTATGTAAACTGTGGCCACTGGGGTCTAAGTGTCTCCCCGTGTGGACTGTGAAGCCTTTTGTTCATCCTCCACTTTTCGTGGTGTTTCCTGCTGCAGCACTGGGAGTTTGGTATTTGCCTCACGAAATACAAGGGGTTCAACTGGAACACAGTGCTGGAGGGAGTTTTGTCACTTGTGGTTTTTCAGGGTCTACAAGAGAATGCACCAACCAGGCTTCATTCCCACATAGCTTGCCCCCTTGTCTATAGCAACCTGATTCTGCACATTGCCCTGAAAACTATCAATTTAACAAGACACCTTTACATATAAGTGTCTGGTCACTGCACCATGTCAGTGACAAGCCATTTGGAAATCAATGGCAAATCCACATGGCGCAACCACAGATGATTCATCACACACCTGCACACCACAGCTCAGGGCTCACTACTCAGGAGGGTCCAACTTAATAGCATCTCTGTTCTACACCATTGTCATAAATCCCAGTCAATCAAGGCACTGTCTGGTACACTCATGATCAGTAAAAGTGCATCCAAATGTTCTCCAATACCATCTGGTCATGGGAATTTCAAAAATTTCTTTGTATTTATCTAGCCTCTTGGTAAATCCAAACAAGTGAGCCCACTTGGACTGGGACTGGGACTGGCTCTGGGTGCCTGGCTTCTTGGATCACAAAATTCAGAGATTTCCATCACCAAGGAAGTGAGGTGAGGTCACTTCCTTCAGAAAATGAATGAGCCCACTGTCTTGGCCACCACTTTGTCGTAACAGTTGCTTCCTAGTGTCTCAGGAAAAGGAGGCAGCCTCTATTTCCTGTGACACTTTCACAAGTTAGAATGGTATAGAAACATAGGCACCTGGGAACAGCTCTCCACACATGCCTGGTTTCATACATCATCCCTACATTAAGAAGAGATAGGCTGATTGAGACACATCCTTTCATCCTGATTGGGTGGTTTGCAAAGGAAGATGACTTTTGCTGTTTCAGGTCCTTCATAGCTGCCTACGTCTTCTCCAGGGATCATTTCTGCATGGATTTTGAGGTACTCAGCAGGTGAAAGATCTCCTAACTTCCTGTATTGTAATACTAACTTTGTCCCTGCTCTTCTGTAAAGTGAGATTGAGTGAACAATCTCAGTTTACAGAATGGTTAGGGTTAATAGCATGTTCGATTTGGGTTATGACTCATTTTGCTGGATGAATAATGATATTGGGAACCTGCGATATTTATAAGAATATGGAGGTGAAATATAAGTATGAAAACAGAAATCTAGGTAATATTTGAAGCCCAGAAGGACTTTGGGCCCTTGATTGGGATACATAGCTTAAATTATGTTCTGTGTGACCTTTGCATTTTGTGTCCAGAATATTACTGTGATAATATGTATATGTAGCTAAGGTGACATGAGTATTTCTTCCACCATTTCTGTGAGCAATATTTTGAAAACTTATAAATTAGTACTGGGGATACTAATAGGTTTACCCTGTTTTGATGAATATAGAGATGATGCATTAATAGACCCTACTGTGAATAAATTATATAACTGGTTCCAAATTTAAATAATGGATTGTATTGATATCTGAAAATATATAGGAAATCTTATATTGATATACATACATTCATTCCAACCAGTTATATATCTAATGGTAATGTTAGGGTTATCATTTATCATGAATAGTGTGTGAGTTTTGCTTCAAAAATGATTATGGAATCGAAAATAATATGTTTAGAAAGAAGTTTAGTAAAAAGACCAGTCAAGAAACATGGAGGAATATATGTCTTCCAAAGGAGGAAGTGATTGAAAGTGAACCAAATGTTTATAAATTTGTGAACTTGTGAATGAATGGATATATCTAATGATGTCCATAAACTGAAGAAATAATTACGTACCAGGTTTGAATAAAAATGAACTTTAACGAACACAATAGAAACATTAGGAATTCTGGAAAAGTATAGTTCGCAGTGAAAGGTTAATAAAATAAGTACTTGTCACTTCCTGTTTTTCTGTATGCTTAACAAAACACTGTTGAAATCTTGAGAACTTTTTGATAGTCTTATTCCCAGAATGTGCTGTCCAAAACTGCCAAACTGCAGAATGTACTCCCTCAACCGGTTGCACACAAACCGCTCACTCGCCTGGACCCATCAATAAACTTTCCCCCCGCCCTCTCCTAGGAAAATATATAAGCTCTGCTTAAGCTGTTCTCAAGGCTCTCTGCTCTATTCAAGTGAGCTCTGAGCCCCAGCATGCTGGACCCCCAATAAACCCTTTGCTTTGCATGAGACAGTCTCTTGGTGGTCTCTTCACCCGATTGTCACCGGACCTTTACATATGGAGGTTCCACCGAGATCCAGCAGCCGTGGACAAGCGACCTCAACGAACTCCTCTCGGGGTAAGTAAGGTGCCTCTTTCTGGTTTCAGGTTTCAGGTCAGGGCTTGGCAAAATGGATGTCGATGAAGAGCGTGAGCTCTCTCCGATGGTGGCTGACAGTCATGTCACAGAGCCACAGGCCAAGTCCCTGGGGGACGTCATAGAGGACTCAGAAAATCGAGGAACAATAGTCTCCATGACTCAGTGATATTTTGTTTCAGATTCGGTATTGCCAACCCATCGGGTTTTGCCAACTACTCAGTCCTGGTCTCAGTGTTGGACTTCCATATCCTGTCTTTATTGTCTTGTCTTGTCTGTGTCATGTGTTGTTGCTTTTACTGTTTGTGTATCTTTCATTATGGGACAGAGCACTTCAATGCCTCTGTCTCTGACCCTTGTTCACTGCAACAAAGTTTGCTTAAGGGATCAGAATCTTTCTTTTTCAGTAAAATGCTGGACCTGGCAGACTCTCTGTGCCTCAGAATGGCTCACCTTTGGATTTGGATGGACCCTAGAAGGATCTTTCTACTTCCCACTAATTTAAAAAGTTAGAGATATTGTCTTTCAGCCAGAGCCACATAGATACCTGTGAAGACAGATGGACACTGCCTACCAACCCGGTGATGAGGGGAATCAACATCAAAATCAAGAAAGAGACTTTGTCTACATTAGACGACATCAGGTGTCATCCCTGGAACCCTGCTGGAAGGGACCATAGCAGGTGCTACTTATAACACCTACAGCAGTAAAGGTAGACAGAATCACTTCCTGGATCCATACCTCTCATCTCAAGCCTGTGCCCTGTCCAGACTCTGGCTGGAAACTGTAAAAGACTGGTAACGCTTTCAAATTGTGTATTTGCCATGTGGATAAGGCAATAGACTCTCCCCTTGACCACCAGTAGTCCTAACACTCATCAGCCCATTCAGCAGCGATGGCTGATCACAAATCTTACTGGACAAGAAGTATGGTCTATCTCGCATACAGCCCACTTAGGGACATGGTCGCCATCTCTCCACAGAAACATTTGTCAGCTGGCTATAGGTCTTTTCCATTGGGATATCCCTGATGAAGTGGATCCCACTAAAATTCCATTAAATCCCTTCTCTACCATAGAAAATGGAAACAAATATTATGGATGTAGGGACATGGGAGCCAGATGCAGGTTGGCTAGCCTAGATTACTATGTTTGCCCTGCGGACTATCAAAGCCACAAACAGTCAAGGCTGTGTTGGGGGAAAGCTGGCTTCTTCTGTAAGTCATGAGGATGTGAGCATACAGGGACTGCTTGATGGAACCCAAACTCCTCATCAAATTCTGTACACAACATTGGCCATATTACCAATTAGATAACCAAAATTGATGGCCCCCAGAGGGGTCTCTGGATCCTCAAATTCTGCGTGACCTTTTTAACTTCTGCAAGTGCTGAAAAGGGTAAAAGGAGATTCCCCTATGTGGAGGCCTTTTCCCTCCTTTGCTCACATCCTGAACTATGCTTCTCCAATAGATCCTCACCCTCAGCCTTCTGCTCCAGACTCTCTGCTCTTACTCTCACCTATGCAACCTGATTTCTCCCCTCCAATTACTAGATCAAAAACCCAAACCTCCGCCTGTTCTAAGACCGTTGCCCCCTTCTTGAGGTAGCAGGTACTGAGGTACACCTCAACCAACTCACTCCTCTCTTCTCCTGTCATTGCCCGCACTGGGTCCCACCAGGTCCTCTTACTACCTAACACAAAGCCCAAACCAGCTGAGAAGAGCCCTCACACCCTTATCCAAGATGCAATGTAAATGGCCTTTAAAGTTGCTTTTTCATCACTGAAAACATGTTACTAAGTATTTAAAGTCTCTCAAATGCTTTTTGGGATACTAACTCCCATCTTACCCTCTGCTGTACCTGTTGTACTGCTCAAGATTTGTTCCTAGAAAAATCCAAAACCCCTTTTCCATTATTCTTTTACATTTCTCCTACCTCATTCTCAGATCCACGGAACTGCTCACAGCCATGCCTTCCCCATCTTCCCCTTCTGTACCAGGCCCACAGAAAAGTCTTAACTGACCTTCTCCAGAAATCCCCAACATAGCTGAATTTAGGAATTTCAGCAAAAGAGTCCCAATAAAAGATTTCTAAGTAGATAAAATTCCACTTTTCGTGTTGCCCTATTCTACTTGGCTACTGGCTAAAAAAATCTGCAATCCTAAGCTAGACACCCCCATACTAATTTTTCACAAAATATGTGAACAAGGCCTTGGCCTTGAGCTGAGGCTTCACATAGATGGCTACATTTGTAAGATAAAGAAGTTACCAACTGGGCTCCATGGTAACAGTTGGCAGGGGTAAAAATAAAGGGAATATAAAGCTCTCCCTCACCCAGGTGTCCTTGGAAGGTTAACTTTCCCAGAACAGAGGAAAAAAAAAAGAAGACAAACGGCTTCTTGTGAACTTCTTAAGACTGTGAACTTCTGAGCCCCTTCCCTTATATGTTGGGTACAAAATTCTGAAACTACCTAAACTTGGGATTCCGGGGATTTAATTGATTACAACAGAAGTAATGCCCTCTGAATATGGTTGCAAACAAATAGGACTGTTTTCCTGTCTTTGGTACTATCTTAGGTGCCTTGCCTTGTCCATCCCTACAACAGTATAATTCTATATACTTAAAACATTGTTTATGTTTTCATGAAGTGGTCAAAAGATGTGATTAATTGTGTAGTTGTGCAAATGTTTCCCAGAGTGCTCTATCATGACACAGGTTCATTTGAAGATCAAATAGGGGGGCATAAAACCTGGTTCCACTGGGAACATATATCCCTCACTTTCGCCATCCTATTAGGAATACATGTTGCTGCAGGGGTGGGCACAAGAACCACTGCCTTGGTCCATGGGACAAAACAAATGACCCAAATAGAAGCAGCAATAGGCCAAAACTTAAAGATATTAGAAACCTCCATCACAGCATTGCAGGAATCTTTAACCTATCTCTCTGAAGTTGTTTTACAGAACAGTCGAGGATTGGAATTTCTCTTCATGAGAGAAGAGGGCCTTTGTTTTGCATTGATGGAAGAATGTTGTTTTTATGCCAACCATACTGGAGTTGTAAAAAAATCTATGAGTAAATTAAAATGACGACTTGAAGAGCGTCAACGAGAAAGAGAGGCCCAAAAAGGGTGGTTTGAATCTTGGTTCACAAAGTCCCCCTGGTTAACTACGCATTTATCAACCCTGGCGGGTCCAATAATAATCCTCACATTATTGCTAACTATAAAACCCTGCTTGCTCAACCATGTAATTTATTTTCTCCAGGCTCAAATTGGACAAGTTAAACTAATGGTAATACCCCACTAGCAGACATGGAATGTGACACCACCCAATGATCATATTTATGATTAAAAGTAGCCAGAAAAAGAAGTGTCGAATGAAAGGTTAATAAAATATGTAGTTGTCACTTCCTGTTTTTCTGTACACTTAACAAAACACTGTTGAAATCTTGAGAAATTTTTGCCAATCTTGTTCCCAGAATGTGCTGTCCACAACTGCCAAACTGCAGAATGTACTCCCCCACCAGGTTGCATGCAAACTGAACACTCGCCCTGACACATCAATTAACTTCCCTCCCTGCACTCGCAAGGAAAAGTTTATAACATCTGCTTAAGCTGTTCTCACGGCTCTCTACTCTTTTCAAGTGAACTCTGAGCCCCAGCATGCTGGACCCCCAATAAACCCTTTGCTGTTACATGAGATAGACACTTGGTGGTCTCTTCTTCCGACGCTCGCCCGACCGTTACTTGGATGATTGAATGTAGAATAGAACATCCAGTCAAAAAGGGATAGTCGGTAGGATTAGGAATATAGTCCGTAGGTTTAGGAAGAACAGTGAGTATAGGATTTGGACCAAAAGTTCTTTAGCAATAGGGTTTCGGTTAGAGAGTGAATGTAAATGTCAGCACATGTGAAGAATGAGTCACAATGATGAAATGCGGAAAATATGTAGGAAAGCAGATATCAATAGAGACATTAGGAAATCAGGCAAAGTACAAAGTGAGTGATAGGATTAGTCATTTTCAACAGGTTTGAGTTTCAATATATAATCTTAGGAAGAAACAAATATGTAGTCACCAATAAGATTGACATTTGAGAGCATTAGGCAACCTGGACATGGATGATTTTAGTAATCCATGTTCACTTTCCATTTAGGCTTTTGGGAGAATCCTAAGTGTGACCTTTGCATTTTGTGTCCAGAATACTACTGTGATAAAATGTATGTATAAATCAGTTGACATGAGTATTTCTTCCACCATTTCTGGGAGCAATATTTTGAAGATATACAAATTATTATTGGGCGTACACAGAGGTGTACCCTGTGTCTATCAATATAGAGATAATGCATGAATAGACCATAATGTGAATAAATAATATAACTGATTCCACTTTAAATAATGGATTGATAGAATTGATATTTAAAAATATATAAGAAATCTTATATTTATATAGAATCATTCATTCCAATGAGTTATACATCTAATGGTAATATTAGGGTTATATTTTATCATGAAAGGTGTGTGAGTTCTGCTTCAAAAGTGAGTATGGAAATGGAAAATAATGTGTTTGGAAAGAAGTCTCATGAAAAGACCAGTCAAAAAACATAGAGGAATGCATGTGTTCTGAAGTAGGAAGTAATTGAAAGTGACAAAAATGCAAATAATTTTGCTAACTTGTGGGTGAAATATAAGTATGAAAAAAGAAAACTAGGTATGATTTGAAGCCCAGAAGGGCATTTGCCCCTTGAGTGGTTTAATTAGCTTTGACTTATGTACTGCACATATGTCTCAGATAAAGCGATATACGATGGAACAGGAATTTGCACCTTGCATGATTGAATAACGAAGAGAACATCCAGTCAAAAAGGATTTGTCGCTAGGATTAGGAAGATAGTCGGTAGGTTTAGGAAGAAGATTGAGTATAGGATTTGGACCAAAAGTTCTTTAGCAATAGGGTGTCGGGTAGAGATTGAATATATATGTCAGCACATGTGAAAAGTCAGTCACAATGATGATCTGGGGAAAATATTAGGAAAGCAGATATCAATAGAGATTAAGAAATCAGGCAAATTATAAAATGAGTCATAGGTTTAGACATTCTCAACAGGGTTGAGATTGAAAATGTAATCTTCAGAAGAAACACATATGTAGTCACCAATATGATTGACATTTGAGAGCATTAGGCAACCTGGACATGGATTAGTTTAGTAATCCATGTTCACTTTCCATTTAGGCTTTTGGGAGAATCCTAAGTGTGACCTTTGCATTTTGTGTCCAGAATACTACTCTGATAAAATGTATGTATAAATCAGTTGACATGAGTATTTCTTCCACCATTTCTGGGAGCAATATTTTGAAGATATACAAATTATTATTGGGCGTACACAGAGGTGTACCCTGTGTCTATCAATATAGAGATAATGCATGAATAGACCATACTGTGAATAAATAATATTACTGGTTCCACTTTACATAATGGATTAAATTGATATCTGAAAGTATACAAGAAATCTTATATTGAAATACAATCATTCATTCCAACCAGTTTTATATCTAATGATAATATTAGGGTTATGGTTTATCATGACGGTTGTGTGAGTTTTGCTTCAAAATTGATAATGGAAATCGAAAATAATGTGTTTATAAAGAAGTCTCTTAAAAAGAGCAGTCAAGAAACATGGAGTAATCCATGTGTTCTGAAGCAGGAAGTGATGGAAAGTAAAACAAATGCGTATAATTTTGCTAAATTGTGGATGAAATATACATCCTATCATGTGCATAAACTGGAGAAATAGTAATGTACCAGTTTTGAATGAAAATGAACGTCAAAATACACATTATATCCCATAGGAATCTTCATGCATTGATGTTAAACTGGGTCAGTTACTGTAGAAATATTTGATTTTTTTGGTGTCATAATACACTTTATTTTAGCACTAGCATGCCACAGAATGTAGAGGAAAGAGCAATAGATTTTCAGTTATAGCACTAATAATCTAAGATTTAATGACTATTTTGGGGAGTCTAGAAATTGCATAAGGCTATGTAACATAATTGTTTTTTATTTAACATTCATAAAAACTTGGAATTTTGGTAATATTTCTCCTTTTTCATTTTTTATTTTTTCACTTGTTCATTGACCTTCATTTTATTTATTTGTATGTGGTGATGAGAATATAACCCAGTGCCTCACACATGCTAGACAAGCATGTTAACACTGAGCCAGAAACCCAGCTCCTCCACTTTATCTTATCATCAAACACTCCTCACCCTCTTCATTACTCACTTTCTTAATCGTTTTCCCCCTTCTCTCTATTCTTTTTCACTTTCCCTCCTTATGTATTTTTCTCTCATGTCATTACAAACACTAGTATGCTATGAAATTTACATTTAAAACTGATTTTATAGTCATTCTTTTTTCTTGAGAAAATTTAAAAATTATAATCACCTGATAGATATATTACAATACATTTATTATACATATGCATCTATATTCATTCACATGTATTACATATATATATATACATATATATTTAAAATTACTTTGATTAGCCTGTTAGAAATAATATATACCAAGTCTTTCTTAATTTTCAAGTCTTCCAGAATTAACATCTTACAGTGAAAATCAAATAAACATGTTTAAGTTAACAGGTATCATTCTTATTTATCAATACTGATAATTTAAGGTTTTATATCACATTAAGTTGTAATATGGCATATTAAATCTTATGAATTAGAGAAATTTTTTTTGAACAACCTATTATTTAAGGACCATATGCACTGACATTTCAAATGGCCTTCTTGTGATTTCAATTTCTATCAATTGTGTGTTAATTAAAAAATACTTATTTTAGTAATTTTCATATTCATAATTGATATAAAGTCAATTGTTTAATCCTTTTTGTAAGTAGTTACTTATTACAGTAGGGGCAGTATTAATAATTCTAAATCTTTATAAGAAAAATGGTACAAAGATATTTTCAGGCAAAATTAAGAATAATTGCGATCTCTAAATGTTTGATTACTGATACATATAATACAGAGCTTTTGATGAGTCTCTTTCCCAGTAAAACATAAAATGCAAAGATACAGTTGGGTATGTATGTCCAAATAAAGATAAGAAAAAATACACATTATCAGTTAGAAACTATTAAATAAAAGATGAAAAGAACAATCCAACATATTGTACCAACTTGTCAGTTGAGTTAGTATTCTGGAAGAATAGCCTAAGACTAGAACTGGTCCATGACAAAATATTCACTAAAAAATGAAATATGAAAAATATAGGAAATACTATGAATTTTTCAGGAGGGTAGGTGGATTAACCTTTAATCTCAATTATGTGCATTTTTAAAACCAGTTTTCTGGTACAATAAATTTGTGATAGATACAACTAAACAAAACAAAGTTTCTGCTTAGCAAAATGAATGCATCTCAACACTTTTTTAGCTGATATCTTCCCACTCAATTTTAAACCTTTATTTATTTATTTTTTATTGGTTGTTCAAAACATTACAAAGCTCATGGTATATCATCTTTCATACATTTGACTCAATTGGGTTATGAACTCCCAATTTTCCCCAAATACGAGTTGCAGAATCACAATGGTTACACATTCATATTTTTACAAAATGTCATATAAGTGACTGTTGTATTGTGCTACATTTCCTATCCCCTACTATCTTCCCTCCCCTCCCCTCCCATCTTCCCTCTCTACCTCATCTGCTGTTTTTCACTTCTCTCCCTATTCCACCCCCCTTTCCCCTCACTACCTCTTATATGTAATTTTGTGTAACATTGAGGGTCTCCTACCATTTCCATATGGTTTCCATTCTCTCTCCCTTTTGCTTTCCTCTCTCGTCTTTGATTAATGTTAATCTTTTCCTCAAGTTCTTTCTCCCTGTTCAATTCTTAGTTGCTCTCTTTATATCAAAGAAGACATTTGACTTTTGTTTTTTAAAGAGTGGCTACCTTCTCTTAGCATAATCTGCTCTAATGCCATCCATTTCCCTACAAATTCTATGATTTTGTCATTTTTTAGTGCTGCATAATACTCCATTGTGTATAGATGCCACATTTTTTTTTATCCATTCATATATTGAAGGGCATCTAGTTTGTTTCCACAGTCTACCTATTTTGAATTGTGCCACTATGATGATTGATGTGGCAGTATCCCTATAGTACGCTCTTTTAAGATCCTCAGGGAATAGTCTGAGAAGGGCAAAAGCTGGTTCAAAGGGTGGATCCATTCCCAGTTTTCCCAGGAATCTCCATTCTGCTTTCAAAGTTTGCTTCACCAATTTGCAGTCCCACCAGCAGTGTACAAGTGTACCCTTTTCCCCACATCCTCGTCAACACTTGTTGTTCTGTGACTTCATAATAGCTGCAAATCTTACTGGAGTGAGATGGTATCTTAGGGTGGTTTTGATTTGCATTTCTCTGACTGCTAGAGATGGTGAGCATTTTTTCATGTACTTGTTGATGGATTGTATGTCTTCCTCTGTGAAGTGTCTGTTCAGTTCCTTGTACCATTTGTTGATTACATTATTTGTTATCTTATTGTTTAATTTTTTGAGTTCTTTGTATATTCTGGATATTAGGGCTCTATCTGAAGTGTGAGGGGTAAAAATTTGTTCCCAGGATGTAGGCTCTCTATTTACCTCTCTTATTGTTTCTCTTGCTGAGAAAAAACTTTATAGTTTAAGTAAGTCCAATTTGTTTATTCTTGTTATTAACTCTTGGGCTATGGGAGTCTTATTATGGAATTTGGAGCCCGACCCCACAGTATGAAGATCGTAACCAACTTTTTTTCTATCAGACACAGTGTCTCTGATTTTATATCTAGCTTCTTGATCCATTTTGAGTTAACCTTTGTGCATGGCAAGAGAAAGAAATTCAGTTTCATTTATTTGCATATGGATTTCCAATTTTCCCAGCACCATTTGTTGAAGATGCTATTCTTTCTCCATTGCATGCTTTTAGCCCCTTTATCAAATATAAGAAAGTTGTAATTTTGTGGATTGGTTTCTGTGTCCTCTATTCTGTACCATTGGTCCACCTGCCTGTTTTGGTACCAGTACCACACTGTGTTTGGTACTATTGCTTTGTAGTACAGTTTGAACTCTGATATCGCTATAACTCCAGATTCACACTTACTGCTTAGAGTTGCTTTTGCTATTCTGGGTCTTTTGTTTTTCCATAAGAATTTCATGATTGCTTTATCTTTTTCTACAAGAAATGCTGTTGGGATTTTGATTGGCATCACTTTAAACCTGTAGAGAACTTTGGGTAATATTGCCATTTTGATAATGTTATTTCTGCCTATCCATGTACAGGGTTCATTTTTCCATCTTCTAAGATCTTCTTTTATCTCTCTCTTTAGAGTTCTGTAGTTTTCATTATATAAATCTTTCACCTCTTTTGTTAGGTTGATTCCCAAGTATTTTATTTTATTTGAGGATATTGTGAATGGAGTGGTTTTCCTCATTTCCATTTCAGAAGTTTTGTTGCTGATATACAAAAATGCCTTTGATTTATGTGTGTTGATTTTATATCCTGCCACTTTGATGAATTCATTTATTTACTCAAGCCGTTTCTTTGTAGACCCTTTTGGGTCTGTTAAATATATTATCATGTCATCTACAAATAGCGATAATTTAAATTCTTCCTTTCCTATTTTTATGCCTTTATTTTCTTTTGTCTGTCTAATTGCTCTGGCTAGTATTTCTAGAACTTAATTGAATAGAAGTGGTGATAGAGGGCATCCCTGTCTTGTTCCAGATTTTAGAGGGAATTTCTTCAGCTTTTCTCTATTTAGGATGATGCTAGCCTGATTTTTAGCATATATAGCTTTTACCATGTTGAGGTAAGTTCCTTTTATCCCTAGTTTTTATAGTGTTTTGAACATAAAGGGATGCTGTAGTTTGTCGAATGCTTTTTCTGCATCAATGGAGATGATCATATGGTTCTTGTCTTTAAGTCTATTGATGTGGTGGATTACATTTATTGATTTCCATATATTGAACCAGCCTTGCATCGCAGGGATGAATCCTACTTGATCATGAAGCACAATTTTTTTGATATGCTTCTGTATTCGATTCGCCAGGATTTTATTGAGAATTTTTGCATCCAAGTTCATTAGAGATATTGTTCTGTAGTTTTCTTTCTTTAAAGTGTCTTTGTCTGGTTTCGGGATCAGGGTGATGTTGGCCTCATAGAATGAATTTGGAAGAGCTCTTTCTTTTTGTTTTTCGTGAAATAGCTTGAATAATATTGATATTAGTTCTTCTTTGAAGGTTTTGTAGAACTCCGCTGTATACCCATCGAGTCCAGGGTTTTTTTTGGTTGGCAGTCCTTTGATGGTTCTTCTATTTCTTCCTTTGTTATTGGTCTGTTTAAATTGTGTGTGTCTTCCTGACTCAATCTGGGCAGATCGTATGACTTAAGAAATTTATCAATACCTTCACTATCTTCAATTTTATTGGAATATAGTGTTTCACAATACTTTCTAACTATCTTCTTTATTTCTGTAGTGTCTGTTGTGATATTGCCTTTTTCATCCCGTATTTTAGTAATTTGAGTTCTCTCTCTTCTTCTGTTCATTAGTATGGCTAAGGGCCTGTCTATCTTATTTATTTTTTCAAAAAACCAACTTTTAGTTTTATCAATTTTTTCAATGTTTTTCTTTGTTTCAATTTTGTTGATTTCTTCTCTAAATTTGATTATTTCTTGTCTTCTACTACATTTGCTGTTGTTTTGCTCTTCCTTTTCTAGGTTTTTGAGGTGTAGCATGAGTTCATTTATTTGCTGGTTTTTCTTTTTTTGAGGAAAGAACTCCAATAAATGAATTTCCCTCTTAAAACTGCTTTCACTGTGTCCCATAGATTCCGGTACATTGTGTCTGTATTGTCATTTGTCTCTAAGAATTTTTTTTATCTCCTCCTTTATGTCTTCTGTTACCCATTGATCATTCAGTAGCATGTTGTTCATTTTCCATGTGATGCAGGATTTTTCCTTCCTTCTTTTATCATTGATTTCCCATTTCATTCCATTATGATCAGATATGGTGCATGGTATTATTTCCATGCCTTTATATTTACTAAGAATTGCCCTATGGCATAATATATGGTCTATCTTTGAGTAGGATCAATGTGCTGCTATTGAGAAGAACGTGTATCCACTTGATGATGGTTGATATATTCTATATATGTCTGTTAAGTCTAGGTTATCGATTGTGCTGTTGACTTCTATAGTTTCGTTTTTCAGTTTCTCTCTAGAGGATCTGTCCAATGCCAAGAGTGGTGTGTTGAATTCACCCATAATTATTGTGTTGTAGTCTATGTGACTCTTGAACTTGAGGGGAGTTTGTTTTATGAACGTTGCAATTCCATTGCTTGGTGCATACAAATTGATAATTGTTAGTCTTGTTGGTAGATGGTTCCTTCTAAAAGAATATAGTGTTCTTCTTTATCCCTTTGATTTACTTAGGTTTGAAGTTGATTTTATTCCATATGAGTATGGCCACTCCTTCTTGCTTCCGAGGGCCATGTGAGTGGTATGATTTTTCCCAAACTTTTACCTTCAGCCTGTGTATGTCTTTTCCTATCATATGGGTCTCCTGAAGACAACATATTGTTGGATTTTTTTTTTCCACGTTACTAGCCCATGTCTCTTGATTGGTGAGTTTTGGCCATTAACATTTAAGGTTACAATTGAAATATGATTTGTACTTCCAGTCATGTTTATTTATTTATTATATTTTAGTTTGGCTAGTTTTTACTTTTTTGGTTATTTTCCTCCCCCTTTACTGAAATACCTCCTGCTGTTAGTTTTGGGCACTATTTTTCAATTCTTCTTCTTGTAGTATTTTGCTCAAAATGCTTTGCAGTGCTGGTTTTCTGGCTGCATATTCTTTTAGCTTTTGTTTATCATGAAAGACTTTAATTTCATTTTCAAATCTGAAGCTTAATTTTGCTGGGTACAGTGTTCTTGGTTGGAATCCATTATTTTTCTGCATTTGAAATACATTGTTCTAGGATCTTCTCTCTTTCAAAGTCTGTGATGAAAAATCAGTCGTTAACCTAATTGGTTTACCCCTGAATGTAATCTGCCTCCTTTCTCTTATAAGCGTTTAATATTGTCTCCTTGTTCTGTATGTTGGCTATCTTCATAATTATATGTCTTGGATTTGGTCTATTATGTTTTTGAATGTTTGGGGTCCTGTAGGCTTCCAGGATTTGGCAATCCAATCCATCTTTCATCTCTGGGATGTTTTCTAGAATTATTTCATTTAATATGTTGTCCATTCCTTTGGTTTGAATCTCTATGCCTTCTTCTATCCTGATGACTCTCAAGTTTTTTTTTTTGACATCCCTTATCTCTTGAATAGATTTAAGCATCTTTTCTGTGTTGACTATATTCTTTTCAAGTTGATAACCTTTGTCTTCATTTTCTGATTTTCTGACTTCTACTTGATCTACTCTATTTGTAATATTCTTGTTTGAGTTTTTAATTTGGTTTATAGTTTCCTGCATTTCTAGAATTACTGTTTGAATTTTTTTAAGATCTCTATTTTTTGGTAAAGCTCATTTTTTGCCATTTGAATTTGTTTGTTTAATTCATTTTCAAAATGTACTTTTATTCCTTGGACTTGCTGCCTCATGTCTTCTCTAATATTTCTTTCCATCTGAGTTAAGTATGCCTTGATTTCTTTTCCTATCCCTGTTTCTGGTGCTTCTAGGTCCTCCTGTAGAATTAAGTTGTCCTGCATTGTTTGTACTCCTTTTATTCCATTGTTTTTTCATGATGTTCACGTTACTTTCCAGCTCTATTTGATTGCTGTGTTTCTGCTTTATTCTAGAGATTTGTTTTGGTGTTGTATGTCTCTGTTGTCTCTCCTTTGTGTTGGTAGACTATGCATGCTAAAGTGGATTCCGCTTGGAAGAAATTCCGAAGGCCGAGCTCCAGTGACGTCACCTCTCTGTTTTGGCAGGCCCAAGGCTCCTTGCTGAGGTGTCCGTATAGGGGGGTGGGACTGTACTGTCACTTGTTGGTTTCAGCTCCGGGTCACTGGCGGGCAGGCGGTCTCCAGCTGCCCAGTCACTTGTGCAGCAGGTGGGCTGTCACTGGCGGGCGGGCGATCTCTAGCCACCCAGTGGTGCGGTCGGTCGCCGGCGGCAGGGCGTTCCCAAGCCGCCTAGTCACGCGGGCAGCGGGTGGACTGTCGCCTGTGGGCCTGCAGTCTCCCGCTGCCCAGTCACAAGGGCCTGGCCTCTAGTCCTCTGGTTTCTCCTGCTAGTCCTGGTTTTTCCTGCAATACCAGATTTCCCCTGAGTGATGGCTCTCGGCAGTTCAAACTGTACTCTGGGCCTGCCGTTTGTTGGTTGTGGAGGGTGTCTATTGGGAAGCCAGACACTCTATTGTTTTGATTTTTTCCACTTGCCCCTCCCCCAGCACTGGTTAGACAGGTTTTATTTTCACAGTTGATGAGAGGGGGAGTTGAAGGTCAGTTGCCTCTTGTTTTCCCCCATCTTTATGCAGGCTCGCTCTGATAATCTCTCCCCCGGAAATCCTAGGAGAGATTTTATGCGAATTCCCCGATATATGGGAGATGAGCTGAATAACACACTCCTGTTTTATTGTTGTAATCTGTAGGAGAGTGGCTGTGGTTACTTCAGCTCTCCAAGATGATGGCCATTGGTTTCCTTGGAAGAGTTTCCATTGTGGGAGATAGAACTGTACCGCTTCCTTCCCTGTCTGAAATCCTGAACTCAGCTCAGGGCTCAGTGGGGGCTCTACCGGCAGGATTCCACAGAATCCTCATCAACGTTTCTCCCTGCTTATTGGACCCATCTCGGTGGTGCCGCACCGTCTTTAGCCACTGGGTGGGCCGCGCGGATCAGTCAAATGGGATCTCGGGTAGCACATTTGGCTCGTGTTTGAGACTCAATTACCGGACCATGGTGCTAGAAATCCTTCTTCTAGGTTTTGGTGCACCCCCGTTTTGCTGTAATTTCCTAACAAGATAGTTTTTTTGTCACTCTAACTCGTTATTCACCTGTGCAGTGGTGCAGTACACTTGGTGTGATGCACTCTATTCGTGGCCATCTTGCAATGACGAAATATTATGATTTGTATGCACCATTTACTGAAGTCAGTTTTCAGTTTTAGAAAACAAATATGAATTTCAGGTGTATGAATATTTCGGAGAATAATCTTGTGAAAAGTTGATTATAAATCCACATACATGAATATGAATGATTTTAGGGAGTGTATAATAAGACACATATATTTTATATTTTGAAAAATCTGGAGAGTATATATATATATATATATATATATATATACACACACACACACAAACACACACACACACACAGACATTAAAAAGAAGCAGTATATATGCCAATCGAAATTCATCATGAAATATATATCTTCCACATATCCAAAAATATACATTTTACTAAAAATGGATTTATGTATAATGTTGTTCAACTTGGAAGCTCACACTTAGGTTGAATTTTCAGTTCCAACAGCGTTTAGGAGGAGTGATCTCTTCTCACAATTTGTATGTGCCAAGTCACCCACCTCAGAAGAAGGTACGTGTGATACCAGGTAGGATTCTATATGTGCATATAATAATACATGAGCTGAAAAAGGCTAAAGAGAGACAGGAATTGACATATTTCTTAACTTTAAAAACACATGGTGAACTATTTCAATAAACATTGACTTATTTATAACTCCTATCCTATATAATGTAAAAGGGAAGTCCAAATATACACCATGCCTCCTCTGAACTGCTTGTATTTCTATTCTGTTTGAGTTACTATTCTCCATCATATTAGGATTAGTAGTCAGAGTCTAGTAGGGTATGGGTTAGTGTCAGAGATTCATTATTCCAAATGGAAAATAGGAAAATAAACCCAATGTATTTTCAAATATGTGCTACACAAAAATCTTCCCACTCTCATCCAGAACAATTCCTTGATATTACCCTCGCCTGAAGTAATGCACAATTAGAGGAGAAGTTAGAAAATCTGGGAATACATATCTGGAACGGAATATGCTCAGGAGTTCACAACCTTGGAGGTGGTAGAGGAGTTTCCAAAAGTAAGGGACAGGGTAAACACTCCACAAACATGGAGCTCTGCAGGCCTAAAGACATCTTGAGAAACTGCCTCTGAGTTTGGGCACTTGAAATATATGTTGTTGTCAGGAGCTTTAGCTTCCTATGTAGTGAGAGCACCAAAATTGGGTCTGCATCTATGTGACCTGGAGGACATGGTATCTTATTTTTCAATGAACATGAGGCAGCAGTGCTGAATTCTCACTTTGTAGGTAAACTGTGGCAACTGCGGTCTAAGTGTCTCTCCGTGTAGACTGTGAAGCCATTTGGTCATCCTCTAGTTTTCCTGGTGTGTCTTGCTGCTTCACTGGGAGTTGGGTATTTGCTTCACGAAATACAAGGAGTTCAACTGGGACATAATGCTGGAGGGAGTTCTGTCACATGCGGTGGGTCAGGGTCTGCAGGAGAATGCACCAATCAGGCTTCTATCTCACATAGCTTGCCCCCAGGCCCATAGCAACCTGATTTTGAACATTGCCCTGACCCTCTCCATATAACAAGATGCCTTAACATATAAGGGTCTGCTAGCTGCACCATGTCAGTCACAAGCCATTTGGAAGCCAATGGCAGATCCACATGGCCCCAACACAGATGTTTTATCACACACCTGCCCACCACTGCTCTAGACCCGCTACTAAGGAGGCTCCAACTTACTGGCATCTCTGTTCTACACCATTTTTCATGAAACCCAGTCAATCAACGAATTGTCTGGTATACTCATGATCAGCAAATGGACATCAAAAGGTTCTCCAGTGACACCTGGACATGAAAATTTCAAAAATTCCATGGTATTTATCTAGCCATTGTTCGTGGTTGAATTTGGAGGCACTATGATTTTCAATTTATTCAGGAACCATTAAATGTTGAGGAAGCTCATTTTAATGAAAGCACAGGAGAACACACACAGGCAAGTCTTCTCAAAGAGTGGCCAAATGGTCACATGAAGCCAGGCCCATTGAGGTCTACAATGTGAGGTCCATGTGTGTTTTGACTCTCAACTATGGCTGCCAAGTTTGTCAGAATAAAATCATGTGATATCCTTGCTGAGATTCCCCGTGCCTTGTGGAAAGCCTTCCTGGGCCCACATCTCAATTCCAAGGGTGACTCTCATGCATGGTCTCCTAAAATCCCAACACAACTCATGGCAATACTTCTCTGAGGTCAGTTCCAGAACTCAGTCTGTAAGGAGAATTACAGCAGAGTTCAAGCCCAGGTGGAGCCAGTCATCATTTCCAACCGTCAAACTAATAACCACAATTAAAACCAAAACACTTCTGCATGGCCGTCATCTTCTTCCATATAGACACTCATTATAGCCTCTGACTAGAGGTTTCCATGAGGGGCGCAGCCCAAGACAGTGTCCAAAATAAGCTCCCTTTCCCCTCATTTGCCTAAAGTCGGGGTGGCCTGAACACCTTCCTGTGAACCAGGAGTAATCGAGTAGGCCTTCCGTTAATACTGCTCTGTTTCTCCAATTTGAGGAATACTGACTGTGGGGTTTAGATTCTCTATGTGAATTAGAAACATGAGAAAACCCAAGCACCTATGGGCTTCCCTCTTCAGGGCTTTGAAGAACTCATTTGACCCAAAGGATCCCTATTCTCACTTGATGAAGTTCAGGAACCTTACAGAGGAAGGCGAGAGACTTCATCCACAATGACTGCTCTTTTGGCCATTTTGGGTTTGGATGAAAACATGGGATCCATCAGGTGCTGAGAATCTAACCACAGCCTCACACAGGGCCAAGAGTCTGATTCAGACACATCCATTTCCGAAGCAAATAAGCAAAGAGCCACAGGTGAATCCCATTCATTTCCATTTGAAACTGTTTTCTTCAGGCTTCACAAAGGAGTGGCCTGAGGGAAAGACCTTCCTGAAATTCAGGACAACAAACAAGAGGTAAACAAAAGGCACAAAGCAGGGTTTCTCCAACGAGACTTTCCTGGTCACACTGATATCTGAGTTTTCTGAGATGCTCGCCATTGCCGTCAGTTATCCAGAACATGGCCATATCACAGAACTTGTAGGTGGTACATATCTTGGACACAAAACCATGAGGCTATTCTGGAGAGTGGCCAGAATTCAGGAAGAAAACAGAAACTTTGGAAGATAGCAGGTGTTACCCTTCGATAAGGCAAGCCACAGTCCATTCATAAATTTGGCAGGATGAATGCCTGGAAGCTTTCTACTAGACAGGACACATCCATTGATGCATTCTCTTTACTAATGTCTACAATCACGGACAGAGTGGGATGCACAGATATAGAAGCACTTGACTTGTCAAACGACTTACTAGAAACAGTCAACGCCAATCCAAACAAACAGCCTTTCCTACCTATTCTCAGGACATGAGACAAAACCAGAAACACACATCCACACCCACAAAGGCACCTCTTTTGCCCAAGTAGGTCTGTGACTATCCGGAGTGTCCTCAGACTGATGGGCCATATTATATTCCCCCAAAATGGCCTCTCCTGTCTCAAATCTGGTCTCCTTGGCCAACTCTGTGAAGTAGTCAGGAGCCATGGGTGAGCCACTACCTGCTTTCTCAGGAAAGTCCCCTCTTCAGAGCTTTCCTGGCATTTGGCCATCCTCACATCAGTAGGAACTAAGAAAGACTGACTCTGTCCTTGGTAAATTGAAACAAGTGAGACCACTGGAACTGGGACTGCGAGTGCCTCTGGGTGTGTCTCTTCCTGGATCACAAGTTCAGAGAGTTCCATCGACAAGGAGGTGAGGTGAGGTCACTTCCTTCCGAAACTGAATGAGGTCACTGCCTTGGCAACCTCTTTGTCCTAACAGTTACTTCTAAGGGTCCCATGAGATGCAGGCTGCCCCTACTTTCTGTGACACTTTCACAAGTTAGAATGGTATATCAACCATAGGCACCTGTGAACAGCTCTTCACACAGGCCTTGTTTGGTCCATCTTCTCTATATTTAGAGGTTGATTCAGACACATCCCTTCATCATGACCAGGTTGTTTGCCATAGAATTTAACTTTTGCTTTCTCATGTACTTCATAGCTGCCTATATCTTATCCAGGGGTCATTTCTGCATGGACCTTTGATGTTCTCAGCAGGTGGAAGATCCCCTACATTCCAGTATTGTAAGACCAACTCTGTCCCTCCTCTCTTGTAAAGTTAGATTGAGGGAACAGTGTATGTTTAGGGTTAATAACATGTTTTATTTGGGTTAAGAATCTCTCTGCCGGATGAATAATGGTATTGGGAACCTGTGATATTTACAAGAATATATAGCTGAAATATAAGTATAAAAACAGAAACCTAGGTAAGATTTGAAACGAGAAGGGCATTGGGCCCTTGAGTGGGATACTTAGGTTTTAATAATTTTCTGTATATATGTCTTAGATAAATTGAAATACAATGGCTTAGGACCTTATACCTTGGACGATTGATTGTCGAATTGAACATCGAGTCAAAATGCAATAGTCGGTAGGATTAGGAAGATAGTCAGTAGGTTTTGAAATAAGAGTGAGTATAGGATTTGGACCAAAATTTCTTTAGCAATCGGGTCTAGGGTAGACAGTGAATGTATATGTCACCAAATGTGAAGTGTCAGACACAATGATGAACTGGGGAAAATATGTAGGAAAACAGATATCAATTGAGATATTAGGAAATCAGGCAAAGTATAAAGTGAGTGATAGGATTAGACATTTTCAACAGGCTCGAACTATAATATATAATCTTAGGAAGAAACAAATATGTAGTCACCAATAGGATTTACATCTGAGAGCATTTGGCAACCTGGACATTGTTGTTTTAGTAATCCATGCTCACTTTCCATTTAGGGTTTGATACAATCATGATTGTGACCTTTGCTTTTTGTGTCCAGAATATTACTGTGATAAAAAATATATACAAATATATATATAGATAAGGTGATATGAGTAATTCTTCCACCATTTCTGGGAGCAATATTTTGAAGAGGTATAAATTAGTACTGGGGGGACAAAGAGGTGTACACTGTGTCTTTGAATATAGAGATAATGCATTAATAGACCATACTGTGAATAAATAACATAACTGGTTCCAACATTAAATAATGCATTGAACGGAAATGTGAAAATATACAGAAAATCTTTTATTGATATACATACATTTATTCCAACCAGCTATACATCTAATGGTAATATTAATGTTATGGTTTATCTTGAAGAGTGTGTGAGTTTAGCTTCAAAATTGATTATGGAAATCGAAAATGATGTGTTTGGAAAGAAGTCTCATGAAAAGATCAGTCAAGTAACATGGAGGAATACATGTGTTATGAAGCAGGAAGTGACTGAAAGTGAAACAAATTCCTATAAATTTGTGAACTTGTGGATGAAATATATATCTTATGATGTGCAAAAACTGAAGAAATAGTAATGTACCAGTGTTGAATTATAATGAACGTCAAAATAGAAATCATGTCCTATAGGAATCTACTTGCATTGATGTTAAACTGGGTCATTTACTCTAGAAATATTAGGATTTGTAAGCACCATTTATTGAAGTTACTTTTCAGAACTGGGAAACAAATATGTATTTCAGGTGGATGAGTATTTCTGAGAATAATCTTGTGAAAAGTTGATTATAAATCCACATACATGAACATAAATGAATTTACGGAGTTATATAAGACACATATATTTCATATTTTATAAAATGTGAAGAGTGTGAAAATATATATATATATATATATATATATATATATATATATATATATTTGTATATATATATTTGTATATATATATATATATTTATATATGTATTTATATATATATATATTTATATATATTAAAAAACCACAAAAAATACATTAAAAAGTATCACTATCTATATGCCAATCATAATTCATCATGTAATATAAATCATCCACAGATGCAAAATTATTTATTTTACTAAACATGGATTTATGTATAACATTGTTCTACTAGGAAGCTCACCCATTGTTTGAATTTTCAGTTCCAACAGTGTTTAGGAGGAGAGATCTCTTCTCACAATTTGTTTCTGCCAAGTCAGCCAACTCATAAAAATGTACGTGTGATACCAGGTAGAATTCTATATGTGCATATAAAAATACATGTGCTGAGTAGGCTACAGAGAATGGGAGACAGGAATTCACATATTTGTTAACTTTAAAAACACATGGAGGACTATTTCAATTAAAAATTGACTAGATTTATAAAACCTACCCTTTATCGTGCAAGAGGGAAGTCCTACTATACACCATGCCTTCTCTGAAATGCTTGCATATTCATTCTGCTTGGGTATTTTTCTCCATCATATTAGGATTAGTAGTCATATTATAGTAGGGTATGAGTTAGTGTCAGGGATTCAGTATTTCGAATGGAAAATAAGAAGAAGAATCCAATGTTTATCAAATATGTGCTTCACAAAATATTTTTCTACTCTCATCCAGAACAATGCCTTGACATTACCTTCGCCCCAAGTAAGACACAATTAGAGGAGAAGAGTTAGAAAATCTTTAAATACATATCTGAAATAGAAAATGCTCAGGAGTTCACAACCTTGAAGATGATAGAACAGTTTCCAAAAATAAGGGACAGTGTAAAAACTCCACAAACATGGAGATTTGCCTGCCTAAAGAAGTCTGGAGAAACTGCCTTTAGGTTGGGGACTTGAAGTACATGTAGTTGTCAGGAGCTTTAGGTTCCTTTCTAGTGAGACCATCAAAGATGGGTCTTCATCTCTGTGATTTGGAGGACATGGTTATAATTTCCCAATGAACATGAAGCAGCAGTGCTGAATTCTCTTTGTAGTGAGAGCATCAAAGGTGGGTCTGCATCTATGTGACCTGGAGGACATGGATTCTTATTTTACAATGAAAATGAGGCAGCAGTGCTGAATTCCCTCTTTGTATGTAATCTGTGGCCACTGGGGGCTAAGTGTCTCCCCACGTGGACTGTGAAGCCATTTCATCATCCTCCATTTTTCACAGTGTTTCTTGCTGCTGCACTCGGAGTTTGGTACTTGCTTCACGAAATACAATGCGTTCAACTGGGACACCATGCTGGAGGAAGTTCTGTCAAATGTGGTGGGTCAGGGTCTGCAGGATAATGCACCAACAGGGCTTGTATACCACATAGGTTGCCCCCTTGACCAAAGCAACCTGATTCTGAACATTGCTCTGAAACCTCTCCATATAACAAGATGTCTGTACATATAAGGGTCTGCTAGCTGCACCATGTCAGTCACAGCGATTTGGAAGCCAATAGCAGATCCACATGACCCCACAACAGATGTTTTATTACACACTTGCTCACCACTGCTCTAGTCCCACTACTAAGAAGGCACCAACTTAATGGCATCTCTGTTCTCCACAATTTTCATGAAATCCAGTCAATCAATGCACTGTCTGGTACAGTCATGATCAGCAACAGGACATCCAAAGGTTCTCCAGTGCCATCTGGTCACTGGAATTTCAAAAATTTTATGGTATTTATCTAGTCAATTTTCAAGGATGAAGTTGGAGGCACTGTGGGTTTCAATTCATTCAGGAATCATTCAATGGTGAGGAAGCTGATTTCAATGAAAGTTTTGGAGAACTCTCACAGGCAATTCCTCCCAAAGAGTGGCCAAAAGGTCACAAGAATACAGGCCCACTGAGGTCTACAATTGAGGTCCATGTGTGTTTTGACTAGTAAATATGGATTCAAAGTCTTTCAGAATAAAATTATGTGATATCTTGGCTGAGATTCCCAGTGCTCTGTGGAAAGCCACCCTGGGCCTAGTTCCCAGATTCCAAGGGCGAATCTCATGTGTGGCCTCCGAAAATCCCAACACAATTCATGGCAATACTTCTTTGATGTCTGATCCAGAACTCAGTCTTTCAGGGGAATGACACCAGAGTTCAAGCCCAGGTGGATCCAGTCATCTCTTCCAACTGCCACACGAATGACCACAATTTAAACCAAAATACTCCCACATGGCCCTCATCTTATTAAATATAGACACTCATCATAACCTGTGGCTGGAGGTTTCAAAGCGGGACACATCCCAAAAGAGTGTCCAAAAAAATCTCCCTTACCCCTCATTTGCCTAAAGTCAAGGTGGCATGGACACCCTTCCTGTGAACCTGGAGTGATCCAATAGACCTGCCGTTAATACTGCTCTGCTTCTCCAATTTGAGGCCTACTGATTCTCAGCGATAGATTTTTTATGTGATTTGGAGTCATAAGAAAACACAAGCATCTCTTCAGGGCTTCAAAGAACTCATTTGACCCAAATGATCCCTATTCTCACTTGATAGAGGTCAGGGACCTAACAGAGGAAGTCAAGAGACTAATCAACAATGACAGATTTTTGGCCATTTTGCTTTTGATTGCACACATGGAATCTATCTTTAGATTCATCATGTGCTGAGAATCTAAGCCACAACCTCATACAGGGCCAAGAGGCTGATTCAGACACATCCCTTTCCAAAGCAATTAAGCAAAGAGCCACAGGTTATGCCCATTTATTTTCATTTGAAAACTGTTTTATTCAGGCTTCACAAAGGGTTGGCCTGAGGCAAAGACCTTCCTGAAATTCAGGGCAACAGAACCATAGGTAAGCAAATGAACCAAAGCAGGGTTTCTCCACTGAGAGTTTACTGGTCACACTGATATCTGAGTTTTCTAAGATGTTCCCATTCTCTACAGCTCTCAAGTATATGGACATGTCACATATCTTGGAGATGGTACATATATTGGACACAAAACCATGAGCCTATACTAGAGAGGGTCCAGAATTCAGGAAGAAAACATTAACTTAGGAAGTTAGTAGGTGTTGCCCATCCATAAGGCACACCACAGTCCATTCATCAATTAGGCAGAATAAATACTGGAGAGTTTTCTGCTAGACAGGACACATGCATTGATGCATTCTCTTGTCTAATGTCTACAACCACAGACCCAGTGGGATACACAGACATAGAAACACTAGCCCTGTCAAACGACTTATTACAAACAGTCCACTCCAATCCAAACAAAGAGCCTTTCCTACCTATTCTCAGAAATTGAGAGAAAACCACAAACTCACACCCACAAGCAAAAAGGCACCTCTTTAACACAAGTAGGTCTGTGACTATCCAGAGTGTCCTCTAACTGGTGGGCCATACTATGTTCCCCTGAAATGGCCTGTCCTGTCTCAGATCTGGTCTCCTTGGGCAACTTTGTGAAGTTTTCAGGAGCCAGTGGTGAACCAATACCTGCTTTCTCAGGAAAGGTCCCTCTTCAGAGCTCTTCTGGCATTTGACAATCCTCATATCAGTAGGTACCAAGGAAGACTGACTCTGTCCTTGGTAAATCCAAACAAGTGAGACCACTGGAACTGGGACTGGGACTGGCTCTGGGTGCCTGGCTTCCTGGATCACAAGTCCAGAGATTTCCATCACCAAAGAAGTGAGGTGAGGTCACTTCCTTCAGGAACTGAATGAAGTCACTGCCTTGGCCACCACTTTGTACTTAAAGTTGCTTCCAAGGGTCCCATGAGATAGAGGCTGCTCCTACTTCCTGTGACACTTTCACAAGTTAGAATGGTATATCAAGCATAGGCACCTGGGAACAGCTTTCCACGCAGGTATGGTTTGATCAGTCTTCTCTACAATAGGAAAGGAGAGGCTGATTCAGACACATCCCTTCATACTGACCAGGTTGCTTGCCATGGAATATGACTTTTGATCTCTTAGGTCCTTCATAGCTGCCTGCAACTTCTCCAGGGTATCATTTCTGCCTGGAACTTTGATGTTCTCAGCAGGTCGAAGACCCCCTACATTACTATTGTAAGACAAACTCTGTCCCGGCTCATCTGTAAACTTAGTTTGAGGGAACAGTGTATGTTTAGGGTAATAACAGGTTCGATTTGGGTTAGGAATCATACTGAGGAACAAACAATGGTATTGGGAACTTGCGATATTTACAAGAATATATTGGTGAAATATATGTATGAACACAGAAATCTAGATAAGATTTGAATCCAAGAAGGGCATTGGGCTGTTGATTGGAATACTTAGCTTTGAATTATATTCTGCATAGATGTCTCAGATAAATCAATATACAATGGCTTAAGATCTTGTACCTTGGATGATTGATTGTAGAAGAGATCATCCAGTCAGAAAGGTATAGTTGGTAGGATTAGGAAGATAGTCAGTAGATTTAGAAAAAAAGAGTGAGTATAGGATTTCGACCAAAAGTTCTTTAGCAATAGGATTTCGGATAGAGAGTGAATGTAAATGTCAGCACATGTGAAGAGTCAGTCACAATGATGAACTCGTGAAAATATGTAGGAAAGCAGATATCAATAGAGACATTAGGAAATCAGGCAAAATACAAAGTGAGTGATAGGATTAGTCATTTTCAACAGGGTTGAGGTTCAATATATAATCTTAGGAAGAAACAAATATGTAGTCACAAATAAGATTGATTTGAGAGCTTAGGCAACGTGGACATGGATGTTTTTAGTAAACCATGCTCACATTCCATTTAGGCATTGGTGAAAGGTTAATAAAATAGGTACTTGTCACTTCCTGTTTTTCTGTATGCTTAACAAAACACTGTTGGAAACTTGAGGACTGTTTGCTAATCTTGTTTCCAGAATGTGCTGTCCCCAACTGCCAAACTGCAGAATACACACCCTCACCCGTTTGCACACAAACCTCCCCCTTGCCCTGACCCATCAATAAACTTCCCTCCCTGCCCTCTCCAAGGAAAGTATATAAGCTCTGCTTAAGCTGTTTTCATTGCTCTCTGCTCTATTCAAGTGACCTCTGAGCCCCAGAAAGCTGGTCTCCCAATAAACCCTTTACTGTTGCATGAGACATTCTCTTGGTGGCCTCTTCCTCTGTCGCTCACCCGATCTTTACATCTGGAGGCACCAGCGAGATCCAGCAGTGGCGGACGAAAGACCCCCAAGGGGCTCCTTTCAGGGTAAGTAAGGTGACTCTTTCTGGTTTCAGGTTTCAGGTTAGGGTTTTGCAAAATCGCTATCGGTGTTGAGCATGAGCTCTCTCTGACGGTGGCTGACAGATGTGTCACAGAGCCACAGGCCACATCCCTGAGGGACGCCCCAGAGGACTCAGGAAATCAAGGAACAATAGTCTCCTCGACTCTGTGATATTTTGTTTCGGATTCGGTATTGCCAGCCCATCAGGTTTTGAGGGCTACTCAGTCCTTGTCTCAGTATTGGACGTCCATTGTCTGTCTTTATTGTCTTGTCTTGTCTGTGTAGTATGTCGTTGCTTTCACTGTTTGTGTATCTCTCATTTTGGGACAGAGCACTTCAACACTTCTCTCCCTGACCCTTGATCACTGGACCAAAGTCTGCTTAAGGGCCCAGAATCTTTCTTTTTCATTAAAACGCTGGACCTGGCAGACTCTCTGTGCCTCAGAATGACACACCTTTGGAGTTGGATGGCCCCCAGAAGGATGTTTCTACTTCCCACTAATTTGAAAAATCAGAGATATTGTCTTTCAGCTGAGGCCACATAGCCATCCAGATCAACAGGCATATATCTTAACTTGGCAGGACCTCTGCAAATCTCCTCCTCCATGGGTGAAGCCTTTCCTTGTCCCTGCCTACGCTCCTACTCCTTCCACCACAATTCTATCTCTCAAACCCTCTGCTCCTCCTCCTCCACCCTCTGTTCTCCCTGAGTCTCAAGATTCTACTGGACTCTCCTCCTCCTTCTTATCCCCTGCCCTTGTCCCCAACCCCCAACAACCTCTAAGTGATTCCCCTGCTGACTCTGCTTCTCTGCCATTGGAGGAAGTTAGGCCGGCCCAGTGCCCTCCAGATGACTCCCCCGCGTCACACACAGCCCCTCCTTCCCTGGAGGAAGCTGGCCCGGCTAAAAGAACTCAAAGAACTCCCTGGGGTTTTCACACTTGCCTACTTGGGATGACTGCCAACAAATCCTAGGGACTCTCTTTACGGCAGAGGAATGAGAGAAAAACCTCCTGGAAGCTAAAAAAATATATTCTCGGACCAGATGTGTGACCAACACAACTTCCCAATATAATCAAAGCCAGCTTCCCCTTGAATTGACCCAACTGAAACCCCAACACCTTTGAAGGTAGGGAGCATCTGTCCACTTATTGCCAGGCCCTAATATTGGGTTTCCAAT
Source organism: Callospermophilus lateralis (assembly GCF_048772815.1). NCBI lineage: Eukaryota > Metazoa > Chordata > Mammalia > Rodentia > Sciuridae > Callospermophilus > Callospermophilus lateralis. The sequence continues at coordinate 7,115,473 of NW_027515276.1, read as the reverse complement.
CGGCCGCTAGGGAACCACCTAATTTGGCCAAGGTAAGAGAGATAATTTAAGGGCCTGATAAATATCCCTCTATGTTTCTAGAGAGAATTATGGAGGCATATATGAGATTTACTCCTATTGATCCTCAGGCAGAGGATCAAAAGGCATCTGTCATGATGGCCTTCATTGGGCAAGCTGCCCTGGATATTAAAAGAAAGTTACAACTCTTAGAGGGATCACAAGATATGACTTTGGGAGATTTAGTCAGAGAAGCCGAGAAAGTATACTATATGAGAGAAACAAAGTGAAAGAAAGGGAGCAAAGGGAAGATGAGAGATGCAAAAGACAGACTAAGGCATTGACTAAGGTCCTGGTCACAACAATAAATAGGCCAGAAATTAACAAACAGGAAGACAGGAACGGAAACCTGGGCGCACGCCAGAGGCCACCCCTGGCCTCAGATCATTGTGCCTACTGTAAAGAAAAAGGTCACTGGGCCAAAGAGTGCCCTAGAAAAGAGACAGCCACGACAGCCAGCCATTCTGACTCAAAAGGATGACTAAGAACGTCGGGGCTCAGATCCCTTCCCCGAGCTCAGGGTAACTTTTGAAGTGGAGAGGACCAAGGTAAACTTTGAAGTGGATACAGCAGCAGTATACTCAGCCCTTAAGGCCCCACTGGGCACACTATCAAATAAAATGTCTCTAGTTCAATGGGCTAATGGCAGTAAATATCAGACATAGACAACTAAGAGGACCATGGACATGGGGAACGGAAAAATCCATCACTCCTTCCTAGTAATCCCAGAATGCCTGGCCCCATTGATGGGCAGAGATCTGCTCAGTAAGCTCCAGGCCAAAACAACTTTTAACCCCGAAGGCCCCAAAATGAAATTTCTAAATCCTTCAGTAAAAACTCCTATAGTCTTGGCTTTATAAATGTCAGTAGAAGATGAACATCCACTCTTCACACCCCCCAAGACTGCTCAAACAAGCAAGCTACCCCAGAAATGGATAACAGATTACCCAGATACCTGGGCAAAAACGGCTAGGTTAGGCCTAGCCGTGAAACAACCTCCAAGAACAGTGGAGTTAAAAACCTCAGCCTCCCCAATCAATGTCAAACAATATCCTCTGAGCAGAAAAGCTAAAGATGGGATAAGGCCCCATATTCAGAAATATCTGGCCTTAGGGTCCTAAGGCCCTGTCAATCGGCCTGGAAGACTCCCCTGCTCCCAGTAAAAAAAGCCAGGAACCGGGGACTATCCCCCGTTCAAGACCTAAGAGAGATTAATAACAGAGTGCAGGACATTCACTCCACGGTAACTAATTCGTACAATCTGCTTATCACTGTGAACCCTTAGCAGAAATGGTATACTGTTCTGGAATTAAAAGATGCTATCTTTTGTTTGCCTCTGCATAAAGATAGTCAGTTGCTGTTTGCTTGCTAGTGGGTAGACCCAGAAACTGGAACGTCTGATCAAGTAACTTGGACTAGACTCCCACAGGGGTTCAAAAACTCTCCCACTCTCTTTGATGAAGCCCTCCACAGAGATCTCAACAACGTCAGAACTACACACCCAAAAGTCACCCAGCTTCAATACGTGGATGACCTGCTACTGGCAGCCAACACCAAAGAAAACTGTGAGTCTGGGACCCAAGCACTATTATATGAGCTTGCTCAACTCGGGTATAGAGCTTCTGCCAAATAGGCCCAAATTTGCCAGCAAGAAGTAATCTTCCTGGGCTATTCCCTTAGGGGCAGTAAACGATGGCTCACTGAGCCCAGAAAACAAACGGTTGTGCAGATACCACCCCCATCTAGCAGCAGACAACACAGAGAGTTTCTTGGGACTACTGGGTTTTGCAGGTTATGGATTTCTGTGTTTGCGTCCTTAACTTCTTCTTTATACCCGCTGTTAAATGGAGATACCCAATTCCAATGGACCCCTGAGCACCGGAACGCTTTTGATAACATCTAACGACACTGGCACTGAATTCCTCAACTTGACTGAGCCAAGCCTGCAATTTCAGAAAGCCCTACACTACGTTAAAAATGTACATTAATTCACACACCTTGGTTCAAAGAAACTGCAGGCATTCCTGAAGGATCAAGAACAGAGTTTTCCACTAACCCACTCACAGCAAAAGGAAATAACTGAACAGGTAACAAAAGTCTGTCCGGTCTGTCAATAGGTTAATGCTTATCTTTCCAAGCTTTCCGCAGGAAAGCACCTATTAGGAACCAGACCAGTACAATTCTGGGAAGTGGACTTTACTGAAAGTAAGCCAGCAAGGTATGGACTTAAATATCTCCTAGTCTTTGTAGATATATTTTCAGGATGGATTGAAGTCTTCCCCACAAAAAAAGGCACAATTGGTGGTCAAGAAGATCCTGAAAGATATTTTTCCAATACACGGCCTGCCTAAGGTAATAGGGTCTGATAATGGCCCGGCGTTCATGGCCCAGGTAAGTCAGGGGTTAGCCAGGACACTGGGGATAAATTGGAAGTTACATTGTGCTTATAGACCCCATAGCTCAGGACAGGTAAAAAAAAATAAATAGAACCATTAAAGAGACCTTAACGAAATTAAGCTTAGAGAGCGGCATAAAAGATTGGACTATGCTCCTGCCTTATGCACTGTTTCATGCAAGAAATACTCCTTCTATTTCTTTGTGTAACCTCACCCCCTATGAAATTCTTTATGGAGCCCCTCCTCCAGTAAGGGACCTAACCCCAACTCTAAGACCTAGTGATCCCCTCCACAACCCCTTGTTTGACAGACTTAAAGCTCTTGAAAGAACTCAGCGATACCTGTTGAAACAGCTGGCCACTGCCTACCAACCTGGTGAAGAGGGGACTCCACATCGATATCAAAAAAGAGACATCCTCTACATAAGACAACATCAGGTGTCATCCCTGTAACCCCGCTGGACAGGACCATACCAGGTGCTACTTATAAAACCTACAGTGGTAAATGTAGAAGGAATCAATTCCTGGATCCTAATTCTTATCTCAAGCCTGCGCCCTGTCCAGACTCTGGCTGAAAAACTGGAAAAGACTGGAAACCCTTTCAAATTGCATATTCGCCATGTGGATAAGGCTATAGACTCTCCCCTTGTCCACCAGTAGTCCTTACCCTCATCAGCCCGTTCATCAGCGATGGCTGATCACAAATCTTACTTGACAAGAAGTATGGTCTATCTCGCATACAGCCCCCTTAGGGACCTGGTGGCCATCTCTCCACCCAGAATTTGTCAGCTGGCTATACGTCTTTCATATTGGGATATCTCTGATGAAGAGGATCCAACTAAAATTCCATTAAATCCCTACTGTACCACAGATAATGGAAACAAACATTATGGATCTAGGGACACGCGAGCCAGATGCAGGTTGGCTAGCCTAGAATACTATGTTTGCCCGGCAGACTATCAAAGCCACAAACAGCCATGGCTGTGTGGGGGAAAAGCGGACTTCTTCTGAAAATAATGGGGATGTGAGCATACAGGGGCTGCCTGGTGGAACCCAAACTCCTCATCAAATTCAGTACACAGCATTGGCCATATTACCAATTAGACAACCAAAACTGATGGCCCCCAGAGGGGTCTCCAGATCCTCAAATTCTGTGTGACTTTTTCAACTTCGGCAAGTGTTCAAAAAGATCCATCAATTGGGAATTTCCTTCCAAGGAAATTCCCCTATGTTTATGCCTTTTCCCTCCTTTGCTCACATCCTGAACTATGCTTCTCCAATACATCCTCACCCCCCGCCTTCTGCTCCAGACTCTCTGCAGTCACTCTCACATGAGCAACCTGATTTCTCCCCTCCAATTACTAGATCAAAAACAAAAACCTCCGCTGGATCTCATACCATTGCCTCCTTGCTGAGGTAGCAGGTACTGAGGTACCCTTCCACCCACTCACTCCTCTCTTCTCCTGTCAGTGCACGCACCGGGTCCCACCAGGTCCTCTTACCAGCTAACACAAAGCTCAAACCAGCTGAGGAGTGCCCTAAGACGCCTATCCAAGATGTAATGAAAATGGCCTTTAAAGTTGCTTTGTCATCACTGAAAACAGGTTACAAAGAATTTAAAGTCCCTCAAAGGCTTTTTGGGATACTCACTCCCATCCTCCCCTCTGCTCTACCTGTTCTACTGCTCAAGTTTTATTGCCAGGAAAATCCCAAACCCCTTTCCCATTATTCTTTTATATCTCTTTTTCCTCATTCTCAGAACCACGGAGCTGCTCTCACCCCCCACCTTCCTTGTCTTTCCCTCTGTTCCAATCCCACAGAAAAATCTTAAATGGCCTTCTCCAGAAGCCTTGATCATGGCTGACTTTAGGACTTTCAGCAACAGAGGCCCTATACAAGAGTTCAGTGTAGATAAACTTCCTCTTTTTGTGTTGCTTTGTTCTACTTGGCCATTGGCTGGAAAAATCAGCACTCCTAAGCTAGACACCCCCTTACAATTTTATCACAAAATATGTGAACAAGGCCTCTGGCGTTGAGCTGGGGCTTCCAGAGATGGCTACATTTCTAAGATAAAGAAGTTAGCAACTGGGCTCCATGGTAACAGCTGGCAGGAAGAAAAAAAAAAGAAGAAAAAAGCTCTCCCCCTACCAGGTGTCCTTTAAAAGTTAACTTTCCCAGAGCAGAGGAAAAAAAACAGAAACAAAAACTGCTTTTTGTGAACTTCTGCAGACTGTGAATTTCTGAGCCCCTTACGTTACATGTTGGGTACAAAAATTCTGAAACTACCTAAACTTGGGGTTCAGGGGATTAAAAGATTACAACAGAAGCAATGCCCTCTAAATCTGGTTACAACCAAATAGGACTGTTTCCCTGTCTTCTGTGCTATCTTAGGTGCCTTGCCTTGTCCGTCCTTACAACAGTATAATTCTATATACTTAAACATTGTTTATGTTTTCATAAAATGATCAACATATGACTGTTGCATGAGACAGTCTCTTGTGGTCTCTTCCTCTGATTAAGTATGTAATGGTGCAGATGTTTCCCAGAGTCCTCTATCATGACGCAGGATCATTTAAAGTTCCAATAGGGGGGCATACAACCTGGTTCCACCAGGAACCCGTATCCCTCACTTTCTCCATCCTATTAGGAATAGCAGTTGCTGCAGCGGTGGGCACAGGAACCACTGCCCTAGTCCATGGGACACAACAAATGATCCAATTAGAAGTAGCAATAGACCAAAACTTAAAGATATTAAAAACCTCCATCACAGCTTTACAGGAATCTTTAACCTCTCTCTCTGAAGTTGTTTTACAGAACAGGCGAGGGTTCGACCTCCTCTTATTGAGAGAAGGGGCCTTTGTCCTGCATTGAGTGAAGAATGTTGTTATTATGCCGACCATACTGGAGTTGTAAAAGAATCTATGATTAAATTAAGAAGACGCCTTGTAGAGCATCAACAAGAGAGAGAGGCCCCCAAAGGGTGGTTTGAGTCTTGGTTCACAGAGTCCCTTTGGTTAACTACGCATTTATCAGCCCTGGCTGGTCCATTAATAAACCTCATATTATTGCTAACTGTGAGACCCTGTTTGCTCAACCGTGTAGTTTTCTTTTTCCAAGCTCAAATTGGACAAGTTAAACTTATGGTAATAAGAAAACAATATACCACACTAGCAGACATAAAATGTGACACCCCCAATGATCACTTTAATGATTAAAAGTAACCAAAAGAAGAAGTGGGGAATGAAAGGTTAATAAAATAGGTACTTGTCACTTCCAATTTTTTGGTATGCTTAACAAAACATTGTGGATATCTTGAGAACTGTTTGCTAATCTTGTTCCCTGAATGTGCTGTACCAACTGCAAAACTGCAGAATGTACTCCCTCACCTGTTTGCATGCAAACTGCCCACTCGCCCTGAGCCATCAATAATCTTCCCTCCCTGCCCTCTCCAAGGAAAGTATATAAGCTCTGCTTAAGCTGTTCTCAGGGCTCTCTGCTCTATTCAAGGGAGCTCTGAGCCCCAGCATGCTGGACCCCCATAAACCCTTGGCTGTTGCATGAGACAGTCTCTTGTGGTCTCTTCCTCTGACACTCGCCTGACCATTACATTGGTAAAATAATAAGTGTGACCTTTGCTTTTCATGTCCAGAATATTACTGTGATAAAATGTACATGTAGATAAGGTGACTTGAGTATATCTTCCACCATTTCTGGGAGCAATATTTTAAAGATGTACAAATTAGTATTGGGTGTACAAATAGGTGTACCCTGTGACTATGAATATAGAGATAATGCAAGAATAGACCATACTGTGAATAAATAATATAATGGGTTCCAAATTTAAATAATGCATTCAATTTATATCTGAAAATATAATGGAAATCTTATATTGATACACATACATTCATTCCAACCACTGATACATCTAAAGGTAATATTAGGTTTATGGTTTATCATGAAGAGTCTGTGAGTTTTGCTTCAAAAGTGATTATGGAAATTGAAAATAATGTGTTTGGAAAGAAGTCTCATGAAAAGACCATTCAAGAAACACGGAGGAATCCATGTGCTCTGAAGCAGGAAGTGATTGAAAGTGAAACAAATGCCTATAAGTTTGCTAACTGGTGGATGAAATATATATCCTATGATGTGCATAAATTGAAGAAATAGTAATGTACCAGTGTTGAATAAAAATGAACATTAAAATACACAACATGTCCCATAGGAATCTACTTGCATTGAGGTTAAACTGGGTCAGTTACTGTATAAATATTAGTATTTGTATGCAACATTAACTGAAGTTAGTTTTCAGTACTGGAAACAAATATGTATTTCAGGTGGATGAATATTTCTGAGAATAATCTTGTGAAAAGTTCATTATAAATCCATATACATGAATATGAATGAATTTACGGAGTGGGTATAAGACACATATATTTCATATTTTGAAAAATCTGGAGAATATATATATATATATATATATATATATATATATATATATATATATATATATATATATACTTCTTGTGTGTGTGTGTATATATATATATATATATATATATATATATATATATATATATATACACACACACACACAAACACACACACAGAGATATTAAAAAGAGCAATATATATGCCAATCGAAATTCACCACGAAATATATATTATCCACAGATCCAAAAATATTCTTTTTACTGATCATGGATTTACGTATAGTGTCATTCAACTAGGAAGCTAACCCATAGGTTGAATTTTCAGTTCCAACACTGTTTAGGAGCAGTGATCTATTCTCACAATTTGTATCTGCCAAGTCAGCCACCTCACAAGTATGCATGTTTCATACCAGGAAGGATTCTATATGTGCATATAAATATACATGTGCTGAATAAGCTACAGAGAAACGGAGACAAGAATTCACATATTTCTTAACTTAAAAACACATAGAGACCTATTCCAAAAAAAAATTGACTAGATATATAACTCCTACCCTATGAAATGCAAAAGGATAGTCCAAATATACACCATGCCTCCTCTGATCTGCTTGTATTCCTATTCTGTTTGGGTTATTTTTCTCCCTCAGAGTCTAGTAGGGTATGTGTTAGTGTCAGGGTTTCAGTATTTCGAATGGAAAATTAGATAAGGAATCCAATGTGTATGCAATATGTGCTACACAAAATTATTCCCACTCTCATCCAGAACAATGACTTGACATTACCTGTGTGGGTAAACACTCCACAAACATGGAGCTCTGTTGGCCTATAGACTTTTTGAGAAACTGCCTCCAAGGTTGGGCACTTGAAATATATGCTATTCTCAGGAGCATTAGCTTTCTTTCTAGTTAGACCATCAAAGCTGGGTCTGCATCTATGTGACCTGGAGGACATGGTTTCTTATTTTACATTGAACTTGAGGCAGCATTGCTGAATTCTCTCTTTGTAGGTAAACTGGTGCCACTGGAGGCTAAGTTTCTTCCCATGTGGACTGTGAAGCTATTTGGAATTCCTCCACTTTTCATGGTTTTTATTGGTGCTGCACTGGGACTTTGGTATTCGCTTCATGAAATACAACAAGTTCAACTGGGAGACAGTGCTGGAGGGAGTTCTGTCATGTGTGGTGGGTCAGGATCTGCAGGAGAAAGCACCAACCAGGCTTCTATCCAACATAGCTTGCCCCCTTGTCCATAGCAACCTGATTCTGAAAATTGCCCTGAAATCTCTCCAAATAACAAGATGCCTTTACATATAAGGGTCTGCTGGCTGCACCATGTCAGTCCCAAGCCATTTAAAAGCCAATAGCACATTCACATGACCCCACCACAAATGCTTTATCACACACTTGCACACCACTGCAATAGGCCCAGTACTCAGCAGGCTCCAACTTACTGGCATCTCTGTTCTACACCATTTAAATGAAACACAGTCAATCAACGCTTTTGCTGGAACACTCAAGATCAGCAGCAGGACATCCAAAGGTTCTCAAGTGCCACCTGGTCATGGGAATTTAAAACATTTCATGGTATATATCTTCCCCGTTTTTCAAGGATGAAGTTGGAGGCACTGTGGGTTCAAATCATTCAGGGACCATTAAGTGTTGAGGAAGCTAATTTCAATGAAAGCTCTGGAGGACTCTCACAGGCAAGGCTTCCCAAAGAGTGGCCAAAGGTCACATGGAGCCAGGTACATTGAGTTCTACAATGTAAGGTCCATGTGCGTTTTGACTTTCAACTATGGCTGCCAATTATTTCAGAATAAATCATGTGATATCCTGGATGAGATACCCAGTGCTCTGTGGAATGCCACCCTGGACCTAGATCTCAGTTTCCAAGGGTGACTCTCATGCGTGGACTGCTAAAATCCCAACAAAATTCATGACAATACTTCTCTGAGTTCAGTACCAGAACTCATTTTCTAAGGAGAATCACTCCAGAGTTCAAGCCCAGATGGACACAGTCATCTCATTCAACTGCCACGCAAATGACCACAATTAAAACCAAAACACTCCTTCATCGCCCTCATATTCTTCCACATAGACACTCATCATTACCTATGGCTGGAATTTTCCATGAGGGGTGCAGCCCAAGACAGTGTCCAAAATAAGGTCCCTTTCCCCTCATTTGGCTAAAGTCATGGTGGGCTGGACACCCTTTCTGTGAACCAGGAGTGGTCAAATAGGCTTGCCTTTAATACTGCTCTGCTTCTCCAATTTGAGGCCTAATGACTGTCAGGTATAGATTCTTAATGTGATATGGAGTCATGAGAAAACCCAAGCACCTATGGGCTAGCCTCTGCAGGGCTTTGAAGAGCTCATTTGAAAGAAAGGATCCCTATTCTCACTTGATGGAGATCAGTAACCTAACAGAGGAAGGCAAGAGACTTCATCCACAATGACTGAACTTTTTGCTATTTTTGTTTTGGATGTACACATGGGATCATTCTTTGGATCCATCAGGTGCTGAGAATCTAATCCACGGCCTAACACAGGGCCAAAAACCTGATTTAGACAAGTTACTTTCCAATGCAATTAAGCAAAGAGCCACAGGTGATGCCTATTCAATTCCATTTAAAAACTGTTTTCTTCACGCTTCACAAAGTGGTGGCTTGAGGCAAAAACCTTCCTGAGATTCAGGGCAACAGAACAATAGGTAAGCAAAAGGCCCAAAGCAGTGTTTCTCCACTGATATTTTCCTGGTCACACTGATATCTGAGATTTCTGAGATGCTCCCCATTCCCTTCAGCTATCCAGTGCACGGCCATGTCCCAGAGCTTGGAGGTGGTACATATCTTGCACACAAAACCATGAGCCTATTTTGGAGAGTGGCCATAATTCCTGATGAAAACAGGGACTTAGGAAGGAAGTAGGTGTTGCCCATCCCTAAGGCAAGTGACAGTCCATTCATAAATAGTGTAGGATGAATGCTGGGAAGCTTTCTACTAGACAGGACACATCCGTGATGCATTCTTTTTTCTAATGTCTACAACGAAGGACACAGTGGGATACACAGATATAGAAACACTCACCTTGTCATAAGTCATACTAGAATTTGTCCACTCCAAACCAAACAAACTGCCTTTCTTACCTATTCTCAGAACATGAGACAAAACCACAAACTCACACCCACACCCACAAAGGCACCACCTTCCCCCTAGTATGCCTGTGACTATCCAGAGTGTCCTATGACTGGTGGGCCCTACTATGTTTTCCTGAAATGGCCTGTCCTGTCTCGGGTCTGGTCTCCTTGGCCAACACTGTGAAGTTGTCTGGAGCCAGCGGTTAGCCACTACCTGCTTTCTCAGTAAAGGCCCCTCTTCAGAGCTCTTCTGGCTTTTTCCATCCTCACATCAGCAGGTACCAAGAAAGACTGACTCTTTCCTTGGTAAATCCAAACAAGTGAGTCCACTGGGACTAGTACTGCAACTGGCTCTGAGTGCCTTGCTTCCTGGATCCCAAGTTCAGAGAGTTCCATCACCAAGGAAGAGATGTAGGTCACTTCCTTTAGGAACTGAATGAGCTAACTGCCTTGGCAACCACTTGGTCCTAAGAGTTGCTTCCAAGTGTCCCATGAGATGGAGGCTGCCCCTACTTACTGTGACACTTTCACAAGTTAGAATGGTATATCAACCATAGGCACCAGGGAACAGCTCTCCAAACAGGCCTGGTTTGGTCCATCTTCTCTATATTAAGAACAGAGAGACTGATACAGACAAAACCCTTCATCCTGACAAGGTTGTTTGCCATTGAAGATGACTTTTGCTCTCTCAGGTCCTTCATAGCTGCCTACAACTTCTCCAGAGTTCATTTCTACATGGATCTTTGAGTTTCTCAGCATGTGGAAGATCTCCTACATTCCTGTATTGAAAGACCAACTTTGGGCCTGCTCTTCTGTAAAGTTAGATTGAGGGAACAGTGTATGGTTAGGGTTAATAACAGGTTCAATTTGGGTTAGGAATCATTCTGCGTGATGACTAATAGTATTGGGAATCTGCAATATTTACAAGAATATATAGGTGAAATATAAGTATGAAAATATAAATCTAGGTAAGATTTGAAGCCTAGAAGTGCATTGGGCCCATGATTGGTATACTTAGCTTTGAATTACATTCTGCACAGATGTCTCAGATAAATCGATATAAAATGGGATAGGACCTTCTACCTTGGATGATTGAATGTCGAAGAGAACATCCAGTCAAAAAGGCATAGTCGGTAGGATTAGGAAGATAGCCTGTAGGTTTAGAAAAAAGAGTGATTATGGCATTTGGACAAAAGTTCTTTAGCAATAGATTTTTGGGTAGTGAGTGAATGTCAGTGTCAGCACACGCGAAGGGTCAGTCACAATGATGAACTGGGGAAAATAAGTAGGAAAGCAGATATCAATAGAGACATTAGGAAATCAGGCAAAGTATAATGTAAGAGGGTTAGACATTTTCAACATGGTTGAGGTTGAATATATAATCTTAGGAAGAAAGACATATGTTGCCTCCAATATGATTAACATTTGAGAGCATTAGGCAACCTGGACATGGTTGTTTTTAGTAATCCATGCTCACTTTCCATTTTGCTTAGGTGAAAGGTTAATTAAATAGGCACTTGTCACTTCCTGTTTTTCTGTATGCTTAACAAACCACTGTTGAAATCTTGAGAACTGTTTGCTATTTTGTTCCCAGAATGTGCTGTCCCCAACTGCCAAACTGCAGAATATACTCCCTCACCCGGGTGCACGCAAACCGCACACTCGCCCTGACCAATCAATAAATTTCCCTTTCTGCCCTCTCCAAGAAAAGCATGTAAGCTCTGTTAAAGCTGTTCTCAGGGCTTTCTGCTCTATTTAAGTGAGCTCTGAGCCCCAGCATGCTGGACCCCCAATAACCTCTTTGCTGTGGCCGAGTGAAAATTGTATACTGGTCTGTACTTAAAAGATGCTTTCTTTTGCTTGCCTCTGCATAAAGATAGTCAGTTGCTCTTTGCTTTCGAGTAGGTAGACCCAGAAACCGGAACGTCTTTTCAACTAACTTGGACTAGACTCCCACAGGGGTTCAAAAACTCCCCCACTCTCTTTGATGAAGCCCTTCACAGACATCTCTACAACTTCAGAACTACGCACCCCGAAGTCATTCTGCTTCAATATGTGGATGTCCAGCTACTGGCAGCCAACACCAAAGAAAACTGTGAGTCTGAGACCCAAGCACTATTATCTGAGCTTGTTCAACTCGGGTAGAGAGCTTCGGACAAAAAGGCCCAAATTTGCCAGCAAGAAGTAATCTTCCTGGGGTATTCACTTAGGCACGGTAAATGATGGCTCACTGAGCCCAGGAAACAAACCGTTGTGCAGATACCAACCCCATTTAACAGGAGACAACATAGAGAGTTTCTTGGGACTGCTGGCTTTAGCAGGTTATGGACCTGGGTTTGTGTTCTTGGCTCCTCCTTTATACCAGCTGTTAAATGAGAATGCCCAATTCCAATGGACCCTTGAGCACCAGCAAGCTTTTGATAACATCTAAGAACACTAACACTGAACTCCTCAACTTCACTGAGCCCAGGCTGCAATTTCAGAAAGCCCTACACTACGTTAAAAATGTACATCAACTCAATCAACTTGGTTCAAAAAAACTGCAGGCATTACTGTAGGATCAAGAACAGAGTTTTAGACTAACTCACTCACAGTGAAAGGAAATAATTGAATGGGTAAAAAAAGCCTGTCAGTTCTGTCAATTGGTTAATGCTTACCCTTCCAAGCTTCCTGCAGGAAAGCACCTATGAGGAACCAGACCAGGACAATTCTGGGAAGTGGACGTTACTGCAATTAAGCCAGCAAGGTATGGACTTAAATATCTCCTATTCTTTGTAGATACATTTTCAGGATGGATTGAAGCCTTTCCCACCAAAAAAAAAAAAAAAAAGAAAACCGGCACAAATTGTGGTCAAGAAGATCCTGAAAGATATTTATCAAAGACACGGCCTGCCTAATGTAACATGGTCTGATAATTGAAGACCCTTCATGGGCCAGGTAAATCAGGGGTTAGCCAGGACCCTGGGGATTAAGTGGAAGTTACATTGTGTTTATAGACCCCAGAGATCAGGACACGTAAAAAAAATAAATAAAACCATTAAAGAGACCTTAACGAAATTAAGCTTAGAGACCGGCATAAAAGATTAGACTATGCTCCTGCCTTATGCACTATTTCATCAAGAAATACTCCCTTTGTTTCTTTGTGTTACCTCACCCCCTATGAAATTCTCTATGGGGCCCCTCCTCCACTAAGAGACCTAACCCCGACTCTAAGACCTAAGGATCCCTTCCACACACCCTTGCGTGACAGACTTAAATCTCTTGTAAGAACTCAGATATACCTGTGGAAACAGCTGGCTACTGCCTTCCAACCTGGGGACGAGGGGAATCCACATTGATATCAAGAAAGAGACTTCCTCTACATAAGATGACATCAGGTGTCATCCCTGGAACCCCGCTGGAAAGGACCATTCCAGGTGCTACTTATAGCACCTACAGCAGTAAAAGTAGAGGGAATCACTTCCTGCATCCATGCGTCTCATCTCAAGCCTGTGCCATGTCCAGACTCTGGCTGGAAACTGGAAAAGACTGTTAACCCTTTCAAATTGCATATTCGCCACGTGGGTAAGGCTATAGACTCTCTCCTTGGCCACCCGTAGTCCTAACGCTCATCAGCCCCTACTGCAGCGATGGCTGATCACAAATCCTACTAGATAAGAAGTATGGTCTCTCTTGCATACAGCCCACTTAGGGACCTGGAGGCCATCTCTCCACCCAGACATTTGCCAGCTGGCTATAGGTCTTTCCTATTAGAATATCCCTGATGAAGAGGATCCCATTAAAATTCCATTAAATCCTTTCCGTACCATAGATAATGGAAACAAACATTATGGTTGTAGGGACAGGCAAGCCAGATGCAGGTTGGCTAGCCTATATTAGTATGTTTGCCCGGCAGACTATCAAAGCCACAAACCGCCACGGCTGTGTGGGTGAAAAGCCGACTTCTTCTGAAAGTCATGGGGATTTGAGCATACAGGGGCTGCCTGGTGGAACCCAAAATCCTCATCAAATTCAGTACACAGCATTGGCCATATTACCACTTAGACAACCCAAACTGATGGCCAACAGAGGAGTCTCTAGATCTTCAAATTCTGTGTAACCTTTTTAACTTCTGCAAGTGCTCAAAAGGGTGAAAGGAAATTCCCCTATGTGAAGGCCTTTTTCCTGTTTCACTCAGATCCTGAACTATGCTTCTCCAATAGTTCCTCAAACTCAGCCTTCTGCTCCAGACTCTCTGCTGTAAGTCCCACCTCAGCAAACCTGATTTCTCTTCTCCAATTACTAGATCAAAAACCGAAACCTCCGCCGGTTCTCAGAGCATTGCCCCCTTGCTGAGGTAGCAGGTACTGAGGTACCCATCCACCCACTCACTTCTCTCTTTTCCTGTCAGTGCCCACACCGGGTCCCACCAGGTCCTCTTACCACCTAACCCAAAGCTCAAACCAGCTTAGGAGAGCCCTCAGACCCCTATCGAAGATGTAATGAAAATGGCCTTTAAAGTTGCTTTGTCATCACTGAAAACAGGTTACTAAATTTTAAAGTCCCTCACAGGCTTTTTGGGATACTCACTCCCGTCTTCCTTTCTGCTCTACCGTTTCTACTGCTCAATTTATGTTGCTAGGAAAATCCCAAAATCCTTTCCCATTATTCTTTTACATCTCTCCTTCCTTATTCTGAGATCCATGGAGCTGCTCTCACCTCCCGCCTTCCCCATCTTCCCCCTCTGTACCAGGCCCTCAGAAAAATCTTCACTGAACTTCTCCAGAAGTCTTCACCATGGCTGACTTTAGGACTTTCAGCAAAAGAGTCTCTATAAATGAGTTCAGTGTAGATTAACTTCCTCTTATTCTGTTGCCCTGTTCTACTTGCCTACTGGCTGGAAAAATCAGCACTCCTAAGCTAGACACCCCCTTAATAGTTTTTCACAGAATATGTGAACAAGGCCTCTGGCCTTGAGCTGGGGCTTCACAGAGATGGCTACATTTCTAAGATAAAAAGTTACAAACTGGGCTCCATGGTAACAGTTGGTAGGGGGATAAAAGAAAAGGAAAAAAAAAGCTCTCTGCCTCCCAGGTGTCCTTGAAAATTTAACTTGCCCACAATAGAGGAAAAAACAGAAAAAAAAAGCTTCGTTTTGTGAATTTCTGCAGACTGTGAACTTCTGAGTCCCTTCTCTTTCATGTTGGGTACAAAATTCTAAAACTACCTAAAATTGGGGTTCAGGGAGTTAATTGATTACAACAGAAGCAATGCCCTCTGAATCCGCTTGCAACCAAATAGGACTGTTTCCCTGTCTTTGGTGCTATCTTAGGTGCCATGCCTTGTCCGTCCCTACAACAGTATAATTCTATATACTTAAACATTGTTTATGTTTTCATGAAATGGTCAACAGATGTGATTAATTGTGTAATGGTGAAGATGTGTCCCAGATTGCTCTATAATGACCAAGGTTCATTTGAAGTTCAAACAGGGGGGCATACAACCCGGTTCCACTGGGAACATATATCCCTCACTTTAGCCATCATATTAGGAATTGGAGTTGTGGCAGGGGTAGTCACAGGAACCACTGCCCTGCTCCATGGTACACAACAAATGACCCAAATAGAAGCAGCAAGAATCCAAAACTTAAAGATAATAAAAAACCTCCATCACAGCTTTGAAGGAATCTTTAACATCTCTCTCTGAAGTTGTTTTACACTCAAGTTGAGGGTTGGACCTCCCCTCCATGAGAGAAGGGGGCCTTTGTGCTGCATTGATGTAATAATGTTGTTTTGATGCCGACCATACTGAGGTTGTAAAAAAAAAACCTATGAGTAAAATAAAAGGATGCCTTGAAAAGCGTCAATGAGAGAGAGAGGCCCAAAAAGGGTGGTTTGAGTCTTGGTTCACACAGTCCCCCTGGTTATCTACGCTTTTATCAACCCTGGCCTGTCCAATAATAATCCTCATATTATTACTAACTATAAAACCCTGTTTGCTCAACCATGTAAGTTCTTTTCTCCAAGCTCAAATTGGACAAGTTAAACTTATGGTAATACCCCACTAGCAGACATCGAATGTGACATGCCCCAATAATCACCTTTATGATTAAAAGTAGCAAGAAGAAGAAGTGGGGAATAAAAGGTTAATAAAAAAGGTACTTGTAACTTCCTGTTTTTCTGTATGCTTAACAAAACACTGTTGAAATCTTGAGAACTGTTTGTAATCTTGTTCCAGATTGTGCTGTCCCCAACTGCCAAATTGCAGAATGTATTCCCTCACCCAGTTTCACACTAACCGCCCACTCGCTCTGACCCATCAATAAATTTCTGTCCCTGCCCTCTCCAAGGAAAGTATATAAGCTCTGCTTAAGCTGTTCTCAGGGCTCTCTGCTCTATTCATGTGAGTATATTCAGAAGGAGTATAAAGTGAGTGACAGGATTAGACATTTTCAACAGGCTTGAGGTTGAATACATAATCTTAGGAAGAAACAAATATGTAGTCACCAATAAGATTTATATTTGAGAGCATTAGACAAAGGTGAAATGGATGTTTTAGGAATCCATGCTCACTTTCCACTTAGGATATGGTACAATCATAAGTGTGAACTTTGCATTTGTGTCCAGAATATTACTGTGACAAAATGTATGTGTAGATCAGGTGCATGAGTATTTCTTCCACCATTTCTGGGAGCAATATTTGAAGACTATAAATTATTATTGGGGGTGCAAATAGATGTACCCTGTGTTTATGAAAATAGAGATAATGCATGAATAGACCATACTGTGAATAAGTAATGTAACTGGTTCCACCTTTAAATAATGGATTGAATTCACATCTGAAATTATACAGGGAATCTTATATTGATATACAATCATTCATTCCAACCAGTAATACACCTAATGGTAATATTAGGGTTATGGTTTATCATGATGTGTGTGAGTTTTGCTTCAAAAGTGATTATGGAAATTGAAAATAATGTGTTTGGAAAGAAGTCTCATGAAAAGACCAGTCAAGAAACCTGGAGGAATGCATGTGTTCTGAAGCAGGAAGTGATTGAAAGTGAAACAAATGCATATAAATTTGTGAACTTGTGGATGAAATATATATATTATGAAGTGCAAAAACTGAAGAAATATTAATGTACCAGTGTTGAATGAAATTGAACGTCAAAAGACTCATCATGTCCCATAGGAATTCACTTGCATTGATGTTAAACTGGGTCAGTTACTGTAGAAATATTGATATTTGTAACCACCATTCGCTGTAGTGAGTTTTCTGTTATAGAAAACAAATATGTATTTCAAGTGGATGAATATTTCTGAGATAAATCTTGTGAGAAGTTGATTATTAATCCACATACATGAAAAATAATGAATTTTGAGAGTGTATATAAGACACATGTAATTCATATTTTGAAATATTTTTAGAGTGTATATATATATATATATATATATATATATATATATAAACACACACACACACACACATACATCACATACATACACACAAAATACACACAGACATTAAATAGTAGCAATATATATGAAAAACGTAATTCATCATAAAATATATACCAACCACAGATGGAAAAATAATATTTATTTTACTGAAAATGGATTTATGTGTAATGTTCTACTAGGAAGCTCACCCATAGGTTGAATTTTTAGTTCCAACAGCGTTTACGAGAAGTGATCTCTTCTCACAATTTGTATCTGCCAAGTCAGGCACCTCACACAAATGTACGTGTGATACCAGGTAGGATTCTATATGTGCATATAAAAATACACGTGCGGAATAGGCTAGAGAGAAAGGGAGTCAGGAATTGACATATTTGTTCATTTTTAAAACACATGGAGAAATATTTTAATAAAAAATTCACTAGATTTATAACACCTACCCTTTATCTTGCAAAAGGCAATTCTAGTATACACCATGCCTCCTCTGAAATGCTTGTATTTCAATTCTATTTGGGTTATTTTTCTCCATCATATTAGTATTAGTAGTTAGAATCTAGTAAGCTATGGGTTAGTGTCAGGGATTCAGTATTTCGAATGGAAAATTGGAAAATGAATCCAATGTATTTGCAAATATGTGCTTCACAATAATCTTCCCACTCTCATCCAGAATAATGTCTTGACATTACCTTGGCCTCAAGTAAGACACAATTAGAGGAGAAGAGTTAGAAAATCTGTGAATACATATCTGGATTGGAAAATGCTCAGTAGTTCACAACCTTGGAGGTTGTAGAGGAGTTTCCAAAAGTAAGGGACACGGTTGATACACCCAACCTAAGCTTTTATTAAAATTAGGTTAACAATTGAAACTCCTTTAAAACCCCTTGTCCCTTCAGACAAAGAGAGTTACAACCTTTGGGCAGAGACCCCTGTGTTTTTCCTTTGTTAGCAAAGCAGTAAAACTCCCCTTTTCTTTTTCTCAAACCCTGTCCTCATTATTAAATTGGCATGAATTGACTTCAAATTCAGGAAGTGAACTTTAAGTTACAAATTTTGGTACCCCCCACCGCCCCGGAAATTTTTGAGAGCTGACTACTGAAATGTTAGGAGATGGAGCGTGCTTGGGGTGGAACGAAACCAGAAGAGCTAATCCTGTAAGTATAAGGAGGGACTGAGCGACTCCCAGCAGCTGCCAAAGCCCTGTTTTTTCAGAGAATTACCTCCTTCCTTCCCTGCACTGTAAGGATTATGCCACCTCTGTTTTTTTTAAAAAAGAGAAAAAAGAAAAAGGGGACACTAAATGCAGTAAAGTAACCATGGAGACCCTTGATATTACATTTCAGGTTGTCCCTCTGTGGAAACATCTGGTTCCCTTGTGGGGACATCTATGGTTCCACTGGTGTAGTTGATTTTTCTCTTATCTGCTCTGTTTTAAAGGCTTCTGTCTGTCAGCCATATTCTGGAGCTCCTTTCTGTCTGTCTTGTGTCTTTTTTTCTGGCCCTTTAAGACATGTGCAATGATATGTTGATATTATAAATTGTTTCTTGGAAATGATCTTAGCTGAATGTGTGTCTAAATGATGATGTTTTATTGTAACAATCTGGTATCTGAATGGGTTTTTAAAGCATTGCACAATCTTGCAGTTAAAAGTCGGGTTTAGGTAATTGTTTAGTTTATGATTTCAGATAATTCATGTCAGAGAACTTAAATACTTAGGATGGAAAACTAAACAACACAACTTCCAAGTTGGCAAGTAACTTCCCAATCATTCAGGCTATTTTTCACCAATTTTGAACTGGGTAGCCTGGGAAAATGTCACTGTGTGTAGCAGTGCATTAAATTGGACAAGGATAGTAAATCACAGTATGGTATCTGTTGACAAAAAAAGATGTAAAGATATAAAATTTTGTGAATTGTATCTTAAACTTGTATGATAATTTTCAACATCCAAACCTGAATATTATGGTTGAAATGCCTTAGGCCTGAGGTGTCTGCTCAGATTAGCAGCTTTTCCCTGTTCCTTCTGGACCTCATCCAGGACTTATGTTGAAATGCAAATGAAAGCAGCCTGCTAACTTAGTAGGATACTTATCTGAGGCCTAAGAGAAAAAAAAAGTTAAATTGTATGGTATTTACTAATTAATTACCAGTCATTTTTTCTAGAACTCTTATTTTTTTCCTTAGATTCTTTATTTTTTTTTTGAGCTCATGATTTTGATCCTACAGACCTAGGTTAATGTTTTTCTGATCAGTTCTATCTTTGACCAACTGTGGAGTTTTTGAAACATTGCAATGGATATTTCACCTGTGAAAAGCTACAAGACCTTTACTATTATTATGTGTACACACTGTTGTTATGTGTTGTATGTGTTGTATGTGTTGTATATCTATATATACATATGTCCGTATATCATATATATATATATATAAAGTGCACTCATAAAAACAACGCTCATAAAAACAAATTTTACAAAGTGGATCTAAAGATCTTTAATTCACGTGATTTAAATTGTTGAATTTAAATTGGATAAACAGATAAAAATAAATGTCTTTAAAACTCAGCTTACAAGTTTTTCTAGGTGTTCAAAAATCTAATAAAATATTAATGTCTACAAAAATTCTAATATGACTTGGTTCTAGGACTTTTCCTTCAACAAAAAAAAATGGTTTACAATCTTCAATACATTTGTCTAATATTTTGATAAATAAGTAAAGTAAATTTGATATGGGATTACTCATTCATGAGTACTTTTGTTAGATATCTCATTGATTTACTAAGGTCTGTAGAAGTGTGTAATAAAGTCTGTATAAGATTGTAAAAATCAGTCATGTGTTAAAGAGACAAAAATTTCTGAAAACATAAGTTTACCCATAACATTGTGTTTTATTAAGTTTTATTTTTTCTAGAGCAAGCAATCATAAAAATTAAACAACTGATTAAATAAGAACTGTTATTTTAGAGCCCTGTACTGCCATTTCTTTAAAAGCTAAACTTGCTTAATGTAGAAACATCAATGTAATTGTGATGCTATTAATGTGCTCCTATCTTTCAGGTATACAAGTCTGTAAGGTAGAAACTTTAAGAGAGCATTATACCAAGCTGGTGTTCTGAAGTTGTATAGTAAAAAAAATATATTGGGCATTCATTTACCTGTTTTCAATAAGATATGTAAAGTTTTATGTTACTTTTTACATTGGGGAACAATTTAAATGTATTTTTATGTTAATGAGAGCCTTATCTATGCAAAGGTTAAAAACTTTCAGTGTTTATTAAATTCATGTTTTAAATGTGATATCCTATGGTGTTAGCTAATGTTCATGTGACCTCAAACAATTTATATAAAATTTGTAAAATGATATTTAAAAAAACAAAGTTCATCTTTAGAACTAAAACACTTAATATTTATAAAGAGCCCTGCCTTACCTGAGATAAGGCTCTGTGTCCCATATTACTACATGTGAGAATGACTACGAAAGCTGTAGGTAAGATTATGTTTCATTTAAAGTTATGTTCAAAATTTGTTTTGTTTTCTGTTAAGATTACTAGGATCTCAAACAGGGGATATAATGTATAACTCAGCTAAAAAATTCAGGGGAGCTATTACACGAACTAAGTATTTTTACACTTGTTAAAAAATTTTATTTTGTAATTTCCTTATAAGTGATCTAAAGATTCCCTGTTAGTGTTTTACAGAAGTGTTGCTTTAAGAACACAGCATGGGTTAATTTAAGATAATAAGTCATCACCTACAAGACACCTACAATACAGATCCCAATTAATAAAAAGATAAATAATTATAAACTTATAGACATTAAACCCCAGTACTCTTAATATAAGGCTGTTAAAATTTATTTGCTGGATAATTAAGATTAGGATTTAAAATTAAATTTACATGAAAAGAGCCAAGAAAACCAATATTTGGCTCTTGCCCTCTGAGTCAGTCTGAATCCATTGAACAGGGGACTTCTCTAAAAGCTTTGCAACTCTGGGCCTCATAACCTCCCAATCAGGGAGATTAATGAGACCACTGGAAAACAGAAAGCCAATCAGTGCATTTGCTATGAAGAAGAGAGTCATCAGAGAAGGGAGACATCTTTGATGCTTCCGAGGGAAGCCCCATGGTCAAGCAAGACCTGGACCCACCTAGCGCAAATGGCACCAGCAGAACTGAGAAGCTGCTCTCACGTTTCCCCAGGAATGACTTTCATAAAACTCAGCTAATGTTAACAATAGATAGAAACAAAAGTCAGTTTGACAGCTTCATCTTAAACACTTATCAAAGAGAGTTAAAACCAAAATACAGCCATTCCTGACATTTTAAATAATAATAATAATAATAATAATAATAATAATAATAATAATAATAATATTTTAAGGTATTCACTTTATGTTATCCTCCCAAAATAAGTAAGACTGGAGGCCACAAAGAAGGATTCTCAGTCAGCAATGCCTGATAACTATAAAAAGTGACTATCAAGAGGAGCTGCCAGAGGCACAAATTTTAAGTTTAAGGCCTACAGATATTCCTAACCTACACAGGTAGGCTTGGTGTTTGCTAGTATGATTATCCAGCCCTGAGTAACAGAATTAAAGGTTTCTCTATTACACACAGAGGTCATACTAGTAAAAGAATTTTGCAAAATCAGATGACATTAAATTATTAAACTGTATCTTATGGGGAGGGACAAATGTAACACTAAATGTTAAATATTAAGTTGACATTCTGATAACTGGGGATATTAAAGCCTGCTGAGGGAACTTCTATACAGTGACATGTTCCAGCTGCTGCAACATTTTTTCAGTACTCATGGTTTTTGTTTCTCACATAGAAGAACCCATCCCCAGATGACTTTACAACCTGTTCTTCCCCAACCAGACTTCAAACCGAACTGATTTCTAAAAGGCAACCCATGTCCCTCAACTGACTTCTAAAAGACAAGTCATGTCCCATATGCTGTGCCCACTCATGTCACCCTCTCTCAGCTCTGAAGACGTCAAAATGAGTGACGCCTCTCGTCTAACAACTATGGAGCCAAAAATAAATAGACTATCAATATCAGTAATTAATTATGTCAGGTAAAATCAGGAATCCAGTTTTGGGTGAGTTCTAAAAATTTGGAGACTGTTACCTGAGGAATTAAAATTCCCTCATTGCTCTTTTCCTACCCTATCAAAGATTTGGAAGGGGCACATTAGAAAGGGGGAATGATAGACCCAACATGATCATTTATTAAAATTGGGAGCCATCTTGCCACAAAACCATGAAAAGATAATTTTGGCTTTACTATACATTACTGCAAATTCTGAATCTGCTTTGAATGCCTGCCCATGCCTTGAACTCACCCATGCCTGGCTCTCTGACCAGATAGCAGCCCTCTCTGAAACTTTAGTGACACCTCATAAATATTGGCCTTCCCTGGCCAGACAACGACATTCGTTGAGGCTCTAATGGTCCTGATAAATTCTGATGAGGGGCCAGCAAAAAACAAAAAATGTAAACTAGCATTAATGTGATGCTTCTCCGAGTTCTCTTATCTGTAACCCGCCTTTGTGTAACTTTCTGGGCTATAAAGGTGGGCTGTAGGAAAGGTGGGGTTGCTGTCTAGTTTCCACCATTTTTAGAGGGAGAGGAAGCCAGTGGAAATAATAAGCTTGGTTTAATTTGATTTTAATTGGAGTCAGTGGTCTTTTGTCATGTCCTGGTCTAACAGGTAAACACTCCACAAATATGGAGCTCTGCTGGCCTAAAACTTCTTGAGAAACTGCCCCTGACCTTGGGCACTTGAAATATATGTTGTTGTCAGGAGCTTTAGCTTCCTTTGTAGTGAGACCATCAAAGCTGGGTCTGCATATATGTGACCTGGAAGATATAGTTTCTTATTTTCAAATGAACATGAGGCAGCAGTGCTGAATTCTCTCTTTGTTGGGAAACTGTGGCCACTGAAGGCTAAGTGCCTCCCCGTGTGGACTGCGAAGCCATTTGCTCATCTTCCACTTTTCATGGTGTTTCTTCCTGTTGCACTGGGAGTTTGGTATTTGCTTCACAAAATACAAGGAGATCAACAGGGACTCAGTGCTGGAGGAATTTCTCATACGTGTGGTGGGTCAGGGTCTGCAGGAGAATACACCAAACAGGCTTCTATCCCACATAGCTTGCCCCCTTAACCATTGCAACCTGATTGTGAACATTGCTCTGAAACCTCTCCATATAACAAGATGCCTTTATATGAAGAGGTCAAACGTATAAGGGATTACGCGCTGCACCATTTCAGCCACAAGCCATTTGGAAGTCATTGGCAGATCCACATGGCCCCACCAGAGATGTTTTATCACACACCTGTGCACCACAGCTCTGTGTCACTATTCAGCAGTCTCCATCTGAGTTTGCCTAGATCTCAGTTTCCAAGGGCGACTCTCATGAGTGGCCTCCTAAAATCCCAACACAATTCATGGCAATTCTTCTCTGAGGTCAGTTCCAGAACTCAGTTTCTAAGGGGAATCACACCAGAGTTCCAGTCATGGTGGCCACAGTCATGTCTTCCAACCACCACAAAAATGACCACAATTAAAACCAAAACACTCCCACATGGCCCTCATCTTCTTCCATATAGACACTCATCAAATTCTCTGGCTGGAGGTTTTCATAAGGGGCGCAGTCCAAGACAGTGTCCAAAATATGCTCCCTTGCCCCTATTTTCCCTAATGTCAGTGTGGCCTGAACACCCTTCCTGTGAACCACGAGTGATCAAATAGGCCTGCCCTTATTACGGCTTCACTTCTCCAATTTGAGGCCTAATGACTGCCAGTTATAGATTCTTTATGTGAATTGGAGTCATGAGAAAACCCAAGCATCTATGGTCTAGCCTCTGCAGGCATTTGAAGAACTCATTTGTCCCAAAGGATCCCTATTTTCACTTGATGGATGTCAGAAATATTACAGAAGATGGCGAGAATCTTCATACACAATGACTGCTATTTTGACCATTTTGGTTTTGTAGCACACAGGGAATCTTTCTTTAGATCCATCAGGTGCTGAGAATCTAAGCCACAGCCTCACACAGGACCAAGAGGCTGATTAAGAAACATCCCTTTCCAAAGCAATTAAGCAAAGAGCCACAGGTGATGCCAATTCATTTCCATTTGAAAACTGTTTTGTTCAGGCTTCACAAAGGGGTGGCCTGAGGCAAAGACCTTCCTGACATTCAGGGCAATGGAACAATAGGTAAGCAAATGGCCCAAAGCAAGGATTCTCCACTGAGACTTTACTGGTCACATTCATATCTGAGTTTTCTGAGATCCTCCAATTCCCTTCAGTTATCATGTACATGGCCATGTCACAGAGCTTAGAGGTGATACATATCTTGGACACAAAACCATGAGCCTAGTCTCGAGAGTGGCCAGAATTCAGGAAGAAAACAGCAAGGTAGTAAGATAGTAGGCATTGTCCATCCATAAGGCGAGTCAAAGTCCATTCACAAATTGGGCAGAATGAATGCTGGGAAGCTTTCTACTAGACAGGACACATCCATTGATGCATTCTCTTTTCTAATGTCTACAACCACGGACAAAGTGGGATACACAGACATAGAAACACTCGCCTTATCAAACAACTTACTAGAAAAAGTCCACTCCAAACCAAACAAACCGCGTTTTCTACCTATTCTCAGAACATGAGAAAAAACCACAAACTCACACCCACACGCAAAAAGGCACCTCCTTCCCCCAAATAGGTCTGTGACTATCCGGAGTGTCCTCTGACTTGTGGGTCATACTATGTTCCCCTGAAATGGACTATCCATTCTCAGATCTGGTCTCCTCGGCCACCTGTGTGAGGTTGTCAGGAGCCTCTGGTGAGACACTACCTGCTTTCTCAAGAATGACCCTGGCATTTGGCCATCCTCACATCAGTAGGTACCAAGGAAGAGTGACTCTGTCCTTAGTAACACAAAACAAGTTAGCCCACTGGGACTGGGACTGGGATTGGCTCTGGGTACCTGGCTTCCTGGATCTCAAGTTTAGAGAGTTCCATTACCAAGGAAGTGAGGTAGGTCACTTCCTTTAGGAACTGAATGAGGTCACTGCCTTGCCAAACACTTTGTTCTAACAGTTTCTTCCAAGTGTTCCATGATCTGGAGGCTGCCCCTACTTCCTGTGACACTTTCACAAGTTAGAATGATATATCATTCATAGGCACCAAAGAACAGCTCTGCACAAAGGCCTGGTTTGGTCCATCTTCTCTACATTAAGTAGAGAGAGGCTGATTCATACACTTCCCTTCATCCTGACCAGGTTTTTTGCCATGGAAGATGACTTTTGCTCTCTCACGTCCATCATAGCTGCCTACATCTTCTTCAGGGATCCTTTCTGCATGGACCTCTGAGGTTCTCAGCAGGTGGAAGATCCCCTACATTTCTGTATTTTAAGATCAGCTCTGTCCCTGCTCTTCTCTAAAGTTAGATTGAGGGAACACTGTGTAGTTAGGGTTAATATCAGGTTTGATTTGGGTTAGGAATCATTCTGTGGGATGAATAATGGTACTGGGAATCTGTGATATTTATAAGAATATAGACGTATGATTCAAGTATGAAAAACAGAAATCTAGGTAAGATTTGAAGCCCAGAAGAGAATTGGGCCCTTGATTGGGATACTTAGCATTGAAATACTTTCTGCACAGATGTCTCAGATAAATCGATATACAATGGCATAGGACGTTGTACCTTGGATGATTGAATGTCAAAGAGAACCTCCAGTCAAAAAGGGATAGTTGTTAGGATTAGGAAGATAGTCGGTAGGTTTAGAAAGAAGAGTGAGTATAGGATTTGGACCAAAGTTCTTTATCAATAGAGTTTCAGTTAGAGAGTGAATGTTAATGTCATTCCATGTGAAGAGTCAGTCACAATGATGAACTGGGGAAAATATGTAGGAAAGCAGATATCAATAGAGACATTATGAAATCAGGCAAAGTATTAAGTGAGTCATAGGATTAGGCATTTTCAACAGGGTTGAGGTTGAATATATAATCTTAGGAAGAAACAAATATGTAGTCACGAAGAGAATTGACATTTGTGAGCATTAGGCAACCTGGACAAGAATGTTTTTAGTAATCCATGCTCACTTTACATTTAGGCTTTGGTGAAATTACATAAAATAGGTAGTTGTCACTTTCTGTTTTTCTGTATGCTTAACAAAACACTGTTGAAATCTTGAAAACTTTTTGCTAATCTTGTTTCCAGAATGTCCTGTCCCGAACTGCCAAACTGTAGAATGTATTCCCTCTCCTGTTTACACGCAAACCGCCCACTCGCCCTGACCCATCCATAAACTTCCCTCCCTGCCCTCTCCAAGGAAAGTATATAAGCTCTGCTTAAGCTGTTCTCAGGGCTCTCTGCTCTATTCAAGTGAGCTCTGAGTCCCAGAATTCTGGACCCTTGGCTGTTGCATGAGACAGTCTCTTGGTGGTCTCTTCCTCCAACGCTCGCCCGAACTTTACATCTGAGGGCTGCAGGGAGATCCAGCAGTGGTGGATGAAAGACAGACA
Source organism: Callospermophilus lateralis (assembly GCF_048772815.1). NCBI lineage: Eukaryota > Metazoa > Chordata > Mammalia > Rodentia > Sciuridae > Callospermophilus > Callospermophilus lateralis. The sequence continues at coordinate 7,088,481 of NW_027515276.1, read as the reverse complement.
ATGGGCTCCTCTCAGGGTGAGTAAGGTGCCTCTTTCTGGTTTCAGGTTTCAGGTTAGGGATGGGCATAATGGCTATCGGTGATGAGCATGAGCTCTCTCTGAGGGTGGCTGACAGACGTGTCACAGAGCCACAGGTCATGTCTCTGGGGGACGCCCTGGAGGTCTCGGGAAATCGAGTAACAATAGTCTCCTCGACTCAGTGATATTTTGTTTTGGATTCGGTATTGCCCGCCCATCAGGTTTTGCCGGCTACTCTGTCCTGGTCTCAGTACTGGACGTCCATTGCCTGTCTTTATTGTCTTGTCTTGTCTGTGTCGTGTGTCATTGGTTTCACTGTTTGTGTATCTTTCATATGGGACAGAGCACTTCAACGCCTCTGTCCCTGACCCTTGATCAGTGGACCAAAGTCTGCTTAAGGGCTCAGAATCTTTCTTTTTCAGTAAAACGCCGGACCTGGTAGACACTCTGTGCCTCAGAATGACCCACCTTCGGAGTCGGATGGCCCCCAGAAGGATGTTTCTACTTCTCACTAATTTAAAAACTCAGAGATATTGTCTTTCAGCCAGGGCCACTTAGCCATCCAGATCAACAGCAATATATCTTAACTTAGCAGGACCCCTGCAAATCTCCTTCTCCATGGGTGAAACCTTTCCTTGAACCTGCCCCCATTCCTACTGCTTCCCCCACGATTGTATCTCTCAAACCCTCTGCTCCTCCTCCTCCACTCTCTGTTCTCCCTGAGTCTCAAGACTCTACTGGACTCTCCTCCCCCTCCTTATGCCCTGTCCTCGTCCCCCAACCCCCAACTCCCTCTAAGTGATTCCCCTGCTGGTGACTCAGACTCTCCACCATTGGAGGAATCTAGGCCAGCCCAGCTCTCTCCAGATGACTACCCCGTGGCACACACAGCCCCTCCTTCCCTGGAGGAAGCTGGCCCTGCCAAAAGAACTCAAAAAACTTGCCGGCAGTGAGTAAATTTTGAAGTGGACACAGGGGCAGTATACTCAGCCCTTAAGACACCATTGGGCCATCTATCAAATAAAATGACTCTAGTTCAAGGGCCTAATGGCAGTAAATATGGGGCTTAGACAACTAAGAGGACCATGGTCCTGGGGAAAGGAAAAATCCATCACTCCTTTCTAGTAATCCCAGAATGCCCCCCCCCCCATTGATGGGCAGAGATCTGCTCAACAAGCTCCAGGCCAGAATAACTTTTATCCCTGAAGGCCCCCAAGTGAAATTTCTAAAACCTTCAGTAGAAACTCCTATAGTCACGGCTTTAACTATGTCAGTAGAAGATGAACATCAACTCGTCACCCCCCCCCAAGACTGATCAAACAGGCAAGCTACCCAAGAAATGGATAACAGATTTTGCAGATGCCTAGGAAAAAACTGCTGAGTTAGGCGTAGCCATGAAACAACCTCCAATAACAGTGGGGTTAATAACTACAACCCACCCAATCAATGTCAAAAAATATCCTCTGAGCAAGAAAGCTAAAGATGGGATAAGGCCCTGTATTCAGAAATATCTGGCCTTAGGGGTCCTAAGGCCCAGTCATTCAAACTGGAACACACCCCTGGTACCAGTAAAAAAATCCAGGAACTGGGGTCTATCGCTTCCTTCAAGACCTAAGAGAGATCAACAACAGAGTGCAGAACATTCACCCCACGGTACCTTATCTGTACAATCTGCCTAGCACTCTGAACCCTGAGCGGAATTGCTATACTGTTCTGTACTTTAAAAAAAATGCTTTCTTTTGCTTGCGTCTGCATAAAGATAGTCATTTGCTCTTTGCTTTCGAGTGGGTAGACCCAGAAACCAGAACGTCTGGTCAACTAACTTGAACTAGATTCCCACAGGGGTTCAAAATTTCCCCCACTCTCTTTGATGAAGCCCTCCCCAGAGATCTCAACAACTTCAGAACTACGCACCCTGAAGACACCCTGCTTCAATATGTGGATGACCTGCTACTGGCAGCCAACACCAAGGAAAACTGTGAGTCTGGGACCCAAGCACTATTTTCCGAGCTTGCTCAACTCGGGTATAGTGCTTCTGCCAAATAGGCCCAAATATGCCAGAAAGAAGTAATCTTCCTGGGATATTCCCTTAGGGGCAGTAAACGATGGCTCACTGAGCCCAGAAAAGAAACCATTGAGCATATACCACCCCCATCTAATAGCAGACAATTCAGAGAGTTTCTTGGGACTGCTGGCTTTTGCAGGTTATGGATACGCGGGTTTGCGTCCTTAGCTGCTCCTTTATACCCGCTGTTAAAAGGAGATGCCCAATTCTAATGGACCCCTGAGCATCAGCAAGCTTTTGACAACATCTAATGACACTGAAACTGAAATCCTCAACTTCACTGAGCCCAGCCTGCATTTTCAGAAAGCCCTATGGTACGTTAAAAATGTACATCAACTCACTCACATTGGTTCAAAGAAACTTCAGGCATTCCTGAAGAATAAAGAACAGAGTTTTCCACTAACCAACTCAGAGCGAAAGGAAATAACTGAACATGTAACAAAAGCCTGTCAGGCCTGTCAATTGGTTAATGCTTACCCTTCCAAGTTTCTTGCAGTTAACCACCTACAAAGATCCAGACCAGGACAATTCTTGGAAGTGGACTTTACTGAAATTAAGCCAGCATGGTATGGACTTAAATATCTCCAAGTTTTTGTAGGTACATTTTCAGGATGGATTGAAGTCTTCCCACAAAAAAAAAGGCACAAATTGTGGTCAAGAAGATCCTGAAAGATAATTTTCCAAGATACGGACTGCCTAAGGTAATAGGGTCTGAAAATGGATTGGCGTTCATGGCCCTGTAAGTCAGGGGTTAGCCAGGACCCTGGGGATTAATTGGAAGTTACAATGTGCTTATAGACCCCAGAGCTCAGGACAGGTAAAATAAATAAATAGAAGCATTAAAGAGACCTTAACAAAATTAAGCTTAGATATCAGCATAAAAACTTGGACTATGCTCCTGCCTTATGCACTGTTTCATGCAAGAAATACTCATACTCCCTCTGTTTCTTTGTGTAATCTCACGCACTATGAAATTCTCTATGGTCCCTCCTCCAGTAAGGGACATAACCCCAACTCTAAGACCTAATGATCCCTTCCGCACCTCCTGAGTTGACAGAGTTAAAGTTCTTGAAAGAAGACAGTGATATCTGTGGAAACAGCTGGCCACTACCTACCAACCTGGGGACGAGGGGACTCCATATCAATATCAAGTAAGAGACTTCATCTACATAAGACGACATCAGGTGTCATCCCTGGAACCCCGCTGGAAAGGACCATACCAGGTGCTGCTTATAACACCTACAGTGGTAAAGGTAGAGGGAATCACTTCCAGGATCCATGCCTCTCATCTCAAGCCTGCACCCTGTCCAGACTCTGGCTGGAAAATAGAAATGACTGGTAATCCTTTCAAATTGTGTATTCGCCATGTGCATAAGGCTATAGACTCTCCCCTTGGCCAATAGTAGTCCTAAACCTCATCAGCCTGTTCAGCAGCGATGGCTGATCACAAATCATACTGTACTAGAAGTATGCTCTATCTTGCATACAGCCCCCTTAGGGACTTGGTGGCCATCTCTCTACCCAGACATTTGTCAGCTGGCTATAGGTCTTTCCTATTGGGATATCCCTGATGAAGGGGATCCCACTAAAATTCCATTAAATCTTTTCCGTGCCATACGTAATGGAAACAAACATTATGGATGTAGGGACACGTGAGCCAGATACAGGTTGGCTAGCCCAGATTACTATGTTTGCTCAGCGGACTATCAAACCCACTAACAGCCAGGGCTGTGTGGGGGAAAAGCCGACTTCTTCTGTAAGTCATGGGATGTAAGCATACAGGGGCTGCCTGGTGGAACCCAAACTCCTCAACAAATTCAGTACTCAGCATTGGGCATATTACCAATTAGACAACCAAAACCGATGGCCCCCAGAGGGGTCTCTAGATGCTCAAATTCTGCATGACCTTTTTGACTTCGGCAAGTGCTCAAATGGTGGAAGGAAATTCCCCTATGTGGAGGCCTTTTCCCTCCTTCACTCACATCCTGAACTATGCTTCTCTAATAGATCCTAACCCTCTGCTTTCTGCTCCAGACTCTCTGCTGTCACTCCCACATAAGCAACCTGATTTCTCCCCTCCAATTACTAGATCAAAAACCGAAGCCTCTGCCAGCTCTTAGACCATTGCCCCCTTGCTGAGGTAACAAGTACTAAGGTACCCATCCACCCACTCACTCCTCTCTTCTCCTGTCAGTGCCCTCACCAGGTCCCACCAAGTCCTCTTACCAACTAAACCAAAGCTCAAAAAGCTAAGGAGAGCCCTCAGCACCCTATGCAAGATGTAATGAAAATGGCCTTTAAAGTTTTTTTTTGTCATCAGTGAAAACAGGTTACTAAAAATTTAACATCGCTCACAGGCTTTTTGGGATACTCACTCCTGTCTTCTCCTCTGCTCTACGTGTTCTACTGCTCAACATTTTGTTGCCTGGAAAATCCCAAACCCCTTTCCCATTATTCTTTTACATCTCTCCATTCTCATTCTCAGACCATTCTCTTAAACCTCTCTCTCTGAATTTGTTTTACAGAACAGGCGAGGGTTGGACCTCCTCTTCATGAGAGAAGAGGGCCTTTGTGCTGCATTGAGGGAAGAATGTTGTTTTTATGCCGACCATACTGGAGTTGTAAAAAAAATTATGAGTAAGTTAAAAAGATGCCTTGAAGAGCATCAACAAAGGAGAGGGGCACATAAAGGTTGGTTTGTGTCTTTGTTCACATAGTCCCCCTGGTTACCTACGCTTTTATCAACCCTGGCCAGTCCATTAACAATCCTCATATTAATGCTAATTGTAGGAACCTGTTTGCTCAACCGTGTAGTTTCTTTTCTACAAGCTCAAATTGGATAAGTTAAACTTATGGTAATCAGACAACAATATACCTCACTAGGAGACATAAAATCAGAGACCCCCCAATGATCACTTTTATGATTAAAAGTAACCAGAATGAGAAGTGGGGAATGAAAGGTTAATAAAATAGGTACTTGTAATACCTGTTTTTCTGTATGCTTAACAAAACACTGTTGAAATCTTGAGAACTGTTTGCTAATCTTGTTCCCAGAATGTGCTGTCCCCAACTGCCAAACTGCAGAATGTACTCCCTCTCCCATTGGCACGCAAACCACTCACTCGACCTGACCAATCAATAAATTTCCCTCCCTGCCCTCACCAAGTAAAGTACATAAGCTCTGCTTAAGATGTTCTCAGGGCTCTCTTCTCTATTCAAGTGAGCTCTGAGCCCCAGCATGCTGGACCCCCAAAAAGCCCTTTGCTGTTTCATGAGACAGTCTTTTCCTGGTTTCTTCCTCCAATGCTCGGCCGACCTTTACATTGGTACAATCATAAGTGTGAACTTTCCTTTGTGTGTCCAGAATATTACTGTAATAAAATGTATATGTAGATCAGGTGACAGGAGTATTTCTTCCACCATTTCTGGGAGCAATATAATGAAGATGTATGAATTAGTATTGGGGATAGAAATAGGTGAACCATGTGTCTATGAATATAGAGATAATGCATGAATAGACAATACTGTGAATAAATAATATAACTGGTTCCAACTTTAAATAATGGATTGAATTGATATCTGAAAATATACAGAAAATCTTATATTGATATAATACATTTAATCCTACCCGTTATATATCTAATTGTAATATTAGGGTTATGGATTCTCATGAAGAGTGTGTGAGTATTGCTTCAAAAGTGATTATGGAAATTGAAAATAATGTGTTTGGAAAGAAGTCTCATGAAAAGACCAGTCAAGAAACCCGGAAGTGTACATGTGTTCTGAAGCAGGAAGTGATTGAAAGTGAAACAAATGCCTAAATATTTGCTAACTTGTAGATAAAATATATATCCTATGATGTGCATTAATAGAAGAAATAGTAATGTACCAGTGTTGACAAAAATTAACGTTAAATACACATCATGTCCCATAGGAATCTACTTGAATTGATGTTAAACTGGGTCAGTTACTGTAGAAATATTAGGATTTGTATGCACCATTCACTCAAGTTAGTTTTCAGTACTAGGAAAGAAATATGTATTTCAGGTGGATGAATATCTCTGAGAATAATCTTGTGAAAAGTTGATTATAAATCCACATATATGAATATTAATTAATTTAGGGAGTGTATAATAAGACTCATACATTTCATATTTTGAAAAATCTGGAGAGTGTGTGTGTATACACACACACACACACACACACACTGAGACATTAAAAATAGCAATATATATATATATATATATATATATATATATATATATATATATATCAATCGAAATTCACCATGAAATATATATCATCCACAGATCCAAAAATATTCATTTTATTGAAGATAGATTTATGCATAATGTTGTTGAACTAGCAAGTTTACCCATACATTAAATTTTCAGTTCCAACAGCATTTAGGAGGAGTGATCTCTTCTCACAATTTGTATCTGCCACGTCAGCCACCTCACAAAAATGTACGTGTGATACCAGGTAGTATTCTATATGTGTATATAAAAATGCATGTGCTGAATAGGCTACAGAGAGAGGGAGACAGGAATTCACATATTTGTTAACATTAAAAACACATGGAGAACTATTTCAACAGAAAATTGACTATATTTATAACACCTACCCTTTTTTATGCAAAAGGCAAGTCCAACTCTACACCATGCCTCCACTGAACTGCTTGCATTTCTATTCTGTTTGGGTTATTTTACTGCATCATATTAGGATTAGTAGTCAGAGTCTAGTTTTTTATGGGTTACTGTCTGGGATTCAATATTTCAAATGGAAAATACGATAATGAATCCAAGGTGTATGCAAATATGTGCTACACAAAAATCATCCCACTCTCATCCAGAACAAAGCTTTGACATTCCCTTCGTCTGAAGTAAGTCACAGTTAGAACAGTGGTGTTAGAAAATCTGTGAATACATATCTGGAATGGAAAATTCTCGGGAGTTCACAACCTTGGAGGTGGTAGAGGAGTTTCCAAAAGTAACGGACATGGTAAACACTCCTCAAACATGGAGGTCTGCTAGCCTAAAGACATCTTGAGAAACTTCCTCTGAGGTTGGGCACTTGAAATATATGTTATTTTCAGGAGCTTTAGCTTTCTTTGTAGTGGGACCATCAAAGCTGGGTCTACATCTATGTGACCTGAAGGATATGGTTTCTTATTTTCCAGTAAACTTGAGGCAACAGTTCTGAATTCACTCTTTGTAGGTAAATAGTGGCCACATGGGTCTAAGTGTCTCTCCGTGGGGACTGTGGAACCATTTGGTCATCCTCCACTTTTCGTGGTGTTTTTTGCTGCTGCACTGGGAGTTTGGTATTTCCTTCACAAAATACAAGAAGTTCAACAGGGACACAGTGCTAGACGGAGTTCTGTCACTTGCAGTGGGTCAGGGTCTGCAGGAGAATGCACCAACCAGGCTTCTTTCCCACATAGCTTGCCAACTTGTGCATAGAAACTTGATTCTTAACATTGCCTTGAAACCTCTCCATATAAAAACATGCTTTTACATATACGTGTCTCTTGCCTGCACCATGTCAGTCACAAGCAATTTGGAAGCCAATGGCAGATCTACATGGCCACAACACAAATGTATTATCACACAACTGCACACCACTTTCTAGGCCCACTACTCTGCAGGCTCTAACTTAATGGCATCTCTGTTCTACACCATTTTCATGAAACCCAGTCAATCAAGGAACTGTCTGGTACACTCTTGATCAGCAACAGGACATCCAAAGGTTCTCCAGTGCCACCTGGTCATGGGAATTTCAAAAATTTCATTTTATTTATCTAGCCATTTTTCAAGGATGAAATTGGAGGCACTGTGGGTTTCAATTCATTCAGGAACCATTAAATGGTGAGGAAGCTCATTTCAATGAAAGCTCTGGAGAATGATAACAGGCAAGGTTTCCCAAAGAGTGTCCAAAAGGTCACATGAAGCCAGCGCTGTTGAGGTCAACAATGTGAGGTCCATGTGTGTTTTGACTCTCAACTATGGCTGCCAAGTTTTTCAGAATAAAATCATGTGATATTCCGGCTGAGATTTCCAGTGCTCTCTGGAAAGCCACCTGGGCCTAGATCTCAGGTTCCAAGGGTGACTCTCATGCATGGCCTCCTTAAATGCCAACACAATTTATGGCAATACTTCTCTGAGGTTAGTTCCAGAACTCAGTCTCTAAGGGAAATCACACCAGAGTTCAAGAGCAGGTGGACCCAGTCATCTCTTCCAACTGCCACACAAATGACCACAATTTAAACCAAAACACTCCCACATGACCTTCATCTTTATCCATATAGACATTCATCATAACCTCTGGCTGTATGTTTCCATGAGGGGTGCAGCACAAGACAGTGTCCAAAATAGACTTCCTTGCCCCTCATTTGCCTAAAGTCTGGGTGGCCTGGAAACACTTCCTGTGAAACAGGAGTGATCAAATAGGCCTGCCCTAAATACTGCTGTGCTTCTCCAATTTGAGGCCTACTCACTGTCATGTATTGATTATGTATGTGATTTGGAGTCATGAGACAACACAAGCAACTATGGGCTAGACTCTGCAGGGATTTGAAGAGCTCATTTGACCCAAAGGATTCCTATTCTCACTTGATGGAGGTCAGGAACCTTACAGAGGAAGGCGAGAGACTTCATCCACAATTACTGCACTTTTTGGCATTTTGGTTATGGATGCAAACATGGGATCTTTCTTTAGATCCATCAAGTGCTGAGAATCTAAGCCAAAGCCTCACACGGGGCCAAGTGGCTGATTCAGACACATCCCTTTCCTAAGCAATTAAGCAAAGAGCCACAGGTGATGTCCATTCATTTCCATTTGAAAACTGTTTTGTTCAGGCTTCACAAAGGTGTGGCCAGAGGCAAAGGCCTTCCTGACATTAAGGGCAACAGAAGAATAGGTAAGCAATAGGCCCAAATCAGGGTTTCCCCACTGAGACTTTCCTGGTCACATTGATATCTGGGTTTTCTGAGATGCTCCAATTCCCTTCAGCTATCCAGTACATGGCTATGTCACAGAGATTGGAGGTGGTAAATAATTTGGACACAAAACCATGATCCTATTCTGGAGAGTGGCAAAATTCAGGAAGAAAAGAGAAACTTAGGAAGATAGTAGGCATTGCCCATCCATAAGGCAAGCTGAATTCCTTTCATAAATTGGGTAGGATGAATTCTGGGAAGATTTCTACTACACAGGACACATTCATTGATGCATTCTCTTTTCTAATATCTACAACCAAGGTCACAGAGAGATAGACAGACATAGAAACACTCGGCTCCTCAAAGGACTTACCAGACACAGTCCACTCCAAACCAAACAAACCACCTTTCCTACCTATTCTCAGAACATGAGACAAAATCACAAACTCACACCCACACCCACAAAGGCACCTCGTTTTCACAAATAGGTCTGTGACCATCAGGAGTGTCCAATGACTCGTGGGCCCTACTATGTTTTCCCGAAATGGCTTGTCCTGTCTCAGATCTGGTCTCCTTGGCCAACTCTGAGGAGTTGTGAGGAGCAAGCGATGAACAACTACATGCTTTCTGAAAAAGTACACTCTTCAGAGCGCTGCTGGCATTTGGCAATCCTCACATAAGTAGGTACCAAGGAAGACTGACACTGTCCTTGGTTATTTCAAAAAACTGAGCCCACTGGAACTGGGACTGGGACTCGCTCTGGGTGCCTGGATTCCTGGATCCCAAGTTCAGATAGTTCCATCACCAAGAAAGTGAGGTAGGTCACTTCATTCAGGAACAGAATGAGGTCACTACCTTGGCGACCACTTTGTCCTAACAGTTCCATTCAACGGTCCCAATAGATGGAGGCTACCCCTACTTCCTGTGACACTTTCACAAGTTAGGATGGTATATCAACCATAGGCACCCAGGAACATCTCTCCACACAGGCCTGGTTTGGTCCATCTTCTCTACATTAAGAAGAGAAAGGCTGATTCAGACACAAACCTTCATCCTGACCAGGATGTTTGCCATGGAAGATGACTTGTGCTCTCTCAGGTTCTTCATGGCTTCCTACAACTTCTCCAGGGATTATTTCTGCATGGACCTTTGAGGTTCTCAGCAGGTGGAAGATCCCCTGCATTCCTCTTTTGTAAGACCAACTCTGATCCTGCTCTTCTGTAAAGTTAGATTGAGGGAACAGTGTATGTTTAGGGTTAATAGCATGTTCAATTTGAGTTAGGAATCATTCTGTGGGATGAATAATGGTACTTGAAACCTGTGATATTTACAAGAAAGAGGAAATATAATTATGAAAACAGAAATCTAAGTAAGATTTGAAGCCCTGAAGGGCAAATTGGGCCCTTGAGTTGGATACTTATCTTTGAATTATGTTCCGCACAGTTATCTCAGATAAATCCATATACAATGGCATAGGACCTTGTACCTTGGATAATTGAATGTAGAAGAGAACATCCAGTCAAAAAAAGATAGTCAGTAGGATTAGGATGATCGTCCGTAGGTTTAGGAAGAAGAGTGAGTAAATGATTTGGACCATAAGTTCTTTCGCAAGAGGGTTTCGAGTAGAGAGTGAATGTAAATGTCAGAACATGTGAAGAGTCAGTCACAAAGATGAACTGGGGAAAATATGTAGGAAAGTAGATATCAATAGAGATATTAGGAAATCAGGAAAAGAATAAAGTGAGTGATTGGATTAGACATTTTCAACAGGCTTGAGGTTGAGTATATAATCTTAGGAGGAAACAAATATATAGTCACAAATAGGATTTACAATTGAGAGCATTAGGCAACCTGGAGATGGATGATTTTTGTAATCCATGCTCACTTTCCATTTAGGATTTGGTACAATCATAAATGTGACTTTGCATTTTGTGTCCAGAATATTACTGTGATAAAATGTATATGTACATCAGGGAACATGAGTATTTCTTCCACCATTTTTGCAAACAAGTTTTTGAAGACATATAAATTAATTTTGGGAGTAAAAATAGGTGTGCCCTGTGTCTCTGAATATAGAGAAAATGCATGAATAGACCATACTGTGAATAAATAATATAACTGGCTCCAACTTTAAATAATGGATTGAATTGATATCTGAAAATATACAGGAAATTTTATATTGATATACATCCATTCATTACAACCAGTTATACATCTAATGGTAATTTTAGGGTTATGCTTTATCATGAAGAGTGTGTGAGGTTTGCTTTAAAATTGATTATGAAAATCGAAAATAATGTGTTTGAAAAGAAGTTTCATGAAAAGGCCAGTCAAGAAACCTGGAGGAAATCATGTGTTCTGAAGCAGGAAATGATGGAAACTGAAACAAATACCTATAAATTTGTGAACTTGTGGATGAAATATATATATTATGATGTTCAAAAACTTAAGAAATAGTAATATACCAGTGTTGAATGAAAATGAACCTCAAAATACACACCATGTCCCATAGGAATCTACTTGCATCGATGTTAAACTGAGTCAGTTAGTGTAGCAATATTAGGATCTGTAACCACCATTCACTGTAGTGAGTTTGTTGTACTAGGAAACAAACATGTATTTCACGTGGATGAATATTTCTGAGAAAAATCTTGTGAAAAGTTGATTATAAATCCACATACATGAACATGAATGAATTCAGGGAGTGTATATAAGACACATATATTTCATATTTTGAAAAATCTGGACAGTATATATATATATATATATATATATATATATATATATATATACACACACAAAACACACACAGAGACATTAAAATGTAGCAATATATATGCCAATCGAAATTCATCATGAAATATATATCCTCCAGAGATGGAAAAATTTATATTTTAATGAAAATGGATTTATGTATAATATTCCACTAGGAAGGTCACCCATAGGTTGAATTTTAAATTCCAAAAGTGTTTAGGAGGGGTGATCTCTTCTCACAATTTGTATCTGCCAATGCATGCACTCACAATAATGTACTTGTGATACCAGGTAGGATTCTATATGTGCATATAAAAATACATGTGCTGAATAGGCTACAGAGAAAGGGAGACAGAAATTCACATAGTTGTTAACTTTAAAAACTCATGGAGAACTATATCAATTAAAATTGACAAGATTTGAAACACCTACAATTTGTTATGCAAAAGGCAAGTCCAAATATATGTTATACATCCACTGAACTGCTTGTATTTCTATTCTGTTTGGGTTATTTTTCTCCATCATATTAGGATTATCAGTAAGAGTCTAGTTGGGTATGGGTTATTGTCAGGGATTCAGTATGTCGAATGGAAAATAGGAAAATGTATCCAATGTGTATGCAAATATGTGCTACACAAAAATCTTCCTACTCTCATCCAGAAAAATGCCTTTACATTACCTTCACCCCAAGTAAGACACAATTAGAGGAAAAATAGTTAGAAATATGTGAATACATATCTGCAATGGAAAATAATCAGGAGTTCACAACCTTGGAGGTGGTAGAGGAATTTCCAAAACTAAGGGACAGGGTAAACACTCCACGTACATGGAGCTCTGCCGGAATAATACTTCTTGAGAAACTGCCTCTGTGGTTGGACACTTGAAATATTTGTTGTTCTCAGGAGCTTGTCAGAAACTATGTTCCTTTGTAGTGAGAACATCAAAGCTGACCCTGCATCTATGTCCAATGAACATGAGACAGCAGTGCCGAATTCTCCATTTGTATGTAAACTGTGGCCACTGTGGGTAAGTGTCTCCCCGTGTGGACTGTGAAGCCATTTGGTCATCCTCCACTTTCCATGGTGTTTCTTGCTCCTGCACTGGGAGTTTGGTATTTGCTTCATGAAATACAAGGAGTTCATCTGGGACACAGTGTTGGAGGGAGTTATGTCACATGTGGTTTGTCAGGGTCTGCAGGAGAATGCACCAAACAGGCTTCTATCCCACATAGCTTTCTCCTTGACCATAGCAACCCTATTCTGAAGATTGCCCTGAAACCTCTCCATATAAAAAGATGCCTTTACAAGAAAGAGCCTGCTGGCTGCACCATGTCAGCCACAAGCTATTTGGAAGTCAATGGGAGATCCACATGTCTCAACCACAGATACTTTTTCACACACCTGCACACCACAGCTCTTGGCCCACTACTCTGCAGGCTTCAATATACTGGCATCTCTGTTCTACACCATTTTCATGAAACCCAGTCAAACAAGGCACGGTCTGGTACACTCATGATCAGCAACAGAACATCCAAAGGTTCTCCAGTGCAACCAGGTCATGGGAATTTCAAAAATTTCATGGTATTTATGTAGCCATTTTTTAAGGATGAAGTTGGAGGCACTGTGGGTTTCAATTCATTCAGGAACCATTAAAAGTTGAGGAAGTTCATTTCAAAGAAAGCTCTGGAGAACTCTCACATGCAAGGCTTCCAAAAGAGTGGACAAAAGGTCACATGATGCCAGGCCCATTGAGTTCTCCAATATGAGTTCCATGTGTGTTTTGACTCTCAACTATTGCTGCCAAGTATTAAAGAATAAAATCCTGTGATATCCTGGCTGAGATTCTCAGTACTCTGAGGAAAGCCACCCTGGGCCAAGCTCTCTGTTTCCAAGGGAGACTCTCATGCGTGGCCTCATAAAATCCCAACACAATTTATGACAATACTTCTCTGAGTCAGTTCCAGAACGCAGTCTCTAAGGGGAATCACACCAGAGTTCAAGCCCAGGTTGACCCAGTCATCTCTCCACACCGCCAAATGACCACAATTAAAACCAAAACACTCCCACATGGCTTCCATCTTCTTCCATGTAGACACTCATCATAACCTCTGGTTGGAGCTTTCCATGAGGGGCACATTCCAAAGAGTGTCCAAAATAAGCTCCATGTCCCTCATTTGGCTAAAGTCAGGGTGGGCTGGAAACCCTTCCTGTGAAACCGGAGTGATCAAATATTCCTGCCTTTAATACTGCTCCGCTTCTCCAATTTGAGTCCTTCTGACTGTGGGGTTTAGATTCTTTATGTGAATTCGAATCAGGAGAAAAGACAAGCCCTTCTGCAGAGATTTGAGGAACTCATTTGACCCAAAGGATCCCTATTCTCACTTGATGGATTTCAGGAACCTAACAGAGGAAGGCAACAGAATTCATTCACAATGACTGAACATTTTGCCATTTTGGTTTTGGATGCACACATGGAATCTTTCTTTAGATCCATCAGGTGCTGAGAATATAAGCCACAGCCTCACACAGGGCCAAGAGGCTGATTCAGACACATCCTATTCCAAAGAAATTAAGCAAAGAATCCAAGGTGATGCCCATTCATTTACATTTGAAAACTGTTTTCTTCAGGGTTCATAAAGGGGTGGCCTGAGGCAAAGACGTTCCTGAAATTCAGGGCAACAGAACAATAGGTTAGCAAATGACCCAAAGCAGGGTTTCTCCACTGAGAGTTTCCTGGTCACACTGATATCTGAGTTTTCTGAGATACTGGCCATTCCATTCAGCTATCCAGTACAAGGCCATGTCACAGACGTTGGAGTTGGCACCTATCTTGGACACAAATCCATGATCCTATTCTGGAGAGTGGCCAGAATTCAGGAAGAAAAAATGGGACTTAGGAAGGTAGTAGGTTTTGCCCATCCATAAGGAAAGCCACACTCCATTCATAAGTTAGACAGGATGAATTCTGGGAAGTTTTCTAGTAGACAGGACACATCCATTGTTGCATTGTCTTTTCTCGTGTCTACAACCACGGACACAGTGGGATACACAGACATAGAAACACTCACCTTGTCAAATGACTTACTAGAAACAGTTCACTCCAAACAAACAAACAAACAAACAGACAAACAAACAAAAAACGCCTTTCCTACCTATTCTCAGAACATGAGAGAAAACAACAAACCCACACTCACAAAGGCACCTCCTTCCCCCAAGTAAGTCTTTGACTATCCGGTGTGTCCTCTGACTGGTGGGCCATACTATGTTCCCCAGAAATGGCCTGTACCCTCTCTTGTTTCCTTGGCCAACACTGTGAAGTTGTCAGGAAAAAGTGGTGAGCCACTACCTGCTTTATCAGGAAAGGTCCCTCTTAAGAGCTCTCCTGGCATTTTGCCATCCTCACATCAGTAGGTACCAAGAAAGACTAACTGTCCTTGGTAAATCCACACAAGTGAGCCCACTGGGACTGGGACTTGGAATGCATCTGGGTGCCTGGCTTCTTGGATACCAAGTTCAGAGAGTTCCATCACCAAGGAAATGAGGTACATCACTTTCTTTGGAACTGAATGAGGTCACTGCCTTGGCAACCCCTTTGTCCTAACAATTGCTTCCACAGGTCCAGTGAGATGGTGGCTGTCCCTACTTTCTCTGACACTTTCACAAGTTAGAATGGTATATCAATCATAGGCACCCGGGAACAGCTCTCCACACAGGCCTGGTTTGGTCCATCTTCTCCACAATAAGAAGAGAGAGCCTGATTCAGAAACATCCTTTCATCCTGACCAGGTTGTTTGCCATGCAAATTGGCCTTTGCTCTCTTAGGTCCTTCATACCTGCCTACAACTTCTCCAGGTATCATTTCTGCATGGACCTTTGGGGTTCTCAGCAGGTTGAATGTCCCCTACTTTCCTGTATTGTAAGAACAACTCTGTCCCTGCTCTTCTGTAAAATGAGATTGAGGGAACAGTGTATGTTTAGGGTTAATAACAGGTTTGATTTGGGTTAGAAATCATTCTGCTCCATGAATAATTGTATTGGGAACCTGCGATATTTTCAAGAATGTAGAGGTGAAATATAATTATGAAAACAGAAATCTAGGTATGATTTAAAACCCACAAGGGCATTGGGCCCTTGATTGGGATACTTAGCTTTGAATTATGTTCTGCACAGATGTCTCAGAAAATTTGATATACAATAGCACAGGACCTTGTACCTTGGAAGATTGAATGTAGAAGAGAATATCCACTCAAAAAAGGATAGTCATTAGGATTTGAAAGATAGTCGGTAGGTTTAGGAAGAAGAGTGAGTACATGATTTGGACCAAAAGTTCTTTAGCAATAGGGATTCAGTTAGAGAGCGAATGTATATGTCAGCACATATGAAGAGTCAGTCACTATCATGAACTGGGGAAAATATGTAGAAAAGCAGATATCAATAGAGGCATTACTAAATCAGGCAATGTATAAAGTGAGTGAGAGGATTAGACATTTTCAACAGGGTTGAGTTTGAATATATAATCTTAGAAAGAAAGAAATTCTTAGTTACCAATAGGATTGACATTTGAGAGCATTAGGCAACCTTGAAAAAGATGTTTTTAGTAATCTATGTTCACTTTCCATTTAGGCTTTGGTAGAATCATAAGTGTGACCTTTACAATTTTTGTCCAGAATATTACTGTGATAAAATGTATACATAAATCAGGTGACATAAGTATTTCTTCCACCATTTCTGGGAGCAATATATTGAAGACGTATAAATTAGTATTGGGGGTAAAAATAGGTGTACCCTGTGTTTATGAATATAGAGATAAAGCATGAATAGACCATACTGTGAATAAATAATATAACTTGTTCCAACTTTAAATAATGGTTTGAATTGATATCTGAAAAATTACAGGAAATCTTATATGGATATACAATCATTCATTCCAACCAGTTATTCATCTAATGGTAATATTAGTGTTTTGGTTTATCATGAAGAGTGTGTGAGTTTTGCTTCTAAAGTGATTATGGAAATCGAAAATAATGTGTTTGAAAAGAAGTCTCATGAAAAATCCAGTCAAGAAACCCTGACAATACATGTGTTCTGAAGCAGGAAGTGATTAAAGTTGAAACAAATGCCTATAAATTTGCTCACTTGTGGATGAAATATATATCCTATGATGTGCAAAAACTGAAGAAATAATAATGTACCAATGTTGAATAAAAATAAACATCAAATTACATATCATGTCCCATAGGAATATACTTGCATTGATGTTTGACTGGGTCAATTACTGTAGAATTATTAGGATTTGTATACACCATTCACTGAAGTTAGTTTTCACTACTAGTAAACAAATATGTATTTAAGGTGGATGAATATTTCTAAGAATAATATTGTGAAAAGTTGATTATAAATCTAAGTCCATGAACATGAATGAATTTAGGGAATTTAAATAAGACACATATATTTCATAGTTTGAAAAATCTGGAGAGTGTATATATATATATATATATATATATATATATATATATATATATATACACATATACATATATACACAAAACACACACCACACACACAGACATTAAAAAGTACTAATATATATGCCAATCGAAATTCATCTTTAAATATATATCATCCACATATGTAAAAATATTTATTTTACTGAACATGAGTTTATGTATAATGTTGTTCTACTAGGAAGCTCCCCTATAGGTGGAATTTTCAGTTCCAACAGCGTTTAGGAGGAGTGATCTCTTCTCACAATTTGTACCTGCCAAGTCAGCAACCTCACAAAAATGTACCTATAATACCAGGTAGGATTTTATAAGTGCATATAAAAATACATGTGATGATGAATAGGCTACAGAGAAAGGGAGACAGGAATTCACATAGTAGTTAATTTTAAAAACACATAGAGAACTATTTTAATTAAAAATTGACTAGATTGATAACACCTACCGTTTATCATGCAAAAGGAAAGTTCAACTATATACCATGCCTCCTCTAAACTGCTTGTATTTGTATTCTGTTTAGGTTATTTTTCTCCATCATATTAGGATGAATAGTCAAAGGCTAGTAGGGTATGGGATAGTGTCATGTATTCAGTATTTCAAATGGAAAATTGAAAAATGGTTCCAATGTGTATGCAAATATTTGCTACACAAAAATTTTTTCAATCTCATCCAGAACAATGCTGCGACATTACCTTCGCCCCAAGTATGACACAGTTAGAGGAGAAGAGTTAGAAAAATCTGTGAATATATATCTGCAATGAAAACTGCTCAATTTTCACAACTTTGGGGGTGGTAGAGGAGTTTCCAAAAGTAAGGGACAATGTAAACACTCCACAAATGTCGAGACCCCTTGCCCACAAGGAAGACGCAACTCAGGAATCTTCTTTCAGCAGTTTATTCAGGCCCTTGATATTTCTTCTTCTTCCTTGTTGGATGCCCCTCCCAGCCTTAATAAAGCATCCCAAGCCCCAATGCAAAGCTGCCACGTGGAACTTTCTCACAGGGTGCTGAAAAACCATGCACCAACTCTCCCAAACAAGGAGTTGTTTGTTACAGACCACAGTGGAGCCAGCGCCATCCTGCAATGGCGACCATAATCTGCAGAAGCGGCTCACCACAGTTCCCCCTTTCTGTTTTCTGAAAACAATAAAGGCGAGAGTAGAGGTCCTATCCCACTGTGCAGAAGTGGCTGCATAGTATGGCTCAGTCCTAAGGAGGGCCCTTCCCCAGATCTGAAGCCATATCAGCCGACGCCTTTTTCGTGGGGCGGGGCGTGGACATCAAACCCGCATGCAATAGGACATGCTCTCCTTGAGGTCCACTTCAAGGATCACTCAAGTGCAGTGCCTTGCCTCGCATCCTGTATCATGACGAAGGTGGACGAAGGGGGACAGCTGAGGCTGAACTGTGGCTGTACACAAAGGCAAACGAGTTGACAGCACCCTGAAAGAAAGGCACGGACTTTAAGGCGATAGAGAAGCATTAGTGTGGAAACCCACCTGCGTGCAATGGCAGCAAGACCGGCAGAGTGCAAGGGTTTTCCAACACTAAGAGAATAATGAGGAAAGACATGCCGATCCCACTGCAATGTTATAATAACTTGGGGTGCAACGACCATGTCAAAGATTTACTGTTTAAGATGCGCAAGCCAGACTTGAGGTGAATTGCCATTTTCTAAAGCTGCAAGAGCTTGGATGATCATAGCCTTATCGTGAGCATTGCGGGCCTTGAGGCAACAGAGAAACCACAAACAGAGAAACATACCGAAGCAACACATTGCACCAAAAATGCCTACCCCCACCCACTCTTTAAAAAAGGAAAAAGCATAAGATATCCAATCCGTGAATTGACCCAAAGTCACAGGATCAACACGGGTGTTATTCAAGACAGCTATCAGGGTTAGTTGAGACTGGATCATGTCTTCCGCTTCCATGGACCAATTTCCAGCCAAATATTCACCAATGATGCGGGAAACATTCCTGGAATCATTAAATCTGACAGAGGTTATGCATAAATGTGCACGTTGGTCAACACAACCCAAAAGCACTAAGTCAGCCAATTCTTCTACCTGAGCTTGGAGTAAATCTATTCTTTGGTTGGCAGCTAAAATCCCTGACAAAATATGTTGATTAATTGTATTTTGGGATTCAAGTATGGTGGAAGTTTGTTGGACAAC
Organism: Callospermophilus lateralis; assembly: GCF_048772815.1. NCBI lineage: Eukaryota > Metazoa > Chordata > Mammalia > Rodentia > Sciuridae > Callospermophilus > Callospermophilus lateralis. The sequence continues at coordinate 7,069,030 of NW_027515276.1, read as the reverse complement.
TTGATTAATGGTGGCAGCAGTTTGTACTTGATTGGCCATAGCCACTCCGGCCGTAACCGCTGCAGCAGCAGATACCACCACGGCTATCACTATAGCCGCTGTGATTCCAAAATCTCTGCGGACTCTAAGTAGCTCAACAATAGGGAATTTATCAGGATCTGCAGTGACCGGGATTGGGACAAAAGTTGGAATTTTCATAACCACTGCTACAGTCCAGGAACCATTCCAACACTCAGATAAGAGACTGGTAGTATGAGCACAATCCAGCATCCCCGACAAGGTGGCCTTAGCCAAAAGGAATAAGAAGGGGGATTGGACACAGACCATTGCAGGAGGCATTGTGGCATTATACAACAGAGAGTTGAATGAAACAGATGTAAGTCTATTACCTCGTTCACTTTCCCTAACAGTACCAGAAACATTAGTCAGCCAACTTTTGGCTCCTACCAACTGAGCCAATGCAGAAATATCGGCTGAAGCCCCCTTTTCATTGGAAATCAGCCATTGAAACCAGGACCAACCTACTCCTGTAGAGGAGGTGGCACAATTGTTAAAGTTATAAACATACCTCTTAAGAGAGGGGGAAAGGGAGAAACCTTTAGCAACTTGATATTTCTCCCAAGAATGATCCTGACAAGGCGTAAATGTTGGGGGGAAACCAAGATTAGGGGAACAGTAAGGAGAGGCCTTGAAATGAGTGGCATCATGAATCCTATTAGAAGAAGGAGGCACTGGGATTAGTACCTCGGAGATAATAGCCAAGGTAGTTATGTTAAGAGCAGAGCTACTGTTTGCGGGGGTTCCTGAGCCTGATTGCTTCCCCGAAGCTACCTTGCTCAATACAGCACTGATAATGCTCCCTGAGACCTGATTGGACCACAATGGGTCCTCCCAGTTAGTCAAATTTTTGGTCTTAAGGCTAATGCAATTAGCGTTTTTAAGTCTGAAACAAAAAACTCCTGTTAGATTAACTTGAGATTGATTAAAAATTCTCTCCATGTCCCCTCTAGGAGAGGCACAGGGAGCAGACATCTCACATGAGGTAGAAAAAAGAGTGGGGAGGACACTAGAATTACCATGAACCGGCATCGGCATTGGCCATGCCCGTGCCACTGCCCACCACCGCATTGGTGTCGCCTGTGCCATCGGCACCAGCACCAGAGCCAGAGCACTTAGCAGAATGAAGATCCTCATCACAGAATTGTTGTGGTATCTCTTGTTGCTGGTCAGTTGATGTCGAGACTCTTCTTGTCAAGCGTTCAGGGACCCACAACGGTTCTGTACGATCCTGGGGAAAAACACATACAGATCCTCGTGCCCATGTCAGCACGGGGTCAGGGCCGTTCCATTGGCCCGTAAGAACATCCTTCCACTTAACATAGCCAATCACAGAGGGCTGAGGGGACACATGTCTATCGGCCGCAAAGCCACCATGAATATCCAAATTCGAAAAAATAATGGTAAAGAGAGCTAAGGACAGGCATTCTTTAGGAGTGTGTTCAGCTCCTATTCCCCCTTTTTGTTTTTGTAAAGTTTCCTTTAAGGTGCGATGAGCACACTCAACAATGCCTTGTCCTTGAGGATTGTAAGTCAAACCATGAGTAAGTTGCACTCCCATAGTAGAACAAAAAGCTGTAAATTGTCTGCCAGTATAAGCAGGTCCATTATCAGTCTTAAGGGATGCAGGTGCACCCCATGCTGCCCATGCCTCTAAACAGTGAGTATTGACATTACGTGCCTTTTCTCCTGATAAAGCAGAAGCATGGATAATTCCAGAGCACGTATCAACGGAAACATGCACATACTTGAGGTTACCAAAGTCAGGTATATGTGTCACATCCATTTGCCAAACAACCAATGGCTTTAATCCCCGTGGGTTTACTCCATAATTAGGGGGATGAAGAAATGTGACATAGTGGGGACATTGCAATACTATCTGCCGAGCATCCGCTCTTGAAATGGAAAAATGCCTGTGCAGCGTTAATGCATTAACATGGAAGATTTGGTGAAACAACTTAGCCCCCTCTAAGGAGGAAGCCAAGCATATCAATTGACCTCTAGTGGCTAAGTCCGCACGCACAGGCATTACCCTGGGATAACGGACCAGGAAGAGAGGTGTGAGCCCTGATGTGCATTGGATAAAAAGAAGCAGTGTGGTTAGAGATAAGCTGTTGAAGCTGAGTAAAGTAAGCAGACACATTGTGGGCATCACTAATAGCTCCCACGGCCTCCAGGACTTTTAGTGCTTGTACCACATAGCTGGAGTCCGAAATAAGATTAAAAGGAAAAAAACACTGTTTAAAAACTTCAATAACAATTTGTAGTTCTATCCATTGTGGATTTCCAGGAGCAAATTGATGCTGGATAGGGGGAGAGTCATTAATTACATAAGCTCCCATTCCAGACTTGGAACCATCAGTAAAAATGTTAACAGCCCCCGGAATTGGACTGGATGAAGTTACCTTAGGGAAAATGATGGGATGTTCTTTAACAAAATGGAGTAATGGATGAGAAGGGTAGTGATTATCAATACCCCCTTGAAACGAGCAACACAGAATAGCCCAGTTGTCTAGAGTAGCACATAAAACATTAAGTTGAGCTTTAGTGTAGGGTATGATAAGAGAAGAAGGTGATTGGCCGAAAAATTGAATGCTTTGTTGAATCCCTTTAAGTGCCAACGCTGCAACAGCATCAGGATAATATTCTAAGGATTTTCCTGGGGATACATGTGGGTGGATCCATAGTAAAGGCCCATCTTGCCACAGTACTCCAGTAGGCTGCCGCATAGTGGCAAGCACACATAACTGGAAAGGTTTATCACTCTGGAGCCTGCATAGAGTGGCATGCTGTATAGCTTGTTCTACTTTTATAAGGGCCGCTCTAGCCTCAGTAGTGAGGCTACGAGGGGAAGCAAGATCTGGATCACCGTTAAGAGTAGCATACAAAGGCTAGAGCACAATATTAGGAATATGTAAATATCCTCTTATCCAATTAATGTCTCCCAGCAATTTTTGAAAATCATTTAGATTTTGGAAATCTTGAGTCCTGATGGTAATTTTTTGTGGTTTAAATTTGTCATACCCAATTGTCGCTCCCAAATACCTGATAGAATCCCCTGTTTGAACCTTTTCAGGTGCGATGTGCAGTCCATGTTGAGCCAACAGCATCACGAGTTCTTTATAAGCCTCATTAACTGTCTGTTCTAATTTTGCGGCCAATAACACATCATCCATATAATGAATGATCTTGGTGGAGGAATACTTATGTCTGAGAGGTGCGAGTGCCTTCCCCACATACATTTGGCACATCGTGGGACTGTTAGCCATCCCCTGTGCCAACACCACCCACTCAAACCTTTGATCTGGTTCCTCGTGATTACACGAGTGAAGGGTGAAAGCAAAACGTTGTGAATCTTTAGGATGCAAAGGAATGGAAAAGAAACAGTCTTTAATGTCAATAACAATTATATGCCAGCCTTGAGGAACAGAGGAGAGCAGAGGCAGCCCTCTTTGAATGGGTCCCATAAGTTGCATCTGAGCATTAACTGCTTGTAGATCATGCAGTAGGCGCCACTTCCCTGATTTTTTCTTAATGACAAATATGGGAGTATTCCATGGAGAAGTAGAAGGTTGGATGTGACCCAAATCAAGTTGTTCTTTGACTAGATCATGGGATGCTGCCAGTTTAGCCGAGGGAAGAGGCCACTGAGGCACCCAAACAGGCTCCTCGGTGAGCCATGTTATGGGTATTTGAGCCCCAGTGGCCCCTAGGAAAAACCCAGACCAAACCTGTTAAGCTTTTGATGAGCTAGCACAGGATGCTTACGCCCCTGTAGGTGCCTATTAGGGTCCCCAAAAATCTTTCCAGCGGCATCCACCATCCTTGCTACAAAATCTGAAAAGGGTTCTGTAGAGCCCTGCAGAATCTTAGTCAAGTAACCAGACACCTCTCCTCTATTTGGAAGTGACTTCCATGCCCGAATGCAAATGTTGTTAATTTGATCATATGCCTCAGGAGGGAATCCTGTCTGTTGATTAGCAAATCTGCCTTGTCCTAAAAGCATATCCTTGTCCCAATGGGGGTGTCCCGCCACATAGTTTTGGGCGGCCTGCTCAACAGCGCCCTCTAGCAGAAAGGCTCTCCAGTCCAAATATTTACCTGGAGAAACACAAGCCCGAACAAGGCTAGCCCAATCTGAAGGAGTCATACAAAATCTAGCAAGTCCCTCCACCTGAGTAAGGGTGAAAGCGGCATCCACGCCATAAGTGCGGAAAGATTCCGCCAAGGTTTTAATTTTCTTAAAGTCTAAAGGCTCATGATATCTTCCCCTGTTATTGTCCTGAAATACAGGGTATGCAAGTCCCATATCTGTATTAACTGTCCTCCAAACTTGCGCATGAAAATATCTCCCGGAATTTTGGCTCCCCCCCACATACGGGGGTGGGGCAACCGGCACCATATCTTCTTTGAGATATTCTACCTCCTCCTTCTCAGAGTGTTGTTGACCGATATTGGATCCCGTCCCCTTTTTACAGTAGGTCTGCGTGCCCTGTATCCCTTTTTTTTTTTTCTTCACTTTTATCTTTCGTAGTTGTTGTAACAATATATCAAGGTCCTCAGAACTCTCTGAGCCGCTTGTGTTCTCAGGCGTTTTTAATTCAGCCAAGTCTGGGTAGAGCCTTCTCCTATTTTTAGTTTCAAGCTCTTTTGCCTTCTCACTACTCTTACTCCCAATGTTCTCTGCCACTTCACTATGTGATCCTTCAGACTTTTCCTCATGTAGTTGCTCAAAAACTTCTTGTCCTTTAGTAAGTGCTTCCTGACATCTGCCATCTGGGAGGCAACTACGGATCATCTTCCAAAGGGGTATCACCCCACCCTCTAATATGCCCTGCTCAGAAACAAAGTCAAGATCTGTGCCTAACTTATCCCAGCTAGGTATAGTAAGGCTGCCCGAGAACGCAAACCACGGTGCAGCAATATCTGTCTTCCGTAAAAATCTCTGTAAAGTACTACGTTTCACTTCTAGGCCCTTGCAACGTAACAGGTTATCTAGGGCCAGGAGAAGCGGACTTGAAGATATGGCACTCATGACACAACAAAAGACACACAAAAAACAAAAGTGAAAGTAAGAGCGAAAGTACACAGTGCAGCTGCAATAAGATGTAATGCTCTCTCTGGCTTTTCAGAGGAGCTGCCGCTTTGATAGTGGGTCCCACTTACCTGGGACTAATCCCCGCTTTGACCGCGGGTCCCACTTACCTGGGACTAACCTCCGCTTTGACCTCGGGTCCCACTTACCTGGAACTAACCGGTGCACCACCCCTGACTGCTGAAAGTTCTGGTTCCCGGGTTTTCAGCACCACTTGTCGCGACCCCTTGCCCGCAAGGAAGACACAACTCAGGAATCTTCTTTCAGCAGTTTATTCAGGCCCTTGATATTTCTTCTTCTTCCTTGTTGGATGCCCCTTCCAGCCTTAATAAAGCATCCCAAGCCCCAATGCAAAGCTTCCACGTGGAACTTTCTCACAGGGTGCTGAAAAACCATGCACCAACTCTCCCAAACAAGGAGTTGTTTGTTACAGACCACAGTGGAGCCAGCACCATCCTGCAATGGCGACCATAATCTGCAGAACTGGCTCACCACACACAAACATGGAACTCTGCTGGCCTAAAGTCTTCTTAAGAAACTCCCTCTGAGGTTGGGCACATGTAATATATGTTGTTCTCAGGAGCTTTAGCTTCCATTGTAGTGAGACCATCAAAGCTGGGTCTGCATCTATGGGACCTGGAGGACATGGTTACTTATTTTAAAATGAACATGAGGAAGCATTGCTAAATCCTCTCTTTGTAGGTAAACTGTGGCCACTGGGGGCTAAGTGTCTCCCCATGTGCACTGTGAACCCATTTGTTCATACTCCATCTTTCGTGGTGTTTCTTGCTGCTGCACTGGGAGTTTGGTATTTGCTTCACGAATCAAGGAGTTCAACTGGGACACAGTGCTGGAGGGAGTTCTGTCACGTTTGGTGGGTCAGGGTCTGCAGGAAAATGCACCAACCAGGCTTCTATACCACAAGCTTGCCTCTTTGAACATAGTAACCTGATTCTGAACATTGCCCTGAAACTCCTCAATATCACAAGATGCCTTTACATAGAAGGGTCTGCTGGCTGCAATATATCAGTCTTAATCCATTTGGAAGCCAATGGCATATCCACATGGCCACACCACAGATTTTTTATCACACACCTGCCCACAATTTCTCTAGGCCCACTACTCAGCAGCCTCCAACTTACTATCATGTCTTTTCTATATTATTTTCATGAAACCCAGTCAATCAAGGCACCTTCAGGTATACTTATGATCAGAAACAGGACATCCAAAGGTTCTCCAGTGCCACCTGCTCATGGGAATTTTAAGCATTTCATGGTATTTATCTAACCATTTTTCAAGGATGAAGTTGGAGGCACTGTGGGTTTCAATTCATTTAGGAACCATTAAATGGTGAGAAAGCTCATTTCAATGAAAGATCTGGAGAACTCTCACAGGCAAGGCTTCCCAAAGAGTGGCCAAAAGCTCACATGAAGCCAGGCCCATTGAGGTCTACAATGTGAGGTCCTTGTTTGTTTTGACTCTCAACTATGGTTGCCAAGTCTTTCAGAATAAAATAATGTGATATCCTGGCTGAGATTTCCAGTGCTCTGTGGAAAGCAACCCTGGGCCAAGACTCATTTTCCAAGGGCGACTCTCATGCGAGGCCTCCTAAAATCCCAACACAATTCATTGCAATACTTCTCTGAGGTCAGTTCCAGAAATCAGTCTCTAAGTGGAATCACACCAGAGTTGAAGCCCAGGTGTAACCAATCATCTCTTTCAACCGCCACACAAGTGATCACATTTAAAACCAAAACACTCCCACCTAGCCCTCATCTTCTTCCATAAAGACACTCATAATAACCTCTGGCTGGAGGTTTACTTGAGAGGCACAGCCCAAGACAGTGTCCAAAAGAAGCTCCCTTACCCCTCATTTGCCTAAAGGCCCGGACTCCCTTCCTGTTAACCAGGAGTGATTAAATATGCCTGCTGTTAATACTGCTTCACTTCTCCAATTTGTGGCCTACTGACTGTGGAGTTTAGATTCTTTATGTGAATTGGAGTTATGAGAAAACCCAAGCACCAATGGGCTAGACTCTACAGAGCTTTGAAGAACTCATTAGACCCAAGGAATCCCTATTCTCACTTGACGGAGGAAGGAACATTACAGAGGAAGGTGAGAGACTTCATGCACAATGACTGCTCTTTTGGCCATTTTCGTTTTGGATGCACACATGGGATCTTTCTTTAGACCCAAAAGGTGCTGAGAATCTAAGCCACAGCCTCACACAGAACCAAGAGTCTGATTCAGACTCATCCCATTCCAAAGCAATTAAGCAAAGAGCCCAAGGTGATGCCCATTTATTTCCATCTGAAAACTGTTTTCTTCAGGCTTCACAAAGGGGCGACCTGAGGCAAAGACCTTCCTGACATTCAGGGCAACGGACAAATAGGTAAGCAAAAGACCCAAAGCAGGGTTTCTCCACTGAGACTCTCCTAGTCACACTGATATCTGAGTTTTCTGATATGCTCCCATTCCCTTCAGCTATCCAGTACATAGCCATGTCACAGAGCTTGGAGGTGGTACATAACTTGGAAACAAAATCATGAGCCTATTCTAGAGAGAGGCCAAAATCAGGAAGAATACAGGAACTTAGGAAGATTGTAGGTGTTGTACATCTATAAGGCAAGCCACAGTCCATTCATAAATTAGGGAGGATGAATGCTGAGAAGCTTTCTACTAGACATAACACATCCATTGATGCATTCTCTTTTCTAATATCTACAACCACAGACACAGTGGGATACACAGACATAGAAACACTCGCCTTGTCAAAGGACTTACTAGACACAGTCCATTCCAAACCAAACAAACTGCCTTTCCTACGTATTCTTAGAACATGAGACAAAACCACAAACTCACACCCATACCCACAAAGATACCCTTTCCCCCAAGTAGGTATGTGACTATCCAGAGAGTCCTCTGACTGGTGGGCCATTTTTTGTTCCCCCGAAATGGCCTGTCCTATCTAAGATCTGGTCTACTTGGCCAACTCTGTGAAGTTGTCAGGGCCCAGCAGTGAGCCACTACCTGCGTTCTTAGGAAAGGCCGCTCTTCAGAGCTCTCCTGGCATTTGGCCATACTCACATCAGTATTTACCAAGAAAGATGGACTCTGTCCTTGGTAAGTCTAAACAAGTGAGACCACTGGGACTGAGACTGGGCCTGCCTCCGGGTGCTTGGCTTCCTGGATTCCAAGTTCAGAGAGTTCCATCACCAAGGAAATTAGGTAAGGTCACTTCCTTCAGAAACTGAATGAGGTCACTGCCTTGGCAACCACTTTGTCCTAACAGTTTCTTCAAACGGTCCTTTGAGATGGAGGCTGCCCCTATTTCCTGTGACAATTTCACAAGTTAGAATGTTATATTAACCATAGGCACTTGGAACAGCTCTCCACACAGGCCTGGTTTGGTTTATCTTCTCTACATTAAAAAGATAGAGGCTGATTCAGACACATCCCTTCGTCCTGACCAGGTTTTTTTTGCCATGTAATAGGACTTTCGCTTTCTCAGGTCCTTCATAGTTCCCTACATCTTCTCCAGGGATCATATCTACATGGACCTTTGAGCTTCTCAGCAGGTGAAAGATTCCCTATATTCCTGTATTGTAAGACCAACTCTGTGCCTGCTCTTTTGTAAAGTTAGATTAGGGAACAGTGTATGATTAGGGTTAATAACAGGTTTGATTAGGGTTAGGAATCATTCTGCTGGATGAATAATGGTATTGGTATTCTGTGATATTTAATAATATAGAGGTGAAATATAAGTATGAAAACAGAATTCTAGGTAAGATTTGAAGCCCAGAAGGGCATTGGTCACTTTAGTGGGATACTTACCTTTGAACTATGTTCTGCACAGATGTCTCAAATAAATAGATAAACAATGGCAAAGGACCATGTACCTTGGTTGATTGAATGTCTAAGAGAACATCCAGTCAAAAAGGCATAGTCGATAGGATTAGGAAGATAGTGTTGGTTTAGATAGAAAAGTGAGTATAAGATTTGGACCAAAAGTTCTTTAGCAATAGAGTTTTGGTTAGAGAGCTAATGTAAATGTCAGCACATGTGAAGAGTCGGTCACAGTGATGAACTGGAAAAAATATGTAGGAAAGCAGATATCAATAGAGACATTAGGAAATCAGGCAAAGTATATAGTGAGTGATAGGATTAGACATATTCAACAGGCTTGAGATTGAATATATAATCTTAGGAAGAAACAAATATGTAGTCACCAATAGGATAGACATTTGAGAGCATTAGGCAACCTGGACATGGGTGTTTTTAGTAATCCATGCACACTTTCTATTTAGGATTTGGTACAAATATAAGTGTGACATTTGCTTTTTTTGTGTCCAGAATATTACACTGATAAAATATATATGTAGATCAGATGACATGAGTATTTCTTCCACCATTTCTAGTAGCAATATATTGAAGACATATAAATTAGTATTGGGGGTACAAATAGGTGCACCCTTTTTCTATGAATATAGAGATAATGCATGACTAAACCATACTGTGAATAAATAGTATCACTGTTTTCAACTTTAAATAATGGATTGAATTGATATCTGAAAATATACAGGAAATTTTATATTTATGTACATACATTCATTCAAACCAGTTATATATCTATTGGTAATATTAGGGTTATAGTTTATCATGAATTGTGTGTGAGATTTGCTTCAAAATTGATTATGGAAATCGAAAATAATGTGTTTGGAAAGAAGTCTAATGAAAAGACCAATCAAGACACCTGGAGAAATACATGTGTTCAAAAGCAGGAATTGATTGTAAGTGAAACAAATGCCCATAAATTTGTGAATTTGTGGATGAAATATATATCCTATGATGTCCATTATATGAAGAAATATTAAGTACCAGTGTTGAATAAAATTGAACGTCAAAATACACACCTTGTCCCATCGGAATCTACTTGCATTGATGTTAAACTGGGTCAGTTACTGTAGAAATATTAGTTTTTGTATGCACCATTCATTCAACTTAGTGTTCAGTACTAGGATACAAATATGTTTTTCAGGTGGATGAATATTTCTGAGAATAATCTTGTGAAAAGTTGATTATAAATCCAAGTCCATGAACATGAATGAATTTAGGGAATTTAAATAAGACACATATATTTCATAGTTTGAAAAATCTGGAGAGTGTGTATTTGTATATATATACACATATTTATATATACACAAAACACACACAGAGACATTAAAAAGTAGTAATATATATGCCAATCAAAATTCATCAATAAATATATATTATCCACAGATGACAAAACATATATTTTACTGAACATGGATTTATGTATATTGTTGTTCTACCAGGGGACTCAACCATAGGTTGAATTTTCGTTTCCAACAGCGTTTAAGAGGAGTGATCTTTTTTCAGAATTTGTATCGGCCAAGTCAGCCACCTCACAAAAATGTACCTGTGATACCAGGTAGGATTCTATAAGTGCATGTAAAAATACATGTGATGAATAGGATACAGAGAAAGGGATACAGGAATTCACATATTTGTTAATTTTAAAAACACATGAAGAATTATTTCAATTGAAAATTTACTAGATTTATAACACCTAGCGTTTATCATGCAAAAGGCAAGTCCAACTATACACCATGCCTCCACTGAACTTCTTCTATTTCTATTCTGTTTGCATTACTTTTCTCCATTATCTTAGGATTAGTTGTCAGACTCTAGTAAGGTATGTGAATATTTCTCAGAATAATCTTGTGAAAAGATTATTATAAATCCACATTCATGAATATGAAAAATTTAGGAAGTGTAAAATAAGACACATATATTTCATATTTTGAATAATCTGGAGAGTGTGTGTGTGTGTGTGTGTGTGTGTGTGTGTATAGATATATACACACTCATGCACACACACACACACACACACATATACACAGACATTAAAAAGTAGCACTATATGTCAATTGAAAATCACCAAGAAATATATATCATGCACAGATTCAAATAAATTCATTTTACTGAACATGGATTTATGTATAATGTTGTTCAACTAGGAAGCTCACACATAGGTTGAATTTTCAATTCCAACAGCGTTTAGGAGGAGTGATCCCTTGTCAGAATTTGTATCTGCCAATTCAGCCACCACACAAGAATGAACGTGTGGTAACAGGTAGGATTCTATATGTGCATATAGAAATACAGGTCCTGAATAGGCATTAAAAACATATGGAGAACTATTTCCAAAAAAATTGACTGGATTTATAACTCCTACCCTATATTATGCAAAAGGCAAGTCCAACTATACACCATGCCTCCTCTGAACTGCTTGTAGTTCTATTCTTTTTGGGTTATTTTTCTCCAACATATTAGGATTAGTATTCAGAATCTAGTAGAGTATGTGTTAATGTCAGGGATTCAGTATTTTGAATGGAAAATTGGAAAATTTATCCAATGTGTATGCAAATATGTGCTACACAAAAATCTTCCCACTTTCATCCAGAACAATGCCTTGACATTACCTTCACCCCAAGTAAGACACAATTAGAGGAGAAGTGTTAGAAAATCTGTGAATACTTATCTGGAATGAAATATGATAAGGAGTTCACAACCATGGACGTGGTAGAGGAGTTTCCAAAAGTAAGGGACAGGGTAAACACTCCACAATAATGGAGCTCTGCTGGCCTAATGACTTCTTGAGAAACTGCCTCTGAGTTTGGGCACTTGAAATATATGTTGTTGTCAGGAGCTTTTGCTTTTTTTCTAGTGAGATGATCAAAGCTGGGTCAGCATCTATGTGACCTGGAGGACATAAATTGTAATATTCCAATGAACATGAGGGAAGAGTGCTGGATTCTCTTTTTGTGGGTATACTGTGGCCACTGGTGGCTAAGTGTCTCCCTGTGTGGGCTGTATAGTCATTTATTGCTCTTCCACTCTCCATTGTGTTTCTTGCTCCTGCACTGGGAGTTTGGTATTTGCTTCACCAAATACATGGAGCTCAACTGGGACACAGTGCTGGTGGGAGTTATGTCACGTGTGGTGGGTCAGGTTCTGCAGGAGAATGCACCAACCAGGTTTCTAACCCACATAGTTTACCCCCTTGAACATAGCAAGCTGATTCTGAACATTGCCTTGAAACCTCTCCATATATCAAGATGCCTTTAAATAGAAATTTATGCTGGCTGCACCATGTCAGTCCCAAGCAATTTGGAATCCAATGGTAGATCCTCATTCCCCTACCACAGATGTTTTATCACACATATGCCCACCACTTCTCTAGGCCCACTACTCAGCAGGATCCAACCTATAGGCTTCTCTGTTCTACACCATTTTCAGGAAACCCAGTCAATCAAGGCACTCTCTGGTATACTCATGATCAGCAACAGGACACCCAAAATTTCTCCAGTGCCACCAGGTCATTGAAATTTCAAAAATTTAATGGTACTTATATAGCCATTTTTCAAGGATGAAATTGGAGGCACTGTGGATTTCAATTCATTTAGGAACCCTTAAATGGTGAGAAAGCTCATTTCAATGAAAGATCTGGAGAACTCTCACAGGCAAGGGTTCCCAAAGAGTGGCCAAAAGGTCATATGAAGCCAGGCCCATTGAGGTCTACATGTGAGGTCCATGTGCGTTTTGACTCTCAATTATGGTTGCCAAGTCTTTCAGAATAAAATCATGTGATATCCTGGCTGAGATTTCCACTCTCTGTGGAAAGCGACCCTGATCGCATTTTCCAAGGGCAATTCTCATGCGAGGCCTCCTAAAATCCCAACACAATTCATGGCAACACTTCTCTGAGGTCCGTTCCAGCACTCAGTCTATAAGGGGAATCACACCAGTGTTCAGGCCCAAGAGGACCCAGGCATCTCTTCCAACCGCCACACAAATGACCGCAATTAAATCAAAACACTCCAACATGGGCCTCATATTCTTCCATATAGACACTCATCATAACCTCTGGCTGAAAGTTTCCATAAGGGGTGCAGCCCAAGACAGTGTCCAAAATAAGCTCTTTTGCCACTCATTTGCCTAACATCAGGGTGGACTGTACACCCTTCCTTTGAACCAGGAATGATCAAATAGCCCTGCTGTTAATACTGCCCTGCTTCTCCAATTTGAGGCCTACTGACTGTCAGGTATTGATTCTTTCTGTGATTTGGAGTCATGACAAAACCCAAGCCCCTATGGACTATCCACTGTAGGGCTTTGAAGAACTCTTTTGACCCAAAGGATCCCTATTCTCACTTGATGGAAGTCAGGAACTGAAAAGTTCGGACGAACGTCTTAGGAAAAGACCACCAAGAGACTGTCTCATGCCACCGCAAAAGGGTTTATTGTGGGTCCAGCATGCTGGGGCTCAGAGCTCACTTCAGAGGAGCAAAGAACAAAGAGCCCCAGAACAATTTGAGCAGAGTTTATATACATTCTATGGAGAGGGCAGGGTTTTTACATACATCATAGCCTCTTTTAGAAAATCATCTTATACCCCAGCAAAATCAAATAACAACTCTAAAACATGATTAGCACATTCATTGGCGGGAACAGGTCGTGCAGTGGGTGATTGGTCAGCCCTGAGAAGGGGTTAACATTTAAACTGATTGGTTGAAGCCCTGAGATGTATACGTGCAGATCTGCATGGTTTCTGGGAAGGGGTGTTAAGTATCTAGCTGGTCAGGGAAGATTTCAACACACATCTAATAGGAAGATCTGGGAATTGTCTTAAGTGCCACAGGAATTTCAGGTTCTGAGTGCAGCTTGAAAGCTTTACAAAACCTGGTTCTTTACATTTCAATTTCAATATATTTTATTCTTTCATTTCCCACTCCTTTTTCTGACTACTTTTAATCTTAAAAGTAATGTTTTATAATTATTCTGGCGTCTCAAATTCTATTTCTGCCAGTGGAGCATATTTCTGTCTGATTAGCATGAGTTTTACCTACCCAATCTGAGCCTGGAATAAGGAAACTATGCGGTTAAGCAAACAAGGTCCCACAGTTAGCAACACCTTAAGGATGATCAGGGGTCAAGCTAAGTCTGATAGGAGTGTAGTTAACCAGGGGGACTGGTTGAAACATGACTCAAACCACCCTTGTTGAATCTCCCTTTCTCTCTGGCGCTATTCAAGTTATTTTCTTAATTTACTCATGGATTATTTTGCAACTCCAGTAGGGTCAGCATAAAAACAACAGTATTCTCTCAGTGCCGCACAGAGACCCCCTCCCTCATGAAGAGGAAATCTAGTCCTCCCCTGTTCTGTAAAACAAATGCAGAGAGAGAGAGAGGTTAAGGATTCCTGCAGCACTGTGATAGAGGTTTCTAACGTCTTCAAGTCTTGATCTATTGATGTTTCTAATTGGGCCAATTGTTGTGACCCACGGATCATAGCAGCTGTTCCCATACCCACTCCTGCAGGACCTCCTATTCCCAATAGGATGGCTAGAGTAAGGGACAATGGCTCCCGGTGAAATTGGGTTGTTTGTCCCCCAAGTAGACCTTCGAATGATTCTGCATCATGATAGAGCACCCTGGGGAGTATCTGCACCATTACACAATAATTTACAGAGCTGTCAAATACCTGGGCTGAAAAGCAATGAGTTCTGACTGTGTGGAGTTCAGTACCATAAACATTCCTTTAATTAGTTCCCAGGGGGTGGAGTCAGCTGTACTCTGGACTGGGGAAGTAGGCAAAGACGGAAACCGGGAATTATGAGATGGTAGAGGGGTTCTGGTAGATCTAGGCATGGGAGGTTTAGGAGGCTTAATTCCTGGCTTGAGGGGATTGGGCCCTATTGCTGTGGGATTTTCTTTCTTTTTAAGCTGGAGGGTGAACCAGAGACCAAAGTCATAACCGGGGCCATAAATATAGAATTGCATTCCCCACGTATTTCTCATAGGCCATTTTGTTCTGAGGTAGCCCCTTCCTTTGGAAGTGAAAGTTATATTGAGGGGGTAACATAGACTATTCTTTCCACAGCGAGTTTTTGACACCACTTGGCTAGTGGCACATTTCTTGGGATCAATCCAGGTGTCATTTCATCCTACCCAAATCTTGCTATCTGGGGAGTTTGGGTTCCACCATGCAGCTTCCGTTTGTTCACAACCCCAAGATCTAAAATAAAAGTTACTGGGTCCTCCACAGGTTTGGGCCTGTTTGCGACTTTGGAAATCTGCTGGGCACACATAATAGTCTTGACTGGCTAGTTTACACATGAGCTTGGGGAGATGACATCCATAATTCATGGGGTAAAGTGGTCTATGTTGCCCTGGTTTGCATTTGAGTGGGATCTGTGTGGGGTCCTCTATGTCAGGGAGATCCCAGTCAGAGAGGCCTATGGGAAGCTGACAAATGTCCGGGGGGAGAGATGGCCACCAATTCCATAAGGGGGCTGTATGTGAAATACACCACCCTACTTGCCCAGTAGGATTTATAACTTGCCATCGTTGCTGAGCAGGCTGATGGGGATTAGGACTGCTGATGGTCAGGGGAAGAATCCATAGCCCTACCCACACGACGGACACGCAACTTGAGATGGTTACCAGTCTGTTTCAGTTTCCAGCCGGAGTCTGTACAGGGTGCAGGCATGAGATGGGTGGTATGGATCTATGAAGTGATCTCATCCACTTTCACCACTGTGGGTGTTATAAGCAGCACCTGGTATGGTCCTTTCCAGCGGGGTTCCAGGGATGACACCTGATGCCATCTCACGTAGATGAACTCTCCCACTTGATATCGATGTGGGGTTCCCTCATCTCCAGGCTGATTAGCAGAGGCCAACTGTTTCCACAGGTATCGCTGGGTGCTGGTTTTGTTCAAGGGCTTTAAGTCTGTCAAGCAAGGGGGTGTGAAAGGAATCATTAAGTCTCCTAGTTGGGGTTAGGTCCCTTACTGAAGGAGGGGCACCATAGAGAATTTCATAAGGGGTGACGTTACACAAAGAGGAAGACTTGGTATTTCTTGCACAAAACAGTGCATAACTTAGGAACAGAGTCCAATTTTTCATGCCAGTCTCCAACCTTTATTTCGTTAAGGTCTCTATGATGGTTCCATTCATCCTTTCTACCTGTCCTGAGCTCTGGGGTCAATAAGCACAATGTAACTTCCAATTAATCCCCAGGGTCCTGGCATATCCCTGTCTTACCTGGGCCATGAATACCGGTCACTTATCCGACCCTATTACCTTAGGCAGGCTGAACCTTGGAAAATGTCTTCTAGGATCTTTTTGACCACCAGCTGAGCCGTTTCTTTCTTCATGGGGAAGGCTTCGACCCATCCTGAAAAAGTATCTACAAAGACTAGGAGACATTTAAGTCCAATCCTTGCTGGCTTTATTTCAGTAAAGCTCACTTCCCAGAATTGTTCTGGTCTGATTCCTCATAAGCGCTTCCCTGAAGTAAGCTTCGATGGGTAAGTATTAACTAATTGGCCAACTTGACAAACTGTAGTCACCTGCGCAGTTATTTCTTTCCTCTGTGAGTCAGTCAATAATAATTCCTTCCTTTGGTCCTTTAAGAGTGCCTATAACTTCTTAGAGTCTAAGTGGGTGAGCTGGTGTATGTCTTTGAGATAAAGGTGGGCTTTTGAAAATTGTGTACTTGGCTTTGTAGGTTCCCAGAGTTCTGTATCTGTCTCCTCAGATGATAAGTTGCCTGAATGTTCCGGTGCGGCCAAGTCTCCTGATTGTTGTTCCCCCCGGTGTGGAAAAAGTGAACAGAGGCACTCCGTTTAGGGCTGCCAATTAGCTTCCTCATCTGCCCTTCTGTTTCCAACCGCCACGGGTTCGTTTCCCTTCTGGTGCCCTGGACAGTGCACTATGCCTAGGTCCGTAGGGCCCTGCACTGCTGAGAGAAGGTGGAGGATCATATCTTTGTTCTTTATTTCTTTATTTCTTTCCCAGCCGAGGTTAATAGCTGCCTTAACTGGTAAATAGCCCCGTGCACATTTGCAGTGGCAAATGCATAGCGGCTATCAGTGTATATGGTGGCCCTTTTGCCTGTTGCTAGTACCAATGCTTTCGTAAGGGCAATCAGTTCTGCCTTTTGGACTGATGTCTCTTCTGTGAGACCAGAGAAACAGATGACATTAGTTTTGCTAACTACTGCTGCTCCAGCCCACCACGTACCATCTTGGAGGAAGCTGCTCTCGTTCGTAAACCATACGACTTCAGGGTGAGGCAGTGGCTGGATCCTTCAAGTCTCGTACTATACTGGTTTCTCTGCCTCTTTTTGGGCCACTCTTTGTCCAAGTTTTCTTTTTCTTTACAGTAGGCACATTGATCTGAGGCCAGGGGCAGCCTTTGGCATGGGCCCATGTATCCCTTCATGTCTCCGTGCTTTTTAACTTCTGGTCTATTTGCTGCTCTGACCAAAACCTTAGCCAATGATTTAGTCTGCCTTTTGCTCCTTTTATCCTCCTTTTGTTCCCTTTCCTTCTCTCTCATCTGTTCCCATTCCTCCTCAGTTTCTCTCTTATAATATACTTTCTCAGTTTCTCTGACTAAATCTCTTATGGTCATATCTTGTAATCCATCTAGACGTTGTAACTTTCTCTTAATATCTAGGGCAGCCTGCTGGATAAATGCCATTGCAACAGAGGTTTTTTTTTCCTCTGCCTGAGGATCAAAAGGAGTATATTTTCTATTTGCTTCCATAATTCTCTCCAGAATCATAGAGGGAGACTCATTAGGACCTTGGATTATCTCTCTTACCATGGCCAAATTAGTCGGCCCTCTGGCGGCCACTCGGAGCCCCGCTATTAGAGCCCGGTGATAAGTGGACAAATGCTACCAACCTTCAAAGGTGTTGGGGTCCCAGTTTTCTCGGTTCATGGGCCCATAAGGATGAAGAGGGAGCATCACAGTGGCTTCTGAGTTTTCTATTTTCCGTAGCTGGCGGGTTTCTTCAGGTGGCCCAGCTTCCACCAGAAAAGGAGGGGCTGTTGCTGCTGCGGAGAAGTCCCTTGGAGGGCTTGGGTCTGGCCCAATTGCCTCTAGTGGCGGAGAGGCTGAGTCAGTGGTGGGAGAATCATCTGGAATGTGTTGGCGGTTGGGGAGCGAGGGTAGAGGATAAGGAGGGGTAGGATTGTCCAGTCTTGTGACTCAGGAAGAATGGCGGGAAGATGGGGAGGGAACAGAAGGTTTGAATGATAGGATCCTGGGGAAGGGGTATATGGCTGTTGATCTGGGTGGCCACGTGGTCCCGGCTGAAAGACAATATCTCTGACTTTTCGGATTAGAGGAAAGTAGAAGGATCCTTCTGCGGGCCACCCGACTTTGAGGATGGGCCATTCTGAAGCACAGAGAGTCTGCCAGGTCTGACATTTAACTGAAAAATAATGATTCTGGGCCCTTGAGCGGACATCAGTCCAATGATCAAGGGTCAGCGACAGAAGCATGAAAGTGCTTTGTCCCATAATGGGAGTTACTCAAAAAGAGACAGTGAAGACACAAACGCAACACAGACAAAGACAAACAGTAAACGTTTAACATGGGTCCAAGACAAATATTAGAACTCAGTAACTGGCAAAACCTGATGGGTTAGACAATAAAGACAGACAGTAAACTCAACATGAGTTCGGGACAATGAACAAAACTGTGTAGCCAGCAAAACCTGATGGGCTGGCAAACCGAATCCTGAAGCAAAATATAACCGAGTTGAGGAAACTAATATTCCTTGATTTCCCTCATCCTCTGGAGTGTCCCCCAGGGACGTGGCCAGTAGCTCTGTGACACGTCTGCCAGCCACCGTCAGAGAGAGCTAATGCTCTTCACCGACAGCCACTTTCCCAAGCCCTCACCTGAAACCCGAAACCAGAAAGAGGTGCCTTTCTTACCCTGAGAGGAGTCCCTTGGGGTCTTTTGTCGGCTGCACCGGATATCTCACCTGGGGCCTCCAGATGAAAAGGTGGGGCGAACATCGGAGGAAAATACCACCAACAGGCTTTCTCATGCAACACCAAAGGGTTTATTGGGGGTATAGCGTGCTGGAGCTCAGGGCTCACTTCAGAGGAGCAAAGAACAAAGAGCCCTAAGAACCACTCGAGCGGAGTTTATATACATTCTTTAGAGAGGGTAGGGACTTTACACACATCATAGCCTCCTTTAGCAAATCATCATATTCCACGGGAAAATCAAATAACAACTCTAAAACATGATTAGCACATTCATTGGCGGGAACAGGTTGGGCAGGGGGTGATTGGTCAGCCCTAAGAAGGGGTATACATTTAAATTTATTGGTGGATGCACTGTGATGTATACGTGGTGAGCTGCATGATTTCTGGGGAGGGGATGTTAAGTAACTAGGTCCTCAGGGAAGATTTCAACACACATCTAATATGCAAATCCGGGAATTGTCTTAACTGCCACAGGAATTTCAGGTGCTGAGTGCAGCTTGGAAACTTTACAAAACCTGGTTCTTTACATTTCAATTTCAATTTCAATTTCTTTTATTCTTTCAGAACCTTACAGAGGAAGGCGAGAGAGTTCATCGACAATTACTGCTATTTTGGCTATATTGGTTTTGGATGCACACATGGGATCTTTCTTGAGATCCATCTGGTGCTGATAATCTAAGCCATAGCCTCAAACAGGGCCAAGAGGCTGATTAAAACATATCCATTTCCAAAGCAATTACTACTCTGAAGTCAGTTACAGAACTCAGTCTCTTAGGAGAATCACGCCAGTGTTAAAGGCCAGGTGAACACAGATATCTCATCCAAAAGCCACACAAGTTACCACAATTAAAATCAAAACAATCCCACATGGCCCTCATCTACTTCCATATAGTCACTCATAATAACCTCTGGCTGGAGGTTTCCTTAAATGGCACAGCCCAATAGAGTGTCCATAATAAGCTCCCTTCCCCTCATTTGTCTAAATTCAGGGTGGCCTGGACACCCTTCCTGTGAACCAGGATTGATCACATAGTTCTGCCATTAATACTGCTCTGTTTCTGCAATTTGAGGCCTACTGACTGTCAGGTATAGATTCCTTATGTGATTTGGAGTCATTATTAAACCCAAGCACCTTTGCAGGGATTGGAAGAACTCATTTGACCCAGAAAATCCCAATACTCCCTTGATGGAGGTCAAGAACCAAACAGAGGAAGGCAAGAGACTTCATCCACAATGACTGATTTTTTGCCATTTTGGTTTTGGATGCACACATTGGATCTTTCTTTAGATCCATCCGATGCTGATAATCTAAGCCACAGCCTCACACAGGGCCAAGAGGCTGATTCAGAGACATTCCTTTTTAAAGTAATTAAGCAAAGAGCCACAGGTGATGCCCATTCATTTCCATTTTAAAACTGTTTTCTTCAGGCTTCACAAAGGGTGGCCTGAGGAAAAGACCTTCCTGACATTCAGGGCAACAGAACAATAGGTAAGCAAAAGGGCCAAAGCAGGGTTTCTCCACTGAGACTTTCCTGGTCACACTGATATCTGAGTTTTCTGAGATGCTTGCCATTCCCTTCAGCTATGGATTACATGGCCATGTCACAGAGTTTGGAGGTGGTACATATTTTGGACACAAAACCATGAGCCTATTCTGGAGAGTGGCCAGAATTCAGGAAGAAAACAGGAACTTAGGAAGACAGTACATGTTGTCCATCGATAAGGCAACCTGCAATCCATTCCTAAAATGGGTAGGATGAATGCTGGGAAGCTTTCTACTAGACAGGACACATCCATTGATTCATTCTCTTTTCTAATGTCTACAACCACGGACACAGTGGGATACACAGACATAGAAACACTCGCCTTGTCAAAAGACTTTCTAGAAACATTCCACTCCAAACCAAGCAAGCCGCCTTCCCTACCTATTCTCAGAATATAAGACAAAACCACAAACTCACACCCACACTGAAAAAGGCACCTCCTTCCCCAAAGTAAGTCTGTGACTATCCAGAGTGTCCTCTGAATGGTGGGCTATACTATGTTCCCCAGAAATGGCCTGTCCTTTCTCAGATCTGGTCTCCTTGGCCAACTCTGTGAAATATCAGGAGCCCACGGTGAGCCACTTCTTGCTTTCTCTGGAAAGGCCAGTCTTCAAACTTTCCTGGCATTTGGCCATCCTCACATCAGTAGGTACCAAGAAAGACTGACTCTGTCCTTGGTAAATTTAAACAAGTGATCCCACTGTACTGGGAATTGGACTGGTTCTGGATGCCTGACTTCCTGGATCCCAAGTTCACAGAGTTCCATCACCAAGGAAGTGAGGTGAGGTCACTTCCTTCAGGAACTGAATGAGGTGACTGCCTTAGCAACCACTTTTTCCGAACAGTTGCTTCCATACTTCCTCTGACACTTTCACAAGTTAGATAGGTATCTCAACCATAGGAACCCAGGAACAGCTCTCCACAAAGGCCTTGGTTGGTCCATCTTTTCTACATTAAGGAGAGAGGGTGAATGAGACACAACCCTTCATCCTTACCAGGTTGTTTTCCATGGAATATGACTTTTGCTCTCTCACGTCCTTCATAGTTGCCTACATGTTCTCCAGGGATCATTTCTGCATAGACCTTTGAGGTTTTCAGCAGGTGGAAGATCCACTACATTCCTGTATTGTAAGACCAACTCTGTCCCTGCTGTTCTGTAATGTTAGATTGAGGGAACAGTGTATGGTTAGGGTTAATAACATGTGTGATTTGGGTTAGAAATCATTCTGCTGGATGAATAATGGTATTGGGAACCTGCTATATGTATGAGAATATATAGGTGAAATATATGTATGAAAACAGAAATCTAGGTAAGATTTGAAGCCCAAAAGAGCATTGGGCCCTTGATTGGAATATTTAGCTTTGAATTAAGTTGTGCACAGATGTGTCAGATTAATCAATATACAATGGCATAGGACCTTGTACCTTCGATGATTGAATGTCGAAGAGAACATCCAGTCAAAAAGGGATAGTCGGAAGTGAAAGGTTAATAAAATAGGTATTTGTCACTTCCTGGGAAGTATTTTGTGTTTATTCTGAGCATAATGTAGTTGTAAAAAAAATGATTAAATTAAAAAGACACCTTGAAGAGCGTCAATGAGAGAGTGAGAGGACCAAAAAAAGTGGTTTGAGACTTGGTTCACCTAGTCCCCCTGTTTGACTACTTTTTTATCAACCCTGGCCTGTCCGATAATAATCTCCATATTATTGCTAACTATAAAACCCGGTTTGCTCAACCGTGTAATTTCTTTTCTCTAAGCTCAAATTGGACAATTTAAACTTATGGTAATACCCCACTACCAGACATAGAATGTGACACCCCCCAATGATCACTTTTATGATTAAAAGTAGCTAGAAGAAGAAGTGGGGAATAAAAGATTAATAAAATATGTACTTGTCACTATTTTTTTTCTGTATGCTTAACAAAACACTGTTGAAATCTTGAGAACTGTTTGCTAACCTTGTTCCCAGAATGTCCTGTCCCCAAATGCCAAACTGCAGAATGTACTCCCTCACCCGGTTGAATGCAAACCGCCCACTCTCCCTCACCCATCAATAAACTTCGCTCCCTGCCCTCCCCAAAGAAAGTATATAAGCTCTGCTTAAGCTCTTCTCAGGGCTCTCTGCTCTATACAAGTGAGCTCGGACCCCCTGCATGCTGACCCCCTATAAACCCTTTGTTGTTGCATGAGATAGTCTTTTGGTGGTCTCTTCCTCTGAAGCTCGCCCAATGTTTACTTTGATGATTGGGTGTAGAAAAGAACATTCAGTCAAAAAGGGATAGTCGGTAGGATTAGGAAGATAGTTGTTAGGTTTAGGAAGAAGAGTGAGTATAGGTTTTGGAAAAAAATATTCTTTATCAATAGGGTTTTGTTTAGAGTGTGAATGTAAATGTTAGCCCATGTGAAGAGTCAGTCAAAATAGTGAACCGGAGAAAATATGTAGGAAAACAGATATCAATAGAGATATTATGAAATAAGGCAAAGTATAAAGTGGGTGATAGGATTAGACATTTTCAATAGGGTTGAATTTGAATATATGATCTTAGGAGAAACCAATATGTAGTCACTAATTGGATTGATATTTGAGAGCATTAGGTAACCTGGACATGGCTGTGTTTAGTAATCCATGTTCATTTTCAATTTAGGCTTTGGTACAATAATAAGTGTGAACCTTGCATTTTGTGTCCAGAATATTACTGTGATAAAATGTATATGTAGATCAGGTGACATGAGTAATTTTTCCATCATTTCTGGGAGCAATATTTTGAAGATTAATAAGTTAGTATTGGGGGTACAAAGACGTGTACCTTGTGTCTATGAATATAGAGCTAATGCATGAATAGACCATACTGTTAATAAATAATATAACTGGTTCCACTTTATATAATGCATTGGATTCATATCTTAAAATATATAAGAAATCTTATATTGATATACATACATTCATTCCAACTAGTTATACATCTAATGGTAAAATTAAGGTTATGGTTTATCATGAAAAGTGTGTGAGTTTTGCTTCAAAAGTGATTATGGAAATCAAAAATAATGTGTTTGGAAAGAAGTCTCATGAAAAGACCAGTCAAGAACCATGAAAAAATACATGTGTTCTGAAGCAGGAAGTGATTGAAAGTGAAACAAATGCCTCTAAATTAGCGAACTTGTGGATGAAATATATATCCTATTATGTGCATAAACTGAAGAAATAGTAATGTACCAGTTTTGAATAAAAATGAACGTCAAAATACACATCATGTCCCATAGGAATCAATTTGCATTGATGTTAACCTGGGTCAGTTACTGTATTAATTTTAGGATTTGTAGGCACCATTCACTGAAGATAGTTTTCAGTACTAGGAAACAAATAGGTATTTCAGGTGGATGAATATTTCTGACGATAGTCTTGTGAAAAGTTGATTATAAATTCACATATATGAATATGAATGAATTTAGGAAATGTATAATAAGACACATGTATTTCATATTTTGAAAAATCTGGAAAGTTTGTATATATATATATATATATATATATATATATATATATATATATATATACACACACACACACACATGCACACAGACATTAAAAAGTAGCAATATATATGCCAATTGAAATTCACCATGAAATATATATCATCCACAGTTTCAAAAATATTCATTTTACTGAACATGGATTTATGTATAATGTTGTTAAACTAGGAAGCTCACAGAGAGTTCGAATTTTAACTTCCAACAGCATTTAGGAGAAGTGATCTCTTCTCACAATGTGTATCTGCCAAGTCAACCACTTCACAAGAATGTACGTGTTGTACCTTGTAGGATTCTATATGTGCATATAAAAATACATGTGCAAATAGGCTACAGAGAAAGGGAGACAGGAATTCACATATTTGTTAACTTTAAAAACACATGGAGAATAATTTCAACAAAAGTTGACTAGATTTATAACTCCTACACTACATAATGCAAAAGGCAAATTCAACTATACACCATGCCTCCTCTGAACTGCTTGTATTTCTATTCTGTTTGGATTATTATTCTCCATCATATTAGGATAAGTAGTCAGAGTCTAGTAGGCTATGGGTTAGTGTCAGGGATTCAGTATTTCGAATGGAAAATTGGAAAAGGTATCCAATGTGTATGTAATTATGTGCAATGAAAAATCTTCCCACTCTTATCCAGAACAATGCCTTGACATTACCTTTGCCCCAAGTAAGACACAATTACAGGAGAAGAGTTCGAAAATCTGTGTATATATATATATATATGGAATGCAATATTCTCAGTTGTTCACAAACTTGGAGGTGGTAGATGAGTTTACAAAAGTAACGAACAGGGTAAACCCTCCACAAAAATGGAGCTTTGGTGACCTAAAGACTTCTTGAGAAACTGCCTCTGAGGTTGGGAACTTGAAATATATGTTGTTGTCAGGAGCTTAATCTTCATTTGTGGTGAGACAATTAAAGCTGGATCTGCATCTATGTGACCTGAAGGATCTTGTTTCTTATTTTCCAATGAACATGAGACAGCAGTGCTGAATTCTCTCTTTGTAGGTAAACTGTGGCCACTGGGGGCTATGTGTCTCCCTGTGAGGACTCTGAAACCATTTGGTCATCCTCCAATTTTCGTGGTGTTTCTTGCTGCTGCACTGGGAGTTTGGTATTTGCTTCATGAAATACAAAGATTTCAACTGGGACACAGTGCTAGAGGGAGTTCTGTCATGTGTGGTTTGTCAGGGTCTGCAAGAGAATGCACCAACCAGGCCTCTATCCCACATAGCTTGCCCCCTTGACCATAGCAACCTGATTCTGAACATTGCCCTGAAAACTCTCCATATAACAAGATGCATTTACATATAAGGGTTTGCTGGCTACACTATATCAGTCCCAAGCTATTTGGAAGCCAATGGCAGGTCCACATGACTCCACCACAGATGTTTTATCACACACCTGCACACCACTACTCTAGGCCCACTACTCAGGAGGCTCCAACTTACTGGCATCACTGTTCTTCAACATTCTCATGAAACCCAGTCAATCAAGGCACTGTATTGTATACTCATGATCAGCAACAGGACATCCAAAGTTTCTCCAGTGCCACCTGGTCATGGGAATTTCAAAAATTTGATGGTATTCATCTAGCCATTTTTCAAGGATGAAGTTGGAGGCACTGTGTGTTTCAATTCATTCAGGAACCACTAAATGGTGAGGAAGTTCATTTCAATGAATTCTCTGGACAACACTCACAGGAAAGGCTTCCCAAAGAGTGGCCAAAAGGTCACATGAAGCCAGGCCCATTGAACTGTACAATGTGAGGTCCATGTGTGTTTTGACTCTCAACTATGGCTGCCATGTTTTTCATAATAAAATCATGTGATATCCTGGCTGAGATTCCCAGTGCTCTGTGGAAAACCAACCTGGGACTAGATTTCAGATTCCAAGCGCGAATCTCATGCGTGGCCTCCTAAAATCCCAATTCAATTCATGGCAATACTACTCTGAGGTCAGTTCCAGAACTCAGTCTATAAGGGGAATCACCCAAGAGTGAAGCCCTGGTGGACCGAGTCATCTCTTCCAACTGCCACAAAAATGACCACAATTATAACCAAAACACTCCCACATGGCCCTCATTTTCTTCCATATAGACATTCATCATAACTTCTGGCAAGAGGTTTCCATAAGTGGCGCAGCTCAAGACAGTGTCCAATATAAGCTTCCTTGTCCCTCATTTGCCTAAAGTAAGTGTGGCCTGGACACTCTTCCTGTCAACCAGGAGTGATCAAATAGGCCTGCCATTAATACTGCTCTGCTTCTACTATTTGAGGCCTACTGACTGTCAGGTATAGATTCTTTATGTGGTTTGTAGTCATGAGAAAACACTAGCACATCTGCAGGGCTTTGAAGAACTCATTTTACCCAAGGGTCCATAATCACACTTGATGGAGGTCAGGAACCTAACAGAGGAAGGTGAGAGACTTCATCCACAATGACTGATCTTTTTGAATTTTGGTTATGGATGCACACATGGGATCTTTCTTTAGATCCATCAGGTGCTGACAATCTAAGCCCCAGCTTCACCGAGAGCCAAGAGGCTGATTCAGACACATCCATTTCCAAAGAAATTAAGCAAAGAGCCACAGGTGATGCCCACTCATTTCCATTTGAATACTGTTTTCTTCAGGCTTCACAAAAAGGTGGCCTGAGCCAAAGACTTTCCTTACATTTAGGGCAACAGAAAAATAGGTAAGCAAATGACCCAAAGCAGGGTTTCTCCACTGAGACTTTCCTGGTCACAATGATATCTGAGTTTTCTGACATGCTCCCCTTCCCTTCAGCTCTCCAGTACATGGCCATGTGACAGAGCTTGGAGGTGCCACATAGCTTGGACACAAAACTGTGAGCCTATTCTGGAGAGTGTCCAGAATTCAGGAAGAAAACAGGAACTTAGAAAGATAGTAGGTTTTGCCCATTGATAAGGCTAGCCGCAATCCATTCATAAATTGGCAGTATGAATGCTGGGAAGCTTTCTACTAGACAGAACACATCCATGATGCATTCTTTTTCTAATACCAAGACCACAAACAGAGTGGGATACACAGTAATAGAAACACTCACCTTGTCAGAGGACATACTAGATAAAGTCCTCTCCAAACCAAACAAGTCGCCTTTCCTACATATTCTCAAACTCACACCCACACTCAAAAAGGCAGCACCTTCCCCAAAGTAGGTCTGTGACTATCCGGAGTGTCCTATGATGGGTGGGATATACTATATTTCCACAAAATGCACTGTGCTGTCTCAGTTCTGGTCTCCTTGGCCAACTCTGTGAAGTTGTCAGAAGTCACTGGTGATCCACTACCTGCTTTCTCAGGAAAGGCCCCTCTTCTTAGCTTTCCTGGCATTTGGCCATCCTCACATAACTAGGAACCAAGAAAGACTGACTCTGTCCTTGGTTTACCCAAACAAGTGAGACCACTGGAACTAGGACTGGAACTGGCTGTGGTCTCCTGGCTTCCTGAATCCCAAGTTTAGAGAGTTCCATTACCAAGGAAGTTATGTGAGGTAACTTCCTTCAGGAAGTGAATGAAGTCACTGCCTTGGCAAACACTTTGTCCTAACAGTTGCTTCCAAGGGTCCCATGAGATGGAGGGTGCACCTACTTCCTGTGACATTTTCACAAGTTAGAATGATATATCAACCATAGGCACCTGGGAACAGCTCTCCACACAGGCTTGGTTTGGTCCATCTTCTCTACATTAAGAAGAGAGAGGCTGATTCAGACACATCCCTTCACCCTGACCAGGTTGTTTACGATGGAAGTTGACTTTTCCTCCCTCAGGTCCTTCATTGCTGCCTACATCTTCTCCATGGATTATTTCTGTATTGACCTTTGAGGTTCTCAGCAGGTGGAAGATCCCCTACACTCCTGATTGTAAGACCAACTCTGTCCCTGCTTTTCTGTAAAGTTAGATTGAGGGAACAGTGTATGGTTAGGGTAATAACAGGTTTGATTTGGGTTAGGAAACATTCTGCATAATGAATAATGGCAATGGGAACCTGTGATATTTACAAGAATATATAGGTGAAATATAAGTATGAATACAGAAGTCTAGGTAAGATTTTAAGCCCAGAAGAGCATTGGGTCCATGATTGGGATACTTAGCTTTGAAATACCTTCTGCACAGATGTCTCAGATAAATCGATAAAAAATGGCATAGGACCTTGTAAATTGGATGATCAAATGTAGAAGAAAACATCCACTTAAAAAGGGTAGTTGGTAGGATTGGAAAGATAGTCAGTAGGTTTAGGAAGAAGAGTGAGTATAGGATTTGCTCCAAAAGTTCTTTAGCAATAGGGTTTCTGGTAGAGAATGAACGTAAATGTCAGCACATGTGATGAGTCAGTTACAATGATTAACTGGGGAAAATATATAGGGAAGCAGATATCAATAGAGACAGGAAGAAATCAAGCAAAGTATAAATTGAGTGATAGGATTAGACATTTTCAGCATGGTAGATGTTGAATATACAATCTTAGAAAGAAACAAATATTTAAAAACAATAGGATTGACATTTGAGAGCATTAGGCAATCTGGACTTGGATGTTTTTAGTAATCCATGCTCACTTTCCATTTAGGCTTTGGTACAATCATAAGTGTGAACTTTGCATTTTGTGTCCAGAATATTACTGTGATAAAGTGTATATGTAGATCAGGTGACATGATTATTTCTTCCACAAATAATGTGGTAAATATTTTGAAGATGTATAAATTAGTATTGGGTGTACAAATAGGTCTACACTGTGTCTACAAATATTGATAAAATGAATGAATAGACAATACTGTGAATAAATAATATAACTGGTTCCAACTTTAATTTATGGATTGAATTGATATCTTAAAATATACAGGAAATCTTATATTGATATACATACATTCATTACAACCATTTATAGATCTAATGGTAATATTAGGGTTATGATTTGTCATGAAGAGTGTGTGAGGTTTGCTTCAACATGATTATTGAAATCTAAAATGAAAAGTATTCTCATGAAAAGACCAGTCAAAAAACATGGAGGAATATATGTGTACTGAAGCAGGAAGTGATAGAAAGTGAAACAAATGCCTATAAATTTGCAAACTTGTGAATGAAATATTTATCCTATGATGTGCATAAACTGAAGAAATAGTCATGTAACATTGTTGAATAAAAATGAACGTCATAATACACATCATGTACCATAGTAATCTACTTGCATTGATGTTAAAGTGGGTCAGTTACTGTAGAAAAATTAGGACTTCTATGCACCATTCACTGAATTTAGATTTCAGTACTAGGAAACAATATGTATTTGAGGTGGATGAATATTTCTGAGAATAATTTTGTGAACTTTTGATTATAAATCCACATACATGAATATGAATGCATTTAGGGATTGTATAATAAGACACATATATTTTATATTCTGAAAAATCTGGAGAGTGTGTGTGTATACACACACACACACACACACACACACGCACACGCACAGACATTAAAAGGTAGCAATATATATGCGAATCGAAATTTATCATGAAATATATATCATTCACAGATCCAAAAATATTCATTTTACTGAACATGGATTTATGTATTATCTTGTTCAACTAGGAAGCTCACCCATAGTTTTAATTTTCAGTTCCAACAACGTTCAGGAGGAGTGATCTCTTTTGACAATTTGTATCTGCCAAGTCTGCCACCTCACAAAAGTGTACATGTGTTACCAGGTAGGATTCTATATGTGCATACAAAAATACATGTGCTGAATAGGATACAGATAAAGGGCGACAGGAATTCACGTATTTGTTATCTTTAAAACACACGGAGAACTACTTCAATTTAATATTGACTTGATTTATAACACCTACCCTTTATCATACAAAAGGTAAGTCCAGCTATACACCATGCCTCCTCTGAACTGCTTGTATTTCTATTCTGTTTTGGTTATTTTGCTCCATCAATTTAGGATTGCCACAGTCTGGCTGGGCACAATTCAGGAGCCACTTGTCAAAAGCTAACTTTATTTTTAGAACCACACACGCCAAAAAATAGCTCCTCCGGAAAAACACTCAGAGCACAACTGCCACCACCGGCTTCCCACAAGCTCTCAACCTCCTCACTCCTCCTGCTCTTGAGGTCGATTGGCTGGGTTGTTTGAGCAGAGCCAAAAAAGTCCCCCAAGAAGCAGCTCCATAATTTGAAAGGGTGGGGAAACAGCCCAAAGGGCATCACCGCAGAGGAGCCAATCAGCTAGATGTTGCTGGGGCCGCTGTGAGCCAACCATCAGCTGGCAGTCTGAAAGTTTGCTTTGGCCCCTTGGGCTGTGGCTCTCAACATCTAACCCTCTCTGTTTAAACAACAAGCATGTGGCTTAGGGACCGTGCCTGCCTTAGGTTGTCCAATAGTACATATGGTCCTTACCCATTATCGAATGAGCTGACCTCAAGGTGTCAGCCTCCTGTCTTAGATTGGTACCATTGTAATTGGATCTTACCCATCACTGACTACAGGTCCAGTATACATCCACACATGTGGAGAGGTCTTTGTACCAGTGGCGGGTGAGGTTCTTTGCCTCATTTCTGTTGGCACCCAAATTTTAGCTGAATGACCATGACAAGCAGAAGGGAGGAAGATACACCAAGGCAATTGATGGCTCTTTTTGAAAAAATTGTACCACCGATGACATCATCAGAGAAATACCCCAACACTACCACAAGTCGCTGCACCAACAGATAGTTCACAATGCATGCAGGTGAGTTCACAATGCATACAAGTGATACATAGTCCAGGCAAGTTCTGCAAGCAGTTCAGTGATGGCTATTGCAGAAGCTGTAGATTGGTTTTATCTTTGTCTTCACATGCACTGGGATGAAGTTAGAAATTCTGGCAACAATGCCTAAAGAAAGAATTATGTAACATTCCAAAAGGCACTAAAAGAAAACAATTTTCTTAACAATTTACATTGTCTCGAAGAGAATTATTAAATATAAGGCAAAGAAAAGGTGGATCCAACATGGCGGCGGGCAGAGAGGCTGCGCTTTTAATGCACTCACAGTGATGGGGTCATAAAGTCGCAAGGATAACTCTTGGATTCTACCAACGGAGATTCTCCTAGCAAAATTCCACTGAAGGGAGACCGCCCGGGAGCTACTAGAATTTTATGGAAGCGTCTGTGTAACCCGGACGAGCGGGACCCTGCCACTAGACGCGGAGTTCGAGATTCACCAGCCACAGTCCGCGCACCGCGGGCACAGCTGCACATCCATCCACCCGCCCGCAGCCAAAGTGACTGGGTCCTGCTAGACGCTGAGACACAGCTTGGCAGGAAGAAGTCTTTAGCCAAGCCTCCACGCGCCAGGAGCTGAGGCGAACCGGGCCGGGCCAGTCCCACCCCTCCCCTCGGTCAATCCGGCAAGAAGCCTGGGGCCCGCCATAGCAGAGAGTTGACGTCATCGGAGTTCGGCTGGCGAAATTCCTTCCCAGCAGAATCCACTTTAGCAGGTGCGTGACTCCCCATACTGATACAAGCAGCCAGGAAACTTCATTGACTTCTCAGGGGTCATGTCCGTAGGGAAGCAGAGGGGAGCCCAGACCCCAAGGCCCCCATATCACCAGCGGTGACCCCTAAGGTCTTAGCCGCCAGTTTACCACAGCACTGGGGCTTAAAAGGGACACTCGGTGGGGCTGCAAGTGTAACTAGATCTCTGGAGAATCACTTCTGGGAAACAGGACCTGGCTGGCAGGCTGACAGGAGGAAGGGGGTTAAGAGCTGGAGAAGTGAAATGGCTCTGGACTGACAAGTCTGAGAAACCCCCAGAAGACACAGTACAGGGATAGCTCTCGGCAGGTAGAGAGCAGACACTCCGCTTGGAAGGCACAGCTCTGCCTACTGGAAGAGAAGAAGGTGGATCTCTAAGACTTTAATTTTTGTTGTTGTTGTTGTTGTTGCTTTTGTTGATATTTTTTTCTCTCCTTCTTCTCTCCCTGTTCCTTTCCCCCCTTTTCCTTCTCTCTTTCTATCCCATTTCAAGTTTTATTGTTCTTTTCATTCCCCTCTAATCTATCTCTCCCTCTATCATTTTTTCTTTTTAAGAGCACCTTCATTCTCCTACCGCCCAACTCTCATCCCAAGCATTACATCTTCCATTGTGTGTAATTGTCTAAATGCAAATAGGTGAATGTCTCGAGGCTGTCTATAAGACTCCTAAATACCTAGCTACTACCAACACCCTGATCCAATTGCCTGGTAGTATCCACCTTCAGTGGAGCAATCTTCTAAAGTAGCCAAGTCATACTAACCATTGTACCACCAGAGCACCCAACCTAAACATATAGTCCTAAGAACAAACAGCAAATCATTATATGCATACAGAACCTAGAAGCCATATATGAATTGAATGAATCAGCTTTAAAGTACAACAAAGCCCAAAATTTCTAGGCATAATCTCCCACCACAAAAGAGAGACAACAGAGATATACAAAGCCAAAACAAATGTATAGGAGAAAGCAGTTACAAAGCAGTCAAACAGAGCTGGAAAGCAACGTGAACAATATGAAAAAACAAGGGAAAAAAGGGTTACGAACAATGCAGTACAATCTAAATATACAGGAGGACCTAGAGGAATCAGAAATATGGACAGGGAAAGAAATCAAGGCATTCTTAATTCAGATGGAACGGAATATTAGAGAAGACATGAGACAGCAAATCCAAGCATTGAAAGTATATTTTGAAGAGGAACTAACCACACAAATTAAATCCACAAAGAATGAGCTTTATCAGGAGATAGAGTTGTTAAAAATAATCAAGTTGTAATCATAGAAATGCAAGAAACCGTAAATCAGATTAAAAGTGCTAATGAGAATATTACAAACAGACTAGATCAAGTAGAAGTCAGAACATCAGATAATGAAGACAAAGTATATCAACTTGAAAAGAATATAGTCAACACAGAAAAGATGCTGAAATCAAACATATAACACAAAACACAAGTGTGCACACATAATATAATACATACAACACATGACATAATATTAAAGGCCTTATGACTTTTTACAGGTGAAATCTCCATTGCAATGTCTAAAATCTCTATTGTCCAAAAATAGAACTGATCAGCAAAACATTAACCTAGGTCTGTATGAGCTAAAAAAAAAAAAAAACAAAATAAAACTTCATGATATGAGAAAGGGCAATAATAAAATAGATGTTGAAAAAAACATTCTGGTTCTGTCACAGATGTAAGAACAGCCAAACTGGAGTTCTGGATATCAGCTCTTATTGATTTGAGCCAAATCATCTTATTTTTGGTCTGTAGAAATCTCTTTAGTTAATCTCTCTGGAATCCAAATTGGCTACTCTTCTCCCTGTAGAAACACAAAAACAGACCCCGGACTCCAGACAATTACTGGGTCAGGACCTTTCCATTGTTCTGTTAGAATATCCTTCCAAAGTACCTTGGGCTTATGTACATTATTTGGACATATATGCCTTTCTGCAGCACTAAGCCCTGATGAACCCAAATTTAAAAAGTTTAGAGTAAAAGGGTTATTTTAAGTTTATCTTTGGGGAATATATACCCCTTCCCAATTCCTTCTTTTTGCTTTAATATGTATGTTTTAATAGTTTGATGTGATCTTTCAACTATGCCTTGTCCCTGTGGATTGTATGGGATTCCTGTTATATGAGTAATGCCAAATGATGAGCAAAATTGTTTAAAAGAGGTAGAAATATAACCAGGGGCATTATCTGTTTTTAACTCTTTTGGAACGCCCACAGTGGCAAAATTTTGTAAGCAATGAGCTATAACATCTTTAGTTTTTTTCCCCAGCAAGAAGGGAGACCATCAAAAATCCAGAAGAAGTATCAACTGTAACATGCAAATATTTTAATTTTCCAAATTCTGGCAAGTTTGTGACGTTCATCTGCCAAATATGGTTAGGTATCAATCCTCTAGGATTGACTCCAAGATTAACTTGTGGTAAAAAGGTCACACAATTTTGACATTGTTTTATTATTTGTCTAGCTTGTTCCTTAGTTATTTTGAAATGCTTTTGTAAAGTATTAGCATTGACATGGAACTTTTTATAAAAATTTATACTTCTTCTAGTGTAGAGAAAATATGTATGTATGTCATGTGTTGTTTTATCTACTAAATAATTGCCCAAACTAAGGGCTCCAGGCATTCCTGTATGTGTCCTGAAATGTCCTATAAAGAACGGATCTTTCCTGTCCCAGATTAGACTTTGTATAGTGGAAAGCAAAGAGAAAAGAGTAGAGGAAGGGGAAATCCTTCCACCATCTTCAAGTGATACTATAGCAATAACTATATACTGATTATCGGAAAATAAATTAATTACAGATGCTTTAAGCATCATAAAAGTTTGTAATACTGCATTAAGCTCTACATTTTGAGCTAATTGTTTTCGTACTAAAAATGTAAAAGTTTGATCAGGTGTAACTATTACTGCTGTACCATTATTTGACCCATCAGTGAATATATTTGTAGCATTTATAATAGGTGTTTTTCTTCTCATTTTTGGAAAAATTACATGATGTGATGACCAAAAAGACAATAAAGGATTAGATGGTAAGTGGTTATCAAATGAAACATTAGATTTGCACAGGATTATTGCCCAAGTATTTAACTAATTATCTAACTCATCAATTTGATTCATAGTATATGGAGTAATAATTTTATTGGAAGACATTCCAATCAGTCCATTTGCTGCTTTTATTCCTTTGAGTATTAATTGTCCTAAAGCCTCAGTATACCTAGTAAGAATAGTGTTAGGAGAACAAGAAAAATGTATTCATAATAATGGACCTTCTTGCCAAAAATACTTCTGTAAGAATATTTTTTTGGTGATAGTACAATAAATAATAAAGGCATTCTTAAATCAATTCTATCCAAATGAATATTTTCCATACATTTTTCAATGATTTTTAATGCCTTTCTTGCTTCAGGTGTTAACATTCGGGGTGCATTTGGATCTGATAGACCTTTTAGGATATCAAATAAAGGTTCAAACTCTCCTGTTGGTATACCTAGATAAGGCCTTATCCAATTTATGTCTCCTAATAACTTTTGAAAGTCATTAAGTGATTTGAGTTGATCTATTCGTATTTGAATTTTTGGTGGATGGACCATGATTGAGGATAAAAGAACTTCTAAATAATTAATTGAAAAATTTAATTGTACTTTATCTATTGCTATCTCTAGTTTATAATTTTTTAATAAGTTTGTAAGTGTGGCATAACATTCTAGCAATGCGTTTTTAGCTTTCTGTGCTAATAATACACCATCCATATAGTGAAATATTTGTAGTTCAGGATTTTGATTTCTAAGTGGCTGGATTAATTTGTTAACATAAATTTGACACATAGTTGGACTGTTAGCCATCCCTTGAGGGAGTACTTTCCATTTGGATCTCTGATCAGGACCTTCATGATTCAGTGCAGGGATAGTAAATGCAAACCATGGACTATCCTCAGGATGAATTGCAATTGAATAAAAACAATCTTTAATATCTATAATTAAAACATACCAGGTTTTTGGCAAAGCAGAACATTGAGGAATTCCCAAATGAGCAGGTCGCATAATAACCGTCTCATTATTAATGGCTCTTAAATCTTGCAATAATCTCCATTTACCAGATTTCTTTTTGATGACAAAAATGGGAGTATTATGGGGAGATACAGACAGTTGTATATGTCCTTCCGCTAATTGTTGTTTTACCAGGTCATGTGTTGCTTGTACCTTTTCTTTAGTCAGGGGCCACTGAGGAACCCATACTGGTATTTCTGATTTCCAAGAAGTTTTTATTGTCTTAGTGGCCCTTTCTTAAAATCCAACCCATGTCTGTCTGTTCTTTGATCTATTTGTATTGGGGCTGCTATACCTTGTTCTTGTTTTTCTAATCTTTTTCCTTTCCTAAAACCTTGTCTAACCATAATTGTGGGTACATTTTGATTGATATTATTTGTTAATGTCAAACCTAATCGATCTAGGACATCTCATCCCCATAAATTTATGGGAAGATGATCCATACATATGGCTGTTTAGTTCCTTCACATCCTTCAGGATCCTTCCAATCTAATACCATTGCTCTTCTATGGGGATTAGTCACCAATCCTAGGCCTTGAAGCATTTGAGTGTATTGTTGTAATGGCCAATGTTTTGAAGAGAGATGATGCTAATTTCTTGATGAGAGATGATGCTAAGTTCTGCATCTGTATCCAATAGCCCATTAAATTCATGTCCTTGAATATTTAGTTTTAGCATGGGGCGAGAATCTAAATTTAAAGAAGCATAGCCCAATCTACACGTGTGGAGCCTAATCCCTTGGAACCTCTTTCTACAGCATGACTGAAAAATTTATCATGTAGGCTTGGTATTATTAGTAACTGTGCTATTCTGTCTCTTGGTGAAATTACAGATATACCCTTTGGAGAACTGGCTATAATTTTTAATTCACCTTCTATGGTCTACAAGCACGGACACAGAGAGATACACAGACATAGAAACAGTTGCCTTGCCAAAGGACTTACTAGACACAGTTCACCCCAAACCAAACATTCTGCTTTTCCTACCTATTGTCAGAACATGATACAAAACCACAAACTCACACCCATACCCACAAGTCA
Source organism: Callospermophilus lateralis (assembly GCF_048772815.1). Classification (NCBI taxonomy): domain Eukaryota; kingdom Metazoa; phylum Chordata; class Mammalia; order Rodentia; family Sciuridae; genus Callospermophilus; species Callospermophilus lateralis. The sequence continues at coordinate 7,032,274 of NW_027515276.1, read as the reverse complement.
CCTCCTTCCCCAAAGTAGATCTGTGACTATCCAGAGTTTCCTCTGACTGGTGCGCCATAATATTTTCCCACGAAATGGCTGGTACTGTCTCAGATCTGGTCTCCTTGGCCAACTCTGTGAAGTTTTCAGGAGCCAGCTATTTCCTGCTTTCTCAGGAAAGTCTCCACTTCAGAGCTCTCCTGGCATTTGGCCATCCTCACATCAGTATGTACCAAGAAAGACTGACACTGTCCTTAGTAAATCCAAACAATGAGCCCACTGGAACTGAGACTGGGACTGGCTCTGTGTCCCGGGCTTCCAGTTCAGAGAGTTCCATCACCAAGTAAGTGAGGTAGGTCACTGCTGGCTTGTGGGAAGCCGGTGATGGCAGTTGGGTTCTGAAGGTTTTCCTCAGGAGCTGTTTTGTTTGGCATGTGTGGTTCTTAAAATAAAGTTTGTTTCTTTTGTCAAGTGGCTCCTGAATTTTGCCCAGCCAGACTGTGGCATTTGGAGGGCCGCAAGGGGAATGAGTGAGGGTAAGTGATAAGGTAAACTGCTCACCTCTGAAGGCAGGGCGAGAGGATGGGAAGCCATTTTAAAATTCCTCTTTTGTTTTGCTTCACTTTTGTTTTAAGTTGCCTGTCCCTGGAGATGGGTAAGATGGAAGAAAAACCACTCACATCTGAGGAACTGATTGAGAGAAAAAAGAGATGGACATTTCAGGAGGATAGAAAAGCTATTATAATGATTTTCTGTTGTTCCACTTTTGTTTCATTCTGGTTCAGTTTTGTTTGGCGATATCTTCTTGGGTTGTATTATAGTTATAGTAGAAATATTCAAGTAAAAGAGAAGGTCTCTCAAGCTAGTCAGACAGAGATAAAAATTCAATTAAAAGAGAAGGTCTCTCTAGCTAGTTAGACAGAGGAAAAAAACAGGTGATTGATCCTGATAATGTGTCTGAATCAGCCTCTTGGACCTGTGTGAGGCTGTGGCTGATACCTGAAAGTCAGTAGGCCTCAAATTGGAGAAGCAGAGGTGTATTAAGGGCAGGCCTATTTGATCACACCTGGTTCACAGGAAGGGTGTCCAGGCCACCATGACTTTAGGCAATGAGGGGCAAGAGAGCTTATTTTGGACACTGTCTTGGACTTCGCCACTCAGGTAAACCTCCAGACAGAACTTAGTATGAGAGTGTATATATGGAAGAAGATGAGGACCATGTGGGAGTGTTTTGGTTTTAATTGTGGTCATTTGTGTGGTAGTTGGAAGATATGACTGGGTACACATGGGCTGAACTCTGGTGTGATTCCCCTTAAAGACTGAGTTCTGGAACTGACTTAGAGAAGTGTTATCATGAAATATGTTGGGATTTCAGTTGGTCACGCATGAGAGTCGCCCTTGGAAACTGAGATCTAGGCCCAGGTTTGCTTTCCACAGAGCACTGGAAATCTCAGCCAGGATATCACATGGTTTTATTCTGAAAGACATGGCAGCCATATTTGAGAGTCAAAACACAAATGGACCTCACATTGTAGACAGCAATAGCCCTGGCTTCCTGTGAAATTTTGGCCACTCTTTGGAAGCCTTGCCTGTGAGATTTCTCCAGAGATTTCATTGAAATGAGCTTCCTCACCATTTAATTGTTCCTGAATGAAGTTAAACACACAGTGCCTCCAACATCATTCTTGAAAAATGGCTAGATAAATACCATGAAATTTTTGAAATTCCCATGACCATGAAAATGGTGTAGAACAGAGATGCCAGTAAGCTGGAGCCTGATGTGAAGTGGGCCTAGAAAAGTCGTGTGCAGGTGTGTGATAAAATATCTGTGGTGGGGCCATGTGGATCTGCCATTGGCTTCCAAATGGCTTGTGACTGACATGGTGCACCCAGCAGACCCTTCTATGTAAAGGCATCTTGTTATATGGAGAGTTTTCAGGGCAATGTTCAGAATCAGATTGCTATGGTCAAGGATGGGATTGAAGCCTGGTTGGTGCATTATCCTGCAGACCCTGACACACCACACGTGACAGAACTCCCTTTTGCACTGTGTCCCAGTTGAACTCCTTGTATTTTGTGAAGCAAATACCAAACTCACATTGCAGCAGCAAGAAACACATCGACAAGTGGAGGATTGCCGGATGGCTTTACAGTCCACACGGAAAGATTTTCCCCCCAGTGGCCACAGTTTACCTACAAAGAGAGAATTCAGCACTGCTGCCTCATGTTCATTAGAAAATAAGAAACCATGTCCTCCAGGTCACTTAGATACATACCTAGCTTTGATGGTCTCTCTACAAAAAAAGCTAAAACTCCTGACAACAACAAATATTTCAAGTGCCCAAACTCAGAGGCAGTTTCACCAGAAGTCTTTAGTCCAGCAGAGCTCCATTTTTGTGGAGTATTTACCTGTCCCTTACTTTTGGAAACTCCTCTGCCACCTTCAAGGTTGTGAACTCTTGAGCATATTACATTCCAGATATGTATTCACAGATTTTCTAACTCTTCCACTCTAATTGTGTTTTACTTGGGGTGAAGGTAAAGTCAAGGCATTGTTCTGGATTAGAGTGCGAAGATTTTTGTGAAGCACATATTTACATACACATTGGATTCATTTTCCTATTTTCCATTCAAAATGCTGAATGCCTGACACTAACCCATACCCTACTAGACTCTGACTACTAATTCTAATATGATGGAGAAAAATAACCCAAACCGAATAGAAATACAAGCAGTTTAGACGAGGCATAGTGTATTGCTGGACTTGCCTTTTGCATTATACAGGGTAGGACTTATAAATCTAGTCAATATTTTTTTGAAATAGTTCTCCATGTGTTTTTAAAGTTAACAAATAGATGAATTCCTTTCTGCATTTCTCTGTAGCCAATTCAGCACATGTAATTTCATATGCACATATTGAATCGTACCTGTTATCACATGTACATTCTTGTGAGGTGGCTGACTTTGCAGATACAAATTGGGAGAAGAGATCACTCCACCTAAACACAGTTGGAACTGAAAATTCAACCTATGGGTGAGCTTCATAGATGAACAACATGATAAATAAAATCATGTTCAGTATAATGAATATTTTTGGATCAGTGGATGATATACATTTCATGATGAATTTCGATTTCCATATATATTGCTACTTTTTAATGTCTGTGTGTGTGTGTGTGTGTGTGTGTGTGTGTGTATACACTCTCCAAGTTTTTCATAATATTAAATATATGGGTCTTAATGTACACTCCCTAAATTCATTCGTATTCATGTATGTGGATTTATAATCAAATATTCAAGAGATTATTCTCAGAAATATTCATCCACCTAAAATACATATTTGTTTCCTAGAACTAAAAACTAACTTCTGTGAATGGTGCATACGAATCCTAATATTTCTACAGTAACTGACCCAGTTTAACACCAATGCAAGTAGATATTTATGGAACGTGATGTGTATTTTGATGTTCATTTTTAGTCAACACTTGTACATTACTATTTCTTCAGTTTATGCACATCATAAGATATATATTTCATACACAAGTTAGCAAATTTATAGGCATATTTTTCACTTTCAATAACTTCATTCTTCAGAACACATGTATTCCTCCATGTTTTTTGACAAGACTTTTCATGAGACTTCTTTCTAAACACATTATATTCGATTTCCATAATCACTTTTGAAGCAAAACTCACACACTCTTCATGATGAAATATCACCCTAATATTATCATTAGAAGTATAACTGGTTGGAATGAATGATTTAATATCAATATAAGATTTTCTGTATATTTTCAGATATCAACTCAGTCCATTATTTAAAGTGGACCAATTATATTATTTATTCACAGTATGGTCTATTCTTGCATTATCTCTATATTCTTAGACAGATACTACACCACATTCTACCCCCAATACTCATTTATACGTCTTCAAAATATTGTTCCCAGAAATGGTGGAAGAAATACTCATGTCACCTGATCTACATATACATTTTATCACAGTAATATTCTGGAAAATAAAGCAAAGGTCACACTTATGATTGCACCAAAGCCTAAATTTAAAGTGAGCATGGATTTCTAAAAACATCCATGTCCAGGTTGCCTAATTCTCTCAAATGTCAATCCAATTGTTGACTACATACTTGTTTCTTTCTAAGATTATATATTCAAACTCAACCCTGTTGAAAATGTCTAATCCTATCACTCACTTTAAACTTTGCCTGATATCCTAATGTCTCTATTGATATAGGCTTTCCTTCATAATTTCCCAGTTCATCATTTTGACTGTTCATTTGTGCTGACATTTACATTCACTCTCTACCTGAAACCCAATTGCTAAATAACTTTTGGTCCAAATCCTATACTCACTCTTCTTTCTGAATCTACCGACTATCTCCCAAATCCTACTGACTATCCTTTTTTGAATGGATGTTCTCTTCGACATTCAATCATTCAAGGTACAAGGTCCGATGCCATTGTGTATTGATTTAGCTGAGACATCTGTGCAGGACATAATTCAAAGCTAAGTCTCCCAATCAAGGGCCCAATCCCTTTCTGGGCTTCAAATATTACTTAGATTTCTGTTTTCATACATATATTTCACCTCTATATTTTTATAAATATTGCAGATTTCCAATACCATTATTCATCCAGCAAAATGATTCCTAACCCAAATTGAACAAGTAATTAACCCAAACCATATACTATTCCCTCATTCTAACTTTATAAAAGAGCAGGGAAAGTCTTGGTCTTACAATATAGGAATGTAGGGGATATATCACCTGCTGAAAACCTCAAAGGTCCATGCAGAAATAATCCCTGGAGAAGATGTAGGCAGCTATTAAGGACCTGAGAGAGCAAAAGTCATCTTCCATGGAAAACAACCCTGTCTGGAGAGGGGTTGTTTCTGACTCAGTGTCTCTGTTCCTAATGTACAGAAGATGGACCAATCCAGGCCTGTGTGGAGAGCTGTTCACGGGTGCCTATGGGTGATATACTATTCTAACTGGTGAGAGTGTCACGGGAAATAGGGACAGCATCTATCTCATGGGACCCTTGAAAGCAACTGTTAGGAAAAAGTGGTTGCAAAGGCAGTGACCTCATTCAGTTCCTGAAGGAAGTGACCTCATCTCTATTCCTTGGTGATGGAACTCTCTGAACTTGTGATCCAGGAATCCAGGCACCCAGAGCCAGTCCTAGTCCCAGTCCCAGTGGGCTCACTTGTTTGGATATTCCAAGGACAGAGTCAGTCTTTCTTGATATCTATTGATGTGAAGATGGCCAAATGCCAGGAAAGCTTTGAAGACTGGCCTTTCCAGAGAAAGCAAGTAGTGGCTTACCACGGGCTCCTGACAATTTCACAGAGTTGGCCAAAGAGACCAGATCTGAGACAGGACAGGCCATTTTGGAGGTACATAGTAAGGCTCACCAGTGAGAGTACACTCCAAATAGTCACAGACCTACTTGGGGGAAGGCGATGCCTTTGTGGTTTTTGTTGTGTGTTTGTGGTTTTATCTCATGTTCTGAGAAAAGGTAAGAAAGGTGGTTTGTTTGGTTTGGAGTGAACCGTTTCTAGTAAGTGATTGGACAAGGCAAGTGTTTCCATGTCTGTGTATCCCAATGTGTCTGTTGTTGCAGACATTCGAAAAGAGAATGCATCAATGTATGGGTCCTGTCTAGTAGAAAGCTTCCCAGCATCAATCCTGCCCAATTTATGAATGGACTGTGGCTTGCATTATCGAAGGGCAACACCTACAAACTTCCTTAGTTCCTGTTTTCTTCCTGAATTCTGGCTACACTCAAGAATAGGCTCATGGTTTTGTGTTCAAGATATTTACCACCTCCAAGCTCTGTGATATGGCCATGTACTGGATAGCTGAAGGGAATGGCGAGCATCTCAGAAAACTCACATATCAGTGTGACCAGTAAAGTCTCAGTGGAGAAACCCTGCTATGGGACTTTTGCTTACCTATTGTTCTTTTGCCCTGAATGTCAGGAAGGGCTTTGCCTCACGCCACACATTTGTGAAGCCTGAAGAAACCAGTTTTCAAATGGAAATGAGTGGGCATCACCTGTGGCTCTTTGCTTAACTGCTTTGGAAAGGGATGTGTCTTAATCAGTCTCTTGGCCCTGTGTGAGGCTGTGGCTTAGATTACCAACACCTGGTGGATGTAAAGAAAGATCCCATGTGTGCATACAAAATCAAAATGGCAAAAATTGCAGTCATTGTAGATGAAGTCTCTCGCCTTTCTCTGTAAGGTTCCTGACCTCCATCAAGTGGGAATAGGGATCCTGTGGGTCAAATGAATTCTTCAAAACCATGCAGAGGCTAGTCCATAGGTGCTTCGGTTTTTTCTTGACTATATTTCAAATAAAGAATCTAAATGCCAAAGTCAGAATGCCTCAAATTGGAGAAGTGGAAAAGTATTAATGGCAGACCTGTTTGATCACTCCTGGTTCACAAGAAGGGTGTCCAGGCCACCGTGACTTTAGTCACACACACACACACATATATATATATATATATATATATATATATATATATACTCTCCAGATTTTTCAAAATATGAAATATGTGTCTTATTTTACACTCACCAAATTCATTCATATTCATATACGTAAATTTATAATCAACTTTCCAAAGATTATTCTTAGAAATATTCATTCACCTGAAAAACATATTTCTTTCCTATACTGAAAAGTAACTTCAGTGAATGATGCACACAAATCCTAATATTTCTACAGTACCTGACCCAGTTTAACATCAATGCAAGTAGATTCCAATCGGACATAATGTGTATTTTGACGTTCATTTTTATTCAACACTGGTAGATTACTATTTCTTCAATTAATGCACATCATAGGATATATATTTCATCCACAAGTTAGAAAATTTATAGGCATTTGTTTCACTATCAATCACTTCCTGCTTCAGAGCACATGCATTCCTCCATGTTTCTTGACTGGTCTTTTCATGAGAAAAGGGATGGACAAGGCAAGGTAAGGCAACTAAGATAGCACCGAAGACACGGAAACAGTCCTATTTGGTTACAACCGGATTTAGAGGGCATTGCTTCTGTTGTAATCATTTAATCCCCTGCACCCCAAGTTTAAATTGTTTCAGAATTTTGTACCCAACATGTAAGGGAGGGGCTCAGAAGTTCACAGTCTGCAGAAGTTCATAAAAAGAAGTTTTTGTTTCTGTTGTTTTTTCTCTGATCTGGGCAAGTTAACATTTTAAGGACACCGGGAATGGGGCAGAGCTATTTTCTTCTCTTTTTTTTTTCTCTCTGCCAGCTGTTACCATGAAGCCCAGTTGGTAACTTCTTTATCTTAGAAATGTAGCCATCTCTGTGAAGCCCCAGCTCAAGCTCAGAGGCCTTGTTTACATATTGCCAGCATTGTGACTGACTCTTTCCAAACACATTATTTTTGATTTCCATAATTACTTTTGTAGCAAAACTAACATATATTCATGATAAACCGTAACCCTAATATTAATATTAGATGTATCATTGGTTTGAATGAATGATTGTATATCAATATAAGATTTCTTATATATTTTCAGATATCTATTCAATCTGTTATTTAATGTGGAACCAGTTATATTATTTATTCACTTATGGTCTATTCATGCATTATCTCTATATTCAATGACACAGTGTACACCTTTTTGTACCCCCAATACCCATTTATATGTCTTCAAAATATTGCTCCCAAAAATAGTGGAAGAAACACTCATGTCACCACATATACATATACATTTTATCACAGTAGTATTCTGGAGACAAATGTAAAGGTCACACTTGTGATTGTACCAAAGCCTAAATGGAAAGTGAGCATGGATTACAAAAAACATCCATGTCAAAGTTGCCTAATGCTCTCAAATGTCAATCCTATTGGTGACTACATTTTGTTTCTTCTTAAGATTATATATTCTAACTCAATTCTGTTGAAAATGTCTAATTGTATCACTCACTTTATACTTTGCCTGATTTTGTAATGTCTTTATTGATATCTGCTTTCCTACATATTTTCCCCACTTCATTATTGTGACTGTTCACATGTGCTGACATTTACATTCACTCTCTAACCGAACCCCTATTGCTAAAGATTGTGTTTTCCAAATCCTATACTCACTCTTCTTCCTAAACCTACCGACTATCTTCTTAATCTTACCGACTATCCCTTTATGACTGGATTTTCTCTTCTACATTCAAACATCCAAGTAATGTTCCTGCAAGCGTTGGAGGAAGAGATCACCAAGAGAGTGTCTCATGCAACAGCAAGGGGTTAATTGGGGGTCCAGCAAGCTGGGGCTCAGAGCTCACATGAATAGAGCAGAGAGCCCTGAGAACAGCTTAAGCAGAGCTTATATACTTTCCTTGGAGAGGGCAGGGACGGAAATTTATTGATGGGTCAGAGCGAGTGGGCGGTTAGTGTGAAAGTGGGTGAGGGAATACATTCTGCAATTTGGCAGTTGGGAACAGCACAATCTGGGAACAAGATTACAAACAGTTCTCAAGATTTCAACAGTGTTTTGTTAAGCATACAGAAAAACAGGAAGTTACAAGTACCTTTTTTATTAACCTTTCATTCCGCACATCTTCTTCTTGCTACTTTTAATCATAAAAGTGATTATTGGGGCGTGTCACATTCTATGTCTGCTAGTGGGGTATTACCATAAGTTTAACTTGTCCAATTTGAGCTTGGAGTAAAGAAATTACATGGTTGAGCAAACAGGGTTTTATTGTTAGAAATAATATGAGGATTATTATTGGACAGGCCAGGGTTGATAAAAGCGTAGATAACCAGGGGGACTGTGTGAACCAAGACTCAAACCACCCTTTTTGGGCCTCTCTCTCTCTCATTGACGCTTTTCAAGGCATCCTTTTATTTTACTCATAGGTTTTTTTTACAACCTCAGTATGGTCGGCATCAGAACAACATTCTTATATCAATGCAGCACAAAGGCCCCCTTCTCTCATGAAGAGGAGGTCCAACCCTCAACTGGTGTGTAAAACAAATTCAGATACAGATGTTAAAGATTCCTGCAAAGCTGTGATGGAGGTTTCTAATATCTTTAAGTTTTGGTCTCTTGTTGCTTCTATTTGGGTCATTTGTTGTGTACCATGGACGAGGGCAGTGGTTCCTGTGATTACCCCTGCCGCAACTCCAATTCCTAATATGATGGCTAAAGTGAGGGATATATGTTCCCAGTGGAACCGGGTTGTATGCCCCCCTGTTTGAACTTCAAATGAACCTGGGTCATTATAGAGCAATCTGGGACACATCTTCACCATTACACAATTAATCAAATCTGTTGACCATTTCATGAAAACATAAACAATGTTTAAGTATATAGAATTATACTGTTGTAGGGACGGACAAGGCACGGCACTTAAGATAGCACCAAAGACAGGGAAACAGTCCTATTTGGTTGCAACCGGATTCAGAGGGCATTGCTTCTGTTGTAATCAATTAACTCCCTGAACCCCAAGTTTAGGTAGTTTCAGAATTTTGTACCCAACATGAAAGAGAAGAGACTCAGAAGTTCACAGTCTGCAGAAATTCAAAAAAAGAAGCTTTTTTTTTTTCTGTTTTCTCCTCTATTGTGGTCAAGTTAACTTTTCAAGGACACCTGGGAGGCAGAGAGCTTTTTTTTTTTCCTTTTCTTTTATCCCCCTGCGAACTGTTACCATGGAGCCCAGTTTGTAACTTTTTATCTTAGAAATGTAGCCATCTCTGTGAAGCCCCAGCTCAAGGCCAGAGGCCTTTTTCACACATTCTGTGAAAAACTATTAAGGGGGTGTCTAGCTTAGGAGTGCTGATTTTTCCAGCCAGTAGCCTAGTAGAACAGGGCAACAGAAAAAGAGGAAGTTAATCTACACTGAACTCATTTATAGAGACTCTTTTGCTGAAAGTCCTAAAGTCAGCCATGGTGAAGACTTCTGGAGAAGTTCAGTGAAGATTTTTCTGTGGGCCTGGTACAGAGGGGGAAGACGGGGAAGGCGGGGGGTGAGAGCAGCTCCATGGATCTGAGAATAAGGAAGGAGAAATGTAAAAGAATAATGGGAAAGGGTTTTGGGATTTTCCTAGCAACATAAATTGAGCAGTAGAACCGGTAGAGCAGAAAGGAAGACAGGAGTGAGTATCCCAAAAAGCCTGTGAGGGACTTTAAATTCTTAGTAACCTGTTTTCAGTGATGACAAAGCAACTTTAAAGGCCATTTTCATTACATCTTCGATAGGGGTCTGAGGGTTCTCCTAAGCTGGTTTGAGCTTTGGGTTAGGTGGTAAGAGGATCTGGTGGGACTCAGTGTGGGCACTGACAGGAAAAGAGAGAAGTGAGTGGGTGGATGAGTACCTCAGTACCTGCTACCTCAGCAAGGGGGCAATGCTCTGAGAACCGGCAGAGGTTTCGGTTTTTGATCTAGTAATTGGAGAAGAGAAATCAGGTTTGCTGAGGTGGGACTGACAGCAGAGAGTATGGAGCAGAAGGCTGAGTTTGAGGAACTATTGGAGAAGCATAGTTCAGGATGTGAGCGAAAGAGGAAAAAGGCCTTCACATAGGGGAATTTCCTTTCACCCTTTTGAGCACTTGCAGAAGTTAAAAAGGTCACACAGAATTTGAGGATCTAGAGACTCCTCTGGGGGCCATCAGTTTGGGTTGTCTAAGTGGTAATATGGCCAATGCTGTGTACTGAATTTGATGAGGATTTTGGGTTTCACCAGGTAGCCCCTGTATGCTCAAATCCCCATGACTTACAGAAGAAGTCGGCTTTTCCCCCACACAGCCATGGCGGTTTGTGGCTTTGATAGTCTGCCGGGCAAACATACTAATATAGGCTAGCCAACCTGCATCTGGCTTGCCTGTCCCTACAACCATAATGTTTGTTTCCATTATCTATGGTACAGAAAGGATTTAATGGAATTTTAATGGGATCCTCTTCATCAGGAATATTCTAATAGGAAAGACTTATTGCCAGCTGACAAATGTCTGGGTGGAGAGATGGCCACCAGGTCCCTAAGGGGGCTGTATGCAAGATAGACCATACTTCTTGTCTAGTAGGATTTGTGATCAGCCATCGCTGCTGAAGGGGCTGATGAGCGTTAGGACTACGGGTGGCCAAGGAGAGAGTCTATAGCCTTACCCACGTGACGAATATGCAATTTGAAACGGTTAACAGTCTTTTCCAGTTTCCAGCCAGAGTCTGGACATGGCACAGGCTTGAGATGAGACGCATGGATGCAGGAAGTGATTCCCTCTACTTTTACTGCTGTAGGTGCTATAAATAGCACCTGGAATGTTCCTTTCCAGTGGGGTTCCAGGGATGACACCTGATGTCATCTTATGTAGAGGAAGTCTCTTTCTTGATATCAATGTGGATTCCCCTCGTCCCCAGGTTGGAAGCCAGTAGCCACCTGTTTCCACAGGTATAGCTGAGTTCTTAAAAGAGATTTAAGTCTGTCAAGCAAGGGTGTGTGGAAGGGATCCTTAGGTCTTAGAGTTGGGGTTAGGTCTCTTAGTGGAGGAGGGGCCCCATAGAGAAATTCATAGGGGGTGAGGTTACACAAAGAAACAAAGGGAGTATTTCTTGCATGAAACAGTGCATAAGGCAGGAACATAGTCTAATCTTTTATGCCGGTCTCTAAGCTTAATTTCGTTAAGGTCTCTTTAATGGTTCTATTTATTTTTTTTATGTGTCCTGAGCTCTGGGGTCTATAAGCGCAATGTAAATTCCAATTAATCCCTAGGGTCCTGGCTAACCCCTGATTTTCCTGGCCCATGAAGGCTGTTCAGTTATCAGACCATGTTACATTAGGCAGGACGTGTCTTTGGTAAATATCTTTCAGGATCTTCTTGACCACAATTTGTGCAGGTTTTCTTTTCTTTCTTTTTTTCTTTTTTTTTTTTTTTTTTGGTGGGAAAGGCTTCAATCCATCCTGAAAATGTATCTACAAAGAATAGGAGATATTTAAGTCCATACCTTGCTGGCTTAATTGCAGTAACGTCCACTTCCCAGAATTGTCCTCGTCTGGTTCCTCATAGGTGCTTTCCTGCAGGAAGCTTGGAAGGGTAAGCATTAACCAATTGACAGAACTGACAGGCTTTTTTTACCCATTCAATTATTTCCTTTCACTGTGAGTGAGTTAGTCTAAAACTCTGTTCTTGATCCTACAGTAATGCCTGCAGTTTTTTTGAACCAAGTTGATTGAGTTGATGTACATTTTTAACGTAGTGTAGGGCTTTCTGAAATTGCAGCCTGGGCTCAGTGAAGTTGAGGAGTTCAGTGTTAGTGTTCTTAGATGTTATCAAAAGCTTGCTGGTGCTCAAGGGTCCATTGGAATTGGGCATTCTCATTTAACAGCTGGTATAAAGGAGGAGCCAAGAACACAAACCCAGGTCCATAACCTGCTAAAGCCAGCAGTCCCAAGAAACTCTCTATGTTGTCTCCTGTTAAATGGGGGTGGTATCTGCACAACGGTTTGTTTCCTGGGCTCAGTGAGCCATCATTTACCGCGCCTAAGGGAATAACTCAGGAAGATTACTTCTTGCAGGCAAATTTGGGCCTTTATGTCCGAAGCTCTCTACCCGAGTTGAGCAAGCTCAGATAATAGTGCTTGGGTCTCAGACTCACAGTTTTCTTTGGTGTTGGCTGCCAGTAGCTGGACATCCACATATTGAAGCAGAATGACTTCGGGGTGCGTAGTTCTGAAGTTGTTGAGATGTCTGTGAAGGGCTTCATCAAAGAGAGTGGGGGAGTTTTTGAACCCCTGTGGGAGTCTAGTCCAAGTTAGTTGACAAGACGTTCCGGTTTCTGGGTCTATCTACTCGAAAGCAAACAGCAACTGATTATCTTTATGCAGAGGCAAGCAAAAGAAAGCATCTTTTAAGTACAGAACAGTATACCATTTTCACTCGGCCACAGCAAAAAGGTTATTGGGGGTCCAGCATGCTGGGGCTCAGAGCTCACTTGAATGGAGCAGAGAGCCCTGAGAACAGCTTTAACAGAGCTTATATACATTTCTTGGAGAGGGCAGAAAGGAAAATTTATTGATGGGTCAAGGCGAGTGTGCGGTTTGCGTGCACCCGGGTGAGGGAGTATATTCTGCAGTTTGGCAGTTGGGGACAGCACATTCTGGGAACAAAATTAGCAAACGGTTCTCAAGATTTCAACAGCGGTTTGTTAAGCATACAGAAAAACAGGAAGTGACAAGTGCCTATTTAATTAACCTTTCACCAAAGCAAAATGGAAAGTGAGCATGGATTACTAAAAACAACCATGTCCAGGTTGCCTAATGCTCTCAAATGTCAAACCTGTTGGAGGCAACATATGTCTTTTTTCCTAAGATTATATATTCAACTTCAACCATGTTGAAAATGTCTAACCCTATTACATTATACTTTGCCTGATTTCCTAATGTCTCTATTGATATCTGCTTTCCTACATATTTTCCCCAGTTCATCATTGTGACTGACTCTTCATATGTGCTCATATTTACGTTCACTCTCTACCCAAAACCCTATTGCTAATGAAACTTTCGTCCAAATCCTATATTCACTCTCTTTTCTAAACCTACTGACTACCTTCCTAATCCTGCCGACTATTCCTTTTTGACTGGATGTTCTCTAGGACATTTAATCATCCAAGGTACAAGGTCCTCTGCCATTGCACATCAATTTATCTGAGATATCTGTGCAGAACATAATTCAAAGCTAAGTATCTCACTAAAGGGCCCAATGCCCTTCAGGGCTTCAAATCATACCTAGATTTCAGGTTTCCTACTTATATTTCACCTATATATTCTTGTGAATATCGCAGGTTCCCAATACCATTATTCATCCCGCAGAACGTTTCCTAACCCAAATAGAATATGTTATTAACCCTAACCATACACTGTTCCCTCAATCTAACTTCACAAAAGAGCAGGGACAGAGTTGGTCTTACAATTCAGGAATGTAGGAGATCTTCCACCTGCTGAGAACCTCAAAGTTTGATGCAGAAATGATCCCTAGAGAAGATGTAGCAGCTATGAAGGACCTGAGAGAGCAAAAGTCATCTTCCATGGCAAACCACCTGTTCAGGATGAAGTGATGTGTCTGAATCAGCCTCTCTCCTACTGATATAAAGAAGATGGACCAAACCAACCCTGTGTGGAGAGCTTCTCCTGGGTGTCTACGGTTGATATACCATTCTAACTTCTGAAAGCGTCACAGGAAGTAGGGGCAGCCTCCATCTCAACGGACCCTTGGAAACAAGTGTTAGGACAAAGTGGTTGCCAAGGCAGTGACCTCATTCCCTTCCTGTTGGAATTGACCTACCTCACTTCTTTGGTGATGTAACTCTCTGAACTTGGGATGCAGGAAGCCAGGGACACAGAGCCAGTCCCAGTCCCATACCCAGTGGACTTACTTGTTTGGATTTACCAAAGAGAGAGTCTGTCTCTCTTGGTACCTAATGGTTTGAGGATGACAAAATGCAAGTAGAGCTCTGAAGATGGGCCTTTAATGAGAAAGCAGGTAGTGGTCAGCACAGGCTCCATACAACTTCACAGAGATGGACAAGGTGACCAGACCTGACACAGGACAGGCCATTTTGGGGGAACATAGTATGGCCCACCAGTCAGAGGACACTCTGGATAGTTACAGACTTACTTGGGGGAAGGAGGTGACTTTTTGAGTGTGGGTGTGAGTTTGTGGTTTTGTCTCATGTTCTGAGAATAGGTAGGAAAGGCGGTTTGTTTGGTTTAGAGTGGACTGTTTCTAGAAAGTCCTTTGACAAGGCGAGTGTGTCTGTGTCTGTGTATCCCACTGTGTCCTTGGTTGTACACATTAGAAAACAGAATAGATCAATGGATGTATCCTGTCTAGTAGAAAGCTTCCCAGCATTCATCCTGCCCATTTTAGGAAAGGACTGCTGGTTGCTTTTCGATGGGCAACACCCACTATCTTCCTAAGTTCCAGTTTTCTTCCTGAATTCTGGCCACTCTCCAGAATAGGCTCATGGTTTTTTGTCCAAGATATGTACCACATCCAAGCTCTGTGACATGGCCATGTACTGGATAGCTGAAGGGAATTGCAAGCATCTCAGAAAACTCAGATATCATTGTGACTAGTAAAGTCTCAGTGGAGAAACCCTGCATTGGGATTTGCTGACTTATTGTTCTGTTACCCTGAATTCAGGAAGGTCTTTGCCTCAGGCCACCCCTTTGTGAATTTTGAAGAAAACAGTTTTCAAATGGAAGTGAATCGGCATCACCTGTGGCTCTTTGCTTAACTGCTTTGGAAAAGTATGTGTCTGAATCAGCCTTGTGGCTCTGTGTGAGGCTGTGGCTTAGATTATCAGCGCCTGATGTATCTAAAGAAAGATCCAATGTGTGCATCCAAAACCAAAATGGCAAAAAGATCAGTCATTGTGGATGAAGTCTCTCGCCTTCCTCTGTAAGTTTCCTGACTTCCACCAAGTGAGAATAGGGATCCTTTGGCTCAAATGAGTTCTTTAAAGCGCTGCAAAGTTGCTTTGGTTTCCTAATTACTCCAAATCACATAAGGAATCTAAACCTGACAGTCAGTAGGCCTCAAATTGGAGAAGCAGAGCAGTATTAAAGGAAGAACTATGTGATCAATCCTGGTTCACAGGAAGGGTGTTCAGGCCACCCTGAGGTTAGGCAAATGACGGGCAAGGGATCTTATTTTGGACACTCTCTTGGGCTGCGCCATTCATGGAAACCTCTAGCCAAAGGGTATAATGAGTGTATGTATGTAAGAAGATGAGTGCCATATGAGAGTGTTTTGGTTATAATTGTGGTCATTTGTGTGGCGGTTGGAAGAGATGACTGGGTCCACCTGGTCTTGAACACTGGTGTGATTCTCATCAGAGACTGAGTTCTGAAACTTACCTCAGAGAAGTAATTGCTTTGGAAAGACATGTGTCTTAATCAGGCTATTGGCCCTGTGTGAGGCTGTGGCTTAGATTATCAGCAACAGACGGATCAAAAAAAAGATCCCATGTGTGCATCCAAAACCAATATAGCCAAAAGAGCAGTCATTGTGAATGAAGTCTCTTACCTTCCACTGTAAGGTTCTGAAAGAATAAAAGAAATTGAAATTGAAATGTAAAGAACCAGGTTTTGTAAAGTTTCCAAGCTGCGCTCAGAACCTGAAATTCCTGTGGCAGTTAAGACAATTCCTGGAACTGCCCATTAGATGTGTGTTGAAATCTTCCCTTACCACCTAGTTACTTAACAACCCCTTCTCAGAAGCCGTGCATCTCACCACGTATACATCTCAGGGCTTCAACCAATCAGTTTAAATGTGTAACCCTTCTCAGGGCTGACCAATCACCCCCTGCCCCAACTTTTCCCGCCAATGAATGTGCTAATCATGTTTTAGAGTTGTTATTTGATTTTCCCGTGGTACATGATGATTTCCTAAAGGAGGCTATGATGTATGTAAAGTAGCTGAGCTCTCTAAAGAATGTATATAAACTCTGCTCAAGTTGTTCTCGGGGCTCTTTGTTCTTTGCTCCTCTGAAGGGAGCTCTGAGCCCTAGCATTCTGGACCCCCAATAAACACTTTGCTGATGCATGAGAAAGCCTCTTTGTTGTCTTTTCCTTTGACGTTCGCAGCACCTTTTCATCTGGAGGCCCCAGGTGAGATATCCGGCAGCGGTGGACGGAAGACCTCAAGGGACTCCTTTCGGGGTAAGTAAGGCGCCTCTTTCTGGTTTTGGGTTTCAGGCTAGGGTGTGGCAAAATGGCTGTTGGTGAAGAGCATTAGCTCTCTCCTATGGTGTGACAGACGTGTCACAGAGCCAAGGTCACGTCCCTGAGGGACACTCCGGAGGACTAGGGAATTCAAGGAATAGTAGTTTCCTCAACTCAGTTATATTTTGCTTCAGGATTCGATTTGCCAGCCCATAAGTTTTTACCGGTAACTCAGTTTTGGTCATTGTTCTAAACTCATGTTGAGTTTACTGTCTGTCTTTATTGTCTAACCCATCAATATTTGCCAGTTACTCTGTTCTAATCTTTGTCATGGACTCATGTTAAACGTTTACTGTTTGTCTTTGTCTGTGTTGTGTTTGTGTCTTCACTGTCCCTGTTTGAGTAACTCCCACTATGGGACAAAGCACTTCCTCTTCTCTGTCTCTGACCCTTGATCATTGGACTGATGTCCGCTCAAGGGCCCAGAATCTTTCTTTTTCAGTAAAACACCATACCTGGCAGACTCTCTGTGCTTCAGAATGGCCCATCCTCGAATTTGGATGGCCCCAGAAGAATCCTTCCACTTTCCTCTAATCCGAAAATTCAGAGATATTGTCATTCAGCCGGGGACACGTGGCCACCCATATCAACAGCCATATACTCCTTCCCCCACATTCCTATCATTCAAACTTTCCGCTCCTCTCCCTCTTCCTTCCATTCTCCCTGAGTCACAAGACTGGACACTCCACCCCCTCCTTATCATCTACTCTCCCTCCCCAACCCCCAACACAGTTCCTGATGATCCTCCCACCGCTGACTCAGCCTCTCCACTGCTAGAGGCAATTGGGCCAGACCCAAGCCCTCGAGGGGACTTCCGCGCAGCAGCAGCAACCCCTCCTCCCCTGGAGGAAGCTGGGCAACCTAAAGAAACCCACCGACGACGGATAATAGAAAACTCAGAAGCCCCTGTGATGCTCTCTCTCCATCCCTATGGGCCTATGAACCGACCCAACTGGGACCCCAACACCTTTGAAGGTAGGAAGCATCTGTCCACTTATTCCCGGGCTCTAATAGCGGGTCTCCAAGTGGCCGCCAGAGAGCCGACCAATTTGGCCAAGGTAAGAGAGATTATCCAAGGGCCTAATGAGTCTCCCTCTATGTTTCTGGAGAGAATTATGGAAGCATATAGAAAATATACTCCTTTTGATCCTCAGGCAGATGACCAAAAGGCATTTGTTACAATGGCCTTTATTGAGCAGGCTGCCCAAGATATTAAGAGAAAGTTACAATGTCTAGATGGGTTACAAAATACGACCTTAAGAGATTAAGACAGAGAAGCTGAGAAAGTATAAGATATATATTATAAGTATATATTATAAGTATATAAGTATATTATAAGAGAGAAACTGAGGAGGAGAGGGAACAGAGGAGTGAGAAGGAAAGGGAACAAAAGGAGGATGAAAGGAGCAAAAGGCAGACAAAAGCATTGGCTAAGGTTTTCTTC
The DNA here is from genome assembly GCF_048772815.1 of Callospermophilus lateralis. Classification (NCBI taxonomy): domain Eukaryota; kingdom Metazoa; phylum Chordata; class Mammalia; order Rodentia; family Sciuridae; genus Callospermophilus; species Callospermophilus lateralis. The sequence goes on along the minus strand of NW_027515276.1, from coordinate 7,014,080 downwards.
ACAGTAGCAAATACGCCAGAAATTAAAAAGCAGGGAGTCAGAAAGGGATACTTGGGCCCACGCCAAAGGCTGTACCTGGCCTCAGATCAATGTGCCTACTGTAGAGAAAAAGGACACTGAGTCAAAGAGTGCCCCAAAAAGAAGAAGCCACAGCAGCCCGCCATGCTGACTCTAGAAGAGGACTAGGAATGTCAGGGCTCGGATCCCCTCCCCAAGCTCAGGGTAACATTTGAAGTGGAGGGGACTCCAGTGAACTTTGAAGTGGATACAGGAGCAGTATACTTAGCCCTTAAGGCTTCACTGGGCCCCATATCAAATTAATGGTCCCTAGTTCAAGGGGCTAATGGCACTACATATCGGGCTTGGACAACTAAGAGGATTATGGAAGTAGGAAAATGAAAAGTCCACCACTCTTTCCTAGTAATCCAAGAATGCCCAGCCCCATTGATGAACAGGGATCTGCTTACCAAACTCGGGGCTAGAGTAAACTTTAACCCTGATGGTCCCCAAGTGGATGTTCTAAAACCTTCAGTAAAAACTCCCATAGTCACAGAATTGACATTGTCTGTAGAAGATGAACATCAACACTTCGTGCCCCCTAGGACTGATCAAAGAGGCAAACTACAACAGAAATGGATAAAAGATTATCCTAATGCCTGGGCAGAAACTGCTGGGTTAGGTATAGCCATAAAACAACCTCCAATAGTAGTAGAATTAAAAGCCTCTGCCTCTCCAATCAGTGTTAAACAATATCCTCTAAGCAAAGAAGCTAAGGATGGGATAAGTCCCCATGTTCAGAAATAATTGGCCCTTGGTGTCCTAAGGCCCTGTCAATCAGCCTGGAATATCCCCTGCTACCAGTAAGACAGCCAGGAACTAGGGACTACAGTTCTGTTCAAGACCTAAGAGACATCAACAACAGAGTTCAGGACATTCACCCCACAGTACCAAATTCATATAATTTGCTTAGCACTCTGAATCTGGAGCGGGAATGGTACACTGTGCTGGACTTAAAAGATGCTTACTTCTGCTTGCCCCTACATAAGGACAGTCAGTTGCTGTTTGCTTTCGAGTGGATAGACACAGAAACTGGAACATCTGGCCAACTAACCTGGACTAGACTCCCACAGGGGTTCAAACCCCCCCCCACTCTCTTTGATGAAGCCCTCCACAGGGACATAAATGACTTCAGAACTGCACACCCCGAAGTCACCCTACTCCAATATGTGGATGATCTGCTACTGGCAGCGGACACCAAGGAGAACTATGAGTCTGGGACCCAAGCACTATTATCCGAGCTTGCTCGGCTTGGATATAGGGCTTCTGCCAAAAGGCCCAAATTTTTCAGCAAGAAGTAATCTTCCTGGGTTATTCTCTTAGGGGTGGCAAATGATGGCTCACTGAGAACAGAAAACAAACCATTGTGCAGATACCACCCCCATCTAATAAGAGACAACTCAGAGAGTTTCTTGGGACTGCTGGCTTTTGCAGGTGATGGATTCCTGGGTTCGCCTCTCTGGCTGCCCCTTTATACCCGCTGATCAAGTGGAATGCCCAATTAGAATGGAACCCTGAGCACCAACAAGCTTTTGATAATGTCAAAAAAAGGTGCTGCTATCTGCTCTGGCCTTCGCACTCCCAGATATAGATAAACCCTTCACTCTCTACATCGAGGAAAAGAAAGGAATAACACGGGGAGTGTTCACTTAGACTTTGGGACTTTGGAAAAGGCCGGTAGCATTCTTATCAAAAAAACTGGACCCAGTGGCTACTGGGTGGCCCTGTTGCTTAAGAGCTACAGCAGCGGCAGCGCTTCTAATAAAAGATGCTCATTAATGAACGTTGGGACAGAAGCTAACCATTATAGCCCCCCATGCGCTGGAGAGCATCATCTGTCAACCTCCAGAGAGGTGACTATCAAACTCCAGAATAAACCACTACCAGAGCCTCTGGATTAGCAAAGACAGAATAACTCTTGGACCTTCTGGTCCACTCAACCTGGCTGCCAGAAGAATCATCAGGACCTGTTGCTCATGAGTGTCAACACATAGTGGCAGAGGAAACCAGTATAGGACGAGACTTGTAGGATCCAGCCACTGCCTCACCCTGAAGTCGTATGGTTTACGAAAGAGAACAGCTTCCTCCAAGATGGTATGTGGCAGGCTGGAGCAGCAGTAGTTAGCAAAACTAATGTCATCTGATCCTCTGGTCTCCCAGAAGAGACATCAGTCCAAAAGGCAGAACTGATTGCCCTTCCGAAAGCATTGGAACTAGCAACAGGCAAAAGGGCCACCATATACACTGATAGCCGCTATGCAGTTGGCAATGCTAATGTGCACGGGGCTATTTACCAGCAAAGGGGGCTATTAACCTCCACTGGGAAAAAAATAAAGAACAAATTTGAGATCCTCCACCTTCTCTCAGCAGTGCAGGGCACTAAGGAACTAGCTATAGTGCACTGTCCAGGGCACCAGAAGGGAAACGACCTCGTTGCATTTATAAACAGAAGGGCAGATGAGGAAGCTTAATTGGCAGCCCTAAACGGAGTGACTCTGTTAACTTTTTCCACACCAGGGGGATCAACATTCAGGAGACTTGGCCACACTGGAACATTCATGCAACTTATCATCTGAGGAGACAGATACAGAACTCTGGGACGCTACAGAGCCAAGTTTACAATTTCAAAAAGCCCACCTTTATGTCAAAGACGTACACTAGCTCACCCACTTAAGCTCAAAGAAGATATAGACACTCTTAAAGAACCAAAGAAAGGATTTATTATTGACTGACTCACAGAGGAAAGAAATAGCTTAGCAGGTGACTAGAGCTTGTCAAGTCTGCCAATTAGTTAATGCTTACCCATCCAAGCTTCCTGCAGGGAAGCGCTTTCGAGGAACCAGACCAGGACAATTCTGGGAAGTGGACTTTTCCTGAAATTAAGCCAGGAAGGTATGGACTTAAATATCCCCTAGTCTTTGTAGATACTCTTTCAGGATTGGTTGAAGCCTTCCCCATGAAGAAAGAAACGGCTCAGACGGTGCTCAAAAAGATTCTAGAAGACATTTTTCCAAAGTTCGGCCTGCCTAAAGTAATAGGGTCCAATAATGAACCGGCATTCCTTGCCCAGGTAAGTCAGGGATTCACCAGGACCCTGAAGATTAATAGGAAGTTACATTGTGCTTATAGACCCCAGAGCTCAGGACAGGTAGAAAGGATGATTAGAACCATCAAAGAGACTTTAACGAAATTAAGCTTGGAGACCGGCATAAAAAATTGGAGTATGCTCCTGCCTTAAGCACTGTTTCGTGCAAGAAATACACCCTCTGCCTCTTTGTGTAAACTCACCACTTATGAAATTCTCTATGGTGCCCCTCCTCCAGTAAGGGACCTAACCCCAACTCTGAGACTTAATGATTCCTTTCACACCCCCTTGCTTGACAGACTTAAATCCCATGAACAAACACAACACCCAGCGATACCTGTGGAAACAGTTTTCCACTGCTTATCAGCCTGGAGACGAGGGAACCCCACATCGATATCAAGTGGGAGTCTGTGTCTATGTGAGACGTCATCAGGTATCATCCCTGGAACGGCGCTGGAAAGGACCATACCAGATGCTGCTTATAACACCTACAGTGGTGAAAGTGGATGGAATCACTTCCTTCATCCATGCCACCCATCTCAAGCCTGTGCCCTGTCCAGCCTCCGGCTGGAAACTGGAACAGACTGGTAACCTTCTCAAGTTGCGTGTCCGTCGTGTGGGTAGGGCTATGGATTCTTCCCCTGATCACCAGCAGTCCTAATCCCCATTAGCCTGTTCAGCAACAATGGCAAGCTATAAATCCTACTGGGCAAGTAGTGTGGTCTATTTCACATACAGCTCTCTTATGGACTTGGTGGCCATCTCTCTACCTGGACATTTGTCAGCTTGCCATAGGCCTCTCTGACTGGGATCTCCCTGACATAGAGGACCCCACACAGATTCCACTCAAACCCAAACCAGGGCTACATAGACCACCTTACCCCATGAATTATGGATATTATCTTCCCCAGCTCAGGTGTAAACTAGCCAGTCTTGATTTTTATGTGTGCCCAGCTGATTTCCGAAGTCGCAAACAGGCCCAAACCTGTGGAGGACCCAGTGACTTTTATTTTAGATCTTGGGGTTGTGAACAAATGGGAGCTACATGGTTGAACCCAATCTCCCCAGACAGTATCATTCAGGTAGGAAAAAATGACACCTGGTTTGATCCCAAGAAATGTGCCGCTAGCCAAGTTGTGTCAAAAACTCGCTGTGGAAAGAATAGTCTATGTTACCCCCTCAATATAACTTTCACTTCCAAAGGAAGGGGCTACCTCAGAACAACATGGTCTATGGGAAATACGTGGGAAATGCGATTCTATATTTATGGCCCTCGTTATGACGTTGGTCACTGGTTCACCATCCTGCTTAAAAAGGAAGAAAATCCCACAGCAATAGGGCAAAATCCCCTCAAGCCAGGAATTAAGCCTCCAAAACCTCCCATGCCTAGATCTACCAGAACCCCTCTACCATCTCATACTTCCCAGTTTCCATCTTTGCCTACTTCCCAGTCCAGAGTACAGCTGACTCCTGCCCCTGGGAACTAATTAAAGGAACCTTAATTGTACTGAACTCCACACAGTCAGAACTCCTTGCATTTCAACCCATGTATTTGACAGCTCTGTAAATTATCGTGTAATGGTGCAGATACTCCCCAGGGTGCTTTATTATGATGCAGAATCATTTTAAGGTCTACTAGGGGGACAAACAACCTGATTTTGCTGGCATCCAGTGTCCCTTACTCTAGCCATCCTATTGAGGATAGGAGCTGCTGCAGGAGTGGGTATGGGAACAGCTGCTATGATGAATGGGTCACAACAAATGGCCTGATAAGAAACAGCAATAGATCAAGACTGGAAGACATTAGAGACCTCCATCACAGTGCTGTAGGAATCCTTAAACTCTCTCTCTGAAGTTGTTTTACAGAACAGGTGAGGATTAGACCTCCTCTTCATGAGGGAGCGGGGCCTCTGTGCTGCACTGAGAGAAGAATGTTGTTTTTATGCTGACCATACTGGAGTTGTAAAAGAATCCATGAGTAAATTGAGAAAATGCCTTGAAGAGCGCCAGAGAGAAAGGGAGATTCAACAAGGGTGGTTTGAGTCATGGTTTACCCAGTCCCCCTGGTTAACTACACTCCTATCAGGCTTAGATTGACCCCTGATCATCCTTATGGTGTTGCTAACTTTGGGACCTTGTTTGCTTAACCCCATACTTTCCTTTCTCCAGGCTCAAATTGGGCAGGAAAAACTCATGGTAATCAGACAGGAATACGCTCCACTGGCAGAAATAGAGTGTGAGACCCCGCAATAATTATGATTCATTGCTTTTAAGATTAAATATAGTAAGAAAAAGGAGTGGGAAATGAAAGAATAAAAGAAATTAAAATTGAAACTTAAAGAACCAGGTTTTGTAAAGTTTCCAAGCTGCACTCAGAACCTGAAATTCCTGTGGCAGTTAAGACAATTCCCGAAACTGCCAATTAGATGTGTGTTGAAATCTTCCCTGACCACCTAGTTACTAAACAACCCCTTCCCAGAAACCGTGCAGCTCATCACGTATACATCTCAGGGCTTCAACCAATCAGTTTAAACGTATACCCCTTCTCAGGGCTAACCAATCACCCCCTGTCCGACCTCTTCCTGCCAATGAATATGCTAATCATGTTTTTGGGTTGTTATTTGATTTGCCCGTGGTATGTTGATTTGCTAAAGGAGGCTATGATGTATGCAAAGTCCCTGCCCTCTCTAAAGAATGTAAATAAACTCTGCTCAAGTTGTTCTTGGGGCTCTTTGTTCTTTGCTCCTCTGAAGATAGCTCTGAGCCGCAGCATGCTGGACGCCCAATAAACCCTTTGCTGTGGCATGAGACAGTCTCTTGGTGGTCTTTTCCTCCGACTTTTGACCGACCTTTTTACCTATGAAGGACCTGAGAGAGCAAAAGTCAAATCCATGTCAACTTCCATGTCAAACAACCTGGTCAGAATGAAGGAATGTGTCTGAATCAGCCTCTCTCTTCTTAATGTAGATTAAATGGACCAAACCAGGCCTGTGTACAAAGCTGTTCCCAGATCCCTATGGTTGATATACCATTCTAACTTGTGAAAGTGTCACAGGAAGTAGGGGCAGCCTCCATCTCATGGGACCATTGGAAGCAACTGTTAGGACAAAGTGGTTTTCCATGGCAGTGACCTCATTCAGTTCCTGAAGGAAGTGACCTACCACACTTCCTTGGTGATGGAACTCTCTGAACATGGGATCCAGGAATCCATGCACCCAGAGCAAGTCTTAGTTTCAGTCCCAGTGGTCTCAATTGTTTGAATTTACCAAAGACAGAGTCATTGTTTCTTGATACCTACTTTTGAGATGATGCTCAAATTTCAGGAGAGCTCTGAAGAGCGGCTTTTTCTGAGAAAGCAGGTAGTGGCTCAACCATGGCTCCTGACAACTTCAAAAAGTTTGCAAAGAAGACCAGATCTGAGATAGGACAGGCCATTTCGTGAGAACATAGTATGGCCCACCAGTCAAAGGACACTCAGGATAGTCACAGTCATACTTGGGGGAAGGAGGTGCTATTGTGGGTGTCAGTGTGAGTTTGTGGTTTTGTCTCATGTTCTGAGAATAGGTAGGAATGGCGGTTTCTATGTTTGGACTGGAAAGTTTCTAGAAAGTCGTTTGACAACACGAGTGTTTCTATGTCTGTGTATCCCACTGTATCCGTGGTTGTAGACATTTGAAATGCGAATGCATCAATGGTTGTGTCCTGTCTAGTATAAAGCTTCCCAGCATTCTTCCCACCCAATTTAAGAATGGAGTGCGGCTTGCCTAATGGATGGTGAACAGCTACTATCTTCCTAAGTTCCTCTTTTCTTCCTGAATACTGGCCACTCTCCAGAGTATCCTCATGGTTTTGTTTCCAAGATATGTACCATGTCCAAGCTCTGTTACATGGCCATGTACTGGATAGCTGAAGGGAATGGGAGCATCTCAGAAAACTCAGATATCAGTGTGACCAGTAAAGTCTCAGTGGAGAAACCCTGCTTTGGGCCATTTGCCTACTTATGTTTCTATTACCCTGAATGTCAGGAAGGTCTTTGCCTCAGGCCACCCCTTTGTGAAGCCTGAAGAAAACAGTTTTCAAATGGAAATGAATGGGCATCACCTGTGGCTCTTTGCTTAATTGCTTTGGAAAGGGATGTGTCTGGAACAGCCACTTGGCCTGGTGTGGTGGCAGTGGCTTAGATTCTCAGCACCTGATGGATCTAAAGAAAGTTTCCAAGTGTGCATCCAAAACCAAAATGGCCGAAAGAGCAGTCATTGTGGATGAAGTCTCTCACTTTCCTCTGTAAGCTTCCTGAGCTAAATCAAGTGAGAATAGGGATCATTTGGGTCAAATCAGTTCTTCAAATCCCTGCAGAGGCTAGTCGATAGGGGCTTGGGTTTTCTATGACACCAATTCACATAAAGAATCTATCCCAGACAGTCATTAGGCCTCAAATTGGAGAAGCAGATCAGATATAGGGCAAGCCTATTTGATCACTCTTGGTTCACAGCAAGGGTATCCAGGCCACCCTGACTTTAGGCAAATGAGGGGCAAGGGTGCTTATTTTGAACAGTGTATTGGGCTGTGCCCTTCATGGAAACATCCAGCCAGAGTTAATGATGAGTGTCTATGTGGAAGAAGATGAGGAGCATGTGGGAGTGTTTTAGTTTTAATTGTGGTCATTTGTGTGGTGGCCACACAAGATGCCTGGGTCCACCTGGGCTTGAACTCTGGTGTGATTCCTCTTAGAGAATGCGTTATGGAACTGACTTCAGAGAAATATTGCCATGAATTGTGTTGGGATTTTAGGAGGCCACACATGAGAGTCGCCCTTGGACACTGAGATCTAAGCCCAGAGTGGCTTTCCACAGAGCACTGAGAATCTCAGCCAGGATATCACATGATTTTATTCTGAAAGACTTGGAAGCCATAGTTGGGAGTCAAAACACACATGGACCTTACATTGTAGACCTCAATGGGGCTGGCTTCATGTGACCTTTTGGCCAGTCTTTGGGAACCCTTGCCTGTGAGAGTTCTCTAGATTATTCATTGAAATGTGCTTCCTCTAAATTTAATGGTTCCTTAATGAATTGAAACCCACAGTTTCTCCAACTTCATCTTTGAAAATGGCTAGATAAATACCATGAAATTTTTGAACTTCCCATGGCCACCTGCCACTGGAGAACCTTTGGATGTACAGTTTCTGATCCTGAGTGTACCAGAGAGTGCCTTGATTGACTGGATTTTATGAAAATGGTGTAGAACAGCGATGCCAGTAAGTTGGGGCCTGCTGAGTAGTGGGTCAAGAGCTGTTGTGTGCAGTTGTGTGATAAAACATCTGTGGTCGGGACATGTGATTCTGGCATTGACTTCCAAATGACTTGTGGCTGACATGTTACAGTCAGGAATCACTTATATGTCTGAAACCTCTCCATAAAAGGCATTTTGTTATAAGGAGACGTTCCAGGGCAATGTTCAGAATCAGGTTGCTATGGGCAAAGGGACAAGCTATGTGGGATAGAAGCCTGGTTGGTGCATTCTCCTGAAGACCCTGACCCACCACAAGTGACAGGACTCCCTCCATCACTGTGTCCCAGTTTAACTCATTGCATTTCATGAAGCAAATACCAAACTCCCAGTGCAGTAGAAAGAAACACCATGAAAAGTGGAGGATGACCAAATGGCTTCACAGTCCACATGCAGAGACACTTAGCTTTCAGTGGCCACAGTTTACCTACAGAGAGAAGTCAGCACTGCTGCCTCATGTTCTCTGAAAAAATTGAAACAATGTCCTCCAGGTCTCATAGATGTAGACCCAGCTTTGATGGTCTCATTTGAATGGAAGCTAAAGCTTCTGACAACAACATATATGTCGAGTGCCCATCGTCAAAGGCAGTTTCTCAAGAAGTCTTTAGTCCGGCAGAGCTCCAGGTTTGTGTAGTGTTTACCTTTTAGACCAGGTTGCAAGAAAAGACCACTGACTCCAATTAAAATCAGATTAAAGCAAGCTTATTATCTCCACCACCCTGGCTGCCTCTCCCTCCCAAAACGTCGGGAACAGGAGAGCTGCCCAGCTTTATAGCCCAGAAAGTTACACAAAAGTGGGGTTACAAATAACAGAATTCTGACAAGCATCACACTAATGGTAGTTTACATTTTTGTTTGCTGGCTCCAACATCAGAATTTATGAGGACCATTAGAGCCTCAGAGAGTGTCATCTGGCCAAGGAAGGCCAATATTTATGAGGTGTCAACAAAGTTTCAGAGAGGGCTGTTATCTGGTCAGAGAGCCAGGCATGGGTGAGTTCAAGGCACGGGCAGACATTCCAAGCAGGTTCAGAATTTGGTGTAATTTATAGTTAAGCCAAAATTATCTTTTCATGGCTTTGTGGCAAGATGGCTCCCAATTTTAATAAAAGATCAGGTTGGGTCAATCATTCCCCCCTTTTCTAATGTGTTCCTTTCATATATTTGATTGGGTAGGAAGAGCACTGTGGGAATTTTAATCCCTCAGGTAACAGTCTCCCGATTTTTTGAACTCACCCAGAAACAGGTCTCCCTGATTTTACCTGACTTAATTAATTACTTATATTGATATTCTATTTATTTTTGTCTCCATTGTTGTAAGAAGAGAGGCGTCACTCATTTAGACTTCTTCTGAGCTGAGAGAGGGTGATGTGAGGGGGCACCGCCTGAGGGACATTCGTTGCCTTTTAGAAGTCAGTTAGGTTTGAAGTCTGGATGGGGAAGAACAGGTAGTAAAGCCATCTGGGGATGGGTTCTTCTATGAGAGAAACAAAAAAACATGAGTATTTAATAAATGTTGCAGCAGCTGGAACATGTCACTGTATAGAAGTTCCCTCACCAGTCTTTAATATCCCCAGTTATCAGGACTGTCAACTTAATATTTAACTTTTAGTGTTACATTTGTCCCTCCCCATAAGATTCAGTTTAATAATTTAATGTCATCTGATCTTGCAAAATACTTTTACTAGTATGACCTCTGTGTCTAATAGAGAAACCTTTAATTCTCTTACTCATTGCTGGATAATTATACTAACAAATACCAAGCCTATGTGTTTAGGTTAAGAATATCTGTAGGCCTTAAACTAAAAACTTCTGCCTCTGGCAGATAATCTTGACAGTCTCTTTTTATAGTTATCAGGCATTCCTGTCTGAGAATCCTTCTTTGTAGCCTCCAGTCTTACTTATTTTGGGAGGCTAACATAAAGTGTATACCTTAAAATATTATTATTACTATTATTATATAAAATGCCCAGGAATGGCTGTAATTTGTTTTTAACTGTCTTTTCTAAGTGTTTAAGATGAAGCAGTCAAACTGACTTTTGTTTCTATCTATTGTGAACAGTCAGCTGAGCTTTTATGGGAGTCATTCCTGGGGAAACTTGAGAGCAGCTTCTCAGTTCTGCTAGTGCCATTTGCGCTAGGTGGGTCCAGGTCTTGTTTGACCATGTGGCTTCCCTCGGAAGCATCAGGGATGTCTCCCTTCTCTGATGACTCTCCTCTTCGTAGCAAATGCACTGATTGGCTTTCTGTTCTCCAGTGGTCTCATTAATCTCCCTGATCAGGAAGTTATGTGGTTCAGAGTTGCAAAGCTCTTTAGAGAAGTCCGCTGTTCCCTGGATACAGACTGACTCAGAGGGCAAGAGCAAAATATTGGTTTTCTTGTCCCTTTTCATATAACTTTAATTTTAAATCCTAATCTTAAACATCCATCAAATAAATTTTAACAGACTTATATTAAGAGTACTTGGCTTTAATGTCTATAATTTAAAATTATTTATCTTTTTATTATTTGGGATCTGTATTATTCTGTCTGTCTTGTAGGTGATGGCTAATTATCTTAAATTAACCAATGTTGTGTTCTTAAAGCAACACTTCTGTAAAACACTAACAGGGAATCTTTATATCACCCATAAGGAAATTACAAAATAAAATTAACAACAGTAAACAAACTTAGTTCATGTAATAGCTACCCTAAAATTTTTGGCTGAGTTATACATTATATCCTCTGTTTGAGATGCTAGTAATATTGACAGGAAAAAAAAACTTTTGAAAATATCTTTAAATGAAATAACATCTGACCTACTGCTTTCGTAGTCATTCTCACATAATAAGATGGGACACAGAGCCTTATCTCAGGTAAGGAAGGGCTCTTTATTAATCTTAAGTGTTTTAATTCTAAAGCTAATCTTTGTTTTTTAAATATCATTTTACAAAGTTTACATAAATTGTTTGAGGTCACATGAACATTAGCTAACACCATATGTATAGCATTTAAAACATGAATTAAAAAAAGGCTGAAAGTTTTTAACCTTTACATAGATTAGGCTCTCATTAACTTAAAATACATTTAAATTGTTCCCCAATATAAAAAGTAACATAAAAGTTTACATATCTTATTGACAACAGGTAAATAAATCCCAATATATATATTTACCATACAACTTCAGAACACCAGCTTGATATAATGCTCTTTTAAAGTTTCTACCTTACAGACTTGTATACCTGGAAGATATGAGCACATTAATAGCATCACAATTGCATTGATTTTTCTACATTAACCAAGTTTAGCTTTTAAAGAAATGGCAGTACAGTGCTCTAAAATAACAGTTCTTATTTAATCAGTTGTTTAATTTTTATGGTTGCTTGCTCTAGAAAAATAAAACTTAATAACCACAATGTAATGGGTAAACTTATGTTTTAAGAAATTTTTGTCTCTTAAACACATGACTGATTTTTACAATCTTATACAGACTTTAGGACAAACTTATACAGACCTTAGTAAATCAATCAGATATCTAACAAAAGTACTCATGAATGAGTAATCCCATATCAAATTTACTTTACTTATTTATCAAAATATTAGACAAATGTATTGAACAGTGTACCATTTTTTGTTGAAGAAAAAGTCCTAGAACCAAGGCATATTAGACCTTTTGTCGGCATTAATATTTTATTAGATTTTTGAACACCTAGAAAAACTTGTAAGGTTAAATTTAAAGACATTTATTTTTATCTGTTTATCCAATTTAAATTGTACCAATTAAATCACTTGAATTAAAGATCTTTGGATCCACGTTTTAAAATTTGTTTTTATGAGTGCTTTTTTTATGAGTGCTCCTTATATGTGTTAATTTGTATAACATATATATGATATAGGGATATATGTATATGTAGACATACAACACATAACAAAAGTGTGCACACATAATAATAGTAAAGGCCTTGTAGCTTTTTGCAGTTGAATTCTCCATTGCAATGTTTCAAAAACTCCACTGTTGGTCAAAGATAGAGCTGATCAGAAAAACATTAACCTAGGTCTGTAGGATCAAATTCATGAGCTCAAAAAAAGAATACAGAATCTAAGGAAAAAAATAAGAGTCCTAGAAAAAAATGACTGCCCAGTAATTAATAAATACCATACAATTTACCTTTTTTCCTGCCTTAGGCCTCAGATCAGTCTCCTACTGAGCTTGCAGGCTTCTTTCATTTGCATTTCAACAAAAGTCCTGGCTGAGGTCTGAAAGGAGCAGGGAAAAACTGCTATTCTGAGCAGACACCTCAGGCCTAAGGCATTTTAACCATAATTTTGAGGTTCGGATGTTGAAAATTATGATACAATTTTAAGATGAAATTCACAAAATTTTATATCTTTACATCTTGTTTTGTCAACAGATACCATACTATGATTTACTATCCTTGTCCAAATTAATGCACTGGTACACACTGTGATATTTTCTCAGTCTACCCAATTCAAAATTAGTGACAAATAAAACTGAATGTTTGGGAAGTTACTTGCCAACTTGGAAGTAGAGTGCTTTAGTTTTCCATCCTAAGTATTTAAGTTATCTGGCATGAATTATCTGAAATCATAAACTAAACAATTACCTAAACCCGACTTTTAACTGCAAGATTGAGCAATGCTACAAAAACACATCCAGATACCAGATTGTTACAATAAAACATCATCATTTAGACACACATTGAACTAATATCATTCCCAAGAAACAATTTATAATATCAGCACATTATTGCACATGTCTTAAAGGGCCAGAAACAAAGACACAAGACAGACAGAAAGGAGCTCCAGACTATGGCTGACAGACAGAAGCCTTAAAAACAGAGCAGATAAGAGAAAAATTTCCTACACCAGTGGCAGGATAGATGTCCTCACAAGGGGATAAGATGTTTTCACAGAGGGCAAGCTGAAATGTAATATCAAGTGTTTTCATGGTGACTTTACTGCATTTAGTGTCCCCTTTTTCTTTTTCTTTTTTTTAAGAAGACAGAGGTGGCATAATCCTTACAGTGCAGGGAACGAAGGAAGGAATTCCTTGAAGCAGCAGGGCTTTGGTAGATGCTGGGAGTCCCTCAGTCCCTCTTTTTACTTATGGGACTAGCTCCTCTGGTTTGGTTCCACCCCAATCTCGCTCCATCTCCTAACATTTCAGTAGTCACCTCTCAAAAAGTTCCAGGGTCGGGGGGTTATCAAAATTTGTAACTTAAATTTCGGTTTCTGACCTTGAAGCGAATTAATACCTATTTAATAATGAGGACAAGGTTTGAGAAAAATAAAAAGGGAGGTTTGCTGCTTTGCTAACAAAGCAGAAACACAGGGGACTCTGCCCAAAGGTTGTGACTCTCTTGAACTGGAGCAACAAGGGGTTTTAAAGGAGTTTCCATTGTTAACCTGGGAGATACTCTGTTCCTTGGTGGCCAGCAGGCATTGCCCTCTGCAGTGGGTGAGTTCCAGGCTGCCAGCTAGGGGCTTTTCTCATCCTGCTTAACAAAGGGGGGTAAACTTCATCACAGTTTTTTAGAACACAGTCCAAAGGGTGTAAGGCTTACTTGCTTTATTACCCATTTTTACGTCCAATATCCTTAAGTTTTTACCACAGAAATCAAACAACAAAATGCACAAAAACAAACAAACAAAAAACATATAGAACACAAAACAAAACACAAAGAAACAGAAACCTGGTGAAGATACAGAAAAACTGAGGAGCAATGAAATGTCTTGCTGAAGCTCCGGGGTAGGAGCTCCTGCGTGCCCGGCTGCACCTTTCTACCCTTTCAGAGAAATTCCATACAGAACAGAACAGAGGACAGAACAATTCTTGTTACTGTCCTGGACAGGAGTACATGTGAGCCTCCCCTGGCGACCTCTCTGTAATCAGAAGACATCTCCCTTAACCAGATATCAGATGTTATAAAGGCACCACCTACCAATGGAGGCCTCCTCCACCAGGTGCTTGCTAATAGTTTTAGTGTGATGGTTCACTGCAGTGCTCCCTGGACCGAAGGCTCACTCCAAGGCTTTGGAACTTGGCTCTCCAGCCCTGAGCCCTGGAGGAAAGGCCAGCGTCAGAATTTCCAGCAGTCTGCTCTTGTGATCTGGTCACGTCATCTCACAGGGGAACTCCAAAATGTTAGACCAGAATGCAAGAAAAGACCACTGACTCCAATTAAAATCAAATTAAGGCAAGCTTATTAGTTCAACCGGCTAGGCTGACTCTCCTTCTCAAAACGGCGGGAAAAAGACAGCATCCCCACCTTTCCTACACCCCAGCTTTATAGCCCAAAAAGTTACACAAAAAGGGAGTATCAGAAAACAGAACTTTGACAAGCATCACACTAACTGTAGTTAACATTTTTTATTTGCTGGCCCCAGCATCAGAAATTATGAGGACCATTAGAGCCTCAGAGAGGGTCGTTGTCTGGCCAGGGAAGGCCAATATTTATGAGGTGTCAGTAAGGTTTCAGAGAGGGCTGTGATCTGGTCAGTAAGACCGGCATGGGTGAGTTCAAGGCATGGGCCTGCATTCCAAGCAGGTTCAGAATTTGCAGTAATTTATAGTAAAGCAAAAATTATCTTTCCATGGCTTTAAGGCAAGATGGCTCCCAATATTAATGAAAGATCAGGTTGAGTGATCACCCCTGTCCCTTCCTTTTGGAAACTCCTCTACCACCTCCAAGGTTGTGAACTCCTGATCATTTTCCATTCCAGATAAGTATTCACAGAATTTCTAACTCTTATCCTCTAATTGTGTCTTACTTGGGGCAAAGGTAATGTCAAAGCATTGTTCTGGATGAGAGTGGGAAGATTATTGTATATCACATATTTGCATACACATTGGATTCATTTTCCAATTTTCCATTTGAAATACTGAATTCCTGACACTAACCCATACCCTACTAGACTCTGACTAATAATCCTAATATGATGGTGAAACATAACCCAAGCAGAATAGAAATACAAGCCGTTCAGAGGAGGCATGGTGTGTAGTTGGAATTGCCTTTTGCATTATATAGTATAGGAGCTATAAATCTAGTCAATTTTTTGTTGAAATAATTCTACATGTGTTTTTAAAGTTAACAAATATGGGAATCCTGTCTCCCTTTCTCTGTAGCACACGTATTTTTATATGCACATAGAGAATCCTACCTGGTATCACACATACATACTTGTGAGGTGGCTGAATTGGCAGATACAAATTGTGAGAAGAGATCACTACTCCTAAACGCTGTTTGAACTGAAAATTCAACCTATCGGTGAGCTTCCTAGTTCAATAACATTATACATAAATCCATGTTCAGTAAAATGAATATTTTTGCATCTGTGGATTATATATATATATATATATATATATATATATATATATATATATATATATATATATATCATGATGAATTTCGATTGGCATATACATGGCTACTTTTTTTTCTTTTTTTGGTTGTTCAAAACGTTACAAAACTCTTGACATATCATATTTCATACATTAGATTCAAGTGGGTTATGAACTCCCATTTTTACCCCAAATAAAGATTGCAGAATCACATTGGTTACATATCCACATTTTTACATAATGCCCTATTAGTTACTGTTGCATTCTGCTACCTTTCCTATACTCTATGATCCCCCTCTTTTCCCCTCCCATCTTCTCTCTCTACCCCATCTACTGTAATTATTTTTTCTCCTTGTTTATTTTCCCATTCCCTTCACAACCTGTTATATGTAATTTTGTATAACAATGAGGGTCTCCCTCCATTAACATGCAATTTCCCTTTTCTCTCCCTTTCCCTCCCACCTCATGTCTCTGTTAATGTAAATCTTTTCTTCCTGCTCTTCCTCCCTGCTCTGTTCTTAGTTGCTCTCATTATATCCAAAAAGACATTTGGTATTTGTTTTTTAGGGATTGGCTAGTTTCACTAAGCATAATCTGCTCTATTACCATCCATTTCCCTTAAAATTCCATGATTTTGTCATATTTTAGTGCTGCGTAATACTCCATGGTGTATAAATGCCACATTTTTGTTATCCATTCATCTATTGAAGGGCATCTAGGTTGGGCCCACAGTGCAGCAATTGTGAATTGTACTGCTAAGAACATCGATGTGGCAGTATCCCAGAGGTATACACTATTTTAAGGTCTTCAGGAAATAGTCCGAGAAGGGCAATAGCTGGGTCAAATTGTGGTTCCATTCCAAGCTTTCCCAGGAATCTCCATACTGCTTTCCAAATTGGCCACACCAGTTTGCGGGAACAGCTCTCCTCATAGGCCTGGTTTGGTCCATCTTCTCTACATTAAGAAGAGAGAGGCTTACTCAGACACAACCCTTCATCCTGAACAGGTTGTTTGCCATAGAAGATGATTTTTGGTCTTTCAGGTCTTTCATAGCTGCCTACATCTTCTCCAGGGATCAAATATGCATGGACCTTTGAGGTTCTCAGTAGGTGGCAGATCCCCTACATTGCTGTATTGCAAGACGAACCCTGTCCCTTCTCTTTTGTAAAGTTAGATTGAGGGAACAGTGTATGGTTAGGGTTTTAATAACATGTTCAATTTGGGTTTGGAATCATTCTGATGGATGAATA
Organism: Callospermophilus lateralis; assembly: GCF_048772815.1. Taxonomy (NCBI): domain Eukaryota; kingdom Metazoa; phylum Chordata; class Mammalia; order Rodentia; family Sciuridae; genus Callospermophilus; species Callospermophilus lateralis. Next base: position 6,997,057 of record NW_027515276.1, on the reverse strand, counting down.
ATGGTATTGGGAACCTGTGATATTTATAAAACTATAGAGGTGAAATATAAGTATGAAAACAGAAATCTAGGTAAGATTTGTAACCCAGAAGGGAATGAGGCCCTTGATTGGGATACTTAGCTTTTAATTATGTTCTGCACGGTTGTCTCAGATAAATTGATAATCAATGGCATAGGACCCTGTACCTTGGAAGATTGATTGTAGAAGAGAACATCCACTCAAATTGGGATAGTGGGTAGGATAAGGAAGAGAGTCGGTAGGTTTAGGAAGAAGAGTGAGTATAAAATTTGGATCAAATGTTCTTTAGCAATAGGGTTTCATTTATACAGTGAATGTAAATGTCAGCACATGCGAAGAGTCAGTCCCAATGATGAACTGCGGAAAATATAGGAAAGAAGATATCAATAGAGACATTACAAAATCAGGCAATTGTAAAGTGAGTGATAGGTTTAGGAAGAAACAAATATGAAGTCACCAATAGAAATGACATTTGAAAGCATTAGGCAAACTGGAAATGGAAGTTTTTAGTAATCCATATTCAACTTCCATTTAGGATTTGGTACAATCATAAGTGTGACCTTTGCATTTTGTGCCCAGAAAATTATTGTGATAAAATATATATGTAGATCATGTGACATGAGTATTTTTTACACCATTTCTGTGAGCAATATTTGAAGACATATAAATTAGTATTGGGGGTACAAAGTGGTGTACCCTGTGTCTATGAATATAGAGATAATGCATGAATAGAACATACTGTAAATAAATAATATAACTGGTTACACTTTAAATAATGGATTGAATTGTTATCTGAAAATATATAAGAAATCATATATTGACATACAATCATTAATTCCAACCAGTTATATATCTAATTGTAATCTTAGGGTTATTTTTTATCAGGAAGTGTGTGTGAGTTTTGCTTCAAAAGTGATTATGGATCGAAAATAATGTGTTTGGAAAGAAGTCTCATGAAATTACCAATCAAGAAATATGGAGGAATCCATGTGTTCTGAAGCAGGAAGTGATTGAAAGTGAAACAAATGCCTATAAATTTGCTAAATTGTGGATGAAATATATATCCTGTGATGTGCATAAACTGATGAAATAGTATGTACCAGTGTTGAATAAAAATGAACGTCAAAATACACATCATGTACCATAGGAATCTACTTGCATTGATGTTAAACTGGGTCAGTTACTGTACAAATATTAGGATTCGCGTGCATCATTCACCGAAGTTAGTTTTCTTTTTTTTTTAAATATTTATTTATGCTTGTTCAAAACATTACATAGTTCTTGATACATCATATTTGTCACTTTGATTCAAGTGGGTTATGAACTCCCATTTGTACCCCGTATACAGATTGCAGAATCACATCAATTACACATGCATTGATTCACATATTGCCATACTAGTGTCTGTTGTATTCTGCTGCCTTACCTATCCTCTACTATCCCCTCTCCCCTCCCCTCTCCCACCATCTTCTCTCTCTACCCCCTCTACCTTAATAAATTTCTCCCCATGTATTATTTTTCCCTTTCTTCTCTCTTCCTCTTGTATGTAATTTTGTATAACCCTGAGGGTCTCCTTCCATTTCCATGCAATATCCCTTCTCTCTCCCTTTCCCTCCCACCTCTCATCCCTGTTTTAATGTTAATCTTCTTCTCATCCTCTTCATACCTATTCTGTTCTTAGTTAATCTCCATATATCAAAGAAGACATTTGGCATTTGTTTTTAAGGGATTGGGTAGCTTCATTTAGCATAATCTGCTCTAGCGCCATGCATTTCCCTGCAAATCTATGATTTTTTGTCATTTTTTAATGCAGAGCAATACTCCATTCTGTATAAATGCCACATTTTTTTTATCCATTCATCTATTGAAGGGCATATAGGTTGGTTTCACAGTCTTGCTATTGTGAATTGTGCTGCTATGTACATCGATGTAGCAGTGTCCCTGCAGCATGCTCTTTTTAGGTCTTTAGGGAATTGACCGAGAAGGGGAATAGCTGGGTCAAATGGTGGTTTCATTCCCAGCTTTCCAAGAAATCTCCATACTGCTTTCCAAATTGGATGCACCAATTTGCAGTCCCACCAGCAATGTACAAGTGTACCTGTTTCCCCACATTCTCACTAACACTTGTTGTTTGACTTCATAATGGCTGCCAATCTTACTGGAGTGAGATGGTATCTTAGGGTGGTTTTGATTCACCTTTCTCTGACTACTGGAGATGGTGAGCATTTTTTCATGTACTTGTTGATTATATGTCCTCCTCTGAGATGTCTGTTGAGGTCCTCGGCCCATTTGTTGATTGGGTTATTTGTTATCTTATTGTTTAATTTTTTGAGTTCTTTGTATACTCTGGATGTTAGGGCTCTATCTGAAGTGTGAGGAGTAAAGATTCGTTCCCAGAATTTAGGCTCCCTATTTACCTCTCTTATTGTTTCTTTTGCTGAGAAACAACTTTTTACTTTGAGTAAGTCCCATGTGTTGATTCTAGTTATTAACTCTTGTGCTATGGATGTCCTATTGAGGAATTTGAAGCCCGACCCCACAGTATGTAGATCATAGCCAACTTTTTCTTCTATCAGATGCCATGTCTCTGATTTGATATCAAGGTCCTTGATCCATTTTGAGTGAACTTTTGTGCATGCAAGAGAAAGGGATTCAGTTTCATTTTGTTACATATGGATTTCCAGTTTTCCCAGAACCATTTGTTGAAGATGCTATCCTTCCTCCATTGATGATTTTAGCTCCTTTATCAAATAGAAGATTGTTGTAGCATTGTGGATTAATCTCTGGGTCCTCCATTCTGTACCTTTGGTCCACCCGCCTGTTTTGGTACCAGTACCATGCTGTCATTGTTACTATTGCTCTGAAATTTAGTTTGAAATCTGGTATCGCTATACCGCCTGATTCACACTTCCTGGTTAGAATTGCTTTTGATATTCTGGATATTTTATTTTTCCAAATGAATTTCATGATTGCTTTCTCTATTTCTACAAGAAATGCCGTTAGGATTTTGATTGGCATTGCATTAAACCTATAGAGAACTTTTGGGAATATCACCATTTTGATGATGTTAGTTCTCCTTATCCATGAACAGTGTATATTTTTCCATCTTCTAAGATCTTATTCTACTTCTCTTTTTAGGGTTCTGTAGTTTGCATTGTATAAGTCTTTCACCTCTTTTGTTAGGTTGATTCCCAAGGATTTTATTTTTATTTTTTGAGGATATTGTGAATGGAGTGTTTTTTTTCTCATTTCCGTTTCAGAAGTTTTGTCACTGATATACAGAAATGCCTTTGACTTATGAATGTTGATTTTATATCCTGCCACATTGCTGAAATCATTTCTTAGTTCTAGTAGTTTTTTTTTTTTTTGTAGACCCTTTTGGGTCTTCTATATATAGAATTATGTCAGCTGCAAGTAGTGATAATTTAAGTTATTCTTTTCCTATTTTCATGCCTTTAATTTCTTTCATCTGTCTAATTGCTCTGGCCAGTGTTTCGAGAACTATATTGAATAGAAGTGGTGGTAGAGGACATCTCTGTCTTGTTCCAGATTTTAGAGGGAATGCTTCAATTTTTCTCCATTCAGAATAATGCTAGCCTGAGGCTTAACTTAGATAGCTTTTACAATGTCGAGGTAAGTTCCTGTTATCTCTAATTTTTCTAATGTTTTGAACATAAAGGGATGCTAAGGGTCTATTGTTCTTATTTATTTTTCGCAGAACCAAGCTTTAGTTTTGTAATTTTTTCAATAGTTTCTTTTGTTTCAATTTTGTTGTTTTCCGCTCTGATTTTAGTTATTTCTTGCCTTCTGCTACATTTGCTGTTGTTTTGCTCTTCCTTTTCTAGGGCTTTGAGATGAAGTGTGAGCTCATTTATTTGTTGTTCTTTCCTATTTTTGAGGAATGACATCAAGGTGGTGAATTTCCCTCTTAAAACTCCTTTCATTGTGTCCCATAGATTCCGATATGTTGTGTCTGTATTTTCATTTAACTCGAAGAATTTTTTGATTTTCTCATTTATGTCTTCTGTAACACATTAATCATTCAGTAAAATGTTGTTCATTTTCAATGTGATGTAGGATTTTTCCTTCCTTCTTTTTCATTGGTTTCCAGTTTCATTCCATTATAATCAGATAAAATTCATGGTATTATGTCCACCACTTTATATTTATTGAGGGTTGCTCTATGGCATAATATATGGTCTATTTTTGAGAAGGATCCATGTGCTGCTTAAAAAAAAAGTATATCCACTTGATGATGGTTGATATATTTTATATATGTCAGTTAAGATTAGGTTATTGATTGTGATATTGAGTTCTATAGTTTCTTAATTCAACTTTTATTTGGAGGATCTGTCCAATGGTGAGAGAGGTGTGTTGAAGTCACCCATAATTATTGTGTTGTGGTCTATTTGATTCTTGAACTTGAGGAGAATTTGTTTTATGAATGTTGCAGCACCATTTAATGGTGCGTAAATATTGATAATTTTTATGTCTTGTTGGTGAATGGTTCCTTTTAACAACATATAATTTCCTTCATTATCCCTTTTGATTAAATTAGTCATGAAGTTGATTTAATTCGATTTGAGGATGGCCACCCCTGCTTGCTTATGAGGACCGTGTGCATGGTATATTTTTTCCCAACCTTTCACCTTCAGCCTGTGTATGTCTTTTCCATTCAGATATGTCTCCTGGAGGCAACATATTGTTGGATTTGTTTTTTGAATCCAAGTTACAAGCCTATGTTGCTTTATTGGAGAGTTTAAGCCATTAGTGTTTAGAGCTACTATTGATATATGGTTTCTACTGCCATCCATGTTTGAATATTTATCGTTTTTTTAAATTTACTTTGTTTCTCCATGATTAGCTTTTCCCCCGCCCTCTGTCATTACTGAGGCACTTCCCACTGATGGTTTTGGTTGTTGTTTTTCATTTCTTCCTCGTGTAGTGTTTTGCTCAAGACACTTTGCAATGGTGGTTTTCTTGCTGCAAATTCTTTTAGCTTTTATTTATCATGAAAGATTTTAATTTCGTTGTCGTACCTGAAGCTGAATTTTGCTGGATACAGAATTCTTGTTTGGCATCCATTGTCTTTCAATGTTTGAAATACGTTGTTCCAGGATCCTCTCACTTTCAGTGTCTGTGATGAAAAATAGGTTGTTAACCATATTGGTTTACCCCTGAATGTAATCTTCCTCCTTTCTCTTGAAGCTTTTAATGTTTTCTCTTTGTTCTGTATATTGGATATCTTCATAACAATGCGTCTTGGTGTTGGTCTACTGTGATTTTGTGTGCTCTGTGTCCTGTAAGCATCTTCAATTTGTATATCCATTTCCTTTTTTATTTCTGGAAAATTTTCTGTAATTATTTCATTCAACAGGTTACTCATTCCCATGGTTTGAATCTCTGTGCCTTCCTCTATCCAGATGACTCATAAGTTTGGTTTTTTTATCTTATCCCATATCTCTTGGATGTTTTTCTCGTGATTTTTTACCAGCCTTTCTGTGTTGGCTAGACTCTTTTCAAGATGATATATTTTGTCTTCATTATGTGACATTCTGTCTTCTACTTGCTCCACTCTGTTAGTGATGCTCTCAATTGAGTTTTTAATTTGGTTTATCGTTTTCTTCATTTCTAGAATTATTCTTTGAATTTTTATAATCTCTATCTCCTGATAAAGAAGATTAACTTCTTCTTTTATCTGTTTATGTAATTCATTTTCAATGTGTTCTTTCACTGTATTTATTTGCTCTCTCGTATCCTCTTTAAGGTTTCATTCCATCTGTCTAAGGTATTCCTTGAGTTTTTTATATGACCATTTTCTGATGATTCTAGGTTCTCCTGAATATTTAGGTTATCCTTCATTGTTTGTACTCCTTTTCTTTCTTGCTTTTTTATGCTGCTCATGTTACTTCTTGTTTGTTTGAGTGCTGAGTTACTGCTTATTCTTATAAATTTATTTGAAGCTTGGGAGGAAAGATATTAGAAGGGATGGGAAGAAGTCACTAAAGAGAATGAGAATAGGCAGGTAGAATTCAAGGATGAGGGAATAAGAAAATTGAAAAGAAATGAAAAGACAAAAGAAAAAAATAGAAAATAAAGAAAGAAATAATTTTTTTAAAATAATAATGATAATTAAAAATGAAAATTAAAATTTAAAATAATAATAATAATAGTAAAATTTAAAAAATAAAAACTTTTAAATAAGTTAAAGAACAACAACAAAAAATGAAAATGAAAGAAAAAAAGTAAAAATAAAATAATAATAATAATAATACATGCAGTCATAGAGTTCAATTAACTTCTCTTCCAGTAGGTGGAGCTGTGCTCACTGGGCCAAGCTTCTCCTCTCAATAGGTGGGAACCAATCACTGTGCAGCAGCTCTTCCTCCCAGACTGGGCGGGTCTCCAATCCTGAGTGCCTAGGACCTTCTCTAGTGTTTCCTCAAGCCAGGCTCCTCTCAACTGTGACACTCACCACAATATTTGCTACACGTCAGGTCTCTGTTCCTGGTAGTCCTGTTTTCATCAACGCCTGCCACTCTCTCCCTGTTTGCCTCCCTCAGACCCTAAGTTTGTAGAGCTTGGGGCTGGGAACCCTCAGCGAATTTTCTTGCTCTCTGGTATCCATGCCCACATTAGCTGGTGTAAGAGACCTCAGTTGTCAGCACTGGTGGGAGCGGTAGACGGGAATTCCATGCCACGAGTCCCACAGCACACATGATTCCCTCGGTCTGGCCATCTTTCTCACGGGAGACCTGGGAGGGCCCCTTAAAGGAGAGCTGGAAGGGGCCCTTAATGTTTCCCCGCTGTGTGGAGAGAGATGCATAGGGAATTACACACCTGTCGTACTGGTTTCAATGAAGTTATCACCTCTGCCCATGACGTCAGTTCTCTTCCATGGTGGTATCCCATGCAAATGGTGACCGTTCATTCCTTTTGCCAGGTGACCAATGCAACGGATGGGTCCTGACTGTGTCTCCGAAGCCCCATTTCAATTCAGTGGCCTTTTACCTCTGTAAATTCAGAAGGGCCGACCAGTTATTTCAGAGGGAATGTTAGTTCTGAGACACAAGAAGCAGGCAAATCTGAGCTTCTATGCAGCTGATCCGGGCTCTGTGTGTTTTCTGAGGGGCCCAGACTGTTCGCACCAGATCCATGTCAGGTCAGCATTACCTAGTGATTCTGAACAAACAGCATTTAGACAGTTTATGACTCCCTATGCCTGCGCAGCTTAAGAGGTCAGAGACTTGATTTCTCCATGTTCGCCACCATGTTGGATCTCCTATATTGCTACTTTTTAATGTCTGTGCGTGTGCGTGCATATATATATATATATATATATATATATATATATATATATATACTCTCCAGATTTTTCAAAATATGAAATATATGTGTCTTATTATATGCTCCCTAAATTCATTCATATTCATATATGTGGATTTATAACAAACTTTCCACAAGATTATACTCAGAAATAATCATCCACCTGAAATACATATTTCTTTCCTAGTACTGAAAAGTAACTTCATAGAATGGTGCATACAAACTCTAATATTTCTACAGATACTTACCCAGTGTAACATCAATGCAAGTATATTCCTAGGGGAAATGATGTTTATTTTGACGTTCATTTCTATTCAACACTGGTACATTACTATTTCTTCAGTTTATGCACATCATAGGATATATGTTTCATCCACAAGTTAGAAAACTTATAGGCATTTGTTTAATGATCAGTCACTTCCTGCTTCAGAATACATGTATTCCTCCATGTTTCTTGACTGGTCTTTTCATAAGACTTTTTCCAATCACAATATTTTCATTTTTCATTATCTCTTATGAAGCAAAACTCAAACACCCTTCATGATAAACCATAATCCTAAAATTACCATTAGATGTATAACTGGTTGCAATGAATGATTATATATCAATATAAGATTTCTTATATATTTTTAGATATCAATTCAATTCATTATTTAAAGTGGAACCAGTTAAATTATTTATTCACAGGATGGTCTATTCATGCATTATCTCTATATTCATAGACACAAGGTACACCTCTGTGTACCCCTAACACTAATGTATATGTCTTCAAAATATTGCTCCCAGAAATGGTGGAAGAAATACTCATGTCACCTGATCCACATATATATTTTATCACAGTAAAATTCTGAACAAAAAATGTAAAGGTCACACTTATGATTGTACCGAAGTCTAAAAGGAAAGTGAACATGGATAACTAAAAACATCCATGTGAAGATTGCCTAATGCTCTCAAATGTCAATCCTATTGGTGACAACATATTTGTTTCTTCCAATGATTATATATTCAAACTAAACCCTGTTGAAAATGTCTAATCCTATAACTCACTTTATACTTTGCCTGATTTCATAATGTCTCTATTGATACCTGCTTTCCTACTTATTTTCCCCAGTTCATCGTTGTGACTGACTCTTCACATGTGCTGAAATTTTCATTCATTCTCTAACAGAAACCCTATTGCTAAAGAACTTTTGGTCCAAATCCTATACTCACTCTTCTTCCTAAACCTACCGACTATCTTCCTAATCCTACCGACTATCCATTTTGACTGGATGTTCTCTTCTACATTAAATCTACCAAGGTACAAGGTCCTGTGCTTCAAATCATACCTAGATTTCTGTTTCCATACTGATATTTCACCTCTATATTCTTGTAATTATCGCACGTTCTCAATACCATTATTCATCGCCCAGAATGATTCCTAACCCAAATTGAACCTGTTATTAACCCTAAACATACACTGTTCCCTAAATCTCATTTTACAGAAGAGCAGCAACAGAGTTGTTCTTAAAATACAGGGAATTAGGGGACCTTCCACCTGCTGAAATCCTCAAAGGTCCATGCAGAAATGATACCTGGAGAAGTTGTTGGGAGGTATGAAAGACCTGAGAGAGCAAAAGTCCTATTCCAAGTCAAACAACCTGGTCAGGATAAAGGGATGTGTCCGAATCAGCATCTCTCTACTTATTTTAGAGAAGATGGACTAAACCAGACCTGTGTGGAGAGCTGTTCCCAGGTGTCTATGGTTGATATACCATTCTAACTTGTGAAAGTGTTCCAGGAAGTAGGAGCAGCCTCCATCTCATGGGACCCTTGGAAGCAAGTGTTAGGATAAAGTGGTTGCCAAGGCAGTGGCCTCATTCAGTTCCAAAGAAAGTGACATAACTCATTTCCTTGGTGATGGAACTCTCTAAACTTGCTATCCAAGAACCAAGACACCGAGAGGCAATCCCAGTCCATGTCCCTGTGGGCTCACTTGATTGGATTTTCCAAGGACAGAGTCAGTCTTTCTTGGTACCTCCTGATGTGAGTATAGCCAAATACCAGGAGAGCACTGAAGAGATACTTTTCCTGATAAAGCAGGTAGTGGCTGGCCACTTTTTCCTGACAACTTCACAGAGTTGGTCAAGGAAACCAGATCTGATAGAGGACACGCCATTTTGGGGGAACATAATATGGCCCACCAGTCAGAGTTAACTCCGGAGAGTCAGAGACCTACTTGAGGGAAGGAGGTGCATTTGTGAGTGTGGGTTTGTTGTTTTGTCTCATGTTCAGAGAATAGGTACGAAAGGCGGTTTGTTTGATTAGAAGTGAACTGTTTCTAGTAAGTCGTTTGACAAGATGAGTGTTTCTATGTCTGTGTATCCCACTGTGTCTGCGGTTGTAGACATGAGAAAAGAGAATGCAACAATGGATGTGTCCTGTCTAGTAGAAAGCTTCCCATTATGCATCCTGCCTAATTTATGAATAGAGTACGGCTTGCCTTATGGATGGGCAATACCTACTACCTTCCTAAGTCTCTGTTTTCTTCTGAATTCTGGCCACTCTCCAGAATAGGCTCATGGTTTTGTGTCCAAGATATGTAACAACTCCAAGGTCTGTGACATGGCCATGTACAGGATAGCTGAAGGGAATGGCCAGCATCTCAGAAAACTCAGATATCAATGTGACCAGGAAAGTCTCAGTGGATATACCCTGCTTTTGGCCTTTTGCTTACCTGTTGTTCTGTTGCCCTGAATATCAGGAAGGTCTTTGCCTCAGGCCACCCCTTTGTGAAGCCTGAAGAAAACAGTTTTCAAATGGAAATGAATGGGCATCACTTGTGGCTCTTTCTTAATTGCTTTGGAAAGGGATGTGTCTGAATTAGCCTCTTGGCCTTGTATGTGGCTGTGACTTTGATTCTCAGCAGCTGATGGATCTAAAGAATGATCCCATGTGTGCATCCAAAACCATAATTGCCAAAAGATCAGTCATTGTGGATGAAGTCTCTCGTCTTCCTCTGTTAGGTTCCTGACTTCCATCAAGTGAGAATTGGTATTCCTTGGGTCAAATGAGTTCTTCAAATCACTGCAGAGGTGCTTAGGTTTTTGCATGACTCCAAATCACATAAAGAATCTATAATTGAAAGTCAGTAGGCCACAAATTGGAGAAACAGATCAGTATTAACGGGAGGCTTATTTGATCACTCCTGGTTCACAGGAAGGGTGTCCAGGCCAACATGACTTTAGGCAAATGAGGGGCAAGGGAGTTTATTTGGACACTGTTTTTGGGTGAGCCATTCATGGAAACCTTCAGCCAAAGGTTATGATGAGTGACTATATGGAAGAAGATGAGGACCTTGTTTGAGTGTTTTGGTTTTAATTGTGGTCATTTGTGTGGTGGTTGTAAGAAATATCTTGGTCCACCTGGGCTTGAACTCTGGTTGGATTCCCCTTAGAGACTGCGTTCTGGAACTGAACTCAGAGAAGTATTGCCATGAATTGTGTTGGGATATTAGGAGGCCACGCATGAGAGTCGCCCTTGGAAACTGAGATCTAGGCCCAGGGTGGCTTTCCACAGAGCACTGAGAATCTCAGCCAGGATAACACATGATTTTATTCTGAAAGACTTGGCAGCCATAGTTGAGTGTCAAAACACACATGGACCTCACATTGTAGACCTCAATTTACCTGGCTTCATGTGACCTTTTGGCCACTCTTTGGGAAGCCTTGCCTGTGAGAGTTCTCCAGAGCTTTCATTGAAAATGAGCTTCCTCATTATTTAATGGTTTCTGAATGAATTGAAACCCACAGTGCCTCCAACTTCATCCTTAACAATGGCTAGATGAATACCATGTAGTTATTAAAATTTCCATGACCAGGTGGCACTGGAGAACCTTTGAATGTCCTGTTGCTGATCATGAGTATACCAGAAAGTGCATTGATTGACTGGATTTCATGAAAATGTTGTAGAAAAAAGATGCCAGTACGTTTGAGTCTGCTGAGTAGTGGGCCTAGAGCACTGGTGGGCAGGTGTGTGAAAAAACATCATTAGTAGGGCCATGAGGATCTACCATTGGATTCCAAATGGCTTGTGACTGACATGGTGCAGCCAGCAGATCCTTATTTGTAAAGTCATCTTTTTATATGGAGAGGTTTCAGGGCAATGTTCAGAATAAGGGTCATATGGACAAGGGGGCAATGGGGCAAGCTATGAGGGATAAAAGCCTGGTTGGTGCGTTCTCCTGCACACCCTGACCTACCACACGTGACATAACTCCCTCCAGCACTGTGTCTCAGTTGGGCTCCTTGTATTTCATGAAGCAAATACTAAACTCTCAGTGCAGCAGGAAAAACACCACAAAAAGTGGAGGAGGACAAAATGGCTTCACAGTTCACATGGGTAGACATTTAGTCACCAGTGGTCACTGTTTACCAACAAAGAGAGGATTCAGGCCTCCTGCTTCATGTTAATTGGAAAATAAGAACCCACGTCCTTCAGGTCAAAGTGATGGAGACCCACCTTTGATGTTCTCACTACAAAAGAAGATAAAGCTCCTGAAAACAACCTAAATTTCAAGTGCCCAACCTCAGAGTGAGATTTTCAAAAAGTCTTTAGGCCAGAAGAGCTCCATGTTTGTGGAGTGTTTACCCTGTCCCTTACTTTTAGAAAGTCCTCTACCTCCACCAAAGATGTGAAATCTGGAGCATTTTCCATTCCAGATAGGTATTCACAGATTTTCTAACTCTTCTCCTATTATTGTGTCTTACTTGAGGTGAAAGTAATGTTAAAGCATTGTTCTGGATGAGAGTGGGAAGTATGTGACACTAACACCTACACTATCAGACTCTGAATACTATTTCTAATAGGATGGAGAAAAATAACCCAAACAGAATAGAAATACAAGCAGTTTAGAGGAGTCATGGTGTATATTTGGACTTGCCTTTTGCATGATACAGAGTAGGAGTTAAATCTAGTCAATTTTTTGTTGAAATAGTTCTCCATGTGTTTTTAAAGTTAACAAATTGTGAATTCCTGTCTCCCTTTCTCTGTAGCCCATTCAGCACATATATTTTTATATGGATATATAGAATCATACCTGGTACCACACATACATTCTTGTGAGGTGGATGAGTTGGCAGATACAAATTGTGAGAAGAGATCACTCCTACTAAACCGTGTTGGAACTGAATATTCAACCAATGGGTGAGCTTCCATGTTCAGTAAAATGAATATTTTTGGATCTGTGGATGATATATATTTTATGATGAATTTTGATTGACATATATGTTGCTATTTTTTTTTCTGTGTGTGTGTGTGTTTTGTGTCACTCACCTGTTCTGTAAAACAACTTCAGAGAGAGAGGTTAAAAATTCATGCAAAGCTCTGATGGAGGTACCTAATATCTTAGTTTTGGTCTATTGCTTCTTCTAATTTGGTCATTTGTTGTGTCCCATGGACGAGGGCAGTGGTTCCTGTGCCCACCCCTGCAGCAACTCCTATTTCGAATAGGATGGCTAAAGTGAGGGATATATGTTCCCAGTTGAAACGGGTTGTATGCCCCCCTATTTGATCTTCAAATGAACCTGCATCATGATAGAGCACTCTGGGAAACATCTGCACCATTACACAATTAATCACATCTGTTGACCATTTCATGAAAACATAAACAATGTTTAATTATATACAATTATGCTGTTGTAGGGACGGACAAGGCAAGGCACCTAAGATAGCAACGAAGACAGCGAAACCGTCCTAGTTGGTTGAAACCAGATTCAGAGGGCATTGCTTCTGTTGTAATCAATTATTCTCCTGAAACTCAAGTATAGGTAGTTTCAGAATTTTGTACCCAACATGTAAGGGAAGGGGCTCAGAGGTTCACAGTCTGCAGAAGTTCAAAAAAGCCATTGTTGTTTCTGTTTTTTCCTCGGTTCTGGGCAAGTTAACTTTTCAAGGACACCTGGGAGGGAAAGAGCTTTTTCCTACCTTTCTTATTTTTCGCCCCTGACAGCTGTTACCATGGAGCCCTGATGGTAACTTCTTTATCTTAGAAATATAGCCATCTCTGTACAGCCCCAGCTCACGGCCAGAGGCCTTGTTCAAATATTTTGTGGAAAACAAGTAATGGGGTGTCTAGCATAGAAGTGCTTATTTTTTTAGCCAGTGGCCAAGTAGAACAAGGCAACACTAAAAAGGAAGTTTATCTACATTGAACTCTTTTATAGGGACTCTTTTGCTGAAAGTCCTAAAGTCAGCCATGGTGAAGACTTCTGTAGAAAGTCAGTTAAGAATTTTCTGTAGGCCTGGTACAGAAGGGGAAGACAGGGAAGGTGGGGCTGACAGCAGCTCCGAGGATCTGAGAATAAGGAAGGAGAGATGTAAAAGAATAATGGGAAAGGGGTTTGGTATTTTCCTAGTAACAAAAACTTGAGCTGCAGAACAGGTAGAGCAGAGGAGAAGACAAGAGTGAGTATCCCAAAATGCATGTGAGGGACTTTAAATTTTTAGTAAACTGTTTTCAGTGATGACAAAGCAACTTTAAAGGCCATTTTCATTACATCTTTGATAGGAGTCTGAGGGCTCTCCTCTGCTAGTTTCAGCTTTGTGTTAGCTGGTAAGAGGACCTGGTGGGACCCGGTGCGGGCATGGACAGGAGAAGAGAGGAGTGAGTCGGTGGATGAGAACCTGAGTACCTGCTAACTCAGCAAGGGGGCGATGGTCTGAGAACCGGGAGAGGTTTGGGTTTTTGATCTAATAATTGGAGGGGAGAAATCAGGTTGCTGAGGTGAGAGTGACAGCAGAGACTCTGGAGCACAAGGCTGAAGGTGAGGATCTATTGGATAAGCATAGTTCAGGATATGAGTGAAGGATGGAAAAGGCCTTCCCATAGGGGAATCTCCTTTCACCCTTTTGAGCACTTGCAGAAGTTAAAAAGGTCACACAGGGCTGGGGATGTGGCTCAATTGTAGCACGCTCGCTTGGCATGCGTGCGGCCCAGGTTTGATCCTCAGCACCACATACAAACAAAGATGTCATGTCCGCCAAAAACTAAAAAATAAATATTAAAAATTCTCTCTGTCTCTCTGTCTCTCGCCTCTCTCTTTAAAAAAAATGGTCACGAAGAATTTGAGGATCTAGAGACCCCTCTGGGGGCCATCGGTTTTGGTTATCTAATTGGTAATATGGCCAATGCTGTGTACTGAATTTGATGAGGAGTTTGTGTTCCATCAGGCAGCCCCTGTATGCTCACATCCCCATGACGTACAGAAAAAGTCAGCCAGGCATTCTGGAATTACTAAAAAGGAGTGATGGATTTTTCCTTTCCCCAGGTCCATGGTCCTCTTAGTTGTACAAGTCCGATATTTACTGCCATTAGCCCCTTGAACTTGAGACCTTTTATTTGATAGAGGGCCCAATGGGGCCTTAAGCGCTGAGTTTATTGCCCCTGTATCCCCTTCAAAGTTTACTGGGGTCTCCTCCACTTCAAAAGATACGCTGAGCTCAGGGAGGGGATCTGAGCCCCGACTTTCGTAGTCATGCTGAAGAGTCAGAATGGCTGGCTGGCGTGGCTGCCTCTTTCTAGGGCACTCTTGAACCCAGTGTCCTCTTTCTTTACAGTAGGCACATTGATCTGAGGTCAGGGGTGGCCTCTGGCGTGGGACCAGGTATCCCTTCCTGTCTCCCTGTTTCTTAATTTCTGGCCCTTTTTTTGTTGTGACCGGGACCTTAGTCAACTCCTTAGTCTGTCTTTTGTTTCTTTTATCGTCCTTTTGCTCCCTTCTCTTCCTCAGTTTCTCTCTTATAGTATACTTTCTGGGCTTCTCTGACTAAATCTCTCAAAGTCATATCTTGTAATCCATCTAAGCATTGTAACTTTCTTTTAATATCCAAGGCAGCATGCCCAATAAAGGCCATTGTGACAGATGCCTTTTGATCCTCTGCATATAGGAGATATACTCGAAAGGAGTATATCTCCTATATGCCTCCGTAATTCTCTCTAGAAACATAGAGGAAGATTCATCAGGCCCGCAGGCGTGGTAGCCACGTCACCCCAAATGGAGTAGGGAAATAGCAGTGCCGCTGCTCGTGCCCGGATAAGGCCCAGTCACCAGCTGGTGCGGTAGTCACGTCACCCAAATTGTAGTAGGGGCCAAGCAGGCCTCCGCCCACGCCCGCAACAAAAGCAGACCTGTGACTGACCTGCGCAACAGGCACAGCTGCCTGCCACCATGGTAGACATGACACCCCAATTGGAGTAGTGGCAGAGCAGAGCTTTCTCCTGCGCCCAGTACAAGCACAACGGCCCACCGGCATGGTAGTCACGTCAACCCAATTGGAGTAGGGGCAGAGCAGAGCCTTTGCCCGCACCCAGAACAGGCCCAGCGATCTGCCAGCATGGTAGTCACGACACCCCAATGGCAGTAGGGCCAGAGCAGAGCCACCACCGGCTCCCGCAAGGTAGGCAGACCTGCAACCGACAGGCGGAACAGGCCCAGCGGCCTGCAAGCGCGGCAGACACGTCAACCCATTTGGTTCTTTGAAAAAATTTAAAAAATCGACAGA
The DNA here is from genome assembly GCF_048772815.1 of Callospermophilus lateralis. NCBI lineage: Eukaryota > Metazoa > Chordata > Mammalia > Rodentia > Sciuridae > Callospermophilus > Callospermophilus lateralis. The sequence goes on along the minus strand of NW_027515276.1, from coordinate 6,981,172 downwards.
ACATTAGCCATGCTAACGAAGACAAGAAGAGAGAGAACTCAAATTACTAGCATATGGGATGAAAAAGACAACATCATAACAGATATTTCAGATATACAGAAGATAATCCGAAATTATTTTGAATCTTTGTACTCTAATAAAATAGAAGACGGTGAAGGCATCGATAAATTTCTTAAGTCATATGATCTGCCCAGATTGAGTCAGGAGGATATAGACAACCTAAACAGACCAATATCAATTGAGGAAATAGAAAAAACCATCAAAACACTACCAAGTAAGAAAAGCCCAGGACCTGATGGGTATATAGCAGAGTTTTACAAAACATTTAAAGAGGAACTAATACCAATACTTTTCAAGTTATTTCAGGAAATTGAAAAAGAGGGAATTCTTCCAAATTCATTCTATGAGGTCAACATCACTCTGATTCCTACACCAGACAAAGACACTTCAAAGAAAGAAAACTACAGACCAATATCTCTAATGAACCTGGAGGCAAAAATCCTCAATTAAATTCTGGCAAATCAGATACAAAAGCATATCAAAAAAATTGTGCACCATGATCAAGTAGGATTCATCCGTGGAATGCAAGGCTGGTTCAATATACGGAAATCAATAAATGTTATTCATCACATCAATAGACTTAAAAATAAGAACCATATAATCATCTCGATAGATGCAGAAAAAGCATTCGACAAAGTACAGCATTCCTTTATGTTCAAAACTCTAGAAAAACTAGGGATAACAGTAACATACCTCAATATTGTAAAAGCAATCTATGCTAAGTCTCAGGCTAGCATCATTCTGAATGGAGAAAAATTGAAGGCATTCCCCCTAAAATATGGAACAAGACAGGGATGCCCTCTTTCACCACTTCTGTTCAACATAGTTCTCGAAACACTGGCCAGAGCAATTAGACAGACAAAAGAAATTAAAGGCATATAAATAGGAAAAGAAGAACTTATATTATCACTATTGCAGATGACATGATTCTATACCTAGCAGACCCAAAAGGGTCTACAAAGAAACTAATAGAGCTAATAAATGAATTCAGCAAAGTGGCAGGATATAAAATCAACACTCATAAATCAAAGACATTCCTGAATATCAGTGACAAATCCTCTGAAACGGAAATGAGGACAACCACTCCATTCACAATATACTAAAAAAAAAAAAAATAATTGGGAATCAACCTAACAAAAGAGGTGCAAGTTTTATACAAGGAAAACTACAGGACCCTACAGAGAAAAATAGAGGAAGATCTTAGAAGATGTAAAAATGTACCCTGTTCATAGATAGACAGAACTAACATCATCAAAATGGCGATATTACCAAAAGTTCTCTATATGTGTAATGCAATGCAATTCAAAATCCCAACGGCAATTCTTGTAGAAATAGAGAAAGCAATCATGAAATTCATATGGAAAAATAAAAGACCCAGAATAGCAAAAACAACACTAAGCAGGAAGTGAGAATCAGGCCATATAGCGATACCAGACTTCAAACTATACTACAGAACAATAGTTAAAAAAAATAGCATGGTACTGGTACCAAAACAGGTGGGTGGACCAATGGTAAAGAATAAAGGACACAGAAACCAATCCAAAAAAATACAACTATCTTATATTTGATAAAGGGGCTAAAAGCATGCAATGGATGAATGATAGCATCTTCAACAAATGGTGCTGGGAAAACTGGAAATCCATATGTAACAAAAAGAAACTGAATCCCTTTCTCTTGCCATGCACAAAAGTTAAATCAAAATGGAACAAGGAGCTTGATATCAAATCAAGACATGGTGTTTGATAGAAGACAAAGTTGTCTACGATCTACATACTGTGGGGTCGCCTCCAAATTCCTCAATAGGACACCCATAGCACAAGCGTTAATAACTAGAATCAACACATGGGACTTACTCAAACTAAAAAGTTTTTTCTCAGCAGAAGAAACAGTAAGAGGGGTAAATAGGGAGCCTACATCCTTGGAACAAATCTTTCCTCCTCACACTTCAGATAAAGCACTAATATCCAGAGTATACAAAGAACTCAAAAAATTTGTCAATAAGATAACAAATAACCCAATCAACAAATGGGCCAAGAACCTGAACAGACACTTCTCAGAGGAGGACATACAATCAATCAACAAGTACATGAAAAAATTCTCACCATCTCCAGCAGTCAGAGAAATGTGAATCAAAACCACCCTAAGATACCATCTCACTCCAGTAAGTTTGGCAGCCATTATGAAGTCAAACAACAACAAGTGCTGGCGAGGATCTGGGGAAACAGGTACACTTGTACATTGTTGGTGGGACTGCAAATTGGTGCAGCCAATTGGGAAAGCAGTATGGAGATTTCTTGGAAAGCTGGGAACGGAACCACCATTTGACCCAGTTATTCCCCTTCTTGGTCTAAAACCTAAAGACCTAAAAAGAGCATGCTACAGGGACACTGCTACATCGATGTTCATAGCAGCACAATTCACAATAGCAAGACTGTGGAACCAACATAGATGCCCTTCAATAGAAGATTGAATAAAAAAATGTGGCATTTATACACAATGGAGTATTACTGTGCATTAAAAAATGACAAAATCATAGAATTTGCAGGGACATGGATGGCATTAGAACAGATTATGCTAAGTGAAGCTAGACAATCCCTAAAAAAACAAATGCCAAATGTCTTCTTTGATATAAGGAGAGTAACTAAGAACAGTGTAGGGACGAGGAGCATGAGAAGAAGATTAACATTAAACAGGGATGAGAGGTGGAAGGGAAAGGGAGAGAGAATGGAAACTGCATGGAAATGGAAGGAGAACCTCAGGGTTATACAAAATTACATACAAGAGGAAGTGAGGGGAAAGGGAAAAATAATACAAGGGGGAGAAATTTATTACTGTAGAGGGTGTAGAGAGAGAAGAGAGGAGGAGAGGGGACTGGAGGGGGGATAGTAGAGGATAGGAAATGCAGCAGAATACAACAGACACTAGTATGGCAATATATGAATCAATGGATGTGTAAGTGATGTGATTCTGCAATCTGTAAACGGGGCAAAAATGGGAGTTCATAACCCACATAAATCAAAGTGTGAAATATTATTTATCAAGAACTATGTAATGTTTTGAGCAACCATATATAAAAATTAAAAAAAAAGATAACTAAATTCGGTGAATAATGCACGAGAATCCTAATATTTCTACAGTAACTGACCCAGTTTAAAATCAATGCCAGTAGATTCCTATGGGACATGATGTGTATTTTGACGTTCATTTTTATTCAACAATGGTACATTACTATTTCATGAGTTTATGCACATCATAGGATATATATTTCATCCACAAATTAGCAAATTTATAAGCATTTGATTCAATTTCAATCGCTTCCTGCTTTACAACATATGCATTCCTCCAGGTTTCCTGACTGGTCTATTCATGAGACTTCTTTCCAAACATATTATTTTCGATTTCCATAATCACTTTTGAAACAAAACTCACACACTGTTCATGATAAACCAAAACACTAATATTACCATTAGATGTATAATTGGTGGGAATGAATGATTGTATATCAATATAAGATTTCCTGTAATTTTTAAGATATCAGTTCAATCCATTATTTAAAGTTGGAACAAGTTATATTATTTATTCACTGTATTGTCTATTCGTACTTTATCTCTAAATTCATAGACACAGGGTGCACCTCTTTGTAAACCCAATACTAATTTTACGTCTTGAATATATTGCTTCCAGAAATGGTGGAAGAAATACTCATGTCACCTGATCTACATATACATTTTATCACAGTAGTATTCTGGACAAATAATGTAATGGTCACGGTTATGATTGCACGAAGGACTAAATGGAAAGTGAACATGGATTACTAAAAACATCTATGTCCAGGTTGCCTAATGCTCTCAAATGTCAATCCTATTGGTGACTACATATTTTTTTCTTCCTAATATTATGTATTCAAACTCAACCCTTTTGAAAATGTCTAATCCTATCACTCACTTTATACTTTGCCTGATTTCATAATGTCTCTATTGATATCTGCTTTTCTACATTTTTTCCCAGCTAATCATAGTGACTGACTCTTCATATGTGCTGACTTTAACAATCACTCTGTAACCTAAACCCTATTGTTAAAGAACTTTTGTTCCAAATGCTATACTCACACTTCTTCCTAAACGTACTATCTTCCTATTTCTATCAACTCTCCCTTTTTGACTGGATGTTCTCTTCTACATTCAATCATTATAGTAAATGTCCGGCGAGCTTCACAGGAGGAAACCACCAACAGACTATCTCATGCAACAGCAAAGGGTTTATTGAGTGTCCAGCATGCTGGTGCTCAGAGCTCACTTGAATAGAGCATATAGCCCTGAGAATAGCTTAAGTAGAGCTTATATACTTTACCTGGAGAGGGCAGGGAGGGAAGTTTATTGATGGATCGGGGTGAGTGGGCAATTTGCGTGCAACTGGGTGAGGGAGCACATTCTGCAGTTGGGCAGTTGGGGACAGCACATACTGGGAACAAGATTTGCAAGCATTTCTCAAGATCTCAACAGTGTTTTGTTAAGCATACAGAAAAACAGGAAGTGACAAGTACCTATTTTACTAACCTTTTATTCCCCACTTCTTCTTCTGGCTACTTTTAATCATAAAAATGATCATTGGGGGGGTGTCACATTCTATGTATACTAGTAGGGTATTACCATAAGTTTAACTCGTCCAATTTGAGCCTGGAGAAAAGAAATTACACGGTTGAGAAAACAGGGTTTAATAGTTAGCAATAACATGAGGATTACTATTGGACCGGCCAGGGTTGATAAAAACGTAGTTAACCAGGAAGACTGTGTGAACCAAGACTCAAACCACCTTTTTTGGGCCTCTCTGTCTCGTTGATGCTTTTCAAGGCATCTTTTTAATTTACTCTTTGATTTTATTACAAGTCCAGTATGCTCAGCATACAAACAACTTTCTTCTCTCAATGTAGCACAAAGCCCCCTTCTCTCATGACGAGGAGGTCCAACCCTCGAGTGGTCTGAAAAACAACTTCAGAGAGAGAGGTAAAAGACTCATGCAAAGCTCTGATGGAGGTTTCTAATATCTTAGTTTTGGTCTATTGCTGTCATTTGTTGGGTCATTTGTTGAGTCCCTTGGACAAAGGCAGTGGTTCCCGTGGCCACCAGTGCAGCAATTTCTATTCCTAATAGGATGGCTACATTGAGAGATATATATTTTCAGTGGAACCGGGTTGAATGCCCCCCTATTTGATCTTCAAATGAATCTGCGTCGTGATAGAGCACTCTGGGAAACATTTGCACGATTACACAATTAATCACATCTGTTGACCATTTCATGAAAACATTAACAATGTTTAAGTATATAGAATCATGCTGTAGTAGGGAAGGACAAGGCAACGCACCTAAGATAGCACTGAAGACAGGGAAACAGTCCTATTTGGTGGCAACCAGATTCAGAGGGCATTGATTCTGTTGTAATCAACTAATCCTCTGAAACCCAAGTTTAGGTAGTTTCAGAATTTTGTACCCAACATGTAAGGGAAGGGGCTCAGAAGTTCACAGTCTGCAGAAGTTGAAAAAAGCAGTTTTTGTTTCTGTTTTTTCCTCGGTTCTGGGCAAGTTAACTTTTCAAGGACACCTGGGAGGGAAAGAGCTTTTTCTTCCCTTTCTTATTTTCCCATTGCCAGCTGTTACTACGGAGCCCAGTTGCTAACTTCGTTAACTTAGAAATGTAGCCATCTCTGTGAAGCCCCACGTCAAGGCCAGAGGCCTTGTTCACATATTTTTGTGAAAAACTAGTAAGGGGGTGTCTGGATTAGGAGTGCTAATTTTTTAGCCAGTGGCCAAGTAGAACAGGGCAACATGAAAATAGGAAGTTTAACTACATTGAACTTTTTTATAGGGACTCTTTTGCTGAAAGTCCTAAAGTCAGCCATGGTGAAGACTTCTGGAGAAGGTCAGTTAAAGACTTTTCTGTGGGCCTGGTATAGAGGGGAAAGACGGAGAAGGTGGGGCTGAGAGCAGCTCTGAGGATCTGAGAATGAGAAAAGAGAGATGTAAAAAAATAATGGGAAAGTGGTTTGGAATTTTCCTAGCAACAAATATTTGAGCAGTAGAACAGGTCAAGCAGAGGGGAAGATGGTAGTGAGTATCCCAAAACGCAGAGGGACTTTAAATTTGTAGTAAACTGTTTTCAGTGATGACAAAGCAACTTTAAAGGCCATTTTCATTACATCTTGGATAGAGGTCTGAGGGCTCTCCTCAGCTGGTTTGAGCTTTGGGTTAGTTGGTAAGAGGACCTGGTGGGACCCAGTGCGGGCACTGTCAACAGAAGAGAGGAGTGAGTGAGTGGAGGGGTACCTCAGTACCTGCTACCTCAGCAAGGGGTCAATGGTCTGAGAACCAGCAGAGGTTTGGGTTTTTGATCTAATAATTGTAGTGGAGAAATCAGGTTGCTGAGGTGGGAGTGACAGCAGAGACTATGGAACAGAAGGCTGAAGGTGAGGATCTATTGGATAAGCATAGTTCAGGATGTGAGCGAAGAAGGGAAAAGGCCTCCACATAGTGGAATCTCCTTTCACCCTTTTGAGCACTGGCAGATGTTAAAAAGGTCATGCAGGATTTGAGGATCTAGAATCCCCTCTGGTGGCCATCAGTTTTTGTTATCTAATTCGTAATATGGCCAATGCTGTCTACTGAATTTAATGCAGGGTTTGGGTTCCATCAGGCAGCCCCTGTACGCTAACATCCCCATGACTTACAGAAGAAGTCGGCTTTTCCCCCACACAGCCATGGCTGTTTTTGGCTTTGACAGTCGGCCGGGTAAACACAGTAATCTAGGCTAGCCAACCTGCATCTGGCTCGTGTGTCCCTATATCCATAATATTTGTTTCCATTATCTATGGTAAGGAAGGGATTTAATGGAATTTTAGTGGGATCCTCTTCATCAGGGATATCCCATTAGGAAAGACTTATAGCCAGCTGACAAATGTCTGGGTGGAGAGATGGTCACCAGGTCCCTAAGTGGGCTGCATGCAAGATAGATTATACTTCTTTTCCAGTAGAATTTGTGATCAGCCATCGCTGCTGAACGGGCTGATGAGGGTTAGGACTACTTGTGGCCAAGGGGAGAGTCTATAGGCTTATCCACATGGTGAATATGCAATTTGAAAGTGTTACCAGTCTTTTCCAGTTTCCAGCCAGAGTGTGGACAGGGCGCAGGCTTGAGATGAGAGGCATGGATCCAGGAAGTGATTCCGTTTACCTTTACCACTATAGATGTTATAAGTAGCACCTGGTATGGTCCTTTCCAGTGGGGTTCCAGGGATGACACCTGATATCATCTTACGTAGATGAAGTCTCTTACTTGATATCGATGTGGAGTCCCCTCGTCCCCAGTTTGGTAGGGAGTGGCCAGCTGTTTCCCCAGGTATCACTGAGATCTTTCAAGAGCTTTAAGTCTGTCAAACAAGGGGGTGTGAAAGGGATCATTAGGTCTTAGAGTTGGGCTTTGGTCCGTTACTGGAAGAGAGGCACCCTAGATATTCACAGGGGGTGTGGTTACTCAAAGAAACAGAGGGCATATTTCTTGCACGAAACATTGTATAAGGCATGAGCATAGTCCAATCATTTATGCTGGTCTCTAAGCTTAATTTTGTTGAGGTCTCTTTAATGGTTCTATTTATTCTTTCGACCTGTCCTGAACTCTAGGGTCTGTAAGCACAATTAAACTTCCAATGAATCCCCAGGTTCCTGGCTAACCCCTGACTTACTTGGGCCACGAACGCCGGTGCATTATCAGACCGTATTACCTTTGGCAGGCCGTATCTTTGAAAAATGTCTTTCAGGATCTGCTTGACCACCATTAGCACTGTTTCTTTTTTTTTCTTTTAGTGGGGAAGGCTTCAATCCATCCTAAAAATGTATCTACAAAGACTAGAAGATATTTATGTCCATACCTTGCTGGCTTAATTTCAGTAAAGTCAACTTCCCAGAATTGTCCTGGTCTGGTTCCTCGTAGGTGCTTTCCTGCAGGAAGCTTGGAAGGGTAAGAATTTACCAATTGATGGACTCGACAGGCTTTTTTTACCCATTCAGTTATTTCTTTTTGCTGTGAGTCAGTTAGTGGAAAACTCTGTTCTTGATACTTCAGAAATACCTGCAGTTTCTTTGAACCAAGGTGAGTGAGTTGATGTGCATTTTCTACTGACATATTTAGAGCTGTGACTATAGGAGTTTTTACTGAAGGATTTAGAAATTCCACTTGGGGGCCTTCAGGGTTAAAAGTTATTTTGGACCGGAACTTGGTGAGCAGATCTCTGCCCATCAATGGGGCTAGGAATTCTGGGATTACTAGGAAGGAGTGATGGATTTTTCCTTTCCCCAGTTCCATGATCCTCTTAGTTGTCCAAGCCCGATATTTACTGTCATTAGCCCCTTGAACTAGAGACCTTTTATTTGATAGAGGGCCCAATGTGACATTAGGGGTGAGTATATTGCCCCTTTATCCACTTCAAAGATTACTGGGGTCCCCTCCACTTCAAAAGTTACCCTGAACTCGGGGAGGGGATCTGAGCCCCGACTTTCATACTCATCCTCCAGAGTCAGAATGGCTGACTGGCGTGGCTGTCCCTTTCTAGGGCACTCTTGGCCCAGTGTCCTTTTTTTTTTTTTACAGTTGGTACATTGATCTGAGGCCAGGGGTGGCCTCTGGCATGGGACCAGGTATCCCTTCCTGTCTCCCTGTTTCTTAATTTCTGGCCCTTTTGTTGTTGTGACCAGGACCTTAGTCAATGCCTTAGTCTGTCTTTTGTTTCTTTTATCCTCACTTTGCTTCTTTCTCTTCCTCAGTTTCTCTCTTAAGGTATATTTTCTTGGCTTCTCTGACTAAATCTCTCAAAGTCATATCTTGTAATCCATCTAAGCATTGTGACTTTCTTTTAATATCCAGGGCAGCTTGCCCAATAAAGGTCATCATGACAGATGCCTTTTGATCCTCTGCCTGTGGATCGAAAGGAGTATATCTCCTACATGCCTCCATAATTCTCTCTAGAAACATAGAGGGAGATTCATCAGGCCTTTGAATAATCTCTATTACCTTGGCCAAATTAGTTGGTCGCCTAGTGGCCACTTGGAGGCCCACTATTAGAACCTGGCAATAAGTGGACAGATGCTTTCTAACTTCAATGTTGTTGGTGTCCCAGTTGGGTTGTTTCAAGGGAAAACCAGCTTTGATTAAGTTGGGAAGATGTGTCCGTCTCCAATCTGGTCGGAGGACATTTTTTTATAGCTTCCAGGAAGATTCTCTTTTGTTCCTCTGTCGTGAAGAGAGTCCCTAGGAATTGTTGACAGTCATCCCAAGTAGGCAGGTGTGAAAACATCAATGACTCAACCAGACCTGTGAGCCCGATGGGGTCCTCGGAAAAAGGGGGATTGTTATTTTTCCAGTTATATAGGTCAGAAGAGGAGAAAGGCCAATATTTGTAGGCTTGCATTTTCCCCCCATGGCCTTCGTCAATCAATGGTCCGTAGGGACATAGGGGGAGCATCAGAGGAGGTCCAGGGTTTTCAATCATTCGCCACCATCAAGTTCCCTTAGCTAGGCTAGCTTCCTCCTGCGGAGGAGGGGCTGTGTGTGCTGCGGGAGAGTTATCTGCAGGGCGCTGGGCCAGCTTAGATTCCTCCAATGGTAGAGAGGCTGAGTCAGCTGCAGGAGAATCACTTAGAGGGTGTTGGTGGTTGGGGGACGAGGGCAGGGTATAATACGAGGGAAGAGAGTCCAGTAGAGTCAAATCTTGTGACTCAGGGATTACAAAGGGTGGAGGAGGAGGAGGAGCAGAGGGTTTGAGAGATCATGGGGGAAGGAGTAGGAGCAGGGGAAGGGACAAAGAAAGGCTTCACCCATTGAGGAGGAGATTTGCAGAGTTCCTGCAAAGTTAAGATATATTGCTGTTGATCCGGATGGCTATGTGTGCCTGGGTGAAAGACAATATCTCTGACTTCTTAAATTAGTGGGAAATAGAAAGATCCTTCTAGGGGCCATCCAAATTCAAAGGTGGGCCATTCTGAGGCACAGAGATTCCGAAAGGTGCAACGTTTTACTAAAAAAGAAAGATTCTGAGCCCTTAAGCGGACTTTGGTCCAGTGATCAAGGGTCAGGGACAGGGGCATTGAAGTGCTGTGTCCCATAATGAAAGATACACAAAGAGTGAATGCAAGACACACGACACAGACAAGACAAGACAATAAAGACATTCAATGGACATCCAAAATTGAGACCAGGACTGAGTAGCCAGAAAAACCCAATGGCCTGGCAATTCCGAATCTGATACAAAATATTACTGAGTCGAGGAGACTATTGTTCCTCGATTTCCCGAGTCTTTGGGAAGTCCCCCAGGGATGTGGCCTGCGGCTCTGTGACACATCTGTCAGCCACCATCGGAGAGAACTCACACTCTTCATCGACAGCCATTTTGCCAAGCCCTAACCTTAACACTGAAACAAGAAAGAGGGGCCTTACTTAACCCGAGAGGAACCCGTTAGGGTCTTTTGTCCGCCGCTGCCAAAACTCGGTGGAATCTCCATATGTAAAGGTCGGGCGAGCATGGAAGGAAGAGACCACTAACAGACTGTCTTATCCAACAGCAAAGGGTTTAATCTGGGTCCAGCATGCTGGGGCTCGGAGCTCACTTGAATAGATCAGAGAGCCCTGAGAACAGTTTAAGCAGAACATATATATTTTTCTTGGAGAGGGCAGGGAGGGAAGTTTACTGATGGTTCAGGGCGAGTGGTCGGTTTGCGTGCAACCGGGTGAGGGAGTACATTCTACACTTTGGCACTTGGGGACAGCACATTCTGGGAACAAGATTAGCAAACAGTTCTCAAGATTTTAACAGTGTTTTGTTAAGCATACAGAAAAACAGGAAGTGACAAGTACCTATTTTATTAACCTTTCACTACCGACTATCCTTTTTGACTGAATGTGCTCTTCTACATTCTATGATCCAAAGTACAAGGTCTTATGCCATTGTATATCAATTTATTCAAAGCTAAGTATCCCAATCAAGGGCCCAGTGCCCTTCTGGGCTTCAAATGTTACTTAGATTTCTGTTTTTATACATATATTTCACCTATATATTTTTATACATATTGCAGGTTCCCAATACCATTATTTATTCAGCATAATGATTCCTAACCCAAATCAAACATGTTATTAACCCTAACCATACATGGTTCCCTCAATCTAACTTTACAGAAGAGCAGGGACAGAGTTGGTCTTACAATACAGGAATATAGGGAATCTTCCACCTGCTGATAACCTCAAAGGTCCATGCAGATATAATCTCTGGAGAAGATGTAGGCAACTCTGAAAGACCTGAGAGTGCAAAAGTCATCTTCCATGGAAAACAACCTGGTCAGGGTGAAGTGTTCTGTCTGAATCAGCCTCTCCATTCTTAATGTAGAGAAGATGGACCAAATGAGACCTGTGTGGAGAGCTGCTCCTGGGTGCCTATGGGTGATATACCATTCTAACTTGTGAAAGTGTCACAGGAAGCAGGGGCAGCCTCCATCTCATGGGAAGCTTGGAAGCAACTCTTAGGACAGATTGGTTGCCAAGGCAGTGAACTCATTCAGTTTCTGACGGAAGTGACCTCACCTCACTTCCTTGGTGATGGAACTCTGTGAACTTGCGATCCAGGAAGCCAGTCAAACATTGACAGTCCCAGTCCCAGTCTCAGTGGTTATACTTTTTGAATTTCCCAACGACAGAGTCAGTCTTTCTTGGTACCTACTAATGTTAGGATGGCCAAATGGCAGGAAAACTCTGAAGAGGGGCCTTTCCTGAGAAAACAGGTAGTGGCTCACCGCTGGCTCCTGACAACTTCAGAGAGTTGGCAAAGGACACAAAATCTGAGACAGGACAGGCCATTTCGGGGGAACGTAGAATGTCCCACAGTCAGAGGACACTCCAAATAGTCACAACCTACTTGGAGGAAAGAGGTTCCTTTGTGGGTGTGGGTGTGGGTTTGTGGTTTTGGCTCATGTTCTGAGAAGAGGTAGGAAATGAGGTTTGTTTAGTTTGGGGTGAATTGTTTCTAGTAAGTCATTTGACAATGAGAGTGTTTATGTGTCGCTGTATCCCGCTGTGTCCGTTATTGTAGATATTAGAAAAGAGAAAGCATCAATGCATGTGTCTTGTCTTTTAGAAAGCTTACCAGCATTCATGCTGCCCAATTTATAAATGGAATGCGGCTTGCCATAATGATGGGCAACACCTACGATCTTCCTTAGTTCCTGTTTTCTTCCTGAAATCTGGCCACTCTCCATAATAGCCTCATGGTTTTGTATCCAAGATATGTACCACCTCCATGCTCTGTGACATGGCCATGTACTGAATAACTGAAGTGAATTGCGAGCATCTCAGAAAACTCACATACCTGTTTAACCTGTAAAGTCTCATTGGAGAAACCCTGCTTTGGGCCTTTTGCTTACCTATTGTTCTATTTCCCTGAATGTCAGGAAGGTCTTTGCCTCAGGACAACGCTTTGCGAAGTCTAAAGAAAACCTTTTTCAAATAAAAAAGAATGGGCATCAGCTGTGGCTCTTTGCTTAATTGCTTTGCAAAGAGATGTGTATGAATCAGCGTCTTGGCCCTGTGTTAGGCTGTAGCTTAGATTCTCAGCAACTGATGGATCTAAAGAAAGATCCCATGTGTGCATCCAAAATAGCAAAAGAGCAGTCATTGTGGATGAAGTCTTTCACCTTCCTCTGTAAGGTTTCTGACATCAATCAAGTGAGAATAGGGATCCTTTAGGTCAAATGAGTTCTTCAGTTCCCTGCAGAGGCTAGCCCATAGGTGGTTGGGTTTTCTCATGACTCCAATTCATATAAAGAATTTAAACCCCACAGTCAGTAGTTCTCAAATTTGAGAAGTGGATCAGTATTAACGGCAGGCCTATTTGATCACTCCTGGTTCACAGGAAGGGTGTCCAGGTCACGCAGAATTTAGGTAAATGAGGGGCAAGAAAGCATATTTTGGACACTCTCTTGGGCTGCATTCCTCATGAAAATCTCCAGTCAGAGGTTATGATGAGTGTCTATATGGAAGAAGATGAGGGCCATGTGGGAGTGTTTTGGATTTAATTGTGGTTATTTTTGTGGCAGTTGAAAGGGATGACTGAGTCCACCTGGGTTTGAACTCTGGTGTGATTCCCCTTAGAGGCTGAGTACAGGAACTGAACTTAGAGAAGTATTGCCATGAATTGTGTTGGGATTTTAGAAGACCAAGCATGAGAGTCACCCTTGGAAACTGAGATCTAGGCCCAGGGTGGCTTTCCAGAGACCACTGGGAATCTCAGGCTTGATATCACATGATTTTATTCTTAACGACTTGGCAGTCTTAGTTGAGAGTCAAAACACACATGGACGTTACATTGTAGACCTCAATGGGCCTGGATTTATGTGACACTTTGGCCAATCTTTGGGAAACCTTGCCAGTGAGAGTTCTCCAGAACTTCATTTGAAATGAACTTCCACAACATTTAATGGTCCCTTAATGAATTGAAACCCACATGCTGCCAACTTCATCCTTGAAAAATTGCTACATAAATACCATGAAATTTTTGAAATTCCCATGACCGGATGGCACTGGAGAAACTTTGGTTGTCCTGTTGCTGAACATGATTATTCAGGACAGTGACTTGATTGACTGAGTTTCATGAAAATGGTGTATAACAGAGATTCCAGGAAGTTGGACCCTGCAGAGTAGTGGGCCTAGTGCAGTGAAGGGCAGGTGTGTGATAAAAAAAAATCTGTGGTGGGGCCATGTGGATCTGCCATTGTCTTCCAATTGGCTTGTGACTGACATGGTGCAGCCAGCAGACGCTTCTATGTAAAGGTATCTTTTTATATGGAGAGGTTTCAGGCCAATGTTCAGAATCCGGTTGCTATGGTCAAGGAGGCAAGCTATGTGGAAGAGAAGCCTGGTTGGTACATTCTTCTGCAGGCCCTGACCCACCACAGGTGACAGAACTCTCTCCAGCACTGTGTCCCAGGTGAATTCCTTGTATTTCTTGAAGCAAATACGAAACTCCCAGTGCAGCAGCAAGAAACACCAGGAAAACTGAAGGATGACCAAATGGCTTCAGAGTCCACAAGAGTAGACAATTAGTCCCCAGTGGCCACAGTTTACCTACAAACAGAAAATTAAAGACAGCTTCCTCATGTTTATTGGAAAATAAGAAATCATGTATTCCAGGTCACATAGAAGCATACCCAGATTTGATTGTCTCACTACAAAGGAAGCTAAATCTCCTGACTACAACACATATTTCAAGTGCCCAACCTCAGAGGTAGTTCCTCAAGAAGTCTTTAGTCCAGCAGAGCTCCATGTTTGTGGAGTGTTTACCCTGTCCCTTACTTTTGGAATCTCCTCTACCACCTCCAAGTTTGTGAACTCGTGAGCATATTTGATTCCAGATATGTATTCACAGATTTTCTAACTCTTCTCCTCTAATTGTGTCTAACTTGGGGCCAAAGTAATCTCAAGGCATTGTTATGCATGAGAGTGGGAAGATACTTTTGTAGCATATATTTGCATAAACATTGGAATCATTTTCCAAATGATTCCAAATCCCTGACACAAACCCATGCCAACTAGACTCTGACTACTAATTCTAATATGATGGAGAAAATTAACCCAAACAGAATAGAAATACAAGCAGTTCAGAGGACGAATGGTGTATCATTGGAATTGCCTTTTGCTTTATATAGGGTAGGAGTTATAAATCTAGTCAATTTTTTGTTGAAATGGTTCTCCATGTGTTTTTCAAGTTAACAAATATGTGAATTCCTGTCTACCTTTCTCTGTATCCTATTCAGGGCATGTATTTTTATATGCACATATAGAATCCTACCTGGTACCACACGTACATTCTTGTGAGGTGGCTCACTTGGCAGACACAAATTGTGAAAAGAGATCACTCCTACTAAATGCTGTTGAAACTGAAAATTCAAACTATTGATGAGCTTCCTAGTACAATAAAATTATACATGAATCCATGTTCAGTAAAACGAATTTATCTGGATCTGTGGATGACATATATTTCGTGGTGAATTTCAATTGGCTTATATTGCTACTTTTTAATGTCTGTTTGTGTGCGTGCCTGTGTGTGTGTGTGTGTGTGTGTGTGTGTGTGTTTATATATATATATACACACACACTCTACAGATTTTTCAAAATATGAAATATATGTGTCTTATTATACACTCCGTAAATTCATTCATATTCATGTATGTGGATTAATAATCAACTTTTCACAAGATTATTCTGAGAAATATTCATCCACCTGAACTACATATTTGATTCCTAGTATTGAAAACTAACAGTAAATGGTGCATACAAATCCTAATATCTCTGCAGTAACTGACACAGTTTTATATCAATGCAAGTAGATTCCAATGGGACGTGATGTGTATTTTGTCTTTCATTTTTATTCAATACTGGTACATTACTTTTTCTTCAGTTAATGCACATGGTAGGATATATATTTAATCCACTAGTTCAGAAATTTATAGGCATTTTGTCTTACTTTCCATCACTTCCTAATTCAGAAAACATGTTTTCCACAGGGTTTCTTGACTGGTCTTTTCATGAGACTTCTTTCACAAAATGCAAAGGTCACACTTATGTTTGTACCGAAGTCTAAATGGAAAGTGAGTATGGATTACTAAAAACATCTATGTCCAGGTTGCCTAATGCTATCAAATGTCAGTCCTATTGGTGACTACATATTTGTTTCTTCCTAAGATTATATATTCAACCTCAACACTGTTGAAAATGCCTGATCCTATCACTTACTTTATACTTTGCCTGATTTCCTAATGTCTCTATTGATATATGGTTTCCTACATATTTTCCAGAGTTCATCAATGTGACTGGCTCTTCACATGTACTGATATTTACATTCATTCTCTACCCGAAACCCTACTGTTAAAGAACGTTTGGTTCAAATCCTATACTCACTCTGCTTTCTAAACCTACTGAATATCTTCCTAATCCTACTGACTATCCTTTTGACTGGATGTTCTTTTCGACATTCAATCATCCAAGGTACAAGGTCCTATGCCATTGCATATCAATTTATCTGAGACATCTGTGCAGAATATAATTCAAAGCTGAGTATCCCAATCAAGGGCCCAATGCACTTCTGGGTTTCAAATCTTACCTAGATTTCTGTGTTCATACTTATATTTCACCTATATATTCTTGTAAATATCGCAGGTTCCCAAAACCATTATTCATCGCACAGAATGATTCCTAACCCAAATCAAACCTGTTATTAACCCTAAGCATACACTGTTCCATCAATCTATCTTTACAATAGAGCAGGGACAGAGTTGGTCTTACAAT
Source organism: Callospermophilus lateralis (assembly GCF_048772815.1). Lineage (NCBI taxonomy): Eukaryota > Metazoa > Chordata > Mammalia > Rodentia > Sciuridae > Callospermophilus > Callospermophilus lateralis. The sequence continues at coordinate 6,964,741 of NW_027515276.1, read as the reverse complement.
ACAGGAATTTAGGGCATCTTCCACCTGCTGAAACCTCAAAGGTCCATGCAGAAATGATCCCTGGAGAAGACTTAGGCAGCTATGAAGGACCTGAGAGCGCAAAATCATCTTCCATGGCAAAAAAACCAGTCAGGATGAATTATTGTGTCTGAATCAGTCGCTCTGTTCTTAATGTAGAGAAGATGGACAAAACCAGGCCTGTGTGGAGAGCTGTTCCATGGTGCCTGTGGTTGATATACCATTCTAACTTATGACTGAGTCAGAGAAAGTAGGGGCAGCCTCCATCTCATGGGACCTTTGTAAACAACTGTTAGGACAAAGTGGTTGCCAAGGTATTGACCTCATTCAATTCCTGAAGAAAGTGACCTACCTCACTTCCTTGGTGATACAACTCTCTGAACTTGGGATCCAGGAAGCCAGGCACCCAGAGCCAGTGCCAGTCCCATTCCCAGTGGGCACACTTGTTTGAATTTTCCAAGGACAGAGTCAGTCTTTCTTGGTACCTCCTGATGTGAGGATGACCAAATGCCAGGAGAACTCTGAAGAGGGGCCTTTCCTGAGAAAGCAGGTAGTGGCTCATTGCTGGCTCCTGACAACTTAACAGAGTTGGCAAAAGGGACCTGATCTGATACAGGACAGGCCATTTGGGGGGAACATAGTATGGTCCACCAGTCAGAGGACACTCCGGATAGTCACAGACCTAGTTGTGGGAATGAGGTGCCTTAGTGGGTGAGGGTGTGAGTTCGTGGTTTTGTCTCATGTTCTGAGAATAGGTAGCAAAGGTGGTTTGTTTGGTTTGGAGTCGACTGTTTCTAGTAAGTCGTTTGAGAAGGCGAGTTTTTCTATGTCTGTGTATCCACTGTGTCCGTGGTTGTAGTTATTAGAAAAGCCAATACATCAATGGAGGTGTCCTGACTAGTAGGAAGCTTCCAGGCATTTATTCTGCCCTTTTTATGAATGGACTGCAGCTTGCCTTATGGATAGACAACACCTACTATCTTCCCAAGTTCCTGTTCACCTCCTGATTTCTGGCCTCTCTCCAGAATAGGCTCATGGTTTTGTGTCCAAGATATGTACCACCTCCAAACTCTGTGACATAGCCATATACTGGATAGCTGAATGGAATGGGAACATCTCAGAAACCTCAGAGATCAGTGTAACCAGAAAAGTCTCAGTGGAGAAACCCTTCTTTGGGCAATTTGCTTACCTATGGTTCCCTTGCCCTGAATGTTAGGAATGTCTTTGCCTCAGGCCACCCGTTTGTGGAGCCTGAAGAAAACAGTTTTCAAATTGAAATGAATGGGCATCACCTGTGGCTCTTTGCTTAATTACTTTGGAAAGGGATGTGTCTGAATCAGCCTCTTGGCCCTGTGTGAGGTTGTGGCTTTGATTCTCAGAACCTGATAGATCTAAAGAAAAATCCCATGTGTGCATCCAAAACCAAAATTGCCAAAAGAGCAGTCATTGCTGATGAAGTCTTTCACCTCCCTCTGTAAGTTTTTTGACCTCTATCAAGTGAGAATAGGAAAGATACACCAAGTCAATTGATGGCTCCTATTGGAAAAATTCTATCACTGATGACAGCATCAGCATAAGTACCCCAACACTACAACAATTCGCTGCAGCAGCAGATAGTTCACAATGCATACAAGTGAGTTCACAATGCATGCAAGTGATACATAATCCAGGCAAGTTCTGCAAGCAGTTCAGTGATGGCTATTGCAGAATCTGTAGATTGGTTTTATCTATGTCTTCACTGGCACTGGGATGAAAATAGGAATTCTGGCAGTAATGGCTAAAGAAAAAATTATGTAACATTCCTGAGGGCACTAAAAGAAAACAATTTTCTTAACAATTTACATTATCTTGAAGAGAATAATTAAATATAATGAAAAGGAAAAGTGAAAGTAAACAAGCACGTCTGTTAACCTCCTATTTTTTCACATATTAAGACCATCCTGAACAGTTGTTTTCCCAATTTAAATTAAACAATTTAATTCACTTGAATAAAAAAAAATGGATATATTATTTCATTAGCACTCATCATATGTGATATATTGACATATGCACATTCAAATATATAACACAAAACACAAGTGTGCACACATAATAAATACATACAACACATAATATAATAGTAAAGGCCTTATAACTTTTTACATGTGAAATCATCATTGCAATGTTTAAAAACTCTATAGTCAAACAATAGAACTGATAAGCAAAACATTATCCTAGGTCTGTATGAGCTCAAAAAAAAAAAACAAAAGAGAACTTCATGATGTGGGAAAGGGCAATAATAAAATAGATATTGAAAAAAGCATCCCTGTTCTGTCACAGATGTAAGGATAGCCAAACTGGAGTTTTCGATATCAGCTGTTATGGATTTGAGCCAAATCATCTTATTTTGGTCTATTGAAAGCGCTTCAGTTAATCTCTCTGGAATCCAAATCGGCTGCTGTTCTCCTTTTGGAAACACATAAACAGACCCCCGACTCCAGGCAATCACTGGGTCGGGACCTTAGTTAATCTCTCTGGAATCCAAATCGGCTGCTGTTCTTCCTGTGGAAACCCAAAAACAGACCTCCAACTCCAGAAAATTAATGGGTCAGGACCTTTCCATTTTCCTGTTAGAATATCCTTCCAAAGTACCTCGGGCTTATACACATTTTTTGGACACTTATGCCTTTCTGCAGCACTAAGTCCTGAAAATCCAAATTTAAAAAGTTTAGATTAAAAAGGGTTATTTTAATTTTATCTTTGGGGAATTTATATTCCTTCCCAATTCTGTCTTCTTACTTTAATGAGTACATTTTAATAGTGTGATGTGCTCTTTCAACTATGGCTTGTCCCTGTGGATTGTATGGGTTTCCTGTTATATGAGTAATGCCAAATGATGAGCAAAATGGTTTAAAAGAGGTAGAAGTATAACCGGGGCATTATCTGTTTTTTACTGTTTTGGAATGACCACAGTGGCAAAATTTTGTAAGCAATGAGCTATAACATCTTTAGTTTTTTTTTTCCCCCATGAAGGGAGCCCATCAAAAATCCAGAAGAAGTATCAACTGTAACATGCAAATTTTTTACTTTTCCAAATTCTGGCAAGTGTGTGACTTCCATCTGCCATATATGGTAAGGTATCAATCCTCTAGGATTGACTCTAAGATTAAAATGTGGTAAAATGGTCACACAATTTTGACATTGTTTTATTATTTGTCTAGCTTGCTCCTTAGTTATTTTAAAATGCTTTTGTAAAGTATTAGCATTGATATGGAACTTTTCATGAAAATTTATAGCTTCTTCTAGTGTAGAGAAAATATGTATGTATGTCATGTGTAGTTTTACCTGCTAAATCATTGCCCAAACTAAGGGCTCCAGGAATCCTGTATGTGCCAAGATATGTCCTATTAAGAATGGATCTTTTCTGTCCCAGATTAGACTTTGTATACTGGAAAGCAAAAAGAAAACAGTAGAGGAAGGGGAAATCCTACCAGCATCTTCAAGGGATACTATAGCATTAACTATATACTGACTATTGGAAAATAAATTAAACACAGAATCTTTAAACATCACAAAAGCTTATAATACTGCATTAAGCTCTACCTTTTGAGCTGATTGTTGGGGTGCTAAAAATGTAAAAATTTGATCAGGTGTAACTATTGCTGCAGTACCATTATTTGACCCATCAGAGAATATATTTGGAGCATTCATGATAGGTGTTTTCTTGTAATTTTTGGAAAAATTACAGGATGCAATGACCCAAAAGACAATAAAAGATTAGATGGTAAGTGGTTATCAAATGAAACATTAGATTTACACAGGATTATTGCCCAAGTATTTAACTCATTAGCTAATTCATCAATTTGATTCATAGTGTATGGAGTAATAATTTTATTGGGAGAAATTCCAAACACTCCCTTTGCTGCTTTTATTCCTATTAGTATTAATTGTCCCTAAGCCTCAGGATACCTAGTAATAATAGTGTTAGAAGAATAAGATAAATGTATCCATAATAATGGACCTTCTTGCCAAAATACTCCTGTAGGAATATTTTTTTGTTGGTAGCACAATGAATAATAGAGGCATTATTTTATCAAATCTATCCAAATGCATATTTCCCATATATGTTTCAATGATTTTTAATGCCTTTCTTGCTTCAGGCATTAACATTCTGGGTGAATTTGGATCAGATGGACCTTTTAGGATATCAAATATAGGTCCCAACTCTCCTGTTGGTATACCTAGATAAGGCCTTATCCAATTAATGTCTCCTAATAACTTTTGAAAGTCATTAATTGATTTGAGTTGATCTACTCGTATTTGAATTTTTGGTGGACTGACCATGGTTGAGGATAATAGAACTCCTAAATAATTAATTGGAAAATTTAATTGTACTTTATCAAATGATATCCCTAGATTATAATTTTTTAATAAGTTTGTAAGTGTGGCATAACATTCTAGCAATGGGTTTTTAACTTGTTTGCTAATAACACATCATCCACATTGTGAAATATTTGTAGTTCAGGATTTTGATTTCTAAGTGGCTGGATTACTTTGTTAACATAAATTTGACAAATAGTTGGGCTGTTAGCCATCCCTTGAGGGAATACTTTCCACTCATACCTCTGATCAGGACCTTCATGATTCAGTGCAGGGATAGTAAATGCAAAACTTGGACTATCCTCAAGAAGAATTGGAAATGAAAAAAAAAAAAAAACAATCTTTAATATGTATAACTAAAACATACCAAGTTTTTGGCAAAGCAGACAATTGAGGAATCCTTGATTGAGCAGGTCCCAAAATAACCATCTCATTATTAATGGCTCTTAAATCTTCCAATAATCTCCATTTACCAGATTTCTTTTTGATGACAAAAATGAAAGTATAATGGGGAGATACAGAAGGTTGTATATGTTCTTCCGCTAATTGTTGTTTGACCAGGAACTGGGCTGCTTGTATCTTTTCTTTAGTCAGGGTCCACTGAAGAAGCCATACTGGTCTTTCTGATTTCCAAGTAATTTTTATTGTCTCAGTGGCCCTTTCTGAAAATCCAACCCATGTCTGTCTGTTGCTTGGTCTATTTGTATTGGTGCTGATATACCTTGATCTTGTTTTTCTAATCTTTTTCCTTTCCTAAAACCTTCTCTAGCCATAATAGTGGGTGCATTTTGATTGATGTTATTTGTTAATGTCAAACCTAATTGATCTAGGACATCTCATCCCCATAAATTTACAGGAAGATGATCCAATACATATGGCTGTATAGTTCTTTCACATTCTTCAGGATCCTTCCAATCCAATGCCATTGCACTTCTATGGGGATTAGTTGCCACTCCTAGGTCTCAAAGTATTTTAGTGTACTGTTGTAATGGCCAATGTTTTGGCCATTCTTGATGAGAGACGATGCTAACATCTGCACCTGTATCAAGTAGCCCATTAAATTCATGTCCTTGAATATTTAGTTTTAGCCTGGGGCAAGAATCTAAATTTAAAGAAAGCATAACCAAATCTACACCTGTGGAGCCTAATCCCTTGGAACCTCTTTCTACAGCACGACTGGAAAATTTATCATGCAGACTGAGTATTATTAGTAACTGTGCTATTCTATCTCCTGGTGAAATTACTGATATGTCCTTTGGAGAACTGGGTATAATTTTATTTCACCTTCATAATCGGGATCAATTACCCAAGGACTTATCATAAGTCCTTTTAGATTAGAAGAGCTGCGTCCCAATAATAAGCCTACCGTTCCTTTGAGAAGAGGTCCTCTCACCCTGTGTGAATGATTTGAACCCCCATCTCTACAGTTAGTACTGATCTGACGGAGGTGCAGATATCTAACCCTGCGCTCCCTCTGATTTGTCTGATGAGGCGTCTGATGGACAATGTGTCCTGGGCACTACACTGATGGGGTTGCTGGGTTCCTCCAGTGCTCTGTATATTTGTGGTTTTGGGCCCCAGAGCATTGGGCTCCCCTGTCCATTTTTTGGCAATGGAGCCCGATGCCTTTCTCCATGATATCGTGGATAAACAGCTAGTCCTTGTTCATTTTTGATAATGAAGTACCCTCTATGGTGGTTTGAAAACGGCATTCATTAGCCCAATGTCTCCCTCTACGGCATCGTGGGCAAATACCCACGTATTCTACTCCTTTGGTACCTAGTTTTGTTAATCCCTCTTCCTATGGAGCAATTCCTTTTAAAATGTCCTGTTTGTTCACAATTGTAGCATGTTCCTGGTCTGGCATCTAAAGCCTGTTTTACTGCAGCTGCCACAAATTGCCCTTGTTCATTGATGTCTCTGGCATCTAAAGCCTGTTTTACTGCAGTTGCCATGACTTTCTCTTATTCATTAATGTCTTTACATAATTTAATATATGTGTTTAAATCTTCATGTTTCCATGGTCTAGTGATATCTCTGCACCAACGATTCGCTTGGTCATAAGCCAGTTTTTTATTAATGGCATTGCTTGTTCTGTATTCCCCAAAACTCAGATAGCTGTTTGAATAAGCCTATCTACAAATTCAGTGGAAGATTCATTTGCTCCTTGTATTACCTTAGATAATTGACCTTGTAAACCTCCATGACGTTGTAAAGTCTTCCATGCCCTAACCGCCTCTGCAGCAATTTTTGCGTATACGCCAGCATCATATGCAATTGGTTGCTGCTGATCCTCATAAGGTCCCTTTCTAACAACATATCTAGATTTCTCTGAGGATATCCAGTTTATGCATTACGCCTAGCCATCTCCTTGCAAAATTTCTCATTGGCAACCTTCCATAAAGTGTATTGACCTCCATTTAGCACAGCTTTACACATATTAGCCCAATCTACTGGTGTCATATTCAAGTTGTTAATGGATTCGACCAAGCTTACAATGAAGGGTGCTTGAGGACCATAGGTTGTTACAGCCCCTTTTAGCTGCTTCACTATTTTGAAATTTAAAGCATGGTGAATTCGCTGCCCTCCTACCTCAAAATCAGGGCATGTTCATACTTGAGATCCTGTCTCAGGATCCGAACTATCAACTGTGGGGATTGGGGGCCTCCCAGCATATGGAGGTGGCCTTGTTTTTGGACATTTACATCCTCTGGTGATAGAAAGGTGTTAGTAACAGTCTCCTGTAGAGGAGGCGCTGTTGGTTGGACATTTACGCCCTCTAGTGATAGAAAGTTATTAGTAGCAGTCTCCTTTTGTAACTTTGCCCCTGATGGCTTTTTCTGCCCTAAGCTTTGTTCTTCTATTTTTGTCTGAACTGAAGTCTTTGGACTAAGCAAACCAGATATGAACGTCCTCAATGGCAATGTGCCAACTGGCAGAGTCCCTGGGCTGTTCTTTTACCCCCTTTTAAATCTTCACCATGATGGTTCCATTATGGTATATTTAACAACTCCTTAAAAATCCATGGGCTACATTTTTGTATTGTATCAACGTATGCCCTGACTGTTCTTGACTTTACTGAGATGCCTCCTTCCTCTAACAATTTACTTAACACTCTTTCAGTTTGTTTTTTTACTAATTTCTGATCCCGTTTTTCTACTATAATACAACCCAACAAGACGATGCCAAACAAAACCGAGACAGAATAAAATAAAAAGGGAACAACAAAAAGTCATTATAGCCTTTATATCCTACTGACATGTGCATCCGTCCTTTCTCCCTATCTGTTCCTCAGAAGTAAATAATTTTTTCTCAGATGTGAGCGGTTTTTCATCCATCTCACTCATCTCCATGGACAGGCAACAAAAGTGAAACAAAACAAAAGAGGAATCTTAAATGGCTACCCATCCTCTCGCCCTTCGCTCAGGGGCGAGCAGTTTACCTTATCACTTACCCTCAGTGGCTCCCCGTGCAAGCCATAAAAATGCTGCAGTATGGCTGGGCACGATTCAAGAGCCACTTTTCAAAAGAAACAAACTTTATTTTTAGAACCACACATGCCAAACAAAACAGCTCCTCAGGAAAAACCCTCAGAGCCCAACTGCCACCACTGGCTTCCTTGCAAAGTTTCTGTCACACCCACAAGCCTCTCCACCTCCCACAATCCTCCTGCTCTTGAGGCTATTTCGCTGGGTCAGGTGGGTGGAGCCAAAAAAGTCTCACAATGAGCAGCTCTGTGGTCTCAAAGGGCAGGGAAACTGCCCAATGAGCATCACCGCAGAGGAGCCAATCAGCTAGATGTTGCTGGGGCCGCTGTGAGCCAATAATCATCTGGCAGGGGAATGTTGCTGGTAGCTGGAAGTTTAATGGGGCCCCTTAAGCTGTGGCTTTCAACAAATTGGTGTCTCCTTTCTCTGTAGACTATTCAGCAAGTGTATTTTTATATGCACATATAGAATCCTACCTGTTATCACACGTACATTTTTGTGAGGTTGCTGACTAGGCAGATACAAGTTATGAGAAGAGATCACTCCTCTTAAATACTGTTGGAATTGAAAATTCAACCTATGGGTGAGCTTGCTAGTAGAACAACATTATATATAGATCCATTTTCAGTGAAATCAATATTTTTGCACCTGTGGATGATACATATTTCATGATGAATTTCGATTGGCAAATATATTGCTAGTTTAAATGTCTGTCTGTGTGTGTGTGTGTGTGTGTGTGTGTGTGTGTGTATATATATATATATATATATATATATATATATATACTCTCCAAATTTTTCAAAATATGAAATATATGAATCTTATTATACACTCCTTAAAATCATTCATATTTATGTATGTGGATTTATGATCAACTATTCACAAGATTATTCTCAGAAATATTCATCCACCTTAAATACAGATTTGTTTCCTAGTACTGAAGACTAACTTCAGTGAATGGTGCACACAAATCCTAATATTTCTACAGTAAAACCTAGTTCAACATCAATGCAAGCATTTTCCTATGGGACATGATGTGTATTTTGCAGTTCATTTTTATTAAACAGTGGTACATTACTATTTCTTCAGTTTATGCACATCATACGATATATATTTCATCCACAAGTTCACAAATTTATAGGCATTTGTTTCAATTTCAATCACCTCCTGCTTCAGAATACATATATTCCTCCAGGGTTCTTGACTGGTCTTGTCATGAGACTTCTTTCCAAACACATTATTTTTGATTTTCATAATCATATTTGAAGCAAAACTCACACACTCTTCATGATAAACCATAACCCTAATATTACCGTTAGATGTATAACTGGTTGTAATGAATGTATGAATATCAATTTAAGATTTCCAGTATATTTTCAGATATCAAATCAATCCACTATTTAAAGTTGGAACCAGTTATATTATTTATTCACAGTATGGTCTATTCATACATTATTTCTATATCCATTGACACAGGGTACTCCACTTTTTTCCCCCAATATTTATACGTCTTCAAAATATTGCCCCCAGTAATGGTGGAAGAAATGCTCATGTCACCTGATCTACATATAAATTTTAGCACAGTAATATTCTGGACACAGAAAGCAAAAGTCACTCTTATGATTGTAGCAAAGCCTAAAAGAAAAGTGAGCATGGATTACTAAAAATATCCATGTCCCGGTTTCTTAATGCTGTAAAATGTAAATCCTATTGATAAATCCTATGTATTTGTTTCTTTCTAAGATTATATATTCAAACTCAACCCTGTTCAAAATGTCTAATCCTATCCCTCACTTTATACATTGCCTGATTTCTTAATGTCTCTATTGATATCTGCTTTCCTACATATTTTCCCCATTTCATCATTGTGTCTCACTCTTCACATGTGCTGATATTTACATTCACTCTCTTATTGAAAACCAATTGCTAAAAATCTTTTGGTCCAAATTCTATACTCATTGTTGTTTCTAAACCTAGAGAATATTGTCCTAAACCTACGGACTTTCCCTTTGTGACTGGATGTTCTCTTCAACTTTCAATCATCCAAGGTACAAGGTCCTATGTCATTGTATATCGATTTATCTGAGACATCTGTGCAGAACATAATTCAAAGATAAGTAACCCACTCAAGGGCCCAATGCCCATCTGAGCTTCCAATCCTGCCTAGATTTCTGTTTTCATACTTTTATTTTACCTATATATTCTTGTAAATATTGCAGATTCCCAGAACGAATATTCATCCTGCAGAATGATTCCTAACCCAAATCGAACGTGATATTAACCCTAACCATACACTGTTTCCTCAATCTAACTTTACAGAAGAGCAGGGACAGTGTGACCAGGAAAGTCTCAGTGGAGAAACCCTGCTTTGGGCCTTTTGCTTACCTATTTTTCTGTTGCCCTGAATGTCAGGAAGTTCTTTACCTCAGGCTAACCCTTTGTAAAGCCTGAAGAAAACAGTTTTCAAATGGAAATGAATGGGCATCACCTATGGCTCTTTGCTAAATTTCTTTGGAAAGGGATGTGTCTGAATCAGCCTCTTGGCCCTGTGTGAGGCTGTGACTTAGATTCTCAGCACCTGATGGATCTAAAGAAAGATCCCATGTGTGCATCCAAAACCAAAATGGCAAAAAGTTCACTCATTTTGGATGAAGTATCTTCCCTTCCTCTATTAGATTCCTGATCTCCATCAATTGAGAATAGGGATTTTTTGGGTCATATGAGTTCTTCAATCCCTAAAGAGGTGCTTGGGTTTCTCATGATTCCAATTCACATAAAGAATCTGTACCTATCAATCAGAAGTAGTCAGTCAATATTGCTCCCAGAAATGGTGGAATAAATACTCATGTCACCTGATCTTCATATACATTTATTCACAGAAATATACTGGACACTAAATTCAAAGTTCACATTTATGATTGTACCAAAGCCAAAATGGAAAATTAACATGGATTACTAAAATCATCCATGTCCAAGATTACTTATGCTCTCAAATGTCAATCCTATTGATGACTACATATTTGTTTCTTCCTAAGATTGCATATTCAAACTCAACCCTTTGAAAATGTCTAAGCCGATCTCTCACTTTTTACTTTGCCTGATTTCATAATGTCCCTATTGATATCTGCTTACCTACATATTTTTCCCACTTCATCATTGTGACAGACTCTTCACATGTGCTGACATTTAAATTCATTTTCTAACTGAAACCCTATTGCTAAAGAAATTTTGTTCCAAATCATACACTCACCCTTTTTTCTATACCTACCTACTATCTTCCTATTCCTACTGACTATCCCTTTTTGACTGGATGTTCCCTTCTACATTCAATCATCCAAGGTACAAGGTCCCATGCCATTGTATATTGATTTATCTGAGACATCTGTGCAGAATGTAATTCAATGCTAAGTATCACAATCAAGGGCCCAATGCCCTTCTAGGCTTCCAATCTTACTTGGATTTCTGTTTTCATACACACTGTTCACCTCTATATTCTTATAAATTTCGCAGGTTGCCAATACCATTATTCATCCACAAAATGATTCCTAGCCCAAATTGAACCTGTTATTAACCCTAAACATACATTGTTCCCTCAATCTTACTTTACAGAAGAGCAGGGACAGAGGTGGTCTTATAATACTGGAATGTAGGGATCCTCTACCTGCTGAGAACTTCAAAGATCCATGCTGAAAGGATCCCTGGAGAATATGTAGGCAGTTATGAAGGACCTGAGAGAGCACAAGTCATCTTCCATGGCAAACAACCTGGTCAGGATGAAGGGTTGTGTCTTAATCAGCCTCTCTCTTCTTAATGTAGAGAAGATGGACCAAATCAGGCCTGTATGGAGAGCTGTTCCCAGGTGCCTATGGTTGATATACCATTTTAACTTGTGAAATTGTCACATTAAGTAGGGGAAGCCTCCATCTCATGGGACCCTTGGAAGCAACTGTTAGGACAAAGTGGTTGCCAAGACAGTGACTTCATTCAGATCCTGAAGGAAGTAACCTCACCTCACTTCCTCGGTGATGGAAATTGACATCCAGGAAGCCAAGCACACAGAGCCTGTCCCAGTCCCACTCCCAGTGGTGTCACTAGTTTTGAATTACCAAGGACAGAGTCAGTCTATCTTGGTACCTACAGATGTGAGAATGGCCATATGCCAGGAAAGCTCTGAAGAGGGGGCTTGTATGAGAAAAGAGATAGTGGCTCACCACTGGCTTCTGACAAGTCTCAGTGAAGAAACCCTGCTTTGGTACTTTTAATTACCTATTGTTCTGTTGCTCTGAATGTCAGGAAGTTTTTTGCCTCAGGCCACCCCTTTGGGAAGCCTGAAGAAAAGAGTTTTCAAATGGAAATGAATGGGCATCATCTGTGGCTCCTTGCTTAATTGCTTTGGAAAGGGATGTGTCTGAATCAGCCTCTTGGCCCTGTGTGAGGCTACAACATAGATTATCAGCACCTAATGTATCTAAAGAAACATCCCACGTTTGCATCCAAAACCAAAAAAGCCAAAAGAGCAGTCATTGTGGATGAAGTCTCTCACCTTCCTCTGTAAGGTTTCTGACGTCCATCTATGAGAATAGGGATCCTTTGGGTCCAATGAGTTCTTCAAAGCCCTGCAGAGACTAGACCATACGTTCATAGGTTTCTCATGACTCCAATTAACATAAAGAATCTAAACCCCACAGTCATTAGGCCTCAAAATGGAGAAGCAGAGCAGTATTAAGGGCAGGCCTCTTTGATCACTCCTGGTTCACAGGAAGGGTGTCCCAGCCACACTGACTTTAGGCAAATGGGGGCAAGGGACCTTATTTTGGATACTGTCTTTGGCTGTGCCCCTCATGAAAAACTACATCCTGAGGTTATGATGAGTGTCTATATGAAAGAAGATGAGGGCGATGTGGAAGTGTTTTGCTTTTAATTGTGGTCATTTTTGTGGCTGTTGGAAAAGATGATGGGTCCACCTGGTCTTGAACACTGGTGTGATTCCCCTTAGAGACTGAGTTATGGAATGGACCTCAAAGAAGTATTGCCATGTATTGTTTTGGGATTTTAGGATGCCACGCATGAGAGTTGCCCTTGGAAACTGAGATCTAGGCCCAGGGTGGCTTTCCACAGAGCACTGGGAATCTCAGGAAGAATATCACATGATTTTATTCTTAAAGAATTGGCAGCCATAGTTGCAAATCAAAACACAAATGGACCACACATTGTAGACCTCAAACGCCTGGCTTAGTGTGACCTTTTTGCCTGTCTTTGGGAAGCCTTGCCTGTTAGAATTCTCCAGAGCTTTTATTGAAATGAGCTTCCTCTCCATTTAATGGTTCCTGAATGAATTGAAACCCACAGTGCCTCCAACTTCATCCTTGAGAAATGCCTGATAAAAAACATGAAATTTTTGAAATTCCCATGACCACTTCGCACTGTAGAATCTTTGGATGTCCTATTGATGATCACGAGTGTACCAGACAGTGCCTGATTGACTGGGTTTCATGAAAATGGTGTAGAACAGAGATGGCAGTAATTTGGAGCCTGCTGAGTAGTTGGCCTAGAAAAGTGGTGTGAAGGTGTGTGTTAAAACATCTGTGGTTGGGTGATGTGGATCTGCCATTGGCTTTCAAATGGTTTGTGACTGACATGGTGCAGCCCCCAGACCCTTGTATGTAAAGGCATGTTGTTATATGGAGAGGTTTCAGTGCAATGTTTAGAATCAGATTGCTAAGGTGAAGGGGGCAAGCTATGTGGGATAGAAGCCTGATTGGTGCATTCTCCTGCAGACCCTTACCCACCACATGTGACAGAACTCTTTTCAGTACTGTGTCCCAGTTGAACTCTTCGTATTTCATGAAGCAAATACCAAACTTCCAGTGCAGCTGCAAGAAAGACAACAAAAAGTGGAGGATGAGCAAATGGCTTCCAAACTGGAAGACACTTAGCCCCCAGTGACAACAGTTTACCTACAAAAAGAGAATTCAGCACTGCTGCCTCATGTCCTTTGGAAAATAAGAAACCATGTCCTCCAGGTAACATACATGCAGACCCAGCTTAATGGTCTCACTACAAAGGGAGCTAAAGCTCCTGACAACAACATATATTTCAAGTGCCCAACCTCAGAGGCAGTTTCTCAAGAAGTCTTTAGTCCAGCAGAGCTCCATGTTTGTGGAGTTTTACCCTCTCCCTTACATTTGGAAATTCCTCTACCACCTCCAAAGTTGTGAACTCCTGAGCATTTTCCATTCTTGATGTGTATTCACAGATTTTCTAACTCTTCTCCTCTAATTGTGTCTTAGTTGGGGTGAAGGTAATGTCAAGGCATTGTTCTGAATGAGAGTGTGAAGATTTTTGGGTAGCACATATTTGCATACACATTGGATTCTTTCTCCAATTTTTCATTTGAAATACTGAATCCCTGACTGTAAGGGGTAGAAGGAATTCTTTTTCAAAGAATAGCCTGACACTTACAAGAAACAGCCCCCAGGGAGACATCCTGTCTGGGAGACATCCTGTAGTCATCTGTGTTCCTGAGACATCCTGTGGCCATCTGTCTTCCTGAAATATTCTGAGGTTATCTCACCTTGTGAAGACATCCAGGAACTGCCGATAAGAGAGCATTCAAATCTCCAGCATATAAATTCCCCTGTGTGAACAATAAAAGTTTGCATCTTGATCAGAACTTTTGTCTTGCTGTCATCTCTCATGTCTCTTGTCCCTTCATTCCTCCCCATCTAGGTTCGCTACCCACATTGATGTGTCCTGCAGGCTGGACTGGCGCCCAATGACTGGGGATCGAGCCTTTGACTGAGGGGGAAGATTTGGACAAGTGGAGCTCACGATTGCCTCAGTAGACACCACTGAGAGACAGATCCAGGAGGAGAGTGGGGATGACGCACAGTGAGTGACCCACCATGGGAAAAGCAATTTCGTCACATGATTTGTTTTTGTCAGGCCAAAAGGAATCCTTAAATACATGGGGGCACGTGTTAAGAAAAATGACTTAAAATTTTTCTTTTCATACATTGAAAAATTGTTTCCATGGTTTCCCCTTGAAGGGACCATTGATGGTAAAAGATGGCTTAGAGTAGGAGACATTTTAAAAGATTATTATGAATCCTTTGGCCCAGAAAAAGTGTCTGTTCCTACCTTTTCTTTCTGGAAATAAATTAGTGAAATTCTTAAAAGTTCACCCTTTGACAATGGTACCTTAATACTTGTCAGGATTGGGGAAGAGACTATGCAAAAGACCTCTCGTCCCTTCTCGGCATGCCCATCAGTTAGTATAGACATAGACCCTTCTTAGTCTCCCTAGGACCCTGGGAACCTTCCTGATCTTCCTCAAAATCCCACCCTATTGAATAAGGCTCCAATGGTTTCCAACAGCCTTTATGCAGTTTTAAATCCCAGAGAAACATTGTCCCCTGGGGAGGAGGCTACCTTGGAGAAGGAAGCAGCTCGCTACCATTCAGAAGACCCGCCACCTCTCAGGACCCTGCCACAGCGTATAGGACTTACACATTCCCCTCCCTCCTATATCCCTCCTGCCTTTTGTGCTCTGGCCCTTCAGGGGCCAAATGTCCCCCCAGATATTTTTTCCCCACTTCCCTTGCCTAACCCGGCTCCCTTGAGAGAGTCTCTCCAACATGGATGGGAACAGATCCAATTTTTAAAAGAATAAAGATCCCTTGACTCTGAGCTCTCTCCATTAGCCTTAGGAATGGAGTCAACACAAGCTGACCCACAGTGGTCTAATACAAAGGCGAAGCCGCTCCATCGGCCTGTGCTCGCCTTCCCAGTCACCAACAGTCAGATAGATAAGCCTGCTCAGGCTGAGGTCAAAGACTTAGAAGAGGATCAAGAGGAGGAAGCGGAGGAAATGGATCAAGGAGATCAGGACTTAGAGGATGAGAAGTTCACCCCTAGGCAGGAAGGAACCCAGAGTGTCTACAAAAAATTTAGCCTCCATTTTCTTGAAAAACTTAAAAAGGCTTGTGCTCACTATGGCCCCACTGTGCCCTACACGTTGGCTTTATTAGAAAGCCACAACACACAATTTCTTACTCCCAATGATTGGAAATTTTTAGACAGAGCTGCCCTCAGTGCCGGAGACTTCCTACTATGGAATGCAGATTTCAAAGAGCCCTGTCAGAAACTGCTCAAAAAAAAATTTAACAAAGGCCTCCTCTAAATCCTGGACTTATGTTAAGCTAGTGGGCAATGCAACTTTTGACACTAAAACTAAACAGGCACGTTTCCCTGCTGGACTTTTTGCGCAGATTTAGATGGCTGGCTTACATACTTGGAGATGCCTCCCTGAAAGGGCCTCGGCTATCACTTCCCTGGCCAGAATTCGACAAGGGCCCGACGAGCCTTATAGCGACTTTGTTCCCCGGCTTAACCTAGCTGCGGAATGCTTGCTTGGACCAAGCGAAAGCGAAAGCACCTTTGTAAAACATCTTGCCTTTGAAAACGCCAACCCAGCATGTCGGGATGTTCTTCAACATCATAAGGATAAAGGGAAACTTTCTGACTTTATTAGAGTCTGTGCAGGGGTGGGTGCAGCCCATGCCATGGGTCTCACTTTAGTGCTCCCTTTACCAAGGCCTTTTACAATCCTGGCTCACGTATTTGCTGTACTTGTAAACAACCAGGCCATTTTGCATGCAAGTGTCCGACAGGCAAACAAAGAGAAAGAATAGCGTCTCCTCAAACTGGAGCTAAACCGCCCCCAGCTACACTTTGTCCTTGATATGGTAAAGTTCATCACTGGGCCAGTGAGTGCAGATCAATGACAAATGCCCTCGGACAGCCTATTTCTTCCTGCTTCTCAGGAAACTCCCTGGGGCAATAAGGTTTGTTCCCTTCCAAACTCCCAACCTACCTCAAAATCCTTCTCCACAATTGGCTCCCTCCAACTACCCACTCCAGGCAGTGCAGGATTGGACCTCTGTACCACCACTGATACAACATTAGACTCAATGCAAGGGCCCCAGATAATACCAACTGGAATTATGGGTCCCCCTCCATCTCATACGTGTGCCCTTCTTCTTGGAAGAGCCTCTACTACCTTAGAAGGTGTTCAGGTCTTCCCTGGCATTAATGATAATGATTTCACTGGAGAAATAAAAATACTGGCCACAGTTATTAATAGAGTTGCGGCCATCGCAGGAGGAAAAAGTCTTGCACAATTAATACTCCTTCCCTTAGATTAAGGGGCACTTCCACCACCCAAACCTACTGTGGGGGACTGCCTCCTTGGGCTCCTCTGAGGTATATTGAGTTCATCCCATTTCTCATAATAAACACACCCTTACCTTACTTATTGAAGGAAAGGAATTCCAAGCAATTTTAGTTACTGGAGTTGATGCGACAATTATTTCTCAAAAATACTGGCGATCAGGTTGGCCCCTCACCCCATCCTTGACTGACCTTAAAGGGATAGGAAAGTCAAAAAATCCTCTGGTCAGCTCTACTGCTCTTAGCTGGACTGATAAAGAGGGTAATAAGGGAACTGTCACTTCTTTCTTTGTTCCTGACCTCCCTGTTTACCTATGGGTTGGAGATATTTTGAGTCAAATGGAAGTTATTCTTGCCAGTCCCAATTCCATGGTGACTCATCAAATGCTCCGTATGAATTTTGTCCCTGGTACAGGCCTTGGGAGGCTGAGACAAGGACTGGTGGGGCTTATACAACCCATAAAAAAAATACATATGGACTTGGATATTTGGATTTTTAGTGTCGGTCCCTGACCCTCCTGTACCCCATGCAGATAAAATTATTTGGGAGACTCAGACTCTTGTGTGGGTGGATCAGTGGCCCCTTACCCATGAAAATTTGGAGGCTGCCTCCATGTTAGTGAAGGAACAGGTGGCAGCCCGCCATGTAGAGCCCTCAACTTCACCATCGTACAGTCCTATTTTTGTTATCAAGAAAAAATCAGGCAAGTGGCGCCATTTACAAGATTTGTGTGCCATTAATAAAGTTATACCCCCGATGGGAGCACTACAGCCAGACATTCCCAAACCAGTGGCTATTCACAAAAACTATTGTAAAATGGTTATGGACTTAAATGTTTGCTTTTTTATCATTCCTTTACATCCTGAGGATAGACCCTATTTTGCCTTTAGTCTTTCTTGCATTAATATTCAGGGCCCTATGCAGAGACTTCAATGGAAGGTTCTTCCCCAAGGTATGGCCAACAGCCCTACTCTTTGCCAAAAATAGGTTGCTCAAGCAGTAGACCCTGTGAGAGAGTGAGGGCCACAAATTTATATTTTACATTATATGGATGATTTGTTAATTGCTGCACCTAATACCCATGACCTTAATAATTGTTACTTGGACTTTTACAAAATCCTCACTACCTTGGGACTACAGATAGCTCCTAATAAGGTTCAAACACAGGACTCTTATAAGAGTTTGGGCCTTAAAATTCTAGAAAATCAGATCCAAATTTCTAAAATACAAGGACGTGTGGACCATCTTCACACCCTTAAAGATTTTCAGAAATTACTGAGGGATATTCAATGTCTAATAACATATTTAAAATTATGCACATGTGTACTTTTGACCCTTAATGATATTTTGAGAGGTAATTTCCACCCCTCCTCCCCTCAAAATCTTACTCCCAAGGCATGACAGGCATTAAACCAAGTAACAGAAGCCATTGCCCAACAATTTGTTACACAAATTTCTTATAACCTTCCTCTGGTTCTGGTTATTTTACACACTCCTCATACACCCACAGGAATATTTTGGCAGCGAGATCCACATTTTAAAAATAAAGACTGCCCCTTGTTTTGGGTCCATTTACCCACCACATCCTCGAAGGTTATTACTGTTTATCTTGCTCAGGTAGCTTCTATTATTTTTAAAGGTCATTTGATTTCTCTACAACATTTTGGCAAACACCCTGATAATATTTTTATTCCATATACTAAGGACCAAACCCAATTTTTACTAGAGACAAGGGATGAATGTGGTATTGCCCTATCAGGCTTTTGGGAACAATTGATCACTACCTCCCCAAAGACCCCCTTTTACATTTTGTCCAGTTACATCCATTTACTTTTCCTGAAATTACTCAAAAGGCTTCCATTCCTCAATCCCTTACTGTCTTTACAGACGGTTCCTGTAATGGCCGAGCGCTCTTTGTTGTCAATAACAAGCCTACCACCTTTGATACTGTCTATCAGTCACCACAGTTTGTGGAATTGTTTGACATAACACAAGTTTTTATAACATTTTTTATAATCCTGTTAATATTTATAAAGACAGTGCCTACATTGCTCATTCTGTGCACCTGCTGGTGATTTCACCCCCCATTAAGGCTTCTAACAATGCGGCCTTTCTGTTTCACCAGCTTCAGCAGCTAATTCAGGCCAGACAACACCCATTTTTCTTAGGACACATCAGGGCACACTATGATCTTCCCAGCCCTCTAATTCAAGGTAATGCCCAAGCTGATGCAGCAACTCGTTCCATCTTTCCAATTTTTGTTGGCTCCATTCAAAAGGCCATGGAGTTACACAATATACACCATTTAAATTTCCAGAGCCTTTGATTACTTTGTAAAATTACCAGCAACAGGCACGAGAAATAGTAAAAGCATGCCCTGGTTGTGCTGTCTCCCTCCCCATTCAACACTTGGGAGTTAACCCCCGAGGATTACTGCCCGATCAGTTTTGGCAAATGGATGTTACTCATTTTCTTGAATTTGTAATAACCAAATATATACACGTTTCTGTAGATACCTTCAGCGGCTTTATTTTTGCATCACCACATTCTGGAGAGGCTACCAAAGATGTCCTTTCTCATCTTGTTTCAGCCTTTTCTGTTATGGGTAAACCAATATATATTAAAACAGATATTTATCCTACATTTACCATTGCCAAGTTTAAACAGTTTTGTGCTACCTTGCAAATTTGTCATACTACTAGAATTCCATACAACCCTCAGGGCCAAGGCATTGTGGAACTTGCCCACCTTAACTTAAAAACTTGGCTATCCCTCCTTAAGGCTTCCTCCCTTGTATTTACCACACCCAGGCATCGCCTTAACAATGCATTATTTGCCCTTATTTTTCTTACCCTAGACAATGAAGGCGATTCGGCAACAGACAGACACTGCCATCCCTCGTCCAATTCTGTTCGCCCACCTGTTATGTGACACAATCCACTTACAAATAAATGGAAAGGCCCAGATCCTGTCCTCATCTGGGGAGGAGGCTCAGCTTGTGTTTTGGACCAAGATCAAACAGCCCCAAGATGGTTACCAGAACTCCTGGTTAAACAGGTTAATGACTTACCTCAAAACAGGGACAGAGGCACTCCTCATGAGGACAAAATTTCCTCTTTTTCAGATGCAGCCAACAATCTGCCAGCCTTGGAATAACAGTTCCTGTGGGCACAGGTACACTGGCTTAGGCACGTCTATTCACTCTTACCATCGCCTCTCTCAACAAATAATAAACTCTATCAGGAACAACTGATAAAAACTCTATCAGGAACCATTAAAGATTTGCAGGACCAAATAGACTCCCTGGCAGAAGTGTTCCTTCAAAAAGACGAGGCTTAAATTTGCTGACAGCTAACCAGGGAGGTATTTGCTTGGCCTTAGGGGAACGATGCTGCATTTATGCCAATAATTCTGGCATAGTATGCACTAAAATTAAGCAGCTTCAAGAAGATCTAGAAAAGAGATGAAGGGAAATATTTGAAAATCCCCTCTGGACTGGGCTTAATGGATTTTTACCCTACCTTCTTCCCCTATTAGGCCCTTTGTTGGGTTTACTTTTAATGGTGTCCCTAAAACCCTGCATTATAAACAGCCTGGTACAATTTATTAAAGAACAGATTAATATTTTGGCCTCTAAGCCCATACAGGTCCACTATCATTGCCTGGATATGGAAGATCGTGCTGCCAACATTTAAAAGGATGTTCTACCCTCCTCACAAGCTTTTTTCTTAAGTTTACATGCCCACAGATCTCGCTTTCTTACATAAAACTCTAAGTAACAGCTCTGACCAACGATCTTCTGCACTTGCCATAAGGGTTCGTCCTCCATGGGCCGCTCCACTTGGGGGAGGATGAACCCATGGAGTGAGGACGTTAGGGCATAATAACGGAGGGTGCAGGAAGGACTGCAGGAGGATGGATCCATGGTTCCCAAAATCCAAGTCTTCTGAGTGACACGCTCTGGTGCATGGCAGTTGGCATGCTTCCCCCTCAAAGCCTTCTCCTCAAAAAACATGCCAAGGCCACCACGAAATCTAGTAAACATGCTCGATCAGATCAGGAGATATTCTAAGGCCTGCTAGAGAAACAGAGCCTCTATAACCCCCTAAATCATTGGCCTGTAAGGTATGGTCAAATATTTTATATAAGAAAGGGAGGAGATGTCAGGGGCTAGAAGGAAGTTCTCCTTCAAAGAATAGCCTGACACTTACAAGAAATAGCCCCCTGCGAGATATCCTGCCTGGGAGACATCCCGCAGCCATCTATCACCCTGAGACATCCTGCAGCTATCCGTCTTCCTGAAATATCCTGAGGTTATCTCACCCTGTGAAGACATCCAGCAACTGCTGATAAGAGAGCTTTCTCATCCGCAGCATATAAATACACTGTGAGAACTATAAAAGTTTTCATCATGATCAGAACTGTTGTCTTGCTGTCATCTCTCATGACTCTTTTCCCTTCATTCCTCCCCAACAAGGTTCAACGCCCACGTTGAAGTGTCTAGCCGGCCCGGACACCTGACACTAAACCATAACCTACTAGACTCTGACTACTAATACTAATATGATGGAGAAAAATAATCCAACAGAATGGAAATGCAAGCAGTACAGATGAGGCATGGTGTATAGTTGGACTTGCCTTTTGAATGATATAGGGTAGGTGTTATAAATCTAGCTAATTTATAATTGAAATAGTTCTCCACATGTTTTTAAAGTTAACAAATATGTGAATACCTGTCTCCCATTCTCTGTAGCCAATTCAGCACATGTATTTTTATATGCACATATAGAATCCTACCTGGTATCACACGTATATTCTTCTGAGGTGTCTGACTTGGCAAATACAAATTGTGAGAAGAGATCACTCCTCCTAAACTCTGTTGGAACTGAAAATTCAACCTATGGGTGAGCCTCCTAGTAGAAAATTCAACCTATGGGTGAGCCTCCTAGTAGAACAACAAGCCATACATAAATCCATGTTGAGTAAAATAAATATTTTTGCATCTGTGGCTGATGTACATTTCATGAAGAATTTCGATTGGCATACATATTGCTACATCTTATTGTCTGTTTTTGTTTTTTTAATATATATATATATATATATATATATATATATATATATATATATATACACAATCTTCAAATTTTTCCAAATATAAAATATATGTGTCTTATATACACTACCTAAATTCTTTCATGTTCATGTATGTGGATATATAATCAACATTTCACAAGATTATTCTCAGAAATATTCATCCACCTGAAATACATATTTGTTTCCTATTACTGAAAACTAACTTCAGTGAATGGTGCATACAATCCTAATATTTCTACATTAACTGACCCTGTTTAACATCAATGCAAGTAGATTCCTATGGGACATGATGTTTATTTTGAAGTTTATTTTATTCAACACTGGTACAATACAATTTCTACAGTTTACGAACATCATAGGACATATATTTCATCCATAAGTTCACAAATTTATAGGCATTTGATTCACTTTCAATCATTTACTGATTCAGAACACATGTATTCCTCCAGGTTTCTTGACTGGTCTTTTCATGAGACTTTATTTCAAACACATTATTTTCAATTTCCATAATCATTTTGAAGCAAAACTCACACACTCTTCATGATAAAACATAACCCTAATATTACCATTAGATGTATTACTGGTTAGAATGAATAATTGTATATCAATATAAGATTTTCTGTATATATTCAGATATCAATTCAATCCTTTATTTAAAGTTGGAACCAATTATATTATTTATTCACAGTATGGTCTATTCATGAATTATCTCTACATTCATAGACAAAGGGTACATCTATTTGTAACCCCAATACTAATTTATTCGTCTTCAAAATGTTGCTCCCAGAAATGGTGGAAGAAATACTCATGTCACCTGATGTACGTATGCATTTATCACAGTAATATTCTGGACACAATAAGCAGAGGTCACACTTATGATTGTACCAAAGCCTAAATGGAAAGTGAGCATGGATTACTAAAAACATTCATGTCCAGGTTGCCTAATGCTCTAAAATGTCAATCCTATTTATGACAACATATTTGTTTCTTCCTAAGACTATATATTCAACCTCAACTCTGTTCAAATGTCTAATCCTATCACTCACTTTATACTTTCCCTGATTTCCTAATGTCTCTATTGATGTCTGCTTTCCTAAATATTT
Organism: Callospermophilus lateralis; assembly: GCF_048772815.1. Lineage (NCBI taxonomy): Eukaryota > Metazoa > Chordata > Mammalia > Rodentia > Sciuridae > Callospermophilus > Callospermophilus lateralis. Next base: position 6,941,447 of record NW_027515276.1, on the reverse strand, counting down.
TCACCAGTTCACCATTTTGACTAACACTTCACATGTGCTGACATTTACGTTCACTGTCTATGTGATACCCTATTGCTAAAGAACTTTTGGTCCAATTCCTGTACTCACTCTTCTTCTGAAACCTACAGAATATCTTCCTAATCCTACCGACTATCACAGTTTGAGTGGATACTCACTTCTACATTCAATCATCGAAGGTACAAGGTCCAATGCCATTGATTATTGATTTATCTGAAACATCTTTGCAGAACATGTATCAAAGCTAAGTATCCCAATCAAGAGTGCAATGCCCTTCTGGGATTCCAATCTTACCTAGATTTCTGTTTTCATACTTATATTTCACCTATATATTCTTATAAATATCACAGGTTCCCAATACCATTATTCATCAAGCAGAATGATTCCTAACCCAAATCAAACCTGTTATTAAGCGAAACCATACACTGTTCCCTCAATCTAACTTTACAGAAGAGCAGGGACAGTGTTGGTCCTAAAATAGAGGAATGTAGGGAATCTTCCACCTGTTGAAAAACTCAAAGTTTCATTCAGAAGTGATCCCTGGAGAAGATATAGGCACCACTGAAGGACCTGAGAGAGCAAAAGTCAACTTCCATGGCAAACAACCTGGTCAGTATGAAAGGTTGTTACTGAATCAGCCTCTCTGTTCTTTTTTTATTATTGGTTGTTCAAAACCTTACAAATCTTTTGACATAACATATTCATACATTAGCATACATTAGCTTCAAGTGATTTATGAACTCCCATTTTTACCCCAGATACAGATTGAAGAATCACATCCGTTACACATCCACATTTTTACATAATGCCATACTAGTAATTGTTGTATTCTGCTACCATTCCTATCCTCTACTATCCCCCCTCCCCTCCCCTCCCATCTTCTCTGTCTACCCCATCTACTGTAATTCATTTCTCACCTTGTTATTTTCCCATTCCATTCACAACCTCTAATATGTAATTTAGTATAACAATGAGGGTCTCCCTCCATTTCCATGCAATTCCCCTTTTCTCTCTCTTTCCCTCCCACCTCATGTCTCTGTTTAATGTTAATCTTTTCTTACTGCTCTTCATCCCTGCTCTATTCTTAGTTGCTCTCATTATATCAAAGAAGACATTTGGTATTTGTTTTTTAGGGATTGGCTAGCTTCACTAAGCATAATCTGCTCTAGTGCCACCCATTAGAATATGGACCCAAACAGTCCTGTTTGGAGAGCTGGTCTTGGGTGCCTATGGTTGATATACATTCTAACTTGTGAAAGTGTCACAGTACGTAGGGGCAGCCTCCATCTCATGGGACCCTTGGAAGCAACTGTTAGGACAAAGTGGTTGCTAAGGCAGTGACCTCATTCAGTTCCTGAAGGAAGTGACCTCACCTCACTTCCTTGGTGATGGAACTCTAAGAACTTGTTATCCAGGAAGACAGGCACCCAGAGCCTGTCCCATTCCCAGTCACAGTGGTCTCACTTGTTTGTATATACCAAGGACAGAGTCAGTCTTTCTTGGTACCTACTGATATGAGAATGGCCAAATTCCAGAAAAGCTCTGAAGAGGGGCCTTTCCTGAGGAAAGCAGATAGTGGTTCACCACTGGCTCCTGACATCTTCACAGAGTTGGTTAAGGAGACCAGATCTGAGACAGGACAGGCCATTTCTGGGGAACATACTATGGCCCACCAGTCAGAGGACACTCTGGATAGTCACCGACCTACTTTGGGGAAGGAGGTGCCTCTGTGGGTGTCGCTGTGTGTTTGTGGATTTGTCTCATGTTCTGAGAATAGATAGAAAAGGCCGTTTGTTTGGTTTTGAGTGAACTATTTCTAGTAAGTCATTTGACAAGGCGAGTGTTTCTATGTCTGTGTATCCCAATGTGTCCATGGTTATAGACATTAGAAAAGAGAATGCATCAATTGATGTGTCCTGTCTAGTAGAAAGCTTCCCATCATTTATTCTGCCAAATTGATGAATGGATTTTGGCTTGCCTTATCGATGGGCAACACGTGCTATCTTCCAAAGTTCCTGCGTTCTTCCTGAATTCTGGCCACTCTAGAGAATAGGCTCATGGTTTTGCGTCCAAGATATGTACCACTTCCAAGCCCTGTTACATGGCCATGTACTGGATAGCTGAAGGGAATGGCGAGCATCTCAGAAAACTCAAATATCAGTGTGACCAATAAAGTCTCAGTGGAGAAACCCTGCTTTGCTTACCTATTGATCTGTTGCCCTGAATGTCAGGAAGGTCTTTGCCTCAGTCCACCCCTTTGTGAAACCTGAAGAAAACAGGTTTCAAATGGAAATGAATGGGCATCACCTGTGCCTCTTTGCTTAATTGCTTTGGAAAGGGATGTGTCTGAATCCGCCTCTTTGCCCTGTTTGAGGCAATGGCTTAGATTCTCAGCACCTGATGTATCTTAAGAATGATCCCATGTGTGCATCCAAAACCAAAATGGCCAAAAGAGCAGTCATTGTGGATGAAGTCTCTCCCCTTCTTCTGTTAGGTTCCTGACCTCCATCAAGTGAGAATAGGGATCCTTTGGGTCAAATGATTTCTTCAAACCCTGCAGAAGCTAGCCGATAAGTGCTTGGTTTTCTAATGACTCCAATTCACATAAAAAAATAAACCCCACAGTCAGTAGGCCTCAAATTAGAGAAGCAGAGAAGTATTAACAGCAGGCCTTTTTGATCACTCCTGGTTCACAGAAAGTGTGTCCAGGCAACCCTGATTTTAGGCCATTAAGGGGCAAGGGAGATTATTTTGGAGACTGTCTTGGGCTTCGCCCCTCATGGAAACATCCAGCCAGAGGTTATGATGAGTGTCTATATGAAAGATCATGAGGGCCATGTGGGAGTGTTTTGGTTTTAATTGTGGCCATTTGTTTGGTGGTTGGAAGAGATGACTGGGTCCACCTTGACATGAACTCTGGTGTGATTCCCCTTAGAGACTGAGTTCTGGAACTGAACTCAGAGAATTATTGCCATGAATTGTGTTAGGATTTTAGGAGGCATGCATGAGAGTCCCCCTTGAAAACTGAGATCTAGGCTCAGGGTGGCTTTCAACAGAGCACTGGGAATCACAGCCAAGATATCACGTGATTTTATTCTGAAAGACTTGGCAGCCATAGTTGAGAGTCGAAACACACATGGTCCTCATTGTAGACCACAATGGGCCTGGCTTCATGCGACCATTTGGCCACTTTTTGAGAAGCCTTGCCTGTGAGAATTCTTCAAAGCTTTCATTGAAATGTGCTTCCTCTACATTTAATGGTTCTGGAGTGAATTTTAACCCACAGTGCCTCGAACATCATCATTGAAATATGGCTACAAAAATACCATAAAATTTTTGAAATTCCCATGACCAGGTGGCAATGGAGGACATTTGGATGTCCTGTTGCTGGTCATGAGTATACCAGACAGTGCTTTGATTGACTAGGTTTTATGAAAATCGTGTAGAACAGAGATGCCAATAAGTTGGAGCCTGCTGAGTAGTGGGCCTAGAGCCGTGGTGGTCAGGTGTGTGATAAAACATCTGTAGTGGGGCCTTGTGGATCTTCCATTGGCTTCCAAATGGCTTGGAACTGACATGGTGCAGCGAGCAGTCCCTTCTATGTAAAGGCATCTTGTAATATTGAGAGATTTCAGGGCAATGTTCAGAATCATGTTGCTATCATCAATGGGGCAATATATGTGGGCTAGAAGTATGTTTGGTGCATTCTCTTGCAGAAACTGACCCACCACATGTGACAGAACTCTCTCCAGCACTGTGATCCACTAAAACTCCTTGTATTTTTGAATCAAATAGCAAACTCCTAGTGCAGCAGCAAGAAACACCATGAAATTTGGAGGATGACCAAATGGCTTCACAGTCCACATGGGGAGACACTTAGACCCCAGTGGTCACAGTTTACCTACAAAGAGCAAATTCAGCACTGCTGCCTCATCTTCACTGGAAAATAAGAAACCATGTCCTCCAGGTCACATAGATGCAGACCCAGCTTTGATGGTCTCACTACAAATGAAGCTAAAGCTCCAGAAAACAACATATTTTTCAGGTGCCCAACCTCAGAGGCAGTTCTTCAAGAAGTCTTTAGGCCAGCAGAGCTCCATGTTTGTGTTTACCCTGTCCCTTACTTTTGGGAACTCCTCTATCACCTCCAGTGTTGTGAACTACTGAGCATATTCCATTCCAGATATGTATTCACAGATTTTCTAACACTTCTCCTCTAATTGTGTCTTACTTGGGGCAAAAGTAATGTCAAGCCATAGTTCTTGATGAGAGTGGGAACATTTTTGTGTAGCACATATTTGCATACACATTGGATTCATTTTCCAATTTTCCATTTGAAATACTGAATCCCTGACACTAACCCCTACCCTACTAGACTCTGACTACTAATCGTAATATCATGGAGAATAATAACCCCATCAGAATAGAAATACAAGCAGTTCAGAGGAGGCATGTTTGGTATTGTTGGACTTGCCTTTTGCATTATATATGGTAGGAGTTATAAATCTAGTCAATTTTTTTGTTGAAATAGTTCTCCGTGTGTTTTTAAAGTTAACAAATATGTGAATTTATTTCTCCCTTTCTCTGTAGCCTAGTCAGCAGATGTATTTTTATATGCATATATAGAATCCTACCTGGCATCACACGTACATTTTTGTGAGGTGGCTGACTTGGCAGATACAAATTGTGAGAAGATATCACTCCTCCTAAACGCTGTTGAAACTGAAAATTCAACCTGTGGGTGAGCCTCCTATTTGAACAACATTATACATAAATCCATGTTCAGTAAAACTAATATTGTTGGATCCGTGGATGATATGTATTTCATGATAAATTTCGTTTGGCGTACATAATGCTACATTGTAATGTCTCTCTGTGTGTGTGTATATATATATATATATATATATATATATATATATATATATATATATATACTCTCCAGATTTTTCAAAATATGAAATATATGTGCCTTATTGTGCACTCCCCAAATTCATTCATTTTCATGTATGTGGATTTATAATCAACTTTTCAAAAGATTATTCTCAGAAATATTCATCAACCTGAAATACATATTGGTTGCCTAGTACTGAAAACTATCTTCAGTAAATGGTGCATACAAAACATAATATTTCAACTTTGCAATTTGGCCGCAAATAGAGTGCATCACACCCAGTGTACCACGCCACATTGCAGGTGAATAACGAGTTAAAATGACAAAAGACTATCTTGTTAGGATCTTATAGAAAAATGGGTGTGCACCGAAACCTAAAAGAATGATTTCCACCAACGAGGTCCGGTAATTGAGTCTCAAACGTGAGCTGAATATGCAACCGGAGATCCGGGCTTATTGATCCCTGTGGCCCGCCCCATGGCTGCAGACATCGAGGCACCACCGAGAAGCGACTAGCATCCAGGGAGAAACGTTGCTGCAGATTCTGTGGAATCCTGCCGGCTGACACCGCACTGAGCCCCAGGCCGAGTTCGGGATTTCAGTCAGGGAAGGAAGCTCTACAGTTCTATCCCCCACAACGGAAACTCCACCAAGGAAACCAATGGCCACCATCTTGGAGAGCTGAAGTAACCACCGCCACTCTCCGACAGATTGCAACAATAAAACAGTTGTGTGTTTTCCGCTCATCTCCCATACAGTAGGAAATTTGCATAAAATCTCTCCTAAGCTTTCCAGGGGAGGGATTTTCAGAGAGAGCCTGCATAAAGATTGGGGGGGGGGAAACTAGAGGCACCTGACCTTCAACTCCCCCTCCCATCAGTGGTGAAAACGAAATCTGTCTAGCCAGGGATGGGGGAAAGGGCAAACGGAAAAAATAATAAAAATAGAGTGCTGGGGTTCCCAATAGACACAATCCACACCCAAGAAACGGCAAGCCAGAGTACAGTTTGAGCTGCCGAGGGCATTACTCAGGGGAAATCTGGTCTAGCAGGAGAAACCAGGACTAGCAGGAGAAACCAGGGGACTAGAGGCCAGGCCCGTGTGACTGGGCGCCTGGAGAACGCTCCCCCGCCGGCAAGAGCCGGCCTGCTGCAGGTGCGACTGGACGGCTGGAGACTGCCTGCCCACCAGCGACCAATCGCCTGCCATATGCCCGCCCTAATGGGTGGCTAGAGATCGCACAACCGCCGGTGACAGCCCACCAGCTGACTGCGCGACGGGACAGCTTGTGACCACCTGCACGCCGGCGACCGGGAGCTGAAACCAAACAGAGACAGTACAGTCCCACACCCCCATGCGAACACCCGGGCAAAGAGCCTGGGGCCCACCATAGCAGAGAGGTGACATCACTGGAACTTGGCCGTCGGAATTCCTTCCCAGTGGAATCCACTTTAGCATTCACAGTCTACCAACACAAAGGAGAGTCAATAGAGATATATAAAACCAAAACAAATATATAGAAGAGAGCAGAAACACAGCAATCAAATGGAGCTGGAAAGTAATGTGAACTTCATGAAAAAACAAGGGAAAAAGGTGTACAAATAATGCCGGACAACTTAATTTTACAGGTGGACCTAGAATCATCAGAAACAGGGATAGGGAAAAAACTCAATGCATCCCTAACTCAGATGGAAAGAAATATTAGAGAAGACATGAGGCAGCAAGTCTAAGCAATAAAAGAATATTTTGAAAATGAATTAAACAAACAAATTCAAATGGCAAAGAACGAGCTTCACCAAAAGACAGAGATCTTAAAAAAAATCAAACAGTAATCCTAGGAATGCAGAAAAATATAAACCACATTAAAAATTCAAACGAGAATATTGTAAATAGACTAGATCAAGTAGAAGTCAGAAGATCAGATAATGAATACAAAGTTTATCAACTTGAAAAGAATATAGTCAACACAGAAAAGATGCTTATATCCCATGAGCAATCTATTTAAGAGATATTGGATGTCATAAAAAAACAAATTTGAGAGTCATTAGGATAGAAGAAGGCATAGAGATTCAAACCAAAGGAATGGACAACATATTAAATGAAATAATTCTAGAAAACTTCCCAGAGATGAAAGATGGAATGGATTGCCAAATCCTTGAAGCCTACATGACCTCAAACATTCAAAACCATAATAGACCAACTCCAAGACATAGAATTATGAAGATAGCCAACATGCAGAACGTGGATACACGTTCTTCTCAGCAGCACAAGGATCCTACTCAAAGATAGATCATATATTATGCCATAGGGCAACCCTTAGTAAATATAAAGGCGTGGAGATAATACCATGCACCATATCTGATCATATTGGAATGAAACTGGAAATCAATGATAAAAGAAGGAAGGAAAAATCCTACATCATATGGAAAAATGAACAATATTCTACTGAATGTTCAATGGGTTACAGAAGACATAAAGGAGGATATAAAAAATTCTTAGAGACAAATGACTATACAGACACAACATACTGGAATCTATAGGACACAATGAAAGCAGTTTTAAGAGGGAAATTCATTTCTTGGAGTTCTTTCCTCAAAAAAAAAAAAAAAAACAAATAAATGAACTCACACTACACCTCAAAAACCTAGAAAAAGAAAAGGAAAACAACAGCAAATGTAGTAGAAGACAAGAAATAATTAAAATTAGAGCAGAAATCAACGAAATTGAAACAAAAAAAAAACATTGAAAAAATTGATAAAACTAAAAGTTGGTTCTTTGAAAACATAAATAAGATTGACAGGCCCTTAGCCATGCTAATGAAGAGAAGAAGAAAGAGAATTCAAATTACTAACATACGGCATGAAAAAGGCATTATCAAAACATACACTACAGAAATACAGAAGATAATTAGAAAGTATTTTGAAACCCTATATTCAAATGAAATAGAAGATAGTGAAGATATCAATAAATTTCCTAAGTCATATGATGTGCCCAGATTGAGTCAGGAAGACACACACAATTTAAACAGACCAATAACAAAGGAAGAAATATAAGAAGCCATCAAAAGACTACCAACCAAAAAAAGCCCTGGAGCGGATGGGTATAGAGCGGATCTCTACAAAACCTTAAAAGAAGAATTAATACCAATACTTTTCAAGCTATTTCAAGAAATAGAAAAAGAAGGTGCTCTTTCAAATTCATTCTATGAGGCCAAAATCACACTGATCCCAAAACCAGACAAAAACACTTCAAAGAAAGAAAACTACAGACCAATGTCTCTAATTAACCAGGATGCAAACATTCTCAATAAAATCCTGGTGAATGTAATACAAAAGCATATCAAAAAATTGTGCACCATGATCAAGTAGGATTCATCCCAGGGAAGCAAGGCTAGTTCAATATACGGAAATCAATAAATGCTATTCACCACATCAATAGACTTAAAGACAAGAACCATATGATCATTTTGAGAGATGGAGAAAAAACATTCGTCAAAGTTCAGCCTCCCTTTATGTTCAAAACACTAGAAAAACTAGGATAACAATGTTGAGTTACCTCAACATTGTAAAAGCTATATATGCTAAACCTCAGGCTAGCATCATCGTAAATGGAGAAAAACTGAAGGCATTCCCTCTAAAATCTGGAACAAGACAGGGATGCCCTCTATCACCACTTCTATTCGATTTAGTTCTTGAAATACTAGCCAGAGCAATTAGACAGACAAAAGAAATTAAAGACATAAAAATAGGAAAAGAAGAACGTAAATTATCGCTATTTGCAGATGACATGATAATATATTTAACAGACTCAAAAGGGTCTACAAAGCAACTGCTAGAGTTAATAAATGAATTCAGCAAAGTGGCAAGATATAAAGTCAACACGCATTAATCAAAGGCATTCCTGTATATCAGCAGCAAAACTTCTGAAATGGAAATGAGGAAAACCACTCCATTCACTATATCCACAAAGAAAATAAGATACTTGGGAATCATCCTAACGAAAGAGGTGAAAGATTTATATAATGAAAACTACAGAACCCTAAGGAAAGAGATAGAAGAAGATCTTAGAAGATGGAAAAACGTACCCTGTTCATGGATAGGCAGAACTAACATCATCAAAATGTTGATATTACCCAAAGTTCTCTACAGGTTTAAATCGGTGCCAATAAAAATCCCAACAGCATTTCTTGTAGAAATGATAAAGCAATCATGAAATTCATATGGAAAAACAAAAGACCCTGAATACCAAAAGCAATTCTAAGCAGGAAGTGTGAATCTGGAGGTATAGCGATACAAGAGTTCAAACTGTACTACAAAGCAATAGTAATAAAAACATCGTGGTACTGGTACCAAAACAGGCAGCTGGACCAATGGTATAGAATAGAGGACACAGAAACCAATCCACAAAATTACAACTTTCTTATATTTGATAAAGGGGCTAAAAACATGCAATGGAGGAAAGATAGCATCTTCAACAAATGGTGCTGGGAAAATTGGAAATCCATATGCAACATAATGAAACTGAATCCCTTTCTCTCACCATGCACAAAAGTTAACTCAAAATGGATCCAGGAGGTAGATATCAAATCAGAGACACTGTGTCTAATAGAAGAAAAAGTTGGCTATGATCTACATACTGTGGGGACGGGCTCCACATTCTTTAATAGGATGCCCATAGCCCAAGAGTTAATAACAAGAATAAACAAATGGGACTTACTTAAACTAAATTGTTTTTTTTCTCAGCAAGAGAAACAATAAGAGAGGTAAATAGAGAGCCTACATCCTGGGAACAAATTTTTACCCCTCACACTTCAGATAGAGCCCTAATATCCAAAATATACAAAAAACTCAAAAAATTAAACAATAAGATAACAAATAACCCAATCAACAAATGGGCCAAGGACCTGAACAGACACTTTACGCAGGAGGACATTCAATCAATGAACAAGTACATGAAAAAATGCTCACCATCTCTAGCAGTCAGAGAAATGCAAATCAAAACCACCCTAAGATACCATCTCACTCCAGTAAGATCGGCAGCCATTATGAAGTCAAACAAAATAAGTGTTGGTGAGAATGTGGGGAAAAGGGTACACTTGTACACTGCTGGTGGGACTGCAAATTGGTGAGGCCAATTTGGAAAGTACTATGGTGATACCTGGGAAAGCTGGGAATGGATCCACCATTTGACCCAGCTATCACCCTTCTCAGACTATTTCCTGAGGATCTTAAAAGAGCGTACTATAGAGATACTGCCACATCAATGATCATAGCTGCACAATTCACAATAGCTAGACTGTGGAACCAACCTAGATGCCCTTCAATAGATGAATGGATAAAAAAAATGTGGCTTTTATACAAAATGGAGTATTACTCTTCATTAAAAAATGACAAAATCATAGAATTTGCAGGGAAATGGATGGCATTAGAGCAGATTATGCTAGGCGAAACTAGCCAATCCTTAAAAAACAAATGCCAAATGTCTTCTTTGATATTAAAAGAGCAACTAAGAAAAGAACATGGAGGAAGAGCATGAGGAAAAGTTTAACATTAAACAAAGATGAGTGGGGGGAGAGAAAGGGAGAGAGAAGGGAAAGCATATGGGAATAGTAGGAGACCCTCAATGTTACACAAAATTACATATAAGAGGATTTGAGGGGAAATGGGGGGGAAACAGTGGAGAGAATTGAACAACAGCAGATGAGGTAGAGAGGGAAGATGGGAGGGGAGGGGAGGGGGAATATTGGGGGACAGGAAAGGTCGCAGAATACAACAGTCACTAATATGCTATTATGTAAAAATGTGAATGTGTAACCAATGTGATTCTGCAATTCATATTTGGGGAAAAAATGGGAGTTCATAACCCAATTGAGTCAAATGTATCAAAGATGATATATCATGAGCTTTGTAATGTTTGGAACAACCAATAGAAATAAATAAATAAATAACGGTTTAAAATTGAGTGGGAAGAAATCAGCTAAAAATGGGTTAAGATGCATTCATTTTGCTAAGCAAAACTTTGTTTTGTTTAGTTGTAACTATCACAAATTTATTTTACCAGGAAATTGGCTTTTGAAAATGCACATAAATTGAGATTAAAGGATAATTCACCTACCTTCTTGAAAAATTCATAGCATTTCCTATATTTTTCAAATTTTATTTTTTTTCGTGAATATATTGTCATGGACCAGGTCTAGTCTTAGGCTATTCTTCCACAATACTACCTCATCTGACAAATTCGTACAATCTGTTGGATTGTTGTTTTCACCTTTTATTTAATAGTTTCTAGCTGATAATGTGTATTTTCTTTATCTTTATTTGTACCTATATACCCAACAATATCTTTGCATTTTATGTTTTACTGGGGAAGAGACTGATCAAAAGCTCTTTGTTATATGTATCAACAATCAGACATTTAGAGCACGCAATTATTCTTAATTTTGCATGAAAATATCTTTGTAATATTTTCTTATACAGATTTAGAATTATTAATATGTCCCTACTGTAATAAGTAATTACTTACAAGAAGAATTAAACAATTGACTTTATATCAATTATGAATATGAAAAGTACTAAAATAAGGATTTGGCAATTAATACACAATAGATAGAAATTGAAATCACAAGAAAGCCATTTAAAATGTCAGTGCATATGGTCCTTAAATAATAGGTAATTCAAAAAACTTTTTTTTAATTCATAAGATTTAATATGCCGTATTACAGCTTAATGTGATATAAAACCTTAAATTATCAGTATTGATAAAAAAGAATGATACCTGTTTATTTAAATATGTTTATTTGATTTTCACTGTAAGATGTTAATTCTGGAAGGCTTGAGAATTAAGAAAGTTTTGGTCTATATTATTTTTAACAGGCTAATCAAAGTACTTTTAAATATATATGTGTGTATATATATATATATATATATATATATATATATATATATATATAATATGTAATGCATATGCATGAATATAGATACATATGTATAAAAATGTATTTTAATATATCTATCAGGTGATTATAATTATTAAATTTTCTCAAGAAAAAAACAATGACTATAAAAAACAGTCTTAAATTTAAATTTCATAGCATACTACTGTTTGTAATGACATGAGAGAAAAACAGATATGAAAGGAAAACGAAAAAGGAAGAGAGAGAAGGGGAAAATGAGGAAGAAAGTGAGTAAAGATGAGGGAGAGGCGTGTTCGATGTAAAGATAAAAGTGGAGGGGCTGGGTTTGTGGTTCAGTGGTAACATGATTTTCTAGCATGTGTGGGACACTGGGTTCTATTCTAAGCACCACATAAAAATAAACAAAATGACGGTCAATCACAACTGAAAAAATAAAAAATAAAAAAAGTAGAAATATTAGCAAAACTCCAAGCTTTTATGAATATTAAATTTAAAAAAAAATTATGTAACATAGCCTTATGTAATTTCTAGACTATCCAAAAGAGTCATTAAATGTTAGATTATTAGTGCAATAACTAAAAATCCATTGCTCTTTCCTCAACATTCTGTGGCATGCTAGTGGTAAAATAAATTCTATTATAACACCAAAAAAAAAAAATCTAATATTTCTATAGTAACTGACCCAGTTTAATATCAAGGCTAGCAGATTCCTATGGGACATGATGTGTATTTTGACATTCATTTTTATTCAACACTGGAACATTACTAATTCTTCAGTTTATGCACATCATAGGATATATATTTCATCCACAAGTTCGCTAATTTATACGCATTTGTTTCACTTTCAGTCACTTCCTGCTTCAGAACACATGTATTTCTTATGTTTCTTGACTGCTCTTTTCATGAGACTTCTTTCCAAACACATTATTGTGGATTTCCATTATCACATTTGAAGCAAAACTCACACACCCGTATGATAAACCAAACCCTAATATTACCATTAGATGTACAACTAGCTGGAATGAATGATTGTATATCAATATAAGATTTCTTACTTAGTTTCAGATATCAATTAAATGCATTATTTAAAGTGGAACCAGTTATATTACTTATTCACAGTATGGTCTTTTCATGCATTATCTCTATATTCATAGACACAGGGTACACCTCTTTGTACCCCCAATACTAATTTATACGTCTTCAAAATATTGCTCCCAGAAATGGTGGAAGAAATGCACATGTCACCTGATTTACATATACATTTTATCACAGTAATATTCTGGACACAAACAGCAAAGGTGACACTTATGATTTTACCAAACCTAAATGGAAAGTGAAGATGGATTACTAAAAACATACATGTCCAGGTTGCCTAATGCTCTCAAATGTGAATCCTATTCTTGACTACATATTTGTTTCTTCCTAAGATTATATATTCAACCTCAAGCCCCTTGAAAATGTCTAATCTTATCACTCACTTTATCATTTGCCTGATTTCCTAATGTCTCTATTGATATCTGCTTTCCTACATATTTTCCCCAGATTATCACTGTGACTGACTCTTCACATGTGCTCACATTTACATTCAATCTCTACCAGAAGCCCTATTGCTAAAGAACTTTTGGTCCAAATGCTATACTCACTCTTTGTTCTAAACCTACCGACTATCTTTCTAATAATACCGACTATCCCTTTTTGTCTAGAAGTTCTCTTTGACATTCCATCATTCAAGGTACAAAGTCCTATGCCATTGAACATCGATTTATCTGAGACATTTCTGCAGAACATAATTCAAAGCTAAGTATCCCAATCAAGGGCCCAATGCCCTTCTGGGCTTCAAATCTTACCTAGATTACTGTTTTCATTCTTATATTTCACTTTTACATTCTTGTAAATATTACAGGTTCCCATTACCATTATTCATCCCGCAGAATGATTCAAATCGAACTTTTATTAACCGTAACCATACACTCTTCCCTCAATCAAACTTTACAGAAGAGCAGGGACAGAGTTGCTTTTACAATACAGGAATGTAGGGGTTCTTAAACCTGCTGAGATCCTCAAAGGTCCATGCAGAAATGATCCCTGGAGAAGATGTAGGCAGCTATGAAGGAGTTGAGAGAGCAAAAGTCATCTTGCATGGCAAACCCCCTTGTCAGGATGAAGGGATGTGTCTGAATCAGTCTCTCTATTCTAAATGTAGAGAAGATGGACCAAACCAGGCCTGTGTGGGGAGATGTTCCCAGGCGCCTATGTTTGATATACCATTCTATCTTGTGAAATTGTCACCGAAAGTAGGGGCAGCCTCTATCTCATGGGACCCTTGGAAGCAAATGTTAAATCAAAGTGATTGCCAAGGTAGTGACCTCATGCAGTTCCTGAAGAAAGTGACCTACCTCACTTCCTTGGTGATGTAACTCTCTGAACTTGGAATCCAAGATGCCAGGCTCCCAGAGCCAGTCCCAGTCCCAATCCCAGTGGGCTCACTTGTTTGGATGTACCAAGGACAGAGTCAGTATTTCTTGGTATCTACTGATGTGAGGATTGCCAAATGCCAGGACAGATCTGAAGAGGGGCCTTTCCTGAGAAAGCAGGTAGTGGCTCACCGCTGGCTCCTGAGAACTTCACAGAGTTGGCAAAGGAGACAGATCTGAGACATGACAGGACATTTCATTGGAACATAATATGGCCCAACAGACAGAGGACACTCCAGATAGTCAGAGACATACTTGCGGGAAGGAGATGCCTTTGTGAGTGTGAGTGTCAGTTTGTGGTTTGTCTCATATTCTGAGAATAGGTAGGAAAGACAGTTTGTTTGGTTTGGAATAGACTGTTTCTAGTAAGTTTTTTGACAAGGTGAGTGATTCTATATCTGTGTATCCCACTGTGTCCGTGGTTGTAGACATTAGAAAAGAGAATGCATCAATGGATATGTCCTGTCTAGTAGAAAGCTTCCCAGCATTCATCCTGCCCAATTTATGAATGAACTGCAGCTTGCCTTATGGATGGACAACACCTACTATCTTCCTAAGTTTCTGTTTTCTTCCTGAATTCTGGCCACTCTGCAGAATAGGCTCATGGTTTTGTGTCCAAGATATGTACCACCTCCAAGCTCTGTGACATGCCCATGTACTGGATAGCGGTAAGGAATGGGAACATCTCAGAAAACTCAGATATCAGTGTGACCAGGAAATTCTCAGTGGAGAAACCCTGCTTTGGACCATTCTCTTACCTATGTTTCTGTTGCCCTGAATGTCAGGAAGGTCTTTGCCTCAGGCCACCTCTTTGTGAAGCCTGAAGAAAACAGTTTTCAAATGAAAATGAATGGCCATCTCCTGTGGCTCTTTGCTTAATTTCTTTGGAAAGGGATGTGTCTTAATCAGCCTCTTGGACCTGTGTGAGGTTGTGGCTTAGATTCTCAGCACCTGATGGATCTAAAGAAAGATCCCATGTGTGCATCCAAAGCAAAATGGCAAAAAGATCCGTTATGGTAGATGAAGTGTCTTGCCTTCCTTTGTTAGGTTCCTGACCTACATCAAGTGAGAATAGGGATCCTTTGGGTCAAATGAAATCTTCAAAGCCATAAAGAAGTGCTTGGGTTTTCTCATTATTCCAAATCACATAAAGAATCTATACCTGACAGGCAGTAGGCTTCAAAATGGAGAAGCAGAGCAGTATTAACTGCAGTCCTATTTTATCACTCCTGCTTCAAATGCACGGTGTCCAGGCCCCCATGACTTTAGGCAAATTAGGGGTAAGAGAGCTTATTTTGGACACTAACACATACCCCACTAGACTCTGACTACTAATCCTAACATGATGGAGAATAATAACCAAAACAGAATAGAAATACAAGCAGTTCAGAGGAGTCATGTTGTATAATTGGACTTGCTTTTTGCATTATATAGGGTAGGAATTATAAATCTAGTCAATTTTTAATTAAAACAGTTCTCCATGTGTTTTTAAAGTTAACAAATATGTGAATTCCTCTCTCCCTTTCTCTGTGGCCTATTCAGCACATGTGTTTTTATATGCACATATAGAATCCTACCTGGTATCACATGTACATACTTGACAGGTTGCTGACTTGGCAGATGCAAATTGTGAAAAGAGATCACTCCTTTTAATGCTGTTGGAACTGAAAATTCAAACTATTGGTGACCTTCCTAGCTGAACAAAATTATATATAAATCCATGTTCAGTAAAAAGTATATTTTGGGATGTGTGGATTATATATATTTCATGATAAATTTTGATTGGCATATATATTGCTACTTTTTAATGTCTGTGTGAGTGTGTGTGTGTGTGTATATATATATATATATATATATATATATATATATATATATATATATATATATACACTCTCCAGATTTTTGAAAAAATGAAATATATGTGTCTTATTATACACTCCCTAAATTTATTCATGTTCATGTATGTGGATTTATTATCAACTTTTCACAAGATTATTCTCAGAAATATTCATCCACCTGAAATACATATTTGTTTCCTAGTACTGAAAACTAACTTCAGTGAATGATGCATACAAATCCTAATATTTCTACAGTTACTGACCAAGTTTAAGATCAATGCAAGTAGATTCCTACGGGACATGACATGTATTTTGATGTTCATTTTTTTTCAACACTGGTACATTACTATTTCTTCAGTTTATGCACATCATAGGATATATATTTCATCCACAAGTTCGCTAATTTATATCAATTTGTTTCACTTTCAATTACTTCCTGCTTCAGAACACATGTATTCCTCCATGTTTCTTAACTAGTCTCTTCATGAGACTTCTTTACAAACACATTATTTTCAATTTCCATAATTACTTTTGAAGCAAAACTCACACACCCTTAATGACAAACCATAACCCTAATATTACCATTAGATGTATAACTGATAGGAATGAATGACTGTGTATCAATATAAGATTTCTTATATATTTTAAGATATCAATTTAATCCATTGTTTAAAGTGGAATCAGTTATATTATTTATCCACAGTATCATCTATTCATGCATTATCTCTATATTCATAAACACAGGGTACACCTCTTTGTACCCGCAATACTAATTTATACATCTTCAAAATATTGCTCCCTGAAATGGTGGAAAAAATACTTATGTCACCTGATCTACATATACATTTTATCACAGTACTATTTTGGATACAAAATGCAAAGATCACACATATGTTTGTACAAAAGCCTAAATTGAATGGGAGCATGAATTACTAAAAACATTGATGTCTAAGTTGCCTAATTCTCTCAAATGTCCATCCTATTGGTGACTACATATTTGTTTCTTTGAAGATTATATAGTGAATATCAACCCTGTTAAAATGTCTAATCCTATCACTCACTTTATACTTTGCCTGATTTCCTACTGTCTCTATTGATGTTTCCTTTCCTACATATTTTCCCCAGTTTACCTATGTGACTAACTCTTCACATGTGCTGACATTGACATTCATTCTATTACCGAAACCCTATTGATAAAGAACTTTTGGTCCATATCCTGTACTCACACTTCTTGCAAAACCTACTGACTATCTTCCTAATCCTATGGACTATCCCTGTTTGAGTGGATGTTCTTTTCTACAATCTATCATCCAAGGTACAAGGTCCTATGTCATTGATTATCGATTTATCTGAGACATCACTGCAGAACGTAATTCAAAGCTAAGTATCCCAATCAAAGGCCCAATGCCAATATGGACTTTAAATCTTACTAAATTTCTGTTTTCATACATATTTTTCAACTCTATATTCTTATATATATCACAGATTCCCAATACCATTATTCATCCAGCAAAATGTTTCCTAACCCAAAACAAACATGTAATTAACCCTAACCATAAACTGTTCCCTCAATCTACCTTTATAAAAGAACAGGGACAGAGTTGGTCTTACAATACAGGAAAGTAGGGGATTGTCCACCTGCTGAGAACCTCAAAGGTCCATTCAGAATTGATCTACCTTTATAAAAGAACAGGGACAGAGTTGGTCTTACAATACAGGAAAGTAGGGGATTGTCCACCTGCTGAGAACCTCAAAGGTCCATTCAGAATTGATCCCTGGAGAAGATGTAGGCAGGTATGAAGGTCCTGAGAGATCAAAAGTCATCTTCCATGGCAAACAACCTGGTCAGGATGAAGGCTTTTGTCTGAATCAGCCTCTCTCTTCTTAATGTAGATAAGATGGACCAAATGAGGCCTGTGTGGAGAGCTGTTCCCGGGTGCCTATGGTTGATATACCATTCTAACTTGTGAAAGTGTCACAGAAATACGGTCAGCCTACATGTCATGGGAACCTTGGATGCATGTGTTAGGACAAACTGGTTGCCAAGGCAGTAACATCATTCAGTTCCTGAAAGAAGTTACCTCACCTCACTTTTTTGGTGATGGCACTTTCTGAACTTGGGATCCAGGAAGCCAGGCATCTAGAGCCTGTCTCAGTCCCAGGCCTAGTGGTCTCACTTGTTTGATTTAACAAGGACAGAGTCGGTCTTTCTTGGTATCTACTGATGTCAGGATGGACAAATGACAGGAAAGCTCTGAAGAGGGGCCTTTCCTGACAAAGAAGGTAGTGGCTCACTGCTGGCTCCTGACAACTTCACAGAATTGCCCATGGACACCAGATGTGAGATAGGAGAGGCTATTTGGGGGAACGTAGTATGGCCTATCAGTCAGAGAACACTCCGGATAGTCACAAACCTACTTGGAGGAAGGAGGTGCTTATCTGGCTGTGGGTGTGGGTTTGTGGTTTTTTTCTCATGCTCTGAGAATATGTCCGAAAGTCGGTTTGTTTGGTTTGGAGTAAAGTGTTTCCAGAAAGTCGTATGAAAAGGCTAGTGTTTCTATGTCTGTGTATCTCACTGTGTCCGTGGTTGTAGACATTAGCAAAGAGAATGCATCAATGGATGAGTCTTGTCTAGTAGAAAGCTTCCCAGCATTCATCCTTCCCAATTTATGAATGGACTGCGTCTTGCCTTATGGATCGGCAACACCTGCTATCTTCCTAAGTTACTGTTTGCTTCCTGAATTCTGGCCACTCTCCAGAATAGGCTCATGGTTTTGTGTCCAAGATATGTACCACCTCCAAGCTCTGTGACACGGCCATGTATTGGTTAAATGAAGGGCATGGCGAGCATCTCAGAAAACTCAGATATCAGTGTGACCAGTAAAGACTCAGTGGAGAAACCATGCTTTGGGCCTTTTCCTTACCTATTTTTCTGTTGCCCCTTGACCTTGTGTAATTCTGTGGCTTAGATTTTCTGAACCTGATGGATCTAAAGAGAGATCCCATGTATGCATCCAAAAGCAAAATGTCCAAAAGAGCAATCATTGTTGATGAAGTCTCTCTCCTTCCTTGGTAAGGTTCCTGACCTCCATCAAGTGAGAATAGGGCTCCTTTGGGTCAAATAAGTTCTTCAAAGCGCTGCAGATTCTAGCCCATAGGTGACTGGGTTTTCTCATGACTCCAATTCACATGAAGAATCTAAATCCCACCATCAGTAGGCCTCAAATTTAAGAAGCAGAGCAAAATAAATGGCAGGCCTATTTGATCACTCTTAGTTCACAGGAAGGGTGTCCAGGCCACCCTGACTTTAGGCAAATGAGGGGCAAGGGAGCTTATTTTGGACACTGTCTTGGGCTGCACCCCTCATGGAAACCTCCAGCCAGAGGTTATGATGAGTGTCTGTATGGAAGAAAATGAGGGCCATGTGGGAGTGTTTTGGTTTTAATTGTAGTCATTTTTGTGGCGGTTAGTAGAGATGACATGGTCCACCTTGGCTTGAACTTTGGTGGGATTCTGCATAAAGACTGAGTTCTCGTACTGAACTCAGAGAAGTATTGCCATGAATAGTGTTGGAATTTTAGGAGGCCACGCACGATAGTCGCCCTTGGAAACTGAGATCTAGGCCCAGGGTAGCTATTCACAGAGCACTAGAAATCTCAGCCAGGATATCACATGATTTTATTCTGAAAAACTTGGCAACCACTGTTGAGAGTCAAAACACACATGGACCTCACATTGTCGACCTCAATTTTCAATAATTCATGTGACCTTTTGGCCACTCTTTGGGAAGCCTTTCCTGTGAGACATCTCCAGATATTTCATTGAAATGAGCTTCCTCACCATTTAATAGTTCCAGAATGCCTCCAACTTCATCCTTGAAAAATGTCTAGGTCAATATATCATGAAATTTTTAAAATTCCCGTGACAAGTTGGCACTGGAGATTCTTTGAATATCTTGTGGCTGATCATGAGAATAACAGTCAGTGCCTTGATTGACTGGTTTTCATAAAAATTGTGCAGAACAGAGATGCCAGGAAGTTGGAGCCTCCTGAGGAGTGGGCCTAGAGCAGTGGTGGGCAGGTGTGTGATAAAACATCTGCGGTGTGGTCATGTGGATCTCTGCCTTTGGCTTCCAAATTGCTTGTGACTGATATGGTGCAGCCAGCAGTCCCTTCAATGTAAAGGCATCTTGTTGTATATAGAGGTTTTAGGGAAATATTAAGAATCAGGTTGCTATGGTCAAGGGGGCAACTATGTGGGATATAAGCCTGTTTGGTGCATTCTCCTGCAGACCCTGACCCACCACACGTGACAGAACTCCCGCACGCACAGAGTAACAGTTGAATTCTTTGTATTTCATGAAACAAATACCAAAATCCCAGTGCAGCACCAAGAAACAACACGAAAAGTGGAGAATGACCAAATAGCTTCACAGGCCCATGTGGATACACTTAGCCCCCCGTGTCCACAGTTTACCTACAAAGAGAGTATTCAGCACTACTGACTCATGTTCAGTGGAAAATAAGAAACCATGTCCTCCAGGTCACATAGATGAAGACCCTGATTTGATGGTCTCACTACAAACGAAGCTGAAGCTCCCGACAACAACATATATTCCAAGTGCCCAACCTCAGAGGCAGTTTCTCAAGAAGTCTTTAGGCCAGCAGAGCTCCATGTTTTTGGAATGATTACACTGTCCCTTACTTTTGGAATCTCCTCTACCTCCTCCAAGGTTGTGAACTCCTGAGCATATTCCATTCCAGATATTTATTCACAGATTTTCTAACTCTTCTCTTCTAATTGTGTCTTACTCTGGGCGATTGTAATGTCAAGGCATTGTTCTGGATGAGAGTGGGAAGATTTTTGTGTATCACATATTTACATACACATTGGATTCATTTTCCAATTTTCCTTTCAAAATACTGAATACCTCACACTAACACCTACCCTACTAGACTCTGACAACTAATCCTAATAAGGTGGAGAAAAATAAACCAAAAAAATAGAAATGCAAGCAGTTCAGAGAAGGCATGGTGTATAGTGGAATTGCCTTTTGCATTATTTAGGGTAGGAGTTATAAATCTAGTCAATTATTTGTTAAAATAATTCTCCATGTGTTTTAAAGTTAACAAATATGTGAATTCCTGTTTCCCTGTCTCTGTAGCCTATTCAGCACATGTATTTTTACATGCAATTATAGAATCTTACCTGATACCACACGTACATTCTTGTGAAGTGGCTGACTTGGCAGATACAAATTTTAAGAGATCACTCCTCCTAAGCGCTTTAGAACTGAAAATTCAACCTATGCGTGAGCTTCCTAGTTGAACAACATTATACATAAATCCATGTTAAATAATATAAATATTTTTGGAACTCTGGATGATATAAATTTCATGGTGAATTTCCTATAGCATATATTATGCTATTTTTAATGTCCGTGTGTGTTTGTGTGTGTGTATGTGTATATATATATATATATATATATATATATATATATATATATATATATATATATATATGTATATTCTCCAGATTTTTCAAAATATGAAATATGTGTCTTATTATAAACTCCCTTAACTCATTCATATTCAAGTATGTGGATTTATAATCAAATTTTCTCAAGAGTATTCTCAAAATATTCATTCTCCTGATATACATATTTGTTTCTTAGTACTGAAAACTAACTTTAGTGAATGGTGCATACAAATCCTATTATTTCTACAGTAACTGACCTAGTTTAACATCAATGCAAGTAGATTCCTATGGGACATGATGTGTATTTGGATGTTCGTTTTATTCAACACTGGTACATTACTATTTCTTCAATTTATTCACATCATGGGATATATATTTCATCCACAAGTTCGCAAGTTTATAGGCATTTGTTTCACATTCAATCATTTTCTTCTTCAGATCACATGTATTCCTCCATGTTTCTTGACTGGTCTTTTTATGAGACTTCTTTCCAAACACATTATTTTCGATTTCTAGCATCACTTTTGAAGCAATACTCACACACCTTTCATGATAATCCATAACCCTAATATTACATTTAGATGTATTACTGGTTGAAATGAATGATATTATATCAATACAAGATTTCTTATAATATTTCATATATTAATTCAATGCATTATTTAAAGTGGGAACAGTTAAATTATTTATTCAAAATGTGGTCTATTCATGCATTATGTCTATATTCATGGACACAGGGTACACCTCTTTGTACCCCCAATACTAATTTATAGCTCTTGAAAACCTTACTCCCAGAAATGCTTGAAGAAATGCTCATGTCACCTGATCCACATATACATTCTATGACAGTAATATTCTGGACAAAAAATGCAAAGGTCACACTTATGATTGTACCAAAGCCTAAAAGGAAAGTGAACATGGATTACTAAAAGCATCCATGTCCAGGTTTCCTAATGCTCTCAAATGTCAATCCTAATGGTCATTGCATATTTGTTTCTTCTTAAGATTATATATTCAAACTCAACAGTGTACAAAATGTCTAATCCTATCACTCACTTTATACTTTGCCAGATATTTTAAAGTCTCTATTATTATCTGCTTTTCTACATATTTTTCAAAGTTCATCATTGTGACTGAATTTTCATATGTGCTGACATTTACATTCACTCTCTAACTGAAACCCTATTGCTAAAGAAATTTCCGTCCAAATCCTGTACTCACTCTTCTTCCTAAACCTACCGACTATCTACCTAATCCTACCGACTATCCCTTTTTGACTGGATGTTCTTTTCCTCATTCAATCATCCAATGTACAAGGTCCTATGCCATTGTAAATGGATTTATCTGAGACATCTGTGCAGAACCTATTTCAACACTACGTATCCCAATCATGGGCCCAATGCCCTTCTGGGCTTCAAATCCTAGATTTCTGTTTCCATACATATATTTTGCCAATATAATTTAAAAAATATCGCAGGTTCCCAATACCATTATTCATCGTTCAGAATGATTCCTAACAAAATCGAACCTGTTATTACCCAAACCATACACTGTTCCCTCAATCTAACTTTGTAGAAAAGCAGGGACAGAGTTGGCCTTACAAGACAGGAATGTAGGGAAACTTCCACCTGCTGAGAACCTCAAAGGTCCATGCAGAAATGATCCATGGAGAAGATGTAGGCAGCTATGAAGGACCTGAGGGAGGAAAAGTCAACTTCCATGGTAAACAACCTGGTCAAGATGAAGGGATGTGTCTGAATCAGCCTCTTTCATCTTAATGTAGAGAAGATGGACCAAACCAGGCCTGTGTGGAGAGCTGTTCCCGGGTGCCTATGGTTGATATACCATTCTAACTTGTGAAAATGTCAGAGCGAGTAGGTGCATCCTCCATCTCATGGGACTCTTAGAAGCAACTTTTAGGACAAAGTTGTTGTCAAGGCAGTGACCTCATTTAGTTCCTGAAGGAAGTGACCTCACCTCACTTCCTTGATGAAGGAACTCTCTGAACTTGGGATACAGGAAGTCAGGCACCCAGAGCTAGTCCCAGTTCATGTCCCAGTGTTCAAACTTGTTTGGATTTTCCAAGGACAGAGACAGTCTTTCTTGGTACCTACTGATGTGAGGATAGCCTAATGCCAGGAAGGTCTGAGGAGGGGCCTTTCCTGAGAAAGAAGGTACTGGCTCACCGCTGGCTCCTAACAGCTTCACAGAGTTGGACACGGAGACCAGATCTGAGACAGGACAGCCCATTATGGGGGAATATATTATGGCCCACTAGTCAAAGGTCACTCCATATTTTCACAGACCTACTTGGGGGTCTGTGTGGGTGTGGGTGTGGGTGTGGGTGTGGGTTTGTCATTTTGTCTCATGTTCTGAGAATAGGTAGGAAAGTCGTTTTGTTTGGTTTGGTGTGAAATGTTTCTAGTAAGTCTTTTGACAAGGCGAGTGTTTCTATGTCTGTGTATCCCACTGTGTCCGTGGTTGTAGACATTAGAATAGAGAGTGCATCAATACATATGTCCTATCTAGTAGAAATCTTACCAGCATTCATCCTGTCCTATTTATGAATGGTCTGCGGCTTGCCATATGGATCGGCCACTCCTAATATCTTCCTAAGTTCCTATTTTCTTTCTGAATTTTGGCCAAACTCCAGAATAGGCTCATGGTTTTGTGTCCAAGATATGTACCACCTTTCAGCTCTGTGACATGGCCATGTACTGGATAGCTGAAGGCAATGGTGAGCATCTCAGAAAACTCAGATATCAGTGTGACCAGGAAAGTCTCAGTGGAGAAACCCTGCTTTGGGCCTTTTGCTTACATATTGTATTATTGCCCTGAATGTCAGGAAGGTCTTTGCCTCAGGCCACCCCTTTGTGAAGACTGAAGAGTTTTCAAATGGAAATGAATGGGCATCACCTTTGGCTCTTGGCTTAATTGCTTTGGAAAGGGATGTGTCTGAATCAGCTTCTTGGCCCTGTGTGAGGTTGTGGCTTAGATTCTCAGCACCTAATGGATCTAAAAAAATCCCATGTGTGCATCCAAAACCAAAATAGCCAAAAGAGCAGTCATTGTGGATGAAGTCTCTCACCTTCCTCTGTAAGGTTCCTGACCTCCATCTTTGAGAATAGTGATCCTTTGGGTCAAATGAGTTCTTCAAATCACTACAGAGGCTAGGCCATAGGTGCTTGGGTTTTCTCATGACCCCAATTAACATAAGGAATCTAAACCACACAGTCATTAGGCCACAAAATGGAGAATCAGAGCAGTATTAAGGGCAGGCCTCTTAGATCACTCCTGGTTCACAGGAAGGGTGTCCCTGCCACACTGACTTTAGGCAAATGGGAGAAAGGGACCTTATTTTGGATACTGTCTTTGGCTTTGGCCCTCATGGAAACCTACAGCCTGAGGTTATGATTAGTGTCTATATGGAAGAAGATGAGGGCCATGTGGGAGTGTTTTGGTTTTAATTGTGGTCATTTTTGTGGCCGTTGGAAGAGATGACTGAGGCCACCTGGGCTTGAACACTGGTGTGATTCCCCTTAGAGACTGAGTTATGGAACTGACCTCAAAGAAGTATTGCCATGTATTGTGATGGGATTTTAGGAGGCCACACATGAGAGTCGCCCTTGGAAACTGAGATCAAGGCCCAGGGTGGCTTTCCACAGAGCACTGGGAATCTCAGGAAGGATATCACATGATTTAATTCTTAAAGAATTGGCAGCCATAGTTGCAAGTCAAAACACAAAAGGATCACACATTGTAGACCTCAAACGCCTGGCTTAATGTGACCTTTTAGCCTGTCGTTGGGAAGCATTGCCTGTTAGAATTCTCCAGAGATTTCATTGAAATGAGATTCCTCTCCATTTAATGGTTCCTGAATGAATTAAACCCCACAGTGCCTCAAACTTCATCCTTGAAAAAAGGCTAGATAAATACCATTAAATTTTTGAAATTCTCATGAACAGGTGTCAGTGGAGAACCTTTGGATGTCTTATAGATGATCATGAGTGTACCAGACAGTGCCTTGATTGACTGGGTTTCATGAAAATCGTGTAGAACAGAGATGCCAGTAATTTGGAGCCCGATGAGTAGTCGGCCTAGAGCAGTGGAGTGTAGGTGTTTGTTAAAACATCTGTGATGGGGTCATGTGGATCTGCCATTGGCTTCCAAATGGTTTGTGACTGACATGGTGCAGCCCCCATACCCTTGTATGTAAAGGCATCTTGTTATACGGAGAGGTTTCAGGGCAATGTTTAGAATCAGATTTCTATTGTCAAGGGGGCAAGCTATGTGGGATAGAAGCCTGGTTGGTGCACTCTCCTGCAGACCCTTAACCAACACACGTGACAGAACTCCCTCCAGCACTCTGTCCTAGTTGACCTTCTCGTATTTCATGAAGCAAATACCAAACTCCCAGTGTAGCTGCAAGAAACAGCATGAAAAGTAGAGGAAGACCAAATGACTTCAAAGTCCACACTGGGAGACATTTTGCCCCCAAATGGCAACAAATTACCTACAAAGAGAGAATTCAGCCCTGCTGCATCATGTTTATTGGAAAAAAAGAAACCATGTGCTCCAGGTTACACAGAAGCAGACCCAGATTTGATGGTCTCACTACAAAGGAAGTTAAAACTCCTAACAACAACATATATTTCAAGTGCCCAACCTCAGAGGCAGTTTCTCAAGAAGTCTTTAGGCCAAGAGAGCTTCATGTTTGTGGAGTTTTTACCATGTACCTTACTTTTCGAAACACCTCTACCACCTCCAAGGTTGTTAACTACTGAGCATTTTCCATTCCAGATGTGTATTCACAGATTTTCTAACTCTTCTCCACTTATTGTGTCTTACTTGGTGTGAAGGTAATGTCAAGGCATTGTTCTGAATGAGAGTAGGAAGACTTTTGGGTAGCATATATTTGCATACACATTGGATTCATTTTCCAATTTTCTATTCGAAATACTGAATCCCTGACTGTCAGAGGGAGAAGGAATTCTCCTTCAAAGAATAGCCTGACACTTACAAGAAACAGCCACCAGGAGACATCCTGTAGCCATCTGTCTCCCTGAGACATCCTGTGCCCATCTGTCTTTCTGAAACTTCCTGAGGTTATCTCACCTTGTGAAGACATCTAGGAAGTGCTGATAAGAGAGATTTCCCACATCCAGCATACAAATACCCCTGTGTGAACAATAAAAGTTTGCAGCTTGATCAGAACTCCTGTCTTGCTGTCATCTCTCGTGTCTCTTGTCCCTTCATTCCTCCCTATCTAGGTTCGCTGCCCACGTTGATGTGTCCTGCCGGCCGGGACATCTGGCGCCCACTGACTGGGGCTCGAGCTTTTGATTGAGGGGGACCCCGTCCTCCTGGAAGATTTGGTCAAGCGGAGCTTGCAATAACCGCAGAAGACACCACTGAGAGACAGATCCAGGAGGAGGGTGGGGATGACACACGGTGATTGACCCACCATGGGGCAAGCAGTTTCGTCACATGATTTGTTTTTGTCAGGCTACAAGGAGTCCTTCCAGACATGGGGGCGCGTATTAAGAAAAAAGACTTAAATTTTTTTTCTTTTCACACATAAGAGAGCAGTGTCCATGGTTTCCTCTTGAAAGGACCTTGATGGTAAAAGATGGCTTAGAGTAGGAGACTGTTTAAAAGATTATTATGAATCCTTTGGCCCAGAAAAAGTGCCTGTTCCCACCTTTTCTTACTGGAACTTAATTAATAGAATTCTTAAAATTTCACCCTTTGACAATGGTACCTTAAAAGTTGTCAAGGTTGGGAAAGAGACTTTGCAAATACTTCTCATGTCCCCTCGGCATGCCCATCAGTTAGTATAGACATAGACCCTTTCAGGCTCCCCAGGACCGTGGGAACCTTCCTGGTCCCCCTCAAAATACCACCCTAATGAATAAGGCTCCAATGATTACCAACTGCCTTTATCCAGTTTTAAATACCGGAGACTCATTGACCCCTGTAGAGGAGGCTACCTTGGAGAAGGAAGCAGCTCGCTACCATTCAGAAGACCCTCCACCTCTCAAGACCCTGCCACAGCCTATAGGACTTACACATCCACCTCCCTGCTATATCCCTCCTGCCTTTTGTGCTCTGGCCCTTCAGGGAACAAATGCCCCCCCCCGATATTTTCTCCCCACTTCCCTTGCCTAAACTGGCTCCTTTGTGAGCATACTTTCAACATACACAGGAACAGATCCAACCTTTAAAAGAATTAAGATCCCTTCACTCTGAGCTCTCTTCATTAGCCTTTGGTATGGAGTCAAAGCAACTGGCCTACAGTGGTCTAATACAAAGGCGAAGCCACTCCATTGACCTGTGCTCGCCTTCCCAGTCACCACCAGTCTGATAGATAAGCCTGCCCAGGCTGAGGTCAAAGAATTAGACGAGGATAAAGAGGAGGAAGCGGGGAAATGGATTAAGGAGATCAGGACTCAGAGGATGAGGAGTTCAGCCCTAGGCAGGCAGGAACCCAGAGTCTACAAAAAATTAAGCCTGCATTTTCCTGAAAAACTTAAAAAGGCTTGTGCTCACTATGGCCCCATTGCACCCTACACGTTGGCTTTATTAGAAAGCCACAGCACACAATGACTTACTCCCAATGATTGGAAATTTTTAGACCAAGCTACCCTCAGTGCCAGAGACTTCCTGTTATGGAATGCAGATTTCAAAGAGCACTGTAGGGAAACTGCTCAAAAAATTTTAACTAAGGCCTTCTCTAAATCCAGGACTTATGTTAAGCTAGTGGGCAATGAGCCTTTTGACAATAAAACTAAACAGGCACATTTCCCTGCTGGACTTTTGATGCAGATTCAGATGGCTGGCTTACATGCTTGGAGACACCTCCCTCAAAAGCCTCGGCTACCACTTTCCTGGCAAAAATTTGACAAGGGCCCGACGAGCCTTATAGTGACTTTGTTCACCGGCTTAACCTAGCTGTGGAATGCTTGCTTTTACCAAGCGAAAGCAAAAGCGCTTTTTTAAAACATCTTGCCTTTGAAAACGCCAACCCGGCATGTCAGGATGTTCTTCAACCACATAAGGATAAAGGGAAACTTTCTGACTTTATTAGACTCTATGCAGGGGTAGGTGCAGCCCATGCCATGGGTCTTGCCCTAGGTGCCACCTTTACCAAGACCTTTCACAATCCTGGCTCACGTACTTGCTTTACTTGTAAACAACCTGGCCATTTTGCACGCAAGTGTCCGACAGGCAAAAAAAAGCCTAGGAATAGCGTCTCCTTCAACTGGGGCTATACCGCCCCAAGCTATCCTTTGCCCTAGATGTGGTAAAGGTCATCACTGGGCCAGTGAGTGTAGATCTAAGACAAATGCCCTCAGACAGCCTATTTTTTCCTGCTTCTTGGGAAACTCCCTGCGGGGCCAGCCCCGGGCCACGACATCCCCCAGGACAAACCCAGGGGCAATAAGATTTGTTCCCTCCCAAACTCCCAACCTACCTCAAAATTCTTCTCCACAATTGCCTCCCTCCAACTAGCCACTCCAGGCAGCGCAGGATTGGACCTCTGTGCCACCACCGATACTATATTGGACTCAATGCAAGGACCCCAGATAATACCCACTGGAATTATGGGTCCCCCTCAATCTCATATGTGTGCCCTTATTTTTGGGAGAGCCTCTTCTATCTTATATGGTGTTCAGGTCTTCCATGGCATTAATAATAATGATTTCACTGGAGAAAAAAAATACTGGCCACAGCTATTAATGGAGTTGTGGCCATCCCAGCACGAACAAGTCTTGCACAATTAATACTCCTTCCCTTGAATCTAGGAGGCACTTCCACCGCCCAAACCTACCGCAGGGGACTGCCTCCTTGGGCTGCTCTGACGTAAATTTGGTTCAACCCGTTTCTCACAAAAGACCCACAATTTCCTTACTTATTGAAGAAAAGGAATTCCAAGGAATTCTAGATACTGGAGCTGATGACACAATTATTTCTCAAAAATATTGGCCATCAGCTTGGACCCTCACCTCATCCTTGACTGACCTTAAAGGGATAGGACAGTCAAAAAATCCTCTGGTCAGCTCTATGGCTCTTAGCTGGACTTATAAAGAGGGTAATAAGGGAATTGTCACTCTTTTCGTTGTTCCTGACCTCCCTGTTAACCTATGGGCCCGAGATATTTTGAGTCAAATGGAAGTTATTCTTGCCAGTCCCAATTCCATGGTAACTCATCAAATGCTTCATATAAATTTTGTCCCTGGTACAGGCCTTGGGAGACTGAGACAAGGACTGGTTGAGCCAATAAAACCCATACAAAAAACAAATACATATGGACTTGGGTATTCGGATTTTTAGTGTCGGTCTCTGACTCTCCTGTACCCCATGGAGATAAAATTATTTGGGAAACTCAGACTCTTGTGTGGGTGCATCAATGGCCACTTACCCAAGAAAATATGGAGGCTGCCTCCATGTTAGTGCAGGAACAGCTGGCAGCCGGCCATGTAGAGCCCTCAACCTCAACATCGAATACTCCAATTTTTGTTATCAAGTAAAAATCAGGCAAGTGGTGCCTTTTACAATATTTGTGTGCCATTAATAAAGCTATGTGCCCAATAAGAGCACTACAGCCAGGCATTCCCACACCAGTGGCTATTCCCAAAAACTATTGTAAAATGATTATTGAGTTAAAAGATTGTTTTTATACCATTCCTTTACATCCTGCGGATAGACCATATTTTGCCTTTAGTCTCCCTCGCATTAATTTTCAGGGCTCTGTGCAGAGATTTCAATGGAAGGTTCTTCCCCAAGGTATGGCCAACAGCCCTAGTCTTTGCCAAAAATACGTTGCTCAAGCAGTAGACCCTGTGAGAGAGCTATGGCCACAAATTTATATTTTACATTATATGGATGATTTGTTAATTGTTGCACCTAATAACCATGACCTTAATAATTGTTACTTGGACATTTACAAAATCCTCAC
Source organism: Callospermophilus lateralis (assembly GCF_048772815.1). NCBI lineage: Eukaryota > Metazoa > Chordata > Mammalia > Rodentia > Sciuridae > Callospermophilus > Callospermophilus lateralis. The sequence goes on along the minus strand of NW_027515276.1, from coordinate 6,910,876 downwards.
TTCCTTGGGACAACAGATAGCTCCTAATAAGGTTAAAACACAAAACTGTTATACCTATTTGGGCCTTAAACTTCAAGATAATCAGATCCAAATTCCTAAGATACCACTATGGGTGGACCATCTTCAAAACCTTAATGATTTTCAAAAATTCCTGGGGAATATTCAATGGCTAAAAACATATTTAAAATTACCACCTTGTGTACTTTTGTCCCTTAATGATATTTTGAGAGGTGATTCCCACCCCTCCTCCCCTCCAAAACTTACTCCCGAGGCATGACAGGCATTAAACCAAGTCACAGAAGCCATTGCCAAACAGTTTTTTACAGAACATTCTTATAACCTTCCTCTGGTTCTGGTTATTTTACACACTCCTCATACACCCACAGGAATATTTTGGCAACGAAATACACATTTTAGAAATAAAGGCTGCCTTTGCTTTGGGTCCATTTACCCACCACATTCTCCAAGGTTATTACTGTTTTTCTTGCTCAGGTAGCTTCTATTATTTTTAAAAGTCGATTGATATCTCGACAACATTTTGGCAAAGACCATGATAATATTTTAATTTCATATACTAAAGACCAAATCCAATTTTTACTACAGACGGAGGATGAATGGCGTATTGCCTTATCAGGCTTTTTGGGAACAATTGATAACCACCTACCCAATGACCCCCTTTTACATTTTGTCCAGTTACATCCATTTATTTTTGCCAAAATTACTCAAAAGGCTCCCATTCCTCAAGCCCTTACTGTCTTTACAGACAGTTCCAGTAATGGCCGAGCAGTCTTTGTTGTCAATAACCAGCCTAACACCTTTTATACTGTCTATCATTCAGCACAGTTTGTGGAATTGTTTGCAATAACACAAGTTTTTAAAACATTTTTTGATAATCCTGTTAATATTTATACATACAGTGCCTACATTGCTCATTCTGTGCGCCTGCTTGAGATTTCACCGACCATTAAGGCTTCTTCCAATGTTGCCCATCGGTTTCACCAGCTTCAGCAGCTAATTCAGGCCAGACAACACCCATTTTTCTTAGGACACAGCAGGGCACACTCTGATCTTCCCAGCCCTCTAACACAAGGTAATACCAAAGCTGATGCAGCAACTCGTTTCATCTTTCCAATTTTTGTTGGCTGCACTCAAAAGGCCACGGAGTTACACAATCTTCACCATCTAAATTCCCAGAACCTTCGATAACTATGTAAAATTACCAGGCAACAGGCACGAGAAATAGTAAAAGCATGCCCTGGTTGCCCTGTCTCCCTCCCCATTCAACACTTGGGAGTTAACCGCCGAAGATTACTGTCCAATCAGTTTTGGCAAATGGATGTTACTCATTTTTCTGAATTTGGAAAAACCAAATATGTACACGTTTCTGTAGATACCTTCAGTGGCCTTATTTTCGCATCACCACATTCTGGAGAGGCTATCAAAGATGTCCTTTCTCATCTTGTTTCAGCGTTTTCTGTAATGGGTAAACCAATACATATTAAAAAAAGATAATTGTCCTGCATATACCAGTGCCAAGTTTAAACAGTTTTGTGCAACCTCGCAAATTTGGCATACTACTGGAATTCCATACAAGCCTCAGGCATTGTGGAACGTGCCCACCTTACCTAAAGACTTGGCTAACCCGCATTAATGCTTCTGCACTTGTATTTACCACTCACAGGCATCGCCTTAATCATGCATTATTTGCCCTTATTTTTCTTTCCCTAGACAATGAAGGCCATTCGGCTGCAGACTGACACAGGCAATCCTCGTCCAATTCTGTTCGCCCACCTGTTATGTGGCACAATCCCCTTACAAATAAATGGAAACGCCCAGGTCCTGTCCTCATCTGTGGACGAGGCTCAGCTTGTGTTTTGGACGAAGAGCAAGCAGCCCCAAGATGGTTACCAGAACTCCTGGTTATACAGGTTAATGGCTTACCTCAACACGGGGATGGAGGCCCTCCCCCTGAGGACAAATTTTCCTCTTTTTCAGATGCAGCCAACAATCTGTGTGAGGATCCTACTTAAGGCACTTATGCTGAACAGGATTGTACACGGAGGCTTTGGCCCTCCACCTTCCAACATCATGGAGTACCTTTTTGGCCCTCCCTGTGAACGCAAGGGAGGATCTTGGACTCAGGCTCCCACTAGTTTGACCCAGACTGCTGACTGCGTGACTAAGGTGGCTTACCTCCGGGCCGAGGTTGACCATAAACTCAGAGGAGTTCATCAGCCTAAATTGGTATGTGTTAACAAGCCAAAGATTATTCCCCCTAGTACAAGTAAAGCTCTCCAAAATTGTTCTGCAACTTGAATGCATACCCAAGCGATGCATGCCACTTGTTATGCGTCGGCCTCAATTTGTGTTAACAAGCAGGGAGAACAATTTTTTGAAGCCTCCCTAACTAAGACTCATGCCGCAGGAGGGACCACTATTCATTATACCCCTGTTCTTTTTGACCGGGGAGGAGAAGGCAAATACACCAAGCTACAGTCAGCTGGGTGCCAAGGCCCTGTTGGTAAACCCTCCTGCTGCCCCATTAAGGCACCTACAGGGGTCACTGATGGTGGAGGATTCCCTTATGCTGTCAAGCATCCTCAGATAATCAAACTTTTGAAACCCCAAATCCCTGAGCTCACATATCATCCCTTAATATAGCCAAAATGCCAGCTCCCATGTTTAGATAACAATACATTAGATATTTTGGAAACTACCTTCTCCTTGCTTAATAATTCCAACCCTAACTTTGCTGGTGATTGCTGGCTCTCCATGACAACAGGGGCAATCATGCCTATGGCAGTTCCTATTAATTCTATCATAGACGATGATAATACATGCCAACCCAGATTTCATTTAAAAGTACAGTCTATAGGCACTTTTACAATATGTCTTTTAGGCGCGATGCAAAATAATACCTATGATATTGATGTTGGAGTTACTTCCTTTGGAAATTGCTCAACAGTACAAAACTATTCCTCATCCACCCCATCTCTTTGTCCCTCCAATGGCACAGTTTTTATGTGTGGAGGAAACTCGGCCTTCCCGAGGCTTCCATCAAATTGGACCGTTGGCTGTGTTCTTGCCTTATTACTCCCTGATATAACTATTGTCCCAGGAGACGAAACTCTATGCATTCCTAGTCTAGACACCTCAGTCAAAAGACACAGGCGGGCAATACAGGCCTTACCACTCGTTGCCAGCCTTGGAATAACAGCTACTGTGGCCACAGGTACAGCTGGCTTAGGCTTGGCTATACACTCTTATCGTCGCCTGTCTCAACAACTTATAAATGATGTACAAATTATATCAGGAACCATTAAAGATTTGCAGGACCCAGTAGACTCCCTGGCAGAAGTGTTCCTTCAAAACAGAGAAGGCTTAGATTTACTGACAGCTAACCAGGGAGGTATTTGCTTGGCCTTAGGGGAACGATGCTGCTTTAATGCCAATAAATCAGCCATAGTACGCACTAAAATTAAGCAGCTTCAAGAAGATCTAGGAAAGAGATGAAGGGAACTTTTTGAAAATCCCCTCTGGACTGGGTTTAATGGATTTCTACCCTACCTTCTTCCCCTATTAGGCCCTTTGTTGGGTTTACTTTTAATGGTGTATATAGGACCCTGCATTATAAACAGGCTTGTACAATTTATTATAGAACAGATTAATATTTTGGCCTCTAAGCCCATACAGGTCCACTATCATCGCCTGGAGATGGCTGACCATGCTGCCAACATTTAAAAGGATGTTCTACCCTTCTCACAGGCTTATTTCTTAAGTTTACATCCCCACAGATCTCTCTTTCTTACATTAAACTATAAGTAACAGCTCTGACCAACCATCTTCTGCCATTGCCATAAGGGTTCGTCCTCCATGGGCCCCTCCACTTGGGGGAGGATGCACCCATGGAGTGAGGACGTTAGGCCATAATAACGGAGGGTGCAGGATGGACTGCAGGAGGATGTATCCACGGATCCCAAAACAGAAGACCTCTTAGTGACACGCTCTGGTGCATGGTGGTCGGCCTGCTTCCCCCTCAAAGCCGTCTCCTCCCAAAACATGCCAAGGCCACCACGAAATCTCCTAGTAAACATGCTCTCTCGAATCAGGAGATATTCTAAGGCCTGCTAGAGAAACAGAGCCTCTATCACCCCCTAAAACATTGGCCGGTAAGGTATGGTCAAATATTTTATATAAGAAAGAGAGGTCAGGGGCTAGAAGGAAGTTCTCCTTCAAAGAATAGCCTGACACTGAAAAGAAACAGCCCCCTGGGAGATATCCTGCCTGGGAGACATCCCGCAGCCATCTATCTCCCTGAGACATCCTGCGGCCATCTGTCTTCCTGCAACATCCTGAGGTTATCAAACTTTCTGAAGACATCCAGCAACTGCCGATAAGAGAGCTTTCCCATCCACAACATATAAATTCCCATGTGAGAACAATAAAAGTTTGCAGCATGATCAGAACTCCAGTCTTGCTGTAATATCTCGTGTCTCTTGTCCCTTCATTCCTCCCCAACTAGGTTCCTTGCCCACATTGATGTGTGCGGCCGGCCGGGACAACTGACACTAACACATACCCTACTACACTCTGACTACTAATCCTAATATGATGGAGAAAAATAACCCAAACAGAATAGAAATACAAGCATTTCAGAGGAGGCATGGTGTATATTTGGACTTGCCTTTTGCATGATATAGGGTAGGTGTTATAAATCTAGTTAATTTTTAATTGAAATCGTTCTCCATGTGTTTTTAAAGTTAACAAATATGTGAATTCCTGTCTCCATTTCTCTGTAGCCTATTCAACACATGTATTTTTATCTGCACATATAGAATCCTACTTGGAATCACACGTACATTCTTGTGAGGAGGCTGACTTGGCAGATACAAATTGTGAGAAGAGATAACTCCCCATAAACGCTGTTGGAACTCAAAATTCAATCTATGGGTGAGCTTCCTAGTAGAACAACATTTTACATAAATCCATGTTCAGTAACATAAATATTTTTGCATCTATGGATGATATATATTTCATGATGAATTTTGTTTGGCATATATATTGCTACTTTTTATTGTCTGTGTGAGTGTTTTGTATATATATACACTCTTCAGATTTTTCAAAATATGAAATATATGTGTCTTATATACACTCCCTAAATTCATTTATGTTCATGTATGTGGATTTATAATCAACTTTTCACAAGATTATTCTCAGAAATATTCATCCACCTGAAATACATATTTGTTTTCTAGTACTGAAAACTAACTTAAGTGAATGGTGCATACAATCCTAATATTTCTACAGTGACTGACACAGTTTAACATCAATGCAAGTAGAAATCTATCGGACATGATGTGTATTTTGAAGTTCATTTTGTTCAACACTGGTACATTACAATTTCTTCAGTTTATTCACATCATAGGATATATATTTCATCCACAAGTTCACAAATTTATACGCATTTGATTCATTTTCAATCATTTCCTGCTTCAGAACACATGTATTACTCCTAGTTTCCTGAATGGTCTTTTCATGACACTTATTTCCAAACACATTCATTTTGGTTTTCATAATCATTTTGAAGCAAAACTCACACATTCTTCATGATATACCATAACCCTAATTTTACCATTATATGTGTAACTGATTGGAATGAATGATTGTATATCAATATAAGATTCCCTGTATATTTTCTGATATCAATTCAATCCATTATTTAAAGTTTGAACCACTTTTATTATTTATTCACAGTATGGTCTATTCATGCATTATTTCTATATTTATAGACACAGGGTACATCTATTTGTATCCCCAATACTAATTTATTCATCTTCAAAATGTAGCTCCCAGAAATGTTGGCAGAAATACTCATGTCACCTGATCTACATATACATTTTATCACAGTAATATTCTGGACACATTATGAAAATGTCACACTTATGATTGTACCAAAGCCTAAGTGAAAGTGAGCATGCGTTACTAAAAACATCCATGTCCAGGTTGCCTAATGCTCTCTAATGTCAATACTATTGGTGAATACATATTTGTTTCTTCCTAAGATTATATATTCAACCTCAATCCTGTTGAAAATGTCTAATCCTACCACACAATTTATACTTTGCCTGATTTCCTAATGTCTCTATTGATTTCTGCTTCCCTACATATTATCCCAGTTCATTATTGTGACTGACTCTTCACATGTGCTGACATTTACATTCACTGTCTACCCGAAAGCCTATTGCTAAAGAACTTTTGGTCCCACTCTTATACTCACTCTTCTTTCTAAACCTACCGACTTTCGTCTTAATCGTACCGACTATCACTTTTTGACTGGATGTTCTCTTTGACATTCAATCATCCAAGGTACAAGGCAATTGTATATCGATTCATCTGAGACATCTGTGCAGAATATAATTCAAAGCTAAGTGTCCCACTCAAAGGCCTAATGCCTTTCTGGGCTTCAAATCTTACCTGGATTTCTGTTTTCAAACTTATATTTCCCCTTATATTCTTGAAAATATTGCAGGTTCCCAATACCATTAATCATCTTGCACAATGATTCCGAACCCAAATAGAACCTGTTATTAACCGTAACCATACACTCTTTTCTCAATCTCACTTTACAGAAGAGCAGGTACAGAGTTCGTCTTACAATATAGGAATGTAGGGGATCTTCCACCTGCTGAGAACCTAAAATGTCCATGCAGAAATGATCCCTGGATAAGATGTAGGCAGCTATTGAGGAACTAAGAGAGCAAAAGTCATCTTCCAATGCAAAAACCCTGGTCAGAATGAAGGGATGTGTCTGAATCAGCCTCTCTCTTCTTAATGTAGAGAAGATGGACCAAACCAGGCCTGTGTGGAGAGCTGTTCCTGGGTGCCTATGGTTTACATACCATTCTAACTTGTGAAAGTGTCACAGGAAGTAGGGGCAGCCCCCATCTCATGGGACACTTGGAAGCAACTGAAGCAATTGTTAGGACAAAGTGGTTGTCACGGCAGTGACCTCACTCAGTTCCTGAAAGAATTGACCTACTTAACTTCCTTGTTGATGGAACTCTCTGAACTTGGTATCCAGGAAGCCAGGCACCCAGAGCCAGTCCCAGTCCCCGTCCCAGTGGGCTCAATTGTTTGTATTTACCATGGACATAGTCAGTCTTTCTTGGTACCTACTGATGTGAGGATGGTCAAATGACAGAATAGCTATGAAGAGGGTCCTTTCCTGGGAAAGTAGGTAGTTGCTCACCACTGGCTGCTGGCAACTTCACTGAGTTGAAAAAGGAGACAAATCTGAGACCGTACAGGCCATTTCAGGGGAACGAAGTATGGCTCACCAGTCAGAGGACACTCCATATAGTCAGAGACCTACTTGGGGGAAGGAGGTGCCTTTTTGAGTGTGGGTGTGAGTATGTGGTTTTGTCTCATGTTCTGAGAATAGGTAGGAAAGTCGGTTTGTTTGTTTTGGGGTAGACTGTTTCTTGTATGTCGTTTGGCAAGGCGAGTGTTTCTATGTCTGTGTATCTTACTGTGTCAGTGGTTGTAGACAATAGAAAAGAGAATGCATCAATGGATGTGTTGTGTCTAGTAGAAAGCTCCCAGCATTCATCCTGCCCAATGTATGAATAGAGAGTGGGCAGCCTTATTGATGTGCAACACCTATTATATTCCTAAGTTTCAGTTTTCTTCCTGAATTCTCTCAACTCTCCAGAATAGGCTCATGGTTTTGTGTCCAAGATATGTACCACCTCCAAGCTCTGTGAAATGGCCATGTACTGAATAGCTGAAGGAAATGTGATCATCTCAGAAAACTCAAATATCAGTGTGAATAGAAAAGTCTCAGTGGAGAAACCCTGCTTTGGGCCTTTTACTTACCTATTTTTCTGTTGCCCTGAATGTCAGAAAGGTCTTTGCCTCAGGTCACACTTTGTGAAGCCTGAAGAAAATAGTTTTCAAATGGAAATGAATGGGCATCACCTGTGGCTCTTTCCTTAATTGCTTTGGAAATGGATGTGTCTGAATCAATATCTTGGCCCTGTGTCAGGTTGTGGCTTAGATTCTCAAAACCAGATGGATCTAAAAAAGATGCCATGTGTGCATCCAAAACCAAAATGGCAAAAAGATCAGTTATAGTGGATGAAGCTTCTTGCCTCTCTCTATTAGTTTCCTGACATCCATCAAGTGAGAATAGGAATCCTTTGGGTAAAATTAGTACTTCAAAGCCCTGCAGAGGTGCTTGGGTTTCCTCATGACTCCAAATCACATAAAGAATCTATACCTGACTGTCAGTAGGCCTCAAATTGGAGGATCAGAGCAGTATTAAGAGCAGGCCTATTTGATCACTCCTGGTTCACAGGAAAGGTGTCCCGGCCACAATGACTTTAGGCAAATGAGGGGCAAGAGAACGTATTTTGGACACTGTCTTTGGATGTGCCTCTCATGGAAACCTCCAGCCAGAGGTTATGATTAGTATCTATATGGAAGAATATGAGGGCTATGTGGAAGTGTTTTGGTTTTAATTGTGGTCAATAGTGTGGTGGTTGGAAAAGATGACTGGGTCCATCGGGGTTTAAACTCTGATGTGATTCCCCTTTGAGACTGCGTTGTGGAACTGACCTCAGAGAAGAATTGTCATGATTTGTGTTGGCATTTTTGGAGGCCACGCATGAGAGTCGCCCTTGGAAACTGAGATCTAGACCAAGGGCGGCTTTCCACAGAGCACAGGAAATCTCAGCCATGATACCATATGATTTTATTCTGAAAGCCTTGGAATCCATAGTTGAGAGTCAAAACACACATGGACCTCACATTGTAGACCTCTATGTGCCTGGCTTCATGTAACCTTTTGCCCACTCTTTGGGAAGCCTTGCCTGTGAAATTTCTCCAGAGCTTTAATTGAAATGATCTTCCTCAACCTTTAATGATTCCTGAATGAATGGAAACCCACAGTGCCTCCAACTTCATCCTTGAAAAATGGCTACATAAATACCATGACATTCTTGAAATTCCCTTGACCAGGTGGCACTGGAGAACCTTCGATGTCCTGTTGCTAATTCGAGTGTACAAGACAGTGCCTTGATTGACTGGGTTTCATGATAATGGTGTAGAACAGAGATGTCAGTACGTTGGAGCCTCCTGATTAGTGGTCATAGAACAGTGTTGTGCATGTGTGTGATAAAACATCTGTGGTGGGGCCATGTGGATCTGCCATTTACTTCCAAATGGGTTGCGACTGACATGGTGCAGCCAGCAGAACCTTGTATGTAAAGGCATCTTGTTATATGGAGAAATTTCAGGGCAATGTTCAGAATCAGGTTGCTATGGTCAAGGGGGCAACCTATGTGTGATAGAAGCCTATTTGGTGCATTCTCCTGCAGACCCTGACACATGACACATGACAGAACTCCCTCCAGCACTGTGTCCCAGTTGAACTTTTTGTTTTTCGAGAAGCAAATACCAAACTCCCAGTGCAGCAGCAAGAAACACCACAAAAAGTGGAGGATGACCAAATAGCTTCACAGTCCACACGGAGAGACACTTAGCTCCCAGTGGCCACAGATATCTATAAAGAGAGAATTCAGCACTGCTGCCTAATGTTCATTGGAATATAAGAGACCATGTCCTCCAGGTCACATATATGCAGACCCAGCTTTGATGGTCTCACTACAAAGGAAGATAAAGCTCCTGACAACAACATATATTTCAAGTGCCCAACCTCAGAGGAAGTTTCTCAAGAAGTCTTTAGGCCAACAGAGCTCCATGATTGTGGAGTTTTATCCTGTCCCTTACTTTTGGAAACTCCTTTTGCACCTCCAAAGTTGTGAACTCCTGAGCAATTTCCATTCCAGATATGTATTCACAAATTTTATAACTCTTCTCCTCTAATTGTGTCTTAATTGGGGCGAAGGTAATGTCAAGTAATTGTTCTGGATGAGAGTGGGTGGATTTTTGTGTAGCACATATTTGCATACACATTGGATTCATTTTCCAATTTTCCATTTGAAATACTGAAACACTGACACTACCCCATACCCTACTAAACTCTGTCTACTAATCCTAATATGATGGAGAAAAATAACCCAAACAGAATTGAAATACAAGCAGTACAGAAAAGGTACAGTGTATAGTTGGACTTGCCTTTTGCATTATATAGAGTAGGAGTTATAAATCTACTCATTTTTTTTGTTGAAATAGTTCTCAATGTGTTTTTAAAGTTAACAAATATATGAATTCCTGTCTCCCTTTCACTGTAGCGTATTCAGCACATGTATTTTTATAAGCACATGTATAATCCTACCTGGTACCACATGTACACTATTGTGTGGTACCTGAATACGCAGATACAAATTGTGAGAAGAGATCACTCCTCCTAAACGCTGTTGGAACTGAACATTCACCCTATGGGTGAGCTTCCTAGCTGAACAACATTATATATAAATCCATGTTCAGTAAAATGAATATTTTTGACCTGTGGATAATATATATTTCATGGTGAATTTCAATTGGCATATAGTGCTAATTTTTAATATCTGTGTGTGTTTATAATATATATATATATATATATATATATATATATATATATATATATATATATATATTCTCCAGATTTTTCAAAATATGAAATATATGTGTCTTACTATACATTTCCTAAATTCATTCATATTCATGTATGTGGATTTATAATAATCTTTTCACAAGATTATTTTCAGAAATATTCATCCACCTGGAATACTTATTTGTTTCCAACACTGAAAACTAACTTAAGTGAATGGTGTATACAAATCCTAATATTTCTACAGTAACTGACTCAGTTTAACATCAATGCAAGTAGACTCCTATGGGACATGATGTGTATTTTGAAGTTCATTTTTTTCAACACTTGTACATTACTATTTCTTTAGTTCATGCACATCATTGGATATATATTTCATCCATAAGTTTGCAATTTTATTGGCATTTGTTTCACTTTCAATCACTTTCTACTTCAGAACACATATATTTCTCCATGTTTCTTGACTGGTCTTTTCATGAGAATTCTTTCCAAACACATTATTTTTGATTTTCATAATTACTTTTGAAGGAAATCTCACACACCCTAGATAATGAACCATAACCATAATATTACCATTAGATGTATAACTGGTTGGAATGAATGATTGTATATCAATAAATGATTTCTTATATATTTTCAGATATCAATTCAATACATTATTTAAAGTGGAACCTGTTATATTATTTAAACACAGTATTGTCTATTCATGCATTATCTCTATATCCATAGACACAGGGTACACGTCTTTATAACCCCAATACTAATTATTAGGTCCTGAAAATATTCCTCCAAGAAATGGTGGAAGAAATACTCATGTCACCTGACCTACATATACATTTTATCACAGTAATATTCTGGACACAAAAAGCAAAGTTCACACTAATGATTGTACCAATGGAATGGTCGAGTGAGCATTTTAGGAAGAGACCACCAAGAGACTGTCTCATGCAACAGCAAAGTGTGTATTGGGGGTCCAGCATGCTGCAGCTCAGAGCTCACTTGAATTTAGCAGAGAGCCCTGAGAATAGCTTAAGCAGAGCTTATGTACTTTCTATGGAGAAGGCAGGGTGTGAAGTTTATTGATGGGTCAGGGTGAGAGGGCGGTTTGCTTGCAAATGTGTGAGGGAGTACATTCTGCAGTTTGGCAGTTGGGGACAACACATTCTGGGAACAAGATTAGCAAACAGTTCTCAAGATTTCAACAGTGTTTTGTTAAGCATACAGAAAAACAGGAAGTGACAAGTACCTATTTAATAAACCTTTCATTCCCCACTTCTTGTTCTGGTTACTTTTAATCAAAAAAGTGATCATTGGGGGGTGTCACATTTTATGTCTGCTAGTGAGTTATATTGTTGTCTGATTACCATAAGTTTAACTTGTCCAATTTGAGCTTGGAGAAAGGAAACTACACGGTTGAGCAAACAGGGCCCTACAGTTAGCAATAATATGAGGATTATTAATGGACTGGCCAAGGCAGATAAAAGCGTAGTTAACCCAAGGGACTGTGTGAACCAAGACTCAAACCACGCTTTTTGGGCCTCTGTCTCTCGTTGACGCTCTTCAAGGCGTTTTCTTAATTTACTCATAGATTCTTTTACAACTCCAGTATTGTCAGCATAAAAAAAAAATTCTTCCCTCATTGCAGCACAAAGGCCCCCTCTCTCATGAAGAGGAGGTCCAACCGTCGCCTATTCTGTGAAACTACTTCGGAGAGAGAGGTTAAAGATTCCTGTAAAGCTGGGATTGAGGTTTTTAATATCTTTAAGCTTTGGTCTTTTGCTGCTTCTCATTGAGTCATTTGTTGTGTCCCATGGACTACGTCAGTGGTTCCTGTGCCCACACCTGCAGCAACTCTTATTCCAAATAGGATGGCTAAAGTGAGGGATACAGGTTCCCAGCGGAACCGGGTTTTATGCCCTCCCTATTTGAACTTTAAATGAACCTGTGTCATGATAGAGCACTCTGGGAAACATCTGCACCATTACATAATTAATCACATCTATTGACCATTTTATGAACACATAAACAATAATTAAGTATATAGAATTATACTGTTGAAGGAACAGACAAGGAAAGGCACCTAAGATAGCACCGAAGCTAGGGAAGCAGTCCTATTTGGTTGCAAAAGGATGTAGAGAGCATTGCTTCTGTTGTAATCAATTAATCCTCTGAACCGCAAGTTTAGGTTGTTTCAGAATTTTGTAGCCAACATGTAAGGGAATGGGCTCAGAATATCACAGTCTGCAGAAGTTCACAAAAAGCAGTTTTTGTTTCTGTTTTATTTCTTCTATTTTGGCAAGTTAACTTTTTAAGGACACCTGGGAGGGGGAGAGCTTTTGTCTTCTCTTTTTTTTTCTCCCTGCCAGTTGTTAAAATGGAGCCCAGTTGGTAACTTCTTTATCTTAGAAATGTAGCAATCTCTGTGAAGCTCCAGCTCAAGGCCAGAGGCCTTGTTCACATATTTTGTGAAAAACTAGTAAGGGGTGTCTAGCTTAGGAATGCTGATTTTTTCAGCCAGTGGCAACTAGAACAGGGCAACAAGAAAAGAGGAAGTTTATCCACATTGAACTCTTTCATAGGGATTATTTTGCTGAAAGTCCTAAAGTCAGTCATGGTGAAGACTTCTGGAGAAGGTCACTTAAGAATTTTCTGTGGTCTTGGTACAGAGGGGGAAGAGTGGAAGGCAGGGGGTGAGAGCAGCTCCATGGATCTGAGAATCAGGAAGGAGAGATTAAAAGACTAATGGGAAAGGGGTTTGGGATTTTGCTAGCAAAAAAAACTTGAGCAGTAGAGCAAGTAGAGCAGAGGGGAAGATGGGAGTGAGTATCTCAAAAAGCCTGTGAGGGATTTTAAATTCTTAGTAACCTGTATTCAGTGTTGACAATGCAACTTTAAAGGTAATTTTTATTACATATTGGATAGGGGTCTGAGGGCTCTTCTCAGCTGGTTTGAGCTTTGGGTTAGCAGGTAAGAGGACCTGTTGGGACCCATTGTGGGCACTGACAGAAGAATAGAGGAGTGTCTGGGTTTAGGGGTACCTAAGTACCTGCTACCTCAGCAAGGGGGCAATGGTCTGAGAAAGGGTAGAGGTTTGGGTTTTTGATCTAGTAATTGGAGGGGAGAAATCAAATTCCTGAGGTGAAAGTGACAGCAGAGAGTCTGGAGCAGAAATCTGAGGGTGAGGATCTATTAGAGAAGCATAGTTCAGGATGTGAGCAAAGGAGGAAAAAGGCCTGCACATAGGGGAATTTCCTTCAACCCTTTTGAGCACTTGCCGAAGTTAAAAAGTTCATGCAGAATTTGAGGATCTAGAGACCCCTCTGGGGGACATGGATTTTGGTTGTCTAATTGGTAATATGGCCAATGCTGTGTACTGAATTTGATGAGGAGTTTGGGTTCCAGCAGGCAGCCCCTGTATGCTCAGATCGCCATGACTTACAGAAGAAGTCGGCTTTTTCCCCACACAGCCATGGCTGTTTGTGGATTTGATAGTCCGCCGGGCAAACATAGTAATCTAGGCTAGCCAAACTGCATCTGGCTCACGTGTCCCTACATCCATAATGTTGGTTTCCATTACCTATGGTACGAAAGTGATTTAATGGAATTTTAGTGGAATCCTGTTCATCAGGGCTATCCCAATATGAAAGACCTATAGGTAGCTGACAAATGTCTTGGTGGAGGGATGGCCACCAGGTCCCTCAGTGGGCTGTATTCGAGGTAGACCATACTTGTTGTCTAGTAGGATTTTTGATCAGCCATCGCTGCTGAACGGGCTGATGATGTTTAGGAATACTGGTGGCCAAGGGGATAGTCTATAGCCTTATCCACATGGCGAACACACAGTTTGAAAGGGTTACCAGTCTTTTCCAGCTTCCAGCCAGAGTGGGGACATGGCGCAGGCTTGAGATGAGAGGCGTTGATCCAGGAAGTGATTCCGTCTACCTTTACCACTGTAGGTGTTATAAGTAGCACCTGGTATGGTCCTTTACACCGGGGTTTCAGGAATGACACCTGATGTCGTCTTTAGTAGATGAGGTCTCTTACTTGATATTGATGTGGAGTCCCATCATACCCTGGTTGGTAGGAATGGGCCAGATGTTTCAACAAGTACCGCTGAGTTCTTTCAAGAGCTTTAAGTCTGTCAAGCAAGGGGGTGTGGAAGGGATCGTTAGGTCTTAGAGTTGGGGTTAGGTCCCTTACTGGAGCAGGGGCACCATAGAGAATTTCATAGGGGGTGAGGTTAGACAAAGAAACAGAGGGAGTAATTCTTGCATGAAACAGTGCAGAAGGCAGGAGCATAGTCCAATCTTTTATGCCAGTTTCTAAGCTTAATTTCGTTAAGGTCACTTTAATGGTTCTTTTTATTTTTTTACCTGTCCTGAGCTCTGGGGTCTATAAGCACAATGTAACTTCCAATAAACCCCTAGAATTCTGGCTAACCCCTGTCTTACCTGGGCCATGAACGCCGGCCCATTATCAGACCCATATTAACTTAGGCAGGCAGAATCTTGGAAAAATATCTTTCAGGATCTTTTTGACCACCATTTGGGCCGGTTTTTTTTTTTTTTCTTTTCTTTTCTTTCTTTTTTCTTTTCTTTTCTTTTCTTTTCTTTTCTTTTCTTTTTTTTGTTGGGGATGCTTCAATCCATCCTGAAAATGTATCTACAAAGACTAGGAGATATTTAAGTCCATACATTGCTGGCTTAATTTCAGTAAAGTCAACTTCCCAATTCCCAGAATTGTCCTGGTCTGGTTCCTCATAGGTGCTTTCCTGCAAGAAGCTTGGAAGTGTAAGCATTAACCAATTGACAGACCAGACAGGCTTTTGTTACCCATTCAGTTCTTCCCCTTCTCTTTGAATCGGTTAGTGGAAAACTCTGTTCTTGATCCTTCAGGAATGCCTGCAATTTCTTTGAACCAAGGTGAGTGAGTTGATATACATTTTAACTTAGTGTAGGGCTTTCTGAAATTGCAGGCTAAGCTCAGTGAAGTTGAGGGTTCAGTGTCAGAGTCTTTAGGTGTTATCAAAAGCTTCCTGGTTCTCAGGGGTTCATTGGAAATGGGCATCTCCCTTTAGCACAGGGTATAAAGGAACAGCTAATGATGCAAACCCAGGTATCCATAACCTGCAAAAGCCAGCAGTCCCAAGAAACTCTCTGAGTTGTCTGCTGTTAGATCTGTGTGGTATCTGCACAACAGTTTGTTTTCTTTGCTCAGTGAGCCATCCTTTACCGCCCCTAAGTGAATAGCCCAGGAAGATTACTTCATGCTGGCAAATTTGGGCCTTTTTGGCAGAAGCTCTACACGCCAGTTTAGCAAGCTCAGATAATAGTGCTTGGGTCCCAGATTCACAGTTTTCCTTAGTGTTGGCTGCCAGTAGCAGACCATCCACATGTTGAAGCAGGGTGTATAGTTCTGAAGTTGTTGAGATCTCTGTGGAGAGCTTCATCAAAGAGAGTGGGGGAGTTTTTGAACCCCTGTTTGAGTCTAGTCCAAGTTAGTTGACCAGACGTTCCGGTTTCTGGGTCTACCCACTCGAAAACAAACAGCAACTGACTATCTTTATGCAGAGGCAAGCAAAATAAAGCATCTTTTAAGTACAGAACAGTATACCATTTCTGCTCATGGTTCAGAGTGCTAGGCAGATTGCACAGATTAGGTACCATGCGGTGAATGTCCTGCACTCTGTTGTTGATCTCTCGTAGGTCTTTAACAGGGTGATAGTCCCCGGTTCCTGGCATTTTTTAATGGTAGCAGGGGAGTGTTGCAGGCTGATTAACAGGGCCTTAGGACCCCTAAGATCAGATATTTCTGAATATGGGGCCTTATCCCATCTTTAGATTTTTGCCCAGAGTATATTTTTTGACATTGATTGGAGAGGCTGAGGTTTTTAACTCCACTGTTATTGGAGGTTTTTTAATGGGCAGGCCTAAGCCATCAGTTTTTGTCCAGGCATCTGGGTAATATGTTATCCAATTCTGGGGTAACGTGCCTGTTTGATCAGTCTTGTGTGGTGTGAAGAGTTGTTGTTCATCTTCTACTGACAGTTAAAGCTGTGACTATAGGAGTTTTTACTGAAGGATTTATAATTTTCACTTTGGGGCCTTCAGGGATAAAAGTTATTCTGGCCCGGAGCTTGGTGAGCAGATCTCGGCCCATTAATAGGGCCGGGCATCTTGGGATTACTAGGAAGGAGTGATGGATTTTTCCTTTCCCCAGGTCCATGATCCTTTTAGTTGTCTATGCCCGATATTTACTGCCAT
The DNA here is from genome assembly GCF_048772815.1 of Callospermophilus lateralis. Taxonomy (NCBI): domain Eukaryota; kingdom Metazoa; phylum Chordata; class Mammalia; order Rodentia; family Sciuridae; genus Callospermophilus; species Callospermophilus lateralis. Next base: position 6,894,061 of record NW_027515276.1, on the reverse strand, counting down.
TAGCCCCTTGAAATAGAGACCTTTTATTTGATGGAGGGCCCAATGGGGCTTTAAGGGCTGAGTATACTGCCCCTGTATCCACTTCAAAGTGTACTGGGGTACCCTCCACTTCAAAAGTTACCCTGAGCTCGGGAATAGGATCTGAGCCCCGACTTTCTTAGTCATCCTCCAGAGTCAGAATGTCTGGCTGGTGTGGCTGTCTCATTCTCGGGCTCTTTTTGGCCCAGTGTCCTTTTTCTTTTGAGTAGGCATATTGATCTGAGGCCAGGGGTGGCTTTTGGCGTGTGCCCAGGTATCCCTTCCTGTATCCCTGTTTCTTAATTTCTGTCCTATTTTTTGTTGTGACCAGGACCTTAGTCAATGCATTAGTCTATCTTTTGCTTCTCACATCCTCTCTTTGCTCCCTTTCTTTCTTCCTCCTTTGTTCCTTCTCTTCCTCAGTTTATCTCTTATAGTTTACTTTTTTAGGCTTCTCTGACTAAATCTCTCAAAACCATATCTTGTAATCCATCTACGCATTGTAACTCTCTTAATATCCAGGGCAGCTTGCCCAATGAAGGCCATCATGACAGATGGCTTTTGATCCTCTGCCTGAGGATCGAAAGGAGTATATCTCCTATATGCCTCCATAAATCTCTCTAGAAACATAGAGGGAGATTTATCAGGCCCTTGAATAATCTCTCTAACCTTGGCCCAATTAGTTGGTCACCTTAGCGGCTGCTTGGAGACCCGCTATTAGAGCCCGGCAATAAGTGGACGGATGCTACCTACCTTCAAACGTGTTGGTGTCCCAGTTCGGTTGGTTCAATGGGAAGCCGGCTTTGATGATGTGGGAAGAGGTGTCGGTCACCCATCTTGTCCGAGGATATTTTTTTTTAGCTTCCAGAAGGTTTTTCTCTTGTTCCTCTGTCATGAAGAGAGTCTGTAGGAGTTGTTGGCAGTCATCCCAAGTAGGCAGGTGTGACAACGCCGGCAAGTTCTTTGAGTTCTTTTACCGGGGCCAGCTTTGTCCAGGGAAGGAGTGGCTTTGTGTGCTGCCGGGTAGTAATCTGGAGGGCGCTGGGCCGGCCTAGCTTCCTCCAATGGTGGAGAGGCTGAGTCAGCAGCAAGGGAATCACTTAGAGGGTGTTGGGTGTTGGGGGAAGAGGGTAGGGGATAAGGAGGGTGCGGAGAGTCTAGTTGAGTCTTGAGACTTAGGAAGAACAAAGGGTGGAGGAGGAGGAGCAGAGGGTTTGAGAGATAGAATCATGGGGGAAGGTGGAGGAGCGGGGGCAGGGAAAAGGAAAGGCTTCACAAATGGAGGAGGAGATTTGCAGAGGTCCTGCAAAGTTAAGATATATGGCTTTTGATCTGGATGGCTATGTGGCCCCAGTTGAAAGACAATATTTCTGACTTTTTGAATTAGTGGGGAGTAGAAAGTTTCTTTAGGGGCCATCCGACTCCAAAGGTGGGTCATTTTGAGGCACGGAGAGTCTGCCAGTTCCAGCGTTTTACTGAAATACAAAGATTCTGAGCCCTTAAGTGGACTTTGGTCCACTGAACAAGAGTCAGGGACAGAGGCATTGAAGTGCTCTGTCCCATAATGAAAGATATACAAACAGTGAAAGCAATGACACACAACACAGACAAGACAAGACAATAAAGACAGGCAATGGACGTCCAATACTGAGACCAGGACTGATTAGCCAGCAAAACCTGATGTGCTGGCAAAACCGAATCCGAAACAAAAAAATCACTGAGTCGAGAATACTATTGTTTCTCTATTTTCCGAATCCTCTGGGGGCATCCCCCAGGAACGTGACCTGTGGCTCGGTGACACGTCTGTCAGCCAGCATCTGAGAGAGCTCACGCTCATCACCGATAGCCATTTTGCAAAGCCCTAACCTGAAACCTGAAACACGAAAGTGGTACCTTACTTATCCTGATAGGAGCTCTTTGGGAGTCTTTCGTACACCACTGATGGATCTTGCTGGGGGTTTCAGATGTGAAGTTCTGGCAAGCATTGGAGGAAGAGACCACCAAGAGACTGTCTCATGCAATAGTATAGGGTTAATAGGGAGTACAGCATGCTGGGGCTCAGACCTCACTTGGATAGAGCAGAGAGCCCTGCAAGAGCTTAAGCAGAGCTTATATTCTTTTCATGGAGAGGACAGGGAGGGAAGTTTATTGATGGGTCCGGGCGACTGGTCGGTTTGTGAGCAAATGGGTGAGAGAGTACATTCTGCAGTTTGGCAGTTGGGGACAACACATTCTGGGAACAGGATTGGCAAACAGTTCTCAAGATTTCAACAGTGTTTTGTTAAGCATACAGAAAAATAGGAAGTGACAAGTACATATTTTATTCACCTTTCACCAAAGCCTAAAAGGAAAGTGAGCATGGATTACTAAAAACATCCATGTCCAGGTTGCCTAATGCTCTCAAATATCAATCGTATTGGTGACTACATATTTGTTTCTTCCTAAGATTTTCTATTCAAACTCAACCCTGTTCAAAATATCTAATTCTATCATTCACTTTATACTTTGGCTGAATTCCTAATGTCTCTATTGATTTCTGCTTTCCTACATATTTATCCCAGTTCATCATTGTGATTGACTCTTCACATGGGCTGACATATACATTCACTCTCTACCCGAAACCCTATTGCTAAAAAACTTTTGGTATCAATCCTATACTAACTCTTCCTTCTAAACCTACCAATTATCTTCCTAATCCTACTGACTATCGCTTTTGGACTGGATGTTCTCTTCGACATTCAATCATCCAAGATACAAGGTCCTATGACGCTGTATGTTGAATTATCTGAGACACCTGTGCAGAACATAATTCAAAGCTAAGTATCCCAATCAAGGGCCAAATGCACTTCTGGGCTTCAAATTTTACCTAGATTTCTGTTTTCATACTTATATTTCACCTCTATATTCTTATTAACAAGGCAGGTTCTCAATACCATTATTCATCCTGCAGAATGATTACTAACATAAATCAAACATGTTATTAACCCTAACCATACACTGTTCACTCAATATAACTTTACAGAAGAGCAGGGACAGAGTTGGTCTTACAATACAGGAATGTAGGGAATCTTCCACCTGTTGGGAACCTCAAAAGTCCATGCAGAAATTATCCCTGGAGAAGATGTAGGCAGCTATGAAGGACCTAAGAGAGCAAAAGTCATCTTTCATGGCAAACAACCTGGGCAGGATGAAGGGTTGTGTCTGAATCAGCCTCTCTGATCTTAATGTAGAGAGGATGGAACAAACCAGGCCTGTGTGGAGAGCTATTGCCAGGTGAGTAGGGTGGATACACTATTTGAACTTGTGAAAGTGTCACAGGAAGTAGGGGCAGCCTCCATCTCATGGGACCTATGGAAGCAACTGTTAGGACAAAGTGGTTGCCAAGGCAGTGACCTCATTCAGTTCCTGGAGGAAGTGACCTACCTCACTTCCTTGGGAAAAAAACTCTCTGAACTTGGGGTCCAGTAAGCCAGGCACTCAGAGCCACTCTCAGTCCCAGTTCCAGTAGGCACACTTGTTTGGATTTACCAAGGACAGTGTCAGTCTTTCTTGGTGCCTACTGATGTGAGGATGGCCAAATGCCAGCAAAGCTCTGAAGAGGGCCCTTTCCTCAGAAAGTAGGTAGTGGCTCACCACTGGCACCTGACAACGTCACAGAGTTGACCAAGGAGACAAGATCTGAGACAGGAGAGGCCATTTCCGGAAAACATACTAAGACCCACCAGTCAGAGGATACTCCGGATAGTCACAGACCTACTTGGGGGAAGGACATGACTTTGTGGGTGTGGGTGGGAGTTTATGGTTTTGTCTCATGTTCTGAGAATAGGGAGGAAAGGCGGTTTGTTTGGTTTGGAGGGGACTGTTTCTAGTAAGTCGTTTGACAAGATGAGTGTTTCTATGTCTGTATGTCCCACTGTGTTCGTGGTTGTAGACATTAGAGAAGAGAATGCATCAATGGATGTGTCCTGTCTAGTAGAAAGCTTCACAGCATTCATCCTGCCCAATTAATGAATGGACTTTGGCTTGCCTTATGGATGGGTAACACCTACTATCTTCCTAAGTTCCTGTTTTCTTCCTGAATTTGGGCCACTCTCCAGAATAGGCTCATGGTTTTGTGTCCAATATATGTACCATCTCCAAGCTCTGTGATATGGCCATGTACTGGATAGCTTAAGGGATTGGGGGAATATCAGAAAACTCAGATATCAGTGTGACCAAAAAAGTCTAAGTGGAGAAACCCTGCTTTGGGCCATTTGCTTACCTATTGTTCTGTTGCCCTGAATGTCAGGAAGGTCTTTGCCTCAGGCCACCCCTTTGGGACGCCTGAAGAAAACAGTTTTCAAATGGAAATTAATGGGCATCACCTGTACCTCTTTGCTTAATTGCTTTGGAAAGGGATGTTTGTGAATCAGCCTCTTGGCCATGTGTGACGCTGTGGCTTATATTCTCAGCACCTGATGGATCTAAAGAAAGATTCCATGTGTGCTTCCAAAACCAAAATGGCCCAAAAAGCAGTCTTTGTGGATGAAGTCTCTCGCCTTTCTCTATAAGGTTCCTGACATCCATCTAGTGAGAATAGGGATTCTTTGTGTCAAATGAGTTCTTCAAAACTCTGCAGTGGCAAGTCTTTAGGTGCTTGGGTTTTTTCATGACACCAATTCAGATAAAAAATCTAAACCCGACAGTCAGTAGGCCTCAAATTGGAGAAGCAGAGCAGTATTTACGTCAGGCCTATGGTCACTCCTGGTTCTCAGGAAGGGTGTCCAGGCAACCCTGACTTTAGGCAAATGAGGGGCTAGGAAGGTTATTTTGTACACTGTCTTGGGATGAGTCCCTCATGGAAAACTCCAGCCACAGGTTATGATGAGTGTCTATATGGAAAAAGATGAGGGCTTTGTGGGAGTGTTTTGGTTTTAATTGTGGGGATTTGTGTGGCGGTTGGAAGTGATGACTGGTTCTACCTGGGTTTGAACTCTGGTGTCATTCCTTTAGAGTCTGAGTTCTGGAACTGATCTCAGAGAAATATTGCCATGAATTGTGTTCGGATTTTAGGAGGCCACGCATGGGATTCGCCCTTGGAAACTGAGATCAAGGACCAGGTTTGTTTTCCACAGAGCCTGAGAATCTCAGCCAGGATATCACAAGATTTTTTTCTGAAAGATTAGGCATCCATAGTTGAGAGTCAAAACACCCATGGACGTCACATTGTAGACCTTAATGGGCCTGGATGCATATGAGCCTTTGGCCACTCAATGGGAAGACTTGCCTGTGAGAGTACTCCACAGCTTTCATTGAAATGACCTTCTTCACCATTTTATGGTTCCTGAATTAACTGAAACCCACAGTGCCTCCAACTTCATCCATGAAAAATTGCTAGTTAAATACCATGAAATTTTGGAAATTCCCTTAACCAGGTGGTACTGGAGAGCCTTTGGATGTCTTGTTGCTTATCATGAGAGTACCATAGAATGCCTAGATTGTCTGGGTTTCATGAAAATGGTGTAGAACAAAGATGCCAGTAAGTTGGAGCCTGCAGAGTAGTGGGCCTATTGAAGTGGTGGGCAGGTGTGTGATAATACATCTGTGGTGTGGCCATGAGGATTTGCCATTGCCTTCCAAATGGCTTGTGAGTGACATGGTGCAGCCAGCAGGCCCTTCTATGTAAAGGCATTTTTTTATATGGAGAGGTTTCAGGGCAAATTTCAGAGTCAGATTGCTATGGACAAGGGGGCAAGCTCTGTGGGATAGAAGCCTGGTTGGTGCATTCTCCTGCAGACTCTGACCCACCACAAGTGACAGAACTCCCTCCAGCCCTGGGTCCCAGTTGAACTCATTGTATTTCATGAAGCAAATACCAAAATCGCAGTGCAGCAGCAAGAAACACCACTAAAAGTTTAGGATGACAAAATGTCTTCACAGTCCACACTGGGAGACACTTAGGACCCAGTGGCCACAGTTTACCTACAACGAGAAAATTCAGCACTGCTGCCTCATGTTCATTAGAATATAAGAAACCATGTCCTCCAGGTCACACAGATGCAGACCCAGCTTTGATGGTCCCACTAGAAAGGAAGCTAAAGGTCCTTACAACAACATATATTTCAAGTGCCCAACCTCAGAGGAAGTGTCTCAAGAAGTCTTTAGGCCGGCAGAGCTCCATGTTTTGTGAGTGTTTTCCTGTTAGATCTGGACACAAGAGAAGACCACTGACACCAATAAAAATTAAATTAAATTAAGCTTATTATTTCCACTGGCCATCCTGCCTCTCCCTCCCAAAATGGCGGGAACAAGACAGCAACCCCAGCTTTCCTACAGCCCAGCTTCATGGACCAGAAATTTACACAAAATGGGCATTACATTTAACAGAACTCTGACAAGCAGCACACTAATGGTAGTTTATATATATATATATATATTTTTTTTTTGCTGTCCCTACATCAGAATTTATGAGGACCATTAGAGCCTCAGAGAGGGTTGTTGTCTGGCCAGGGAGGGCAAATATTTATGATATGTCACTAAAGTTTCAGAGAGGGCTGCTATCAGGTCGGAGAGCCAGACATGGCTCAGTTCAAACACTGGCAGGCATTCCAAGCAGGTTCAGAATTTTCAGTAATTTATGGTAAAGCCAAAATTATCTTTTCATGGCTTTTTGGCAAGATGGCTTCCAATTTTAATAAAAGATCAGGTTGGGTCTATCATTCCCCCCTTTTATCTGTGTCCCTTTCAAATCTTTGATAGATTAGGGGTAGAGCACTGAGGAAATTTTAATCCCTCAGGTAAAAGTCTCCAAATTTTTAGAACTCACCCAAAACCAGTCTCCCTGATTTTACCTGACTTAATTAATTACTTATATTGATTGTCTATTTATATTTGGCTCCATTGTTGTAATAAGAGAGGCGTCACCCTTTTCGGCTTCTTCTGAGCTGAGAGAGGATGACGTGAGTAGGCATGGTGTGAGAGACATGAGTTGCCTTTTAGAAGTATTTGAGGGACATGAGTTGCCTTTTAGAAGTCAGTTCGGTTTGAAGTCTGGTTGGGGAAGAACAGGTTGTAAAGTCATCTGGGGATTGGTTATTACATGAGAGAAACAAAAACCATGAGTACTGAATAAATGTTGCAGCAGCTGGAACATGTCACTGTATAGAAGTTCCCTCTCCAGTCTTTAATATCCCCAGTTATAAAGACTGTCAATTTAATATTTAACTTTTAGTATTAGAGTTGTCCCTCCCCATAAGATATAGTTTAATAATTTAGTGTCATCTGATCTTGCAAAATCCTTTTACCAGTATGACCTCTGTGTCTAATAGAGAAACCTTTAATTTTGATACTCAGGACTGGATAATCGTACTAGCAAACACCAAGCTTACCTGTGTAGGTTAGGAATATATTTAGGCCTTAAACTGAAAATTTCTGAATCTGGCAGCTCTTCTTGATAGTCTCTTTTAATAAGTATCAGGCATTCCTGTCAGAGAATCCTTCTTTGTAGCCTCCAGTCTTACTTATTTTGGGAGGCTAACATAAAGTGTGTACCTTAAAATATTATTATTATTATTATTATTATTATTATTATTATTATTATTATTATTATTCAAAATGTCCAGGAATGGCTGTATTTTGGTTTTCACTGTCTTTGCTAAGTGTTTAAGATGAAGCATTCAAACTGACTTTTGTTTCTATCTATTGTTAACAGTCAGGTGAGCTTTTATGGGAGTCATAAACTGGGTAAACTTGAGAGCACTTTCTCAGTTCTGCTAGAGCCATTTGCGCTAGGTGGGTCCAGGTCTTGTTTGACCATGTGGCTTCCCTCGGAAGCATCAGGGATTTCTTTCTTCTCTGATGACTCTTCTCTTCATAGCAAATGCACTGATTGGCTTTCTGTTCTCCAGTGGTCTCATTAATCTCCCTGATGGGGAGTTTTTATAGCCCAGAGTTGCAAAACTCTTTAGAGAAGTCCCCTGTTCCCTGGATTCAGACTGACTCAGAGGGCAAGAGCCAAATATTGGTTTCCTTGGCCCTTTTCAATTAATTTTAATTTAAAATCCTAATCTTAAACATCTATCAAATAAATTTTAACAGCCTGATATTAAGAGCACCAGGCTTTAATGTCTATAACTTTATAATTATTTATCTTTTTATTAATTGGGATCTGTATTATTCTGTCTGTCTTGTAGGTGATAACTTACTCTCTGAAATTAACCCATGTTTTGTTCTTAAAGCAACACTTCTTTAAAACACTAACAGGGAATCTTTAGATCACATATAAGAAAATTACAAAATAAAATTTTTTAACAACAGTAAAAATACTTAGTTCGTTTAATAGCTACCCTGAATTTTTTGGCTGAGTCATACATTATATCCCCTGTTTGAGATCCTAGGAATCTTGACATTAAAAAAGAACTTTTAACATAACTTTAAAGAAATAAAATCTGACCTACTGCTTTTGTATTCATTCTCACATGAAATAAGATGGGACACACAGCCTTATCTCAGGTAAGGCAGGGCTCTTTATAAATCTTAAGTGTTTTAGTTCTAAAGCTGATCTTTATTTTTTAAATATTATTTTAAAAAGTTTACATAAATTGTTTGAGGTCACATGAACATTAGCTAACACCATATAAAATCACTTTAAAATATGAATTAAACAAATGCTGAAAGTTTTTAACCTTTACATAGATTAGGCTCTCATTAACATAAAGTACATTTAAATTGTTCCCCAATGTAAAAAGTAAGATTAAACTTTACATATCTTATTGATAACAGGTGAATAAATCCCCATAAAACTTCAGAACACCAGCTTGATATAATGCTCTTTTAAAATTTTTACCTTACAGACTTGCACACCTGTAAGATATGAGCACATTAGTAGCATCACAATTACATTGATGTTTCTACATTAACCAAGTTTAGCTTTTAAAGAAATGGCAGTACAGTGCTCTAAAATAACAGTTCTAATTTAATCAGTTGTTTAATTTCTATGGTTGCTTGCACAAGAAAAAATAAAACTTAATAAACACAATGTTATGGGTAAACTTATGTTTTAAGAAATTTTTGTCTCTTTAACACATGATTGATTTTTACAATCTTTTACAGAATTTAGTCAAACTTATACAGACGTTAGTAAGTCAATCAGATATCTAACAAAAGTACTCGTGAATGAGTAATCCCATATCAAATTTACTTTACTTATTTATCAAAATATTAGACACATGTATTGAAGAGTGTAAACCATTTTTATGTTGAAGGAAAAGTCCTAGAACCAAGGCATATTAGACATTTTGTAGATATTAATATTTTATCAGATTTTTGAATACCTAGAAAAACTTGAAAGCTTAAATTTAAAGACATTTATTTTTATTTGTTTATCAAATTTAATTGAATTATTTAAATCACGTGAATTGAAGATCTTTAGATCCACTTTTTAAAATTTGTTTTTATGAGTGCTTTTTTTAAATGAGTGCTCCTTATATATATTAATTTGTATATCATATATAAAATATACGGACATATGTATATATAGACATACAACACATAACAAAATTGAGCACACATAATAATAGTAAAGGCCTTGTAGCTTTTCGCAGGTGAAATCTCCATTGCAATGTTTCAAAAATTCCACAGTTGGTCAAAGATAGTACTGATCAGAAAAACATTAACCTAGATCTGTATGATGAAAATCATGAGCTCAAAAAAAAAATAAAGTATCTAAGGAAAAAAATAAGAGTCCTAGAAAAAATGACTGGCCAGTAATTAGTAAATACCATACAATTTACCTTTTTTTCTCTTAGGCCTCAGATCAGTCTCCTGCTAAGCTTTCAGGCTTCTTTCATTTGCCTTTCAAAATAAGTCATGGCTGAGGTCTGGAAGGAGCAGGAAAAAACTGCTTTTCTGAGCAGACACCTCAGGCCTAAGGCATTTTAACCATAATTTTCAGGTTCGGATGCTGAAAATTATGGTACAAGTTTAAGATACAATTCACAAAATTTTATATCTTTACATCTTGTTTTGTCAACAGATATCATACTATGATTTACAATCCTTGTCCAGATTAATGCTCTCGAACACACAGTGATATTTTCACAGGCTACCCAATTCAATATTGGTGAAAAATAAAGACTGAATGATTGGGAAGTTACTTGCCAATTTGGAAGTAGAGTTCTTTAGTTTTCCATCCTAAGTATTTAAGTTCTCTGGCATGAATTATCTGAAATCATAAACTAAACCATTACCTAAACCCGACTTTTAACTGCAAGATTTTGCAATGCTTCAAAAACCCATTCAAATACCAGATTGTTACAAGAAAACATCATCATTTAGACACACATTCAGCTAAGATCATTCCCAAGAAACAATTTATAATATCAACACATTATTGCACATGTCTTAAAGGGCCAGAAACAAAGACACAAGACAGACAGAAAGAAGGTCCAGACTATGGCTGTCAGACAGAATCCTTTAAACCTGAGCAGATAAGAAAAAAAATCTCCTACACCAGTGGCACCATAGATGTCCACAAGGGGGGGGGCAGATGTTTTAACAGAGGGGCAACCTGAAATGTACAATTAAGGGTCTCCATGGTGATTTTAATGCATTTAGTGTCCCCTTTTTCTTTTTTCTCTTTTTTAACAAGACAGTGGTGGCATAATCCTTACAGTGCAGGGAAGGAAGGAGGGAATTCCCTGAAGCAACAGGGCTTCAGCAGCTGCTGGGAGTCCCTCAGTCCCTCCCTTTACTTACAGGATTATCTCCTCTGGTTCGGTTCCACCCCAAGCATGTTCCATCTAGTAACATTTCAGTAGTCAGCTCTAAAAATGTTGCGGGACAGGGGGTGGGGGAGGGATTTATCAAAATTTGTAACTTAAAGTTCGGCTCCTGACCTTGAAGCCAATTAATGCCAATTTAATAATGAGGACAAGGTTTTTAGAAAAAGAAAAAGGGAGGTTTATTGCTTTGGTAACAAAGAAGAAACACAGGGAACCCTGCCCAGAGGTTGTGACTCTCTTGATCTGGAGGGACAAGGGGTTTTAATGGAGTTTCACTTGTTAACCTGGGAGATACTCAGTTCTTAGGTCCCCAGCAGGCATTGCCCTCTGCAGTGGTTATACTCCAGGCAGCCAGCTAGGAGCTTCTCTCATCCTGCTTAACAAAGGGGGGTAAAGTTCATCGCAGTTCCTTAAAACAGAGTCCGAAAGAATATCAGGCTTACTTTCTTTGTTACCCATTTTCACGTCCAATATACTTATGTTTTTACCACAGAAATCACAGAACAAAACACACAAAACAAACAAGAAAAACATATAGAACACAGAACAAAACACAAAGTACAGAAACCCGAACTTGAAACAAAAAACATAGGAGCAATGCAACGTCTTGCTAAAGCTCCGAAGTAGGACCACGTACATGCCAGTCATCACATCTCTACCATTCCAGATGAATTCCCTACAGAACAGAACAGAGGACAGAACGATTCTCATTACTGTACCGAAAACGAGTATATGTGAGCCTCCCCAGGACACCTCTATGTCATCAGAACAGATCTCCATTAAATGGATATCAGATGTTATAAAGGTGCCACTTAATTTTTGAGGCCTCCTCCACCAGGTGATTGCTAATATTTTTAGTGCGGTGGTTCACCGCAGTGCTCCTGGGACCTAATGCTCACTCCATGACCTTGGAACAGCTCAAGATGTGCACCCACTAGAGTGGCTCTCCAGCCTGGAGCCCTGAAGGGAAGGCCAGATTCAGATTTTCCAGCAGTCTTGTCTTGTGATCTGGTCGGCAGGGTCATCTTGCTGGGGAACTCAAAAAAATTAGATGAGGACACAAAAAAAGAACACTGACTCCAACTAAAATCAAATTGAGGCAAGCTTATTATGTCAACCGGCTGGGCTGCCTCTCCATCCCAAAACGGCAGGAACAAGACAGCAACCCTGCCTTTCCTACAGCACAGCTATATAGCCCAGAAAGTTACACAAAATGGGGGTTACAGATAACAGAACTTTGACAAGCATCACAAAAATGGTAGTTCATTTATTTATTTATTTATTTTTTGGTGGCCCCAATATCAGAAATTATGAGGACAAATAGAGCCTCAGAGAGGGTCATTGTCTGGCCAGGGAAGGCCAAAATTTATGATGTGTCACTAAAGTTTCAGCGAGGGCTGCTATCTGGTCAGAGAGTCAAGCATGGGTGAATTCAAGGCACGGGCAGGCATTCCAAGCAGGTTCAGAATTTGCAGTTATTTATAGTAAAGCCAAAATTAACTTTTTATGGCTTTGTGGCAAGATGGCTCCCAATTTTAATAAAAGATCAGGTTGGGTCTATCAACCCGTGTCCCTTACTTTTGGAAACTACTCTACCACCTCCAAGGTTGTGAACTCCTGAGCATTTTCCAGTACAGATATGTATTCACAGATTTTCTTACTCTTCTACTCTAATTGTGTCTTACTTGGGGCAAAGATAATTTCAAGGTATTGTGCTGGATGAGAGTGGAAAAATTTATATGCAGCACATATTTGCATACACATTGGATTCATTATCTAATTTTCCATTCAAAATACTGAATCCATGACACTAACCAAAACCAGACTAGACTCTGACTACTAATCCTAATATGATCGAGAAAAACAATCCAAAGAGAATAGAAATAGAAGCAGTTCAGAGTAGGCATGGTGTATAGTTAGACTTGCCTTTTGCCTGATAAAGTGTTGGTGTTATAAATCTAGTCAATTTTTAATTGAAATAGTTCTCCATGTGTTTTTAAAGTTAACAAATATGTGAATTCCTGTCTCCCTTTCTCTGAAGCCTATTCAGCACATGTATTTTTTAGGTTCACATATAGAAACCTACATGGTATCACACATACATTCTTATGAGGTGGCTGACTTGGCAGATACAAATCGTAAAAAGAGATCACTCCTCCTAAACACTGTTTTAACAGAAAATTCAATCTATGGGTTTGCTTCCTAGTTGAACAACATTATACATAAATACAAGTTCAGTAAAATAAATACTTTTGTATCTGTGAAAGATATATATTTCATGATGAATTTCGATTGGCATATGTATTGCTAATTTTTAATGTTCCTGTGTGTGTTTTGTGTGTGAGTATGTGTATATGTATATATATACACACACTCACCAGATTTTTCAAAATATGAAATATATATGCCTTATTATACACTCCCCACATTCATTCACGTTCATGTATGTGGATTTATAATAAACTTTTCACAAGATTATTCTCAAAAATATTCATCCACCTGAAATACATATTTGTCTCCTAGTACTGAAAAATAACTTTAGTGAATGGTGCACACAAATCCTAATATTTCTACAGTATCTGACCCAGTTTAACATTAATGCAAGTAGATTCCTATGTGACAAGTTGTGTATTTTGACGTTCATTTTTATGCAACACTAGTACATTACTATTTCTTCAGTTTATGCACATCATAAGATATATATTTATCCACAAGTTCATAAATTTACAGACATTTGTTTCACTTTCAATTACTTCCTGCTTCAGAACACATGTATTCCTCCAGGTTTCTTTTTTTTTAAATTTTTATTGTTGGTTGTTCAAAATATTACATATTTTTTGATATATCATATTTCACACTTTGATTCAAGTGGGTTATAAACTCCCATTTTTACCCCGCATACAGATTGCAGAAAAACATCAGTTACCCATCCATTGATTTACATATTGCCATACTAGTGTCTGTTGTATTCTGCAGCCTTTCCTCTCCTCTACTATCCCCCTCTTCTTCCCTCCCCTCCCCTCTTCTCTCTCTACCCTCTCTACTGTTATTCATTTCTCTCCCTTGTTTTTTTCCTCTTTGCCCTCACTTCTTCTTGTATGCAATTTTGTATAACCCTGAGGGTCTCCTTCCATTTCCATGCAATTTCCCTTCTCTCTTCCTTTCCCTCCCACCTCTCATTCCTGTTTAGTGTTAATCGTCTCAGGCTCTTTGTCCGTACTCTGTTATTAGTTACTCTCCTTATATCAAAGAAGACATTTGGCATTTGTTTTTCAACGACTGGCTAGCTTCACTTAGCATAACCTGCTATAATGCCATCCATTTCCCTGCAAATTCTATGATTTTGTCATTTTTTAATGAAGAGTAATACTCCATTTTGTATAAAAGCCACATTTTTTTTTATCTATTCGTCTATTGAAGGGCATCTAGGCTGGTTCCACAGTCTTGCTATTGTGAATTGTGCTGCTATAAACATTGATGTAGCCGTGTCCCTGTAGCATGCACTTTTTAGGTCTTTAGGGAATAGACCGAGAAGGTTAACAGCTGGGTCAAACGGTGGTTCCATTCCCAGCTTTCTAAGAAATCTCCATACTGCTTTCCAAATTTGCTGCACCAATTTGCACTCCCACCAGCAATGTACAAGTGGACCCTTTTCCTCACGTCCTCACCAGCACTTGTTGTTGTTTGACTTCATAATGGCTGCCAATCTTACTGGAGCAAGATGATATCTTAGGGTGGTTTTGATTTGCATTTCTCTGACTGCTAGAGATGGTGAGCATTTATTCATGTACATGTTGATTGATTGAATGTCCTCCTCTGAGAAGTGTCTGTTCAGGTCCTTGGCCCATTTGTTGATTGGGTTATTTGTTATCTAATTGTCTAATTTTTTTGAGTTCTTTGTATACTCTGGATATTAGGGCTCGATCTGAAGTTTGAGGAGTAAAGATTTGTTCCCAAGATGTAGGCTACCTATTTACTTCTCTTATTGTTTCTTTTGCTGAGAAAAAACTTTTTAGTTTGAGTAAGTCCCATTTGTTGAATCTAGTTATTAACTCTTGTGCTATGGGTGTCATATTAAGAAATTTGAAGCCCGACCGCACAGTATGTAGATCATAGCCAACTTTTTCTTGTGTCAGACACTGTGTCTCTGATTTGATATCAAGCTCCTTGATCCATTTTGAGTTAACTTTTGTTCATGGCAAGAGAAAGTGATTCAGTTTCATTTTGTTGCATATGGATTTCCAGGTTTCCCAGCAACATTTGTTGAAGCTGCTATCATTTCTCCATTGTGTGCTTTCAGCCTCTTTATCAAATATAAGATAGTTGTAGTTTAGTGGATTGGTTTCTGTGTCCTCTATTCTGTACCATTTGTCCAACCGCCTGTTTTGGTACAGTACCATGCTGATTTTGTTACTATTGCTCTGTTGTATAGTTTGAAGTCTGGTATCACAATACAGCCTGATTTACAGTCTTTTCATGAGACTTCATTCCAAACGCATTATTTTCTATTTCCATAATCACCTTTGAAGCAAAACTCACATACACGTCATGATCAACCATAACCCTAATATTACCATTGGATGTATAACTGGTTGAAATGAAGAATTGTACATCAATATAGATTTTCTGTATATTTTCAGATATCAATTCAATCCATTATTTAAAGTTGGAAAAAGTTATATTATTTGTTCACAGTATTGTCTATTCATGCATTATGTCTATATTCATAGACACAGGGTACACCTTTTTGTACCCCCAATACTTATTTATACATCTTCAAAATATTGCTCCCAGAAATGGTGGAAGAAATACTCATATCACCTGATGTACATATACATTTTATCAAAGTAATATTCTGGACACAATTACAAAGATCACACTTAAGTTTGTACCAAAGCCTAAATGGAAAGTGAGCATGGATCACGAAAAACATCCATGTCCAGGTTGCCTAATGCTCTCAAATGTCAACCCGATTGGTGACTACATATTTGTTTCTTCCTAAGATTATATATTCAACATCAAGCCAGTTGAAAATGTCTAATCCTATCACTCAGTTTATACTTTGCCTGATTTCCTAATGTCTCTATTATTATCTGCTTACCTTCATATTTTCCCCAGTTCATCATTGTGACTGACTCTTCACATGTGCTCACATTTACACTCACTCTGTACCCAAAACCCTATTGCTAAAGATTTTTTGGACCAAATCCTATATTCACTCTTCCGACTAATTCCTAATCCTACCGACTATCCCTTTTTGAGTGGATGTTCTCTTCGACATTCAATCATCCAAGGTACAAGGAACGCTACCATTGTATATTGATTAATCTGAGACATCTGTGCAGAATATAATTCAAAGCTAAGTATCCCAGTCAAGGGCCCAAAGACCTTCTGGGCTTCAAATTTTACCTAGATTTCTGTATTCATACTTATATTACACTTATATTCCTATGAATATTTCAGGTTCCCAATACCATAATTCATCCCGTAGAATGATTCCTAACCCAAATGGAACATGATATTAACCCTAACCATACACTGTTCCCTCAATCTAACTTTACGAAAGAGCGGGGACAGAGTTGGTCTTACAATACAGGAATTTAGAGGATCCTCCACCTGCTGAGAACCTCAAAGGTCAACAAAGAAATGATCCCTGGAGAAGATATAGGCAGCTATGAAGGACCTGTGAAAGCAAAAGTCATATTCCATGGCAAACAACTTGGTCAAATGAAGGGATGTGTCTGAATCAACATGTCTCTTCTTAATGTATAGAAGATGGACCAAACCAGGCTTGAACTCTGGTGTGATTCCCCTTACAGACTGAGTTCTGGAACTGACATCAGAAAAATATTGCCATTAATTGTGTTAGGATTTTAGGAGGCAACGCATGAGAGTCGCCCTGGAAAGAAAACTGAGATCTAGGAACAGGGTGGCTTTCCACAGAGCACTGGGAATCTCAGCCAGAATATCACATGATTTTATTTTGAAAGACGTGGCAGCCATAGTTGACAGTCAAAACACACATGGACCTCACATTGTAGACTGCAATAGGCCTTGCTTCATGTGACCTATTGGCCACTTTTTGGGAAGCCTTGCCTGTAAGAGTTCTCCAGAGTTTTCATTGAAATGAGCTTCTCCACCATTTAATGGTTCCTGAATGAATTGTAACCCACAGTGCCTTCAACATCTTCCTTGAAAAACGGCTAGATAAATTCCATGAAATTTTTGAAATTCCCAAGACCAGGTGGTACTGGAGAACCTTTGGATGTCCTGTTGCTGATCATGAGTGTACCAGACAGTGCCTTGATTTACTGGGTTTCATGAAAATGGTGTAGAACAGATTTGCCAGTAAGTTGGAGCCTGCTGATTAGTGGGCCTAGAGCAGTGGTGTGCAGGTGTGTGATAATACATCTGTTGTGGGGCCATGTGGATCTGCCATTAGCTTCCAAATGGCTTGTGATTGACATGGTGTAGCCAACAGAAGCTTATTTGTAAATGCATCTTGTTATATGGAGAGATTTCAGGGCAATGTTCAGAATCATGTTGCTATGTATAAGGGGGCAAGCTCTGTGGGATATTAGCCTGGTTGATGCATTCCCCTGCAGACCCTGACCCAACACACGTGACAGAACCCGCTCCAGCACTGTGTCCCAGTTGAACTCCTTGTATTTTGTGGAGCAAATATGAAATTCCCAATGCAGCAGGAAGAAAAACCACGAAAAGTGGAGGACGAAAAAATGGCTTCACTGTCCACACGGGGAGACACTTAGCCCACAGTGGCCAAATTTTACCAACAAAGAGCGAATTCAGCACTGCTGCCTCATGTCCATTGGTAAAAGAAGAAACCATGTCCTCCAGATCACATAGATGCAGACGCAGCTTTGATGGTCTCATTAAAAAAGAATCTAAAGCTCCTGACAACAATATATATTTCAAGTGTCAAACCTCAGAGGCAGTTCCTCAAGAAGTCTTTAGGCCGAAAGAGCTCCATGTTTGTGGAATGTTTACCCTGTCCCTTACTTTTGGAAACTATTCTACCACATCCAATGTTGTGAAACCCTGAGCATTTTCCATTCCATATATATATTAACAGATTTTTTTTACTCTTCTCCTCTATTTGTGTGTTATTTGGGGCAAAAGTAATGTCAAGGCATTATTCTGGATGAGAGTGGGAAGATTGTTTTGTAGCACATATTTGCATACACATTGGATTCATTTTCCTATTTTCCATTCGAAATACTGCATCCCTGACACTAATCCATACGCTACTAGACTCTGACTATTAATCCTAATATGATAAGGAAAACACCAAAACAGAATAGAAATAAAAAATTTCAGAAGAGGCATGGAGTATAGTTGGACTTGCCTTTTGCAGGATAAAAGGCAGCTGTAAAAAATCTAGTAAATTTTTAATTTAAATAGTTCTCCATGTGTTTTAAAGTTAACAAATATGTGAATTTCTGTCTCCCTTTCTCTGTACCCTCTTCAGCACATGTATTTTTATATGCACATATAGAATCCTACCTGGTATAACACGTACATATTTGTGAGGTGGCTGACTTGGGAAATACAAGTTGTGAGAAGAGATCACTCAGCAGA
Organism: Callospermophilus lateralis; assembly: GCF_048772815.1. Classification (NCBI taxonomy): domain Eukaryota; kingdom Metazoa; phylum Chordata; class Mammalia; order Rodentia; family Sciuridae; genus Callospermophilus; species Callospermophilus lateralis. The sequence goes on along the minus strand of NW_027515276.1, from coordinate 6,875,684 downwards.
AACACTGTTGGAAGTGAAAATTCACCCTATGTGTGAGCTTCCTAAGAGATCAAGATTATTCATAAATCCATGTTCAGTAAAATAAATATTTTTTCATCACTGGATGATATATATTTCATGATGAATTTCGATTGGAATATATATTGCTAATTGTTAATGTCTCAGTGGTTATATATATATATATATATATATATATATATATATATATATATATATACACACTCTCCAAACTATTCAAAATATGAAATATATGATCTACATATACATTTTATCACAGAAATATTCTGGACAAAAAATGCAAAAGACACAATATGATGGTATCAAAGCCTAAATGGAAAGTGAACATGGATTACTAAAAACATCCATGTCCAGGTTCCCTAATGGTCTCAAATGTCAATCATATTGGTGACTACATATTTGTTGCTTCCTAAGATTATATATTCAAACTCAACCCTGTTGAAAATGTCTAGTCCTATGATTGACTTTATACCTTTCCTGATTTCCTAATCTCTCTAATGATATCTGCTTTCCTACATATTTTTCCAAGTTCACCATTGTTACTGACACTTCACATGTGCTGACATTGACATTCACTCTCTAAACAAAACCCTATTGTTAAAGAACTTTTATTCCAAATCCTATACACACTCTTCTTCCTAAAACTTCCAACTATCTTCCTATTCCTACCTACTATCCCTTTTTGACTAGATGTTCTCTTCAACATTCAATCATCCAAGGTACAAGGTCCTATGCCATTGTATATCGATTTATCTGAGATATCTTAGTAGAATGTAATTCAAAGTAAAGTACCCCAATCAAGGGCCCAATGCCCTTCTGGGCTTCAAATCTTACTTAGATTTCTGTTTTCATACATATATTTCACCTCTATATTTTTATAAATCTTAAAGGTTACCAATATTATAATTCATCCAGCAGAATGACTCTTTACACAAATCAAAAATGTTATTAACCCTAACCATACACAGTTCCCTCAATCTAACTTTACAGAAGAGCAGGGACAGAGTTGGTCTTAAAATACAGGAATGTAGGTGGTCTTCCTCCAGCTGAGAACCTCAAAGGTACATGAATAAATGATCCCTGAAGAAGATGTAGGCAGATATGAAGGACCTGAGTGAGCAAAAGTCATCATTCATGGCAAAAACCTGGTCAGGATAAAGGGTAGTGTCTGAATAAGCCCCTGTTTTCTTAATGTAGAGAAGATGGACAAAACCAGGCCTGTGTGGAAAGCTGTTCCCGGGTGCCTATGGTTGATATTGCATTCTAACTTGTGAAAGTGTCACAGGAAGTAGGGGCAGCCTCCATCTCATGGGACCATTGGAAGCAACTATTAGGACAAAGTGGTTGCCAAGGTAGTGGCCTCATTCAGTTTCTGAAGAAAGTGACCTCACCACACTTCCTTGTTGATGGAACTCTCTGAACATGGGATCCAGGAAGCCAGGCACCCAGAGCCAGTCCCAGTCCCAGTCCCAGTCCCAGTGGTCTCACTTGTTTGGATTTAGCATGGACAGATTCACTCTTTCTTGGTACCTACTGATGTGAGGATGGCCAAATGTGAGAAAAGCTCTGAAGAGGGGTCTTTCCTGAGAAAGCAGGTAGTGGCTCACCGCTGACTCTTGACAACTTCACAGAGTTGGACAAGGAGATCAGTTCTGAGACAGAACAGGTCATTTCAGGGGAACATAGTGTGGCCCACCAGTCAGAGGACACTCCAGATTGTCATAGACCTAGTTGCAGGAAGTAGGTGACTTTGAGGGTGTGGGTGTGAGTTTGCGGATTTTGTCTCATGTTCTGAGAATAGGTAGGAATGGCGGTTTGTTGGGTTTGGAGTGAATAACTTCTGTTCATGTATGTGGATTTATAATCAACTTTTAACAAGATTATACTCAGAAATATTCATTCACCTGAAAAACATATTTGTTTCCTAGTACTGAAAACTAACTTCAGTGAATGGTGCATATAACTCCTAATATTTCTACAGTAACTGACCCTGTTTAACATCAATGCAAGTAGATTCTTATGGGACATGATATGTGTTTTGGAGTTCGTTTTAATTCAACACTGGTACATTACTATTTCTTAAGTTTATGCACATTACAGTATATATATTTCATTCACAAGTTCACAAATTTATAAGCATTTATTTCACTTTCAATCACTTCCTGCTTCAGAAAACATGTATTCCTCCATGTTTCTTGACTGGTCTTTTCATGAGACTTCTTTCCAAACACATTATTGTTGATTTTCATAATCATTTTGAAGCCCAAACTCACACATTCTTCATGAAAAGCCATAACCCTAATATTACAATTAGACGTATAACTAGTTGTTATGAATGATTCTATATCAAAATATGATTTCTTATATATTTTCAGTTATCAATTCAATCCATTATTTAAAGTGGAAGCAGTTATATTATTTATTAACTGTATGGTCTATTAATGCATTATCTCTCTATTCATAGACAAGGGGTACACCTATTTTACCTTAGATACTAATTTATACATCTTCAAAATATTCCTAAAAGAAATGGTGGAAGAAATACTCATGTCACCAGATCTACATATTCATTTTATCACAGTAATATTCTAGACAAAAAAAAAGTCACCCTTAAGATTGTACCAAAGCCTAAATGGAAAGTGAGCATGGATTACATAAACTTCCATGTCCAGGTTGCCTAATGCTCTCAAATATCAATCCTATTGGTGACTACATATTTGTTTCTTCCTAAGATTATATATTCAACCTCATGCCTGTTGAAAATGTCTAATCCTATCACTCATTTTATACTTTACCTGATTTAGTAATGTCTCTATTTATATCTGCTATCCTACATATTTCCCCGGTTCATCATTGTGACTTACACTTCATGTATGCTGAAATTTACATTCACTCTCTAACCGAAACCCTATTGCTTAAGAAGTTTTGGTCTAAATCCTATACTCACTCTTCTTTCTAAACCTACCGACCATCTTCCTAATTCTACCTACTATCCCATTTTGAGTGGATGTTCTCTTTGACATTCAATCATCAAAGGTACAAGGTCCTATGCCATTGTACATCGATTTATCTGAGACATTTGTGCAGAACATAATTCAAATCTAAGCATACCAATTAAGGGTGCAATGCCATTCTGGGCTTCATATCTTCCCTTGATTTCTGTTTTTATACTTATATTTCACCTATATATTCTTGTAAATATTATAGTTTCCCAATACCATTATTCATCGTGCAGAAAGATTCCTAACCCAAATTGAACATGTTATTAACCCTAACCATACACTGTTCCGTCAATCTAACTTTACAGAAGAGCAGCGACAGAGTTGGTCTTACAATACATGAATGTAGGCGATCTTCCACCTGTTGAGAACGTCAAAGGTCCATGCAGAAAGGATGCCTTGAGAAGATGTGGGCAGCTATGAAAACTTGAGAGAGAAAAGTCATCTTCTATGGCAAACAACCTGGTCAGCATGAAGGGATGTGTATGCATCAGCCTCTCTCTTCTTAATGTAGAGAAGATGGTCCAAACCAGTCCTAGGTGGAGAGCTGTTCCCGGGTGCCCATGGTTTATATACCATTCTAACTTGTGAAAATGTCATAGGAAGTAGGGGCAGCCTCTATATAATGGGACACTTGAAAGCAACTGTTAGGACAAAGTGGTTGCCAAGGAAGTGACCTCATTCAGTTCCTGAAGCATTGACCTACCTCACTTCCTTGGTGATGGAACTCTCTGAACTTGGGATCCAGGATGCCAGGCACCCGGAGCCACTCAAGTCTCAGGCCCAGGGGTTTAACTTGTTTGGATTTACAAAGGAGAGTGTTAGTCTTTCTTGGTACCTTAAGATATGAGGATGGCCAAATACCAGGAGAGCTCTGAATAGGGGCTTTTTCTGAGAAAGCAGGTAGTGGTTGGCCACTGGCTCCTGAAAACTTCACAGAGTTGGGAAAGAAGAGCAGATCTGAGACAAGACAGGCCATTTCGGGGGAACATACTGTGGCGCACCAGTCAGAGGACACTCTGGATAGTCACAGAGTTTAATGGGGGAAGGATGTGCCTTCGTGGGTGTGGGTGTGATTTTGTGGTTTTGTCTCATGATCTGAGAATAGGTAGGAAAGGCGTTTTTTTCTTTGATTTGTAGTGGACTGCTTCTAGTAAGACGTTTGACAAGGCGAGTGTTTCTATGTCTGTGTATGCTACTGTGTCCGTGGTTGTAGACATTAGAAAAGAGAATGCAACAATTGATGTGTCCTGTATAGTAGAAAGCTTCCCAGCATTCATCCTGCCCAATTTATGAATGGACTGCCGCTTGCCTTATAAATGGGCAACACCTGCTAACTTCCTAAGTTCCTGTTTTCTTCCTGAATTCTCGCCACTCTCCAGAATAGACTCATGGTTTTTGTCCAAAATATGTACCACCTCCAAGCTCTGTGACATGTCCATGTACTGGATAGCTGAAGGGAATGGCGAGCATCTCAGAAAACTCAGATATCAGTGTGACCAGGAAAGTCTCAGTGGAGAAACCCTGCTTTGGACTTTTTCTTACCTATTGTTCTGTTGCCCTGAATGTCAGGATGGTCTTTGCCTCAGGCCACCCCTTTGTGAACCCTGAAGAAAACAGTTTTCAAATGGAAATGAATGGGCATCACCTGTGGCTCTTTGCTTAATTGCTTTGGAAAAGGATGTGTCTGAATCAGCCTCTTGGCCCTGTGTGAGGCTGTGGCTTAGATTCTCAGCACCTGATTAATCCAAAGACAGATCCCATGTGTGCATCCAAAACCAAAATTGCCAAAAGAGCAGTTATTGTGAATGAAGTCTCTTGACTTCATTTCTAAGGTTCCTGAGGCCCATCAAGTGAGAATAGGCATCCTTTGGGTAAAATGAGTTCTTCAAAGCCCTGCGGAGGCTAGCCCAGAGGTTTTTGGTTTGTCTCATGACTCCCAATCATATAAAGAATCTATACCTGACATTCAGTAGGCCTCAAATTGGAGATGCAGAGCAGTATTAACATCAGGCCTATTTGATCACTCCTGGTTCACAAGAAGGGTTTCCAGGCCACCCGGACTTTAGGCAAATGAGCGGCAAGGGAGCTTATTTTTCACACCGTCTTGGGCTGCACCCCTCATGGAAAACTCCAGCCAGAAGTTATGATGAGTGTCTATATGTAAGAAGATGAGGGCCCTGTGGGTGTGTTTTGGTTTTCATTGTGGTCATTTTTGTGGCGGTTGGAAGAGATGACTGGGCCTACCTGGGCTTGAACTCTGGTGTGATTCCTCTTAGAGACTGAGTTCTGGAACTGACCTCAGAGAAGTACTGCCATGAAATGTGTTGGGATTTTAGAAGGCCATGCATCAGAATCGCCCTTGGAAACTGAGATAGAGGTCCAGGGAGGCTTTCCACAGGGCACTGGGAATCTCAGCCAGGATATCACATGATTTTATTCTTAAAGACTTGGCAGCCAAAGTTGAGAGTCTAAACACACATGGACCTCACATTGTAGACCTCAGTGATCCTGGCTTCATGTGAACTTTTGGCCACTCTTTGGGAAGCTTGCCTGTGAGTGTTCTCCAGAGATTTCATTGAAATGAGCTTCCTCACCATATAATGTTTCCTGCATGAATTGAAACCCACAGTAACTCCAACTTCATCCTTCAAAAATGGCTAAATAAATACCATCAAATTTCTGAAATTCCCAGACCAGGTGGCACTGGAGAACCTTTGGATATCCTGTTGCTGATCATGAGTGAAAGAATTCCCCATACAAAGACACTTCGCTAGGTGAATTCCAATTTTATTGCAAAAAGCTGTGTGCTTACATAGAACTAAAGGGGTGATGTTAGGGCTTAGATAAATGGCAGGGCACCAATTTATTGGCAAGTTCTTTCAGATATCAGCTCCGAAGCCAAGGAATTAGTTCTCATTGGGGCTAAGGTTCCCCGCCAGAGAGATTTGAAATTGGCGCCGACGGGAGAGTTCACACGGGCGGGAACTTTTGGCATCACTGCAGAAAAGAGGAAGGTAGGAAGAAAAAGTCCTTAGGCACCATGTTGGGGTTTTTACTCTGGGGAATGGCTGCCGTTTATACTTTTCCCAACATTCCTCCCTTTTTGTTTTCTTAGGAAGTGTGGTGTCGTTGGTCAGATCCGGCTGCTTCTTGCTGTTTGGGGGCGCTGTGGGGCCTAGAATGGGAAGTGGAGGAATTCTCGGGGGGCAGGTCTGGGGATATCATGGCAGCCAGAAAGAAAACCCAGTGGCTACAGACAGCTACTTCCATAGGGGTGAAGTCTATGAAAGTTCCCTGAAGCCTCAAGTTGTCGATGGCATTGAACCAGTCCTGGATGGAGGAGTTTGTTGGTATCAGTCACTGGTCCTGTTTCAGAGACTCTGGGAAATACTGGAAGCATTGCCTGGACATGGCATCACCAGCACCTGAAGAAGATCAGAGTGAATAAAAACAGAATTAAGATAAAAATTAAAGCAAAGGTCAATTTTTGGCAGAAGTACCATGTTGGGGGACTGACAGAGAAGAGGCCAAGGGCCATGAGGAAACTTAGAAGGACATAAAGACTCATTAATCCAGGATGGCAGATTAAAAGGTTCTCCGAGCTCGTTGTCTCTCGCCGTCTGATGTCCGTTGCATTCCATCGTGCCTGGTAGTGAGCTTCAGCACTGAGTGAACTGTTCTCTTGGAGATGTTGGGGGTTCATCAGTTATCAGAGGCTGCTAGTGCCTAAGCAAAAGCTGGTTGAATGTTTGATTAGAAATTTTTTTTCAGTTGGGTTTGAAGGCACTTCATTATGCAGGGCAAGAGAGCACAAAAAAAGGAGCATCCCAATAAGGGGCCCCAAGATTGGTAGTAAGTACATGGCAAGAAAGGATTGGAAGCAATTGGGTTCATAATTCCTGCAATTTAACAACATTTTTTTCTATTAGGCCAGATTCATTAACATAATGACAACATTCCTCTCTGAGGAACAGGCATGTTCCCCCTTTTTCTGCAATGAGAAGATCAATTGCCCTTCGGTTCTGTAAAGCCAGTTGTGCCAATGAAGTAACCGTCACTGCAAGGAGCCCAGAAACTGAGCAGTGTTATCAAGTGCTTCCTGCAGTTTTTGTTGCAGGTCATTGGATGCCCATAGAGCATGACCTATAGCTTCACCAGAGAGTTCGAGACTCGCCGTTGAGGTTGTTAATGTGAGGCCTACCAGAACCGGCAGAAAGACTGCCCTAAGGGTGCAGGAAGGTAGGGCCACCTGTCGGAATTCGATGGGAGTATACAAAGACAGCTGAGGAACTACCGTAACCAAGAAACAGATGCCAGAGACATTGATCGTTGAGGTACTTATAGACCCGTAACACCAGAGAAAATGTCCAGGTTTCATAAATCAGGGCTCGATGGGGTGCTAAAGCTCAAGGAACAAATGGGTAAAGAATTCATTATTGTCAGGTGGAAACAGATGAAAGGAAATAAAGTATTGGTGGAACAACTTTCCCATAGTGGGATAAGTGTCACATGTAGGGGTTTTCCTTTCTTAGAGAAATTGTAGGTTTTTGCTGAAATATTTCCTGCCGCTAATGGGACCGCTGCTAGAAGTGGACGACTAAGTGAAGCACAGAGAAAGAACTGAGAAGTAGGCACAGAAAGAGGGGTGGAGTTTAATAATCAAAGAGTTTGGTGTAGCAAATTGAGCCATGTGGGAGGGGGACCTGAGGGGGTTGAAGGCTCTGAATCCTCTTTAAATGAGCTATGGATAAGATCTCGAAGTTTTGATTCTGACTCCTCTAATGTGTTCGACTACCTGGATGGTTGCCTTAGGTGGCGTAATCAGGGTGCGGCCAACAGTCATCCACATTGTGGGTCTGGCTGAGGTTGTCCGAGCATAGACAGCAAACTCAACATAGTCCCAACGTTTGGCCTTGGGGTCAGGTATATCTAAAGTATACCATCCATTGTTATTGGATGAAGAGCCTTTATGCCACTTTAGGTAACTAGAAGTCCACCCTTCATGGTAACCAAGTGAGTGGTAAGAATAGCTACCACGTTCATGATGGAACCTGCATGACTTATAGGGGCACCCATTATATATCTCAGGCCACCAATGACAATAGTCTTTGGTTTGATGAAAAAGGAAGCAAATGAAAGGCCAGTTCCAGCTACCAGGGACGAAGGTCCTTGAAGGTGACAATTTTAGGGAAATAGATGTGCAGTTGTGGATGAAGCAAGCAGTTGCATCCAGTGCGTGGACATTCTGCATGCCATGTTCTGAGTATCATTCCCGAAGAGTGAAAAAATACATTGTAGCAGAGGAGGGTAAATACCAGTGCTGACAGAGCACAGAAAATAAGCAGAGCACAAAAAACAAGCAGTTAGAGAAGACTAGGGTGTTGGGAGAGCTCATTGTGCCTTCTTTAAGAGGAATTGTTCTGCGGGGAACACCGTGTTAGCCGCAACTTAAATGGGTGAGATGGGAGTGGAGAGCAGGAGTAAAGGGGAGGTTCAGGAGGTGATTCTTGGAGTTCCTCTGGGGTGGTCCTGTCGTCATCAGGTGGGCCTCTTGGTGATATGGCTTCAACCTAGATATGTGAATCCAAGGGGTGAGACAGTTGTCTGATAAGGAGAGTTAGGTGGAGTTGGGGGTACAGAGAATGACAGGATAGGGGCCTTCCCATTTTGGGGCAAGAGGCCCGTTCTCCTCTGGGGTATTATAATAGACTAGACTCCCAGCTGTTAAGGGAGGAGTGTTTGGAGCGGGGACTGGGTCCAGAAGAAGCCAGTCCTGATATTTCCAGAGTTCCGAGCAAAGATAAAACAAGAGAGGCAAAGACAAATCTCGGGTGAGAGGTCCTTGTGAAATGACCAACCCAGGGGGGATAAGAGGTCTTGAATACCTTATCTCAAAGGGAGACAGTAAAGATGGTTTCTTAGGTAGAGCTCTGATTTGAAAAAAATCCAAGGGAAGGAGTTTGACCCAGTCTAAGTTTAATTCCATTGTCAATTTGGTAAGGACTTCCTTTAGAGTACGATTTACCCTTTCCACTTTCCCTGAAGCCTGAAGGTGATATGGACAGTGAAAATGTCACTTGAAGGAGAGGGCTTGAGAGACCTTTTGTGTGATCCTAGAAATAAACTCAGGGCCATTGTCAGATTGTAGGAAAGTGGGCATTCCAAACCTGGGGATGATGACTGTCAGAAAGATTGAAGCTACAGTGGAAGCCTTTTATTGGAAATGGGAAATGCCTGAACCCAACCAGAGAAAGTGTCCACAAAGACAAGGAGGTATTTAGTGTGCCATACTTTGGGCATGTTGGTGAAGTGTACCTGCCAGTCAGAAGTGGGAATGTGTCCTCGGGCTTGGTGGGAAGGGAAAGGTTTGGGCCTTAAAAAAGTATGAGGGTTGGTCCGCTGACAGATCTGACAATTAGAGGCTATATTCTGTAGCATGGCTTTGTCAGAGGGGGTGAGGGAGAAGAAGCTCTGTAAAAAGAGGGTCAAAGACTGAGAATCGGAATGGAATAGAGTATAAAGGAACTTGAAAAGATCCTTGTTCTTACTGGAAGAAGTAGTGGCTTCAGATGAGATGTCTAAAGTGGCCATTATATGTCCCCCAATGGGGGAAATAACTGGAAGTGGTGGCAGCCATTCGTGCCGCCTGGTCAGCTTTGGCATTGCTCTCAGTGATAAGAGAGCCGTCCTTCTGATGGGACCTACAATGGACAACTCCCAACTGGGTGGGAAAGTGGGAGGCCTCTATCAGATTGCTTATAAGAGCCGAATTAGTGATCACATTACCTTTGGTGGTAAGTAGTCCTCGCTCCTTTCATATTGCAGCATGGGAAAATAAGATATGGAAGACATATTTTGAGTCAGTATAAAGGGTGAGGGATTTGCCTTGTGCTAGAAGGCAGGCACGAGTGGCTGCTATGAGTTCAGTCTGCTGGTTGGTAGTTCCTGAAGGTAGAGCTTTGGCCTCTATAATTTCAGTGGCTGAAACTACAGTGTATCCAGAGTAATGAGTGTCATTCTGCCTAAAGAAACTGCCGTCAGTGAACCAGATAAGGTCAGGCTTGGTGAGTGGTCCCTCAGAAATTGAAGAATGACAGGGAAGGAAATCATCTAAGGTTTCCAAGCAATTATGAATTGTTGTGTTAGACGTGGGAGTCATTGGGAGCAGTGAGGCAGGGTTCAGTGCAGATCAGGGGAGGAAAGTAATATTAGGGTTTTCCAGAAATGAAGTGAGGAGTGACAGAACTCTGGATGGAGGAAGGGTTTGAAGGCCCTTATAAGCTAAAAGATCCTTCAAGTGATGTGGGGAGTGAATAGTTCAAGGGGCCCCAAAAGTCAGCTTAGAGGCTTCTTTGTGTAAAATTTGTTCAGCAGCCAGAGCTTTTAAGCAAGGGGCCTACCCACAGATTGTATGGTCTACTTTATTGGACATATATGCCAGAGGTGCAAATGTAGGCCCATAGTTTTGACCTAAGACCCCAAATGCTTGCTCCCCTTTTTCATGGACATATAGATGAAATGGTCTTGAAATATCAGGAAGGTGCAAGGCAGGTGCCTTTAAGAGGAGTTGCTGAAGCCTGCAGAAGTGGTAGTTAGGGGAGGAGGCAAGAGATTCACTAGGGGGTCCCTTTGCTAGGTCATACAGGTTTTTGGCTAGAAGAGAATAATTTGGGATCCAGGCCCTAAAATAAATGCTAGTCCTAGGAATGATAGTATTTCGGCTTTCGTATGGGGCACTGGAAGATCAGAAAGGAGTTGCCTCCTATCCTGTGTTATTTCCTTTTTCCTAGGTGTAAGGCAAAAAACAAAATAGATGAGAAAAAACTGGAAAACATGGGCCTTGTGGGGAGACACCCTATATCCCTTGTATGCTAGGAAATTAAGAAGCTGGGCAGTGTGGGATTGAGAGTGTTCCCAAGAGGGACTACATAGAAGAAGGTCATCGACATATTGAAGGAGAGTAGAGTCAGGACAGGTCGGGTAAAAGGATGTGAGGTCCTGGGCAAGAACTTGGCCAAAGAGATGGGGCCTATCCCTGAATCCCTGTGGGAGGACAGTCCAGGTAAGCTGACGAGAATGGCGGGTGTGAGGGTCAGTCCACGTAAAAGCAAAGATATCCTGAGATTCTGATGACAAGGGAATAGAAAAGAATGCATCTTTGAAATCTAGGATCAAGAAGTCGGTAGTAGTGGCATGGATCTGAGAGAGGCAGGGGTAAGGGTTGGGCACTAGCGGGTGGATGGGGACCACAGAGGAGTTGACAAGGTGAAGGTCTTGAACCAGCCTGTAGGACCCGTTAGGTTTCTTAACTGCCAGAATGGGGGGTGTTGAAAGGAGATTGTGTAGGCCTAAGATACCCCTTTCATAATAAATCCTGGATGATGGGTTCTAATCCGAGGAAGGCTGTGGTTGTGAGTAGATATTGTGGTTGACTAATATATCTTGAAGGGTCGTGTAAGACAATATGAATAGGACTTCATTTAGCCATAGAGGGTGTAGTTGTGTCCCAAACCTCAGGGTTAACTGGTTTAGATAGTCGTGGGAGACTGCATGAAGGAGGTGTATTTGCCCCTAGGAACATCATGAGGAAATGAGAGGTAGAATAATGTGGGGTGATATGTGAATGGTGACTTTTAATAGTGAGAGTATGTCATTAAGACATGACGGCCATCTGGGGTTTCTGGGTCGAGTTTTGTGTACTGTTGAAGGGCCTTGGTTAGTCTATCCTGGAAATCTGAAGGTGTTTCCTCCTTCCTTTGAATGACCTCCTGCACCTTTTGAAAGTTAACAGCCTTGCGGGTGGCCTTTTTCAGCCCCGCCAAGAGACAGGAAGTAAAAAGGTCACGAAACTGTAAGCCTTCACGGGTCTTGTAATCCCATAGGCGATCCTGCTCTGGGACAGCATGAGGGCCTGTGGGGTGGGTAGGATTGGTCCTATGATTTTCATCAGCATGGGCTTGGGCTAGCTCCCAGACTCATTGCCTTTCCTTGGGGAGAAGTGTATTGGCCAAGAGCATGTAGATGTCATGATGAGTGAGGCTACATACTTGCAGGACCCATTGAAACTCCCGAATGTAAGTGGTGGGGTCAGTGGTGAAAGAGCCTAACTTCCTCTCTAGCTGAGTAATGTCCGACATGGAAAACGGAACGTGGACTCTGATGACACCCTCGGGACCAGCTACCTCACGAAGGGGTGCAATTGTCTTGGGGGTGGGAAGGAGTCCCTTAGACCTGGTAACAGGAGGACTGAAAGAGGAAGGCGGTGAACAGGAAGGAGAGGGAGAGGAAGGGAGTGTCTCTGTGGAGGAGGAGGAGGTGGAGCAGGCAGAAGAGGGCGGAGGAAAGAGGGATGAAACGGAAGGCGGAGGATCCATGGAATTAGGCAGAGGAAGAGGAAGGTATAGCGGGAGAGAAGGGGCAGATGGGGCTGGGGGATAAGGTGGGGGTTCATCTGCTTGGTCGAATGAGGAAGAATCTGTGAAGTCAGGAATAGAAGTAGGGGAAGAGAGGGGTTTTCAAGCAAAGAGGACCTGAGAGGGAGGGCAAAAGGAGCAGAGAGCAGGGTGCTGTGTGTGAAGGCTAAAATCTTAAATGCAGGGAATCTCCCTCCACTTTTTCAGATGCTGGCAGTAGTTAAAAAGGTCCTGGAAGAGGTTTGGATCTAAGGAGCCTTCTGGTGGCCAATGATTGCCATTATCCAGTGGATATGTAGGCCAATCATGGGTACAGATTTTGATTAAAAGTTTGGGCTTGATGTCTGGTGTGAGGGAGAGTGTGGCCAGATTTTTTATTAAACATTTGAGAGGTGAGTCTTCAGGTGCAGACTAAGAGGTGCCCATAGTCACAGGGAGAGATTGGAGAGAGAGAGAGAGAGAGAGAGAGAGAGAGAGAGAGAGAGAATAGGAGTAAGCAAGGAAGACAAAGAGAAAACCCGGGCTGGAACGGCTTCCAGGAAGCTCAGGGCAAACGGGGGTCAGGTGGGCGTCCCCAAAATGACAAGCCATCACGAGGAAATACAGAGGGCACTACCTGGTCATCACCAGTGAAGTGCGATCTGTGAAACCAAAAGGAATTGGAGCCAAGGGCAACCTGACGTCAGGAAAGTTTTCAACTGCAGCAGAAGAAGTCAGTAATGAAAACAAAACTCTGGCTCTGACAGAATGCAATTCCAGGCCGGGAGTTCAGTTTTCGCAGAGCAGAGAGGCAGCTTCAGCCAGACACAGCAACCCCACAGGATACAGCAACTCTAGCCGGCAGCAGCAGCGGCAGTGGAGCAGGAAAATCCATAAAGCCTCTCGTGTAAACTCAGAAGCCTCATGCCCCAAAAAGAAACGAAACACCAGAGGGCCCACTGCAACTAGTAAAGGTCTTAGTGGGAGGAATTCCCTCTCCCCTACCAGGCATCTGGAGTGTGCCTGAAGATCACTGTCACAAAACCAGTGGCAGCCTGAAGGGAGTTGGCGAGCCGGGGTCAGGGGAGGATTACTTACATCAGATCAGTGGTGAGTGCAGAAAGCTGGCGTCTGAAAAGAGCGGACTAGGGCAGAGTGTCTCGGCGGAGTGGGGGACGGGGCTCTTGTTGGAAAGAGCTCACCCGTATCCTCTCACGGGGCACCAGAATGAAAGAACTCCCCATGCAAAGACACTTCACCAGAAAATCCAATTTTATTGCAAAAAGCTGTGTGCTTATATATAACTAAGGGGGAGATGGAAGGGCTTAGATAAATGGCAGGCAACCCATTTATTGGCAAGTTCTTTCAGATATCACCTCCGGAGCCCAGGAATTTGTTCTCATTGGGGCTAAGGTTCTCCGCCAGCGAGATTTGAAATTGGAGGAGGCGGGAGAGTTCACACGGGTGGGAACTTTTCACGCCACTGCAGGAAAGAAGAAGGTAGGAAGAAAAAGTCCTTAGGCGCCATGTTGGGAATTTTCTCTGGGTTTTGGCTGCCGTGTATACTTTTCCCAACAATGAATATACCAGACAGTGCCTTGAAAATGCACTGAAAAAATCATAAAAATGGTTTTTAACAGAGATGCCAGTAAGTTGCATCCTGCTGAGTACTGGGCCTAGAGCAATGGTGGGCAGGTGTGTGATAAAACATCTGTGGGGTGGCCATGTGGATCCGCCATTGGCTTCCAAATGGCTTGTGACTGACATGGTGAAGCCAGCAGACCCTTATATGTAAAGGCATCTTGATATATGGAGAAGTTTCATGACATTGTTCAGAATCAGGTTGCTATAGTCAAGGAGGCAAGCTATGTGGGATAGAAGTCTTGTTCTTTTATTCTCCTGCAGACCCTGACCCACCACACGTTACAGAACTCCCTCCCGCACTGTGTCCCAGTTGAAAACCTTGCATATCGTGAAGCAAATACAAAACTCCCAGTGCAACAGCAAGAAACACCATGAAAATGGAGGATGACCATATGGTTTCACAGTCCACATGGTAGACATTTAGCCCCCAGTGGCCACAGTTTCCCTAAAAAGAGAGAATTCAGCACTGCTGACTCATGTTCACTGAAAAAGAGGAAACCATGTCCTCCAGGTCTCATAGATTCAGTCAGAGCTTTGATGGTCTCACTAGAAAGGAAGCTAAAGCTCCTGACAACAACATATGTTTCAAGTGCCCAACCTCACAGGCAGATTCTCAAGAATTCTCTAGGCCAGTAGACCTCCATGTTTGTGGAGTGTTTACCCTGTCCTTTACTTTTGGAAACTCCTCTACCACTTCCAAGGTTTTGAACTCCTGAGCATATTCCATTCCAGATATGTATTCACAGATTTTCTAACTCTTCTCTTCTAATTGTGTCTTACTTAGGGCAAAGGTATTCTCAAGGCATTGTTCTGGATGAGAGTGGGAAGATTTTTGTGTAGCACATATTTACATACACATTGGATTCATTTTCAAATTTTCCATTCGAAATACTGAACCCCTGATACTAACCCATACCGTACTAGACTCTGACTACAAATCCTAATATGATGGAGAAAAATAACCCAAATAGAATAGAAATACAAGCAGTTCACAGGAGGCACGGTGTATATTTGGTCTTGCCTTTTGCATGATATAGGTTAGGAGTTATAAATCTTGTCAATTTTTTGTTGAAATAGTTCTCCATGTGTTTGGAAAGTTAACAAATATGTGAATTTCTGTTTCCCTTTCTCTGTAGGCTATTCAGCACATGTATTTTCATATGAACATATAGAATCTTACCTGGTATCACACGTACATTCCTGTGAGGTGGCTAACTTGGCAGATACAAAGTGTGAGAAGAGATCACTCCTCCTAAACGCTTTTGGAACTGAAAATTCGAACTGTGAGTGAGCTTCCTAGTTGAACAACATTATACATAAATCCATGTTCAGTAAAATTAATATTTTTGGATCTGTAGATGATATATATTTCACGATGAATTTTGATTGGCATATATATTGCTACTTTTTAATGTCTTTGTTTGTGTTTTGTATATATATATATATATATATATATATATATATATATATATACTCTCCAGATTTTTTAAAATATGAAATATATGCATCTTATTATTCACTCCCTACATTTATTCATGTTCATGTATGTGGATTTATAGTAAACTTTTCACAAGATTATTCTCAGAAGTATTCATTCACCTGAAATACATATTTTTTTTCCTAGTTCTGAAAACTAACTTCAGTGACTGTTGCATACAAATCCTAATATTTCTCCAGTAACTGATCCAGTTTAACATTAATGCAAGTAGATTCCTATGGGACATCATGTATATTTTGATGTTAGTTTTTATTCAACACTGGTTCATTACTATTTCTTCAATTAATGCACATCATAGTATTTCATCCAGAAGTTAGTAAATTTGTACGCATTTGTTTCACTTTCAATCACTTCCTGCTTCAGAACACATGTATTCCTCCATGTTTCTTGACTGGTCTTTTTAAGAGACTTCTTCCCAAAGATATTATTTTTGATTTCCATAATCACTTTTGAAGCAAAACTCACACACTCTTCATGATAAACCATAACCCTAATATTACTATTAGATGTATAACTCGTTGGAATGAATGTATGTATATCAATATAAGATTTCCTGTATTTTTTCAGATATCAATTTGATCCATTATTTAAAGTTGGAACTAGTTATATTATTTATTCACAGTATGGTCTACTCATGAATTATCTCTATATTCATAGACACAGAGTACACCTATTTGTACACCCAATACTAATTTTATGTCTTCAAAATATTGCTGCAAGTAATGGTGGAAGAAATACTCATGTCTCCTGATCTATATATTCATTTTATCAAAGTAATATTTTGGACACAAAAAGCAAAGGTCATACTTATGATTGTACCAATGTAAAAGTCATTCTAGCATTGGAGGAAGAGACAACCAAGAGACTGTCTCATGCAACAGCAAAGGGTTTATTCGGGGTCCAGAATGCTGGGGCTCAGACCTAATTTGAATAGAGCCTAGAGCCCTTAGAACATCTTAAGCAGAGCTTACATACTTAACTTGGAGAGGGAAGGGAAGGAAGTTTATTGGTGGTTCAGGGCGAATGGACGGTTTGTGTGCAACTGAGTGAGGGATTACATTCTGCAGTTTGGCATTTGGGGACAGCACATTCTGGGAACAAGATTACCAAACACTTCTCAAGATTTCAATAGTGTTTTGTTAAGAATACAGAAAAACAGGAAGTGACAAATACCTATTTTATTAATCTTTCATTCCCCACTTCTTCTTCTGGTTACGTTTAATCATAAAAGTGATCATTGAGGGGTGTCACGTTTTATGTCTGCTAGTGGGGTATATTGTTGTCTGATTACCAAAATTTAACTTGTCCAATTTGAGCTTGAAGAAATGAAACTACACGGTGGAGCAAACAGGGTCTAGAGTTAGCAATAATATGATGATTATTAATGGACCGGCCAAAGCTGATAAAAGCGTAGTTTACCAGGGGGACTGTGTGAACGAAGACTGTAACCACCCTTTTGGGGCCTCTCTCTCTCGTTGATGCGCTTTAAGATGTCTTCTCAATTTACTCATAGATAATTTTACAACCAGTATGATCGGAATAAAAACAACATTCTTCCCTCAATACAGCACAATGGCCCCCTTTTCTCATGAAGAGGAGGTCCAACCCTCGCCTTTTCTGTAAAACAACTTCAGAGAGAGATTTTAAAGATTCCTGTAAGGCTGTGATGGAGGTTTAATATCTTAAAGCTTTGTTCTACTGCTGCTTCTAATTGGGTCATTTGTTGTGTTCCATGGACTACGGCAGTGGTTCCTTTGCCCAGCCCTGCAGCAACTTCTATTCCTAATAGGATGGCTAAAGTGAGGAATACAGATTCCCGGCAGAACCGGGTTGTATGCCCCCCGCTATTTGATCTTAATGAACCTGCATCATGATAGAGCACTCTGGGAAACATCTGCACCATTACATAATTAATTGCACCAGTTGACAATTTTATGAAAACATAAACAATGTTTAAGTATATAGAATAATACTCTTGTTGGTATGGACAGGGCAAGGCACCTAAGATAGCACCGAAAACAGAGAAACAGTCCTATTTGGTTGCAACCGGATATAGAGGGCATTGCTTCTGTTGTAATCAATTAATCCCTTGAACCCCAAGTTTAGGTAGTTTTAGAATTTTGTCCCCAATATGTAATGGAAGGGGCTCAGAAGTTCACAGTCTGCAGAAGTCCACAAAAAGCAGTTTTTGTTTCTTTTTTTTTTTTTCCTCTGTTCTGGGCAAGTTAACTTTTTAAGGACACCTAGGAGAGGGAGAGCTTTTTTCTTCTCTTTTTTGTTTTCTCCCTGCCAGCTGTTACCATGGGGTCCAGTTGGTAACTTCTTTATCTTACAAATGTAGCCATCCCTGTGAAGCCCCAGCTCAAGGCCAGAGGCCTTGTTCACATATTTTGTGAAAAATTAGTAAGGGGCTGTCTAGCTTAGGAGTGCTGATTTTTCCAGCCAGTTGCCAAGTAGAACAGGCAACACGAAAAGAGGAAGTTTGTCTACATTGAACTCTTTTATAGGGACTCTTTTGCTGAAAGTCCTAAAGTCAGCCTTGGTGAAGAATTTTGGAGAAGGTCAGTTAAGACTTTTTTTGTGGGCCTTTTACAGAGGGGAAAGATGGGGAAGGCGGGGGGGAGAGCAGCTACATGGATCTGTGTATGAGAAAGGAGAGATGTAAAAGAATAATGAGAAAGGGGTTTGGGATTTTCCTAGCAACAAAATCGTGAGCAGTAGAACAGGTAGAGCAGAGGGGAAGACGGGAGTGAGTATCCCAAAAAGTCTCTGAGGGACTTTAAATTCTTAGTAAGTTATTTTCAGTGATGACAAAGCAACTTTAAAAGCCATTTTTATTACATCTTGGATAGGGTTCTGAGGGCTCTCCTCAGCTGGTTTGAGCTTTGGTATAGCTGGTAAGAGAACCTGGTGGGACCCGGTGCGGGCACTGACAGAAGAAGAGAGGAGTGAGTTGGTGAAGGGGTGCCTCACTACCTGCTACCTCAGCAAGGGGGCAATTGTCTGAGAACCGAGGTTTGGGTTTTGATCTAGAAATTGGAGGGGAGAAATCAGGTTGCTGAGGTGGGAGTGACAGCAGAAATTCTGGAGCAGAAGGCAGAGGGTGAGGATCTATTGGAGAAGCATAGTTCAGGATGTGAGAGAAGGAGGAAATTGGCCTGCCCATAGGGGAATCTCCTTTCACCCTTTTGAGCACTTGCAGAAGTTAAAAAGGTCACACAGAATTTGAGGATCTAGAGACCCATCTGGGGGCCATCAGTTTTGATTGTCTAATTGGTAATATGGTCAATGCTGTGTACTGAATTTGATGAGGAGTTTGGATTCCACCAGGCAGCCCCTGTATGCTCACATCCCCATGACTTACAGAAGAAGTCGGCTTTTGCCCCACACAGCCATGGCTGTTTGTGGTTTTGATATTCCGCCGGGAAAACATAGTAATCTAGGCTAGCCAACCTGCATCTGGCTCGTGTGTCCCTACATCCATAATGTTTGTTTCCATTATCTATGGTACAGAAGGCATTTAACGGAATTTTAGTGGGATCCTCTTCTTCAGGGATATCCCAATAGGAATGACCTATAACCAGCTGACAAATATCTGGGTGGAGAGATGGCCACCAGGTCCCTAAGGGGACTGTATGCGAGATAGATCATACTTCTTCTCTAGTAGGATTTGTGATTAGCCATCGCTGCTGTACGGGCTGATGAGCATTAGGACTACTTGTGGCCAAGGGGAGAATCTATAGCCTTATCCACCTGGTGAATACACCATTTGAAAGGGTTACGACTCTTTTCCAGTATCCAGCCAGAGTCTGGAGAGGGCGCAGGCTTGAGATGAGAGGCATGGATCCAGCAAGTGATTCCGTCTACATATACCACTGTAGGTGTTATAAGTAGCACCTGGTATGGTCCTTTTCAGCTGGGTTCCAGGGATGACACCTGATGTCGTCTTATGTAGACGAAGTCTCTTACTTGATATCCATGTGGAGTCCCCTCGTCCCCAGGGTGGTAGGCAGTGGCCAGCTGTTTCCACAGGTATCGCTGAGTTCTTTCAAGAGCTTTTAGTCTGTCAAGCAAGTATTTCTTGCATGAAACAGTGCATAAGGCAGGAACATACTCTAATCTTTTATGCCGGTCTCTAAGCTTAATTTCGTTTAGGTCTCTTTAATGGTTCTATTTATTTTTTTTTTCCTGTCCTGAGCTCTGGGGTCTATATGCACAATGTAACTTCCAATTAATCCCCAGGGTCCTGGCTAAGCTCTGACTCACCTGGGTCATGAACACCGTTCAATTAACAGACCCTATTACCTTAGGCAGGCCGTGTCTTAGAAAAATATCTTTCAGGATGTACTTGACCACCGTTTCAGCGGTTGTTTTTTTTTTTTTTTTTCTTTTTTTTTGTGAGAAAGGATTCAATCCATCCTGAAATTGTATTTACAAAGACTAAGAGATATTTAAGTCCATACCTTGCTGGCTTAATTTCAGTGAAGTCCACTTTCCAGAATTGTCCTGGTCTGGTTCCTCGTAGGTGCTTTCCTGCAGGAAGCTTGGAAGTGTAAGCATTAACCAATTGACAGAACTGACAGGCTTTTGTGAGTTATTTCCTTTCACTGTGAGTGAGTTAGTCGAAATCTCTGTTCCTGATCCTTCAGGAATGCCTGCAGTTTCTTTGAACCAAGGTGAGTAAGTTGATGTACATTTTTAATGTAGTGTAGGGCTTTCTAAAATTGCAGGCTGGGCTCAGTGAAGTTGAGGAGTTCAGTGTCAGTGTTTTAAATGTTATAAAAAGCTTGCTGGTGCTAAAGGGTCCATTGGAATTGGGCATCCTCATTTAACAGAGGGTATAAAGGAGCCGCAAAGAACACAAACCCAGGTATCCATAACGTGCAAAAGCCAGCAGTCCCAAGAAACTCTCTGTGTTGTCCCCTGTTAGATGGCAGTGGTATCTGCACAACAGTTTGTTTTCTGGGCTCAGTGAGCCATCATTTACCGCCCCTAATGGAATACCCCAGGAAGATTACTTCTTGCTGGCAAATTTGGGCCTTTTTGGCCGAAGCTCTATACCCGAGTTCAGCAATTTCAGATAATTGTGCTTGGGTCCCAGACTCACAGTTTTACTTGGTGTTGGCAGCCAGTAGCAGGACATCCACATATTGAAGCAGAGTGACTTTGGGGTGCGTAGTTCTGAAGTTGTTGAGATTTCTGTGGAGGGCTGAATCAAAGAGAGTTGGGGAATTTTTGAACCCCTGTGGGTGTTTAGTCCAAGTTAGTTGACCAGATGTTCCAGTTTCTGGGTCTACCCAGTCGAAAGCAAACAGAAACTGACTATCTTTATGCAGAGTCAAGCAAAAGAAAGCATCTTTTAATTCCAGAAGAGTATACCATTTTCACTCAGCTACAGCAAACGGTTTATTGGGGGTCCAGCATGCTGGGGCTAAGAGCTCACATGAAAAGAGTAGAGAGCCCTGAGAACAGCTTAAAGAGAGCTTATATACTTTTCTTGGAGAGGGCATGGAGGGAAATTTTTGATGGGTCAGGGCGAGTGGGTGGTTTGCATGCAACCAGGTGAGGGAGTACATTCTGCAGTTTGGCAGTTGGGGACAGCACATTCTGGGAACAAAATTAGAAAACAGTTCTCAAGATTTCAACAGTGTTTTGTTAAGCATACAGAAAAACAGGAAGTGACAAGTACCTATTGTATTAACCTTTCACCAAAGCAAAATGCAAAGTGAGCATGGAATACTAAAATCAACCATGTCCAGATTGCCTAATGCTCTGAAATGTCAATCCTATTGGTGTCTACAAATTTGTTTCTTCCTAAGATTATACATTCAACTTCAACCATGTTGAAAATGTCTAATCCTATCACTCACCTTATACTTTGCCTGATTTTCTAATGTCTCTATTGATATCTTTTTCCTACATATTTTCTCCAGTTCATCATTGTGAATGACTTTTCACATGTGCTAATATTTACATTCACTCTCTAAACGAAACAATATTGCTAATAAACTTTTGGTCCGATTCCTATACTCACCCTTTTTACTAAACCTACCGACTATCTTTCTAATCCTTATGGACTATTCATTTTTGACTGGATGTTCTCTTCTACATTCAATCATCCAAGGTACAAGGTCTTATGCCATTGCATATCGATTTATCTGAGATATCTGTGCAGAACATAATTCAAAGCTAAGTATCCCACTAAAGGGCCCAATGCCCTTCAGGGCTTCAAATCGTACCTAGATTTTCTGGTTTCATACTTATATTTCACGGATATATTCTTGTGAATATTGCAGGTTCCCAATACCATTATTCATTCCGCAGAATGATGCCTAACCCAAATAGAATATGTTATTAACCCTAACCATACACTGTTCTCTCAATCTAACTTTACAGAAGAGCATAGACAGAGTTGGTCTTACAATACAGGCATCTAGGTGATCTTCCAATTGCTGAGAACCTCAAAGGTTGATGCAGAAATGATCCCAGGAGAAGATGTAGGCAGATATAAAGGACCTGAGAGAGCAAAAGTCATCTTCCATTGCAAACAACCTGGTCAGGATGAAACGATGTGTCTGAATCAGCCTCTCTCTTCTTAATATAAAGAAGATGGACCAAACCAGCCCTGTGTGGAGAGCTTCTCCTCGGTCCCTATGGTTTATATACCATTCTAACTTGTGAAAGTGCCACAGGAAGTAGGGGCAGCCACTATCTCAAGGAACCCTTGGAAGCCACTGTTAGGACAAAGTGGTTGCCAAGGCAGTGACCTCATTCCGTTCCTGAAGGAATTGACCTAAGTCACATCTTTGGTGATGGAACTCCCTGAACTTGTTATCCAGGAAGCCAGGCACACAGAGCCAGTCCCAGTCCCAGTCCCAGTTGGCTCACTTGTTTGGATTTACCAAGGACAGAGTCTGTTTTTCTTGATACCTAATGATTTGAGGATGGCCAAATGCAAGTAGAGCTCTGAAGACGGGCCTTTCCGGAGAAAGCAGGTAGTGGTCAGCCCAGGCTCCTGACAACTTCACAGAGATGGACAAGGAGACCGGATCTGAGACAGGACAGGCCATTTCGGGGGAACATAGTATGGTCCACCAGTCAGAGGACACTCTGGAAAGTCACAGACTCACTTGGGGGAAGGAGGGGCCTTTGTGAATGTGGGTGTGAGTTTGTGGATTTGTCTCATGTTCTCAGAATAGGTAGGAAAGTCAGTATGTTTGGTTAGGAGTGGACTGTTTCTAGAAAGTCGTTTGACAAGGTGAGTGTTTCTATGTCTGTGTATCTCACTGTGTCCGTGCTTGAAAACATTAGAAATAAGAATTCATCAATGGATGTGTCCTGTCTAGTAGAAAGCTTCCCAGCATTCATCCTGCCCATTTTAGGAATGGATTGCAGGTTTCATTATTGATGGGCAACACCTACTATCTTCCCAAGATCCTGTTTTCTTCCTGAATTCTGGCCACTCTCCAGAATAGGCTCATGGTTTTGTGTCCAAGATATGTACGACCTCCAAGCTCTGTGACATGGCCATGTACTGGATAGCTGAAGGGAATGCGAGCATCTCAGAAAACTCAGATATCAGTGTGACCAGGAAAGTCTCAGTGGAGAAACCCTGCTTTGGGCCTTTTGCTAACCTATTTGCCTGTTGCCATGAATATCAGGAAGGTCTTTGCCTCAGGCCAGCCCTTTGTGAATCCTGAAGAAAACTGTTTTCAAATGGTAATGAATGGGCATCACCTGTGGCTCTTTGCTTAAATGCTTTGTAAAGGGATGTGTCTGAATCTGCCTCTTTGCCCTGTGTGAGGTAGTGGCTTAGATTCTCAGCACCAGTTGGATCTAAAGAAAAATCCAATGTGTGCATCCAAAACCAAAATGCAAAAAAGATCAGTCATGGTGTATGAAGTCTCTCACCTTCCTCTTTTAGGTTCCTGACCTCCATCAAGTGAGAATAGGGATCCTTTGTGACAAATGAGTTCTTTCAAGCCCTGCAGAGATGATTGGGTTTCCTCATGACTCCAAATCACATGAAGAAACTATACCTGACAGTCAGTAGGCCTCAAATTGGAGAAGCAGAGCAGTATTAACGGCAGACCTATGTGATCAATCCTGGTTCACAGAAAGGGTGTCCAGGCTACCCTGTGGTTAGACAAATGAAGGGAAAGAGACCTTATTTTGGAAACTCTCTTAGGCTGTGACATTCATGGAAACATCCAGCCAGAGGTTATGATGAATGTATATATGGAAGAAGATGAGGGCCTTGTGGGAGTGTTTTGGTTTTAATTGTGGTCATTTGTGTGGAGTTTGGAAGAGATGACTGGGTCCACCTGGGCTTGAACTCTGATGTGATTCCCCTCAGAGACTGAGTTCTGTAACTGACCTCAGAGAAGTAATTGCTTTGGAATGGGATATGTCTTAATCAGCCTCTTGGCCCTGTGTGAGGCTGTGGCTTTGATTACCAGCACCGTAAGGATCTAAAAAAAGATCACATGTCTGCGTCCAAAACCAAAATGACCAAAATTGCAGTCATTGTTGATGAAGTCTCTCGCCTTCCTTTGTAAGGTTCTGAAAGAATAAAAGAAATTGAAATTGAAACGTAAAGAACCAGGTTCTGTAAAGTATCCAGGCTGCACTCAGAGCCTGAAATTCCTGTGGCAGTTAAGACAATTCCTGGAACTGCCCTTTAGATGTGTGTTGAAATCTTCCCTGACCACCTAGTTACTTAACAACCTCTTCTCAAAAACCGTGCAGCTCAGCACATATACATCTCAGGGCTTCAACCAATCATTTTAAATGTATACCCCTTCTCAGGGCTAACCAATAACACCCTGCCTGAACTATTCTCACCAATGAATGTGCAAATCATGTTTTAGAGTTGTTATTTGATTTTCCCATGGTATACGGTGATTTGCTAAAGGAAGCTATGATGTATGTTAAGTCCCTGCCCTCTCTAAAGAATGTATATAAAATCTGCTCATGTTGTTCTCGGGGCTCTTTGTTCCTTGCTCCTCTGAAGTGAGCTCTGAGCCCCAGCATGCTGGACCCCCAATAAACCCTTTGCTGTTTCATGAGAAATTCTCTTGGTGGTCTTTTCCTCCGATGTTCGGCCCACCTTTTCATCTGGAGGCCCTAGCTGAGAAATCCAGCAGTGACGAAAAAAAGACCCCAACGGACTCCTTTCAGAGTAAGTAAGGTGCCTCTTTCTGGTTTCAGGTTTCAGGTTAGGGCTTGGCAAAATGGCTGTCGGTGAAGAACATTAGCTCTCTGCGACGGTGGCTGACAGATGTGTCACAGAGCCACAGGCCACGTCCCTGGGGGACACTCCAGAGGACTCGGGAAATAGAGGATTAGTAGTTTCCTCAACTCGGTTATTTTTTGCTTCACGATTCGGTTTTCCAGCCCATCAGGTTTTGCTGGCTACTCAGTCTTTTTCATTGTCAGGAAATCATGTTGAGTTTACTGTCTGTCTTTATTGTCTAACCCATCATGTTTTGCCAGTTACTCAGTTCTAATCTTTGTCTTGTACTCATGTTAAACGTTTACTGTTTGTCTTTGTCTGTGTCATGTTTGTGTATTCACTGTCCCTGTTTGAGTAACTCCCATTATGGGACATTATGGGACAAAGCACTTCCATGCCTCTGTCCCTTAACCTTGATCATTGGACTGATGTCCGCTCAAGTACCAAGAATCTTTCTTTTTCAGTAAAATGCCGGACCTGGCAGACTCTCTGTGCTTCAGAATGGCCCATCCTAGGAGTCGGATGGCCCCCAGAAGAATCCTTCCACTTCCCTCTAATCCGAAAAGTCAGAGATATTGTCTTTCACCGGGGCCACGTGGCCACCCAGATCAACAGCCATATACCCCTTGCCCCACGATCCTATCATTCCAACATTCTGCTCCTCCCCCTCTTCCCTCCATTCTGAGTCACAAGACTGGACACTCCTCTCTCTCCTTATCCTCTACCCTCGCTCCCCAACCCACAACATGTTCCAGATGATCCTCCCGCCGCTGACTCAGCCTCTCCGCCGCTAGAGGCAATTGGGCCAGACCCAAGCCCTCCAGGGGACTTCCCCGCAGCAGCAGCAGCCCCTGCTCCCCTGAAGGAAGCTGGGCCACCTAAAAAAACCCGCAGGAGATGGATAATAGAAAACTCGGAAGCCCCTGTGATGCTCCCTCTCCATCCCTACGGGCCCATGAACCGACCCAACTGGGACCCCAACACCTTTAAATGTAGGTAGCATCTGTCCACTTATCGCCGTTCTCTAATAGTGGATCTCTGAGCGGCCGCCAGAGGGCCGACTAATTTGTCCAAGGTAAGAGAGATTATCCAAGGGCCTAATGAGTCTCCTTCTATGTTTCTGGAGAGAATTATGGAAGCCTATAGGAAATATACTCCTTTTGATCCTCAGGCAGAAGACCAAAAGGCATCTGTTGCAATGGCCTTTATCGAGCAGACTGCCCTAGATATTAAGAGAAAGTTACAATGTCTAGATGGATTATAAGATATGACCTTAAGAGATTTAGTCAGAGAAGCTGAGAAAGCATATTATAAGAGAGAAACTGAGGAGGAAAGGGAATAGAGGAGAGAGAGAAAGAAAGGGAACAAAAGAAGGAGGAAAGAAGCAAATGGCAGAGTAAAGCATTGCCTAAGGTTCGGGTCACAGCAGCAAATAGGCCAGAAGTTAAAAAGCAGGGATACATAAAGGGTTACCTGGGCCCACGCCAAAGACTGCCCCTGGCCTCAAATCAATGTGCCCACTGTAATAAAAAAGAACACTGGGCCAAAGAGTGCCCCCAAAAGAAGCAGCCACGCCAGCCCGCCATGCTGACTCTAGAAGAGGACTAGAAAATTCGGGGCTCAGATCCCCTTCCCCAGCTCATAGTAACATTTGAAGTTGAGGGGAAAACAGTTAACTTTGAAGTGATTACAGGAGCAGTATACTCAGCCCTTAAGACTTCACTGGCCCCCCTGTCAATTAAATGGTCCCTAGTTCAAGGGGCTAATGGCAGTAGATATCGGGCTTGGACAGCTAAGATGAACATGGACCTTGGAAAGGAAAAGTCCACCACTGTTTCCTAGTAATTCCAGAATGCCCGGCCCCATTGATGGGCAGGAATCTGCTTACCAAACTCCGGACTAGAATAACCTTTAAACCTAATGGTCCCCAAGTGGAGGTTCTATAGCGTTCAGTATAAACTCCCATAGTCACATCTTTGACTATGTCCGTAGAAGATGAACATCAACTCTTTGCGCCCCATAGGACTAATCAAACAGGCAAACTACCCCATAAATGGATAAAAGATTATCCTAATGCCTGGGCAGAAACTGCTGGGTTAGGTCTAGCCATCAACAACCCCCAATAGTAGTAGAATTAAAAGCCTCTTCGTCTCCAATTAGTGTTAAACAATATCCTCTAAGCAAAGAAGCTAAGGATGAGATAAGGCCCCATATTCATAAATACCTGGCTCTTGGGGTCCTAAGGCCCTGTCAATCAGCCTGGAACACCCCCCGGTACCAGTAAGAAAGCCAGGAACTGGGGACTACCGTCCTGTTCAAGACCTAACAGAGATAAACAACAGAGTGCAGGACATTCACCCCACAGTACCCAATCCATATAATTTGCTTAGCACTCTGAATCCGTAGCGGAAATTGTACACTGTGCTGGACTTAAAAGATGCTTACTTCTGCTCGCCTCTACATAAGTACTGTCAGTTGCTGTTAGCTTTAGAGTGGATAGACCCAGAACCTGGAACATCTGGCCAACTAACCTGGACTAGACTCCCACAGGGGTTCAAAAAATCCCCCACTCTCTTTGATGAAGCCCTCCACAGAGACATCAATGACTTCAAAACTGCACACCCCGAAGTCACCCTACTCCAATAGTGGATGATCTTCTACTGGCAGCCGACACCAAGGAGACCTATGAGTCTGGGACCCAAGCACTATTATTCGAGCTTGCTCGGCTTGGATATAAGGCTTCTGCCAAAAGGCCCAAATTTGTCAGCAAGAAGTAATCTTCCGGGGTTATTCTCTCAGGGGTGGCAAACGATGGCTCCCTGAGCCCAGAAAAAAAACTGTTGTGCAGATACTGCCCCAATCTAATAAGAGAAAACTCAGAGAGTTTCTTGGGACTGCCAGCTTTTGCAGGTTATGGACTCCTGGGTTAACATCTTTGGCTGCCCCTTTATACCCGCTGATAAAGGGGGATGCCCACTTCCAATGGACCCCTGAGCACCAACAAGCTTTTGATAATGTCAAAAAAAGATGCTGCTATCTGCTCCGGCCTTAGCACTCCCAGATGTAGAAAACCCATCACTCTCTACATCGAGGAAAAGAAAGGAATAGCACGGGGAGTGCTCACTCAGTCTTTTGGACCTTGGAAAAAGCCGGTAGCGTATTTATCCAAGAAACTGGACCCAGTGGCTAGCGGGTGGCCCCATTGCTTAAGTGCTATAGCAGCGGCAGCCCTTCTAATAAAAGATGCTCATTAATTAACGTTGGGACAGAAGCTAACCATTATATCCCCCCATGCCCTGGAGAGCATGATCTGTTAGCCTCCAGAGAGGTGGCTATCAAACTCCAGAATAAACCACTACCAGAGCCTCTTGCTTGACAAAGACAGAATAACGCTGGGACCCCCTGCTCCACTCAACCCAGCTACACTGCTGCCAGAAGAATCATCAGGACCCGTCACTCATGAGTGTCAACACATACTGGCAAGGAAACCAGTATACAACAAGACTTGAAGGATCAGCCACTGCCTCGCCCTGAAGTCGTATGGTTTACGGATGGCAGCAGCTTCCTCCAAGATGGTAAGCAGCGGGCGGGAGCAGCAGCAGTTAGCAAAACTAATTTCATCTGATACTCGGGTCTCCCAGAAGGGACATCAGTCCAAAAAGCAGAACTGATTGCACTTATGAAAGCATTGGAACTAGCAACAGGAAAAAGGGCCACCATATAAACTGTTAGCCACTATGCATTTGCCACTGTTCATATGCACGGGACTATTTACCAACAATGGGGGCTATTAACCTCTGCCGGGAAAGAAATAAAGAATAAAGATGAGATCCTCCACCTTCGCTCAGGAGTGCAGGGCCATAAGGAACTAGCTATAGTGCACTGTCCAGGGCACCAGAAGAGAAACAATCCCGTGGCAGTTGGAAACAGAAGGGCAGATGAGGAAGCTTAATTGGCAGCCCTAAACGGAGTGACTCTGTTAACTTTTTTCACACCGGGGGGAACAAAAATCAGGAGACTTGGCCGCCCCGGAACATTCAGGCAACTTATCATCTGAGGAGACAGATACAGAACTCTGGGACCCTACAGAGCCAAGTTTACAATTTCAAAAAGCCCACCTTTATCTCAAAGATGTACACCAGCTCAACCACTTAGGCTCAAAGAAGTTATAAGCACTCTTAAAGGACCGAATAAAGGACTTATTATTGACTGACTCACAGAGGAAAAAAATAGCTGAGCTGGTGACTAGAGCTTTTCAAGTCTTCCAATTAGTTAATACTTTCCCATCCAAGAGTCCTGCAGGGAGCGCATACGAGGAACCAGACCAGGACAATTCTGGGAAGTGGACTTTACTCAAATTAAGCCAGCAAGGTATGGACTTAAATATCTCCTAGTCTTTGTAGATACTTTTTCAGGATGGGTCGAAGCCTTCCACATGAAGAAAGAAACAGCTCAGATGGTGGTCAAAAAGATCCTAGAAGACAGTTTTCCAAGGTTTGGTCTGCCAAAGGTAATAGGGTCTGATAACGGACCGGCATCCATGGCCAAGGTAAGTCAGGGATTTTCCAGGACCCTGGGGATTAATTGGAAGTTATATTGTGCTTATAGACCCCAGAGCTCAGGACATATAGAAACGATGAATAGAACCATCAAAGAGACTTAACGAAATTAATCTTGGAGACCGGCATAAAAAATTGGACTATGCTCCTACCTCATGCACTTTTTCGTGCAAGAAATACCCCTCCGCCTCTTTGTGTAACCTCACCCCTTATGAAATTCTCTACGGTGCCCCTCCTCCATTAAGGGACCTAACCCCAACTCTGAGATTAATGATTCCTTCAACACCCCCTTGCTAGACAGACTTAAAGCCCTTGAACAAACCCAGCACCCAGCGATACCTGTGAAAACAGTTGGCCACTGCTTATCATCCTGGAGACGAGTGAACTCCACATTGATATCAAGTGGGAGAATTCGTCTACATGAGACAGTGTCAGGTGTCATCCCTTGGTACCCTGCTGGAAAGGACCATACCAGGTGCTGCTTATAACACCTACAGTGGTGAAAGTGGATGGGATCACTTCCTGGATCCATACCTCCCATCTCAATCCTGCGCCCTCTCCAGACTCTGTCTGGAAACTGGAACAGACTGGTAACCCTCTCAAGTTGCATGTCCGTGGTGTGGGTAGGGCTATGGATTCTTCCCCTGACCACCAGCAGTCCTAATCCCCATCAGCCTGTTCAGCAACAATGGCAAGTTTTATAAATCCTACTGGGCAAGTAGTGTGGTCTATTTCACATACAGCCCCCTTATGAACTTGGTGGCCATCTCTCCACCCGGATATTTGTCAGCTTGCCATAGGCCTCTCTGACTGGGATCTCCCTGACATAGTGGACCCCACACAGATGCCACTCAAACCCAAACCAGGGCAACATAGACCAACTTACCCCATGAATTATTGATGTCATCTCCCCCAGCTCAGGTGTAAACTAGCCAGTCTTGTGTATTAAGTGTGCTCAGCTGATTTCTGAAGTCACAAACAGGCCCAAACCTGTGGAGGACCCAGTGACTTTTATTGTAGATCTTGGGGTTGTGAACACACGGGACCTACATTGTGAAACGCAAACTCCCCAGACAGTATGATTTGGGTAGGATGAAATGACATCTGGACTGATCCCAATAAATGTGCCGCTATCCAAGTGGTGTCAAAAACTTGCTGTGGAAAAAATAGTCTATGTTACCCCCTCAATATAACTTTCACTTCCAAAGGAAGGGGCTACCTCAGAACAACATGGCCTATGGGAAATACTTGGGGAATGCGATTCTATATTAATGGCCCTGGTTATGACTTTGGTCTCTGGTTCACCATCCTGCTTAAAAAGGAAGAAAATCCCACAGCAATAGGGCCCAATCCCCTCAAGTCAGGAATTAAGCCTCCTCAACCTCCCATGCCTAGATCTAGCAAAACCCCTCTACCATATCATACTTCGCAGTTTCCATCTTTGCCTACTTCCCCAGTCCAGAGTACAGCTGACTCCTCCCCCTGGGAACTAATTAAAGGAACCTTTATGGTACTGAACTCCACACAGTCAGAACTCCTTGCATTTCAGCCCAGGTATTTGACAGCTCTGTACATTATTGTATAATGGTGCAGATACTCCCCAGGGTGCTCTATCATGATGCAAATCCTTTGAAGGTCTACTAGGGGGACAACCAACCCGATTTTGCCGGGAGCCAGTGTCCCTTACTCTAGCCATCCTATTGGGGCTAGGAGCTGCTGCAGGAGTGGGTACAGGAACAGCTGATATGATCCATGGGTCACCACAAATGGCCTGATTAGAAACAGCAATAAATCAAGACTTGAAGACGTTAGAGACCCCCATCACACTTTTGCAGGAATCCTTAACCTCTCTCTCTAAAGTTGTTTTACAGAACAGTCGAGGATTAGACCTCCATTTCATGAGGGAGTGGGGCCTCTGTGCTGTACTGAGAGAAAAATGCTGTTTTAATGCTGACCATACTGGAGTTGTAAAATAATCCATGAGTAAATTGAGAAAATTCCTTGTAGAGCACCAGAGAGAAAGGCAGATTCAACAAGTGTGGTTTGAGTCATGATATACCGAGTCCCCCTGGTTAACTACACTCCTATATGCCTTAGCTGGACCCCTGATCATGCTTATGGTGTTGATAACTGTGGGACCTCGTTTGCTTAACTACATAGTTTTCTTTCTCCAGGCTCAGATTGGGCAGGTAAAACTCATGGTAATCAGACAGAAATACACTTCACTGGCAGAAATAGAATGTGAGACCCCACAATAATTATGATTCATTACTTTTAAGATTAAAAGTAGGCAGAAAAAGGAGTGAGAAATGAAAGAATTAATGAAATTGAAATTGAAACGTAAAGAAACAGGTTTTGTAAAGTTTACAAGCTGTGCTCAGAACCTGAAATTCCTGTGTCAGTGAAGACAATTCCCGGAACTGCCCGTTAGATGTGTTGAAATCTTCCCTGACCACCTAGTTACTTAACAACCCCTTCCCAGAAACCGTGCATGTCAGCACGTATACATCTCAGGGCTTCAACCAATCAGTTTAAATGTATACCCCTTCTCAGGGCTGACCAATCACCCCCTGCCCGAACTGTTCCCGCACATGAATGTGCTAATCATGTTTTACAGTTGTTATTTGATTTTCCCACAGTATATGATTGTCGCGACCCCTTGCCCGCAAGGAAGACGCAACTCAGAAATCTTCTTTCAGCAGTTTATTCAGGCCTTGATTAAAGTATCTTCTAGTGACCCCCCTCCTCCCGAGCGCCCAAGCACAGTCTAATAAAGCCTCCCACGTACCAATCTTAAGCCGCCACGTGGATCTTTCTCATAGGGTAGCAAGGGATAGCGTGCCAACTCTCCATAAAAGGAGTTGCTTACTACAGGCCACAGTGGAAGCCGGCGCCATCTTCTAATGGCGGCCACAATCTACAACAATGGCTTACCACAGTTCCCCGTTCTATTTTATAAAACAATGCAGGCGAAAGTAGAGGTCCTATCCCACTGTGCAGAAGCGGCTGCAATGTATGGTTCAGTCCTAAGGAGGCGCCTTCCCCAGACCTGACCCCATATCAGCCGACGCCTTTTTTCGTAGGGCGGGGGCGTGGACGTCAAACCCGCATGCAATAGGACATGCTTTCCTTGAGGTCCGTTGAGGGATCACTCAAGTGCAGTGCTTTGCCTCGCATCCTGCATCTTGACGACGGCGAGAAGTAGGGCAACACAGGTAGCCTGGTAACAATAACAAATTTTTAGTTGGCAACACAATCCCTAAGCCCCAGAGGAAAGTAAAGAGTCTGTAGCCGAGAAGAAAGACCAGTCCTAAAACCCATCTGCGTGCAATGGTAACAAGACCTGCAGAGTGCAAGGGCTATTCAGTACTGGGGGAGAATAAGAAAGAGGACATGCCAATCCCAGTGCACTGTGAAATTAACTTGGGGTGCAATGGCCATGCCCAGAAAATCACTGTT
Source organism: Callospermophilus lateralis (assembly GCF_048772815.1). Taxonomy (NCBI): domain Eukaryota; kingdom Metazoa; phylum Chordata; class Mammalia; order Rodentia; family Sciuridae; genus Callospermophilus; species Callospermophilus lateralis. The sequence goes on along the minus strand of NW_027515276.1, from coordinate 6,842,877 downwards.
TAAGATGGGCAAGCCAGATTTGCAGAGACATGCCATTTTCCAAGGCCGCAAGAGCCTATACAATCATAGCCTTCTCCTGTGTATGGCGAGTTTTAAGGCGACAGAGAAGCCACAAACAAAGTATAATACCGAAGCAACACATTGCCCCCAAAATGCCCAATCCGACCCACTCCTTAAAGAAGGAAAAGGCAGAAGATCGCCAACTGGTGAATTGACCCAAAGTCACTGGTTCGACACGGGTACTATTCAAAACAGCAATTTGAGTTAGTTGAGATTGGAGTAAGTTTTCTGCTTCCATGGACCAGGTTCCGGATAAATATTTCCCGATGATGTGGGAGGCATTCCTGGAATCATTAAATCTGACAGAGGTTATACATAAATGTGCACGTTGATCAACACAACCTAAATATACTAGATCAGACAATTTCTCAACTTGATCGTGAAGCAGATTTATCCTTTGATTAGCAGCCAGAATCCCAGATAAAATGTGTTGATTAATTCTACTTTGAGATTTACGTATGGTGGATGTTTGTTGAATAACCTCATTAAGAGTGGCAGCAGTTTGTACTTGGCTGGCCATGGCTACTCCAGCTGTAACTGCTGCAGCAGCAGATATCGCCACAGCTGTCACTATAACTGCCATAATACCAAAATCTTTACGGGCTCTAATCAGTTCAACAATAGGAAAAGATTCCGGATTCACAGTAACTGGGATCGGGACAAAGGTTGGAATTTTCATAATCACTGCCACAGTCCAAGAGCCATTCCAACACTCAGTTAAATAACAGGTAACATTAGAACAATTAAGCATCCCCTGTGATGTATCATTAGCCAAAAGAAACAGGAACGGAGATTGGAGACAGACTGCTGCAGAGGATAACGTAGCATTACTTAATTGTGAGTTATGTGAAATATTTCCAAGTCTCCTACCTCGATCCAAGTCTTGGATACTACCAGAAATATTAAACAACCAGCTTTTGACTCCTCGTAATTGAGCCAAAGTGGAGATATCAGCTGTGGCTCCCTTTTCATTGGAAATTAACCATTGAAACCAAGACCAACCTGTTCCTATAGAGGAATTACAGTTGGAAGAATTATATAAGTATCTTTTATGAGAGGGGGAAAGAGAGAAACCCTTAGAGACCTGATGTTTCTCCCAAGAGTGATCTTGACAAGGCGTGAATGTTCGGGGGGGTATCCTGTTTGTTGATTAGCAAACTTGCCTTGTCCCAAAAGCATATCCTTATCCTAGGCAGGGAGTCTCGCTGCATGATTTTGAGCAGCTTGCTCTACTGCACCCTCTAGCATAAATGCTCTCCAATCCAAAATTTCCCTGGGGAGACACAAGCGCAGACTAGATTAGCCCAATCTGAAGGAGTCATACAAAATCTAGCAAGTCCCTCCACCTGAGTAAGGGTGAAAGCGGCATCCACGCCATAAGTGCGGACAGATTCCGCCAAGGTTTTAATTATCTTAAAGTCTAAAGGCTGATGATATCTTCCCCTGTTATTGTCCTGAAATACAGGGTATGCAAGTCCCATATCTGTATTAACTGTCCTCCAAACTTGCGCATGATAAGATCTCCCGGAATTTTGGCTCCCCCCCACATACGGGGGTGGGGCAACCGGCACCATATCTTTTTTGAGATATTCTACCTCCTCCTCCTCAGAGTGTTGTTGACCAATATTGGATCCCGTCCCCTTTTTACAGTAGGCCTGCGTGCCCTGTAACCCTTGTTTCTTTTTCTTCATTTTTATCTTGCGTAGTTGTTGTAGGAATATATCAAGGTCCTCAGAACTCTCTGAGCCGCTTGTGTTCGCAGGCGTTTTTAATTCAGCCAAGTCTGGGTAGAGCCTTCTCCTATTTTTAGTTTCAGGCTCTTTTGCCTTCTCACTACTCTTACTCCCAATGCTCTCTGCCACTTCACTATCTGATCCTTCAGACTTTTCCTCATGTAGTTGCTCAAGAAGAGCTTGACCCTCACTCACAGCTTCCTGGCATTTACTATCTACTATACATCATCTAACTAACTTACAAAGTGGTATAACACCACCCTCTAAGGTACCTTGTTCACGAGCGAAATCTAGATCTTTCCCTAATTTGTCCCAGCTAGGTATAGTAAGGCTGCCCGAAAACGCAAACCACGGTGCAGCAATATCTGTCTTCTGTAAAAATCTCTGTAAAGTACTACGTTTCACTTCTAGTCCCTTGGAACGTAACAGGCCATGTAGGACCAGGAGAAGCGGACTTGAAGATGTGGCACCCATGACACAACAAAAGACACACAAAAAACAAAAGTGAAAGTACACAGTGCAGCTGCAATAAAATGTAACGCTCTCTCTTGCTTTACAGAGAAGCTGCCCCGCTTTGATCGCGGATCCCACTTACCTGGGACTAATCCCCGCTTTGATCGTGGATCCCACTTACCTGGGACTAACCAGTGCACCACACCTGACTACTGAAAGTTCTGGTTCCCGGGTCTCGGCAACACTTGCCGCGACCCCTTGCCCGCAAGGAAGACGCAACTCAGAAATCTTCTTTCAGCAGTTTATTCAGGCCTTGATTAAAGTATCTTCTAGTGACCCCCCTCCTCCCGAGCGCCCAAGCACAGAATAATAAAGCCTCCCACATACCAATCTTAAGCCGCCACGTGGATCTTTCTCATAGGGTAGCAAGGGATAGCGTGCCATCTCTCCATAAAAGGAGTTGTTTACTACAGGCCACAGTGGAAGCCGGCGCCATCTTCTAATGGCGGCCACAATCTACAACAATGGCTTACCACATATGTTGATTTGCTAAAGGAGGCTATGATGTATATAAAGTCCCTGCACTCTCTAAAGATTGTATATAATATCTTCTCAAGTTGTTCTCGGGGCTCTTTGTTCTTTGCTCCTCTGAAGTGAGCTTTGAGCCCCAGCATGCTGGACCCCAATAAACCATTTGCTGTGGCATGAGACAATAGGTGCTTGGGTTTTCTCATGTCTCCAAATCATATAAAGAATCTATACCTGACAGTCAGTAAGCCTCAAATTGGAGAAGCAGTGCAGTATTAGCGGCAGGGCTATTTGATCACTCCTGAATCAAAGGAAGGGTGTTCAGGCCACCCAATGCCCTTCTGGACTTCAAATATTACCTAGATTTCTGTTTTCATACTTATATTTCACCAGTATATTCTTGTAAATATCGCAGGTTCCCAATACCTTAATTCATCCCACAGAATGATTCCTAAACCAAATCGAACCTGTTATTACCCTTAAACATGCAATATTTCCTCAATCTAACTTAACAGAAGAACAAGGATATTGTTGGTCTCACAATACAGGAATATAGGGGATCTTCCACCTGCTGAGAACCTCAAAGTTCCATGCAGAAATGATCCCTGAAGAAGATGTAGACACCTATGAAAGACCTGAGAGTGCAAAAGTCAACTTCCATGTAAAACAACCTGGTCAAAATGAAGGGATGTGTCTAAAAGCCTCTCTCTTCTTAATGTAGATTAAATCGACCAAATCAGGCCTGTGTGGAGAGCTGTTCCCGGGTGCCTATGGTTGATATACCATTCTATCTTGTGAAAGTGTCACAGGAAGTATGGGCAGCCTCCATCTCATGGAACACTTGGAAGCAACTGTTAGGACAAAGTGGTTGCCAACGCAGTGACCTCATTCAGTTCGTGAAGGAAGTGACCTATCACACTTCCTTGGTGATGGAACTCTCTGAACTCGGAATCCAGGAAGCCAGGCACCCAGAGCCAGTCCCAGTCCCAGTTCCAGTGGTCTCACTTGTTTGGATTTACCAAGGACAGAGTCAGTCTTTCTTAGTACCTACTGAAGTGAGAATGGCCAAATGCCAGGAGAGCTCTGAAGAGGGGCCTTTTCTGAGAAAGCAGATAGTGGCTCAACCATGGCTCCTGACAACTTCACAGAGTTGGCAAAGAAGACCAGTTCTGAGATAGGACAGGCCATTTTGGTGGAACATAGTATGTCCCAAAAATCAGAGGAAACTCAGGATACTCACAGACATACTTGGGGGAAGGAGGTTCCATTGTGGGTGTCGGTGTGAGTTTGTGGTTTTGTCTCATGTTCTGAGAATAGGTAGGAAAGGCGGTTTGTTTGTTTGGACTGGAATGTTTCTAGAAAGTCGTTTGACAATGTGAGTGTTTCTATGTCTGTGTATCCCACTGAATCTGTTTTTGTAGACATTTGAAAAGCGAATGCATCAATGGTTGTGTCCTGTCTAGTAGAAAGCTTCCCCGCATTCATCTTGCCAAATTAAAGAATCAAGAGCTGTTTGCCTTATGGATGGGCAACACCTATTATCTTCCTAAGTTCCTCTTTTCTTCCTGAATACTGGCCACTCTCCAGAATAGCCTCATGGTATTATTTCCAAGATATGTACCACCTCCAAGCTCTGTGACATGATCATGTACTGGATAGCTGAAGGGAATGAGAGCATCTCAGAAAACTCAGATATCAGTGCAACCACTAAAGTCTCAGTGGAGAAACACTACTTTGGACTTTTGTTCTGTTGTCCTGAATGTCAGGAAGGTGTTTGCCTCAGGCCACCCCTGTGTGAAACCTGAAGAAATCAATTTTCAAATGGAAAAGGATGGGCGTCACCTGTGGTTCTTTGCTTAATTGCTTTGGAAATGGATGTGGCTGAATCAGCCTCTTTGCCCTGTGTGAGGCAGTGGCTTAGATTCTCAGCACCTGATGGATCTAAAGAAAGTTTCCAAGTGTGCATCCAAAACCAAAATGGCCAAAAGAGCAGTCATTGTGGATGAAGTCTCTCGCCTTCCTCTGTAAGCTTCCTGACCTCCATCAAGTGAGAATAGGGATCCGTTGGGTCAAACCATTTCTTCAAAGCTCGGCATAGGCTAGCCAATAGGTGCTTGGGTTTTCTCAGGACACCAATTCACATAAAGAATCTATACCAGACAGTCAGTTGGCCTCAAACTGGAGAAGCAGAGCAGTATTAAAGAAGGGCTATTTGATCACTCTTGGTTCACAGGAAGGGTGTCCAGGCCACCCTGACTTTAGGCAAATGAGGGGCAAGGGAGCTTATTTTGTACACTGTCTTGGGCTGCACCCGTCATGGAAACCTCTAGCCAGAGGTTATTCAGAGTGTCTATGTTGAAGAAGATGAGGGCCATGTGGGAGTGTTTTGGTTTTAATTGTGGTCATTTGTTGGTGGTTGGAAGAGAATCCTGGGTCCACCTGGGCTGGAATTCTGGTGTGATGCCCCTTAAAGACTGAGTTCTGGAACTGACCTCAGAGAAGTATTGCCATTAATTGTGTTGGGATTTTAGGCGGCTATGCATGAGAGTCGCCATTGGAAACTGAGATCTAAGCCTGGGGTGGCTATTCACCAAGCACTGTCAATCTCAGCCAGGACATCACATGATTTTATTATGAAAGACTTGGCAGCCATTGTTGACAGTCAAAACACACATGGACCTCACATTGTAGACCTCAATGGGCCTGGCTTCATGTGGCCTTTTGGCCACACTTTGGGAAGCCTTGCCTCTGAGAATTCTCGAGAGGTTTCCTTGAAATGTGCTTCCTAAAAATTTAATGGTTCCTGAATGAATTGAAACCCACAGTTTCTCCAACTTCATCCTTGAAAAATTTCTAGATAAATACCATGAAATTTTTGAAATTTCCATGACTAGGTGGCACTGGAGAACCTTTGGATGTCCTGTTGCTGATCAAGAGTGTACCAGACAGTGCCTTCCGTGACTGGGTTTCATGAAAATGGTGTAGAACAGAGCTGCCAGTATGGTGGAGCCTGCTGAGTAGTGGGCCCAGAGCTGTGGTGTGCAGTTGTGTGATAAACATCTGTTCTGGGGTCATGTGGATCTTACTTCGGCTTCCAAATGCTTGTGATTGACATGGTGCAGCCAGCAGACTTTTGTATATTAAGCCATCTTGTTAGATGGAGAGTTTTCAGGGCAATGTTCAGAATCAAGTTGCTACGGTCAAGGGGGCAAGCAATGTGGCATAGAAGCCTGATTGGTGCATTCTCCATCAGACCCTTACCCACCACACGTGACAGAACTCCCTCCAGCACTGTGTTCCAGTTGAACTCCTTGTATTTTGTGAAGCAAATACCAAACTCCCAGTGCAGCAACAAGAAACACAACAAAATTGGAGAATGACCAAATGGCTTCACAGTCTACACGGAAAGATTCTTAGACCCCAGTGGCCACAGCTTACCCACAAAGAGAGAATTCAGCACTGCTGCCTCATGTTCATTGGAAAATAAGAAACCATGTCCTCCATGTAACATAGATGCATACACAGCTTTGATGATCTCACTACAAAGGAAGCTAAAGCTCCTGAAAACAACATATATTTCAAGTGTACAATCTCAAAGACAGTTTCCCAGATGTCTTGAGGCCTGCACACTTCCATGTTTGTGGAGTGTTTACAGTCTCCATTACTTTTGGAAACTCCTCTACCACCTCCAGTGTTGTGAACTCCCGAGCATTTTCCATTCCAGATATGTATTCATAGATTTCCTAACTCTTCTCCTCTAATTGTATCTTAATTGGGGCGAAGGTAATGTCAAGGCATTGTTCTGGATGAGAGTGGGAAGATTTTTTTGTAGCACATATTTGCATACACATTGGATTCATTTTCCAATTATTAATTCAAAATACTTAATCCCTCATAGTAACCCACTCCCTACTAGACTCTGACTACAAATCCTAATATGATGGATAAAAATAGACCAAACCAAATTGAAATACAAGCAGTTCAGAGGATGCCAGGTGTACCTTTGGACGTTCATTTTGCATTATATATGGTAGGAGTTTTAAATCTAGTGAATTTTTTGTGGAAACACTTCTCCATGTGTTTTTAAAGTTAACAAATATGTGAATTCATGTCTCCATTTCTCTGTAGCCTAATCAGCACATATATTTTTATATGCACATATAGAATCCTACCTGGTACCACACGTACATTCTTGTGAGGTGGCTGACTTGGCAGATACAAATTGTAAGAAGAGATCACTCCTGTTAAACACTGTTGGAACTGAAAATTCAACCTATGAGTGAGTATCCTAGCTGAACAACATTATACATAAATTCATGTTCAGTAAAATGAATATTTTTAGATCTGTGGATGATATATATTTCATGGTGAATTTCATTTGGCTTTTATATTAATACTTTTTAATTTCTGTGTGTGTATTTTAATGTCTGTATATATATATATATATTTTTTTTTCCAGAGTTTTCAAAATATGAAATAAATGTATCTTATTATGTACTCCCTAAATTCATTAATATTTAAGTGCGTATTTATAATCAACTTTTCATAAGATTATTCTAAGACATATTCATCCTCCTGAAATACGTATTTGTTTCCTAGTACTGAAAACTAAGTTCAGTGAACTGTGCATACATATCCTAATATTTTTACACTAATTGACCAAGGTTAATATAAATGCAAGTAGATTCCTATGGGACATGATGTGTATTTTGACGTTCATTTTTTTTCAACACTTGTACATTACTATTTCCTCAGTTTATGCACATCATAAGATATATATTTCATCCACAAGTTCACAAATTTAAAGGCTTTTGTTTCACTTTCAATCACTTCCTGCTTCAGAACACTTGTATTCCTCCAGGTTACATGACTGGTTTTTCATGAGACTTCTTTCCAAACACATTATTTTCGATTTCCACAATTACCTTTGAAGCAAAACTCACACATTCTTCATGATAAACCATAACCCTAATATTACCATTAGATGTATAACTGGTTTGAATGAATGGATATATATCAATATAAGGTTTCCTGTATATTTTCAGATATCAACTCGAACCATTATTTAATTTGGAACCAGTTATATTATTTATTTACATTATGGTCTATTCATGCATTATTTCTATATTTATAGACACAGTGTACACCTATTTGTATTCAAAATACTAATTTACACGTCTTCAAAATACTGTTCCTAGAAATGGTGAAAGAAATACTCATGTCACCTGATCTACATATACATTTTATCACAGTAATATTCTGGAAACAAAAAGCAAATGTCACACTTATGATTGTACTAAAGCCTAAATGGAAATTGAACATGGATTACTAAAATCATCCATGTCCAGGTTGCCTATTGCTCTCAAATGTCGATCCTATTGGTGACTACATATTTGTTTCTTTCTAAGATTATATATTCAACCTCAAACCTGTTGAAAATGTCTAATCCTATTACTCACCTTATACTTTGCCTGATTTCCTAATGTCTCTATTGATATATATTTTCCCCAGTTCATCATTGTGACTGCCTCTTAACATGTGCTGATATTTACATTCACTCTCTACATGAAACCCTATTGCTAAAGACCATTTTGTCCAAATCCTATACTCACTCATCTTTCTAAAACTACCGACTATCTTTCTAATCCTACCAAATATCCCTTTTTGACTGCATGTTCTCTTCGACACTCAATCATCCAAGGTACAATGTCCTATACCATTGTATATTGATTTATCTGAGACATCTGTGCAGAAATTAATTCAAAGCTAAGTATCCCAATCAAGGGCACAATGCCCTTCTGGGCATCAAATCTTACCTAGATTTCTGTTTTCATATTTACATTTCAACTGTATATTTTGTAAATATCGCATGTTTCCATAACCATTATTCATCCTGCAGAATTATTCCTAACCCAATCGAACATGTTGTTAACCCTAACCATACACTGTTCGCTCAATCTAACTTTACAGAAGAGCAGGGAAAGAGTTGATCTTCCAATACTGGATTGTAGGGTATCTTCCATCTGATGAGAACCTCAAAGGTCCATGCAGAAATGATACGTGGAGAAGAAGAAGGCAGCTATGAAGGACCTGAGAGAGCAAAAGTCATTTTCAATGTTAAACAACCGGGTCAGGATGAAGAGATGTATCTGAATCAGCCTTTCTCTTCTTAATGTAGAGAAGATGGACAAAACCAGGCCTGTGAGAAGAGCTGTTCCCGGGTGCCTATTGTTGATATACCATTCTAACTTGTGAAACTGTCACAGGAAGTGCGGGCAGTCTCCATCTACTGGGACCCTTAGAAGCAAATATCAGTACACACTTCCTTGGTGATGGAACACTCTGAACTTGGGATCCAGGAAGTCAGGCACCCAGAGTCAGTCCCAGTCCCAGTCCCAGTGGTCTCAAATGTTTGGATTTACCAAGGACAGAGTCAGTCTTTGTTGGTACCTACTGAAGTGAGAATGGCCAAATGCCAGGCGACCTCTGAAGAGGAGCCTTTTCTGAGAAAGCAGGTAGTGGCTCAACCATGGCTCCTGACAACTTCACAGAGTTGGTGAAGAAGACCAGATCTGAGACAGAACAGGCCATTTTTGGGGAACATAGTATGGACCACCAGTCAGAGGACACTCAAGATATTCACCAACATACTTGGGGGAAGGAGGTGCCGTTGTGGGTGTTGGTGTGAGTTTGTGGTTTTGTCTCTTTTCTGAGAATAGGTAGGAAAGACTGTTTGTTAGTTTGGACTGGAATGTTTCTAGAAAGTCGTTTGACAACGTTAGTGTTTCTATGTCTGTGCATTCCACTGTATCTGTGGTTGTAGACATTTGAAAAGCGAATGCATCAATGGTTGTGTCCTGTCTAGTAGAAAGCTTGCCAGCATTCAATCTGCACAATTAAAGAATGGAGAGAGGCTTGCCTTATGGATGGGCAACACGTACTATCTTCCTAAGTTCTTGTTTTCTTCCTGAATACTGGCCACTCTCCAGAATAGCCTAATGGTTTGGTTTCCAAGATATGTACCACCTTCAAGATCTGTTACATGGCCATGTACTGGATAGCTGAAGAGAATAGAAGCATCTCAGAAAACTCACATATCAGTGTGACCATTAAAGTCTCAGTGGAAAAACACTGCATTGGGCCTTTTGCTTACCTATTGTTCTGTTGTCCTGAATGTCAGGAAGATCTTTGCCCCAGGCCACCCCTTTGTGAAGCCAGAAGAAAAGAGTTTTCAAATGGAAATGAATGGGCATCACCTGTGGCTCTTTGCTTAATTGCTTTGGAAAGAGATGTGGCTGAATAAGCCTCTTTGCCCTATGTGAGGCACTGGCTTAGATTCTCAGCACCTGATGGATCTAAAGAAAGTTTCCCAGTTTGCATGCAAAATGAAAATGGCCAAAAGAGCAGTCATTGTGGACGAAGTCTCTCGCCTTCCTCTGTAAGTTTCTTGACCTCCATCAAGTGAGAATAGGGATCCTTTGTGTCAAATCAGTTCTTCAAAGCCCTACAGAGGCTAGCACATAAGGGCTTGTGTTTTCTCATGACACCAATTCACACAAACAATCTATACCAGACAGTCAGTAGGCCTCAAGTTAGAGAAGCAGAGCAGTATTAAGAGCAGGACTATTTGATCACTATTGGTTCACAGGAAGGGAGTCCAGGCCACCCTGACTTTAGGCAAATGAGGGGCAAGGGAGTTTATTTGGAAAACTGTCTTGGGCTGTGCCCCTCATGGAAACCTCCAGCCAGAGGCTATGAAGAGTGTCTATGTGGAAGAAGATGAGGGCCATTTGGGAGTGTTTTGGTTTTAATTGTGGTCATTTGTGTGGTGGTTGGAAGAGATGACTAGGTCCACGTGGCTTGAACTCTGGTGTGATTCCCCTTAGAGCCTGAGTTCAGGAACTGACCTCAGAGAAGTATTGCCATGAATTGTGTTGGGATTTTAGGAGACCACGCATGAGAGTTGCCTTTGGAAACTGAGATCAATGCCCAGGGTGGCTTTCCGCAGAGCATTGTCAACCTCTGCCAGGGCATCACATTATTTTATTCTGAAAGACTTGGCAGCCATTGTTGACAGTCAAAACACACATGGGCCTCACATTGTAGACCTCAATGGGCCTGGCTTCATGTGTCCTTTTGGCCACTCTTTGGGAAGCCTTGCCTCTGAGAGTTCTCCAGAGTTTCCTTGAAATGTGCTTCCTCAAACATTAATGGTTTCTGAATGAATTGAAACCCACAATTTCTCCAACTTCATCCTTGAAAAATGGCTAGATAAATACAATGAAATTTTTGAAATTTTCATGACCAGGTCGCACTGGAGAACCTTTCAATGTCCTCTTACTGATGAAGTGTGTACCAGACAGTGCCTTGATTGACTGGGTTTCATGAAAATGATGTAGAACAGAGATGCCAGTATGTTGGAGCCTGCTGAGTAGTGGGCCCAGAGCTGTGGTGTGCAGGTGTGTGATAAAACATCTGTGGTCGGGCCATGTGTATCTGACATTGACTTCCAAATGGCTTGTGGCTGACATTGTGCAGCCAGGAATCGCTTATATGTCTGATAACTCTCCATATAAGGCATCTTGTTATATGGAGATGTTTCAGGACAATGTTCAGAATCAGGTGCTATGGTCAAGGGGACAAGCTATGTGGGATAGAAGCATGGTTGATGCATTCTCCTGCAGACCCTGATCTATTTCATGTGACAGAACTCTCTCCAGCACTGTGTCCCAGCTGAATTCCTTGTATTTTGTGAAGCAAATAACAAACTCCCAGTGCAGCAGCAAGAAACACCATGAAAAGTGGAGGATGACCAAATGGCTTCACAGTCCACACGGGGAGTCACTTAGCCTTCAGTGGCCACAGTTTACCTACAAAGAGTGAATTCAGCACTGCTGCCTCATGTCCTTTGGAAAATAAGAAACCATGTCCTCCACGTCACATAGATGCAGATCCAGCTTTGATGGTCTCATTAGAAAGAAAGCTAAAGCTCCTGACAACAACATATATGTCAAGTGCCCATCCTCAGAGGCAGTTTCTAAGGAAGTCTTTAGGCTGGCAGAGCTGCATGTTTGATAGCGTTTACCTATTAGACCAGGATGCAAGAAAAGATCACTGACTCCAATTAAAATCAAGTTAAAGCAAGCTTATAATTTCCACTGCCCAGGTGGCCTCTCCCTCCCAAAACAGTGGGAACAAGACAGCCACCCAAATTTCCTACAGCCCAGGTTTATAACCCAGAATTTTACACTACAGGGGGGTTACAAATATCAGAACTCTGACAAGCATCACACTAATCGTAGTTTATATATATATATATATATATATATATATATATATATATATATATATATATATATATATATTTTTTTTTTTTTTTGCTGGCCCAAACTTCAGAATTTATGAAAACCATTAGAACCTTAGAGAGGGTCATTGTCTGGCCAGGGAAGGCCAATATTTATGAGGTGTCAATAAAGTTTCATAGAGGGCTGTTCCTGGTCAAAGTGCCAGGCATGGGTGTGTTCAAGGCCACGGGCAGGCATTCCAAGCAGGTTCAGAATTTGGTGTAATTTATAGTTAAGCCAAAATTTTCTTTTCATGGCTTTGTGGCAAGATGGATCCAAATTTTAATAAAAGATCAGGTTGGGTCTATCATTCCCCCCTTTTCTAATGTGTCCCTTTCAAATCTTTGATAGGGTAGGTTAAGAGCACTGAGGGAATTTTAATACCTCACGTAACAGTCTCCATATTTTTTGAACTCACACAAAACCAGTCTCCCTGATTTTACCTGACTTAATTAATTACTTAAAATGAAAGTCTATCTATTTTTGGCTCCATTGTTGTAAGAAGAGAGTCGTCACTCATTTTGGCTTCTTCTGAGCTGAGAGAGGGTGACATGAGGGGGCACAGCATGAGGGATATGAGTTGCCTTTTAGAAGTCAATTCGGTTTGAAGTCTGGTTGTGGTAGAACAGTTTGTAAAGTCATCTGGGGATGGGTTCTTCTATGAGAGAAACAAAAACCATGAGTACTGAATAAATGTTGCAGCAGCTGAAACATGTCACTGTATAGATGTCCCCTCATCTGTCTTCAATATCCCCAGTTATCAGGACTTTCAACTTAACTTTTAGTGTCATTGTTGTTTCACCCCATAAGATACAGTTTAATAATTTAATGTCATCTGATCTTGCAAATTCCTTTTACTAGTATGACCTCTGTGTGTAATAGAGAAACCTTTAATTCTGTTATTCAGGGCTGGATAATCGTACTAGCAAACACCAAGCCTACCTGTGTAGGTTAGGAATATCTGTAGGCCTTAAACAAAAAAACTTCTGCCTCTGGTACCTCCTCTTGATAGTCTCTTTTTATACTCATCAGGCATTACTGTCTGAGAATCCTTCTTTGTAGCCTCCAGTCTTACTTATTTTGGGAGGCTACCATAAAGTGTATACGTTAAAATATTATTATAACTATTATTTTTTAAAATGCCCAGGAATGGCTGTATTTTGGGTTTATCTGTCTTTGCTAAGAGTTTAAGATAAAGCAGTAAAACTGACTTTTGTTTCTATCTATTGTTAACAGTCAGTTGAGATTTTATGGGAGTCATTCCTGGGGAAACTTGAGAGCAGCTTCTCAGTTCTGCTAGTGCCATTTGCGCTAGTTGAGTCCAGGTCTTGCTTGACCATGTGGCTTCTCTCGGAAGCATCAGGAATATCTCCCTTCTCTGATGACTCTCTTCTTCGTAGAAAATGCACTGATTGGCTTTCTGTTCTCCAGTGGTCTCATTAATCTTCCTGATCAGGAGGTTATGTGGCTCAGAGTTGCAAAGTTCTTTAGAGAAGTCTCCTGTTCCCTGGATACAGACTGACTCAGAGGGCAAGAGCCAAATATTTGTTTTATTGTCCCTTTTCATTTAAATTAAATTTTAAATCCTAATCTTAAACATCCAGCAAATAAATTTTAACAGCCTTATATTAAGAGTACTGTGCTTTAATGTCTATAATTTAAAATTATTTATCTTTTTATTATTTGGGATCTGCATTTTTCTGTCTGTCTTGTAGGTGATGACTTATTATCTTAAATTAACCAATATTGTGTTCTAAAAGCAACTCTTTTGTAAAACACTAACAGGGAATCTTTAGTTAACTTATAAGGAAATTCAAAATAAAATTAACAAGAGTAAAAATACTTAGTTCGTGTAATAGCTACCCTGAATTTTAGGCTGAGTTATACATTATATCCCCTTTTTGAGATCCTAGTAATCTTGACAGAAAAACATAACTTTAAATTAAATAACATCTGACCTACTGCTTTCGTAGTTATTCTCACATGTTGTAAGATGAGACACAGAGCCTTATCTCAGGTAAGGCAGGGCTCTATATAAATCTTAAGTGTTTTAGTTCTAAAGCTGATCTTTGTTTTTTAAATATCATTTTACACAGTTTACATAAATTGTTTGAGGTCACATGAATATTAGCTAACACCATATGATATCACATTTAAAACATGAAGTAAAGAAAGGCTGAAAGTTTTTAACCTTTACATAGATTAGGCGCTCATTAACTTAAAAAATATATTTAAATTTTTTCCCAATGTAAAAAGTAACATAAAACTTTATATATCTTATTGATAACAAGTAAATAAATCCCCAATATATATATATATTTTTACCATACAACTTCAGAACACCAGCTTGATGAAATGCTCTTTTAAAGTTTCTACCTTACAGAATTGTATACCTGGAAGATATGAGCACATTAATAGCATCACAATGACATTGATGTTTTTACATTAACCAAGTTTAGCTTTTAAAGAAATGGCAGTAGAGTGCTCTAAAATAACAGATCTTATTTAATCAGTTGTTTAATTTTTATGGTTGCTTGTTCTAGAAAGATAAAACTTTATAAACACAATGTTATGGGTAAACTTTTGTTTTAAGAAATTTGTGTCGCTTTATCACATGACTGATTTTTACAATCTTATACAGACTTTAGAACAAACTTATACAGACCTTTCTAAATCAATCAGATATCTAACAAAAGTACTCATGAATGAGTAATCCCATATCAAATTTACTTCACTTATTTATCAAAATATTAGAGAAATGTATTGAACAGTGTAAACCATTTCTTTGTTAAAGGAAAAGTCCTAGAACCAAGGCATATTAGACATTTTATAGACATTAATATTTTATTAGATTTTTGAGCAGCTAGAAAAACTTGTAAGCTTAAATTTAAAGACATTTATTGTTATTTGCTTATCCAAATTTAAAGTGAATCATTTAAATCACGTGAATTAAAGATCTTTGAATCCACTTTTTAAAATTTGTTTTTATGAGTGCTTTTTTTTAATGATCGCTCCTTATATATGTTAATTTGTATATCACATATATGATATACGAACATATGGATATATAGACATACAACACATAACAAAAGTGTGCACAAAAAATAATAGTAAGGCCTTGTAGCTTTTCGCAGGTGAAATCTCCATTGCAATGTTTCAAAACTCCACTGTTGGTCAAATATAGAACTGATCAGAAAAATATTAACCTAGTTCTGTAGGATCAAAATAATGAGCTCAAAAAAAATACAGAATCTAAGGAAAAAAATGAGAGTCCTAGAAAAAATGACTGGCTAGTAATTAGTAAATACCATACGATATACCTTTTTTTTCCCACTTAGACATCAGATCAGTCTCCTACTGAGTTTGCAGGCTTCTTTCATTTACATTTCAACATAAGTCCTGGCTGAGTTCTGGAAGGAGCTGGACAAAACTGCTATTCTAAGCAGACACCTCAGGCCTAAGGCACTTTAACCATAATTTTCAGGTGAGGATGTTGAAAATTATGATACAATTTTAAGATACAATTCACAAAATTTTATACCTTAACATCTTTTTTTGTCAACAGATACCATACTATGATGTACTATCCTTGTCCAAATTAATGCACTGATACACACTGTGACATTTTCCCAGGCTACCCAATTAAAAATTGGTTAAAAAAAAGACTGAATGATTGGGAAGTTACTTGCCAACTTGCAAGTAGAATTCTTTAGTTTTCCATTTTAAGTATTTAAGTTCTCTGGCATGAATTATCTGAAATCATAAACTAAAAAATTACCTAAACCCGACTTTTAACTTCAAGATTGTGCAATGCTTCAAAAACCCATTCAGTTACCATATTGTTACAATAAAACATCATCCTTTAGACACACATTCAGCTAAGATCATTCCCAAGAAACAATTTATAATATCAACACATTATTGCACATGTCTTAAATGGCCAGAAACAAAGACAAAAGACAGACAGAAAGGAGCTCCAGACTATGGCTGACAGGACAGAAGCCTTTAAAACAGCAGAAAAGAGAAAAATCTCCTACACCAGTGGCACGATATATGTCCCCACAAGGGCATCAGATGTTTTCACAGAGGGGGAACCTGAAATGCAATATCAAAGGTCTCCATGGTGACTTTACTGCATTTAGTGTCTCCTTTTTCTTTTTCTCTTTTTTAAGAAGACAGAGGTGGCATAATACTTACAGTGCAGGGAAGGAAGGAGGGAATTCACTGAAGCAACAGGACTTCGGCAGCTGCTGGGAGTCCCTCAGTCCCGTCTTTTACTTACAGGATTAGCTCCTCTGGTTCGGTTCCACCCCAAGCACGCTGAATCTCCTAACATTTCAGTAGTCAGCTCTCAAAAATTCCAGGGTCAGGGGCGGTATCAAAATTTGTAACTTAAATTTCGGTTCCGGACCTTGAAGCCAATTAATACCAATTTAATATAAGGACAGGGTTTGAGAAAAAGTAAAAGGGAGGTTTACTGCTTTGCTAACAAAGGAGAAAAACAGGGGACTTTGTCCAAAGTTGTGACTCTCTTGATCTGGAGGGACAAGGGGTTTTAAAGGAGTTTCACTTGTTAACCTGGGAGATACTCAGTTATTAGGTCCCCAGCAGGCATTGCCCTCTGCCGTGGGTGTGCTCCAGACAGCCAGCTAGGGGCTTCTCTCATCCTGCTTAACAAAGGCGGGTATAGTGCATCACATTTCTTTAAAACACAGTCCAAAGGGGTGTCAGGCTTACATGATTTATTACCCATTTTCAAGTCCAATATCCTTAAGTTTTTACCACAGAAATCACACAACAAAACGCACAAAAACAAACAAATAAAAAAACATTTAGAACACAGAACAAAACACACACACAAAAAAAACAGAAACTCAGCAAATAAACAGAAAACCAGAGGAGCAATGCAGCGTCTTGCTAAAGCTCCGGGGTAGGAGCTCCTGCATGCCAGTCGGCACCTCTCTACACTTTCAGAGGTATTCCCTACAGAACAGAACAGAGGAAAGAAGGATTCCTATTACTGTCCCAGACAGGAGTATATGTGAGCCTTCCCAGGCCACCTCTCTGTCATCAGAAGAGTACTCCCTTAACCGGATATCAGATGTTATAAAGGCGCCTCTTACCTATGAAGGCCTCCTCCACCAGGTGCTTGATAACAGTTTTAGTGCGATGGTTCACTGCAGTGATCCACGGACTGAAGGCTCATTCCAAGGTTTTGGAACTTGGCTCTCCAGCCTGGAGTCCTGGAGGATAGGCCAGCTTCAGAATTTCCAGCAGTCTGGCTTTGTGATCTGGTCGGGTCATGTTGCTGGGGAACTCCAAAATGTTAGTCCAGGACACAATAAAAGACCACTGACTCCAATTAAAATCAAATTAAGGCAAGCTTAATATTTCAAGCAGCCGGGCTGCCTCTCCCTCTCAAACTGGCGGGAACAAGACAGCAACCCCACCTTTCCTACAGCCCAGCTTTATAGCCCAGAAAGTTACACAAAAGGAGGGTTACAGAAAACAGAACTTTGACAAGCATCACACTAATTGTAGTTTACATTTTTTTTTCTGGCCCCAGCATCAGAAATTATGAGGACCATTAGAGCCTCTGAGAGGGTCTTTGTCTGGCCAGGGAAGGCGAATATTTATGAGGTGTCATTAAAGTTTCAGAATGGGCTGTTATCTGGTCAGAGAGCCAGGCATGGGTGAGTTCAAAACATGGTCAGGCATTCTAAGCAGGTTCAGAATTTGCAGTAATTTATACTAAAGCAAAAATTATCTTTTCATGGCTTTGTGGCAAGATGGCTTACAATTTTAATGAAAGATCATGTTGGGTGATCAACCCTGTCCCTTACTTTTGGAAAATCCTCTACCACCTCCAAGGTTGTGAACTCCTGAGCATTTTCCATTCCAGATATGTATTCACAGAATTTCTAACTCTTCTTCTCTAATTGTGTCTTACTTGGGGCGAAGGTAATGTCAAGCCATTGTTCTGGATGAGAGTGGGAAGAATATTGTGCAGCACATAATTGCATACACATTGGATTCACTTTCCAATTTTCCAATTGAAATACTGAATTCCTGACAATAACCCAAACCCTTCTAGACGCTAACTACAAATACTAATATGATGGAGAAAAATAACCCAAACGGAATTGAAATATAAGCAGTTCAGAGGAGGCATGGTGTATATTGGACTTGCCTTTTGCAAGATAAATGGTAGGTGTTATAAATCTAGTCATTTTTTAATTGAAATTGTTTTATATGTGTATTAAAGTTAACAAATATGTGAATTCCTATCTCCCTTTCGCTGTAACCTATTCAGCACATTAATTTTTATATGCACATATAGAATCCTACCTGATATCACACGTACATTTTTGTGAGGTGCCTGACATTGCAGATACAAATTGTGAGAAGAGATCACTCCACCTAAACGCTGTTGGAACTGAAAATTCAAGCTAATGGTGAGCTTCCTAGTTTAATAACATTATACATAAATCCATGTTCAGTAAAATGAATATTTTTGGATCTGTGGATGATATATATTTCATGGTGAAATTCGATTGGCATATATAATTCTACTTTTGAATGTCTTTGTGTGTGTTTGTGTGTGTGTGTGTGTGTATATATATACACACACACACACAAACACACAATATATAAATCTCTAGATTTTTCAAAATATGAAATATATGTGTCTTATATACACTCCCTAAATTCATTCATGTTCATGTATGTGGATTAATATTCAACTTTTCACAAGATTATTCTCAGAAATATTCATCCACCTGAAATACATATTTGTTTTCTAGTACTGAAAACTAACTTCAGTGAAAGGTGCAAACAAATCCTAGTATTTCTACATTAACTGACCTAGTTTAACATCAATGCAAGTAGATTCCTATGGGACATGATGTGTATTTTGACATTAATTATTATTCAACACTGGTACATTACTATTTCTTCAGTTTATACACATCATAGGATATATATTTCATCCACTACTTAGCAAATTTATAGGCATTTGTTTCACTTTCAATCACTTCTTGCTCCAGAACACATGTATTTCCCTATGTTTCTTGACTGGTCTTTTCATGAGACTTTTTTTCAAATATATTATTTTCGATTTCCATGATCAATTTTTAAGCAAAACTCACACACCCTTCATGATAAAACATAACCCTAAGATGACCATTAGATATATAACTGGTTGGAATGATTGATTGTGTATCATTATAACATTTCTTATATATTTTCAGATATCCATTCAATCCATTATTTAAAGTGGATCCAGTTATATTATTTATTCCCAGTATGGTCTATTCATGCGTTATTGCTATATTCATAGACAGAGGGTATACCTATTTGTACCCCAATACAAATTTATATGTTCTCAAAATATTGCTCCTGGAAATGGTGGAAGAAATACTCATGTCACGTGATATACATATACATTTTATCACAGAAATATTCTGGACACAAAAAGCAAAGGTCACACTTTCAATTGTACCAAAGCCTAAATGGAAAGTGAGCATGGATTACTAAAAACATACATGTCCAGGTTGCCTAATGCTCTCAAATGTCAATCCTATTGGTGACTACATATTTGTTTCTTCCTAAGATTATATGTTCAACCTCAAGCCTGTTGAAAATGTCTAATCCTATCACTCACTTTGTACTTTGCTTGATTTCCTAATGTCTTTATTGATATCTGCTTTCCCTCATATTTTTCCCAGTTCATCATTATGACTGACTCTTCACATGTGCTGACATTTACACTCACTCTCTAACCGAAACCCTATTGCTAAAAAACGTTTTGTCCAAATCCTATACTCACTCTTCATTCTAAACCTAACGAGTACCTTCCTCATCGTCCTGAATATCGCTTTTTGACTGGATGTTCTCTTCAACATTCAATCATCCAAGGTACAGGTCCTATGCCATTGTATATTGATTTATCTGAGACAACTGTTCAGCACATAACTCAAAGCTAAGAATACCACTTAAGGGTCCAATTCCCTTCTGGGCTTCAAATCTTTCCTAATTTTCTGCTTTCATACTTATATTTCACCTATATACTCTTGTAAATATCGAAGGTTGCCAATACCATTATTCATCTCGCAAAATGATTCGTAACCCAAATCAAACATGTTATTAACCCTAAACATACACTGTTCCCTCAATATAACTTACAGAAAAGCAGGGCAGAGTTGATCTTACAATATAGGAATGTAGGTGATCTTCCACCTTCTGAGAACCTCAAAGATCCATGGAGAAATGATCCTTGGAGAAGATTTATGCAGCTATGTAGGACCTGAGAGAGCAATAGAAATCTTCCATGGCAAACAACCTGGTCAGGATGAATTGATGGGTCTAAATCAGCCTCTCTCTTCTTATTGTAGAGAAGTTGGAAGAAACCAGGCCTGTGTGGAGAGCTGTTCCCTGGTGCCTAAGGTTGATATTCCATTCTAACTTCTGAATGTGTCACAGGATGTTGGGGCAGCCTTCATCTCATGGGAACCTTGGAAGCAACTGTTAGGACAAAGTGGTTTTCAAGGCAGTGACCTCATTCAGTTCCTGAAGGAAGTGACCTCTTCTCACTTCCTTGGTGATGGAATTCTCTGAACTTGGGATCCAGGAAGCCAGGCACCCAGAGCCAGACCCAGTCCTAGTCCCATTGGGCTAACTTGTTTGCTTTTCCCAAGAACAGAGTCAGTCTTTCTTGGTACCTACTGATGTGAGGATGGCCAAATGCCAGCAGATCTCTGAAGAGGTACCTTCCCTGAGAAAGCAGGTAGTGGCTCACCGCTGTCTCCTGACAACTTCACAGAGTTGGCCAAGGAGACCAGATCTGAGACAGGACAGGCCATTTCGGGGGAACATAATATTGCCCACCAGTCAGAAGACACTCTGGATAGTCACAGACCTACTTGGGGGAAGGAGGTGGCTTTGCCGTTGTGGGTGTGAGTTTGTGGTTTTTTTCTCATGTTCTGAGAATAGGTAGGAAAGGCATTTTTTTTTTTTTGGTGTGGAGTGGACTGTTTCTAGTAAGTCCTTTGACATTGTGAGGGTTTCTATGTCTGTGTATCCCACTGTATCTGTGGTTGTAGACATTAGAAAAGAGAATGCATCAATGGACTTGTTTTCTCTAGTAGAAAGCTTCCCCACATTAATACTGCCCAATTGATTAATGGACTTCACTTTGCCTTATGGATGGGCAACACCTACTGTCCTCTTAAGTTACTCTTTTCTTCGTGAATTCTGGCCACTCTACAGAATACGCTCATGGTTTTGTGTCCCAGATATGTAACACCACAAGGCTCTGTGACATGGCCATGTACTGGATAGCTGAAGAGAATGAGAGCATCTCAGAAAACTCAGATATCAGTGTGACCAGTAAAGTCTCAGTGAAGAAACCCTTCTTGGGCCATTTGCTTACTTCTGATTCAATTACCCTGAATGTCAGGAAGGTCTTTGCCTCATGCCAACCCTTTGTGAAGCCTGAAGAAAACTGTTTTCATATGGAAATGAATGGGCTTCACCTGTGGCTCTTTGCTTAATTGCTTTGGAATGGGATGTGTCTGAATCAGTCTCTGGTCCTTGTGTGAGGCTGTGACTTAGATTCTCAGCACCCAATGGATCTGAATAAAAATCCCATGTGCTTCCCAAACCGAAATGGCCAAAAGAGAAGTCATTGTGGATGAATTTTTTTGCCTTCTTGTTTTAGGTTCCTGACCTCCATCAAGTGAGAATAGGGATCCTTTGGATTAAATGAGTTCTTCAAATCCATGCAGAGGCTAGACCATATTTGCTTGCGTTTTCTCATGACTCCAAATCACTTAAAGAATCCATACCTCACAGCCAGTAGGCCTCAAATTGGAGAAGTGGAACACTTTAACAGCAGGAATATTTGATCACTCCTGGTTCACAGGAGGAGTGTCCAGGCCACCATGATTTTAGGCAAATGAGGGGCAAGTGAGCTTATTTTGGACATTTTCTTAGGCTGTGCCCCTCATAGAAATCTCCAGCCAGAGGTTATGATGAGTGTCTTTATGGAAGAAGATGAGGGCCCTGTGGGAGTGTTTTGATTTTAATTGTGGTCATTTTTGTGTTGGTTGGAAAGAATGACTGGGTCCACCTGAGCTTGAACTCTGGTGTGATTCCCCTTAGAGACTGAGTTCTAGAACTGAACTCAGAGAAGTATTGCCATGAATCGTGTTTAGATTTTAGAAGGCCATGCATGAGACTCACCCATGAAAACTGAGATCTAGGCCCAGGGTGTCTTTCCACAAAACAATGGGAATCTCAGGCAGGATATCACATGATTTTATTCTGAAAGATTGGCAGGTATAGTTGAGAGTCAAAACACACATGGACCTCACATTGTAGACCTCAATTTGCCTGGCTTCATGTGACCTTTTGGCAACTCTTTGAGAAGCCTTGCCTGTGAGTGTTCTCCAAACTTTCATTGAAATGAGCTTTCTCAACACTTAATGGTTCCTGAATGATTTGAAACCCACAGTGCCTCCAACTTAATCTTTGAAAAATGGCTAGATAAATACCATGAAATTTTTGAAATTCCCATGACCAGGTGGCACTGGAGAAACTTTGGAAGTCCTGTGGTTGATCATGTGTATACCAGAGAATGCCTTGTTTTACTGGGTTTTATGTAAATGGTGTAGAACAGAGATGCCAGTAATTAGTATCCTGCTGAGTAGTGGGCCTAGAGCAGTGGTGGGCAGGTGTGTGATAAAACACCATGGTGGGGCCATGTGGATCGGCCATTGGCTTCCAAATGGATTATGACTGACATAGTGCAGAAATCAGACACTTATATGTAAAGGCATTTTTTATATGGAGAGGTTTCAGGGCAATGTTCAGAATCAGTTAACTATGGTTATTGGGGCAAGCTATGTTGAATAGAAGCATGGTTGGTGCATTCTCCTGCAGACCCTGACCCACCACACGTGACAGAAGTCCCTCCAGCACTGTATTCTAGTAGAACTCCTTGTATTTGGTGAAGCAAATACTAAATTCCCAGTGCAGCAGCAAGAAACACCACAAAAAGTGGAGGATGACCAAATGTCTTCAGAGTCCACACGAGGAGACACTTAGCCTCCAGTGGCCACAGTTTACCTACAAAGAGAGAATTCAGCACTGCTGCCTCATGGTCGTTGGAATATAAGAAACCATGTCTTCCAGGTCACATAGATGCAGACCCATCTTTGATGGTCTCACTACAAAGGAAGTTAAAGCTCATGACAACAACATATATTTCAAGTGCCCAACCTCAGAGGCAGTTTCCCAAGAAGTCTTAGGCCAGCAGAGCTCCATGTTTGTGGAGTGTTTACCCTGTTCTTTACTTTTGGAAACTCCTCTACCACCTCCAAGGTTGTGAACTCCCGAGCATATTCCATTCCAGATATGTATTCACAGATTTTCACACTTTTCTACTCTAATTGTGTCTTACTTGGGGCCAAGCTAATATCAAGGCATTGTTCTGAATGTGAGTGGAAAGATTTTTGTGTAACACATATTTACATACACATTCGATTCATTTTTCAATTTTCTATTTGAAATACTGAAGCCCTGAAACTAACACATACCCTACTATACTCTGACTTATAATTCTAATATGATGGTGAAAAATAACCCAAACAGAATAGAAATACAAGCAGTTCCGAGGAGGCATGGTGTATTGTTACAATTGGTTTTTGCATTATATAGTGTAGGAGTTATAAATCTAGTCAATTTTTTTTTGTTGAAATAGTTCTACATGTGTTTTTAAAATTAAAAAATATGTGAATTCCTGTTTCCCTTTCTCTGTAGCCTATTCAGCACATGTATTTTTATATGCACATATAGAATTCTACCTGGTACCACACGTACATACTTGTGAGGTAACTGAATTGGCAGATGCAAATTGTGCTAAAGGATCACTCCTCCTAAATGCTGTTGGAACTGAAAATTCAACCTATGGGTGAGCTTCCTAGTTGAATATCATCATACATTAATCCATGTTCAGTAAAATGAATATTTTTCGATCTGTGGATTATATATATTTCATGATGAATTTCGATTGGCATATATATTGCTACTTTTTTTTTCTTTTATTGGTTGCTCAAAACATTACAATTCTCTTGACATATAATATTTCTTACATTAGATTCAAGTGGCTTATGAACTCCCATTTTTGCCCAAATAGAGATTACAGAATCACATCGGTTACACATCCACATTTTTACATAATGCCCTATTAGTTACTGTTGTATTCTGCTACCTTTCCTATACTCTACTATCTCCCCTCCCCTCCCTTCCTATCTTCTCTTTTTCCCCCATCTACTGTAATTCATTTCACTCCATGTTTATTTTCCCATTCCACTCACAACGATATGTAATTTTGTGTAACAATGAGGGTCTCCCTCCATTACCATGCAATTTCCCTTTTCTCTTACTTACCCTCCCACCTCATGTCTCTGTTTAAAGTTAATCTTTTCTTCCTGCTATTGCTCCCTGCTCTGTTCTTAGTTGCTCTCATTATATCAAAGAAGACATTTGGTATTTATTTTTTAGGGATTGGCTATTTTCACTAAGCATAATCTTCTCCAGTGCCATCCATTTTTCTGCAAATTTTATGATTTTGTCATTTGTTAGTGCTGCGTAATACTTCATAGTGTATAAATGCCACATGTTTTTTATCCATTCATCTATTGAAGGGCATCTGGGTTGGATCCACAGTGTTTCAGTTGTGAATTGTACTGCTATGAAAATCGATGTGGTAGTATCCCTGTATTACTCTCTTTTAAGGTCTTCA
The DNA here is from genome assembly GCF_048772815.1 of Callospermophilus lateralis. Classification (NCBI taxonomy): domain Eukaryota; kingdom Metazoa; phylum Chordata; class Mammalia; order Rodentia; family Sciuridae; genus Callospermophilus; species Callospermophilus lateralis. The sequence continues at coordinate 6,817,954 of NW_027515276.1, read as the reverse complement.
GGGAATAGTCCGAGAAGGGCAATAGCTGAGTCAAATTGTGGTTCCATTCACAGCTTTCCCAGGAATCTCCATACTGCTTTCCAAATTGGCCACACCAGTTTACAGTCCCACCAGCAATGTACAAGAGTATCTTTTACCCCACATCCTTGCCAGCACTTGTTGTTTGACTTCATAATGGCTGCCAATTTACTGGAGTGAGATGGTATCTTAGGGTGATTTTGATTTGAATTTCTCTGACTGCTAGAAATGGTGAGCATTTTTTATGTACTTGTTGATTGATTGTATGTCCTCCTCTGAGAAGTGTCTGTTCAAGTCCTTGACCCATTTTTTTAATTGGGTTATTTGTTATCTTATTGTCTATTTTTTTGAGTTCTTTGTATATTCTGGATATTAGGGCTCTATCTGAAGTGTGAGGAGTAAAAATTTGTTCCCATAATGTATGCTCCTTATTTACCTCTCTTATTCTTTCTCTTGCTGAGAAAAAAACTTTTAAGTTTAAGTAGTCCCATTTGTTGATTCTTGTTATTAACTCTTGTGCTATGGGTGTCCTATAAAGGAATTTGGAGCCCAACCCCATAATATGTAGATCAGAGCCAACTTTTTCTTCTATCAGACACAGAGTCTCTGATTTGATATCTAGCACCTTGATCCACTATGAGTTAACTTTTGTGCATGGCGACAGAAAGGAATTCAGTATCATTTTGTTGCATATGGATTTCCATTTTTCCCAAAACCATTTGTTGAAGATACTATATTTCCTCCATTGCATGCTTTTAGCTCCTTTTTCAAATATAAGATAGTTGTAGCTTTTTGGATTAGTCTCTGTGTCCTCCATTCTGTACCATTGGTCCACCCGCCTGTTTTGGTACCAGTACCATGCTGTTTTTTTTTTTTTGTTGTTGTTGTTTTATTTTCTTTTTTTTTTAATTAATTTTATTGTAGGTTGTTCAAAACATTACATAGTTCTTGATATATCATATTTCACACTTTGATTCAAATGGGATATGAGCTCCCATTTTTACCCCATATACAGATTGCAGAATCACATCAATTGCACAACCATTGATTTACATATTGCCATTCTGGTGACTGTTGTATTCTTCTGCCTTTCCTATCCTCTACTATCCCCCCTCCCCCTCCCCTCCCCTCTTCTCTCTCTACCCCCTCTACTGTAATTCATTTCTCCCCCTTATATTTTTCCTCCTTTCCCCTCACTTCCTCTTGTATGTAATTTTCTATACCCCTGAGGGTCTCCTTCCATTTACATGCAATTTCCCTTCTCTCTCCCTTTCCCTCCCACCTCTCATCCCTGTTTAATGTTAATCTTCTTCTAATGCTCTTCGTCCCTACTCTGTTCTTAGTTACTCTCCTTATATCAAAGAAGACATTTGGCATTTGTTTTTAAGGGATTGGCTAGCTTCACTTAGCATAACCTGCTCTTATGCCATCAATTTCCCTCCAAATTATATGATTTTGTCATTTCTTAATGCAGAGTAATACTCCATTGTGTATAAATGCCACATTTTTTTTTATCCATTCTTCTATTGAAGGGCATCTAGGTTGGTTCCACAGTCTTGCTATTGTGAATTGTGCTGCTATGAACATGGATGTAGCAGTGTCCCTATAGTGTGCTCTTTTTAGGTCTTTAGGGAATAGACCGAGTAGGGGAATAGCTGGATCAAATGGTGGTTCCATTCCAAGCTTTCCAAGAAATCTCCATACTGCTTTCCAAATTGGGCGCACCAATTTGCAGTCCCACCAGTAATGTACAAGAGTACCCTTTTCCAGACATCCTCGCCAGCACTTGTTGTTGTTTGACTTCCTAATGGCTTCCAATCTTACTGGAGTGAGATGGTATCTTAGGGTGGTTTTGATTTGCATTTCTCTGACTGCTAGAGATGGTGAGCATTTTTTCATATACTTGTTGATTGATTGTATGTCCTCCTCTGAGAAATTTCTGTTCAGGTCCTTGGCCCATTTGTTGATTGGGTTATTTGTTATCTCATTGTCTAATTTTTTTAGTTCTTTGTATATTCTGAATATTAGGGATTTGTCTGAAGTGTGAGGAGTAAAGATTTGTTCCCAGGACGTAGGCTCAATATTTACCTCTCTTATTGTTTCTTTTGCAGAGAAAATCTTTTTAGTTTCAGTAAGTCCCATTTGTTGATTCTAGTTATTAACTCTTGTGCTATGGGTGTCCTATTGAGGAATTTGGAGCACGACCCCACAGTATGTAGATCATAGCCAACTTTTTCTTCTATCAGACGCCATGTCTCTGATTTGATATCAAGTTCCTTGATCCACTTTGAGTTAACTTTTTTGCATGGCGAGAGAAAGGGATTCAGTTTCAATTTGTTGCATATGGATTTCCAGTTTTCGCAACACAATTTGTTGAAGATGCTAGCCTTCTTCCATTGCATGCTTTTGTAAGAAAAGATCACTCGTACTAAACGCTGTTGGAACTGAAAATTCAACATATGGGTCAGTTTTCTAGTTGTACAACATAAATTGATGTTCAGGAAAATGAAAGGAAAATGAATATTTTTGGATCTCTGGATGATATATTTTTCATGGTGAATTTCAATTGGCATACATAATGCTACTTATTAATGTCTGTGTGTGTGTGTGTGTGTGTGTATATATATATATATATATGTATTCACTCTCCAGATTTTTCAAAATATGAAATGTATTTGTCTGATTATACACTCCCTAAATTCATTCATATTTATGTATGTGGATGTATAATCAACTTTTCACAAGTTTATTCTCTGAAATATTCATCCACCTGAAATACATATTTGTTTCCTAGTACTGAAAACTAACTTCAGGGGATCATATGATGACAGCGAAAGGAGTGCATCAACCCCATGTACAGCATCACTGTGCAGGAGAATGACGAATTTCCAGCAAAATTTGGGTGGTCCTAAACCTAGTGGATGTATTTCCATCTCACGAGGATCAGCTACGGGGCTCAAACGTGAGTGATTTGTCTGCATGGAGCATCATGCTGCTTATTCAGCAAATCGCCCTGCGGGTAGAGTCTGTGGCGCGTGCTGGGAAGCAATGAGATAGCAACACAAATATTCAGTGGTGCAGATTCTATGGGCTCCTGCCATCTGTACAATCACTGTGCTCATTGCTGAATTCTGGGTTTGAGACCAGGGAAATACACAGTCCAATTCGGTTTTCCACACCAGTCAGACCACAGAGGAAGCCAGGGGCCACCATCTTGGAGAGCTGACGTCACCATTCCTGTTTTCAACTGATAGCAGCTCATTCAGCTATAGAACAGGTAATCTCAGGTTGTCATTCGCCTGTGTCTCGGAGACAAATTACTCAGGCCTGCTCCTATCAGAACATACACCAAGCCCAGAGCGGCCGAATTCTGGCTCCTGGAACTGATCAGGCCCAGGGCTAAAGAACCTGCGGAAACTGCTTCTCGGTCTAGGTCTTGCTGAATACTGTGGAGGTAAATACCTACCGAGCCTTCATAGGCAGTGGCAACAGGATTGAGATGGGGCTTGTGAGGGCCAGTCAGGACTCACCCATTGCTTTGTTCATCTGGCAAAGAGAACGAAATGCTGCCATTCGCATGGGATACCAACATGTTAGAGATCTGAAGTCATCACAAAGTGGCGGAGGAGATAACTTCATCGATACCAGCGGTGAGAGAAACAGTTGGTCTCCTGGTAAAAAAAGTGAGTCACAAACACCCGAGTCTCTCTCACTTTGTCTTCAAGCTAGAGGGACAGAGCAGAGACACCGCTCACCCCCGGCACTGGCCCAGCGACCCGCAGGCGTGGTAGTCACGTCATCCCAATTGGAGTAGGGACAGAGCAGAGCCGCCGCCCGTGCCCGGAACAGGCCCATCGACCAGCAGGCTTGGTAGTCACGTCACCCCAATTGGAGTAGGGGCAGAGCAGAGCTACAGCCTTTGCCCAGAACAGGCCCAACGACCCGCCGGTGTGGTAGACACGGCACCCCTATTGGAGTAGTGGCAGAGCAGAGCCTTCTCCCGTGCCCATTACAAGCCCATCGACCCACCAGCATGGTTGTTAGGTCACCCCAATAGGAATAGGGGCAGAGCAGAGCCACCACCCATGCCCAGAACAGGCCCAGCAACCCGCCGGCGAGGTAGTCACATCACCCCAATTGGAGTAGGGGCAGAGCAGAGTGACCAACCTCGCCCACAACGTAGGCAACCGAACAGCGAAACAGGCCAAGTGGCCTGCGGGCACGGCAGACACATAACCCCATTTGGAGTAGGGGCAGAGCAGATCCACTGCCGGTGCCCACAAAATAGACAGACCTGCGACCGACCAGCAAAGAGGCTCAGCGTCCTGCCGGCATGGTAGACACATCATCCCAATTTGAGTAAGGGCACAGTAGAGCTGCCGCCCGCACCTGCAAGGTAGGAAGACCTGCAATGGATCAGCAGAACAGGCCGAGGGGTCCGTGGGCATTGTAGACACGTCACACCAAATGGAGGAGGGACAGAGCAGAGCCACTGCCCGCGCCCGCATTGTAGACAGACCTGCGACCAACCAGCACAACAGGCTCAGCAGCCCGTCAGCGTGGTAGATAGATCACCCCAATTGGAGGAGCAGAACAGCCGCCCCCCGCTACTTCAAGGGAGACTTTTCAACTATACAAGAGCAATATAAGTATATAGGGGGAAAATTTCAAAAACACAACAGTTTCAACAAGCAGAGAGAAACGCGAGCAGTATGAAAAGACAAGGAAAGAAAGGACCACAAGCAATGCAGGTAAACACAATTTTAGAAGAGGTAATAGCTGCATCAGATGGAATGTCAGATAAAGAATTCAGGATACTCAGGCTTTAGATGATCTGGAGTCTCAAGGAAGACATTAGACAACAAAATCAGACAATTAAAGATCACTTCGACAATGAATTACATAAACAAATCCAAGAAGCAAAAGATCAACTATATAGGGAGATAGAGGTTGTAAAAACAAACAAACAGAAATCCTAGAATTGCAGGAAGCAATAAACCAACTTAAAAACTCAATTGAGAATACTACCAGCAGAGTAGAACACTTAGAACATAGAACATCAGACAATGAAGACAAAGTATTTCAACTTGAAAAGAACATAGACAGCTCAGCAAGACTGTTAAGAAACCACGAGCAGAACATCCAAGAAATATGGGATAACATAAAGAGGCCAAACTAAAGAGACATTGGGATACAGGAAGGTATAGAGGTCCAAACAAAAGGAATGAGCAACCTATTCAATGAAATAATACGAGATAACTTCCCAGACTTGATAAATAAAAAAGAATCCCAAATCCTAGAAGCCTAGAAGCCGAATGTGCAAAATCATAAGAGAGCCACAACTAGACACATTATAATGAAGATGCCCAACAAACAGAAAAAGGAGAGAATTTTAAAAGCTACAAGAGAAAGGAAGCAGATTACATTTAGGAGTAAACCAATCAGGATAACAGCTGATCTTTCAAAACAGACTCTGAAAGCTAGAAGATCCAGGAATAACATATTTCAAACACTGAAAGAAAATGGGTTCCAACCAAGAATTGTGTATCCAGCGAAAGTAAGCTTCAGGATGGAAGATGAAATTAAAACCTTCCACGATAAACAAAAGTGAAAAGAATTTGCAGCTAGAAAACCATATCTTCAAAACATCCTCGTCAAAATATTACAGGAAGAGGAAATGGAAAATATCAATGAAAACCAACAGCGGGAGGGAGTACAGTAAAGGCTGGGGATAATCAAAGAGGAAAACAAACCATGTTTAGGAACATAAATAAACAAATATCGCTGGAAGAACAACCCATATCTCAATAATAACCCTAAATGTTAATGGCTTAAACTCACCAATGAAGACACACTGGCTAGTAGAATTGAACAAAAAACAAGACCCAACAATACACTGCCTACAGGGGACGCATTTGATAGGAAAATGCATACATAGACTGACGGTGAAAGTTTGGGAAAAATCATATCACTCATATGGACTTCGGAAACAAGCAGGAGAGTCCATACTCATATCAAATAAAATAGATTTTAAGCCAAAGTTAATCAAAAGGGATAAAGAGAGACACTACATACTGCTCAAGGGAACCATACACCAACAAGACACAGCAATCGTTAATATATATGCCCCGTACAATGGTGCAGCTATGTTCATCAAAGAAACTCTTCTCAATTTCAATAGTCTAATAGACCACAATACAGTAATCATGGGAGCCATGAACACACCTCTCTCACCACTGGACAGATCTTCCAAACAAAAGTTGAATAAGGAAACTATAGAACTCAATAACACAATTAATAACCTAGACTTATTTGAGATATGTAGAATATAACACCCAACATCAAGCAGTTACCTTTTTTCTCAGCAGCACATGTATCCTTGTAAAAAATAGATCATATATTATGTCACAGGGCAACTCTTAGACAATAAAAAGGAGTACAGTTAATACCATGCATATTATCTGATCATAATGGAATGAAACTAAAAATCAATGATAAAAGAAGGAAGGAAAAATCATGCATCACTTGGAGAATGAACAATAGGTTACTGAGTGATCAATGGGTTATAGAAGACATCAAGGAGGAAATTTAAAAATTCTTAGAAATAAATGAAAATGCAGACACAACATACCGGAATCTATGGGACACATTGAAAGCAGTTCTAAGAGGAAAATTCATTGCTTGGAGTTCATTCCTTAAAAAAAGAAACAACCAACAAATAAATGATCTCATACTTCATCTCAAAATCCTAGAAAAAGAAGACGAAAGCAACAGCAAATGAAGTAGAAGGCAAGAAATAATTAAGATCAAAGCTGAAATTAATGAAATTGAAACAAAAGAAACAATTGAAAAAACTTGACAAAAGTAGAAGTTGGTTCCTTGAAAAAATAAATAAAATTGACAGACCCTTAGAAATGATAACAAAGAGAAGAAGACAGAGAACTCAAATTACTAGAATAAGGGATTAAAAAGGAAATATCACAACAGATATTTCAGAAATACAGAAGATAATCAGAAATTATTTTGAATCCTTATACTCCAATCAAATAGAAGACAGTGAAGGCATCGATAAATTTCTTAAGTCATATGATCTGCCCATATTGAGTCAGGAGGATATAGCAACATAAACAGACCAATATCAATTGAGGAAATAGAAGAAACCATCAAAACACTACCAACTTAGAAAAGCCCAGGACCGTATAGGTATACAGCAGAGTTTAACAAAACCTTTAAAGAGGAATGAATACCAAAATTTTTCAAGGTATTTCAAGAAAGTGAAAAAGAGGGAGATCTTCCAAATTCATTCTACGAGGCCAACATCACCCTGATTATTACAGCAGACAAAGACACTTCAAAGAAAGAAAACTACAGACCAATATCTCTAATGAACCTACATGAAAAAATCCTCAATAAAATTCTGGCAAATTGGATACAAAAAAAATATCAAAAAAATTGTGAATCCTGATCAAGTAGAATTCATCCATGTGATGCAAGGCTGGTTCATTATACGGAAATCAATAAATGTTATTCACCACATCAATAGACTTAAAAATAAGAACCATATGATCATCTCGATAGATGCAAAAAAAGCATTCAATAAAGAACAGCATTCTGTTATGTTCAACACTTTAGAAAAATTAGTGATAAGAGGAACATATCTCAATATTGTAAAAGCAATCTATGCTAAGCCTCAGGCTAGCATCATTCTGAATGGAGAAAAATTGAAGGCATTCTCTCTAAAATCTGGAACAAGACAGGGATGCCCTCTCTCACCACTTCTGTTCAACATAGTTCTCGAAACACTGGCCAGAGCAATTAGACAGACGAAAGAAATAAAAGGCATAAAAATTGGAAAAGAAGTACTTAAATTATCACTTTTGCAGATCACATGATTCTATATCTAGCAATCCCAAAAGGGTCTACAAAGAAACTAATGGAGCTAATAAATGAATTCAGAAAAGTGGCAGGATATAAAATCAACATGCAATAATCAAAGGCATTCCTGCATATCAGCGACAAATCTTCTGAAATGGAAATGAGGACAACCACTCCATACACAATATCCTAAAAAAATAATAATAATAATTAGGAATCAACCTAACAAAAGATGTGAAAGTCTTATACAATGAAAACCACAGAACCCTAAAGAGAGAAATAGAAGAAGATCTTAGAAGATGTAAAAATATATCCTGTTCATGGATAGGCAGAACTAACATCATCAAAATGGTGATATTACCAAAAGTTCTCAATAGGTTTAATGCAATGCCAATCAAAATCCAAACGGCATTTCTTCTAGAAATAGAGAAAGCAATCATGGAATTCATATGGAAAAATAAAAGACACAGAATAAAAAAAACAATACTAAGCAGGAAGTGTGAATCAGGAGGCCTAGTGATAAAAGAGTTCAAACTATACTACAGAGCAATAGTAACAAAAATAGCATGGTACTGGTACCAAAACAGGAGGGTGGACCAATTGTTCAGAATAGAGGACACAGAAACCAAGCCAGGAAACTACAACTATCTTATATTTGATTGAGGGGCTAAAAGCATGCAATGAAGGAATATAGCATCTGCAAAAAATGGTGCTGGGAAAACTTGGAATCCATATGTAACAAAATGAAACTGAATCCCTTTCTCTCGCCATGCACAAAAGATAACTCAAAATGGATCAAGGAGCTTGATATCAAATCAGAGACATGGCGTCTGATAGAAGAAAAAGTTGGCTACGATCTACATACTGTGGGGTCGGGCTCCAAATTCCTCAATAGGACACCCATAGCACAAGAGTTAATAACTACAATCAACAAATGGGACTTACTCAAACTAAAAAGGTTTTTCTCAGCAAAAGGAACAATAAGAGAGGTAAATAGGGAGCCTATATCCTGGGAACAAATCTTTACTCCTCACACTTCAGATAGAGCCCTAATATTCAGAGTATACAAAGAACTGAAAAAAATTGACAATAAGATAACAAATAACCCAATAAACAAATGGGCCAAGAACCAGAACAGACACTTCTCAGAGAAGGACATACAATCAAAAAACAAGTACATGAAAAAATGCTCACCATCCCCAGCAGTCAGAGAAATGCAAATCAAAACCACCCTAAGATACCATCTCATTCCAGTAAGATTGGCAGCCATTATGAAGTCAAACAACAACAAGTGCTGCTGAGGATGTGGAGAAACAGGTACACTTGTACATTATTGGAGGCACTGCTAATTGGTGCAGCCAATTTGTAAAGCATTATGGAGATTTCTTGGAAAGCTGGGAATGGAACTACCATTTGACCCAGCTATTCCTCTTCTCGGTCTATTCCCTAAAGACCTTAAAAGATCATGCTACAGGGACACTGCTACATTGATGTTCATAGCAGCACAATTCACAATAGCAAGACTGTGGAACCAACCTAGATGCCGTTCAATAGAAGAATGGATAAAAAAATGTGGCATTTATACACAATGGAGTATTACTCTGCTTTAAAAAATGACAAAATCATAGAATTTGCAGGAAAATAGATGGCATTAGAGCAGATTATGCTAAGTGAAGCTAGCCAATCCCTAAAAAACAAATGCCAAATGCCTTCTTTGATAAAAGGAGAGTAACTACGAACAGAGTAGGGATGAAGAGCATGAGAAGAAGATTAGTATTAAATAGGGATGAGAGGTGGGAGAGAAAGGGATAGAGAAGAGAAATTGCATGGAAATGGAAGGAGACCCACAGGGTTATATAAAATTACATAAAAGAGGATGTGAGGGGAAAGGGAAAAATAATACAAAAAGGGAGAAATTTATTACAGTAGAGGGGGTAGAAAGAGAAGAGGGGAAGAGAGGGGAGAGAAGGAGGGATAGTAGAAGATAGGAAAGGCAGCAGAATACAATAGACACTAGTATGGCAATGTGTAAATCAATTGATGTGTAACTGATGTGATTCTGCAATCTGTATAAGGGGTAAAAATGGGAGTTCATAACCCACTTGAATCAAAGTGTGAAATATGATATATCAAGAAATATGTAATGTTTAGAACAACCATAAAAAAATTTAAAAAAAAAGGAAACTAACTTCGGTGAATGAGGCACACGAATCCTAATATTTCTACAGTAACTTACCAAGTTTAACATCAATGCAAGTAGATTCCAATGGGACATGATGTGTATTTTTACGTTAATTTTTATTCAAAACTGGTACATTACAATTTCATCAGTTTATGCACATCATAGGATATATATTTCATAATCAATTTAGCAAATTTATAGGCATTTGTTTCACTTTCAATCTCTTCCTGCTTCAGAACACATGTATTCCTCCATATTTCTTGACTGGTCTTTGCATGAGAATTCTTTCCGAACACATTATTTTCGATTTCCATAATCACTTTTGAAGCAAACTTCACACACTCTTCATGATAAACCAAAACACTAATATTACCATTAGATGTATAACTGGTTGGAATGAATGAATGTATATCAATATAAGATTTATTGTATATTTTCAGATATCAATTCAATCCATTATTTAAAGTTGGAACCAGTTATATTATTTATTCACAGTATGGTGTATTCATGCTTAATCTCTATATTCATGGACACAGGGTACACCGCTTTGTATCCCCAATAATAATTTTATGTCTTCAATATATTGCTCCCAGAAATGGTGGTAGAAATACTCATGTCACCTGATCTACATATACATTTTATCACAGTAATATTCTGGACAAAAAATGTAAAGGTCACACTTATGATTGTACCAAAGACTAAATGAAAAGAGATCATGGATTACTAAAAACATCCATGTCCAGGTTGCCTAATGCTCTCAAATGTCAATCCTATTAGTTACTAGATATTTGTTTCTTCCTAAGTTTATATATTCAAACTCAACCCTGGTGAAAATGTCTACTCCTATCACTCACTTAATACTTTGCCTGATTTCATAATGTCTCTATTGATATCTGCTTTTCTACATATTTTCCCAATTTCATCATAGTGACTGACTCTTCATATGTGCTGACATTTACATTCACTCTCTAACCGAAACCCTATAGCTAAAGAATTTTTAGTCCCAATCCTACACTCATTCTTCTTCCTAAACCTACCGACTATCTTCCTAATCCTACCGACTATCCCTTTGGATTGGATGTTCTCTTCTACATTCAAACATCCAAGGTAAAAGGTTCTATGCCATTGTATATCAAATTGTCTGAGACATCTTTGCAGAATATAATTAAAAACTAAGTATCCCAATTAAGGGCCCAATGCCCTTCTGGGTTTTCAATCATACCTAGATTTCTGTTTTCATACTTATATTTCACCTAGATATTCTTGTAAATATCGCAGGTTCCCAATACCATTATTTATCGCACAGAATGATTGCTAACCCAAATCGAACCTGTTATTAACCCTAAACATACACTGTTCCCTCAATCTCATTTTACAGAAGAGCAGGGAGAGAGTCGTTCTTACAATACAGGAAAGTAGGGGACATTCCACCTGCTGAGAACCTCAAAGGTCCATTCAAAATGATACCTGGAGAAGATGTAGGCAGCTATGAAGGACCTGAGAGAGCAAAAGTCATCTTCCATGGCAAACAACCTGGTCAGGATGAAGGGATGTGTCTGAATCAGCCTCTCTATTTTTATTGTAGAGAAGATGGACCAAACCAGGCCTCTGTCGAGAGCTGCTGCTGGGTGCCTATGGTTGACATACCATTCTACCTTGTGAAAGTGTCACAGGAAGTAGGGGCAGCCTTCATCTCATGGGACACTTGGAAGCAACTGTTAGGACAAAGTGGTCGCCAAGGCAGTGACCTCATTCAGTTCCAAAGAAAGTGACATACCTCATTTCCTTGGTGATGGAACTCTCTGAACTTTTGTATCCAAGAATCCAGGCACCCCGAGGCAGCCCCAGTTCCAGTGGGCTCACTTGTTTGGATTTACCAAGGACAGAGTCAGTCTTTCTTGGTACCTACTGATGTGAGGATGGCCAAATGCCAGGAGAGCTCTGAAGAGGGACCTTTCCAGAAGAAGCAGGTAGTGGCTCACCCCTTTTTCTTGACAACTTCACAGAGTTGGCCAAGGAAACCAGATCTGAGAGAGGTCAGGCCATGTCCTGAGAATAGGTAGGAAAGTTGGTTTGTTTGGTTTGGAGTGGATTGTTTTTAGTAAGTCGTTTGACCAGGCGAGTGTTTCTATGTCTGTGTATCCCACTGTGTCCGTTGTTGTAGACATTAGAAAAGAGAATGCATTAATGAATGCCTCCAGTCTAGTATAAATCTTCCCATAATTCATCCTTCCCAATTTATGAATGGACTACAGCTTGTCTTATCGAGAGGCAATACCTTCTATCTTCCTAAGTTCCTGTTTTCTTCCTGAATTCTGGCCTCTCTCCAGAATAGGCTCATGGTTTTGTGTCCAAGATATGTACCACTCCAAGCTCTGTGACATGGCCATGTACTGGATAGCTGAAGAGAATGGCCAGCCTTTCAGAGAACTCAGATATCAGTGTGAACAGGAACGTCTCAGTGGAAAAACCCTGCTTTGGGCCTTTTGCTTACCTATTGTTCTGTTGCACTGAATGTCAGGAAAGACTTTGTCTCAGGCCACCCTTTTGTGAAGCCTGAAGAAAACCATTTTCAAATGGAAATGAATGGGCATCACCTGTGGCTCTTTGTTTAATTGCTTTGGAAAGGGATGTGGCTGAATTAGCCTCTTGGCCTTGTGTGTGGCTGTGACTTACATTCTCAGCACCTGATGGATCTAAAGAATAATCCCATGTGTGCATCAAAAACCATAATGGCAAAAAGATCAGTCATTGTGGATGAAGTCTCTTGCCTTCCTCTGTTAGGATCCTGACCTCCGTGAAGTGAGAAAATGGATTCTTTGGATCAAATGAGTTCCTCAAAGCCCTGCAGAGGTGCTTGGGGTTTCGCATGACTCCAAATCACAAAGAATCTATACCTGAAAATCGGTAGGCCTCACATTGGAGAAACAGAGCATTATTAATGACAGGCTTATTTGATCACTCCTGGTTCACAGGAAGGGTGTCCAGGCCACCCTGACTTTAGGCAAATGAGGGCCAAGTGAGCTTATTTTGGACACTTTCTTGGGCTTCGCCCCTCCTGAAAATCTTCAGCCAGACATTACGATGAATGACAATATGTAAGAAGATGAGGGCCATGTGGGAGTGTTTTCATTTTAATTTTGGTCATTTGTGTGGCGGTTGGAAGAAATGACTGGGTCCACCTGGGCTTGAACTCTGGTGTGATTCCCCTTAGAGACTGAGTTGTGGAACTGACCTTAGAGAAGTATTGCATTGAATTTTGTTGGGATTTTAGGAGGCCACACATAAGAGTCACCCTTGGAACTGAGATCTAGGCCCAGGGTTGCTTTCCACAGATTTTTCAGTTCCTGAAAGAAGTGACCTCACCTCACTTTCTTGGTGATGGAACTCTCTGATCTTGGGATCCAGGAATTCAGGCACAAAAGCCAGGGCCAGTTCCAGTCCGAGTGGTCTCATTTGTTTAGATTTACCAAGGACAGAGTCAGTCTCTCTTGGTACCTACTAATGTGAGGATGGCCAAACGGCAGGAAATCTCTGAAGAGGGGCCTTTCCTGAGAAAGCAGGTAGTGGCTCACAGCTGGCTCCTGACAATTTCATAGAGTTGGCCATGGAGTCCAAATCTGAGACAGGAGTGGCCATTTCGGGGGAACATAGTATGGCCCAAAAGTCAGAGGACACTCCAGATAGTCAAAGACGTACTTGGCGGAAGGAGGTGCCTTTGTAGGTTTGGTTGTAGGTTTGTGGTTTTGTCTCATGTTCTGAGAATAGGCAAGGAAGGCAGTTTGTTTGGTTTCGAGTGAACTGTTTCTAGTAAGTCGTTTGGCAAGGCGAGTGTTTCTATGTCTGTGTATCCCACTGTTATCCATGGTTGTAGACATTAGAAAAGATATTGGATCAATGGATGTGTCCTGTTTAGTAGAAAGCTTCCCAGAATTCATCCTGCACAATTTATGAATGGACTGTGGCTTGCCTTATCAATTGGCTACACCTGCTATATTCCTAAGTTCCACTTTTCTTCCTGATTTCTGGCCACTCTCCAGAATAGGCTCATGGTTTTTGTGCAAGATATATACCACCTCCAAGCTCTGTGACATGGCCATGTACTGGATAGCTGAAGGGAATGGCGAGAATCGCAGAAAACTCAGAAATCACTGTGACCATTAAAGTCTCAGCGGAGAAACCCTGCTTTGGGCCTTTTGGTTACCTATTGTTCTGTTTCCTGAATGTCAGCAAGGTCTTTGCCTTTGGCCACCCCTTTGTGAAGCCTGAAGAAAACAGTTTTCAAATGGAAATGAATGGATCACCTGTGGCTCTTTGTTTAATTGCTTTGAAAAAGATGTGTCTCATTCAGACCATTGGCCCTGTGTGAGGCTGTTGCTTAGTTTCTCATCACCTGATGGATCTAAAGAAAGATTCCATGTGTACATCCAAAACCAAAGTGGCAAAAAGAGCAGTGATTGTGGATGAAGTCTCTCGTCTTCCTCTTTAAGGTTTGTGACCTCCATCAAGTGAGAATAGGGATCCTTTGTGTCAAATGAGTTCCTCAACGCCCTGCAGATTCTATCCCATAGGTGCTTGGGTTTTATCATGACTCCAGTTCACATAAAGAATCTAAAACCCACAGTCAGTAGTCCTCAAATTGGAGAAGCGGAGCATTATTAATGGCAGGCCTATTTGATCACATCTGGTTCACAGGAAGGGTGTACAGGCCACCCTGAGTTTAGTCAAATTAAGGGGCAAGGGAGCTTATTTTTGACACTGGCTTGGGCGGAGCCCCTTATGGAAACCTCCAGCCAGAAGTTATGATGAGTGTCTATATGGAAGAAGATGTGGGTCATGTGGGAGTGTTTTGGTTTTAATTGTGGTCATTTGGGTGGCGGTTGGAAGTGACGACTGGGTCCACCTGGGCTGGAACTCTGGTGTGATTCCCCTTAGATACTGAGTTGTGGTACTGACCTCAGAGAAGTATTGCCATGAATTGTGTTGGGATTTTAGGAGGCCACGCATGAGATTTGCCCTTGGAAACTGAGATCTAGGCCCAGGTTGGCTTTGCACAGAGCACTGGGAATCTCAGCCAGGGTATCACATAATTTTATTCTGAAAGGCTTGCAGCCATGGTTGAGAGTCAAAACACACATGGACCTCACATTGTAGACCTCAATGCGCCTAGCTTCATGTGATCATTGGCCACTCTTTGGGAAGCCTTGCTTATGAGAGTTCTCCAGAGCTTTCATTGAAATGAGCATCCTCACCATTTAATGGTTCCTGAATGAAGTGAAACCCACAGTGCCTTCAACTTCATCCTTGAAAAATGGCTAGATAAATACGGTGAAATTTTTTTAAATTTCCATGACCAGGTGGCACTGGAGAAACTTTGGATATCCTGTTGCTGACTATGAGTATACTAGACAGTGCCTGATGGACTGGGTTTCAAGAAAATGGTGTAGAGCAGAGATGCCAGTAATTTGGAGCCTGCTGAGTAGTGGGCATAGAGCTGCAGTCGGCAGGTGTGTGATAAATCATCTGTGGTGGGGCCATGTGGATCTTCCTTTGGCTTCCAAATTGCTTGTGACTGACATGGTGCAGCAAGCAGACCCTTATATGTAAAGGCGTATTTGTATTTGGAGAGGTTTCAGGGCAATGTTCAGAATCACGTTGCTATGGTCAAGAGGCAAGCTATTTGGAATAGAACCTTGGTGGGTGCATTCTCCTGCGGACCCTGACCCACCACACTTGAGAAACTCCCTCCAACACTTTGTCCCAGTTGGACTCCTTGTATTTTGTGAAGAAAATACCAAACTACCAGTGCAGCAGCAATAAACACCACAAAATGTGGAGGATGACCAAATGGCTTCACAGTCCACACGGGGAGACACTTAGCCCCCAGTGACCACAGTTTACCTACAAAGATTGAATTCAGCACTGCTGACTCATGTTCATTGGAACATAAGAAACCATGTCCTCCAGGTCACATAGATGCAGACCCAGCTTTGATGCTCTCATTACAAAGAAATCTAAACCTCCTGACAACAACATATATTTCAAGTGCCCAACCTCAGAGGCAGTTTCTGAAGAAGTCTTTAGGCCAGCAGAGCTCCATATTTGTGGAGTGTTTACCCTGTCCCTTACTTTAGTAAACTACTCTACCACCTCCAAGGTTGTGAACTTTTGAGCATATTAAATTCCAGCTATGTATTCCCAGATTTTCGAACTCTTCTCCTCTAATGATGAATTACTTGGGGCGAGGGTAATGTCAAGGCATTGTTCTGGATGACAGTGAAATATTTCTCCATGTTTTTTTTTTAATTATTTTATTTCAGATTATTATTTTATTTTTTTAATTGGGTGTTCAAAACATTACAAAGCTCTTGACATATTATATTTCATACATTAGATTCAAGTGGGTTATGAACTCCCATTTTTATCCCAAGTACGGATTGCAGAATCATATCTGTTACACATCCGCATTTTTATAATGCCCTATTAGTAACTGTTGTATTCTGCTACATTTTCTATCCTCTACTATCCCTGCTCCCCTCCCATCTTCCCTCTCTACCCCATATACTGTAATACATTTACATCTTTGTTTATTTTCCCATTCCCCTCACAACCTCTTATATGTAATTTTGTGTAACAATGAGGGTCTCCCTCCATTACCATGCAATTTCCTTTATCTCTCTCTTTCCGCCCCCCACCTCATGTCTCTGTTTAATGTTGATCTTTTCTTCCTGCTCTTTCTCTCTGCTCTGTTGTTAGTTTCTCTCATTATATCAAAGAAGACATTTTTATTTGTTTTTTAGGGTTTGGCTAGCTTCACTAAGCATAATCTGCTCTAGTGCCATCCATTTCCCTGCAAATTCAATGATTTTGTCATTTTTTAATGATGCATAATACTCAATGGTGTATAAATACCACATTTTTTTTATCCATTCATCTACTGAAGGGCATCTGTGTTGGTTCCACAGTCTAGCAATTGTGAATTGTGCTGCTATGAACATCGATGTGGCAGTATCCCTGTAATATGCTCTTTTAAGGTCTTCAGGGAATAGTCTGAGAAGGGCAATAGCTGGGTCAAATGGTGGTTCCATTCCCAGCTTTCCCAGGAATCTCCATACTGCTTTTCAAATTTGCCACAACAGTTTGCAGTCCCACCAGCAATGTATAAGAGTACCCTATTCTCCACATCCTCGCCAGCACTTGTTGTTGTTTGACCTCATAATGGCTGCCAATCTTACTAGAGTAGGATGGTATCTTAGGGTGGTTTTAATTTGCATTTCTCTGACTGCTAGAGATGGTGAGCATTTTTTCATGTACTTACTGATTGATTGTATGTCCTCCTCTGAGAAGTGTTGGTTCAGGTCCATGGCCCATTTTTTGATTGGGTTATTTATCATCTTATTGTCTAATTTTTTGAGTTCTTGGTATACTCTGGATATTAGGGCTCTATCTGAAGTGTGAGGAGTAAAAATTTGTTCCCATGATTTAGGCTCCCTATTTACCTCTCTCATTTTTTATCCTCCTGAGAAAAAAAAAAACTTTTCAGTTTAAATAAGTCCCATTTGATGATTGTTGTTATTAACTCTTCTGCTATGGGTGTCCTGTTAAGGAATTTGGAGCCCAACCCCACATTATGTAGATCAGAGCCAACTTTTTCTTCTATCAGATGCAGAGTCTCTTATTTGATATCTAGCTCCTTGATCCACTTTGAGTTAACTTTTGTGCATGGCAAGAGGAGGGGATTCGGTTTCATTTTGTTGCATATGGATTTCCATTTTATACAAAACCATTTGTTGAAGATGCTATATTTCCTCTATTGCATGCTTTTAGCTCCTTTATCAAATATAGCATAGTTGTAGCTTTGTGAATTAGTCTTTGTGTCCTCTATTCTGTACCCATTGGTCAACCCGCCTGTTTTGGTACCAGTGCCATGCTGTTTTTGTTACTATTGCTATGTAGTATAGTTTTAAGTCTGGTATCGCTATATCGCCTGATTCACACTTCCTGCTAGAATTGCTTTTGCTATTCTGGGTCTTATATTTTTCCATATGAATTCCATGATTGCTTTATCTATTTCTACAAGAAATGCCTTTGGGATTTTGATTGGCATTGCATTAAACCTATAGAAAACTTTTGGTAATTTTGCCATTTTGATGATGTTAGTTCTGCCTATCCAGGAACAGGGTATATTTTTCCATCTTCTAAGATCTTCTTCTACTTCCCTTTTTAGGGTTCTGTAGTTTTCATTGTATAAGTCTTTCACCTTTTTTGTTAGGTTGATTTTCAAGTATTTAATTTTTTTGACGATATTGTGAATGGAGTGTTTTTCCTCATTTCTGTTTCAGAAGTTTTGTCGCTGATATACAGAAATGCCTTTGATTTATGCGTTTTGATTGTATATCCTGCCACTTTGCTGAATTCATTTATTAGTTCTAGTAGTTTTTTTTGTAGACCCCTTTGGGTTTTCTATGTATAGAATCATGTCACCAGGAAATAGTGATAATTTACGTTCTTATTTTCCTATTTTTATGCCTTTGATTTCTTTTTTCTGTCTAATTGCTCTGGCCAGTGTTTCGAGAACTATATTGAATAGAACTGGTGATAGAGGGCATCCCTGTCTTGTTCCAGATTTTAGAGGGAATGCCTTCAATTTTTCTCCATTCATAATGATGCTAGCCTGAGACTTAGCATAGATAGCTTTTACAATGTCGAGGTTAGTTCCTGTTATCTCTATTTTTCTAATGTTTTGAACATAAAGAGATGCTGTACTTGGTCAAATGCTTTCTGCGTCTATCGAGATGATCATATGGTTCTTATCTTTAAGTCTATTGATGTGATGAATAACATTTATTGATTTTCGTATATTGAACCATCGTTGCATCCCAGGGATGAATCTTACTTGATCCTGGTGAAAAATTTTTTTGATGTGCCTTTGTATTCGATTAGGCAGATATTTATTGAGGATTTTTGCATCTAGGTTAATCAGATATATTGGTCTGTAGTTCTCTTTCTTTGAGTTGTCTTTTTCTGGTTTTGGAATTAGGGTGATGTTGGCCTCATAAAATGAATTTGGCAGAGCTCCCTCTTTTTCTATTTCCTGAAATAACTTGAAAAGTATTGGTATAAATTCTTCTTCAAAGGTTTTGTAAAACTCCGCTGTATAGCCATCCGTTCCTGGGCTTTTCTTGGTTGGTAGTCTTTTGATTGCTTCTTCTATTTCATCCATTGATATTGGTCGGTTTAAATTGTGTGTATCCTCCTGACTCAGTTTGGGCAAATCATATGACTTAAGAAATTTATCGATGTCTTCACTATTTTCTATTATATTGGAATAATGATTTTCAAAATAATTTCTAATTATTTGATTTGCCTTTGTATTCGATTCGCCAGAATTTTATTGAGGATTTTTGCATGTAGGTTCATCAGATATATTGGTCTGTAGTTTTCTTTCTTTGAGGTGTCTTTTTCTGATTTCGGAATCAGCGTGATGTTGGCCTCATAGAATGAATTTGGCAGAGCTCCCTCTTTTTCTCTATCCTGAAATAACTTGAAAAGTATTGGTATTAAATCTTCTTTAAATGTTTTGTAAAACTCCGCTGTATAGCCATCCGTTCCTGGGCTTTTCTTGGTTGGTAGTCTTTTGATTGCTTCTTCTGTTTCATCCATTGACATTGGTCTGTTTAAATTGTGTGTATCCTCCTGACTCAGTCTGGGCAAATCATATGACTTAAGAAATTTGTTGATGTCTTCACTATATTCTATTTTATTGGAATATAGGTTTTCCAAATAATTTCTAATTGTCTTCTGTATTTCGGAAGCATCTGTTGTAATATAGCCTTTTTCATCCCATATGTTAGTAATTTGAGTTCTCTCTCTTCTTTTCTTCATTAGCATGGCTAAGGGTCTGTCGAACATATATATTTTTTCGAAGAACCACCTTTTAGTTTTGTTAATTTTTTCAATAGTTTCTTTTGTTTCAATTTCATTGATTTCTGCTCTGATTTTAATTATTTCTTGCCTTCTGCTACATTTTCTGTTGTTTTGCTCTTCCTTTTCTAGGGCTTTGAGTTAAAGTGTGAGCTCATTTATTTGTTCGGTTTTCCTTTTTTTCAGGAATGACCTCCAGGCAATGAATTTCCCTCTTAAAACTGCTTTCATTGTGTCCCATAGATTCCGATATGTTGCGTCTGTATTTTCATGTATCTCTAAGAATTTTTTGATTTCCTCCTTTATATCTTCTCTAACCCACTGATCATTCAGTAACATATTGTTCATTTTCCATGTGATTTAGGATTTTTCCTTCCTTCTTTTATCATTGATTTCCAGTTTCATTCCATTATGATCAGATAAAATGCATGGTATTATCTCCACACCTTTATATTTACTGAGGGTTGCCCTATGGCATCATATATTGTCTATTTTTGAGAAGGATCCATGTGCTGCTGAGAAAAAAAGTATATCCACTTGATGATGGTTGATATATTCTATATATGTTAGTTACATGTAGGTTATTGATTGTGATATTGAGTTCTATACTTTCTTTATTCAACTTTTGTTTGGAGGATCTGTCCAATGATGATAGATGTGTGTTGAAGTCACCCATAATTATTGTGTTGTGGTCTATTTCATTCTGGAGCTTGAGGAGAATTTGTTTCATGAACAATGTAGCACCATTATTTAGTGCATAAATATTGATAATTGTTATGTCTTGTTAGTGAATGGTTCCTTTTAACAGTATATAATGTCCTTCCTTATCCCTTTTGATTAACTTAGTCTTGATGTCGATTTTATTCGATATGAGGATGTCCACCCCTGCTTGTTTATGAGGATAAGTGTGCATGGTGTATTTTCTCCCAACCTTTCACCTTCAGCCTGTGTGTCTTTGCATTTCAGATGTGTCTCCTGGAGGCAACATATTGTTGGATTTGTTTATTTAATCCAAGTTACCAGCCTATGTCGCTTTATTGGAGACTTTAAGCCATTTACATTCAGAGTTACTATTGATGTATGGTTTGTATGCCAGCCATGTTTGATTATTTATATTTTTTTTTAATTTAGTTTGTTTCTCCATGACAAGCTTTCACCCTGCCTCTGTCATTACCAAGGTACTTCCCACTGATGGTTTTGGTTGTTGTTTTTCATTTCTTTCTTGTGTAGTGTTTTGCTCAAGACGCTTTGCAATGCTTGTTTTCTGGCTTCAAATTCTTTTAGCTTTTGTTTATCATGAAAGATTCTTATTTCGTTGTTGGACCTGATGGTTAATTATGCTGGATACATAATTCTTGGTTGGCATCCATTGTCTTTCAGTGTTTGATATACATTTTTCCAGGATCTTCTTGCTTTCAGTGTCTGTGATGAAATATCCATTGTTAACCTTATTTGTTTACCACTGAATGTATTCTGCCTCCATTCTCTTGTAGATTTATTATTTTCTCTTTGTTCTGTATATTGGATATCTTCATAACAATGTGTCTTGGCATTGGTCTACTGTGATTTTGTGTGCTCTTGTCCTGTATGCATCTACAATTTGTATATCCATTTCCTTTTTTATTTCTGGAAAGTTTTCTGTAATTATTTCATTCAGCAGTTTTCTCATTCCCTTGGTTTGAGTCTCTGTACCTTCCTCTATCCTGATGACTCGTAAGTGTGTTTTTTTTATGTTATCCCAAATCTCTTGGATGTTTTTCTTGTGATTTTTTTGCCAGCCTTTCTGAGTTGGCTGGACTCGTTTCAAGATGATATATTTTGTCTTCATTATCTGACCTTTTGGCTTTTACTTGCTCCACTCTGTTAGTGATAATCTCAATGGAGTTCTTAATTTGGTTTATTATTTCCTTCATTTCTAGAATTATTGTTTGATTTTTTTATAATCTCTATCCTCTGATAAAGATGCTTAAATTTTTCTTTTATCTGTTTATGTAATTCATTTTCAATGTTTTCTTTTACTGTTTGGATTTTCTGTCTCGTATCCTCTTTAAGTTTCCATTCCATCTGTCTAAGGTATTCCTTGAGTTCTTTATATGACCATTTTTCTGATGACTCTAGGTCCTCCTGAATATTTAGGGTGTCCTTCGTGGTTTGTACTCCTTTTCTTCCTTTCTTGTTTATGCTGCTCATGTTACTTCTTGTTCTGTTTGACTGCTTAGTTACTGTTTACTCTTATAAATTTATTTGATGCTTGGGAGGAAAGATTTTAGAAGGGAAGGGAAAAAGTCACTAAAGAGAATGAGAGTAGGCAGGTAGAATGCAAGGAATTGGAAATAAGAAAATTGAAAAGAAATGAAAAGACAATAGAAAAAATAGAAAATAAAGAAAGAAAATGATTTTTTTAAAAAAATGATTATGATAATATTAAATTAAAATTAAAATTTTAAAAAATAATAATAACAAAAGAAAAAATTAAAAAAAATTAAAAACATTTTAAAAAAGTTAAACAACAGCAACAAAAAATGAAAATAATGAAAACAAAAAAAAACAAAAACAAAAAAAACAAACTAATATAATAATAATAATAATAATAATAATAATAATAATAATAATAATAATAATAAATGCAGTCATAGATTGCAATAAACTTTTTTTCCATTAGGCAGAGCTGTGCCCACTGGGCCAAGCTTCTCCTTTCAATAGGTGGGAACCAATCACTGTGCAGCAGCTATTCCTCCCACACTGGGTGGGTGTCCAATCCTGAGTGCCTAGGGCCTTCTTTTGTGTTTCCTCAAGCCAGGCCCCACTCACCTGTGACACTCACCACAATACTGGCTACATGCCAGGTCTGCTGCTCCTAGGAGCCCTGTTTTCATGAACGCCTGGGCACAATCTCCCTGTTTGTCTCCCTCAGACCCTAAGTTTGTAGAGCTTAGGCCTGAGAACCCCCAGCGAATTTGCTTGCACTCCGGAAGCCATGCCCCCGGAAGCTGGAGCAAGAGACTTCAGTTTTCAGCACTGGTGGGAGCGGTGGCCTGGAGGTCTGCACCACGAGTCCCGTGCCACTCCTAATTCCCTCGGTCTGGATATCGCTCTCAAGGGAGAGCTGGGAGGGGCTCTTAAGATTTCCCCACAAGTTCACAAATTTATAGGAATTTGCTTCACTTTCAATCACTTCCTGCTTCAGGACACATGTATTCTTCCATGTTTCTTGACAGGTCTTTTCATGAG
Organism: Callospermophilus lateralis; assembly: GCF_048772815.1. Taxonomy (NCBI): domain Eukaryota; kingdom Metazoa; phylum Chordata; class Mammalia; order Rodentia; family Sciuridae; genus Callospermophilus; species Callospermophilus lateralis. Next base: position 6,794,724 of record NW_027515276.1, on the reverse strand, counting down.
ACTTCTTTCAAGACACATGACTTTCAATTTCCATAATCACTTTTGAAGCAAAACTCACATAAACTTTATGATAAATTATAACTCTGATATTACCATTAGATGTATAACTGGTTGGAATTAATGATTGCATACCAATATAGGATTTCTTATATATTTTCAGATAAAAATTCAATCCATTATGTAAAGTGAAAAGAGTTATATTATTTATTCACAGTATGGTCTATTCATGCATTATCTCTATATTCATAGATGCAGTGTACACTTCTTTATACCCCCAATACTAATTTATACGTCTTCAAAATATTGCTCCCTGAAATGGTGGAAGAAATACTCATGTCACCTGATCTACTTATACATTTAATCACAGAAATATTCGGAACACAAAATGCAAAGGTCACACTTATGTTTGTACCAAAGCCTAAAAGGAAAGTAAACATGGATTACTAAAAACATCCATGTCCATGTTGCCTAATGCTGTCAAATGTCAATCCTATTGGTGACTACATATTTGTTTCTTCTTAAGATTATATATTCAAACTCAACCCTACTGAAAATGTCTAATCCTATCCCTCACTTTATACATTGCCTGATTTCATTATGGCTCTATTTCTATCTGTTTCCTACATATTTTCCCCAGTTCATCATTGTGACTGACTCTTCACATGTGCTGACATTTACATTCACACTCTAATAGATAACCTATTGCTAATAAACTTTTGTTCCTAATCCTATACTCATTCTTTTTGTAAACCTACCAACTATCTTCCTAATCCGACCGACTATCCTTTTTTGACTGGTTGTTCTCTTCTACATTCAATCAAGCAAGGTACAAGGTCTTATGCCATTGTATATTGATTTATCTGAGACCTCTGTGCAGAATGCAATTCAAAGCTAAGTATTACAATCAAGGGTCCAATGCCCTTCTGGGCTTCAAATGTTACCTAGATTTCTGGTTTCACACTTATATTTCACATATATATTCTGGTAAATATTGCAGTTTCAAATACCATTATTCATTCTGCAGGATGATTCCTAAACTAAATCCAACATGTTATTGACCCTAAACATACACTGTTCCCTCAATCTAACTTTACAGAAGAGCAGGGACAGAGTTGGTCTTACAATACAGGAATGTAGGGGATCTTCCACCTGCTGAGAACCTCAAAGGTCCATGCAGACATGATCCCTGGAAATGAGGTAGGCAGCTATGAAGGACCTGAGAGAGCAAAAGTCATCTTCCATGGCAAACAACCTTGTCAGGATGAAGGGGTGTGTCTGAATCAGCCACTTTCTTCTTAATGTAGAGAAGATGGACCAAACAAGGTCTGTGTGGAGAGCTGTTCCCGTGTGCCTATGGTTGATATGCCATTCTAACTTGTGACAGTGTCACAGGAAGTAGGTGCAGCCTCCATCTCATGGGACCCTTGGAAGCAACTATTAGGACAAAGTGTTTGCCAAGGCATTGACCTATTCAGTTCCTGAAGGAAGTGACCTACCTTACTTCTTTGGTGATGGAACTCTCTGAACTTGGGATCCAGGAAGCCAGGCATCCAGAGCCAGTCCCAGTCCCAGTCCCAGTGGGCTCACTTGTTTAGTTTTACTAATGACAGATTCTGTCTTTTTTGGTACCTACTGATGTGAGGATGGCCAAATGCCAGGAGAGCTCTGAAGACGGGCCTTTCCTTAGTAACTAGGTAGTGGCTCACCGCTGGCTCCTAACAACTTCACAGAGTTGGCCAAGGAGACCAGATCTGACACAGTACAGGCCATTTCGGGGGAACATAGTAGGGCCCGCCAGTCAGAGGACACTCTGGATATTCACAGACTTACTTGGGGAAGGAGGTGCCTTTGTGTTTGTGGGTGTGAGTTTGTGGTTTTGTCTCATTTTCTTAGAATAGGTAGAAAAGCTGGTATGTCTGGTTTGCAGTGGACTGTTTCTAGATAGTCGTTTGACAAGGCAAGTGTTTCTATGTCTGTGTATAACACTGTGTCCGTGGTTGTAGACATTAGAAAAGAGAATGCATCAATGAATGTGTCCTGTCTAGTAGAAAGCTTCCCAGCATTCATCCTGCCCAATTTATGACTGCACTGCAGGTTGCCTTATCGATGGGCAACACCTAATATCTTCCTAAGTTTCAGATTTCTTCCTGAATTCTGACCAATCTGCAGAATAGTCTCATGGTTTTGTGTCCAAGATAGGTACCACCCCAAGCTCTGTCACATGGCCATGTACTGAATAGCTGAAGGTAATGGCGAGCATCTTAGAAAACTCAGATATCAGTGTGACCAGGTAAGTCTCAGTGGAGAAACCATGTTTTGTGCCTTTTGCTTACCTATTTTTCTGTTTCACTGAATGACAGGAAGGTCTTTGCCTCAGGCCACCCATTTGTGAAGCATGAAAAAAACAGTTTTCATATTTAAATGATTGGGCATCACCTGTGGCTCTTTGCTTAATTGCTTTGAAAGGGATGTGTCTGAATCAGCCTCTTGGCCCTGTGTGAGGCTGTGGCTTAGATTCTCAGCACCTGATGGATATAAAGAAAGATCCCATGTGTGCATCCAAAACCAAAATGTCAAAATTCAGTCATTGTGGATGATGTCTCTCTCCTTCCTCTATTAGGTTGCAGACAATCATCAAGTGAGTATAGGGATCCTTTGGGTCAAATGAGTTTTTCAAAGCCATGCAGAGGTGCGTGGGTTTTCTCATGATTCCACTTCACATAAAGAATCTAAACCCCACAGTCAGTAGGCCTCAAATTGGAGAAGCAGAGCAGTTGTAATGGCAGGCCTATTTGATCACTCCTGGTTCACAGGTATGGTGTCCAGGCCACCCTGACTTTAGGCAAATGAGGGCCAAGGGAGCTTATTTTGGACACTCTCTTGCACTGTACCCCTCATGGAAATCTCCAGCCAGAGGTTATAATGAGGGTCTATGTGGAAGAAGATGAGGGCCATGTGGGAATGTTTTGGTTTTAATTTTGGTCATTTGTGTGGCAGTTGGAAGGGATGACTGGGTCCCCCTCGGCTTGTACTCTGGTGTAATACTCCTTAGAGACTGAGTTGTAGAACTGACCTCAGAGAAGTATTGCCATGGATTGTGTGGGGATGTTAGGAGGCCACGCATGAGAGTCGCCCTTTGAAACTGAGATCTAGGCCAAGGGTGGCTTTCCACAGAACACTGAGAATCTCAGCCAGGATATCACATGATTTTATTCTGAAAAACTTGGCAGCCATAGTTGAGAGTCAAAACACACATGGACCTCACATTGTAGACCTCAATGGTCCTGGCTTCATGTGACCTTTTGGCCACTATTTGGGATGCCTTGCCTGTGATTGTTCTCCAGAGCTTTTATTGAAATGAGCTTCCTTAACATTTAATGGTTCCTGAATGAATTGAAACCCACAGTGACTACAACTTCTTCCTTGAATAATGGCTAGATAAATACCATGAAATTTTTGAAATTTCCATGACGAGGTGGCACTGGAAAACCTTTGGATGTCCTGATGCTGATCATAGTATTCCAGACAGTGCCTTGATTGGCAGGTTTCATGAAAATGGTGAAGAACAGAGATGCCAGATAGTTGTCGCCTGCTGATTAGTGGGCCTAGAGCAGTGGTGGACAGATGTGTGACAAAACATCTGTGGTGGGGCCACGTGGATCTGCCATTGGCTTCCAAATGGCTTGTGACTGATATGGTTACAGCCAACAGACCCAATAGGTAAAGGCATCTTGTTATATGGAGAGGTTTCAGGGAAATGTTCAGAATCAGGTTGCTATGATCAAGGGGGCAAGCTATGTGGGATAGAAGCCTGGTTATTGCATTATCCTTCTAACCCTCACCCACCACACGTGACTAAACTCCCTCCAGCAATGTGTCCCAATTGAACTCCTTTATTTCGTGAAGCAAATACCAAAAACTCCCAATGCAGCAGCAAGAAACACCACTAAAAGTGGAGGATGAACAAATGTCTTCCCAGTTAACACAGGGAGAAACTTAGCCCCAGTGTCCACAGTTTAGCTACAAAAAAAGAATTCAGCACTGCTGCCACATGTTCAATGAAAAATAAGAAACCATGTCTTACAGGTCACATATATGCAGAACCAGCTTTGATGGTCTCTCTACAAAAGAACTAAATCTCCTGAAAACAACATATATTTCAAGTGACCAACCTCAGAGGCAGTTTCTCAAGAATTCTTTCGGCCAGCAGAGATACATGTTTGAGGAATGTTTACCTTTTGCCTTACTTTTTTGAACTCTGCTACCACCTCCAAGGTTGTGAACTCCTGAGCATATTCCATTCCAGATATGTATTCACAAATTTTCTAACTCTTCTCCTCTAACTGTGTCCTACTTTGGTAAAAGATAATGTCAAGGCATTGTTCTGGATGAGAGTGGGAAGATTTTGGGTAGCACATATTTGCATAGGCATTGGATACATTTTTCAATTTCCCTTCAAAATACTGAATCTCTGACCCTAACCAATACCCAACTAGACTCTGACTGCTAATCCTAATATGATGGAGAAAAATAACAAAAAACAGAAAAGAAGTACAAGCAGTTCAGAGGAGGCAAGGTGTATACTAGGACTTGCCTTTTGCATAATATAGGGTAGGAGTTATAAATCTTGCAAATTTTTTTTTGAAATCGTTCTCCATGAGTTTTTAAAGTTAACAAATATGTGAATTCCTTTCTCCCTTTCTCTGTAGCCTATTAAGCACATGTATTTTTATATGCACATATAGATTTCTACCTGGTACCACACGTACATTCTTGTGAGGTGTTTGACTTGGCAGATACAAATTGTGAGAAGAGATCACTCCTCCTAAATGCTGTTGGAACTGAAATTTCAAACTATGGGTGAACTTTCTAGTTGAACAACATTATACATAAATCCATGTTCAGTATAATGAATATTTTTGGATCTGTGTATGATATATATTTCATGATGAATTTTGATTGGCATATATATTGCTAGTTTTTAATGTCTCTCTCTCTCTCTCTGTATATATATATATATATATATATATATATATATATATATATATATATATATACTCTCCAGATTTTTCAAAATATGTAATATATGTGACTTATTATACACTCCCTAAATTCATTCATATTCATTTATGTGGATTTATAATCAACTTTTCACAAGATTATTTTCTAAAATATTCATCCACCTGAAATTCATATTTGTTTCCTATTACTGACAACTAACTTCAGTGAATGGTGTATACAAATCCTAATATTTCTACAGTAACTGACCCAGTTTAACATCAACGCAAGCAGATTCCTATGGGACATGATATATATTTTGACATTCATATTTATTCAACAATGGGACATTATTATTTCTTCAGTTTATGCACATCATAGTATATATATTTCATCCAAAATTTCAAAAATATATAGGAATTTGTTTCACTTTCAATCACTTCCTGCTTCTGAACACATGTATTCCTCCATGTTGCTTTACTGGTATTTTCATGAGACTTCTTTCCAAACACATTATTTTCCATTTCCAAAATCAATTTTGAAGCGAAACTCACACACTCTTCATGAAAATCCTAATACTAATATTATCATTGATGTATAACTGGTTGTAATGAATGTCTGTATATCAATATTTGATTTCCTGTATATTTTCAGATATCAATTCAATTCATTATTTATAGTGGAATGAGTATATGTTTTATTCAGAGTATGTTCTATTCATGCATTATCTGTATATTCATAGAAACAGGGTACACCTCTTTGTACCCCCAATACTAATTTATACGTCTTCAAAATATTGCTCCCAGAAATGGTGGAAGATATACTCATGTCACCTGATCTACATATATATTTTATCACAGTAATATTATGGACACAAAATGCAAAGGTCACACTAATGATTGTACCAAAGCCTAAATGGAAAGTGAGCATGGATTAGTAATAACATCCATGTCCAGGTTGCCTAATGCTCTCAAATGTCAATCCAATTTGTGACTGCATATTTGTTTCTTGCTAAGATTATATATTCAACCTCAACCCTGTTGAAAATGTCTAATCCTATAACTCACATTATACTTTGCCTGATTTCCTTTTGTCTCAATTGATATTTACTTTCATACATATTTTCCCCAGTTCATCATTGTGAATGACTCTTCACATGTGCTGACATTTACATTCACTCTCTACCCGAACCCCTATTGCTAAAAAACTTTTGGTCCAAATCCTGTACTCACTCTTCTTTCTAAACCTTCTGACTATCTTCCTAATCCTACCGATTATCCCTTTTTGACTGCATGTTCTCTTCAACATTCAATCATCCAAGGTAAAGGTCCTATGCCATTGTATAGCGATTAATCAGAGACATCTGTGCAGAACATAATTCAAAGCTAAGTATCCTACCCAAGGGCCCAATACACTTCTGGGCTTCAAAACTTACATAGATTTGGGTTTTCAAACTTATATTTCACCTTTATATTCTTTTAAATATCGCAGGTTCCCAATAACATTATTCATCCCGCAGAATGATTCCTAACCGAAATCGAACCTGTTATTAACCCTAACCATATGCTGTTCCCTCAATCTAACTTTACAGAGGAGCAGGGACAGAGTTGGTCTTACAATACAGGAATGTAGGGGATCTTCCACCTGCTGAGAACCTCAAAGGTCAATGCAGAAATGATCATTGGAAAAGTTGTAGGCAGCTATGTAGTACCAAAGAGAGCAAAAGTCTTCTGACATGGTAAAGAACCTGGACAGGATGAAAGGATGTGTCTGAATCAGCCTCTCTCTTCTTAATGTAGAGAAGATGGACCAAAGCATGCCTGTATGGAGAGAAGTTCCCCGGTGCATATGGTTGATATACCATTCTAACTTGTGACAGTGTCACAGAAAGTAGGAACAGCCTCCATCTCATGGGACCCTTGGCAGCAACTGCTAGGACAAAGTGGTTGCCAAGGCAGTGACCTCATTCATTTCATGAAGAAAGTGACTTCACCTAACTTACTTGGTGATGGAACTCTCTGAACTTGGGATCAAGGAAGCCAGGCATCCAGAGCCAGTCCCAGTCACAGTCCCAGTGGGATCACATGTTTGGTTTTACCAAGGGCAGAGAGTCTTTTTTTGGTACCTACTGATGTGAGAATGGCCAAATGCCAGGACAGCTCTGAAGAGGGTCCTTTCCTAAGAAAGCAGGTAGTTGGTCATCGCTGGTTCCTGACAACTTCACAGATTTGGCCACGGAGACCAGATCTGAGACAGGGCAGGCCAGTTCGGGGTAACAATATGGTCCACAGACAGAGAACACTCCGGATAATGACAGACATATTGGGGGAAGGAAGTGCCTTTGTGGGTGTGGGTGTGAGTTTGTGGTTTTGTCTCATGTTCTGAGAATAGGTAGGAAAGGCGGTTTGTTTGGTTTGGAGTGGACTGTTTCTAAAAAGTCGTTTGAAAAGGTGAGTGTTTCTATATCTGTGTATCTCACTGTGTCCGTGGTTGTAGACATGAGAAAAGAGAATGCATCAATGGATATGTCCTGTCTAGAAGAAAATTTTCCAGCATTCATCCTACCCAATTTATGACTGGACTGCAGGTTGCCTTATGGATGGGCCACCCCTACTATCGTCCTAAGTTCCTGTTTTCTTCCTAAATTTTGGCCACTACCCAGAATAGGCTCATGGTTTTGTGTCCAAGATATGTAACACCTCCAAGCTCTGTGACATGGCCATGCACTGGATAGCTGAATGGAATGGCGAGCATCTCAGGAAACTCAGATATCAGTGTGACCACGAAAGTCTCAGTGGAGAAACACTGTTTTGGGCCTTCTGCTTACCTATTTTTCTGTTGCCCTGAATGTCAGGAAGGTCCTTACCTCAGGCCACTCCTTTTTGAAGCCTGAAGTAAACAGTTTTTAAATGCAAATGAATGGGCATCACCTGTGGTGCTTTGCTTAATTGCTTTCGAAAGGGATGTGTCTGAATCAGCCGCTTGGCTCTGGGTCAGGCTATGGATTAGATTCTCAGCACCTGATGGATATAAAGAAAGTTCCCATGTGTGTATTGAAAACAAAAATGGTAAAAATATCAGTCATTGTGCATGAAGTTTCCTGCCTTCCTCTGTTAGGTTCCTGACCTCCATCAAGTGAGAATAGGATCCTCTGGGTCAAATGAGTTCTTTCAACTCCTGCACAAGTGCTTGGGTTCTCCCATGATGCCAAATCACATAAAGAATCTATACCTGACAGTCAGAAGGCCTCAAATTGGAGAAGCAGAGCAGTATTAAAGGCAGGCCTATTTGATCACTCCTGGTTTATAGGAAGTGTGTCAAGGCCACGCTCACTTTAGGCAAATGATGGGCAAGGGTGCATATTTTGGACATTGTCTTGGACTGCGCTCCTAATGGAAACCTCGAGCAAGAGTTTATGATGAGTGTCTATATGGAAGAAGATGAGGGTCATGTGGGAAAGTTTTGGTTTCAATTGTGGTCATTTGTGTGGCGGTTGGAAGAGATGACTGGGTCCACATGGGCTTGAACTCTGGTGTGATTCTCCTTCGAGACTGAGTTCTGGAACTGACCTCAGAGAAGTATTGCCATTAATTGTGTTGGGATTGTAGGAGGACACGCATGAGAGTCACCCTTGAAACCTGAGATTGGGCCCTGGGTGGCTTTCCACAGAACACTGAGAATCTCAGCCAGGATATCACATGATTTTATTCTGAAAGACTTGGCAGCTATAGTTAAGAGTCAAAACACACATGGACCTCACATTTTAGACCTCAATGGGCCTGTCTGCATGTGACATTTTGACCACTCTTTGGGAAGCCTTGCCTGTGAGAGATCTCCAGAGCTTTCATTGAAATGAGCTTCCTCACCATTTCATGGTTCTTGGATGAATGGAAACCCCAAAGTGCCTCCAACTTCATTCTTGAACAATGGATAGATAAATACCATGAAATTTTTGAAATTCCCAATGACCAGGTGGCACTGGAGAACCATTGGATGTCCTATTGCTGCTCATGAGTGTACAAGACAGTGCCTTGATTGACTGGATTTCTTGACAATGGTGTAGAACAGAGATGCCAGTAAGTTGGAGCCTGCTGAGTAGTGAGCCTAGAGCAGTGGTGTGCAGTTGTCTGATAACATATTTGTGGTGTGGCCATGTGGGTGTGTCATTGGCTTCCAAATGGCTTGTGACTGATTTGGTGCAGCCAGCAGAAAATTATATGAAAAGGCATCTGGTTATATGGACAGGTTTCAGGGCAATGTTCAGAATCAGGTTGCTATGGTCAAGGGAGCAAGCAATGTGGGATAGAAGCCTGGTTGGTGCATTCTCCTGAAGACCCTGACCCACCACACCTTACAGGACTCCCACCAGCACTGTGACCCATTTGAAATCCTTGTATGTTGTGAAGCAAATACAAAACACCCAGTGCAGCTGCAAGAAACACCACGAAAATTGGAGGATGACCAAATGGCTTCAAAGTCCACACAGGGAGACACTTAGACCCCAGTGGCCACAGTTTATCTACAAAGAGAGAATTCATCACTGCTTCCTCATGTTCATTAGAAAATAAGAAACCATATCCTCCAGGTCACATAGATGCAGACCCAGCTTTGATGGTCTCCGTACACAGGGAGCTAAAGCTCCTGACAACAACATATACTTCAAGTGCCCAACCTCAGAGGCAGTTTCTCAAGAAGTCTTAATGCCAGCATAGCTCCATGTTTGTGGAGTGTTTACACTGTCCCTTACATTTGGAAACTCCTCTACCACCTCTTGAATATTTTCCATTCCAGGTATGTATTCACAGATTTTCTAACTCTTCTTCTCTAATTGTGTCTTACTAGGGGCGAAGATATTGTCAAGGAATTGTTCTGGATGAAAGTGGAAATTTTTTGTAGCACATATTTGCATACACATTGGATTCATTTTCCTATTTTCCATTTGAAATACTTAATAACTGACACTAACCCATACCCTAATAGACTCTTACTACTAATCCTAATATGATGGAGTAAAATAACCCAAACAGAATAGAAATACAAACATTTCAGAGGAGGCATGGTGTATAGTTAGACTTGGCTTTTGCATGATAAAGTGTAGGTGTTATAAATCTAGTTAATTTTTAATTGAAATAGTTCCATGTGTACTTAAAGTTAACAAATATGTGAATTCCTGTCACCCTTTCTCTGTAGCCTATTCAGCACATGTATTTTTATATGCACATATAGAATTCTACCTGGTACCACAGGTACATTCTTGTGAGGTGGCTGACTTGGCAGATAGAAATTGTGAGAATAGATCACTCCGCCTAAACGCTGTTGAAACTGAAATTTCAAACTATGGGTGAGCTTCCTAGTTGAACAACATGATACATAAATCCATGTTCAGTAAAATGAATATTTTTGGATCTGTGGATGATATATATTTCATGGTGAATTTCGATTGGCATATGTATTGCTAATTTTTAATGTCTGTCTGTGTGTGTGTGTGTGTGTGTGTGTGTGTGTATATATATATATATATATATATATATATATATATATATATATACACACTCTAAATTTTTTAAAAATATAAAATATATGTGTCTTATTATAAACTCCCTAAATTCATTCATATTCATGTATGTGGATTTAGAGTTAACATTTCACAAGATTATTCACGGAAATATTCATCCACCTGAAATACATATTTTTTTCCTAGAAATGAAAACTAACTTCAGTGAATGGTGGATACAAATCCTAATATTTCTACAATAATTGATCCAGTTTCTCATCAATGCAAGTAGATTCCTTTGGGACATGATGTGTATTTTGATGTTCATTCTTATTCACCACTGGTATGTTAAAATTTCTTCAGTTTATGCACATTATAGGATATATATTTCATCCATACGTTAGCAAAATTATAGGCATTTGTTTCACTTTCAATCATTTTCTGCTTTAGAACACATGTAATCCTCCATGTTTCTTGACTGGTTTGTTTATGAGACTTCATTCCAAACATATTATTTTCGATTTCCATAATCATATTTGAAGCAAAACTCACACACCCTTCATGATAAACTATAACCCTAATATTACTATTAGATGTATAACTGGTTGGAATGAATGATTGTATATCAATATAAGATTTCTTATATATTTTCAGATATCAAATAAATCCATTATTTAAAGTGGAACCAGTTATATTATTTATTCACACTATTGTCTATTCATGCATTGTCTCTATATTCATAGACACAGGGTACACCTCTTTGTAAACCCAATACTAATTTATACGTCTTCAAAATTTTGCTCCCAGTAATGGTGGAAGAAATACTCATGATATCTGATCTACATATACATTTTATCACAGTAATATTCTGGACAGAAAAAGAAAAGGTCACACTTATGTTTGCACCAAAGCCTAAATGTAAAGTGAACATGGATTACTAAAACCGTCCATGTCAAGTTTGGCTAATGTTCTCAAAAGTCAATCCTATTTGTGACAACATATTTGTTTCTTGCTAAGTTTATATATTCAAACTCAACCCTGTTGAAAATATCTAATCCTATCTCTCACTTTATACTTTTCCTGGTTTCATAATGTCTCTATTTATATCAGCTTTCCTACATACTTTCCACAGTTCATCATTGTAACTGACTCTTCAATTGTGCTGACATTTACATTCACACTCTAATCCAAACCCTATTGCTAAGGAACTTTTTTTCCAAATCCTATACTCACTCTTCTTCTTAAACCTACTGACTATCTTCCTAATCCTACCCATTATCCCTTTTTGACTGGATGTTCTCTTATACATTCAATAATACAAGGTACAGTGTCTAATGCCATTGTATATCGATCTATCTCAGACATCTGTGCAGAACATAATTCAATGCTAAGTATCACAATCAAGGGCCCATCCCCATTCTGCGCTTCAAATCTTATTTAGATTTCTGTTTTCATACATATATTTCACCTATATATACTTATAAATGTCGCAGGTTCCCAGTACCATTATTCATCCAGCAGAATGATTCCTAATTCAAATTGAACATATTATTAACCCTAACCATACACTGTTCCCTCAATCTAACTTTACAGAAGAGCAGGGACAGAGTTGGTCTTACAATACAGGAATATAGGGGATCTTCCACCTCCTGAGAACCTCAAGGTCCATGCAGAAATGATCCCTGGAGAAGATGTAAACAACTATGAAGGACCTGAGAGAGCAAAAGTCAGCATCCATGGCAAACAACCTGGTCAGGATGAAAGGTTGTTTATGAATCAGCCTCTCTCTTCTTATTGTAGAGAAGATGGACCAAACCAGGTTGGTGTGGAGAGCTGTTCCTAGGTGCCTATGGTTGATATACCATTCTACCTTGTGAAAGTGTCACAGAAAGTAGGGGCAGCCTCCATCTCATGGTCGTCTTGGAAGCAACTGTTAGGACAATGTGGTTACCAAGGCAGTGATCTGATTCAGTTCCTTAAAGAAGTTACCTCACCTCACTTCTTTGTTGATGGAACTCTCTGAACTTGGTATCCAAGAAGCCAGGCACCAAGAGGCAGTCCCAATCCCAGTGGTCTCACTTGTATGGATTTACCAAGGACAGAGTCAGTCATTCTTGGTACCTACTGATGTGAGGACAGCCAAAACCAGGAAAGCTCTGAAGAGGGGCTTTTCCTGAGAAAGTAGGTAGTGGCTCACTGCTGGCTCCTGACAACTTCACAGAGTTGGCCAAGGAGACCAGATCTGAGACAGGACAGGCCATTTCATTGGAACATAGTATGGCCCACCAGTCAGAGGACACTCCGGATAGTCACAGACCTACTTGGGGGAAGGATGTGTCTTTGTGGGAGTGGGTGTGGGTTTGTGGTTTTGTCTCATATTCTGAGAATAGGTAGGAATGGCGGTTTGTTTGGTTTGGAGGGAACTGTTTCTAGTAAGTCATTTGACAAGGCGAGTGTTTCTATGTCTGTTTATACCACTGTGTCCCTGGTTGTAGACATTAGAAAAGAAAATGCATCAATGGGTGAGTCCTGTCTAGTAGAAAGCTTCTCAGCTTTCATCCTGCCCAATTCATGAATGGACTGCGGCTTGACTTATCAATGGGGAACACCTGCTAACTTCTTAAGTTCCTGTTTTCTTCCTGAATTGTGTGCACTCTCCAGAATAGGCTCATGGTTTTGTGTCCATGATATGTACCTCCTCAAATCTCTGTGACATGGCCATGTACTGGATAGCTGAAGGGAATGGCGAGCATCTCAGAAAGCTCAGATATCAGTGTGACCAGGAATGCCTCAGTGGAAAAACCCTGCTTTGGACATTTTGCTTACCTATTCTTCTGTTGCCCTGAAAGTCAGGAAGGTCTTTGCATCAGTTGTGTCATGTGGGAGTGTTTTGGTTTTAATTGTGGTCATTTTTGTGGCCGTTGGAAGAGATGACTATGTCCACCTGGGCTTGAACACTTATGTGATTCCCCTTAGAGACTGAGTTCTGGAACTGACCTCAAAGAAGGATTGCCATGTATTGTGTTGGGATTTTAGGAGGCCACGCATGAGAGTCGCACTTGGAAACTGAGATCTAGGCCCAGGGAGGCTTTCGGAAGAGCACTGGAAATTTCAGGAAGGACATCACATGATTTTATTCTTAAAGACTTGGCAGCCATCGTTGCAAGTCAAAACACACATGGACCTCACATTGTAGACCTCAAATGCCTGGCTTAATGTGACCTTTTAGCCTGTCTTTGGGAAGCCTTGCCTGTTAGAATTCTCCAGAGCTTTCATTGAAATGAGCTTCTTCTCCATTTTATGGTTCCTGAATGAATTGAAACCCACAGTGCCTTCAACTTCATCCATGAAAAATGCCTAGATAAATATCATTAAAGTTTGGAAATTCCCATCACCTGGTGGCACTGGAGAACCTTTGGGTGTCCTATTGCTGATCATGAGTGTACCAGACAGTGCCTTGATTGACTGGGTTTCATGAAAATGGTATAGAACAGAGATGCCAGTAACTTGGAGCCTGAGGAGTAGTCGGCCTAGAGCAGTGGTGTGCAGGTGTGTGTTAAAACATCTGTGGTGGGGTGATGTGGATATGCCATTGGCTTCCAAATGCCTTGTGACTGATATGGTGCAGCCCCCATACCCTTGTATGTAAAGGCATCTTGTTATATGGAGAGGTTGCAGGGCAATGTTTAGCATCAGATTGCTATGGTCAAGGGGGCAAGCTATGTGGGATATAAGCCAGGTTGGTGCATTCTCCTGCAGACCATTACCCACCACACGTGACAGAACTCCCTCCATCACTGTGTCCCAGTTGAACTTCTCTTATTTTGTGAAGCAAATACCAAACTCCCAGTGCAGCTGCAAGAAACACCACAAAAACTGGAGGATGACCAAATGGCTTCACAGTCCACACTAGAAGACACTTAGCCCCCAGTGGCAATAGTTTACCTATAAAGAGAGAATTCAGCCCTGCTGCCTCATGTTCATAGGAAAAAAAAAGAAACCATGTCCTCCAGGTCATATAGATGCAGACCCAGCTTTGATGGTCTCACTACAAAGGAAGCTAAAGCTCCTGTCATCAACATATATTTCAGGTGCCCAACCTCAGAGGCAGTTTTTCAAAAAGTCTTTAGGCCAGCAGAGCTCCATGTTTTTGGAGTTTTTACCCTGTCCCTTACTTTTTGAAACTTCTCTACAACCTCGAAGGTTGTGAACTCCTGAGCATTTTCCATTACCGATATGTATTCACAGATTTTCTAACTCTTCTCCTCTAATTGTGTCTTACTTGGGGTGAAGGAAATGTCAAGGCATTGTTCTGAATGAGAGTTGGAAGATTTTTGGGTAGCACATATTTGCCTACACATTGGATTCATTTTCCAATTTTCCATTCGAAATACTGAATCCCTGACTGTCAAGGGTAGAAGGAATTCTTTTTCAAAGAACAGCCTGACACTTACAAGAAACAGCCACCAGGAGACATCCTGTCTGGAAGACATCCTGTAGCCATATGTGTCCCTGAGACATCCTGTGGCCATCTTTCTTCCAGAAACATCCTGAAGTTATCTCACCTTGTGAAAACATCCAGGAACTGCCGATAAGAGAGTTTCCCCAAATGCAGCATTTTAATACCCATGTGTGAACAATAAAATTTTGCAGCTTGATCAGAACTCCTGTGTTGCTCTCATCTCTCGTGTCTCTTGTTCCTTCATTCCTCCCCATCTAGGTTCGCTGCCCATGTTGATGTGTCCTGCCGGCCGGGACATCTGGCGCCCACTGACTGGGGCTCAAGCCATTGACTGAGGGGGAACCCCTTCCTCCTGGAAGACTTGGTCAAGAGGAGCCCGCGATCGTCTCAGCAGACACCACCCGTAGACATATCCAGGAGGAGGGTGGGAATGATGCACGGTGAGTGACCCACCATGTGACAAGCAGTATCGTCACATGGTTTGTTTATTTCAGGCCTCAAGGAGTTCTTCAAGACATGGGGGGGCACATGTTAAGAAAAAGGACTTAAAATTTTTCTTTTCACACATAGGAGCATTGTGTCCATGGTTTCCTCTTGAAGGGACCATTGATGGCAAAAATGGCTTAGAGTAGGAGACTGTTTAAAAGATTATTATGAATCCTTTGGCCCAGAAAAAATGCCAGTTCCCACCTTTTCTTACTGGAACTTAATTAATGTAGATCTTAAAAGTTTTCGCTTTGACAATGGTACCTTACAACTTGTCAGGATTGGGGAAGAGATTATGCAAATGACCTCTCGTCCCTCCTCTGCATGCCCATCATTAGTATAGACATAGACCCTTCTCAGTCTTCCCAGGACCCTGAGAACCTTCCTGGTCCCCCTAAAAATACGATCCTAATTAATAAGGCTCCAATGATTAAAAACCACCTTTATCCAGTTTTAAATCCCAGAGACACATTGACCCCTGGGAAGGACGCTATCTTGGAGAAGGAAGCAGCTCTCTACCATTCAGAAGACCCACAACCTCTCAGGACCCTGCCACAGCCTACAGGATTTACACATCCACCTCCCTCCTATATCCGTCCTGCCTTTTGTGCTCTGGCCCTTCAGGGGCCAAGTGCCCCCCCAGATATTTTTTCCCTACTTCCCCTACCTAACCTCGCTCCCTTGCCAGCATCCTTCCAACATAGACGGGAAGAGATGCAACTTTTAAAATAATTAAATTCCCTTGACTCTGAGCTCTCTTCATTAGCCTTAGCTATGGAGTCAATGCAAGCTGGCCCACAGCGGTCTAAGACAAAGTCGAAGACACTCCATCGGCCTGTTCTCACCTTCCCAGTCACCACCATTCAGATAGATAAGCCTGCCCAGTCTGCGGTCAAAGACTTCGATGAGGAACAAGAGGAGGAAGCGGGGGAAATGGATCAAGGAGATCAGGACTCAGAGGATGAGGAGTTCACCCCTGGGCAGGAAGGAACCCAGAGTCTACAAAAAATTAAGCCTATGTTTTCTTGAAAAACTTAATAAGGCTTGTGCTCACTATGGCCCCACTGTGCCCTACACGTTGGCTTTATTAGAAATCCACAGCGCACAATGGCTTACTCCCAATGATTGGAAATTTTTAGACCAAGCTACCTTCAGTGCCGGAGACTTCCTGTTATGGAATGCAGATTTCGAAGACAATGTCGGGAAACTGCTCTAATAATTTTAACTAAGGCCTCCTCTGAATCTGGGACTTAAGTTTAGCTAGTGGGAAATGCGCCTTTTGACACTAAAAATAACAGGCACGTTTCCCTCCTGGACTCTTGGCGCAGACTCAGATGGCTGGTTTTCCTGCTTGGTGACACCTCCCTCAAAAAGCCTCGGCTACCAATTCCCTGGCAAAAATTTGACAAGTGTCCCATGAGCCTTATAGGTAGTTTGTTCCCCGGCTTAACCTAGCTGCGGAATGCTTGCATGAACCAAGCGAAGGTGAAAGCACCTATGTAAAACATCTTGCCTTTGAAAATGCCAACCCAGCATGTCAGGATGTTCTTCAACCACATAAGGATAAAGGGAAATTTCTGAATTTATTAGACTCTGTGCAGGCGTGGGTGCAGCCCATGCCATGGGTCTCGCTTTAGGGGCCGCCTTTACCAAGGCGTTTCACAATCCTGGCTCACGTACTTGCTTTACTTGTAAACAACCTGGCCATTTTGCATGTGGGTGTCCGACAGGCAAACAAAGCCTAGGAATAGCGTCTCCTCAAACTGGGGCTTAACCGCCCCCAGCTACCCTTTTCCATAGAAGTGGTAAAGGTCATCACTGGGGCAGTGAGTGTAGATCTAAGATAAATGCTCTCAGACAGCCTATTTCTTCCTGCTTCTCGGGAAACTCCCTGCGGGGCCAGCCCCTGGACACAACATCCCCCAGGACAAACACAGGAGCAATAAGGTTTGTTCCCTCCCAAACTCCCAACCTACCACAAAATCCTTCTCCACAATTGCCTCCCTCCAACTAGCCACCCCAGGCAGCGCAAAATTGGACCTCTGTGCCACCACAGTTACAATATTAGACTCAATGCAAGGGCCCCAGATAATACCCACTGGAATTATGGGTCCCCCTCCATCTCATACATGTGCCCTTATTCTTGGAAGAGCCTCCACTACCATACAAGGTGTCCAGGTCTTCGCTGGCATTAATGATAATGATTTCACTGAAGAAATAAAAATACTGGCCACTGCTATTAATGGAGTTGCCGCCATCCCAGCAGGAACAAGACTTGCACAATTAATTCTCCTTCCCTTGGATTCAGGAGGCATTTCCACCACCCAAACCTACCTCGGGGGGCTGCCTTCTTAGGCTTCTCTGATGTGTATTGGGTTCAACCCATTTCTCACAATAGACCCACCCTTACCTTACTTACTGAAGGAAAGGAATTCCAAGGAGTTCTAGATATTGGAGCTGATGCCACAATTATTTCTCAAAAATACTAGCCATCAGGTTGGCCCCTCACTCCATCCTTGACTGACCTTAAAGGGATAGGAAAATAAAAAAATCCTCTGGTCAGCTCAAGGTCTATTAGCTGCACTGATAAAGATGGTAATAAGTCAACTGTCACTCCTTTCGTTGATTCTGACCTCCCTGTTAACGTATAGGGTGGAGATATTTTGAGTCATTGGAAGTTATTCTCGCCAGTCCCAATTCCATGGTGACTCATCAAATGCTTCCTATGAATTTTGTTCCTGGTACAGGCCTGGGGATACTGAAACAAGGACTGGTGGAGCCTATACAACCCATAAAAAAACAAATACATGTGGACTTGTGTATTCAGATTTTTAGTGTCGGTCCCTGACCCTCCTGTACCCCATGCAGATAAAATTATTTGGGAGACTCAGACTCCTGTGTTGGTGGATCAGTGGCCCCTTACCCACGAAAAATTGGAGGCTGCCTCCACGTTAGTGCTGGAACAGCTGGCAGCCGGCCATGTAAAGCCCTCAACCTCACCATGGATTACTCCTATTTTTATTATCAAGAAAAAATCAGGCAAGTGGCGCCTTTTACAATATTTGTGTGCCATTAATAAAGTTATGTGCCCAATGGTAGCACTACAGCCAGGCATTCCCACACCAGTGGCGATTCCAAAAACCTATTGTAAAATGGTTATTGACTTAAAAGATTGCTTTTTTACCATTCCTTTACATCCTGAGGATAGACCCTATTTTGCCTTTAGTCTCCCTCGCATTAATTTTCTGGGCCCTATGCAGAGATTTCAATGGAAGGTTCTTCCCCAAGGTATGGCCAACAGCCCTAGTCTTTGCCAAAAATACGTTGCTCAAGCAGTAGACCCTGTGAGAGAGCGATGACCACAAAATTATATTTTACATTATATGGATGATTTGTTAATTGCTGCACCTAATACCCATGACCTTAATAATTGTTACTTGGACTTTTACAAAACCTCACTACCTTGGGACTACAGATAGCTCCAGATAAGTTTCAAACACAGGACCCTTATACCTATTTGGGCGTTAAACTTCAAGATAATCAGATCCAAATTCCTAAAATACAACTATGTGTGGACCATATTCACACACTTAATGATTTTCAAATATTACTTGGGGATATTCAATTGCTAGGAACATATTTAAAATTACCCACTTGTGTACTTTTGCCCCTTAATGATATTTTGATAGGTGATTCCCACCCCTCCTCCCCTCAAAAGCTTACTCCCGAGGCATGACATGCATTAAACCAAGCCACAGAAGCCATTGCCCAAAAGTTTGTTACACAAATTTCTTATAACCTTCCTCTGGTTCTGGTTATTTTCCACACTCCTCATACACCCACAGGAATATTTTGGCAGCGAGATCCACATTTTAAAAATAAAGGCTGCCCCTTGCTTTTGGTCCTTGTACCCACCACATCCTCCAAGGTTATTACTGTTTATCTTGCTCAGGTAGCTTCTCTTATTTTTAAAGGTCGTATGCTTTCTCGACAACATTTTGGCAAAGACCCTGATAATATTTTAATTCCATATACTAAGGACCAAACCCTTACTACAATTTTTACTACAGACATGGATGAATGGGATATTGCCCTATCAGGCTTTTTGGGAACAATTCATAACCACATCCCCAATGACCCCCTTTTAAATTTTGTCCAGTTACATCCATTTATTTTTCCCAAAATTACTCAAAAGGCTCCCATTCCTCAAGCCCTTACCTTTTTTACAGACGGTTCCAGTAATGGCCGTGCAGTCTTTGTTGTCAATAACAAGCCTACCACCTTTGATACTGTCTATCAGTCAGCTCAGTTTGTGGAATTGTTCGCCATAACACAAGTTTTTATAAAGTTTTTTGATAATCTTGTTAATATTTATACAGACAGTGCCTACATTGCTCATTCTGTGCCCCTTCTGGAGATTTCACCCACCATTAAGGCTTCTTCCAATTCCCCCTTTCTGTTTCACCAGCTTCAGCAGCTAATTCAGGCCAGAAAACATCCATTTTCCTTAGGACACATCATGACACACTCTGACTTTCTGAGCCCTCTAACACAAGGTAATGCCCAAGCTGATGCAGCAACACGTTCCATCTTTCCAATTTTTGCTGGCTCCATTCAAAAGGCCATGGAGTTACACAATCTTCACCATCTAAATTCCCAGAGCCATCGATTACTTTGGAAAATTACCAGGCAACATGCATGAGAAATAGTAAAAGCATGCCCTGCTTGCACTGTCTCCCTCCCCATTCAACACTTGGGAGTTAACCCCCGAGGATTACTGCCCAATCAGATTTAGCAAATGGATGTTATTCATTTTCCTGAATTTTGAAAAACCAAATATATATACGTTTCTATAGATACCTTCAGTGGCTTTATTTTTGCATCACCACATTCTGGAGAGGCTACCAAAGATGTACTTTCTCATCTTGTTTCAGCCTTTTTCATAATGTGTAAACCAATACATATTAAAACAGATAAATGTCCTGCATATACCAGTGCCAAGTTTAAACAGTTTTGTGCTACCTTGCAATTTTGTCATACTACTGAAATTCCATACAACACTCAGGGCCAAGGCATGTGGAACTTGCCCAGCTTACCTTAAAGACTTGGCTATCCCGTCTTAAGGCTTCCGCCCTTGTATTTACCACTCCCAGGGATCGCCTTAACCATGCATTATTTGCCCTTATTTTTCTTACCCTAGACAGTGAAGGCCATTTGGCCACAGACAGACACTGGCATCCTTCATCCAATTCTGTTCGCACACCTGTTATGTGGTGCAATCCCATTACAAATAAATGAAAACGCCCACATCCTATCCTCATCAGGGGATGAGGCTCAGCTTGTGTTTTGGACCAAGAGCAAGCATCCCCAAGATGGTTACCAGAATGCCTGGTTAAACAGGTAAATTACTTACCTCAACCCAGGGACGGAGGCCCTCCCCCTGAGGACAAATTTTCCTCCATTTCAGATACAGCCAACAATCTGTGCGAGGATCCTGCTTAAGGCACTTCTGCTGAACAGGTTTGAACACAGAGGCCTTGGACCTCTAATTTCCAACATCATGGGGTACCTTTTTGCCACCCCCGTGAATGCAAAGGAGGATTTTGGACTGAGGCTCCCACTAATTGGACCCAGACTGCTGACTGCATGACTAAGGTGACTTACCTCCGTGCCAAGGTTGACCATAATCTCGGAGGAGTTCATCAGCCTAAATGGGTATGTGTTAACAAGCCAAAGATTATTCCCCCTAGTACAAGTAAAGCTCTCCAAAATTGTTCTGCAACTTGTACGCATACCCAGGCGATGCATGTCTCTTGTAATGCGTCGGCTTCACTTTGTGTTAATAAACAGGGAGAACAATTTTTTGAAGCCTCCCTAACTAAAACTCATGCAGCAGGGGGACCACTATTCATTATACCCCCATTCTCTTTGACCATGGAGGAGATGGCAAATACACCAAGCTACAGTGAGCTGGGTGCCAAGGCACCGTCGGAAAACCTTCCTACTGGCCCATTAAGGCCCCTACAGGGGTCTCTGATGGTGGAGGACCCATGTATTCTGTCAAGCATCCTCAGATAATCAAACTTTTGAAACCCCAAATCCCTGAGCTCACATATCATCCCTTAATGTAGCCTAAATCCCAGTTCCCAGGTTTAGATACCAATACATTAGATATTTTGCAAACTACATTCTCCTAGCTTAATAATTCGAACCCCACCCTTGCTGGTGATTGCTGGCTCTGCATGACAACAGGGGCAATCATGCCTATGGCAGTTCCTATTAATTCTATCATGGACAATGATAATACATGCCAACCCGGATTTCCCTTTAAAGTACAGCCTATAGGCACTTTTACATTATTTCTTTTAGGCGCGATGCAGAATAATACCTATGATATTGATGTTCGACTTACTTCCTTTGGAAATTGCTCAACAGTATAAAATTATTCCTCACCCACCCCATCTCTTTGTCCCTCCAATGGCACAGTTTTTATGTGTGGAGGAAACTCGGCCTTCCCACGCTTCCAGCGAATTGGACCATTGGTTGTGTTCTTGCTTTATTACTCCCTGATATAACTATTGTCCCAGGAGATGAACCTCTACCAATTTCTAGCCTAGACACTTTAGTCAAAATACATAGGTGGGCAATACAGGCTTTACCACTCATTGCCAGCCTTGGAATAACAGCTGCTGTGGGCACAGGTACAGTGGCTTAGGCACGGCTATTCACTCTTACCATCGCCTGTCTCAACAACTTATAAATTATGTACAAACTTTATCAGGAACCATTAAAGATTTGCAGGACAAAATAAATTCCCTGGCAGAAGTGTTCTTTCAAAACAGACGAGGCTTAGATTTGCTGACAGCTAACCAGGGAGGTATTTGCTTAGCCTTAGGGGAATGATGTTGCTTTTATGCAAATAAATCAGGCATAGTACGCATTAAAATTAAGCAGCTTCAAGAAGATCCAGAAAAGAGACAAAAGGAACTATTTGAAAATCCCGTCTGGATTGGGCATAATGGATTTCTACCCTACCTTCTTCCCCTATTAGTCCCTTTGTTGGGTTTACTTTTAATGGTGTCCATAGGCCGCTGCATTATAACGAGGCTGGTACAATTTATTAAAGAACAGATTAATATTTTGGTTTCTAAGCCCATACAGGTCCACTATCATGGTCTGGAGATGGAAGACAGCACTGCCAACATTTAAAAGAATGTTCAACCCTTCTCACAGGCTTATTAAGTTTACATCCCCACAGATCTCTCTTTCTTACAGAAAACTATAAGTAACAGCTCTGAGCAACCATCTTCTACCCTTGCAATAAGGGTTCGTTCTCCATGGGCCCCTCCGCTTGGGGGAGGACACACCCTTGGAATGAGCACGTTAGGCCATAATAACGGAGGGTCCAGGAAGGACTGCAGGAGGATGGATCCACGGATCCCCAAACACCGGACCTCTGAATGACACGCTCTGGTGCATGGCGGTTGGCATGCTATCCCCTCAAAGACGTCTCCTCCAAAAACATGCAAAAGCCAACACGAAATCTCCTAGGAAAGATGCTCGCTCAAATCAGGAGATATTCTAAGGCATCCTAGAGAAACAGAGCCACTATCATCCCCTAAATCCATGGCCTGTAAGGTATGGTCGAATATTTTATATAACAAAAGGGGAGATATCAGGGGCTAGAAGGAAGTTCTCCTTCAAAAAATAGACTGACACAAGAAACAGCCCCCTGGGACACAACCTGCCTGGGAGACATCCCACAACCATCTATCTCCTTTTGACATCCGGCTACCATCTGTCTACCTGAAACATCCTGAGGTTATCTCACCCTGTGAAGACAACCAGCAACTGCCGATAAGAGAGCTTTCCCATCCGCAGCATATAAATAACCTCTGAGAATAATAAAAGTTTGCAGCATGATCAGAACTCCTGTCTTGCTGTCATCTCTCGTGTCTCTTGTCCCTTCATTCCTCCCCAACTAGGATCGACACCCAAGTTGATGTGTCCTGCCAGCCGGGCCATCTGACACTAACCCATACCCTCCTAGACTCTGATGACAAATCCTAATATGATGGAGAAAAATAACCCAAACAGAATAGAAATACAAGCAGTTCAGAGGAGGCATGGTGTATAGTTGCACTTGCCTTTTGCATGATATAGGGTAGGTGTTATAAATCTAGTTAATTTTTAATTGAAATAGTTCTCCATGTGTTTTTAAAGTTAACAAATATGTGAATGCCTGTCTCCCTTTCTCTGTAGCCGATTCAGCACATGTATTTTTATATGCACATATAGAATCCTACCTGGTATCAGATGTACATTCTTGTGAGGTGGCTGACTTGGAAGATACAAATTGTGAGAAGAGATCACTCCTCCTAAACGCTGTTGGAACAGAAAATTAAACCTATGGGTGAGCCTCCTAGTAGAACAACATTATACATAAATCCATGTTCAGTAAATTAAATATTTTTGCATCTGTGGATGATATATACTTCATGATGAATTTTGATTGGCATATATATTGCTACATTTTATTGTCTGGGTGTGTGTGTTGTGTATGTGTGTGTGTGTGTGGGATATATATATATATATATATATATATATATATATATATATATATATACACTCTCCAAATATTTCAAAATATGAAATATATGTGTCTTACATATACTACCTAAATTCATTCATGTTCATGTATGTGGATTTATAATCAACTTTTCACAATATTATTCTCAGAAATATTCATCCACCTGAATTACATATTTGTTTTCTAGTACTGAAAACTAACTTCAGTGAGTGGTGCATACAATCCTAATATTTCTACAGTAACTGACCCAGTTTAACATCAATGCAACTAGATTCCTCTTGGATATGATGTCTATGTTGAAGTTCATTTTATTCAACACTGGTACATTACTATTTGTTCAGTTTATACACATCATAGGATATATATTTCATCAACAACTTCAATAATTTATAGGATTTTGATTCACTTTCAATCATTTCCTGATTCAGAACACATGTATTCCTCCAGGTTACTTGATTGTTTTTTCATGAGACTTCTTTCCAAACGCTTTTTTTTTTTTCGATTTCCATAATCATTTTGAAGAAAAACTGACACACTCTTCATGATAAACCATAACCCTAATATTACCATTAGATGTATTTCTGGTTGGAATGAATGATTGCATATAAATATACGATTTTCTGTTTATTTTCAGATATCAATTCAATCGAATATTTAAAGTTGGAACAAGTTATAATATTTAATCACAGTATCGTCTATTCATAAATTATCTCTATGTTCATAGACACAGAGTAAATCTATTTGTAACCCCAATACTAATTTTTTCATCTTCAAAATGTTGCTCCCAGAAATGGTGGAAGAAATACTCATGTCACCTAATCTACATATACATTTTATCACAGTAATATTCTGGACACAAAAAGAAGAGGTCACACTTATGATTGTATCAAAGCCTAAATGAAAAGTGAGCATAGATTACTGAAAACATTCATGTCCAGTGTGCCTAATGCTCTCAAATGTCAATCCTATTGGTGACTACATATTTGTTTCTTCTTAAGACTATATTTTGAACCTCAACCCTGTTGCAAATGTCTAATCCTATCACTCAATTTATACTTTGCCTGATTTCCTAATGTCTCTATTGATGTCTGCTTACCTAAATATTTTCCCCAGTTCACCATTGTGACTGACCCTTCACGTGTGCTGACATTTACATTCACTCTCTACCCGATACACTATTGCTAAAGAACTTTTGGTCCAAATTCTGTACTCAGTCTTCTCTTGAAACTTATCGAATATCTTCCTAATCCTAGCAACTATCCCTGTTCTAGTGGATGTTCACTTCTACATTCAATCATCCAAGGTACAAGGTCCTATGCCATTGATTATCGTTTTATCTGAAACACCTGTGCAGAACGTATATCAAAGCTAAGTATCCCAATCAATAGCGCAATGCCCTTCTGGGCTTCAAATCTTACCTAGATTTTTGTTTTCATACTTATATTTCACCTATATATTCTTATAAATATCACAGGTTCCCAATACCATTATTCATCAATTAGAATAATTCCTAACCCAAATCAAACCTGTTATTAACCCTAACCATACACTGTTCCCTCAATCTAACTTTACAGAAGAGGAGGGACCAAGTTTGTCTTACAATACAGGAATGTAGAAAATCTTCCACCTGTTGTAAAACTCAAAGGTCCATGAAGAAGTGATCCCTGGAGAACATGTAGGCAGCCATGAAGGACCTGAGAGAGCAAACGTCATCTTCCATTGCAAACAACCTGGTCAGGATGAAGGGTTGTGTCTGAATCAGCCTCTCTGTTCATAATGTAGAGAAGATGGACACAAACAGTCCTGTTTGGAGAGCTGTTCCTGGGTGCCTATGGTTCATATACCATTCTAACTTGTGAAAGTGTCACAGGAAGTAGGAGAAGCCTCGATCTCATGGGACCCTTGGAAGCAACTGTTAGGAGAAAGTGGTTGCCAAAGCAGTGACCTCATTCAGTTCCTGAAGGAAGTGACCTCACCTCACTTCCTTGGTCATGGAACTCTCGGTACTTGGGATCCAGGAAGCAAGGTACCAAGAGCCTGTCCCAGTCCCAGTCCCAGTGGGCTCACTTGTTTGGATTTACCAAGGACAGAGTCAGTCTTTCATGGTACCTACAGATATGAGGATGGCCAACTGCCAGGAAAACTCAGAAGAGGGGCCTTTTCTGAGAAAGCAGATAGTGGCTCACCGCTGGCTCCTGACAAGTTCACAGAGTTGGTGATTTCCGGGGATCATAAGTTGGCCCACCAGTCAGAAGACACTCTGGATAGTCACAGACATACTTTGTAGAAGGTGGTGCCTCTGTGGTTGTCGGTGTGGGTTTGTGGTTTTGTCTCATGTTCTGAGAATAGGTAGAAAAGGCGGTTTGTTTGATTTGGAGTGAACTGTTTATAGTAAGTCGTTTGGCAAGCAAGAATTCCTATGTCTGTGTATCCCACTGTGTCCATGGTTTTAGACATTAGAAAACAGAATGCATCAATTGTTGTGTCCTGTCTAGTAGAAAGCTTCCCAGCATTCATCCTGCCGAATTTATGAATGGATTTCAGCTTGCCTTATCGATGAGCAACATGTGGTATCTTCCAAAATTCCTGCATTCTTCATGAATTCTGGCTACTCTCCAGAATAGGCTCATGGTTTTGTGTCCAAGATATGTAGCAGTTCCAAGCCCTGTGACATGGCCATGTACTGGATAGCTGAAGGGAATGTCGAGCATCTCAAAAAACTCAGATATAAGTGTGACCATGATAGTCTAAGTGGAGAAACCCTGCTTTGGGCCTTTTGCTTACCTATTGTTCTGTTGCCCTGAATGTCAGGAAGGTCTTTGCCTCAAGACATTCGTTTGTGAAGCCTGAAGAAAACAGGTTCAAATGGAAATGAATGGACATCACCTGTGGATCTTTGCTTAATTCCTTTGGAAATGGAAGTGTCTGAATCAGCCTCTTGGCCCTGTGTGAGGCCGTGGCTTAGATTCTCAACCCCTGAAGAATCTAAAGAAACATCACATGTGTGCATCCAAAACAAAAATGGCCAAAAGTGCAGTTATTGTGGATGAAGTCTCTCCCCATTCTCTGTGAGGTTCCTGACCTCCATCAAGTTAGAATAGGGATCCTTTGGGCCAAATCATTTCTTCAAAGCCCTAAAGAGGCTTGCCCATAATTGCTTGAATTTTCCCGTGACTACAATTCACATAAAGAATCCAAACTGCACAGTCAATACGCCTCAAATTGGAGAAACAGAGAAGTATTAACAGCAGGCCTATATGAACACTCCTGGTTCACAGGAGTGGTGTCCAGGCCACCCTGAATTTAGGCAAATTAGGGGCAAGAGAGATTATTTAGGAGACTGTCTTGAGCTTCGCCCCTCGTGGAAAATTCCAGCGATAGGTTATGATGAGTGTCTATATAAAAGAACATGAGGGCCATGTGGGAGTGTTTTGGTTTTAATTGTGGTTGTTAGTGTGGTGGTTGGAAGAGATGACTGAGTCCACCTTGACATGAACTCTGGTGTTTTTCCCCTTAGAGACTGAGTTCTGGAACTGACCTCAGAAAAATATTGCCATTAATTGTGTTGGGATTTTAGGAGGCCATGCATGAGAGTCGCCCTTGGAAACTGAGATCAAGGCCCAGGGTGGCTTTCAACAGAGCACTGGGAATCACAGCCAAGATATCACATAATTATCTTCTGAAAGACTTGGCAGCCATAGTTGAGAGTCAAAAGACACATGAACCTCACATTGTAGAACTCAATGGGCCTGGCTTCATTTGACCTTTTGGCCATTCTTTGGGAAGCATTACCTGTGAGATTTCTCCAGAGCTTTCATTGAAATGAGCTTCGTCAAGATTAATGGTTCTGGAATGAACTGAAACTCACAGTGCCTCCAACGTCATTGTTGAAATATGGCTAGAAAAATACCATGAAATTTTTGAAATTTCCATGACCAGCTGCCACAGGAGAACCTTTGGATGTCCTGTTGCTGATCATGAGTATAACAGACAGTGCCTTGATTGACTGGTTTTAATAAAAATTGTGTAAAACAGAGATGCCAATAAGTTGGAGCCTGATGATTAGTGGGCCTAGAGCATTGGTAGGCAGGTGTGTGATAAAACATCTGTAGTGGGGCCATGTGGATCTGCCATTGGCTTCCAAATGGCGTGTGACTGACATGATGCAGCCAGCAGTCCCTTCTAAATAAAGGCATGTTGTTATATGGAGAGGTTTCAGGGCAATGTTCAGAATCGATTTGCTATGGTCAATGGGGCAAGCTATGTGATATAGAAGCATTGGTGCATTCTCCTGCAGAAATTGAAATACCACATGTGACAGAACTCCCTCCTGCACTGTGTCCCAGTTGAACTCCGTGTATTTCATGAAGCAAATACCAAACTCCCATTGTAGCAGCAAGAAACACCATGAAAATTGGAGGATGAACAAATGGCTTCACAGTCCACACAGGGAGACACTTAGAACCCAGTGGCCACAGTTTACCTACAAAGATCAAATTCAGGACTGGTGTCTCATGTTAATTGGAAAATAAGAAACTATGTTTTACAGGTCACATAGGTGCAGACCCAGCTTTGATGATCTCAGTACAAAGGAAGCTAAAGCTCCTGATAACAACATATGTTTCAAGTGCCCAACCTCAGAGGCAATTTCTCAAGAAGTCTTTAGGCCAGCAGAGCTCCATGTTTATGGAGTGTTCACCCTGTCCCTTACTTTTGGAAACTCCTGTACCACCTTCAAGGTAGTGAACTCCTTAGCATATTCCATTCCAGATAAGTATTCACTGATTTTCTAATTCTTCTCCTCTAATTATGTCTTACTTGGGGCGAAGATAATGTCAAGCCATTGTTCTGGAGGAGTGGGAAGATTTTGTGTGGCACATATTTGCATACACATTGGATACATTTTCCAATTTTCCATTCGAAATACTGAATCCCTGACTCTAACCCCTACCATACTAGACTCTGACTACTAATCGTAATATGATAGAGAATAATAACCAAAACAGAATAGAAATACAAGCAGTTCAGAGGAGGCATGGTGTATAGTTGGAATTGCCTTTTGCATTATATAGGGTAGGAGTTATAAATCTAGTCATTTTTTTGTTGAAATAGTACTCTGTGTGTTTTGAAAGTTAACAAATATGTGAATTCCTGTCTCCTTTTCTCTGTAGCCTATTCAGCACATGTAATTTTATATGCACATATAGAATTGTACCTGGTATCACACGTACATTTTTGTGAGGTGACTGACTTGGCAAATACAAATTGTGAGATGAGATCACTCCTCCTAAATGCTGTTGGAACTGAAAATTCAACCTATGGGTAAGCCTCCTAGTTGAACAACATTATACATAAATCCATGTTCAGTATATGAATATTTTTGGGTCTGTGGATGATATGTATTTCATGATGAATTTCGATTGGCATATATATTGCTAGTTTTTAATGTCTGTGTGTGTGTGTGTGTGTATATATATATATATATATACTCTCCAGATTTTTCAAAATATGAAATATTTGTGTCTTATTTTGCACTCCCTAAATTCATTCATATTCATGTATGTGGATTTATAATCCACTTTTTAAAAAATTATTCTCAGAAATATTCATCCACCTGAAATACATATTTTTTCCTAGTACTGAAACAGTTTTCAGTAAATGGTGCATCCAAATCCTAATATTTCGGCATTGCAAGATGGCTGTGAAGACAGTGTATCACACCCAGTGTACCCTGCCACTGCGCAAGTGAATAACGAGTTAGAGGGATGAAAAACTATCTTGATAGGATCTTACAGGAAAATGGGTGTTTACCGAAACCTAGAAGAATGATTTCCACCACCGAGGTCAGGTAATTGAGTCTCAAACACAAGCCACTTGTGCAACTGGAGATCCATTCTGATTGATCCGCGTGACCTACCCTGTGTCTACAAATGGTGAGGCACCACCAAGAAGTGACCAGCAAGCAGGGAGAAACGTTGCTGCGGATTCTGTGGAATCATGCTGGCTGAGCATCCACTGAGCCCCCAGCTGAATTCGGGATTTCAGACGGGGAAGTTAGCAGTACATTTCTATGCCCCAAAGCGGAAACTCCACAAAGGAAACCAACAGCCACCATCTTGGAGAGCTGAAGTAACCACCACCACTCCCTGACAGATTGCAAGAATAAAACAGGTGTGTGTTTCTCAGCTCATCTCACATACAGAGGGGAATTCGCATAAAATATCTCCTAGGCTTTTGGGGGAGGGATAATCAGAGCAAGTCTGCATAAAGACTGGGGGAAAACTAGAGGCACCTGACCTTCATCTCCCCTTCCCATCAGCGGCAAAAATGAAACTTGTCTAGCCAGTGCGGGGCGATGGGCAAGCGAAAAAAATTAAAATAGAGTTCCAGGGTTCCCAATAGACACCCTCCCCACCCAACAAACGGCAGACCCAGAGAACAGTTTGAGCTGCCGAGAAGCATCACTCAGGAGAAATCTGGTCTAGCAGGAGAAATCAGGACTAGCAGGATAAACCAGGGGACTAGAGGCCAGGCCCTCCTGACTGGTTGACTGGAGAACGCCGGCCCACTGCCAGTGTGACTGGGCAACTGGAGACCACCTTCCTGCTGGCGCCAGCCCACCTGCTGACGCTATGTCTTGACGGCTGGAGAACGCGCGCCTGCCGGCGACCGAACACGCAACTGTGTGGCTAGAGATCACCCACCAGCCGAAGACAGACCACAAGCTGCCCGCGCTACTGGGTGGCTGGAGACTGCCGGCCTGCCAGCGACCGGGAGCTGAAACCAACCAGAGACAATCCAGTCCACCCAACCAATTCGGACACTCCGGCAAGGAGCCTGGGGCCCACCACAGCAGAGAGGTGACATCACTGGAGCTCGGCCGTCAGAATTCCTTAACAGCGGAATCCACTTAAGCAGGCATAGTCTACCAACACAAAGGAGAGAAAACAGAGATATATAAACCCATAACAAATCTATTGAAGAGAGCAGAAACACAGCAATCAAATAGATCTGGAAAATGACGTGAACATCATGAAAAAACAAGGGAAAACAAGGTGTACAAACAATGAAGGACAACTTAATACTACAGGAGAACCTAGAAGCATCAGAAACAGGGATAGGGAAAAAACTTAAGTCATACCTAACTCAGATGGAAAGGAATAAGAGAGAAGACATGAGGCAGCATGTCTAAGCAATAAAAGTATATTTTGAAAATGAATTAAACAAACAAATTCAAATGGCAAAGAACAAGCTTTACAAGGAGATAGAGATCTTTTTAAAAATCATACAGTAATTCTAGAAATGCAGGAAAATATAAACCAAATTAAAAACTCAAACAAGAATATTACAAATAGACTAGATCAAGTAGAAGTCAGAACATCAGATAATGAAGACAAAGTTTGTCAACTTGAAAAGAATATAGTCAACACAGAAAACATGCTTAAATCCCATGAGCAACTATTCAAGAGATATGGGATGTCATAAAAAAAAACAAAATTGGGAGTCATCGGGATAGAAGAAGGCATAGAAATTCAAACCGAATGAATGAAAAACATATTAAATGAAATAATTCTAGAAAACTCCCCAGAGATGAAAGATGGAATGGTTTGCCATATCCTGGAAGCCTACAGGACCTCAAACATTCAAAACCATAATAGACAAACTCCAAGACATATAATTATGAAGATAGCCAACATACAGAACAAGGAGAGAATATTAAAAGCTACGAAAGAAAGTAGGCAGATAACATTCAGGGGTAAACCAATAAGGTTAACAATTGATTTTTCATCACAGACTTTGAAAGTGAGAAGATCTTTGAACAATGTATTTCAAACACTGAAAAATAATGGATTCCAACCAAGAATACTGTATCCAACAAAATTAAGCTTCAGATTTGACAATGAAATTAAGTCCTTCCTGATAAATAAAAGCTAAAAGAATTCGCAGACAGAACACCAGCACTGCAAAGCATTTTGAGCAAAATACTACAAGAAGAGGAATTGAAAAATAGTGCCCAAAACTAACAGCAGGAGGTATCTCAGTAAAGGGGTAAGAAAAAAACCAAAAAGTAAAAACTACCCAAATTAAAATAAATAAATAAATAAACATGACTGGAAGTACAAATCATATTTCAATTGTAACCTTAAATGTTAAAAATCTAAACTCACCAATCAAGAGACATAGGCTAGTAACCTGGATCAAAAAAATAAATCCAACAATATGCTGCCTTCCGGAGACTCATATGAAAGGTAAAGACATACACAGGCTGAAAGTGAAAGGTTGGGAAAAATCATACCACTCATATGGCCCTCGGAAGCAAGCAGGAGTGGCCATACTCATATCATATAAAATCAACTTCAAACCTACGTTAATCAAAAGGGATAAAGTAGGACACTATATATTGTTAAAAGGAACCATCCACCAACAAGACATAACAATTATCAATTGGTATGCACCAAACAATTGAACTGCAACGCTCAGAAAACAAACTGGCCTCAAATTCAAGAGTCAAATAGACTACAACACAATAATTATGGGTGACTTCAACACACCGCTCTCGCCATTAGACAGATCCTCTATAAAAAACTGAATAAAGAAACTATAGAATTCAACAGCACAATCAATAACCTTGACGTAACCGACATATATAGAATACATCAAC
Organism: Callospermophilus lateralis; assembly: GCF_048772815.1. Lineage (NCBI taxonomy): Eukaryota > Metazoa > Chordata > Mammalia > Rodentia > Sciuridae > Callospermophilus > Callospermophilus lateralis. Next base: position 6,762,032 of record NW_027515276.1, on the reverse strand, counting down.
CATCATCAAGTGGATACACTTTATTCTCAGCAGCACATGGATCCTACTCCAAGTTAGACCATATATTATGCCATTGGGCAACTCTTAGTAAATATAAAGGCGTGGAGAAAATACCATGCACCATATCTGATCATAATGGAATGAAACTGGAAATCAATGATAAAAGAAGGAAGGAAAAATCCTACATCACATGGAAAATGAACAATATTTTACTGAATGATCAATGGGTTACAGAAGACATAAAGGAGGAGATAGAAATATTTTTAGAATCAAATGACAATACAGACACATCATACTGGAATCTATGGGACACAAAGAAGGCAGTTTTCAGAGGGAAATTCATTTCTTGGAGTTCTTTCCTCAAAAAAAGAATAAAACAACAAATAAATAAACTCACAGTACACATCAAAAACCTAGAAAAGGAAGAGCAAAACAACAGCAAATGTAGTAGAAGACAAGAAATAATTAAAATTAGAGCAGAAATCAACGAAATTGAAAAAAAAAAACATTGAAAAAATTGATAAAACTAAAAGTTGGTTCTTTGAAAAAATAAATAAGATTTACAGGCCCTTAGCCATGCTAAGGATGAGAAGAAGAGAGACAACTGAAATTACTAACATATGGAATGAAAAAGACAATATCACAACAGACAGTACACAAATACAGAAGATAATAAGAAAGTATTTTGAAACCCTATATTCCAATAAAATAGAAGATAGTTAAAATATCGATAAATTTCTTAAGTCATACGATCTGCCCAGATTCAGTCAGGAAGACACAAACAATTTAAACAGACCAAAAACAAAGGAAGAAATAGAAGAAGCCATCAAAATACTACCAACCAAAAAAAGCCCTGGACCTGATGGGTATAGAGCAGAGTTCAAAAAACCTTCAAAGAAGAATTAATACCAATACTTTTCAAGCTATATCAAGAAATAGAAAAATAAGGAGCTCTTCCAAATTCATTCTCGGAGTCCAAAATCACCCTGATCCCAAAACCAGACAAAGACACTTCAAAAAAGAAAACTACAACCAATATCTCTAATGAACTTGGATGCAAAAATTCTCAATGAAATCCGTGTGAATTGAATCCAAAAGCATATCAAAATAGTTGTGCACCATGATCAAGTAGGATTCTTCCCTGGAATGCAAGGCTGGTTCAATATACGGAAATCAATAAATGCTATTCACCACATCAATAGACTTAAGGACAAGAACCATATGATCATCTCGATAGATGTAGTAAAAACATTCGACACAGTTCAGCATCCCTTTATGTTCAAAACACTAGAAAAACTAGAAATAACAGGAACTTACCTCAACATTGTAAAAGCTATATATGCTAAACCTCAGGCTAGGATCATCCTAAATGGAGAAAACTGAAGGCATTCCCTCTGAAATCTGGAACAAGACAGGGATGCCCTCTATTACCACTTCTATTAAATTTAGTTCTTGAAATACTAGCCAGAGAAATTAGACAGACAAAAGAAATTAAAGGCATAAAAATAGGAAAAGAAGAACTTGAATTATCGCTATTTGTGGATGACATGGTAATATATTTAACAGACCCAAAAGGGTCTACAAAGAAACTGCTAGAGTTAATAAATGAAGGATATAAAACCAACACGCATAAATCAAAGGCATTCCTGTATATCAGAAACAAAACTTCTGAAATGGAAATGAGGAAAACCACTCCATTCACAATATCCTCAAAGAAAATAAGATACTTGGAAATCAACCTAATAAAAGAGGTTAAAACCACAGAACCCTAAAGAGAGAGATAGAAAAAGATCTTAGAAGATGGAAAAATGTACCCTGTTCATGGATAGGCAGAACTAAATTCATCAAAATGGCAAAATTACCCAAAGTTCTATACAGGTTTAACGCAATGCCAATCAAAATCCCAATGGCATTTCTTGTAGAAATGATAAAGCAATCATGAAATTCATATAGAAAAACAAAAGACACAGAATAGCAAAAGAAATTCTAAGCAGGAAGTGCGAATCGGGGGGTATAGTGATACCAGAGTTCAAACTTTACTACAAAGCAATAATAACAAAAACAGTGTGGTACTGGTACGAAAACAGGCAGGTGGACCAATGGTATAGAATGGAGGACAGAGAAACCAATCCACAAAATTACAACTTTCTTATATTTGATAAAGTGGCTATAAACATGCAATGGATGAAGGATAGCATCTTCAACAAATGGTGCAGGGAAAATTAGAAATCCATATGCAACAAAATGAAACTGAATCCCGTTCTCTCACCATGCACAAAAGTTAAATCAAAATAGATCAAGGAGCTAGATATCAAATCAGAGACACTGCGTCTCATAGAAGAAAAAGTTAGCTACGATCTATATACTGTGGGGTCAGGCTCCAAATTCTTTAATAAGACATCAATAGCCCAAGAGTTAATAACAAGAAAAAAACAAATGGGACTTACTTAAACTAAAAAGTTTTTTTTCTCAAGAAGAGAAACAATAAGAGAGGTAAATAGAGAGCCTACATCCTGGGAACAAATTTTTACCCCTCACACTTCAGATAGAGCCCTAATATGCAGAATATACAAAGAACTCAAAATATTAAACAATAAGATAACAAATAACCCAATCAACAAATGGGCCAAGGACCTAATCAGACACTTCACAGAGGAGGACATACAATCAATCAACAAGTACATGAAAAAATGCTCACCATCTCTAGCAGTCTGAGAAATGCAAATCAAAACCACCTTAAGATACCATCTTACTCCAGGAAGATGAGCAGCCATTATGAAGTCAAACAACAATAAGTGTTGGCGAGGATGTGGGGAAAAGTGTACACTTGTACACTGCTGGTGGGACTGCAAATTGGTGAGGCCAATTTTGAAAGAAGTATGGATATTCCTGGGAAAGCTGGAAATGGATTCACCATTTGACCCAGCTATCACCCTTCTTGGACTGTTCCCTGAGGATCTTAAAAGAGCGTACTATAGGGATACTGCCACATCAATGATCATAGCGGCACAATTCACAATAGCTAGACTGTGGAACCAACTTAGATGCCCTTCAATAGATTAATGGATAAAAAAATGTGGCATCTATACACAATGGAGTATTACACAGCACAAAAATGACAAAATCATAGAATTTGTAGGGAAATGGATGGCATTAGAGCATATTATGTTAAGCGAAGCTAACCAGTTCTTAAAAAACAAATGCCAAATGTCTTCTCTGATATAAAGAGAGCAAATAAGAGCAGAACAGGGAGGAAGAGCATGAGGAAAATATTAACATTAAACAAAGACGAATGGGGGGAGAGAAAGGGAGAGAGAAGGGAAAGCTTATGAAAATTGTAGGAGACCCTCAATGTTACACAAAATCGCATATAAAATGTTGTGAGGGGAAGTGGGGGGGAAACAATGGAGAGAATTGAACAATAGCAGATGAGGTAGAGAGGGAAGATGGGAGGGGAGGAGAGGGTGGATAGTAGGGGATAGGAAAGGTAGCAGAATACAACAGTCACTAATATGCCATTATGTAAAAGTGTGAATGTGTAACCGATGTGATTCTACAATTCGTATTTGGGGAAAAAATGGGAGTTCATAACCCAATTGAGTCAAATGTATGAAAGATGATATATCTTGAGCTTTGTAATGTTTTGAACAACCAATAAAAATAAATAAATAAATAAAGGTTTAAAATTTAGTGGGAAGAAATCAGCTAAAAATGGGTTCAGATGTATTCATTTTGCTATGCAGAAACTTTGTTTTGTGTAGTTGTAAATATCACAAATTTATTTTACCAGAAAATGCACATAAATTGAGATGAAAGGATAATTCACCTATCTTCATGAAAAATTCATAGCATTTTCTACACTTTTCATACTTCATTTTTTTCGTGAATATTTTGACATGGACAAGGTCTAGTCTTAGGCTATTCTTCCAGAATACTACCTCATCTGACAAGTTCGTCCAATGTGTTGGATTGTTCTTTTCATCTTTTATTTAATAGTTTCTAGCTGATAATGTGTATTTTTCTTATCTTTATTTGGACATTATCTTTGCATTTTATGTTTTACTGGGGAAGAGACTCATCAAAAGCTCTTTATTATATGTATCAACAATCAAATATTTAGAGCATGCAATTATTCTTAATTTTGCATGAAAATAAATTTGTACCATTTTTCTTATAAAGATGTAGTATTATTAATAATGTCCCTACTGTAATAAGTAACTACTTACAAGAAGAATTAAACAATTGACTTTATATCAATTATGAACATGAAAAGTACTAAAATAAGTATTTGGCAATTAATACACAATTGATAGAAATAGAAATCACAAGAACCCATTTAAAATGTCAGTGCATATGGTCCTTAAATAATAGGTTGCTCAAATAAAATTTCTCTAATTCATAAGAGTTAATATGCCATATTACAGCTTAATGTGATATAAAACCTTAAATTATCAGTATTGATAAATAAGAATGATACCTTTTTACTTAAATATGTTTATTTGATTTTCACTGTAAGATGTTAATTATGGAAGAATTGAGAATTAAGAAAGACTTGGTATATATTATTTCTAACAGGAAAATCAAAGTACTTTTAAATATATATGTATATATATATAATATATGTAATGCATATGCATGAATATAGATACATATGTGTAATAAATGTATTGTAATATATCTATCAGGTGATTATAATTTTTAGATTTTCTCAAGAAAAAGAATGACTATAAAAAACAGTCTTAAACTTAAATTTCATAGCATACTACTGTTTGTAATGACATGAGAGAAAAATAGATATGGAGGGGAAACGAAAAAGGAAGGGAGAGAAGGGGGAAAATGGGGAAGAAAGTGAGTAAAGAAGAGGGACATGAGTGTATGATGTTAAGATAAAAGTGGAGGGGCTGGGTTTGTGGCTCAGTGGTAACATGCTTCTCTAGCATGTGTAAGGCACATGGTTCTATTCTCAGCACCACATACAAATAAACAAAATGAAGGTCAATCAACAACTGAAAAAATAAAAAAGAAAAAAGAAGAAATATTACGAAAATTCCAAGCTTTGATGAATGTTAAATAAAAAAAAATTATGTTACATAGCCTTATGTAATTTTAGACTATCCAAAATAGTCACTAAATGTTAGATTATTAGTGCTATAACTAAAAATCCATTGATCTTTTCTCTACATTCTGTGGCATGCTAGTGCTAAAATAAATTGTATTATTAATCCCCCCCAAAATCCTAATATTTCTACAGTAACTGACCCAGTTGAACATCAATGCAAGTAGACATGATGTGCATTTTGACGTTCATTTTTATTCAACACTGGTACATTACTATTTCTTCAGTTTATGCACATCATAGCATATATGTCTCATCAAAATTTCGCAAATTTATAGGCATTTGTTTCACTTTCAATCACTTCCTGCTTGAGAACACATGTATTCCTCCATGTTTCTTGACTGCTCTTTTCATGAGACTTCTTTCCAAACACATTATTTTCGATTTCCATTATCACATTTGAAGCAAAACTCACAAACCCGTTACAATAAACCATAACACTAATATTACCATTAGATGTGTAACTGGTTGGAATGAATGGTTCTATATCAATATAAGATTTCTTACTTAGTTTCAGATATCAATTCAATCCATTATTTAAAGTGGAACCAGTTATATTATTTATTCACAGTACAGTCTATTCACGAATTATCTCTATATTCATAGACACAGGTACACCTCTTTGTACCCCCAATACTAATTTATACGTCCTCAAAATATAGCTCCCAGAAATGGTGGAAGAAATACTCATGTCACCTGATCTACATATACATTTTATCACAGTAATATTCTGGACACAAAAAGCAAAGGTCACACTTATGATTGTACAAAACCTAAATGGAAAGTGAACATGGATTACTAAAAACATCCATGTCCAGGTTGCCTAATGCTCTCAAATGAAAATCCTATTGGTGACTACATATTTGTTTCTTCCAAAGATTATATATTCAAACTCAACCATGTTGAAAATGTCTAATCCTGTCACTCACTTTATACTTTGCCTGATTTTGTAATGTCTCTATTGATATCTGCTTTCCTACATATTTTACCCAGTTAATCATTGTGACTTCCTCGTCACATGTGCTGATATTTACATTCACTCTCTTAGCGATACCCTACTTCTAAAGAACTTTTGTTCCAAATCCTACACTCATTCTTCTTCCTAAATTTACCGAATATCTTCCTAATCCTACTGACTATCACTTTTTGACTGGATGTTCTCTTCTACATTCAATCATCCAAGGTGAAAGGTCCTATGCCATTGTGTATCGATTTATCTGAAACATCTGTGCAGAATGTAATTCAATGCTAAGTATCCCAATCAAGGGACAAATGACCTTCTGGGCTTCAAATCTTACTTAGATTTCTGTTTTCGTACATATATTTCACCTCTATATTCTTGTAAATATCACAGGTTCCCAATACCATTATTCATGCAGCAGAATGGTTCCTAACCCATATCGAACATGTTAATAACACTAATCATACACTGTTCCCTCAATCTAACTTTGCTGAAGAGCAGCGACAGTGTTGGTCTTACAATACAAGAATGTATGGGATCTTCCACCTGCTGAGAACATCAAAGGTACGTGCAGAAATGATCTCTGGAGAAGATGTAGGCAGCTATGAAGGACCTGAGAGAGCAAAAGACATCTCCATGGCAAACAACCTGGAAGGATGAAGGAATGTGTCTGAATCAGCCTCACTCTTCTTAATGTAGAGTAGACCAAACCAGGCCTGTGTGGAAAGCTCTTCCCAGGTGCGTATGGTTGATATACCATTCTAACATATGAAATCGTCACAGGAAGTAGGGGCAGCCTCCATCTCATGGAACCCTTGGAAGCAACTGTTAGGACAAAGTGGTAGCCAAGGCAGTGACCTCATTCAGTTCCTGAAAGAAGTGACCACACCTCACTTCCTTGGTGATGAAAGTCTCTGAACTTGGGATCCAGGAATCCAGCACCCAGAGCCATTACCAATCCCAGTCCCAGTGGTCTCACTTGTTTGAATTTACTAAAGACAGAGTCAGTCTTTCTTCTTACCTGTTAAGGTCTGTAAACAAGTCAGATTGGCACCTGTTATTTTGCTGGAGAAATGTTAGAGTCTGTAAACAAGTCTGGATGGCGCCTGGCAAAATGCCAGAGGGAGTGGTTTGTGAAGTAACAAAAGCGAGCCATTAAGTGTGAAGATTCCTTATTGGTTGACTGCTGTATCTATTTTATGCTAATGAGATAGGCTGTGTAAAATGTATAAATATCGCTCAGATCTTACAATAAACGGCTCTCATTCCTGCTGCATCAACATACACAAGTTATTCATCACCCCCCAGGTTATTCTGCTGCAGCGGGACTGCGGCAGATGGTGGCCCGTTACGGGGAGCCCTGGGACACTCACGGGTAAGGGTCGAAAAAAGCTTTCTGTCCATAGATAGGACGGGAGCAATTTGCTCGTCCCTAGGCAGATAGGGCGATAGGAAAAATGACCATTTTGAGAAAATGGAGAAGATTGATGCAGTATGTTTGTGTCTTGTTTTGTCTTGAAATGTTGTATTGTCTTTGTGATGAAAATATGGAAGGGGTGAGAAGTAAATTGATAAGAGAAAAAGGCACCCCAGTGGAACCAAGAATAGTTAGGGCATGTGTTGATAAAAGCCCAGAAACTCTAGTCAGAAAGAAAAAGAAAGTTCAGAAGAAGAAGGATTATCAGGAAAAAAGTTGCAGCAAAAGGCTATTACTGAATACTTTTCGATACTGGAGGGTGCGTGAAATGACAAGGCGGCTGCCACCTGCCCAAGCTGATCATGGCGCAGTAAGAATTTTCCAAGAGGCAGTTGAGGGCTCTTCCCCGCCCCCCTGCCCGGGGGAGCGGATCACCACTGTGAGCCCAAATCTAGACCTGACCTGGAGGCACAGTCTCGCAGGCTTTTGCTCCCTGTGCCCGGAAGAAGTTTGAGCCCAGGCCTCTCCCTGGGGCCATCTGGGGCTGCCCAGGATGCTACAGCTGGAGAAGATGCCACTGGCATCCCTGAAGTTTGATCATTTCCAAGGCCAGTAACTACAATGTGTCTCCCACACCTGCAGGCTGATGAGTAATGAGTACTATTAAGGTTTATTTTAAATGTAAAAAACCTTGAGATAATGTACTAAAATTGTTCAGAAGGTTGTTTTCTTAGTGAAATGCTACAGGATTTTCTTTAGCCATCCGGAGTTCCTGCCTTCGTCCAAGTGCCGGTGAAAACAAAGGTGGAAGAATTTACAATGTTGCTGAGAACTGGAGGAAACTTTGGCTGAGAACCCGAGGAGACTTCGGAGCTATCGCTGTTTCTGCTACTACAACTTAAGCTAGCTGCCTGGAGAACTTACCTGGACTGTGATTTACCTGAACTCTGAGTTAATCTATTGAGACACTGCTTTATCTGGACTGAGACAACAGACTGTAATCTACAACAACTTGTAACTCGGTATCTTTGCTAACGGTGTCATTGCTGGTATAAGTTTTCCAAGGGCTTCTTGCATGGAGCCATCAATTGGATTGGTATTGTAACATTTTGTATCCTCCCTTTCTGTTTCTAGCAGGTTATTTATGGTGTTTCTGTAAAAAACACTATGGTCCTTATTTAAATTAAACAAAAGAGGGAAATGTTAACGTCTGTAAACAAGTCAGATTGGCACCTGTTATTTTGCCAGAGAAATGTTAGAGCCTGTAAAGAAGTCTGGATGGCGCCTGGCAAAATGCCAGAGGGAGTGGTTTGTGAAGTAACAAAAGCGAGCCATTAAGTGTGGAGATTCCTTATTGTTTGACTGCTGTATCTATTTCATGCTAATTAGATAGGCTGTGTAAAATGTATAAATACCGCTCTTATTCAACAATAAACGGCTTCCAGTCCTGCTGCATCAGTCTACACAAGTTGTTCGTCACCCCCCCGGTTATTTTGCCCAGCCAGCCGGGCTACGGCACTTACCTACTGATGTGAGGATGGCCAAATGCCAGGGAAGCTCTGAAGATGGTTCTTTCCTGATAAAGCAGGTATTGGCTCACCGCTGACTCCTGACTACTTCAAGAGTTGGCAAAGGAAAGCAGATTTGAGACAGAACAAGCAATTTTGGGGAACATAGTATGGCCCACCAGTCAGAGGACACTCTGGATAGTCACAGACCAACTTGGAGGAAAGAGTTGCCTTTGTGGGTGTGGTTGTGGGTTTGTGTATCCCACTGTGTCTGTGGTTATAGACATTAGAAAAGAGAATGCATCAATGGATGTGTTCTGTCTAGTAGAAAGCTTCTCAGCATTCATCCTGCCAAATTTATGAATGGACTACGACTTTCCTTATGAATGGGCAATACCTGCTATCTTCCTAAGTTCCTGTTTTCTTCCTGAATTCTGGCCACTCTCAAGAATAGGCTCATGGTTTTGTGTAAAAGATATGTACCACGTCCAAACTCTGTAACATGGCCTTGTACTGGATAGATGAAGGGAATGGAGAGGAACTCAGTAAACTCAGATATCAGTGTGACCAGTAAAGTGTCAGTGGAGAAACACTGATTTGGGCCTTTTGTTTACCTATTGTTCCGTTGCCCTGAATGTCTGGAAGGTCTTTGCCTCAGTCCACCCCTTTGTGAAGCCTGAAGAAAACAGTTTTCTAATGGAAAATAATGAGCATCACCTGTGGCTCTTTGCTTAATTGCCATGGAAAGGGATGTGTCTGAATCAGCCTCTTGGCCCTGTGTGAGGCTGTGACTTAGATTCTCACCACCTGATGAATCTAAGGAAAGATCTCATGTGTGCATCCAAAACCAAAATGGAAAAAAGCAGTCTTGTGGATGAAGTCTCTCTCCTTCCTCTGTAAGGTTTCTGATTTCAATCAAGTGAGAATAGGTATCCTTTGGTTCAAAAAGTTTTTCAAAGCCCTGCAGAGGCAAGCCCATAGGTGCTTGGATTTTCTCATGACTCCAATTCACATAAAGAATCTAAACCCCACAGACATTAGGCTCAAATTAGAGAAGCAGCGCAGTATTAATGGCAGGCCTATTTGATCACTCCTTGTTCACAGATAGGTTGTCAAGCCACCCTGACTTTAGACAAATGAGGGTAGGGAGCATATTTTGGATACTGTCTTCAGCTGCGCCCCTCATGGAAACTTCCAGCCAGAGGTAATGATGAGTGTCTATGTGGAAGTAGTTGAGAGCCATGTGGGAGTATTTTGGTTTTAATTGTGGTCATTTTTTTTTTAAGAGAGAATGAGGAGAGAGAGAGAGAGAGAGAGAGAGAGAGAGAGAGAGAGAGAGAGAGAGAGAGAGAATTTTAATATTTTATTTCTTAGTTTTCGGCAGACACAACATCTTTGCTTGTATGTGGTGCTGAGGATCGAACCCGGGCCGCGCGCATGCCAGACGGGCGCGCTACCACTTGAGCCACATCCCCAGCCCCTAATTGTGGTCATTTGTTTGGCTGATGGAAGAGATGACTGGGTCCACCTTGGCTTGAACTCTTGTGTGAGTCTTCTTAGAGACTGAGTTTGGAAATTAATGCAGAGATGTATTGCCATGAATTGTGTTGGGATTTTTGGAGGCCACACATGGTAGTGGCCTTTGGAAACTGAGATCTAGGTCCAGGGGGCTTCCCCACAGAGCACTGGGAATCTGAGCCAGAATATCACATGATTTTATTCTTTAAGACTTGACAGCCATAGTTGAGAGTAAAAACACACATGGACCTCACATTGTAGACCTCAATGGGCCTGGCTTCATTTGATCTTTTGGCCACTCTTTGGGAAGTCTTGCCTGTGAGAGTTCTCCAGATGTTTCATTGAAATGGGCTTTCTCACCATTTGATGTTTCCAGAATGAATTAAATCCCACAGTGCCTCCAACCTCATCCTTGAAAAATGGCTAGATAAACATCATAAAAATTTGAAATTCCCATCACCAGGTGACACTGGATACACTTTGGATTTCCTGTTGCTGATCATGAGTGTACCAGACAGTGCCTTGATTGACTGGGTTTCATGAAAATGGTGTAGAACAGTGATGCAAATTAGTTAAAGTCTGTTGAGTAGTGGGCCTAGAGGAGTGTTTTGCAGGTCTGTGATAAAACTTCTCTGTTGGGATTATGTGGATCTGCCAAAAGGCTTGTAACTGACATGGTGCAGCCAGCAGACCCTTGTATGTAAAGGCATCTTGTTGAATGGAGAGGTTTCAGGTCAATGTTCAGAATCAGGTTGCTATGGTCAAGGGGGAAAGCTATGTGGGATAGAAGCCTGGTTGGTGCATTCTCCTGCAGAACCTGACGCACAACACGTGACAGATCTCCCTCCAGCACTGTGACCCAGTTGAATTTCTTGTATTTCCTGAAGCCAATACCAAACTCCCAGTGCAGCAGCAAGAACACCATGAAAAGTGGAGGATGACCAAATGGCTTCACAGTCCACACGGGGCCACACTTAGCCTTCAGTGGCAAGAGTTTACTTACAAAGAGAGAATTCAGCCTTGCTGCCTCACTTTCTTTGGAAAATAAGAAACCATGTTCTGCAGGTCAAATAGATGGAGACCCAGCTTTGGTGGTCTCACTAGAAAGGAAGCCATAGGTCCTGACAACAACATATACTTCAAGTGGCCAACCTCAGAGGCAGGTTCTCCAGAAGTCTTTCGGCTGGCACATCTCCATATTTGTGCAATATTTACCCTGTCCCTTACTTTTGGAAACTCCTCTACCACCTCCAAGATTGTGAACTCATAATCATGTTCCATTCCTGATATGTATTCACAGATTTTCTAACTCTTCTTCTTTTATTTTGTCTTACTTGGGGCAAAGATAGTGTCAAGGTATTGTTGTGAATGAGAGTAGGAAGATTTTGTGTAGCACATATTTGCATACACATTTGATTCATTTTCCTATTTTACATTCAAAATACTGAATCCCTGACACGAACCCATACCCTACTAGACTCTGACCACTAATCCTAATATGGTGGAGAGAAATAATGCAAACAGAATTGAAATACAAACAGTTCAGAGGAGGCATGGTGTATAGTTGGATTTGCCTTTTGCATGATAAAGTGTAGGTGTTATAAATCTAGTCAATTTTTAATTAAAATATTTCACCATGGGTTTTTGTAGTTAACAAATACGTGAATTCCTGTCTCCCTTTCTCTGTAGCCTATTCAGCACATGTATTTTTATATGCACATATAGAATCCTACCTGTTATCACACGTACATTTTTGTGACCTGGCTGACATGGAGATACAAATTGTGAGAAAAGATCACTCCTCCTAAACGCTGTTGGAACTGAAAATTCAACCTATATGTGAGCTTCCTACGAGAACAACATTGTACATAAATCCATGCTCAGTACAATAAATAATTTTGCATCTGTGGATGTTATATATTTCATGATGAATATTGATTGGCTTGTATATTGGTACTTTTTAATATCTCTGTGTGTGTTTTGGGTATATATATATATATATATATATATATATATATATATATATATATATACACACTCTCAAGATTTTTCAAAATATGAAATATATGTGTCTTATATACACTACCAAAATTCATTCATGTTCATGTATGTGGATTTATAATAAAAATTTCACAAGATTATTCTCAGAAATATTCATTCACCTGAACTACATATTTGTTTCCTAGTATTTAAAACTAACTTCAGTGAATGGTGCATACAAATCCTAATATTTCTACAGTAATTGACCCAGTTTAACATCAATGCAATTAGATTCCTATGGGACATAGTGTGTATTTTGATGTTCATTTTTATTCAACACTGGTTCGTTAATATTTCTTCAGTTTATGCACATAATAGGATATATATTTCATCCACAAATTCACAAATTTATAGGCATTTGTTTCACTTTCAATCACTTCCTGCTTCAGAACACATGTATTCCTCCAGGTTTCTTGACTGGTCTTTTAATGAGACTTCTTTCCAAACACATTATTTTCAATTTCCATAATCACGTTTGAAGCAAATCTCACACAGTCTTTATAATAAAACATAACGTAATTATACAATTAGATGTGTAACTGGTTGGAATGAATGATTGTATATCAATATAAGTTTTTGTGTATATTTTCACATATCAATTCAATCCATTATTTAAAGTGGAAACAGTTATATTATTTATTCACAGTATTGTCAATTCATGCATTAATTCTATATTCATAGACACAGGGTACAAATCTTTGTACCGCCAATAATAATTTATACATCTTCAAAATATTGCTCCCAGGAATGGTATAAGAAATACTTATGTCACCCGATCTACATATACATTTTATCATAGTAATATTCGAGACACAAAATGCAAAGGTCAAACTTATGATTGTACCAAAGCCTAAATTGAAAGTGAGCATGGATTACTAAAAACATCCATGTTGCCTAATGTTCTCAAATGTCAATCCTATTTGTGACAACATATTTTTTTCTTCCTAAGATTATATATTCAAACTCAACCCTGTTGAAAATATCTAATCCTATCACTCACTTTATACTTTTCCTGATTTCTTAATGTCTCTATTGATATCGGCCTTCCGACATATTTTCCCCAGTTCATCATTGTGACGGACTCTTCACATGTGCTCACATTTAAATTCACTCTCTATCCGAAACCCTATTGCTAGAGAACTTTTTGTCCAAAACCTATACTCACTCTTCTTTCTGAAACTGAATATCTTTCTAATAATTCCAACTATCCTTTTTTACTAGAAGTTCTCTTAAACATTCCATCATCCAACGTACAAGGTCCTATGCCATTGTACATCGATTTATCTGAGACATCTCTGCAGAAAATAATTCAAATCTACGTATCCCAATCAAGGGCCCAATGCCCTTCTGGGCTTCAAATCTTACCTACATTTCTGTTTTCATACTAATATTTCACGTATATTTTCTTGTAAATATTGCAGGTTCCCAAACATTCCTGCAGAATGATTCCTAACTCATATCGAACATGTTATTAATCCTAACCATACACTGTTCCCTCAATCTAACTTTACAGAAGATTAGGGACAGAGTTGGTCTTTCAATACAGGAATGTAGCAGATCTTCCACCTGCTAAGATCCTCAAAGGTCCATACAGAAATGATCCCTGGAGAAGATGTAGGCAGCTATGAAGGACGTGAGAGAGAAAAAGTCATCTCCATGTAATGGCTCACCGCTGGCTCCTAATAACCTCACAGAGTTGGCCAAGGAGTCCAGATCTGAGACAGGACAGGCCATTTCTGGGAACATAGTATGGCCCACCAGTCAGAGGACACTCCGGATAGTCACAGACCTACTTGGGGGAAGGAGGTGCCTTTGTGGGTTGGGTGTGAGTTTGTGGTCTTTTCTCATTTTCTGAGAATAGGTAGAAAAGGCAGTTTGTTCATTTTGGAGTGGATGGTTTCTAGAAAGTCGTTTGACAAAGAGTGTGTTTCTATGTCTGGGTATCCCAATGTGTTCGTGGATGAAGACATTAGAAAGAGCATGCATCAATGGATGTTTTCTGTCTAGTAGAAAGCTTCCCAGCATTCATCCTTCCCAATTTATAGATGGACTTGGCTTGCCTTCTGGATGGGCAACACCTACTGTCTTCCTAAGTTCCTGTTTTCTGCCTGAATTCTGGCCACTAACCATAATAGGCTCATGGTTATGTGTCCAAGATATATACCACCTCCAAGCTCTGGGACATGGCCATGTACAGGATAGCTGAAGGGAATTGGAGCATCTCAGAAAACTCAGATATCAATGTGACCAGTAAAGTCTCTGTGGAGAAACCCTGCTTTGGGCCTTTTGCATACCTATTCTTCTGTTGCACTGAATAACAGGAAGGTCTTTGATTAGGCCACGCCTTTGTGAAGCCTGAAGAAAACAGTTTTCAAATGGAAATGAATGGGCATCACCTGGGGCTCTTTGCTTAATTGTTTGGAAAGGGATGTGTCTGAATTGGCCACTTGGCCCTGTGTGAGGCTGTGGCTTAGATACTTAGCACCTAATGGACCTAAAGAAACATCCCATGTGTGCACCCAAATCCAAAATGTCCAAAAAGCATTCATTGTGGACTACGCCTCTCGCCTTCCTCTGTAAGGTTCCTGATCTCCATCAAGTGAGAATAGGGATCCTTTGCATCAAATGAGTACTTCAAAGCCCTGCAGAGTCTAGCCCATTGGTGCTTGTGATTACGCATGACTCCAGTTCACATAAAGAATCTAAATCCCACAGTCAGTAAGCCTCAAATTGGAATTGTGGAGCAGTATTAAAGGCAGGGCTCTATGATCATTCCGTGTTCAAAGGAAGGGTGTCCAGGGAACCCTGACTTGTGACAAATGAGGTGCGAGGGTGCTTATTTTGAACACTGTGTTGGTCTGTGCCCCTCATGGAAACCTCCAGCCAGAGGTTATTATTAGTGTCTATATGGAAGAAGATGAGTGCCATGTGGGAGTCTTTTGTTTTTAATTGTGGTCATTTGTGTGGCCGTTGGAAGAGATATCTGGTTCCTCCTGGGCTTGAACTCTGGTGTGATTTCCCTTAGAGACTGAGTTGTGGAACTGTTTTCAGAGAAGTATTGCCATGAACTGTGTTGGGATTTTAGGAGGCCACACATGAGATTCGCCCTTGGAAACTGAGATCTAGGCCCAGGGTGGCTTTCCACAGAGCACAAGTAATCTCAGCCAGGATATCACAAGATTTTATAATTAAAGACTTGGCAGCCATAGTTGAGAGTCAAAACACACATGGAGCTCACATTGTAGACCTCAATGAGCCTGGCTTCATCTGACCTTTTGGCCACACTTTGGGAAGCTTTGCCTGTGATAGTTCTCCATTTCTTTTGTTCAAATGAGTTTCCTCGCCATTTAATGGTTCCTGAATGATTGGAAACCCACAGTGCCTCCAACTTCATCCTTAAAAAATAGCTAGATAAATACCACCAAATTTTTGAAATTCCCTTGACCAGGTGGCACTGGAGAACCTTTGGATTCCTGTTGCTGATCATGAGTATACCAGACAGTGCCTTGATTGACTTGGTTTCATGAAAATGGTGTAGAACAGAGATGCCAGTAAGTTGGAGCCTGCTGAGTAGTTGGCCTAGAGCAGTGGTGGGGAGGTGTCTGATATAACATCTGTGGTGAGGCCATGTTTATCTGCCATTGGCTTCCAAATGGCTTGTGACTGACATTGTGCATCCAGCAGACCCTTGTATGTAAAAGCATCTTGTTATATGGAGAGGTTTCAGGGCAATGTTCAGAATCATGTTGCTATGGTCAATGGGGCAAGCTCTGTGGGAAAGAAGCTTGCTTGGTGCATTCTCCTGCAGACCCTGACCCACCACATGTGACAGAATTCCCTCCAGCACTTTGTCCCAGTGGAACTCCTTGTATTCCAAGAAACAAATAACAAACTTCCAGTGAAACAGCAAGAAACACCACAAAAAGTGGAGGATGAAAAAACGGCTTTACAGTAAACACGAGGAGACACTTAGCGCGCAGTGGCTACAGTTTACCTACAAAGAGAAAATTCAGCACTGCTGCCTCATGTTCATTGGGAAATAAGAAACAATGTCCTCCAGGTCACATAGATGCAGGCCCAGTTATGATGGTCTAACTAGACGGAAGCTAAATCTCCTGACAACAACATATATTTCAAGTGCCCAAACTCAGAGGCAGTTTCTCAAAAGTCTTTAGGCCAGCAGAGCTCCATGTTTGTGCAGTGTTTACCCTGTCCCTTACTTTTGGAAACTCCTATATCACCTCCAAGGATATGAACTCCTGAGCATATTCCATTCCAGATATGTATTCACATATTTTTGTAACTCATCTCCTCTAATTGTGTCTTACTTTAAGCGAAGGTGATGTCAAGGCATTGTTCTGGATGAGAGTGGGAAGATTTTTTTGTAGCACATATTTGCATAAATATTGAATTTATTTTTCTATTTTCAATTCAAAATACTGAATCCCTGAAACTAACCCATAACCTACTAGACTCTGACTACTAATCCTAATATGATGGAGTAAAATAACCCACACAGAATAGAAATACAACCAGTTCAGAAGAGGCATGGTGTATAGTTGTACTTTCCTTTTGCATGATAAAGGGTTGGTGTTATAAATCTTGTCAATTTGTAGTTAAAATAGTCCTCTATGTGTTTTTAAAGTTAACAAATATGTGAATTCCTGTCTCCCTTTCTCTGTAGCCTATTCAGCACATGCATTTTCATATGCACATATAGAATACTACATGGTATCACACGTACATATTTGTGAGGTAACTGACTTTGCAAATACAAATTGTTAGAAGAAAACACTTCTTCTAAATGCTGTTGGAACTGAAAATTCAACCTATAGGTGAGCTTCCTAGTTGAACAACATAAATCCATATTTAGTAAAATCAATATTTTGGGATCTGTGGATGATATATATTTCATGGTGAATTTCGATTGGCATACATAATGCTACTTTGTAATGTCTGTATTTAGGTGTGTATGTGTGTGTGTGTGTGTGTGTGTGTGTATTATATATATATATTATATATATATATATATATATATATATATATATTCACTCTGCTGATTATTCAAAATATAAAATATATGTGTCTTATTATACACTAACTAAATTCATTCATATTCATGTATTTGGATTTATAATCAACGTTTGAGAAGATTATTCTCAGAAATATTCATCCACCTGAAATACATGTTTGTTTCCTAGTACTGAAAACTAACTTCAGGGGATCATATTATGGCCGTGATGGGAGTTCATTACCCCCGTGTACCGCCTCACATTGCAGGAGAAGGACAAGTTAGAACGGCTAAAATCTATCTTGTTAGAAATTTCCAGGAAAATTGGTGTGCTCCAAAACCTACAGGAAGGATTTCCATTGCACAAGGACCAGCAACGGGGGCTCAAACATCAGCGATTTGTCCTCACGGAGGGTCACGCTGCTTATTCAGCAAATCACCCCACAGCTAGTGTCTGCAATGCGCACTGGGATACGACGAGAGAGCAACGCAAAGATATAGCCCTGTGGATTATGCGGGCTCCTGCCAGCTGTGCAATCACTGTGCTCAGTGTTGAGTTGTGGGTTTGAAACGGGGGAAGGAAGCGGTCCAATTCGGTTTTCCACACCGGTGAGACCACAGAGGAAGATAGCGGTCACCATCTTGGCGAGCTGACATCACCATCCCTGTTTTCAACTCATCACAGCTCATTCAGATACAGAATAGGTAATTTCAGGCTGCCATTCGCCTTCATCTTGCAGACAAATTACTCAGGGTCAGTGATGAAGAACCCACGAAAATTGCTTCTTGGATCCTGCTCCTATCAGAACATACACCGAGCCCGGAGCGGCTGAATTCCGGGTCCCGGAACTGCTCTGGCCCAGGGCTAAAGAACCTGCAGAAACTGTTTCTTGGTCTGGGTCCTGCTGAATACTGTAAAGGTAAATGCCAACTGAGCCTTCATAGACAGTGGCAACAGGATTGAGACGGGGCTTGTGAGGGCCGGTCAGGACTCACTCGTTGCTTTGGTCACCCGGCAAAGGGAATGAAATGCTGCCATTCACATGGGATACCAACATGGCAGAGATCTGATGTGATCACAAAGCGGTGGAGGAGATAACTTCATCTATACCAGCGGTGAGAGAAATAGTTGGTCTCCTGGTAAAGAAAGTGAGTCACAAACATCCGAGTCTCTCTCACTTAGTCATCAAGCCAGAGGTGCAGAGCAGAGCTGCCGCCTGTGCCTAGAACAGGCCCAGCGACCCACCGGCATGGTAGTCACGTCACCCCAATTGGAGTAGGGGCAGAGCACACCCATGCCTGCAAGGTAGGCAGACGTACGACCGACCGGCAGAACAGGCCCAGGGGCCGGTCAGAATGTTAGTCAGATCACCCCAATTGGAGGAGCATCACAGCCGCCAACCACACCTGCAATGGAGACTTTTCCACTATACAAGAGCAATATAAATATATAGGGGGAAAATTTCAAAAACACAACAGTTTCACCAAGCAGAAAGAAACGCAAGCTGTATGAAAAGACAAGAAAAGAAAAGACCACAAGCAATGCAGGTCAACTCAACTTTAGAAGAGGTAATAGATGCAGCATATGGAATGTCAGATAAAGAATTCAGGATATACATGCTTCATGTGATCTGGAATCTCAAGGAAGACATTAGACAGCAAAAATCAGACAATGAAAGATCACTTCGACAATGAATTACATAAAAAAATCCAAGTAGCAAAGATCAACTATACAGTGAGATAGAGGTTATAAAAAACAAACAAACTGAAATCTTAGAAATGCAGGAAGTAATGAACCATCTTAAAAACTCAATTGAGAATACTACCATTAGAGCAGAATACTTAGAAAATAGAACATCAGACAATGAAGACAAAGTATTTCAACTCAAAATGAACATATACAGCTCAGCAAGACTGTTAAGAAACCATGAGCAAAAGTGCAAGAAATATGGGATAACATAAAGAGACCAAACATAAGAGTCATTGGGATACAGGAAAGTATAGAGGTCCAAACCAAAGGAGTGAGCAATCTATTCAATGAAATAATAGGAGAAAAATTTCTAGACTTGAAGAATGAGACAAAATCCCAAATCCTAAAAGTCTACAGGACGCCGAACATGCAATATCATAAGAGATCCACACCTAGACACATGATAATGAAGATACCCAACATACAGAATAAGGAGAGAATTTTAAAAGCTACAAGAGAAAGGAAGCAGATTATAGTTAGTGGTAAACCAACCAGGATAACAGCTGATCTTTCAACACAGACTCTGAAAGCTAGAAGATCCTTTAATAACATATTTCAAACACTGAAAGAAAATGGGTTCCAACCAATAATCATGTATCCAGTGAAATTAAGCTTCAGATGGAAGATGAAATTAAAACCTTCCACAATAAACAAAAGTGAAAAGAATTTGCAGCTAGAAAACCATCTCTTCAAAACATCCTCGGCAAAACATTACAGGAAGTGGAAATGGAAAATATCAATGAAAACCAACAGTGGAAGGTAGGACATTAAAGGGGGGAAAATAATCAAAGAGGAAAACAAACTATGTTTAGTAACATAAATAAACAAATATGGCTGGAAGAACAACCCATATCTAAATAATAACCAAAAATCTTAATGGCTTAAACTCACCAATTAAGAGACACAGGCTAGTAGAATGGATCACAAAACAAGAACCAACAAAATGCTGCCTACAGGAGACACATTTTACAGGAAAAGACATACATAGACTCAAGGTGATACTTGGAAAAATCATATCACTCTTATGAACGTTGGAAACAAGCAGGAGTGTCCATACTCATATCAAATAAAATAGATTTCAAGCCAAAGTTTATCAAAAGGAATAAAGAAGGACACTACATACTACTCAAGAAAACCATACGCCAACAAGACGTAACAATCATAAATATATATGCCCCAAACAATGGTGCAGCTTTGTTCATCAAACAAACTCTTCTCAATTTCAAAAGTCTAATAGACCACAATACAGTAATCATGAGAGACATGAACACACCTCTCTCACCACTGGACAGATCTTCCAAACAAAAGTTGAATAAGAAAACTATAGAACTCAATAACACAATTAATAACCTAGACTTAATTGACATATATAGAATGTACAACCCATCATCAAGAAGTTACACTTTTTTCTCAGCAGAACATGGATCCTTCTCAAAAATACATCATATATTATGTCACAGGGCAACTCTTAGACAATAAAAAGGAGTAGAGATAATACCATGCATTTTATCTGATCATAATGGAATGAAACTAAAAATCAATGATATAAGAAGGAAGGAAAAATCATTCATCACTTGGAGAATGAACAATAGGTTTCTGAATGATCAATGGGTTATTGAAGACATCAAAGAGGAAATTAAAAAATTCTTAGAGGTAAATGAAAACACAGACACAATATATCGGAATCTATGAGACACATTGAAAGCAGTTCTAAGAGGAAAATTCATTGCTTGGAGTTCATTCCTTAGAAAAAGAAAAAACCAACAAATAAATGATCTCATACGTCATCTCAAAATCTTAGAAAAACAAGAGCAAACAACAGCAAAAGAAGTAGAAGGCAAGAAATAATTAAAATCAGAGCAGGAATTAATGAAATCGAAACAAAAGAAACAATTGAAAAAATTGACAAAACAATACATTGGTTTTTTGAAAAAATAAATAAAATTGACAGACCCTTAGCCATGCTAACAAAGAGAAGAAGAGAGAGAACTCAAATTACTACCATATGAAATGAAAAAGGAAATATAACAAGAGACACTTCAGAAATACAGAAGAAAATCAGAAATTATTTTGAATTAATATACTCCAAAAAAATAGAATATAGTGAAGGCATTGATAAATTTCTTAAGTCATATGATGTGCCCAGATTGAGTCAGGAGGATATAGACAACCTAAACAGTCTAATATCAATTGAGGAAATAGAAGAAACCATCAAAATACTACCAACTAAGAAAAGCCCAGGACCGGATGGGTTTAGAGCATAGTTTTAAAAAACCTTTAAAGAAAAACAAAAACCAATACTTTTCAAGCTATTTCAGGAAAAATGCAAAAATCCTCAAAAAAATTCTGGCGAATCAGACACAAAATCATATATATAAAAAAAAATGTGCACCATGATCAAGTAGGATTCATTCCTGGGATGCAAGGCTGGTACAATATACAGAAATCAATAAATGTTATTCATCACATCAATAGACTTAAAAATAAGAACCATATGATCATCTCGAGAGATGCGGAAAAAGCATTCGACAAGGTACAGCATCACTTTACGTTCAAAACTCTAGAAAAACTAGGGATAACAGGATCATTCCTCAATATTGTAAAAGCAATCTATGCTAAGCCTCAGGCTAGCATCATTCTGAATGGAGAACAATTGAAGGCATTCCCCCTAAAATCTGGAGGAAAAC
Source organism: Callospermophilus lateralis (assembly GCF_048772815.1). Classification (NCBI taxonomy): domain Eukaryota; kingdom Metazoa; phylum Chordata; class Mammalia; order Rodentia; family Sciuridae; genus Callospermophilus; species Callospermophilus lateralis. Next base: position 6,740,024 of record NW_027515276.1, on the reverse strand, counting down.
AATGATGCCCTCTCTCACACCTTCTGTTCAACATAGTTCTTGAAACACTGGCCAGAGCAATTAGAAAGGCTAAAGAAATTAAAGGCATAAAAATAGAAAGAGAAGAACTCAAATTATCGCTATTTGCAAAAGACATTATTCTATACCTAGCAGACCCAAAAGGGTCTACAAAGAAACTATTAGAGGTAATAAATGAATTCAGCAAAGTGGCAGGATATTAAATCACCACGCATAAATCAAAGGCATTTTTGTATATCAGCGACAAATCCTCTGAAATGTAAATGAGGACAATCACTCCATTCACAATATCCTCAAAAAAATAAATAAAATACTTGGGAGTCAACCTAACAAAAGAGGTGAAAGACTTATACAATGAAAACTACAGAACCCTAAAGAGAGAAATAGAAGAAAATCTTAGAAGATGGAAAAATATACCCTGTCCATGGATAAGCATAACTAACATCATCAAAATGACAATATTACCAAAAGTTCTCTATAGGTTTAATGCAATGCCAATTAAAATCCCAAGGTCATTTCTTGTAGAAATAGATAAAACAATTATGAAATTCATATGGAAAAATAAAAGACCCAGAATAGCAAAAACAGCTCTAAGCAGGAAGTGTGAATCAGGCAGTATACCGATACCAGACCTCAAACTATACTACAGATCAATAGTAACAAAAATAGCATGGTACTGGTGCCAAAACAGGTGGGTAGACCAGTGGTACAGAATAGAGGACACAGAAACCAATCCACAAAACTACAACTATCTTATATTTGATAAAGGGGCTAAAAGCATGCAGTGGAGGAAGGATAGGATCTTCAACAAATGGTGCTGGGAAAACTGGAATTCCATATGTAACAAAATGAAACTGAATCCCCTCCTCTCACCATGCACAAGAGTTAACTCAAAATAGATCTAGGAGGTTGATATCAAATCAGAGACACTGCATCTGGTAGAAGAAAACTTTTGCCACAATCTACATACTGTGGGGTCGGGCTCCAAATTTCTCAATAGGACACCCATAGCACAAGAGTTAATCACTAGAATCAACAAATGGGACTTACGCAAACTAAATAGATTTTTCTCAGCAAAAGAAAAAATAAGAGAGGTAAATAGGGAGCCTACATCCTTGGAACAAATCTTTACTCCTCACACTTCAGATAGAGCCCTAATATCAAGAGTATACAAAGAACTCAAAAAAAATTAAACAATAAGAAAATGAATAACCCAATCAACAAATGGGCCAATGACCTGAACAGACTCTTCTCAGAGGAGGACATACAATCAATCAATAAGTACATGAAAAAATGCTCACCATCTCTAGCAGTCAGAGAAAAGCAAAACAAACCCACCCTAAGATACCATCTCACTGCAGTAAGATTGGCAGCCATTATGAAGTCAAACGACAACATGTGCTGTCGAGGATGTGGGGAAAAGGGCACACCTGTACATTGCTGGTGGGATTGCAAATTAGTGCAGCCAATTTGGAAAGCAGTATGGAGATTTCTTGGAAAGCTGGGAATGGAACCACCATTTGACCTATTCCCCTTCTCGGTCTATTCCCTAAACACCTAAAAAGAGCATGCTACAGAGATACTGATAAATCGATGTTCATAGCAGCACAATTCACAATGGCAAGACTGTGGAACCAACCTAGATTCCCTTCAATAGATGAATGGATTAAAAATGTGGCATTTATATAGAATGGCTTTTGACTCACAAGGTGCAGCCAGCAGACCCTTATATGTAAAGGCAAATTGTTATATGGTTTGGTTTCAGGTAAATGTTCAGAACCAGGTTGCTATGGACACGGGGGCAAACTATGAGAGATAGAAGATTGGATGGTGCATTCTCCTGCAGACCCTGACCATACACACGTGACAGAACTCTCTCCAGCACTGTGTCCCAGTTGAACTCCTTGTATTTCGTGATGCAAATACCAAACTCCCAGTGCAGCAGCAAGAAACCCACGAAAAGTGGAGGATGACCAAATGGCTTGACAGTTCAAACGGGGAGACACTTAGGTTCCAGTGTCCACAGTTTACTTAGGAAGAGAGAATTCAGCACTGTGGTCTCATGTTCATTGGAAAATAAGAAACCATGTCCTCCAGGTCACATAGATGCAGACCCATCTTTGAAGGTCTCACTACAAAGGAAGCTAAAGCTCCTTACAACAAAATATATTTCAAGTGCCCAACCTCAGAGAGACTTTCTCAAGAAGTCTTTAGGCCAGCAGAGCTCCATGTGTGTGGACTGTTTAACCTTTCCCTTACTTTTGGAAACTCCTTTAACACCTCCAATTTTTTGAACTACTGAGCATATTTTATTCCACATATGAATTCACAGATTTTCTAACTCTTCTCCTCTAATTGTGTTTTACTAGGGTCGAAGGTAATGACAAGGCATTGTTCTTGATGAGAGTTGGAAGATTTTTGCGTAGCATATGTTTGCGTACACATTGGATTCATTTTCCTATTTTCCATTCAAAATTCTGAATCCCTGACACTAACCCATACCCTACTAGACTTTGACGATTAATCCTAATATGGTGAAGAAAAATAACCCAAAGAGTATAGAAATACAAGCAGTTCAGAGGAGGCATGGTGTATACTAGGTCTTGCCTTTTGCATGATAAAGGGTAGGTATTATAAAAATAGTCAATTTTTAATTGAAATAGTTCTACATGTATTTTTAAAGGTAACAAATATGTGACTTCCTGTCTCCTTTTCTCTGTAGCCTATTCAGCACATGTATTTTTATACGCACATATAGAATCCTACCTGGTATCACACATAATTTCTTTTGAGGATACTGACTTGGAAGATAAAAATTGTGAGAAGAGATCATTCCTCCTAAACGCTGTTGGAACTGAAAATTCAACCTATGTCAGCTTCCTAGTAGAACAACATTATACATGAATCCACGTTAAGCAAAATGAATATTTTTGGATATGTGGATTATATATATTTCATGATGAAATGCGATTGGCATATATATTGCTACTTTTTAATGTCTGTGCGTGTGTGTGTGTGTGTGTGTGTGTGTGTGTGACTCTCCAAGTTTTTTAAAATATGAAATATATGTGTATTATATACACTCCCTAAATTCATTCATGTTCATGTATGTGGATTTCTAAACAACTTTTCAGAAGATTATTCTCAGAAATATTCCTCCACCTGGAATACATATTTGTTTCCCATTACTGAAATCTGACTTCAGTTAATGGTTCATACAAATCCTAACATTTCTACATTAACTGACCCAGTTTAACATCAATGCAAGTAGATTACTATGGGACAAGATGTCTATTTTGAACTTCATTTCTATTCAACACTGCTACATTACTATTTCTTCACGTTTAGCCCATCATAGCATATATATTTCATCCACAAGTTCACAAATTTAGAGGCATTTGGTTCACTTTAAATCCCTTTCTGCTTTAGAACACATGTATTCATCCAGGTTTCTTGACTGGAATTTTTTGAGACTTCTTTCCAAACACATTATTTTCGATTTCCATAATCCTTTTGAAGAAAATCTCACACACCCTTCATGATAAACCATAACCTAATATTACCATTAGATGTGTAACTGGTTGGAATGAATGATTGTATATCAATATTAGATTTCCTGTATATTTTCAGATATCAATTAAATGAATTATTTAAAGTGGAACCAGTTATATTATTTATTCACAGTATGGTCTACTCATGCATTATCTCTATATTCACAGACACAGCGTACACCTCTTTGTACCCCCAATACTAATTTATACGTCTTCTCAATATTACTCCCGGAAATGGTTGAAGAAATACTCATGTCACCTGATCTACATATACATTTTATCACAGTAATATTCTGGACAAAACTGCAAAGGTCACACTTATGATTTTACAAAGCCTAAATGGAAAGTGAACACGGATTACTAAAAACATCCATGTCCATGTTGCCTAATGCTCTCAAATGTCATTCTTTGGTGACTACATATTTGTTTCTTCCTAAGATTATATATTCAAACTCAATCCTGTTGAAAATGTCTAATCCTAACACTCACTTTGTACTTTGCCTAATTTCCTATTGTCTTCCTTGATATTTGCTTTCCTACATTTTTTCCCTAGTTCATCTTTGTGACTGACTCTTCACATGTGCTGACATTGGCATTCACTCTCTAATCGAAACCCTGTTGCTAAAGATTTTTTTTTCCAAATTCTATACTCACACTTCTTCCGAAAACTACCGATTATCTTCCTAATCTTACCGACTATCCCTTTTGGAGTTGATGTTCCCTTCTAAATTCAATCATCCAAGATACAAAGTCTTATGCCATTGTATATTGATTTATCCAAGAAAACTCTGCTGAAGGTAATTCAATGCTAAGTATCCCAATCAAGGGCCCAATTCCCTTCTTGGCTTCAAATCTTACCTAGATTTCTGTTTTCATACATATATTTCACCTCTATGTTCTTATAAATATAGCAGATTCCCAATATCATTATTCATCCCTCAGAATAATTCCTAACCCAAATTGAACAAGTTATTAATGCTAACCATACACTGTTCCCTCAATCTAACTTTACAGAAGAGCGGGACAGAGTTGGTCTTTCAATACAGGAATATAGGGGATCTTCCACCTGCTGAGAACCTCAAAGGTCCATGCAGATATGACCCCTGGAGAAGATGTAGGCAGATATGAAGGACCAAACAAGGCCTGTGTGGAGAGCTGTTCCTGGGTGCCTATGGTAGATATACCATTCTAACTTGTAAAAGTGTCACATGAAGTAGGGGTAGCCACCAGCACTTGTCCCCATTGAACTTATTGTATTTCGTTAAGGAAATACCAAACTCCCAGTGCAGCAGCAAGAAACACCACGAAAATGGAGGATGAACAAATGGCTTCAAAGTCCACATGGGGAGACACTTTGCCCCCAGTGGCCACAGATTACCTACAAACAGGGAATTCAGTACTGCTGCCATATGTTCATTATTAAATAAGATACCATGTCCTCCAGGTCACATAGATGCACACCCAGCTTTGATGGTCTCACTACAAAGAAGGTATAGCTCCGGACAACAATATAAATTTAAGTGCCCAACCTCAAAGCCAGTTTCTCAAGAAGTCTTTAGGCCAGCAGAGCTCCATGTTTGGGTTGTGTTTACAATGTCCCTTACTTTGTTAAACTCCTCCACCACATCCAAGGTTGTGAACTCCTGAGAATTTCCCATTCCAGATTGGATTTATTTTCCAATTTTCACTTCTACAGTAACTGACCTAGTTTTACATCAATGCAAGTAGATTCCTATGGAATATGATGTGTAATTTGAAGTTCATTTTTATTCAACACTGTTACATTACTATTTCTTCAGTTTATGCACATAATAGGATATATATTTATTCCACAAGTTAGGAAGTTTATAGGCATTTGTTTCACTTTCAGTCACTTTCTGCTTCAGAACACATGTATTCCTCCATGTTTCTTGACTTTTCTTCTCATGAGACTTCTTTCCAAACACATTATTTTCTATTTCCGTAATCACTTTTGAAACAAAACTCACACACCCTTCATTATAAACCATAACTCTAAGATTACCATTAGATGTATAACTCTTTGGAATGAATGATTGTATATCAATATAAGATTTCCTATATATTTTCAGATATCAATTCAATCCATTATTTAAGTGGAACCAGTTATATTTTTTCCCAATATGATCTATTTATGCATTATCTCTATATTCATAGACACAGCATACACCTCTTTGTACCCCCAACACTAATTTATTCGTCTTCACAATATTGCTCCCGGAAATGGTGGAAGAAATACTCATTTCACCTGATCTACATATACATTTTATTACAGTAATATTCTGGACACCAAATGCAAAGGTCACACTTATTATTGTACCAAAGCCTAAATGGAAAGTGAGCATGGATTACTAAAAACATCCATGTCCACATTGCCTAATTCTCTCAAATGTCAATCCTATTCCTGACTACATATGTGTTTCTTTCTAAGATTATATATTCAACTTGAACCCTTTGAAAATGTCTAATCCTATCACTTTATAGTTTGCCTGATTTTGTAATGTCTCTATTGATATCTGCTTTCCTACATATTTCCCAACTTCATCATTATGATTGACTCTTCACATGTGCTGACAAACACATTCACTCTCTAACCAAAACCCTATTGCTAAAGAACTTTTGTTCCAAGTACTATACTCACTCTTCTTCCTATACCTACCGACTATCTTCCTAATCCTACCGACTATCCCTGTTTGACTGGATGTTCTCTTGTACATTCAATCATCCAAGGTAGGAGATCCTATGCCATTGATTATAGATTTATTTTAGACATCTGTGCAGAAAGTAATTCAATGCTAATTATCCCAGTCAAGGTCCCAATGCCATTCTGGGCTTCGAATCTTACCTAGATTTCTGTTTTTATAATTATATTTCACCTCTATATTCTTTTAAATATTTTAGGTTCCAAATACCATCATTCATCCAGCAGAATGATTTCTAACCCAAATCAAACATGTTGTTAACCTTAACCATTCACTGTTCCATCAATCTAACTTTACGGAAGAGCAGGGATAGAGTTGGTCTTAAAACACAGGAATGTATGAGATATTTCACCTGATGAAAACCTCAAAGGTACATGCATAAATGATCCCTGAAGAACATGAAGGCAGCTATAAAGGACCTGAGAGAGCAAAAGTCATCTTCAATGGCAAACAACCTGGTCAGGATGAAGGGTTCTGTCTGAATCAGCCTCTCTCTTCTTAATGTAGAGAAAATGTACCAAACCCAGCCTGTGTGGGTAGCTGTTCCAGGGCGCCTATTATTGATATACCATTCTAACTTGTGAAAGTGTAACAGGAAGTAGGGGCAGCCTCCTTCTCATGTGACACTTGGAAGCCACTGGTAGGACAAAGTGATTGCCAAGGCAGTAACCTCATTCAGTTCCTGAAGGAAGTGACCTCACCTCACTTTTTTGGTGATTAAAATCTCTGAACTTGGGATTCATGAAGCCAGTCACCCATAGCCAGTCTCAGTCCCAGTCCCAGTGGTCACACTTGTTTGGATTTACCAAAGACAGAGTCAGTCTTTCTTGGTAACTACTGATGTGAGGATGGCCAAATGCCAGGAAAGCTCTGAAGAGGAGCCGTTTCTGAGAAAGCAGGTAGTGGCTCACCTCTGGCTCCTGACACCTTCACAGAGTTAGCCAAGGAGACCAGATCTGACACAGGTCAGGCCATTTCAGGGGAATATAGTATGGTCCACCAGTCAGAGGACACTCTGGATATTCACAGACCTACTTGAGTTAAGGAGGTGCCTTTGTGGGTGTGGGTGTGAGTTTGTGGTTTTGTCTAATGTTTTGAGAATAGGTAGGAAAGGCGGTGTGTTTGGATTGGAGTGGACTGTTTCTAGTAAGTCGTTTGACAAGGCGAGTGCTTCTATGTCTGTGTTTCCCACTCTGTCCGTGGTTGTAGACATTAGAAAAGAGAATGCATCAAGGATGTGTCCTGTCTAGTAGAATGCTTCCCAGCATTCTTCCTGCCCGATTTAGGAATGGACTGTGGCTCGCCTTATGCATGGGAAAAACCTACTAACTTTTTAAGTTCCTGTTTTCTTCCTGAATTCCGGCAAATCTCAAGAATAGGCCCATGGTTTTGAGTCCAAGATATGTACCACCTCCAAGCTCTGTGACATGGCCATGTACTTGATAGCTGTAGGGAATGGGAACATCTTAGAAAACTCAAATAAATGTGTGACCAGTAAACTCTCAGTGGAGAGACCCTGCTTTGGTTTATTTGCATACTTATGGTTATGTTGCCCTGAATGTCAAGAAGGTCTTTGCCTCAGGCCACCCCTTTGTGAAGCCTGAAGAAAACTGTTTTCAAATGGAAATAAATGGGCATAACATATTGCTCTTTGCTTAATTGCTTTGGAAAGGGATGTGTCCGAATCAGCCTCTTGGGCCTCTGTGAGGTTGTGGCTTAGATTCTCAGCACATGATAGATCTAAAGATAGATTCCATGTGTGCAATCAAAACCAAAATGGCAAAAAAATTAATCATTGTGGATGAGTCTCTTGCATTCCTCTGTTAGGTTCTTTACCTCCATCAAGTGTGAATAGGAATCCTTTAGGTCAAATGAGTTCTTTAAAGCCCTGCAGAGGTGCTTGTGTTTTCTCAAGACTCCAAATCACATAAAGAATCTATACCTGAGAGTCAGTAGGCCTGAAATTGGAGAAGGAGAGCAGTATTAATGGCAGGCCTATTTGATCACTCCTGGTTCACAGGAAGGGTGTCCATGTCACCCTGACTTTAGGCAAATGAGGGGCAAGCAACATTATTTTGGACACTCTCTTGGGATGCATTCCGCATGGTAACCTCCAGCCAGAGGTTATGATGAATGTCTATATTTAAGAAGATGAGGGCCATGTGGGTGTATTTTGGTTTTAATTGTGGTCATTCTTGTGGCAGTTGGAAGAGATGACTGGATCCACCTGGGCTTGAACTCTGGTGTCATTCCCCTTAGAGACTGAGTTCTGGAACACACATCAAGGAAGAATTGCCATAAATTGTGTGGGGATTTTAAGAGGCCACGCATGAGAGTCGCCCTTGGAAACTGAGATCTATGCCCACGGTGGCTTTCCACAGAGCACTGGGAATCTCAGACAGGATATCACATGATTTGATTCTGAAAGACTTGGCAGCCATATTTGATAGTCAAAACACACATGGACCTCAATTGTAGACCTCAACGGGCGTGGCTTCATGTGACCTTTTGGCCATGCTCTGGGAAGCCTTGCCTGTGAGAGTTCTCCAGAGCTTTCATTGAAATGATCTTCCTCAACATTGAATAATTCCTGAATGAATTGAAATAAACAGTGCCTCCAACTTTATCCTTGAAAATTGGCTAGATAAATACCATGAAATTTTTAAAATTCCAATGACCAGGTGGCACTGAAGAACCTTTGGATGTCCTGTTGCTGATCATGAGTGTACCAGACAGTGTCTTGATTAACTGGTTTTCATGAATATGGTGTAGAACAGAGATGCCAGTAATTTGGAGCCTGCAGAATAGTGGGCCTAGAGCAGAGGTGATTAAGTGTGTGATAAAACATCTGTGGTGGGGTCATGTGGATCTGCCATTGTCTTCCAAATGGCTTGTGACTGACATGGTGCAGCCAGCAGAACATTGTATGTAAACGCATCATGTTATATGGAGAGGTTTAAGGGCAATGTTCAGAATCAGGTTGCTATGGTCACGGAGGCAACCTATGTGGTATACAAGCCCTGTTGGTGCATTCTCCTGCAGACCCTGACCCACCACATGTGACAGAACTCCCTCCAGCACTGTGGTCAAGTTTAACTCCTTGTATTTCATGAAACAATTACAAAACTCTGAGTGCAGCAGGAGACATTATAAAAAGTGGAGGATGATGAAATGGCTTCACAGTCCACATGGGGAGACACATAGACCCCAGTGGCCATAGTTTACCTACAAAGAGAGAATTCAGCACTGCTGCTTCATGTTCATTGGAAAATTATAAACCATGTGCTCAAGGTCACAGAGATGCATAAACAGCTTTGATGGTCTTACTAGAAAAAAAGCTAAAAGCTCCTGAAAACAACATATATTTCAACTGTCCATCTTAGAGGCAGTTTCTGCAGTCTTTAGGCTGGCAAATCTTCATGTTTGTGGAGTATTTACATAGTCCCTTACTTTTGGAAACTCCTCTACCATCTCCAAGGTTGTGAAATCCGGAGCAGTTTTCATTTCAGGTATGAATTCAAAGATTTTCTAACTCTTTTCCTCTAATTGTGTCTTACTTGGGGTGAAAATAATGTAAAGTTATTGTTCTAAATGAGAGTGGGAAAATTTTTGTGTAACACTAATTTGCATACACATTGATCCATTTTCCAATTTTCCATTTGAAATACTGAATCCCTGACAGTAACTCATACCCTACTATACTCTGACTACTAATCCTAATATGATGGAGAATAATACCCAAACAGAATGAAAATACAAGCAGTTCAGTGGAGACATGGTGTACAGTTGGACTTCCCTTTTGCATGATTAAGGGTAGGTGTTATAAATCTACTCAATTTTTAATTGAAATAGTCCTCCATGTGTTTTTAAAGTTCACAAATATGTTAATATGTCTCCCTTTCTCTGTAGCCTACTCAGCACATGTATTTTTATATGCACATAGAGAATCCTACCTGGTATCACACGTACATTTTCATGAGTTGGCTGAATTGGCAGATACAAATTGTGAGAAGAGATCAGTCCTCCTAAACCCTGTGGGAACTGAAAATTCAAACTATGTGTGAGCTTCCCAGTAGAACAATATTATACATAAATCCATGTTCAGTATAATAAATATTTTTGCATCTGTGGATGATGTATATTACATGATGAATTATGATTAGCATGTATTTATTGATACTTTTTAATGTATATTTGTGTTTATTTAAAATATATATATATATATATATATATATATATATATATATATATATATATATCTCCAGATTTCTCAAAATATGAAATATATGTGTCTTATACACACTCTGTAAATTCATTCATGTTCATGTATATGGATTTATAATCAACTTTTCAGAAGATAATTCTCAGAAATATTCATCCACCTGAAATACATATTTGTTTCCCAGTACTGAAAACTAACTTCAATCAATGGTGTTTACAAATCCTAATATTTCTACAGTAACTGACCCAGTTTAACATCAATGCCAGTAGATTCCAATGGGACATGATGTCTATATTGACCTTCATTTTAATCCAACACTGGTACATTACTATTTCTTCAGTTTTTGCACATCATAGGATATGTATTTCATCCACAAGTTCACAAATATATAGGAATTTGTTTCACTTTCAAACACTTCTTGCTTCGGAACACATGTATTCCTCCATGTTACTTGACTCGTCTTTTCATGAGACTTCTTTCCAAATACATTATTTTCAATTTCCATAATCAATTTCGAAGCTAAACTCACACACTCTTCATGATGAACCATAACATTAATATTAACATTAGATGTATAACTGGTTGGAATGAAAAATTTTATATCAATATAAGATTTCCTCTATATGTTCACGATTCAATTCAATCCATTATTTAAAGTTGGAACCAGTTATGTTTTTTATTCACAGTATTGTCTATTAATGCATTATCTCTATATTCATAGATACAGTGTACTCCTCTTTGTCCCTTCAATACTAATTTATACGTCTTCAAAATATTGCTCCCAGAAATGGTGGAAGAAATACTCATGTCACCTTATCTATATATAGATTTCATCACAGGAATATTCTGGACACAAAAAGCGAAGGTCACACTCATGATTGTATCAAAGCCTAAATGCCAAGGGAGCGTGGATTACTAAAAAGAACCATGTCCAGGTTGCCTAATGCTCTCAAATGTAAATCCAATTGGTGACTACATATTTGTTTCTTCCTAAGATTATATATTCATCCTCAAACATGTTGAAAATGTCTAATCCTATCACTCACTTCATACTTTGCCTGATTTCGTAATATCTTTATTGATACCTGCTTTCATACATATTTCCCCCAGTTCATCATTGTGACTGATACTTCACATATGCTGACATTTACATTCACTCTCTACCCGAAACCCTATTGCTAAAGAACTTTTGGTCCAAATCCTATACTCACTCTTCTTTCTAAACCTACTGACTATCTTCCTAATGCTACTGACTATAGTTTTTTGACTCGATGTTCTCTTCGACAATCAATTATCCAAGGTATAAGGTCCTATGCCATTGTATATCAATTTATCTGAGACACATGTGCATAACATAATTCAAACCTAAGTATCCCACTCAAGGGCCCAGTTCCCTTCTGGCTTCCAATCTTACCTAGATTTCTGTTTTTATACTTATATTTTACCTATATATTTTTGTAAATATCACAGGCTCCCAATACCATTATTCATCCGGCAGAAAGATTCCTAACGCAAATCAAACATGTTATTAACCCTAAACATACACTTTTCCCTCAATCTAACTTTACAGAAGAGGAGGGACAGAGTTGGTCTTACAATACAGGAATGTAGGGGATCTTCCACCTGCTGAGAACATCAAAGGTATATGCAGAAATGATCCCCTGAGATGATGAAGGAAGCTATGAAGGACCTGAGAGAGCAAAAGACATCTTCCATGGCAAACTATCTGGTCAGGATGAAGGGATGTGTCTCAATCAGCCTCTACCTTCTTAATGTAGAGAAGATGGACCAAACCAGGCCTGTGTGGAGAGCTGTTCCCAGGTACCTATGGTTGGTATACCATTCTAACTGTGAAAGTGTGACAGGAAGTAGGGACAGCCTCCATCTCATGGGACTTTTAGAAGTAACTTTTAGGACAAAGTGGTTGCAAAGTCAGTGACCTCATTCAGTTCCTGAAGGAAATGACCTCACCTCACTGCCTTGGTGATGGAACTCCCTGGACGTTTGATCCTGGAAGACAGGCACCAAGAGCCAGTCACAGTCCCAGTCCCAGTGGTCTCACTTGTTTTGATTTATCAAGAACAGTCAGTCTTTCTTAGTACCTACTGATGTGACGATGGCCAAATGACAGGAAAGCTCTGAAGAGGAGCTTTTCCTGGGAAATCAGGTAGTGGCTCACCCATGGCTCCTAACAACTTCAAAGTGTTGGCCAAGGAGACTAGATCTGATACAGGACAGGCCATTTTGGGGGAACATACAATGGCCCACCATTCCGAGGACACTCTGGATAGTCACAGACTTACTTGAGCAAAGGAGGTGCCTTTGAGTGTGTGTGTGTGGGTTTGTGGTTTTGTCTCATGTTCTGAGAATAGGAAGGAAAGGCTCTTTGTTTGGATTGGTGTGGACTGTTTCCAGTAAGTCGTTTGACAAGGCGAGTGCTTCTATGTCTGTGCATCCCACTCTGTCCGTGGTTGTAGACATTAGAAAAGAGAATGCATCAATGGATGTGTCCTGTCTAGTAGAAAGCTTCAAAACATTCATCCTGCCCAATTTACAAATGGACTGCAGCTTGTCTTATTGAAGGGCAACATCTGCTCTCTTACTAAGTTTCTGTTTTCTTCCTGAATTCTGGAAACTCTCCAGAATAGCCTCATGGTTTTGTGTCCAATATATGTACCACCTCCAAGCTCTGTGATATGGTGATGTACTGGATAGCTGAAGGGAATGGCGAGCATCTAAGAAAACTCAGATATCAGTGGGACCAGGAAAGTCTCAGTGGAGAAACCCTTCTTTCGGGCTTTTGCTTACCTATTGTTCTGCTTCCCTGAATTTCAGGAAGGTTTTTACCTCAGGACACTCATTTGTGAAGCCTGAAGAAAACAGTTTTCAAATGGAAATGAATGGGCATCACCTGTGGCTCTTTGCTTAATTTCATTGGAAATGGATGTTTCTGAAACAGCCTCTTGGCCCTGTGTGAGGCTGTGGTTAGATACTCAGCACCTTATACATCCCACGTGTTCATCCAAAACCAAAATGGCCAAAAGAGCAGTCCTTGTGGATGAAGTCTCTCCCTACCTCTGTAGGGTTCCTGACATCTATCAAGTGAGAATAGGGTGCCTTTGGGTCAAATGAGTTCTTCAAAGCCCTTCAGAGGCTAGCCCATAGGTGATTCCAATGATTCCAATTCACATGAAGATTCTAAACCCCACAGTCAGTAGTCCTCAAATTGGAGAAGCAGAGCAGTATTAACGGCAGGCCTATTTGATCAGTCATGGTTCACAGAAAGGTGTTCAGGATACCCCAACTTTAAACAAATGAGGGGCAAGGGAGCTTATTTTGGACACTGTCTTGGGCTGTGACCCTCATGGAAACCTCCATCCAGAGGTTAAAATGAGTGTCTATATGGAAGAAGATGATGGCCATGTGGAAGTGTTCTGGTTTTAATTGTGGTTATTAGTGTGGTTGTTGAAAAATATGACTGGCTCCACCTGGTCTTGAACTCTGGTGTGATTTCCTTTAGAGACTGAGTTCTGGAACTGATCTCAGAGAAGTATTGCCATGAGTTTTGTTGGGATTTTAGAAGGCCATGCATGAGAGTCACCCTTGGAATCTGAGATCTGTGCCCAGGAAGGCTTTCCACAGAGCACAGGGTATCTCAGCCAGGTTATCACATAATTTTTTTCTGAAAGAATTAGCAGCCATAGTTGAGAGGCAAAACAGGCAAGGATTTTACATTGTAGACCTCAATGGGCCTGGCTTCATGTGACCATTTGTCAACACTTTGGGAAGCCTTGCCTGTGAGAGTTATCCAGAGCGTTCATTGAAATGGGCTTCCTCACCATTTAATGGTTACTGAATTAAATGAAACCCTCAGTGCCTACAACTTCATCCTTGAAAAATGGGCTCGATAAATACCATGAAATTTTTGAAATTCCCATGACCAGGTGGCACTGGAAAACCATTGGAGATCCTGTTGCTGATCATGAGTGTACCAGAAAGTGCCTTGATTGACTGGGTTTCACAAAAAAATTGTGTAGAACAGAGATGCCAGTAAGTTGGAACCTGCTGAGTAGTGGGCCTAAAGCAAAGGTGGGTAGGTGTGAGATAAAACATCTCTGGTGGTTTCATGTGGATCGGCCGTTGGCTTTCAAATGGCTTGTGACTGACATGATGCAGCCAGCAGACCCTTATATGAAAAGGTATCTTGTTATATGGATAGGTTTCTGGGCAATGTTCAGAATCAGGTTGATATGGTCAAGGGGGCAAGCTATGTTGGACATAAGCCTGGTTGGTGCATTCTCCTGCAGACTCTGTCCCACCACACGTGACAGAACTCCCTCCAGCACTGTGTCCCAGTTGAACTCCTTGTATTTCATGAAGCAAATACCAAACTCCCAGTGCAGCAGCAAGAATCACCACGAAAAGTAGAGTATGACCAAATGGCTTCACAGTCCACACGAAGAGACACTTATCCCCCAGTTGCCACAGTTTACCTACGAAGTGAGAATTCAGCACTGCTGCCTCATTTTCCTTGGAAAATAAGATACCATGTCCTCCAGGTCACATAGATGTTGACCCAGTTTTGACACTCTCACTACATAGGATGCTAAAGCTACCGACAACAACATACATTTCAAGTGTCCCAACTCAGAGGCAGTATCTCAAGAAGTCTTTAGGCCTGCAGAGCTCCATGTTTGTGGAGTGTTTACCTTGTCTTTTATTTTTGGAAAGTCATCTACCACCTCCAAGGTTGTGAACTCCTGAGCATATTCCATTCCGGGTATGTATTCACAGATTTTCTAACTCTTATCCTCTAATTGTGTATTTCTTCCAGCGAGGGTAATATCAAGGGATTGTTCTTAATGTGAGTGGGAAGATTTTTGTGTAGCACATATTTGCAAACACATTGGGTTTACATTCCTATTTTCCATTCGAAATACTGAATCTCTGACACTAACCCATACCCTACTAGACTCTGACTACTAATCCTTATATGATGGAGAATAGTAACCCAAACAGAATACAAATACCAGCAATTCAGAGAAGGCATGATATGTAGTTGGACATCCCTTTTGGATTATATTGTGTAGGAGTTAAAATATATATTTAATGTTTATTGACATAGTTCTCCATGTGTTTTTAAAATTAACAAATATGTGAATTCCTCTCTCCCTTTTCTGTAGCCTATTAAGCACATGTATTTTTATATGCACAAATAGAATCCTACCTGGTATCACATGTACATTCTTCTGAGGTGGCTGACATGGCAGATAAAAATTGTGAGAAGAGATCACTCCTCCTAACCTCTGTTGGAACCGAAAATTTAACCTATGGGTGAGCTTCCTAGTTGACCAACATTATGCATAAATCCATTTTCAGTAAAATGTATATTTTTGGATAAGTGGATGTTATATATTTAATGATGAATTTCGATTGGCATATATATTGCTACTTTTTAATGTCTCTGTGTGTGTGTTTGTGTTTGTGTGTATATATATATATATATATATATATATATATATATATATACTCTCCAGATTTTTCAAAATATGAAATATATGTGTCTTATTATACACTTCCTAAAATCATTTATATTCATGTATGAGGATTTATAATGAACTTTTCACAAGATTATTCTCAGAAATATTCATCCACCTGAAATACATATTTGTTTCCTAATACTGAAAACTAACTTCAGTGAATGGTGCATACAAATCATAATATTTTGACATTGCAAGAGGGCCGTGAATAGAGAGCATCATACCCATTGTTCCGCGCCACTGCGCAGGTGACTAACGACTAAGAACGACAAAAAACTATCTTGTTAGGAACTTACAGCAAACTGGGGGTGCACTGAAACCTAGAAGAAGGATTTCTAGCACTGAGGTCCAGTAAATGAGTCCCAAACATGAGCCAACTCTGCGACCGGAGATTCTGTCTGACTGATCCGCGCGACCCGTCCAGTGGCTACAGACAGCAGGGCACCACCGAGATGCGATCAATAATCACGGAGAAACGTTGATGCAGATTCTGTGGAATTCTGCCAGTAGAGTCCCCACTGAGCCCTGGGCTGAGTTCAGGGTTTCAGATGGGGAAGGAAGTGGTACAGTTCTAACCCCCACAATAGAAACTCCACGAAGGAAACCAACGGCCACCATCTTGGTGAGCTGAAGTAACGACAGCCACTCCCCTACAGATTGCAACAATAAAACAGGTGCTGTTACTCAGCTCATTTCCCATACTTCGGGGAATTTGCATCAAATCTCTCCTAGGCTTTCTGGGGGAGAGATTATCAGAGCGAGCCTGCATAAAGACAGAGGAAAACTAGAGGCACCTGACTTTCAACTCCCCCTCCCATCAGTGGTGAAAAAAACCTGTCTAGCCAGCACTGAGAGAGGGGCAAGCGGAAAAAAAAATCAAAACAATAGAGTGCCGGGGTTCCCAATAGCCAACTGTGCAATCAGAGATCCGGGCTGATTGAATCATGCAGCCAGGCCTGCTGTTTCAGATGGCGGGGCACCACCGAGAAGTGACCTGAAGCAGGGAGAAATGTTGCTGCGGATTCTGTGGAATCCTGCTGGCTGAGCTCCCACTGATCCCCGGGCTGAGTTTGGGAATTCAGACAGGGAAGAAAGTGGTATAGTTCTATCCCCCACAAAAGAAACTCCACCAAGGAAACCAGCGGCCACCATCTTTGAGATCTGAAGTAACCACCGCCCCTCTCCAATAGATTGCAACAATAAAACAGATGTGTGTTACTCAGCTCATCTCTCATACAGCGGGGAATTCGCATAAAATGTCTCCTAGGCTTTCCGGGGGAGGGTTAATCAGAGCAAGTCTGCATAAAGACGCAAGAAAAACTAGAGACACCTGACTTTCGACTCCCCCTACCATCAGTGGCGATAACGAAACTTGTATAGCCAGTGCTGGGGGAGGGGCAAGCGGAAAAAATCAAAACAATAGAGTGTCTGGGTTCCCAAAAGACACCCTCCACACCCAACAAACGGCAGGCACAGAGTACAGTTTGAACTGCCGAGAGGCATCACTCAGGGGAAATCTGGTCTAGAAAAAGAAACCAGGACAAGCAGGAGAAACCAAAGGACTAGAAGGCAGGCCCTTGTGACTGGGCGGCTGGAGACCGCAGGCCTGCACGTGACATTCCACCTACTGCCTGAGTGACTGGGGGACTGAGGAATGCCCGCCCGCCGGCAACCGAGCGTGAGACTGCGTGGCTAGAGATTGCCAACCCAACGGCGACAGCCCACCTGCTGCCCGCGTGACTGGGCGGCTGGAGACCGCCTGCCCGCTGGCGACCAACCGCGCAATTGGGCTCCTGGAGACCACCCTCCTGCCAGTGACCCAGAGCTGAAACAAACCAGAGACAGTCAAGTCCCACCCCCCAATTCGGACACCTCGGCAAGGAGCCTGGGGCCTGCCAAAGCAGAGAGGTGACATCACTGGAGCTCGGCCTTCGGAATTACTTCCAAGCGGAATCCACTTTAGCAGGCATAGTTTACCAACACAAAGGAGAGACAACAGAGATATACAACACCAAAACAAATCTAAAGAATAAAGCAGAAACACAGCAATCAAATAGAGCTGGAAAGTAACGTGAACATCATGAAAAAACAAGGGCAAAAAAGGAGTACAAACAATGCAGGACAACTTAATTCTACAGGAGGAACTTGAAGCATCAGAAACAGGGATAGGGAAAGAACTCAAGGCATACCGAACTCAGATGGAAAGGAATATTAGAGAAGACATGAGGCAGCAAGTCCAAGCAATAAAAGTATATTTTGAAAATGAATTAAACAAACAAATTCAAATGGCAAAGAATGAGCATTACCAGGAGATAGAGATCTTAAAAAAGATATTAAACAGTAATCCTAGAAATGCAGGAAAATATAAACCAAATTAAAAACTCAAACGAGAATATTACAAATAGACTAGATCAAGTAGAAGTCAGAACATCAGATAATGAAGACAAAGTTTATCAAATTGAAAAGAATTGAGTAAACACAGAAAAGATGCTTAAATTCCACCAGGAATTTATTCAAAAGATATGGGATGTCATAAAAAAACAAAAAACAAATTTAAGAGTCATCAGGGTAGAAGAAGGCATAGAGATTCAAACCAAAGGAATGGACAACATATTAAATGAAATAATTCTATAAAACTTCCCAGAGATGAATGATGGATTGGATTGCCAATTCCTGGAAGCCTACAGGACCCCAAACATTCAAAACCAAAATAGACCAACTCCAAGACATATAATTATGAAGATAGCCAACATACAGAACAAGGAGAGAATATTAAAAGCTACAAGAGAAAGGAGGCAGATTACATTCAGGGGTAAACCAATTAGGTTAACAACTGATTTTTCATCACATTCGTTGAAAGTGAGAAGATCCTGGAACAATGTAATTCAAATGCTGAAAAAAAAAAAAGAATTCCAACCAAGAATACCATATAAAGCAAAGTTAAGCTTCAGATTTGACAATGAAATTAAAGTCTTTCACGATAAACAAAAGCTAAAACAATTCTCAGCCAGAAAACCAGCACTGCAAAGCATTTTGTGCAAAATACTACAAGAAGAAGAGTTAAAAAATAGTGCCCAAAACTAACAGTGGGAAGTATCTCAGTAAAGCGGGAGGAAAGTAACCAAAAAAGTAAAAACTATCCAAACTAAAATATAATAAATAAATAAACATGACTGGAAGTACAAATCATATTTCAATTGTAACCTTAAATGTTAATGGCCTAATTTCACCAATCAAGAGACATGTGCTAGTGACCTGGATCAAAAAAACAAATCCAACAATATTCTGCGTTCAGAAGACTCATATGATAGGAAAAGACATACACAGGCTGAAGGTAAAAGGTTGGGAAAAATCATAACACTCACACGGCCCTCGGAAGCAAGAAGGATTTGCCATACTCATATGGAATAAAATCAACTTCAAACCTAAGTTAATCAAAAGGGATAAAGAATGACACTATATTCTGTTAAAAGGAATCATCCACCAACAAGAAAAAAACAATTATCAATTTGTATGCACCAAGCAATGGAGGTGCAACGTTCATAAAACAAACTCCCTCAAGTTCAAGAGTCAAATAGACTACAACACAATAATTATGGGTGACTTCAACATACCACTCTCGGCATTAGAGAGATCCTCTAGACAAAAACTGAATAAAGAAACTATAGAACTCAACAGCACAATCAATAACCTAGACTTAACCGACATATATAGAATATATCAACCATCATCAAGTGGATACATGTTCTTCTCAGCAGCACATGGATAATACTCAGAGATACACCATGTATTATGCCATAGGGCAATTCTTAGTAAATATAAAGGCATGGAGATTATACCATGCACCATATATGATCATAATGGAATGAAACTGGAAATCAATGAGAAAAGAAAGAAGGAAAAATCCTACATCACATGGAAAATGAACAACATGCTACTGAATGATCAATGGGTTACAGAAGACATAAAGAAGGAGATAAAAAAATTCTTAGAGACAAATGACAATACAGACACAACATACCGGAATCTATGGGACACAATGACAGCAGTTTTAAGAGGGAAATTCATTTCTTGGAGTTCTTTCCTCAAAAAAAGAAAAATACAACAAATAAATGAACTTAAACTACACCTCAAAAACCTAGAAAAGGAAGAGCAAAACAACAGCAAATGTAGTAGAAGACAAGCAATAATTAAATTTAGAGCAGAAATCAATGAAATTGAAACAAAAAAAAGTTGAAAAAATTGATAAAACTAAAAGTTGGTTCTTTGAAAAAATAAATAAGATCGACAGGCCCTTAGCCATGCTAAGGAAAAGAAGAAGAAAGAGAATTCAAATTACTAACATATGGGATGAAAAAGGCAATATCACAACAGACACTACAGAAATACAGAAGATAATTAGAAAGTATCTTGAAACACTATATTCCAACAAAATAGAATATTGTGAAGATATTGATAAATTTCTTAAGTCATACGATCTGCCCAGATTGAGTCAGGAAGACACAAACAATTTAAACAGGCCAATAACAAAGGAAGAAATAGAAGAGGCAATCAAAAGACTACCAACCAAAAAAAAGCCCTGGACCGGATGGGTAAACAGCGGATTTCTACAAAACCTTCAAAGAAGAATTAAAACCAATATTTTTTCAAGCGTTTTCAAGAAATAGAAAAAGAAGGAGCTCTTCCAAATTCATTCTATGAGGCCAACATCACCCTGATCCCTAAACCAGACAAAGACACTTCAAAGAAAGAATACTACAGACCAATATCTCTAATGAACTTGGATGCAAAAATTCTCAATAAAATCCTGACGAATCAAATACAAAAGCATATAAAAATAATTGTGCACCATCATCAAGAAGGATTCATCCCCGTGATGCAAGGATGGTTCAATATACGAAAATCAATAAATGCCATTCACCACATCAATAGAATTAAAGGCAAGAACCATATGATCATATCGATAGATGCAGAAAAAGCACTTGACAAAGTTCTGCATCCCTTTATGTTCAAAACACTATAAATACTAGGGATAACAGGAACTTACCTCAAAATTGTAAAAGCTATATATGCTAAACCTCAGGCTAGCATCATCCTAAATGGAGAAAAACTGAAGGCATTCCTTCTAAAATCTGGAACAAGACAGGGATGCCCTTTATCACCACTTCTATTCAATTTAGTTTTGAAATACTAGCCAGAGCAATTAAACAGACCAAAGAAATTAAAGGCATAAAATTAGGAAAAGAAGTATTTAAAGTATCACTATTTGCAGATGACATGATAATATATTTAACAGACACAAAAAGGTCTACAAAGAAATGGCTAGAGTTAATAAATGAATTCAGAAATGTGGCAGGATATATAATTAACACGCATAAATCAAAGGCATTGCTGTATAACAGCAACAAAACTTCTGAAATGGAAATGAGGAAAACCACTCTATTCACAATATCCTCAAATAAAATAAGATACTTGGGAATCAACCTAACAAAAGAGGTGAAAGATTTATATAATGAAAACTACAGAACTCTAAAGAGAGAGATAGAAGAAGATCTCAGAAGATGGAAACATGCGCCCTGTTCATGAATAGGCAGATCTAACAACATAAAAATGGCAATATTACACAAAGTTCTCTACAGGTTTAATGCAATGCCAATCAAAATCCCAACGGCATTTCTTGTAGAAATAGATAAATCAATCATGAAATTCATATGGAAAAACAAAAGACCCAGAATAGCAAAAGCAACTCTAAGCAGGAAGTGTGAATCTGGAGGTATAGCGATACCAGAGTTCAAACTGTACTACAAAGCAATAGTAACAAAAACAGCATGGTACTGGTACCGAAAAAAGCAGGTGGACCAGTGGTACAGAAGAGAGGACACAGAAACCAATCCACAAAATTACAACTTTCTTATATTTGATAAAGGGGCTAAAAGAATGCAATGGAGGAAGGGTAGCATCTTCAACAAATGGTGCTGGGAAAATTGGAAATCCATATGCAACAAAATGAAACTGAATTCCCTTCTCTCGCCATGCACAAAATTTAACTCAAAATGGATCAAGGATCTAGATATAAAATCAGAGACACTGCATTTCATAGAAGAAAAAGTTGGCTACGATCTACATACTGTGGGGTCGGGCTCCAAATTTCTTAATAGGACGCGCATAGCCCAAGAGTTATTAACAAGAATAAAAAAATGAGACTTACTTAAACTAAAAAGTTTTTTTTCTCTGCCAGAGAAACAATAAGAGAGGTAAATAGAGAGCCTACATCCTGGGAACAAATTTTTACCCCTCACACTTCAGATAGAGCCCTAATATCCTGAATATACAAAGAATTCAAAAAAAACTATCAATAAGATAACAAATAACCTAATCAACAAATGGGGCAAGGACCTGAAATGACACTTCACCGAGGAGGACATACAATCAATCAACAAGTACATGAAAAAATGCTCACCACATCTAGCAGTCAGAGAAATGCAAATCAAACCCACCCTAAGATACCATCTCACTCCAGTATGATTGGCAGCCATTATGAAGTCAAACAACAAGTGTTTACGAGGATGTGGGGAAAAGGGGACACTTGTACACTGCTGGTGGGACTGCAAATTGGTGAGGCCAACATGGAAAGCAGTATGGGAATTCCTGGGAAAGCTAGGAATGGATCCACCATTTGAACCAGCTATCGCCCTTCTCGGACTATTCCCTGAGGATCTTAAAAGAGTGTACTAAAGGGATACTGCCACATCAATGATCATAGTGGCACAATTCACAATAGCTAGACTGTGGAACCAACCTAGATGCAATTCAATACATGAATGGATAAAAAAAATGTGGCATCTATACACGATGGATGCAGCACTAAAAAATTACAAAATCATAGAATTTGCAGGGAAATGGATGGCATTAAAGCAGATTATGCTAAGAGAAGCTAGCCAATCCTTAAAAAAAATGGCAAATGTCTTCTTTGATAAAAAGAGAGTAACTAAGAATAGAACAGTGAGGAAGAGCATGAGGAAAAGATTAATATTAAACAAAGATGAGTGGGAGAGAGAAAGGGAGAGAGAAGGGAAAGCATATGGAAATGGTAGTAGACCCTCATTGTTACATAAAATTACATATAAGAAGTTGTGAGGGGAAAGGCGGGAACAAGAGAGAGAAGTGAAGTATAGCAGATGAGGAAGAGAGGGAAGATAGGATGGGAGGGGAGGGGGGATAGTAGGGGATAATAAAGGTAGCAGAGGACAACAGTCACTAATATGACATTATGTAAAAATGTGAATGTGTAACTGATGTGATTCTGCAATTCGTATTTGGGGAAAATTGGGAGTTCATAACCCATTTGAGTCAAATGTATGAAAGATGATATATCATGAGCTTTGTAATGTTTTGAAAAACCAATAAAAATAAATAAACAAAGGTTTAAAATTGAGTGGGAAGAAATCAGCTAAAAAAGAGTTGAGATGCATTCATTTTGATAAGCAGAAAGTTCGTTTTGTGTAGTTGTAAATATCACAAATTTATTTTACCAGAAAACTGGCTTTTAAAAACGAACATATATTGAGATTAAAGGATAATCCACCTACCTTCATGAAAAATTCATATCATTTCCTATATTTTTCATATTTCATTTTTTTCGTGAATATTTTGTCATGGACCAGGTCTAGTCTTAGGCTACCTCTTCTGACAAGTTCGTACAATGTGTTGGATTGTTCTTTTCATCTTTTATTTGATAGTTTCTAGCTGATAATGTGTATTTTTCCTTATCTTTATTTGGAAATACATACCCAACTACATCTTTGCATTTTATGTTTTACTGGGGAAGAGACTCATCAAAAGCTCTTTATTATATGTATCAACAATCAAACATTTAGAGCATGCAATTATTCTTAATTTTGCATGAAAATAACTTTGTATCATTTTTCTTATAAAGATGTAGAATTATTAATACTGTCCCTACTGTAATAAGTAACTACTTACAAGAAGAATTAAACAATTGACTTTATATCAATCATGAATATGAAAATTAATAATATAAGTATTTGGCAATAAATATGCAATTGATAGAAATTAAAATCACGAGAAAGCCATTTAAAATGTCAGTGCATATGGTCCTTAAATAATAGGTTGTTCAAATGAAATTTCTCTAATTCATAAGAGTTAATATGCCATATTACAGCTTAATGTAATATAAAAACTTAAATGATAAGTATTTATAAATAAGAAAGATACCTGTTTACTTAAATATGTTTATTTGATTTTCACTGTAAGATGTTAATTCTGGAAGACTTGAAAATTAAGAAAGACTTGGTCTATATTATTTCTAACTGGCTAATCAAAGTACTTTTAAATATATATGTATATATATAACATATGTAATACATATGCATGAATATAGATACATATGTATAATAAATGTATTGTAATATATCTATAGGTTATTATAATTATTAAATTTTCTCAAGAAAAAAGAATGACTATAAAAAACATTCTTAAATGTAAATTTCATAGCATATTACTGTTTGTAATGACATGAGAGAAAAACTCCTATGGAGGGAAAATGAAAAAGGAAGAGAGAGAACGGGGAAAATGAGGAAGAAAGTGAGTAAAGAAGAGGGAGAGGAGTGTTTGATTATAAGATAAAAGTGGAGGGTCTGGGTGTCTGGCTCAGTGGTAACATGCTTGGCTAGCATGTGTGAGGCACTGGGTTATATTCTCATCACAACATATAAATAAATAAAATGAGGTCGATCAACAACTGAAAAAATTAAAATAAAAGTAGAAATATTACCAAAATTCCAAGTTTTTATGAATGCTAAATAAAAAAAATTGTTGCATAGCCTTATGTAATTTCTAGACTCCCAAAAATAGTCATTTAATGATAGATTACTAGTGCGATAACTAAAAATCCATTGCTCTTTCCTCGACATTCTGTGGCATGCTAGTGCTTAAATAAATTGTAGTATAACACCAAAAAAATTCTAATATTTTTACAGTAACTGACCCAGTTTAACATAAGTGCAAGAAGATTCCCATGGGATATAATTGTATTTTGACGTTCATTTTTATTCAACACTGGTACATTACTATTTCTCCAGTTTATGCACATCATAATATGTATATTTCATTCACAATTTAGCAAATTTATACGCATTTGTTTTACTTTCAATCACTTCCTGCTTCAGAACACATGTATTCCTCCACGTTTCTTGACTGCTCCTTTCATGAGACTTTTTCCAAAGACATTATTTTTGATTTCCATTATCATTTTTGAAGCAAAACTCACACACCCGTCATGATAAACCATAACCCTAATATTACCATTAGATGTAAAACTGGTGGGAATGAATGATTGTATATCGATATAAGATTTCTTGCATACTTTCAAATATCAATTCAATCCATTATTTAAAGTGGAACCAGTTATATTATTTAATCACAGTATGGTCTATTCATGCATTATCTCTATGTTGATAGACACAGGGTACACCTCTGTGTACCCCCAATAATAATTTGTATATCTTCAAAATTTTGCTCCCAGAAATGGTGGAAGAAATACTCATGTCAACTGATCTACAGATACATTTTATCACAGTAATATTCTGGACACAAAATGCAAAGGTCACACTTAGGATTGTCCCAAAGCCTAAATGGAAAGTGAACATGGATTACTAAAAACATCCATGTCTTGGATGCCTAATTCTCTCAAATGTCAATCCTATTGGTGAGTACATATTTGTTTCTTCCCAAGATTATATATTCAACCTCAACCATGTTGAAAATGTCTAATCCTATCACTCACTTTATATTTTGTCTAATTTCCTAATGTCTCTATTGATATCTCTTTTCCTACATATTTTCCCCAGTTCATCATAGTGACTGATTCTTCACATGTGCTGACATTTACATTCACTCTTTATCCGAAACCTTATTGCTAAAGAACTTTTTGTCCAAATACTATACTCACTCTTTTTTCTAAACCTACCGACTATTTACCTAATCCTACGACTATCCCTTTTTGACTGGATGATCTCTTCAACAATCAATCATCCAAGGTACAAGGTCCTATACCATTGTATATTGATTTATCTGAGACATCTGTGCAGAAGATACTTCAAAGCTAAGTATCCCAATCACGGGCCCAATGCCTTTCTGGTCTTCAAATCTTACCTAGATTTCAGTTTTCATAATTATATTTTACCTGTATATTCTTATATATATTGCAGGTTCCCAATACCATTATTCATCCAGCAGAATGATTCCTAACACAAATCGAACATGTTATTAATCCTAACTATACACTGTTCCCTCAATCCAACTTTACAGAAGAGCAGGGACAGAGTTGGTCTTACAATACAGGGGTGTAGGGGATCTTCCACCTGTTGACAACCTCAAATTTCCATGCAGATATGATCCCTGGAGAAGATGCAGGCAGCTATGAAAGGCCTGAGAGAGCAAAAGTCATCTTCCATGGCAAACAACTGGGTCAGGTTGAAAGCATGTGTCTGAATCATCCTCTCTTTTTTTAATGTAGGGAAGATTGACCAAACTAGGCCTGTATGGAGAGCTGTTCCCAGGTGCCTATGGTTTCTATACCATTCGAACTTGTGAAAGTGTCACAGGAAGTAGGGGCATCCTCCATATTATGAGACCCTAGGAAGCAAATTTTAGGACAAAGTGGTTGCAAAGGCAGTGACCACATTCAGTTCCTGAAGGAAGTGACCTCACCTCACATCCTTGTTGATGGAACTCTCCGAATTTGGGTACCAGGAAGCCAGGAATCCAGACCCAGTCCAAGCTCCAGTCACAGTGGTCTCACTTGTTTGGATTTACCAAGGACAGAGTCAGTATTTTGTGGTACCTAGTGATGTGAGGATGGCTAAATGACAGGAAAGTTCTGAAGACGGGCCCTTCCGGAGAAAGAAGGTAGAGGCTCACTGCTGTCTCCTGACCACTTCACAGAGTTGACCCAGGAGACCAGATCTGAGACAGGACTGGCCATTTCTGGGGAACATAGTATGGCCCTCCAGTCAGAGGACACTCTGGATAGTTTCAGACCTACTTGGGGGAAGGAGGTGACTTTGTGGGTGTTTGAGTGGGATTGTGGTTTTTTCTCATGTTCTGAGAATAGTTAGGAAAGGGGGTTTGTTTGGTTTGGAGTGAACTGTTTCTAGTTAGTCCTTTGACAAGGCAAGTGTTTCTATGTCTGTGTATCCCACTGTGTCCATGGTTGTAGACATTAGAAAAGAGAATGCCTCAATGGGTGTGTTCTGTCAAAGAGAAAACTTCCAAGCATTCATCCTGCCCATTTTATAAATGGACTGTGGCTTGCCTTATCATTGGGCAACACCTACTATTTTCTTACGTTCCTGTATTTTTCCTGAATTCTGGCCACTCTCCAAAATAGGCTCATGGTTTTGTGTACAAGATATGTACCACTTCCAAGCTCTGTGACATGGCCATGTACTGGATAGCTGAAGGGAATGGCAAGCATCTCAGAAAACTCTGATATCAGTGTGACCAGTAAAGTCTCAGTGGAGAAACCCTGCTTTGGGCCTTTTGATTACCTATTGTTATGTTGCCCTGAATATCAGGAATGTCTTTTCCTCAGGCTACTCCTTCCTGAAGCCTGAAGAAAACAGTTTTCACATGGAAATGAATGGGCATTGCCTTTGTGTTTTACAATAAAACCTTCACAGAGATTAGGCTCTACTTAACTTAAAAATACTTTTAAATTGTATCTAAGTGTAAAAAGTAACATGTAACTGTACATATCTTTTTGATAACAAGTCCAATTATACAACACAAATGATACACATAAATCTCCAACATGTTTTTATTTTAAGCCTAGAATTACCATACAACCTTAGAACACCAGCATGATACAATGCTCTTTTGAAGCTTCTACCTTACACACTTGTATACCTGGAAGATATGAACACATTAACACCACAATTACATTGATGTTTTTGTATTAACCAAGTTTAGCTTTTTAAAGAAATAGCCTGGCATAATTTTATAAAAACAGTATTGTTTAACCAGCTGTTTAATTTTTTAAGATTACTTGCTCAAAACTTACACATATAACCAACTTACACAAACCTTTTTATTATTTACTTAAACCATTTTAATTACTTAATCATATAGACTCTCTTATCGAGAAACACATTTTCCCTCTATTAAATCTATATCTAGAAACTTTTAGTTTCTCTTTTCCATCTGTGAACCTCTTTCTGTTCACATTTTGAAACAATACTTATAAATTTCTGAATTTAAGCAGATTATTTTGTAGACATCAACATTTTATTAGGGCCTGTTTGTACACCTAGAAAACTTATAGGCCTAATTCTAAAGACATCTTTATTTTTATCTGTTTACCCAATTTGAATTGAACCATTTGAATCACGTGAATCCAAGATATTTATATCAATTTTTAAATATTTTATGAGCGCTCCTCATCTGTCAATTGTTATATCACTGCATGATATATGGACATACACACATACAGACATACCAACATACAACACGTAACACAAGTGTAACACATAACACAATAGTGAAGGCCTTGTAGCTTTTTCAGGTGAAATATCCATTGCAATGTTTAAAAACTCCACAGTTGATCAAAAATAGAACTGATCAGAAAACATTAACCCATCTGCAGGATCAAGATCATGAGCTCAAAAAATAAAAAATACAGAATCTAAGAAAAAGCAAGAGTGCCAAAAAAGATGACTGGCCAGTAATTAGTAAATACCATATAATGTACTTTTTGTTTGGATCTAGTTTGAGTTCAGGTAAAAAGACACTTTTACTCCTTTTTATCTGTCTCCTGCTGAGTGCTGCAGGCTTCTTTTATTTGCATATCAACTTAAGTCCTGGCTGAGGACTTGAAAACTGTAAAGGCTGGAGTTCTGAGCAGAAACCTCATGCCTAAGGCATTTTAGCTATAAGTCATAATTTCCAGGTTTGAATGTTGAAAATTATGATGCAAGTTTAAGATGTAATTCTCAAAATTTTATATCTTTATGTTTTTCTACACTAGAAAATCTTGAGTCCCTTAGCCTCACCACAAAAAACTGAAAATATGATCATTTTTTGATAATATTAAAGCCACCATCATAAGAAGTTTCTCTAGGATCATTAAGCCACTTTCTTTGTTCTGAAGTTTCTAAAGTAGTAGTAAGCTACATTAAATTTCTTGAAAAAAATTTTAAAAACAACCACAGACTACCATTTGTATCCCAAATTAAGCTTTAAAAATTTCCAAGACTGTTGCTAATTAATGTCATTTCACTAAGCCAGACCAACGTTTTAATTTAGCACGTTTTAAAAAAATATCATACACATTGAAGGGAACAGATATCATATCATAATTTATTATCTTTGCCCAAGTTAATGCACTGGTATAAATAGTGAAATTTTCTCAGGCTACCTAGTTCAAAATTAAAACTCTTTAATTATTTTTTTATCCGAAGTATTTAAGTTTTCTAGCATCAGCTATCTTAAATCAAACTAAACTCTTGTTTAAACCCAACTTTTATCTGTAGGATAGTGCAATGCTTTAGAAACCCATTCAGATACCAGATTGTTACAATTAAAAATATCATCTTTTAAATACAATTTCAGCCAAGATCATCCCCAAGAAACAATCTAAAATATCAACATATTACTGCATTCATGGTCCCTTTTGTTAAGTTTACTGCATTCATGGTCCCTTTTGTTAAGTAAACAGAGGTGGAGCAATCCTTAAAGTGCAGGTAAGGAATAAGGGAGTTCCCCACAGCAAAATGGCTCTGGCACCTGCTGGGAGTCCCTTAGCCTCACCATTTACTTACAGGATTAGTCCTTCTGGTGGTTTGACCCCAGGCACCAGGCATATTCTATATCTCCCACCTTTTCAGTAGTCAGCTTCCAAAAAATTCATCCTCTTCTTGCAATTGTTTTGAGTGCTAGGCTTCCCCAAGAGGGCAGAGTGTGGTTCATTGAAAGTCCCCACTGGTGTGTCAAAATTTATGACTGAAGGTTTGGTTCCCATCCCCAAAGCCAATTAATAACAATTTAATAATGAGGATAGGGTTTTGAGAAAAGTTTAAGAGAGATATCAATGTTCTTAGGCCCCAGGCATTTCCTTCTGCAGTGGGCGTGCTCAAGCCAACTATGGGAAGAAAAGAAATCACTGCTTCCCTAATCTCGCTTAACAAAGAGAAGAAAAGTTTATCAAAGTTCTTTAAAACACAGCTAAGAGAGGTGTAAAAGGTGAGAACAGAAAAGCTGGTGGTTCTATTGACTTTTGGTCCCTCACAGAAGAAGCTTTAGGTTAAATTTTAGCTAAAGTTATTTCCACACATCTAAGGCAGGTTGGAACTCGGGACTCTGCATCGGTCCAAACAATGCCATCACATTTAACAGAAACACAGACAAAAAGACACACAAAGACCATCATGCAGCTCCCATTTGTTCACAACCCCAAGATCAACAATCTTGTGACTCAGGGAGAATGGAGGGAAGAGGGGGAGGAGCAGAAGGTTTGAGTTATAGGATTGTGGGCAAAGGGGTCAGATTGGAGGCAGCGACCAGGAAAGGCTTCAGGGACAGAGGCATGGAATGGCTTTGTCCCATAATGAGAGTTACTCAAACAGAGACAAGAACAAAACAAACGTAACACAAACACGGGCACACAGTTAACGTTTAACACGAGTTCAGAAGTAAAGATTAGAACCCAGTAACTGGCATAACCTGATGAGTTACACCACAAAGACAGACAGTGAATTCAACCTGAGGGAAAAAAGTAGCCAGCAAGACCTGATGGGTTTGCAACAGAGTCACTTAATGAGGGCTCATCTGTCCCTCCTCACCTAATGAGGGCACTTCCGTATCTCCTCACCTAATGAGATCACATCTGTCCCTCCCCGAGTCCTTCAAGGTGTCCCTTGCAAGAACGTGGCCGGTGGCTTTAGGACACGTTTGTCCACCACTGCCAGGGGGAACTTACACGCTCTGCTGGCAGCCACTCTGCCAACCCAAACCGAAAACTGAAAAACCAAACCTGAACAAAAAGCTCTGAGCGATCACAAGGAAAAATGGAAAGAGGCGCCTTTCTTACCCTCAGAGGGGTCCGTTGGGATCTCCTTGTTCGGTGCTGCACGATTCCCGGCCAACTCACCAAAATTAAGGGTTCAGCGAATGTCGGAGGAAGAGACCACCAAGAGACCGCGGATCATGCAACAGCAAAAAGCATTTATTGAGTTCCAATCCATCATGCTGGGGCTCCGTGCTCACTCAAGAAGGGAGAGCAGCCCAGAGCCACAAGCAGGAGTTGAGCAGTGCTTAAGTACACTTTTTGGGGAGGGCGGGACTTTACATACATCACAGTCTCTTTTAAAAAATCATCATACACCACGGGAAAATCAAACAACAATTCCAAAGATGATTACCTCATTCTTTGGTGGGAACAGGTATGGCAGGAGTGATAGGTCAGTTCTAAAGTGGGGTACACATTGAAACTGATTGGTTTAGGCCCTGTGATGCCTATGTGCCAGGCCACAAAGGGTACTAGGTTATTAAACAATCAGGCAGTCAGGGGAAAATTTACTGGGCAGTCCGGGAATTGTCCTACAAGCTACAGGAATTTCAGGTTTTGTGTATAGCATAGGAACGTAACAATACCTGGTCCTTTACATTTTAACTCAGACCTTGCAGCTTAGAAACTTTGCAACACCCAGTCTTTTAAACTTTAAATTTTACACATTAATTTCAATTTCTTTTACACTTACAGATTACTTCTGGTTCACAACAAGGGTGTCAAAGCCATCCTGACTTTAGGCAAATGAGGGGCAAGGGAGCTTATTTTGGACACTGTTTTTGGCTGTGCCCCTCATGGCAACCTCCAGCCAGATGTTATGATGAGTGTCTTTATGGAAGATGAGTGCCATGTAGGAGTCTTGTGGTTTTAATTGTGGTCATTTGTGTGGCGGTTGAAAGAGATGACTGGGTCCACATGGGCTTGAACTCTGCTGTGATTCCTCTTAGAGACTGAGTTCTGGAACTGACCTCAGAAAAGTATTGCCATGAATTGTGTTGGGATAACAGGAGGCCACGCATGAGCATCGCCCTTGGAAACTGAGATATAGGCCCAAGATGGCTTTCCACAGAGCACTGAGAATCTCAGCCAGGATATCACATTATTTTTTTGTGAAAGACTTGGCAGCCATAGTTGAGAGTCAAAACACACATGAACCTCACATTCAAGACCTCAATGGGCCTGGCTTCATGTGACCTTTTGGCCACTCTTTGGGAAGCCTTGCCTTAGAGAGTTCTGCAGAGCTTTCATTGAAATCAACTTCCTCACCATGTAATGGTTCCTGAATGAATTGATACCCACAGTGCCTCCAACTTCATCCTTGAAAAATGGCTAGATAAATACCATGAATTTTTTTGAAATTTTCATGACCAGGTGGCCCTGGAGAACCTTTGGATGTTCTATTGCTGATCATGAGTGTACCAGACAGTGCCTTGATTGACTGGGTTTCATGAAAATGTTGTAGAACAGAGATGCTAGTGAGTTGGAGCCTCCTGAGTAGTGGGTGTAGAGCAGTGGACTATAGGTTTGTGAATAAATACCTGTGGTTTTACCACGTAGATCTGCCATTGGCTTCAAAAGACTTGTGACTGACATGGTGCAGGCCACAGATCCTTATATGTATAGGCATCTTGTTATATTTGAGAGGTTTGAGGGCAATGTTCAGAATCCGGTTGCTATAGTCAAGGGGGAAAGCTATGTGGGATAGACCCCTGTTTTGAACATTCTCCTGGAGACCCTGACCAACCTCACGTGACAGAACTCCCTCCAGCACTGTGTCCTTGTTGAACTACTTGTATTTCATTAAGCCAATACCAAACTCCCAGTGCCACAGTAAGAAACACCATGAAAATGGAGGATGATGACCAAATGGTTTCACAGACCACAAGGGGAGACACTTAACTACCAGTGACCACAGTTTACCTACAAAGGGAGAATTCAGAACTCCTTCCTCATGTTCATTAGAAAATAAGGAACCATTTTCTCCAGGTCACATAGATGCAGATCCAGATTTGATGGTGTCACTACAAAAGAAGCTAAATCTTCTGACAACTACATATATTTCATGTGCCCAACCTCAGAGGAAGTTTC
This sequence comes from Callospermophilus lateralis, assembly GCF_048772815.1. NCBI lineage: Eukaryota > Metazoa > Chordata > Mammalia > Rodentia > Sciuridae > Callospermophilus > Callospermophilus lateralis. Next base: position 6,706,800 of record NW_027515276.1, on the reverse strand, counting down.
TCAAGAAGTCTTTAGGCCAGCAGAGCTCCATGTTTGTGCAGTTTTTAACCTCTCCCTTACTTTTGGAAACTGTTCTAACACATCGAATGTTGTGAACTCCTGAGAATTTTCAGTTCCACATATGTAATCACAGGTTTTTGAACTCCTCACCACTAATTGGGTCTCACTTGGAGTGAAGTTAATGTCAAGGAATTGTTCTGGATGAGAGTGGCAAGATTTTTGTGTAGCACATACTTGCATACACATTAGATTCATTTTCCTATTTTCCATTTTAAATACTGATCCCTGACACTAACACATACCCGACTAGAATCTGAAAACTAATCCTAATATGATGGATAAAAAGAAACCTAACCGAAAAGAAATACAGGCCTTCCATAGGAGGCATGGTGTATACTTTGATTTGCCTTCTGCTTAATCAAGGGTATGTGTTATAAATCTTGTCAAATTTTCTTTGTAATATTTCTCCATGAGATATATATATATATTTTTTTTCTCAAAACATGAAACATATGTGTATTATTAAACACTCCCTAAATTCATTCATGTTCCTGTATGTGGATTTATTATCAACTTTTCACAAGATTATTCTCAGAAATATTCAACCACCTGAAATACATATTTCTTTCCTAGTACTGAAAACTAACTTCAATGAATGGTGCTTACAAATCCTAATATTTCTACAGTAACTGACCCAGTTTAACATCAATGCAAGTAGATTCCTATGGGACATGATGTGTATTTTGAAGTTCATTTTTATTCAACACTGGCACATTACTATTTCTTCAGTTTATGGAAATCATAGGATATATCTTACATCCACAAGTACACAAATTTATAGACATTTGGCTCAATTTCAATCACTTTCTCCTTGAGAACACATATATTACTCCATGTTTCTTTATGGTCTATTCACTAGACTTCTTTCTAAACACATTATTTTCGATTCCATAATCATTTTTGAAGCAAAACTCACACTCTTCATGATAAACCGTAACCCTAATATTACCATTAGATATATAACTGGTTTAAATGAATGTATGTATATCAATATAAGATTTGCTATATATTTTCAGATATCAATTCAATCCATTATTTAAAGTTGGAAATAGTTATATAATTTATTCACAATATTGTCTATTCATGCATCATCTCTAGATTCATCAACACAGGTTACAACAATTTGTATCCTCAGTACTAATTTATAAGTTTTCAAAATTTTGCTCCCCAAAATGGTGGAAGAAATACTCATGTCACCTGATGTACATATACATTTTATCACAGTAATATAATGGACACAGTATTGATAAATAAGAATGATACCCTTTTACTTAAATATGTTTATTTGATTTTCACTGTAAGATGTTAATTCTGGAAGACTTGAGAATTAAGAAAGATTTTGTCTATATTATTTCAAACAGGCTAATCAAAGTACTTTTAAATATATATATATATATATATATATATATATATATATATATAGATATATAGATATATAGATATATACATATAGATATATACATATAGATATATATAACATATGTAATACATATGCATGAATATAGATAATATGTATAATTAATGTATTGTAATATATCTATCAGGTGATTATAATTTTTAAATTTTCTCAAGAAAAAAGAATGACTATAAAAAACTGTCTTAAATGTAAATTTCATAGCATACTACTGTTTGTAATGACATGAGAGAAAAATACATATGGAGGGATAATGAAAAAGGAAGAGAAAGAAGGAAGAAAATGAGGAAGAGAGTGAGAAAAGAAGAGGGAGAGGAGTGTTTGATGATAAGATAAAAGTGGAGGGGCTGGGTTTGTGGCTCAGTGGTATCATGCTTGTCTACCATTTTTGAGGCACTGGGTTATATTCTCAGCACCAGATACAAATAAATAAAATGAAGGTCTATCACAAACTGAAAAAATAAAAAATAAAAAACTAGAAATAATTCCAAGGTTTTATGAATGTTAAATAAAAAAAATGTTATATAGCCTTATGTAATTTCTACACTCCCCAAAGTAGTCATTTAATGTTAGATAATTAATGCTATAACTGAAAATCCATTGCTCTTCCCTCTACCTTCTGTGGCATGCTAGTGCTAAAATAAATTGTATTATAACACCAAAAATAATTCTAATATTTCTACAGTAACTGACCCAGTTTAACATCAATGCAAGAATATTCCTATGGGATATAATGTGTATTTTGACGTTCATTTTTATTCAACACTGGTATATTACAATTTCTCCAGTTTATGCACATAATAGGATGCATATTTCATCCACAATTTAGATAATTTATACGCATTTTTTTACTTTCAATCACTTCCTGCTACAGAACACATGTATTCCTCCATGTTTTTTGACTGCTCTTTTCATGAGACTTTTTTCCAAACACATTATTTTCGATTTCCATTATCACTTTTGAAGCAAAACTCACACACCCGTCATGATAAACCATAACCCTAATATTACCATTACATGTATAAGTGGTGGGAAAGAATGATTGTATATCAATATAAGATTTCTTACTTAGTTAAAGGTATCCATTCAATCCATTATTTAAAGTGGAACCAGTTATATTATTTGGTCACAGTATGGTCTATTCATGCATTACCTCTATATTGATAGACACAGGGTACACCTCTTTGTACACCCAATACTAATTTATACGTCTTCAAAATATTGCTCCCACAAATGGTGGAAGAAATACTCATGTCAACTGATTCTACATATGCATGTTATCATAGTAATATTCAGGACACAAAATGCAAAAGTCACACGTATGATTGTACCAAAGCCTAAAAGGGAACTGAACATGGATTACTAAAAACATCCATGTCCAGGTTGCCTAATGCTCTCAAATGTCAATCCTATTGGTGACTACATATTTGTTTCTTCCTAAGATTATATATTCAATCTCAAAACTGTTGAAAATGTCTATTTTTTTTTACTCACTTTATACTTTGCCTGATTTCCTAATGTCTCTATTGATATCTGCTTTCCTACATATTTTCCCCAGTTCAACATTGTGACTGACCCTTCAAATGTGCTGACATTGACATTCACTCTCTAACCGAAACCCTATTGCTAATGAACTTTGGTCCAAATCCTATACTCACTCTTCTTCCAAAGCATACTGACTATCTTCCTGATTCTATCGACTATCCCTTTTTGATTAGATGTTCTCTTATACATTCAATCATCTAAGGTACAATGTCATATGCCATTGTTTATCGATTTATCTGAGATATGTAGGCAGAACGTAATTCAATGCTATGTATCCCAATCAATTTCCCAATGCACTTCTGAGCTTCAAATCTTACTTAGATTTCTGTTTTTATACTTATATTTCACCTATATATCCATGTTAAGTAAAATGAATATTTTTGGATCTGTAGATGATATATATTTCATCATGAATTTTCTACTCACCTGATATACATATATATTTATCTCAGTAATATTCCAGACACAAAATACAAGGGTCACACTTATGATTGTACCAAAGCCTAAATTGAATGTGACCATGTATTACTAACATCATCCATGTCCTTGTTCCCTAACACTCTCAAATATCATTGCTATTGGTGACTACATATTTGTTTCTTCCTAACATTATATATTCAACCTCAACCCTGTTAAAAATGTATTTTCCTATCACACACTTTGAACTTTGCCTGATTTCCTAATGTCTCTATTGATAAATGCTTTCCTACACCTTTTCTCCAGTTCATCATTGTGAATGACTCTTCACATGTGCTGACATTGACATTCACTCTCTCACTGAATCCCTATTGCTAAAGAACTTTTGGTCCAAATGCTTTACTCAGTCTTCTTTTGAAACCTACCAACTATCTTCCTTATCCTACCAACTATCCCAGTTTGAGTGGATGTTCTCTTCTATATTCAATGATCCAATGTACAAGGTCCTATTACCATGATTATCTATTTAACTGAAACATCTGTGCAGAATGTAATTCAAAGCTATGTATACCAATCAAGTGCCCAATGACCTTCTGGGCTTCCAATCGTTCCTAGATTTCTGTTTTCATACTTATATTTCACCTCTATAGTCTTATAAATATCGCAGGTTCCCAATAACATTATTCATACAGCAGAACAATTCCTAACCCAAATCGAACATGTTATTAACCCTAACCATACACTGTTCCCTCAATCTAACTTTACAGAAGAGCAGGGAAAGAGTTGGTCTTACAATACAGGAATTTAGGGGATCTTCCACCTGCTGAGAACCTCAAACGTCCATGCAGAAATGATCCCTGTAGAAGATGTAGGCAGCTATGAAAGACCTGAGAGAGTAAGAGTCACCTTCCATGGCCAACGACCTGGTCAGGATGAAGGGATGTGTCTGAATCTGCCTCTCTCTTCTTAGTGTAGAGAAGATGGACCAAAACAGGCCAGTGTGGAGAGCTGTTCTGGAGTGCCTATGGATGATATACCATTCTAACTTGTGAAAGTGTCACAGGAACTAGGGGCAGCCTCCATCTAATGGGGCCTTTGGAAGCAACTATTAGGACAATGTGTTTGCCAAGGCAGTGACCTCATTCAGTTCCTGAAGGAAGTGACCTCACGTCATTTCCTTGGTGTTCGAAATCTCTGAACATGTGGTCCAGGAAGCCAGGCACCCAGAGCCAGTCCCAGTCCCAGTCCCAGTGATCTCACTTGTTTGGATTTACCAAGGACAGAGTCAGTCTTTCTTGGTACCTACTGATGTGAGGATGGCCAAATGCGAGTAAAGCTCTGAAGAGGGCCCTTTCCTGAGAAACCAGGTTGTGGCTCACCGCTGGCTCCTGTCAACATCACAGAGTTGGACAAGGAGAACAGATCTGAGACAGAACAGGCCATTTCATGGAAACATAGTATGGCCCACCAGTCAGAGGACACTCCGGATAGTCACAGACCTACTTGGGGGAAGGAGGTGCATTTGTGGGTGTGGATGTGGGTTTGTGGTTTTGTCTCATGTTCTGAGAATAGGTAAGAAAGGCAGTTTGTTTGGTTTGGAGTTCATTGATTCTAGTAAGTCGTTTGAAAAGGCAAGTGTTTCTGGGTCTGTGTATCCCACTGTGTCCGTGGTTGTAGACATTAGAAAAGAGAATGCTTCAATGGATGTGTCCTGTCTAGTAGAAAGCTTCCCCGGATTCATTCTTCCCATTTATGAATGGACTGTGGCTTGCATTATCGATGGGCAACCCCTGATATCTTCCTAAGTTCCTGTTTTCTTTCTGATTTCTGGCCACTTTCCAGAATAGGCTCATGGTTTTGTGTCCAAGATGTGTACCACCACCAAGCTCTGTGACATGGCCATGTACTGGATAGCTGAAGGGAATGGCAAGCATCTCAGAAAACTTAGATATCAGTGTGATCAGGAAAGTCTCAGTGGAGAAATACTGCTTTGGTACCTATTGTTCTGTTGCCCTCAATGTCAGGAAGCTTTTTGCCTCTGGCCACCCCTTTGGGAAGCCTAAAGAAAACAGCTTTCAAATGGAAATCAATGGGGATCACCTGTGACTCTTTGATTAATTGCATTGGAAAGGGATATGTCTGAATCAGGCTCTAGGTCCTGTGTTAGGCTTTGGCTTAGATTCTCAGCACATGATGGATGTAAAGAAAATCCCATGTTTGCATCCAAAACTAAATTGGCCAAAAGAGCAGTCATTATGGAAGAAGTCTCTCGCCTTCCCCTGTAAGGTTCCTTACCTCCTTCAAGTGAGAATAGGAACCTTTGGATCAAATGAGTTCTTCAAAGCCCTTTAGAGGCTATCCCATAGGTGCTTGGGTTTTCTCCAGAATCCAAATCACATAAAGAATCTATACCTGACAGTCAGTAGGCCTCAAAATGAAGTAGCAAAGCAATATTAACAGCAGGCCTATTTGCTCACTCCTGGTTCCCCGGACGAATGTCCAGGCCACCCTGACTTTAGGCAAATGAGGGGCAATGGAGGTTATTTTGGACACTGTCTTGGGCTGTGCCCCTCATGGAAACCTCAAGCCAGAAATAATGATGAGTGTCCATATGGAAGAAGATGAGGGCCATGTGGGAGTGTTTTGGTTTTAATTGTGGTCATGTGTGGGCGTTGGAAGGGATGACTGGGTCCACCTTTGCTTGAACTCTGTTGTGATTCCCCTTAGAGACTGAGTTGTGGACCTCACCTCAGAGAAGTATTGCCATGAATGGTGTTGGGATTTTAGGAGGATTCACATGAGAGTCACCCTTGGAAAATGAGATCTAGCCCCAGGGTGGCTGTTCACAGAGCACTGGGAATCTCAGCCAGGTTACCACATGATTTTATTCTGAAAGACTTGGCAGCCATATATGAGAGTCAAAACACACATGGATGTCACAATGTACATCCTAATGGGCCTGGATTCATGTGATCATTTGGCCACTGTTTGGGAAGCCTTGCCTGTGAGACTTCTCCAGAGATTTCATTGAAATGAGCTTCCTAACCATGTAATAGTTCCAGAATGAAATGAAACACACAGTGCCTCCAACTTCAACCTTGAAAAATGGCTAGATAAATACCAAGAAATTTTGAAACTTCCCATGACCAGGTGGCACTGGAGAATCTTTGGATATCCTGTGGCTGATCATGAGATTACAAGACAGTGCTTTGATTGACTGGTTTTCATGAAAATGGTTCAGAACAGAGATACCAGGAAGTTGGAGCCTGCTGAGGAGTGGGCCTACAGCAGTGGTGGGCAGGTGTGTAATAAAACAACTGTGGTGGGGCCATGTGGATCTTCCATTGGCTTCCAAATGGCTTGTGACTGACATGGTGCAGCCAGCAGACCCTTGTATGTAAAGGCATCTTGTCATATGGACAGGATTCAGGGCAATGTTTAGAATCAGGTTGCTATGGTCAAGGGGGAAAGTCATGTGGGATATAAGCCTGGTTGGTGCATTCTCCTGCAGACCCTGACCTACCAAAAGTGACTGAACTCTCTCACGCACCGGGTAACTGTTGAATTCTTTGTATATCATGAAGCAAATACCAAAATCCCAGTGCAGCAGCAAGAAACACCACGAAAAGTGGAGGATGACCAAATGGCCTCACAGTCCACATGTGGATACACTTATCCCCCAGTTGCCACAGTTTACCTACAAAAGAGAATTCAGCACTGCTGCCACATATTCAGTGAAAAATAAGAAACCATGTCCTCCAGGTAACATAGATGCAGACACAGCTTTGATTGTCTCACTACAATGGAAGCTAAATCTCCCGACAACAACATATATTTCAAGTGCCCAAACTCAGAGTCACTTTCTCAAGAAGGATTTAGGGAACCAGAGTTCCATGTTTGTGGACTGTTTTCCCTGTCCCTTACTTTTGAAATCTCCTCTACCGTCTTCAAGGTTGTGAACTCCTGAGCACATTCCATTCCAGATATTTATTCACAGATTTTCTAACTCTTCTCCTCTAATTGTGCCTTAGTCTCGGTGATTGTAATGTCAAGGCATCCCTTTCTCTGTAGCCTATTCAGCACATATATTTTTACATGCAATTATAGAATCTTACCTGATACCACACGTACATTCTTGTGAGGTGACTGACTTGGCAGATACAAATTGTAAGAGATCACTCCTCCTAAACGCTGTTGGAACTGAAAATTCAATCTATGAGTGAGCTTCCTTGTTGAACAACATTATACATAAATCTATATTCAATAAAATAAATATATTTGGATCTGTAGATGACATATATTTCATGGTGAATTTCAATTGGAATATATTATGCTATTTTTAATGTCTGTGTGTTTGTGTATGTATATGTATGTATATATATATATATATATATATATATTATATATATATATATATATATATATATATATATATATATATATATATATATACACACACTCTCCAGATTTTTCAAAATATGAAATATATATCTTGTTATACACTCCCTAAACTCATTCATATTCAAGTATGTATATTTATAATCAAAATTTCACAAGAGTATTCTCAAAATTATTCATTCACCTGAAATACATATTTGTTTCCTAGTCCTGAAAACTATCTTCAGTGAATGGTGCATACAAATCCTAATATTTCCACAGTAACTGAACCAGTTTAACATCAATGCAAGTAGATTCCTATGGGACATGTTGTGCATTTTGACATTTATTTTATTCAACACTGGTACATTACTATTTCTTCAGTTTATGCTCATCATAGCAAATATATTTCATCCAAAACTTTGCAAATTTATAGGCATTTTGTTCACTTTCAATCACTTTATTCTACAGAACACGTGTGTTCCTCCATGTTTTTGATGGGTCTTTTCATGAGACTTCTTTCCAAACACATTATTTTCGATTTCCATGATCACTTTTGAAGCAAAACTCAAAGACACTTCGTGATAAACCATAACCCTAATATTACCATTAGATCTATTGCTGGTTGGAATGAATGATGGTATATCGATATAAAATTTCTTATATATTTTCAGATATGAATTCAATCTATTATTTAAAGTGGGACCAGTTATATTGTTTATTCACAATGTGGTCTATTCATGCACTATCTCTATATTCATAGACACAGTGTATACCTCTTTGTACCACCAATACTAATTTATAGGACTTCAAAATATTGCTCCCAGAAATGCTGGAAGAAATACTCATGTCACACGATCTACATATACATTTTATCACAGTAATATTCTGGACACAAAATGCAAAGGTCACACTTATGATTGTACCAAAGCCTAAAAGGAAAGTGAACAGGGATTACTAAAAACATCCATGTCCACATTGCCTAATACTCTCAAATGTCAATCCTATTGGTGACTACATATTTGTTTCTTCCTAAGATTATATAGTCAAACTCAACCCTGTTCAAAATGTCTAATCCTATCACTCACTTTATACTTTCCCTGATTTTGTAATGTCTCTGTTATTATCTGATTTCCTACATATTTTCCAAAGTTCATCGTTGTGACTGAATCTTCATATGTGCTGACATTTACCTTCACCCTCTAACAGAAACCCTATTGCTAAAGAAGTTTTTTTTCCAAATCCTATACTCACTCTCCTTCCAAAACCTACCAACTATCTTCCTAATCTTACCTACTATCCCATTTTGACTCGATGTTCTCTTCCACATTCAATCATCCAATGTACAAGGTCCTATGCCATTGTATATGGATTTATCTGAGACATCTGTGCAGAAAGTAAGTCAACACTAAGTATCCCAATGAAGGGCCCAATGCCCTTCAGGGCTTCAAATCTTAGATTTCTGTTTTCATACATATATTTCACCTACATATTCTTATAAATATTGTAGGTTCCCAATAACATTATTCATCCAGCAGAATAGTTCCTAACACAGATTGAACATGTTATTAACCCTAACCATACACTCTTCCCTCAATCTAACTTTACAGAAGAGCAGGGACAGAGTTGGTCTTACAAGACAGAAATTAAGGGATCTTTCACCTGCTGAGAACCTCAAAGGTCATTAAAGAAATGATCCCTGGAGAAGATGTAGGCAGCTATTAAGGACCTCAGAGAGCAAAAGTCATCTTCCATGGCAAACAACCTGGTCAGGATGAAGGGTTGTGTCGGAATCAGCCTCTCTCTTCTTAATGTAAAGAAGATGCAGCAAACCAGGCCTGTGTGGAGAGCTGTTCCTGGGTGCCTATGGTTGTATACCATTCTAACTTGTGAAAATGTCAGAGTAAGTAGGTGCAGCCTCCATCTCATGGGACCCTTGGAAGCAACTGTTAGGACAAAGTGGTTGCCAAGGTAGGGACCTCATTCAGTTCCTGAAGGAAGTGACCTCACCTCACTTCCTTGGTGATGGCATTCTCTGAACTTGGGATCCAGGTAGCCAGGCATCCAGAGCCAGTCCCAGTCCCAGTCCCAGTGGTCAAAATTTTTCGGATTTACCAAAGACAGAGTCAGTCTTTCTTGGTACCTACTTATGTGAGGATGGCCAAATGCCAGGAAGGTCTGAAGAGGGGCCTTTCCTGAGAAAGCAGATAGTGGCTCACCACTGGCTCCTTACAGCTTCACAAAGTTTGCCACAGAGACTAGATCTGAGACAGGACAGCCCATTATGAGGGAATTTATTATGGCCCACTATCAAACGACACTCCATATTGTCACAGACGTACTTGGGGGTCTGTGTGGGTGTGGGTGTGGGTATTTGTTTGTGGTTTTGTCTCATGTTCTGAGAATAGGTAAGAAAGTCGGTTTGTTTGGTTTGGTGGGAACCGATTCTAGTAAGTCGTTTGACAAGGCTAGTCTTTCTATGTCTGTGTATCCCACTGTGTCCATGGTTGTAGACAATAGAAAAGAGAATGCATAAATACATGTGTCCTTTCTAGTAGAAATCTTCCCAGCATTCATTCTGCCCAATTTATGAATGCTCTGCGGCATGCCTAATGGATGGGCAACACCTAATATCTTCTTAAGTTCCTGTTCTCTACCTGAATTATGGGCAATCTCCAGAATATGCTCATGGTATTGTGTCCAAGATATGTACCACCTCCACGCTCTGTGATACGGCCATGCACTAGAGAGCTGAAGGAAATGATGAGCATCTCAGAAAACTCAGATATCAGTGTGACCAGGAAAGTCTCAGTGGAGAAACCCCGCTTTGGGCCTTTTGCTTACATATCCTTCTGTTGCCCTGAATGTCAGGGAGGTCTTTGCCTCAGGCTACGCCTTTTTGAAGCCTGAAGAAAACAGTTTTCAAATGGAAATGTATGGACATTACCTGTGGCTCTTTCTTAATTGCTTTGGAAAGGGATGTGTCTGAATCAGCCTCTTGGCCCTGTGTGAGGCTGTGGCTTAGATTCTCAGCACCTGATGGATCTAAAGAAAAATCCCATGTGTGCATCCAAATCAAAAAGCCAAAAGAGCAGTAATTTTGGATGAAGTCTCTCACCTTCCTCTGTAAGGTTTCTGACTTCCATCATTGAGAATACAGATCCTTTGCGTCAAATGAGTTCTTCAAAGCCCTGCAGACACTAGACCATAGGTTCTTGGGTTTTCTCATGACTCCAATTAACATAAAGAATCTAAACCCCACAGTCAGTAGGCCTCAAAATCGAGAATAAGAGCAATATTTACGGCTGGCCTCTTTGAACACTCCTGGTTCACAGGAAGGATGTCCCGGCCACACTGACTTTAGGCAAATGGATGCAAGGGAGCTTATTTTGGACACTGTCTTGGGCTGTGCCCCTCATGGAAACCTCCAGCCAGAGGTTATGATGATTGTCTATATGGAAGAAAATGAGGGCCATGTGGGAGTGTCTTGACTTTAATTGCGGTCATTTGTGTGGCACTTGGAATAGATGACCGGGTCCACCTGGGCTTGAACACTGGTGTGATTCTCCTTAGAGACTGAGTTCTGGAACTTACCTCAAAGAAGTATTGCCTTGTATTGTGTTGGGATTTTAGGAGGCCACACATGAGAGTCGCCCTTGGAAAGTGAGATCTGGGCCCAGGTTGGCTTTCCACAGAGCACTGGGAATCTCGGGAAGGATATCACATGATTTTATTCTTAAAGACTTGGCAGCCATAGTTGCAAGTCAAAACACACATGGACCTCAAATTTTAGACCTCAGTAGGTCTGGCTTCATGGGACCTTTTGGCCTGTCTTTGGGAAGCCTTGCGTGTGATAGTTCTCCAGAGCTTTCATTGAAATGAGGTTCCTCTCCATTTAATCGTTCCTGAATGAATTGAAACCCACAGTGCCTCCAAGTTCACCCTTGAAAAATGGCTAGATAAACACCTTTAAATTTTTGACATTCCCATGACCAGGTGGCCATGGAGAACCTTTGGATGTCCTATTGATGACCATCAGTGTTCCAGACAGTGCCTTGATTGACTGGATTTCATGAAAATGGTGTAGAACAGAGATGCCAGTAATTTGGAGCCTGCTGAGTAGTCGGCCTAGAGCAGTGGTGTGCAGGTGTGTGTTAAAACATCTGTGGTCGGGTCATCTGCATCTGCCCTTCGCTTCCAAATGGTTTGTGACTGACATGCTACAAGCCACAGACCCTTGTATGTAAAGGCATCTTGTTATATGGAGAGGATTCAGGGCAATGTTTACAATCAGATTGCTATGGTCAAGGGGGCAAGCTATGTGGGATAGAAGCCTTGTTGGTGCATTCTCCTGCAGACCCTTACCCACCACACGTGACAGAACTCCCTCCATCACTGTGTCCCAGTTGAACTTCTTGTATTTTGTGAAGCAAATATCAAACTCCCAGTGCAGCTGCAAGAAACACCACAAAAATTGGAGGATGACCAATGGCTTCACATTCCACCCTGGGAGACACTTAGCCACCAGTGGCCACAGTTTACCTACAAAGAGAGAATTCAGCACTGCTGCCTCATGTTCATTGGAAAATAAGAAACAATGTCCTCTAGGTCACATAGATTCTGACCCAGCTTTGATCATCTCATTACAAAGGAAGCTAAAGCTCCTAAAAACAACCTCAGATGAAGTTTCTCAAGAAATCTTTAGGCCAGCAGAGCTCCATGTTTGTGGAGTTTTTACCCTGTCCCTTACTTTTGGAAACTCCTATACCACCTCCAAGGTTGTGAACTCCTGAGCATTTTCTATTCCAGATGTGTATTCACAGATTTTCTAACTCTTCTCCTCTAATTGTGTCTTACTTGGGATGAAGGTAATGTCAAGGCATTGTTTTGAATACACATTGGATTCTTTTTCCAATTTTCCATTCGAAATACTGAATCCCTGACTGTCAGGGGTAGAAGGAATTCACCTTAAAGAATAGCCTGACACTTACAAGAAACAGCCCCCATGGAGACATCCTGTCTGGGAGACATCCTGTAGCCAACTGTGTCCCTGAGACATCCTGTTGCCATCTGTCTTCCTGAAACATCCTGAGTTTATCTCACCTTGTGAAGACATCCAGAAACTTCGGATAAGAGAGCTTTCCCATCTCCAGCATATAAATGCCCCTGTGTGAAAAATAAAAGTTTGCAGCTTGATCAGAACTCCTGTCATGCTGTCATCTCTCGTGTCTCTTGTCCCTTCATTCCTCCGCATCTAGGTTCGCTGCCCCTGTTGATGTGTCTTTCCAGCAGGGACTACTGGCACCCACTGACTGGGGCTCGAGCCTTTGACTCATTGGGAACCCCGTCCTCCCGGAAGACTTCATCAAGTGGAGCTTGCGATTGCCTCAGCAGACACCACCAAGAGACAGATCCAGGAGGAGAGTGGGGATGACGCATGGTGAGTGACCCACCATGGGACAAGCAGTTTCGCCACATGATTTGTTTTTGTCAGGCCTCAAGGAGTCCTTCAAGACATGGGGGTGTGTGTTAAGAAAAAGGACTTAATTTTTTTTTTCTAATACATAGGAGAATTGTGTCCATGGTTTCACCTTGAAGTGACCATTGATGGTAAAAGATGGCTTAGAGTAAGAGACTGTTTAAAACATTATTATTAAACCTTTGGCCCAGAAAAAGTGCCAGTTCCCACATTTTCTTACTGGAACTTAATTAATGAAATTCTTAAAAGTTCACCCTTTGACAATGGTACCTTACAACTTGTCAGGATTGGAGAAGAGACTATGCAAAACACCTCTCGTCTCCCCAAGGCATGCCCATCAGTTAGTATAGACATTGACCCTTCTCAGTCTCCCCAGGACCCTGGGAACCTTCCTGGTCCCCCTCAAAATACCACCCTAATGAATAAGGCTCTAATGGTTACCAGACGCCTTTATCGAGTTTTAAATCCCAGAGACACATTGACCCCTGGGATGGAGGCTACCTTGGAGAAGGAAGCAGCAAGCTACCATTCAGAAGATGCGCCACCTCTCAGGACCCTGCCACAGCCTATAGGACTTACACATCTACCTACCTCCTATATCCCTCCTGCCTTTTGTGCTCCAGCCCTTCAGGAGCAAAATGCCACCCAGATATTTTTTTTCCCCACTTCCCTTGCCTAGCCTGGCTCCCTTGTGAGAGTCTCTCCAACATAGACGGGAACAGATCAAACTTTTAAAAGAATTAAGATCCCTTGACTCTGAGCTCTGTTCATTAGCCTTAGGCATGGAGTCAATGAAAGCTGGCCCACGGTGGTCTAATACAAAGGCTAAGCCACTCCATCAGCCTGTTCTCGCCTTCCCAGTCACCCGCAGTCAGATAGATATGCCTGCAAAGGCTGAGGTCAAAGATTTAGAGGAGGATCAAGAGGAGGAAGCGGGGGAAATGGATCAAGGAGATCAGGACTCAGAGGATGAAGAGTTCACCCCTAGGCAGGAAGGAACCCAGAGTGTCTACAAAAAATTAAGCCTGCGTTTTCTTGAAAAACATAAAAAGACTTGTGCTTACAATGACCCCACTGTGCCCTACACGTTGACTTTATTAGAAAGCCACAGTGCACAATGGCTTACTCCCAATGATTGGAAATTTTTAGACCAAGCTACCCTCAGTGCCGGAGATTTCCTGTTATGGAATGCAGATTTCAAGGAGCACTGTCAGGAAACTGCTCAAAAAAAATTAACTAAGGCCTCCTATAAATCCTGAACTTATGTTAAGCTAGTGGGCTATGAGCCATTTGACACTAAAACTAAATAGGCACGTTTCCCTGCTGGACTTTTGGCGCAGATTCAGATGGCTGGCTTACATGCTTGGAGATGCCTCCCTCAAACGGGCTCGGCTACCACTTCTTTGGCAAAAATTTGACAAGGACCCAACGACCCTTATAGAAACTTTGTTCCCCGGCTTAACCTAGCTGCAGATTGCTGGCTTGGACCAAGCGAAAGCGAAAGAACTTTTGTAAAACATCTTGCCTTTGAAAACGCCAACCCAGCATGTCAGGATGTTCTTCGACCACATAAGGAAAAAGGGAAACTTTCTGACTTTATTAGACTCTGTGCAGGGGTGGGTGCAGCCCATGCCATGGGTCTCGCCCTACGTGCCCCCTTTACCAAGGCCTTTCACAATCCTGGCTCATGTACTTGCTTTACTTGTAAACAACCTGGCCATTTTGCACGCAAGTGTCCGAAAGGCAAACAAAGCCTAGGAATATCGTCTCCTCAAACTGGTGCTAAATCGCCCCCAGCTACCCTTTGTTCTAGATGTGGTAAATGTCATCACTGGGCCAGTAAGTGTAGATCTAAGACAAATGGCCTCAGACAGTCTATTTCTTCCTGCTTCTCAGGAAACTCCCTGCAGGGCCAGCCCCTGGCCACGACCTCCCCCAGGACAAAACCAGGGGCAATAAGGTTTGTTCCCTCCCAAACTCCAAACCTACCACAAAATTCTTCCCCACAATTGCCTCCCTCCAACTAGCCACCCCAGGCAGCGCAGGATTGGACCTCTGTGCTACCAATGTTAGACTCAATGCAAGGGCACCAGATAATACCCCCTAGAATTATGGGTCCCCCTTCATCTCATACGAGTGCCCTTATTCTTGGAAGAGCCTCTGCTACGTTAAATGGTGTTCTGGTCTTCCCTGGCATTAATGATAATGATTTCACTGGAGAAATAAAAATACTGGCAACAGCTATTAATGGAGTTCCGGCCATCCCAGCAGGAACAAGACTTGCACAATTAACATTCCTTCCCTTGGATTCAGGAGGCACTTCCACTGCCCAAACCTACAACGGGAGACAGCCTCCCTCGGCTCCTCTGATGTATATTGGGTTCAGCCCATTTCTCACAATAGACCCACCCTTACCTTACTTATTGAAGGAAAGGAATTCCAAGGAATTCTAGATACTGGAGCTGATGCCACAATTATTTCTCACAAATACTGGCCATCAGGTTGGCCCATCACCCCATCCTTGAATGATCTAAAAGGGTTAAGAGTCAAAAAATTTCCATGTCAGTTCTAGGGCTTTTAGCTGGACTGATAAAGAGGGTAATAAGGTGACTGTCACTCTTTTCATTGTTCCTGACCTCCCTGTTAACCTATGGGGCCGAGATATTTTGAGTCAAATGGAAGTTATTCTTGCCAGTCCCAATTCCATGGTGACTCATCAAATGCTTTGTATGAATTTTGTCCCTGGTACAGGCCTTGTGAGACTGAGACAAGGACTGGTGGGGACTATAAAACCCATAAAAAAACCAAATACATATGGACTTGGGTATTCTGATTTTTAGTGTCGGTTCCTGACCCTCCTGTACCCCATGCAGATAAAATTATTTTGGAGACTCAGACTCTTGTGTGGGTGGATCAGTGGCCCCTTACCCCCCAGAAAAATTGGAGGCTTCCTCCATGTTAGTGCAGGAACAGCTGGCAGCCGGCCATGTAGAGCCCTCAACCTCACCATGGAATACTCCTATTGTTATCAAGAAAAAATCAGGCAAGTGGCGTCTTTTACAATATTTGTGTGCCATTAATAAAGTTATGTGCCTGATGGGAGCACTACTGCCTGGAATTTCCACACCAGTGGCTATTCCCAAAAACTATTGTAAAATGGTTATTGACTTAAAAGTTTGCTTTTTTACCATTCCTTTACATCCCGAGGATAGACCCTATTTTGCCTTTAGTCTCCCTTGCATTAATTTCCACGGCCCTATGCAGAGATTTCAATGGAAGGTTCTTCCCCAAGGTATGGCCAACAGCTCTAGTCTTTGCTAAAAATAAGCTGTTCAAGCAGTAGACCCTGTGAGAGAGTGATGACCACAATTTTATGTTTTACATAATATGGATGATTCTTTAATTGCTGCACCTAATTACCATGACCTTAATAATTGTTACTTGGACCTTTAGAAAACACTCACTACCTTGAGACTACAGATAGCTCCTGATAAGGTTTAAACACAGGACCCTTATACCTATTTGGGCCTTAAACTTCAAGATAATCAGATCCAAATTCCTAAAATACAACTACGTGTGGACCATCTTCACACACTTAATGATTCTCAAAAATTACTGGGAGATATTCAATGGCTAAGAACATATTTAAAATTACACACTTGTGTACTTTTGCCCCTTAATGATATTTTGAGAGGTGATTCCTACCCCTCTTCCCCTCAAAAGCTTACTCCCGAGGCATGACAGGCATTAAACCAAGTCACAGAAGCCATTGCCAAACAGTTTGTTACACAAATTTCTTATAACCTTCCTCTGGTTCTGGTTCTTTTACACGCTCCTCATATACCCTCAGAAAAATTTTGACAGGATATCCATATTTTAAAAATAAAGGCTTCCCCTTGCTTTGGGTCCATTTATCCACCACATCCTCCAAGTTTATTACCGTTTATCTTGCTCAGGTAGCTTCTATTATTATTAAAGGTTGTTTGCTTTCTCGACAACATTTTGGCAAAGACCCTGATAATATTTTAATTCCATATACTAATCACCAAACCCAATTTTTACTACAGAGAGGGGATGAATGGGGTATTGCCCAATCAGGCCATTTGGGAACAATTGATAACCATGTCCCCAATGACACCCTTTTACATTTTGTCCAGATACATCCATTCATTTTTCCCAAAATTACTCAAAAGGCTCCCAGTCCTCAAGCCCTTACTGTCTTTACAGAGGGTTCCAGTAATGGCTGTGCAGTCTTTATTGTAAATAACCAGCCTACCACCTTTGATACTGTCTATCATTAAGCACAGTTTGTGGAATTGTTTGCCATAACACAAGTTTTTATAACATTTTGTGATAATCCTGTTAATATTCATACAGACAGTGCCTACATTGCTCATTCTGTGCCCCTGCTGGAGATTTCACCCGCCATTAAAGCTTCTTCCAATGCGGCCTTTCTGTTTCACCAGCTCCAGCAGCTAATTCAGGCCAAACAACACACATTTTTCTTAGGACACATCAGGGCACACTCTGATCTTTCCGGTCCTCTAACACAGGTAATGCTTAAGCTGATGCAGCAACTCCTACCATCTTTCCTATTTTTGGTGGCTCCATTCAAAAGGCCATGGAGCTAAACAATCTTCACCAACTAAATTCCCAGAGCCTTCGATTACTTTGTAAAATTACCAGGCAACAGGCACGAGAAATAGTAAAAGAATGCCCTGCTTGCGCTCTCTCTCTCCCGATTCAACACTTGGGAGTTAACCCCTGAGGATTACTGCCAAATCAGGTTTGGCAAATGGATGTTACTCATTTTCCTGAATTTGGATAAACCAAATATATACATGTTTCTATCGATACCTTCAGCAGCATTATTTTTGCATCACCACATTCTGGAGAGGCTACCAAAGATGTCCTTTCTCATCTTGTTTCAGCTTTTTCCATAATGGGTAAACCAATACATATTAAAACAGATAATTGTCCTCCATATACCAGTGCCAATTTTAAACAGTTTTGTGCTACCTTGCAATTTTGTCATACTACTGGAATTCAATACAAACCTCAGGGCCGAGGCATTGTGGAACGTTCCACCTTACCTTAAAGACTTGGCTATCCCGCCTTAAGGCTTCCGCCCTTGTATTTACCACTCACAGGCATTGCGTTAACCATGCATTATTTGCCCTTTTTTTTTCTTACCCTAGACAGTGAAGGCCTTTCGGCTGCAGACAGACACTGGCATCCCTTTTCCAATTCTGATCACCCACCTATTATGTGGCGAAATCCCCTTACAAATAAATGGAAACGCCCAGATCCTGTCCTCATCTGGGAACGAGGCTCAGCTTGTGTTTTGGACCAAGAGCTAGCAGCCCCAAGAGGGTTACCAGAACACCTGGTTAAACAGGTTAATGACTTACCTCAAACCGGGGACGGAGGCCCTCCCCATGAGTACAATTTTTCCTCTTTTTCAGATCCATCCAACAATCTGTGTGAGGATCCTGCTTAAGGAACTTATGCTGAACAGGTTTGTGCACGGAGGCCTTGGCCCTCCACCTTCCAACATCATGGAGTACCTTTTTGCCCCCCCGCCCCCGTGAATGCAAGGGAGGATCTTGGACTCAGGCTTCCACTAGTTGGACCCAGACTGCTGACTGCATGACTAAGGTGGCTTACCTCCGTGCCGAGGTTGAACATAAACTCAGAGGAGTTCATCAGCCTAAATGGGTATGTGTTAACAAGCCAAAGATTATTCCCCCTAGTACAAGTAAAGCTCTCCAAAATTGTTCTGCAACCCGTACGCATACCCAGGCGATGCATGTCTCTTGTTATGTGTCGGCCTCAATTTGTGTTAACAAGCAGGGAAAATGATTTTTTGAAGCCTCCCTAATTAAAACTTATGAAGCAGGGGGGACCACTATTCATTATACCCCCGTTCTCTTTGACCGGGGAGGAGAAGGCAAATACACCAAGCTACAGTAAGCTGGGTGTCAAGGCACTGTCGGAAAACCTTCCGACTGGCCCATTAAGGCCCCTACAGGGGTCTCTGATGGTAGAGGACCCACTTATTCTGTCAAGCATCCTCAGATAATCAAACTTTTGAAACCCAAAATCCCTGAGCTCACATATCATCCCTTAATGTAGCCGAAATCCCAGTTCCCAGGTTTAGATACCAATACATTGGATATTTTGCAAACTACCTTCTCCTTCCTTAGTAATTCCAACCCCACCCTTGCTGGTAATTGCTGGCTCTGCATGACAACAGGGGCAAGCATTCCTATGGCAGTTCCTATTAATTTTACTATGGACAATGATAATACATGCCAACCCGGATTTCCCTTTAAAAAATAGCCTTTAGCCACTTTTACATTATGTCTTTAGGTGCGATGCAGAATAATACCTATGATATGGATTTTGGAATTACTTCCTTTGGAAATTGCTCAACAGTACAAAATTATTCCTCACCCATCCCATCTCTTTGTCCCCCCAATGGCACAGTTGTTATGTGTGGAGGAAATGTGGCCTTCCCCAGGCTTCCAGCGAATTGGACCAGTGACTGTGTTCTTGGCTTATTACTCCCTGATATAACTATTGTCCCAGGAGACTAACCTCTAGCCTAGACACCTTAGTCAAAAGACAGAGGCGGGTGATACAGGCCTTACCACTTATTGCCAGTCTTGGAATAACAGCTGCTGTGGGCACAGGTACACTGGCTTTGGCACGGCTATACACCCTTACCATCGCATGTCTCAACAACTTAAAATGATGTACAAACTCTATCAGAAACCATTAAAGATTTGTAGGACCAAATCGACTTCCTGGCAAAAGTGTTCCTTCAAAACAGACGAGGCTTAGATTTGCTGACTGCTAACCAGGGAGATATTTGATTGGCCTTAGGGGAACGATGCTGCTTTTATGCCAATAAATCAGTCATAGTATGCACTAAATTTAAGCAGCTTCAAGAAGATCTAGAAAAGAGATGAAGAGAACTATTTGAAAATCCCCTCTGGACTAAGCTTAATGGATTTCTACCCTACCTTCTTCCCCTATTAGGCCCTTTGTTGGGTTTACGTTTAATGGTGACCATAGGACCCTGCATTATAAACAGTGTGGTACAATTTATTAAAGAACACATTAATATTATGGCCTCTAAGCCCATACAGATCCACTATCATCATCTGGAGATGGAAGACCACGCTGTCAACTTTTAAAAGGATGTTCTACCCTTCTCACAGGCTTATTTCTTAAGTTTACATCCCCACAGATCTCTCTTTCTTACGTAAAACTATAAGTAAAAGCTCTGACAAACCATCTTCTGCCCTTGCCATAAGGGTTCGTCTCCATGGGCCCTTCGGCTTGGGGGAAGACACACCCATGGAGTGAGGACGTTAGGCCATAATATCGGAGGGTGCAGGAAGGACTGCAAAAGGATGGATCCACGGATCCCCAAACACAAGACCTCTGAGTGACACGCTCTGGTGCATGGCGGTTGGCATGCTTCCCCTTCAAGGCCATCTCCTCCAAAAACATGCCAAGGCCACCACGAAATCTGCTAGTAAAGATGCTTGCTCGGATCAGGAGATATTCTAAGGCCTCCTAGACAAACAGAGCTTCTAACCCCCCCTAAAAACATGGCCGGTAAGGTATGTCAAATATTTTATATAAGAAAGGGGGAGATGTCAGGGCCTAGAAGGAAGTTCTCCTTCAAAGAATAGCCTGACACTTACAAGAAACAGCCCCCTGGGAGACATCCTGCCTGGGAGATATCCCACAACCATCTATCTCCCTGAGACATCCTGTCGCCATCTGTCTTCCTGAAATATCCTGAGGTTATCTAACCCTGTGAAGACATCCAGCAACTGCCGATAAGAGAGTTTTCCCATCGGCAGCATATAAACACCCTGTGAGAACAATAAAAGTTTGCAGCTTGATCAGAACTCCTGTCTGGCTGTCATCTCTCCTGTCTCTTGTCCCTTCATTCCTCCCCAACTATGTTCGATGCCCACGTTGATGTGTCCTGCCGGCCGGGACCCCTGGCAATAACCCATATCCTACTAGACTATGACTACTAATACTAATATGATGGAGGAAAATAACCCAAATAGAATAGAAATACAAGCAGTTCAGAGGAGGCATGGTGTATAGTTGGAGTTGCCTTTTGCATGATATAGGGTAGGTGTTATTAATCTAGCTAATTTTTAATTGAAATAATTCTCCATGTGTTTTTAAAGTTAAAAAATATGTGAATACCTGGCTCCCTTTCTCTGTAGCCTATTCACCACATGTATTTTATATGCACATATAGAATCCTACATGGTATCACAAGTATATTCTTGTGAGGTGGCTGACTTAGCAGATTCAAATTGTGAGAAGAGATCACTTCTCCTAAACGCTGTTGGAACTGAAAATTCAACGTATGGGGGAGCCTCCTAGTAGAAAAACATTATACATAAATCCATGTTAAGTAAAATAAATATTTTTGCATCAGTGGATGATATATATTTCATGAAGAATTTTGATTGGCATATATATTGCTACGTTTTATTGTCTGTGTTTGTGTTTTGTGTGTGTGTGTGTATATATATATATATATATATATATATATATATATATATATATATATATATATACTCTCCAAATTTTTCAAAATATAAAATATATGTGTCCTATATACACTACCTAAATTTATTCATGTTCATGTATGTGGATTCATAATCAACTTTTCACAAGATTATTCTCAGAAATATACATCCACCTGAAATACATATTTGTTCTCTAGTACTGAAAAGTAACTTCAGTGAATGGTGCATAAAATCCTAATATTTCTACAGTAGCTGTCCCAGTTTAACATCAATGCAAATAGATTCCTATGGGACATGATGTGTATTTTGAAGTTCATTTTATTTAACACTGGTACATTACTATTTCTTCAGTTTATGCACACCATAGGATATATATTTCATCCACAGGTTCACAAATTAATAGGCATTTGTTTCACTTTCAATCATTTCCTGCTTCAGAACACATGTATTCCTCCAGGTTTCTTGACTGTTCTTCTCATGAGACTTCTTTCCAAACACATTATTTTCGATTTCCGTAAAAATTTGAAGCAATACTCCCACACTCTTCATGATAAACCATAACCCTAAAATTACCATTAGATGTATAACTGGTTGGAATGAATGATTGTATATCAATATAAGATTTCCTGTATACTTTCAGATAACAATTCAATCCATTATTTAAAGTTGGAACCAGTTATATAATTTATGTTGAGTGTCTATATGGAAGAAGCTGAAGGCCATTTTAGAGGGTTTTGGTTTTAATTGTGGTCATTTGTTGGTGGTTGGAAGAGATGACTGGGTCCACCTGGGCTTGAACACTGGTGTGATTCCCCATAAGACTGAGTTCTGGAACCGAACTCAGAGAAGTATTGTCATGAAGTCATGTTGGGATTTTAGGAGGCCACGTATGAGAGTCGCCCTAGGAAACTGAGTTCTAGGCCCAGGATGGCTTCCCACATCGCCATGGGAATCTCATCCAGGATATTACATGATTTTATTTTTAAAGAGTTGGCAGCCATAATTAAGAGACAAAACACACATGGATCTCACATTGTAGACCTCAATGGGCCTGGCTTCATGTGACCTTTTGCCCCCTCTTTGGGAAGCCATGCCTGTGAGAGTTCTCCAGAGGTTTCATTCAAATGAGCTTCCTCAAAATTTTATGGTTCCTGGATGAATGGGAAACTCACAGTGGCTCCAAATTCATCCTTGAAAAATGGCGAGATAAATACCATGAAATTTTGGACATTCCCTTGACCAGGTGGCACTGGAAAACATTTCCATGTCCTATTGCTGATCAGGAGTATACCAGACAGTGCCTTGATTGACTGGGTTTCATGAAAATGCTGTAGAACAGAGATGCCATTAATTTGGAGCCTTCTGAGTAGTGAGCCTAGAGTAGTGGTTAGCAAGTGTGTGATAATACATCTGTGCTGTGACCATGGAGATCTGCCATTGGCTTCCAAATGTCCTGTGACTGACATGGTGCAGCCAGCAGACAATTATATAAAAAGGCATCTTGGTATATGGAGACGTTTCTGGGCAATGTTCAGAATCAGGTTGCTATGGACAAGGGCGCAAGCTATGTGGGATAGAAGCCTGGTTGGTGCGTTCTCCAGCAGACACTGACCAACCACATGTGACAGAATGCCGTGCAGCACTGCGACCCATTTGAACTCCTTGTATTTTGTGAAGCCAATACCAAACTCCCATTGTAGCAGCAAGAAAGACCATTAAAAGTGGAGTATGACCAAAGGGCTTCACAGTCCACACGGGGAGAGGCTTAGCCCCAATGGCCATTGTTTACCTACAAAAAGAGAATTCATCACTGCTGCACCATGTTCATTGGAAAATAAGAACACATGTCCTTCAGGTCACATAGATGCATATCTAGCTTTGATGGTCTCACTACAAAGGAAGCTAAAGCTACTGACAACAACATATATTTCAAGTGCCCAGCCTCAGAGGCAGTTTCTCAAAATGTCTGTAGGCCAGGAAACCTCTATATTCATAGACACAGGGTACAACTTTTTGTACCCCCAATACTAATTTATACGTCTTCAAAATATTGCTCCCAGAAATGGTTACGAGAAATACTCATGTCACCTGATCTACATATACATTGTATCACAGTAATATTCTGAACACAAAATGCAAAGGTCACACTTATGATTGTACCAAAACCTAAATGGAAAGTGAACCTGCATTACTAAAATCATCCATGTCCACTTGCCTAATGCTCTCAAATGTCAATCCTATTGATGACTACATATTTCTTTTTTCCTAAGATTATATAATTAAAGTCAACCCTGTTGAATGTGTAATCCTATCACTAACTTTATGCTTTGCCTGATTTCATAATGTCTCTATTGATATCTGCTTTCCTACATGTTTTCTCCAGTTCATCATTGTGACTGACTCTTCACATGTGCTGACATTTACATTCACTCTCTATATGAAACCCTATTGCTAAAGGACTTTTTTTCCAAATCCAATATTCACTCTTCTTCCTAAACCTACCAACTATATTCCTAATCTTACTGACTATCCCGTTTTGAATGGATGTTCTTTTCTACATTCAATCATCCAAGTAAATGTCAGGTGAGCGTCGGAGGAAGAGACCACCCAGAATCTATCTCATGCAACAGCAAAGGGTTTATTGGGGGTCCAGCGTGCTGGTGCTCATACCTCACTTGAATAGAGCAGAGAGCGCTTAGAACAGCTTAAGCAGAGCTTATATACTTTCCTTGAAGAGGGCAGGGAGGGAATTTTATTAATGGATCAGGGCGAGTGGGCAGTTTGCGCGCAACCGGGTGAGGGAGTGCATTCTGTAGTTTGGCCGTTGGGGACAGCACATTCTGGGAACAAGATTAGCAAACATTTCTCAAGATTTCAACAGTGTTTTGTTAAGCGTACAGAAAAACAGGAAGTGACAAGTGCCTATTTTATTAACCTTTCATTCCCCACTTCTTCTTCTGGCTACTTTTAGTCATAAAAGTGATCATTGGGGGGTGTCACATTTTATGTCTGCTAGTGGGGTATTAACATAAGTTTAACTTGTCCAATTTGAGATTGTAGAAAAGAAATTACATGGTTGAGCAAACAGAGTTTATAGTTAGCAATAATATGAGGAATACACAATTTGAAAGGGTTACCAGTCTTTTCCAGTTTCCAGCCAGAGTCTCAACAGGCCGCAGGCTTGAGATGGGAGGTATGGATCCAGGAAATGATTCTGTCTACCTTTACCACTGTAGGTGTTATAAGTAGCACCTGGTATGGTCCTTTCAAGCGGGGTTCCAGGGATGACACCTGATGTCGTCTTACATAGAAGAAGTATCTTACTTGATGTTGATTTGGAGTCCTCTCGTCCCCAGGTTGTTAGGCAGTGGCCATCTGTTTTCACAGGTATCCTGAGTTCTTTCAAGAGCTTTAAGTCTGTCAAGCAAGGGGGTGTGAAAGGGATCGTTAGGTCTTAGAGTTGGAGTTAGGTCCCTTACTGGAGGAGGGGCACCATAAAAAATTTCATAGGGGGTGAGGTTACACAAAGAAACAGAGGGAGTATTTCTTGCATGAAACAGTTCATAAGGCAGTAGGGTAGTCCAATATTTTATGCCAGTCACTAAGCTTAATTTCCTTATGGTCTCTTTAATGGTTCTATTCATTCATTCTGCCTGTCCTGAACTCGGGGGTCTATAAGCACAATGTAACTTTCAATAAATCCCCAAGGTCCTGGCTAACCCCTGACTTATGTGGGTTATGAACGCGGGTCCATTATAACACCCTATTACTTTAGGCAGGCCGTATCTTGGAAAAATATCTCCCAGGATCTTCTTCACCACAATTTGCACTGTTTCTTTTTTTTTTCTTTTTTTCCTTTTCTTTCTTTTTTTTTTGGTGGGAAAGGCTTCAATCCATCTGAAAATGTATCTACAAAGACTAGGAGATATTTAAGTCCATAACTTGCTGGCTTTATTTCAGTAAAGTACACTTCCCAGAATTGTCCTTGTCTGGTTCCTCATAGGTGCTTTCCTGCAGGAAGCTTGGAAGGATAAGAATTAACCAATTGATGGACCTGACAGGCTTTTGTTAACCATTCAGTTATTTCCTTTAACTGTGAGTCGGTTAGTGGAAAACTCTGTTCTTGATCCTTCATGAATGAATGTAGTTTCTTTGAACTAAGGTGAGTGATTTGGTGTACATTATCTACTGACATAGTTAGAGCTGTGAATATAGGAGTTTTTACTGAAGGATTTAGAAATTCCACTTGGGGGCCTTCAGGGTTAAAAGTTATTTTGGCCTGGAGCTTGCTGAGCAGAACTCTGCCCATCAATGGGGTCGGGCATTCTGGAATTACTAGGAAGAAGTGATGGATTTTTCCTTTCCCCTGGTCCCAGGTCCTCTTAGTTGTCCAAGCCCGATATTTACTGCAATTAGCCCCTTGAATTAGAGACCTTTTATTTGATAGAGGGCAAAATGGGGCCTTAATGGCTGAGTATATTGCCCCTGTATCCACTTCAATGTTTACTGGGGTGCCCTCCACTTCAAAAGTTAACTTGAGCTCGGGGAGGGGATCTGATACCCAACTTTCTTAGTCATCCTCCAGAGTCAGAATGGCTGGCTGGCGTGGCTGTCTCTTTCTAAGGCTCTCTTTGGCCCAGTGTCCTTTTTCTTTACAGTAGGCACATTGATCTGAGGCCAGGGGTGGCCTCTAGTTTGGGCCCAGGTATCCCTTCCTGTCTCCATGTTTCTTATTTCTGGCCTATTTGTTGTTGTGACCAGGACCTTAGTCAATTCCTTAGTCTGTCTTTTGTTTCTTTTATCCTCCCTTTGCTTCCTTATCTTCTTCAGTTTCTCTCGTATAGTATACCTTTTTGGCTTCGCTGACTAAATCTCTCAAAGTCATATCTTGTAATCCATCTAAGTGTTTTAAATTTCTTTAAATATCCAGGGCAGCTTGCCCAATAAAGGCCATCATGACAGATGCCTTTTGAGCCTCTGCCTGAGTATCAAAAGGAGTATATCTCCTATATGCCTCCATAATTCTCCCTAGAAACATAGAGGGAGATACGTCAGGCCCTTGAATAAACTCTATTACCTTGGCCAAATTAGTTGGTCGCCTAGCAGCCACTAAGATACCCGCTATTAGAGCCCGGAGATAAGTGAACAGATGCTCCCTACCTTCAAAGGTATTGGGGTCCCTGTTTCGTCGATTCTAGGGAAAGCCGGGTTGAATATGTTGGGAAGTTCTGTCAGTCACCCACCTGGTCTGAGGATATTATTTTCTAGCTTCCAGGAGGATTCTCTTTTGTTCCTCTGTCATGAAGAGAGTCCCTAGGTGTTGTTGGCAGTTATTCCAAGTAGGCTGGTGTGAAAACATCTATGAATCAACCACACCTGAGAGACAAGTGGGGTCCTCGGTAAAAGGGGGATTGTTATTTTTCCAGTTATATAGGTCTGAAGAGGAGAAAGGCCAATACTGGTAGGCTTGCATTTTTTCCCCATGACCATCATCAATCATTGGCACATAGGGACGGAGGGGGAGCATCACGGGAGTTCCAGGGTTTTCAATCATTCATTGCCGGTGAGTTCCTTTAGCCGGGCCAGGTTCCTCCAGGGGAGGAGGGGCTGTGTGTGCCACGGGGGAGTTTTCTGGAGGGTGCTGGGCTGGCTTAGCTTCCTCCAATGGCGGAGAGGCTGAGTCAGCAGCAGGGGAATCACTTAGAGGGTGTTGGGGGTTGGGAGACCAGGGCAAGGGATAAGGAGAGGGATGAGAGTCCAGTAGAGTTAAATCTTGTGACTTAGGCAGAAAAGAGGGTGGAGGAGGAGGAGGAGCAGAGGGTTTGAGAGATCGTGGGGGAAAGATTAGGAGCGGGGGCAGGGGCAAAGAAAGGCTTCACCCATGGAGGAGATTTGCAGAGGTAATGCCGGGTTAAGATATATGGCTTTTGATCTGGATGGCTATGTGGCCCTTCCTGAAAGACAATATCTCTGACTTTTTAAATTACTGAGAAGTAGAAAAATTCTTCTAAGGGCCATCCGAATCCAAAGGTGGGCCATTCTGAGGCACAGAGAGTCTGCCAGGTCCAGCGGTTTACTGAAAAAGAAAGATTCTGAGCCCTTAAGCGGAATTTGGTCCAGTGATCAAGGGTCAGGGACAGAGGCATTGAAGTGCTCTTTCCCATAATGAAAAATGCACAAACAGTAAAAGCAACGACACATGACACAGACAAGACAAGACAATAAAGACAGGCAATGGACGTCCAACACTGAGACGAGGACTGAGTAGCCGGCAATACCTGATGGGCTGGCAATACCGAATCTGAAACAAAATATCACTGAGTTAAGGAGACTATTGTTCCTCGATTTTCAGAGTCCTCTGGGGTGTCCCTCAGGGTGGTTGCCTGTGGCTCTGTGACACATCTGTCAGCCACCGTGAGAGAGAGCTCACGCTCTTTATTGACAGCCATTTTGCCAAGACCTAACCTGAAACCTGACACCAGAAAGAGGCGCCTTATGAATCCCGAGAGGAGCCTGTTGGGGTCTCTCGTCCGCTGCTCCCAGAACTCGGTGGAACCTCCATATGTAAAGGTCGGACGAGTGTCAGGCGAAGAGACCTCCAAGAGACTGTCTCATGCAAAAGCAAAGGGTTTATTGGGGGTCCAGCATGCTGGGGCTCAGAGCTCACTTAAATATAGCAGAGAGTCCTGAGAACAGCTTAAACAGGGCTTATATACTTTCCTTGGGGAGGGCAGGGAGGGAAGTTAAGTATACAGAAAAACATGAAGAGACAACTACCTATTTTACTAACTTTTCACTAACGACTATACTTTGCCAGATTTCCTAATGTCTCTATTGATATCTATTTTCCTACATACTTTTCCCAGTTCATCTTTGTGACTGACTCTTCACATGTGCTGACATTTACATTTACTCTATACCCGAAAAGCTATAGCTAAAGAACTTTTGGTGCAAATTCTATACTCACTATCCTTTCTAAACTACCGACTATCTTCTTAATCTTACCGACTATCACTTTTTGACTGGAAGTTATCTTTGACAATCAATCATCCAAGGCACAAGGTCCAATGCAATTGTATATCGATGTACCTGAGACATCTGTGCAGAAAATATATCAAAGCTAAGTATCACAATCAAGGTCCTAATACACTTCTGGGTTTTAAATCTTACCTAGATTTCTGTTTTCATACTTATATTTTACCTATATATTCTTGTAATTATCGCAGGTTATCAATACCATTTTTCATCCAGCTGAATGATTCCTAACCCAAATCAAACATGTTATTAACCCTAACCATTCACTGTTGCCTCAATCTAACTTTACAGAAGAGCAGGGACAGAGATGGTCTTACAATACAAAAATGTAGGATTCATTCCAACTACTGAGAAACTCAAAGGTCCATGCAAAAATGATCCCTGCAGAAGTTGTAGGCAGCTATGTAGGAACTGAGAGAGCAAAAGTCATCTTCCATTGTAAAAAACCTGGTCAGGATGAAGGAATGTGTCTGAATCAGCCTCTGTCTTCTTAATTTAGAGAAGAAGGACCAAACCAGGCCTGTGTTGAGAGCTGTTCCTGGGTGCCTATGGTTGATATACCATTCTAAGTTGTGAAAGTGTCACAGGAAGTAGGGGCAGCCTCAATTTCATGGGACCCTTTGAAACAACTGTTAGGACAACGTGGTTGCCAAGGCAGTGACCTTATTCAATTCCTGAAGGAAGTGACCTCACCTAACATCCTTAGTGACAGAACTCTCTGAACTTGGGATCCAGGAAGCCAGTCACCCAAATCCACTCCCAGTCCCACTCCCAGGGGTCTCAATTTCTTGGATTTACCAAGGACAGATTTAGTCTTTCTTGGTACATACTGATGTGAGGATGGCCAAATGCCAGAAAGCTCTGAAAAGTCGCCTTTACTGAGAAAGCAGGTATTGGATCACCGCTGGCTCCTCAGTACTTCACAATGTTGACCAAAGAGACCAGATCTGAGACAGGACAGGCCATTTTGGGGGAAGAAAATATGGCCCACAATCAGAGAAACTCTGGATAGTCACAGACCTACTTTCGGGAAGGAGGTGCCTTTGTGGGTGTGGGTGTGAGTTTGTGGATTTGTCTCATGTTCTCAGAATAGGTAGGAAAGTCGGTATGTTTGGTTTGGTGTAGACTGTTTCGAGTAAGTCGTTTGACAAGGCGAGTGTTTCTATGTCTGTGTATCCCACGGTGTCCATGGTTGTAGACATTAGAAAAGAGAATGCATCAATTGATATGTCCTGTCTAGTTGAAAGCTTCCCAGCATTCATCCTGCCCAATTTATGAATGGATTTCAGCTTGCCTTATTGATGGGCAACACTTGCTATCTTTCAAAGTTTCTGCTTTCTTCCTGAATTCTGGCCACTCTCCAGAATAGGCTCATGGTTTTGTGTCCAATATATGTACCACTTCCAAGCCCTGTGACATCGTCATGTACTGGATAGCTGAAGGGAATGGCGAGCATCTCAGAAAACTCTGATACCAGTGTGATCAGGATAGTCTCAGTGGAGAAAACCTTTGGGCCTTTTAATTATCAATTGTTCTGCTGCCCTCAATGTCTGAAAGGTCTTTGCCTCAGGCCACCTTTTTTTGATGCCTGAAAAAAACTGTTTTCACATGGAAATGAATGGGCATCACCTGAAGCTTTTTGCTTAATTCCTTTGGAAAGGATGTGTCTGAATCAGCCTTTTGGCCCTGTGTGAGGCTTAGGCTTAGATTCTCAGCACCTGATTGATCTAAAGAAAGATTCCATGTGTGCATCCAAAACCAAAATAGCCAAAAGAGCAGTCATTCTGCATGAAGTCTCTCCACTTCCTTTGTGAGGTTCCAGACCTACATCAAGTTAGAATAGGAATGCTTTGGGTCAAATAATTTCTTCAAAGCCCTGCAGAGGCTAGCCCATAGGTGCTTGGGTTTTGCTCATGTCTCCAATTCAGACAAAGAATCTAAACCCCACAGTAGTCCTCAAATTGGAGAAGCAGAGAAGTATTAACAGCAGGCCTATGTGATCACACCAGGTTCACAGGAAGGGTGTCCAAGCCACCCTGATTTTAGGCAAATTAAGGGCAAGGGAGATTATTTTGGAGACTGTCTTGGTCTGCGCCCCTCATCGAAACATCCAACCAGAGGTTATGAAGAGTGTTTATATGAAATATCATGAGGACCATGTGGGAGTGTGTTGGTTTTAATTGTGGTCATTTGTGTGGTGGTTGGAAGAGATGACTGGGTCCACCTTGACATGATCTCTGGTGTGATTCCCCTAAGAGACTGAGTTCTGGAACTGACCTCAAAGAAGTATTGCCATGAATTGTGTTGGGATGTTAAGAGACTACGCATGAGAGTCGCCCTTGGAAACTGAGATGTATGCCCAGGTTGTATTTCCACAAAGCACTGGGAATCACAGCCAAGATATCACATGATTTTATTCTGAAAGACTTGGCAGCCATAGTTGAGAGTCAAAACACACATGGACCTTACATTGTAGACATCAATGGGCCTGGATTCACGTGACCATTTAGCCACTCTTTGGGAAGCCTTGCCTGTGAGAATTCTCCATTGTCTTTTATTGACATGAGCTTCCTCAAAATTTATTGGTTCTGGATTGATTTGAAACGCACAGTGCATCCAACTTCATCTTTCAAAAATGGCTAGATAAATACCAAGAAATTTTTGAAATTCCCATGACCAGGTGGCACTGGAGAACCTTTGGATGTCCTGTTGCTGATCATGAGTATACCAGACAGTGCCTTGATTGACTGGGTTTCATGAAAATGGTGTAGAACAGAGATGCCAATAAATTGGAGGCTGCTGAGTACTGGGCCTAGAGCAGTAGTGGGCAGGTGTGTGATAAAACATTTGTGGTGGGGCCATGTGGATCTGCCATTAGCTTCCAAGTGTCTTGTTACTGAAATGGTGCAGCAAGCAGTCCCTTCTATGTAAAGGCATCTTGTAATATTGAGAAGTCTCAGGGCAAGTTTCAGAATCAAGTTGCTATGGTCAATGGGGCAAGCTATGTGGGATAGAAGCATGGTTCGTGCATTGTCCTAGAGAAACTGACCCACCACACGTGACAGAACTCCCTCCAGCACTGTGTCCCAGTTGACCTCTTTGTATTTTGTGAAGCAAATACCAAACTCCCAGTGAAGCCGCAAGAAACACCATGAAAATTTTAGGATCACAAAATGGCTTCACAGTCCACACGGGGAGACAATTAGACCCAGTGGCCACAGTTTAGCTACAAATAGCAAATTCAGCACTGCTGCTCATGTTCAGTGGAAAATAAGAAACAATGTCCTCCAGATCACATAGATGCAGACCCACCTTTATTGGTCTCACTAGAAACGAAGCTAAAGCACTTGACAACAACATATGTTTCAAGTGCCCAACCTCAGAGGCAGTTCCACAAGAAGTCTTTAGGCCAGAAGAGCTCCAGTGTGTGGTGTGTTTACCCTGTCCCTTACTTTTGGAAACTCCTTAGCATATTCCATTCCAGATATGTATTCACAGATTTTCTAACTCTTCTCCTCTAATTTTGTCTTACTTGGGGAGTAGGTAATGTCAAGCCATTGTTCTGGATGACAGTGGGAACAATTTTTTGTAGCACATATTTGCATACACATTGGAATCATTTTACAATTTTCCAGTCAAAATAGTGAATCCCTCACACTAACCCCTACGCTACTAAACTCTCACTACTAATCATAATATGATGGAGAATAATAACCCAAACAGAATTGAAATACAAGCAGTTCAGAGGAGGCATCGTGTATAGTTGGACTTTCCTTTTGCATTATATAGGGTAGGAGTTATGAATCTAGTCAATTATTTGGTTGAAAGAATTCTCCATGTTTTTTTAAAGTTAACAAATATGTGAATTCCTGTCTCCCTTTCTCTGTAGCCTGTTTAGCACATGTAATTTTATATGCACATATAGAATCATACCTGGTATCACACATATAGTTTTGGTGAGGTGGCTGACTTGGCATATAGAAATTGTGAGAAGATATCACTCCTTCTAAAAGCTGTTGGAACTGAGAAGATATCACTCCTTCTAAAAGCTGTTGGAACTGAGAATTCAACCTATGGGTGATCCTCCTATTTGAATAGCATTATACATAAATCCATGTTCAGTAAAATGAATATTTTTGAATCTGTGGATGATATGTATTTCATGATGAATTTCGATTGGCATATATAATGCTACTTTTTAATGTCTCTGTGTGTGTGTCTGTGTGTGTGTATATATATATATATATATATATATATATATATATATATATATCCTCCAGATTTTTCAAAATATGAAATATATGTGTCTTATTATGCACTCCCAAATTTCATTCATATTCATGTATGTGGATTTATAATCTACTTTTCAAAAGATTATTCTCAGAAATATTCATCCACCCGAAATACATTTTGGTTTACTAGTACTGAAAACTATCTTCAGTAAATGGTGCATAGAAATCCTAATATTTTGACATTGCAAGATGGCCATGAATAGAGTGCATCACACCCTTTGTACTGCGCCACTTCATATGTGAATAAGGAGTTAGAATGACGAAAAAGTATCTTGTTAGGATCTTACAGAAAAATGGGTGTGCCTGGAACCTAGAAGAATGATTTCCACCACCAAGGTCCTGTAATTGAGTCTCAAACAAGAGCCAACTATGCGACCAAAGATCTGGGGTGACTGATCCGTGCGGCCCATGCCATGGCTACAGACGGCGGGCCTCCACTGAGAAGCGACCAGCATGCAGGGAGAAACGTTGCTGCAAATTCTGTGGAATCCGGCTGGCTCACCCGCCACTGAGCCCGGGGCTGAGCTCGGGATTTCAGATGGGGAAGAAAGCGCTACAGTCCTATCCCCCACAACCGAAACTCCATCGAGGAAACCAACGGCCACCATCTTGGAGAGCTGAAGTATCCACCGCCACTCTCCGACAGATTGCAACAACAAAACAGGTGTGTGTTACTCAGCTTATCTCCCATACAGCAGGTAATTTGCAAAAATTCTCTCTTAGGCTTTCCGGGGGAGGGATTACCAGAGAAAGCCTTCACAAAGACGGGGGGAAAACTAGTGGCACCTGACCTTCAACTTCCCCTCCCATCACCGGTGAAAACGAAACTTGTCTAGCCAGCGCAATGGGTGGGGCAAGCGGAAAAATTCAAAACAATAGAGTGCCAGGGTTCCCAATAGACACCCTCCACACCCAAGAAACGGCAGGCAAAGAGTACAGTTTGATCTGCCAAGAGGCATCACTCAGGGGAAATCTGGTGTAGCAGGGGAAATCAGGACTCGCAGAGGAAACCAGGGGACTAGAGGACAGACCCACTTGACTAGGCGGCTGGAGAACGCCTGCCCACCAGCAACCAATCACCCGCTGGCTGCCTGCGCAATTGGGCAGCTAGAGATCACCCGTCCGCCGGTGACAGCCCATTCGCTGATTGCACGACTGGATGGCTGGAGACCGCCCGCCCGCCAGCAACCGGGAGGTGAAACCAACCAGAGACAGTCCAGTCCCACCCCCCCATTCAAACACCCCGGCAAGGAGCCTGGGGCCCGCCATAGCAGACAGGTGACATCACTGGAGCTCAGCTGTCGGAATTCCTTCCAAGCAGAATCCACTTTTGCAGGCATAGTCTACAAACACAAAAGAGAGACAACAGAGATATACAAAACCAAAACAAATCTATTGAAGAGAGCAGAAACACAGCAATCAATAGAGCTGAAAAGTAATGTGAACATCATGAAAAAACAAGGGAAAAAAATTCTACAGGAAGACCGAGAAGCATCAGAAATAGGGATAGGGAAAAAACTCAAGGCATACCTAACTCAGATGGAAAGGAATATTAGAGAAGACATGAGGCAGCAAGTCCAAGCAATAAAAGTATATTTTGAAAATCAAATAAACAAACAAATTCAAATGGCAAAGAACGAGCTTTACCAGGAGATAGAGATCTTAAAAAGAAATATCAAACAGTAATACTAGAAATGCAGAAAACTATAAACCAAATTAAAAACTCAAACGAAGAATATTACAAATAGACTAGATCAATTAGAAGTTAGAACATCAGATAATGAAGACAAAGTTTATCAACTTGAAACGAATAGAGTAAACACAGAAAAGATGCTTAAATCCCATGAGCAATCGATTCAAGAGATATGGGATGTCATAAAAAAAACAAATTTGAGTGTCATCTGGATAGAAGAAGGCATAGAGATTCAAACCAAAGGAATGGACAACATATTAAATGAAATATTTCTGGAAAATTTCCCAGAGATGAAAGATGGAATGAATTGCCAAATCCTGGAAGCCTACAGGACCCCAAGCATTCAAAACCATAATAGACCAACTCCAAGACAAATAATTATGAAGATAGCCAGAACAATGACATACAGAACAAAGAGAGAATATTGAAAGCTACCAGAGAAAGAAGGCAGATTACATTCAGGGGTAAACCAATAAAGTTAACGACTGATTTTTTATCACAAACTTTGAAAGCAAGAAGATCCTGGAAAAAAGTATTTCAAACGCTCAAAAATAATGGATTCCAACCAAGAATACTGTATCCAGCAAAATTAAGCTTCAGATTTGACAATGAAATTTAAGTCTTTCATGATAAACAAAAGCTAAAAGAATTCAAAGCCAGAACACCAGCAGTGCAAAGCATTTTGAGCAAAATACTACAAGAAGAGGATTTGAAAAGTAATGCCTGAAACTAGCAGCGGGAGGTATCTCAGTAAAGGAAGAGGAAAGTAACCAAAAAGTAAAAACTAACCAAAGTAAATAAATAAATAAATAAATAAACATGACTGGAAGTACAAATCATATTTCAATTGTAACCTTAAATGTTAATGGCCTAAACTCACCAATCAAGAGACATAAGCTAGTAACCTTGATCAAAAAAGAAAAAAATCCAACAATATGCTGCCTTCAGGAGACTCATATGATAGGTAAAGACATACAGAGGCTGAAATTAAAAGTTTGGGAAAAATCATACCACTCACATGACCCTCGGAAGCAAGCAGGAGTGGCCATACTCATATCGAATAAAATCAACTTCAACCCTACGTTAATCAAAAGGGATAAAGAAGGACACTATATACTGTTAAAAGGAACCTTGCACCAACAATGCATAACCATTATCAATTTGTATGCACCAAACAATTGAGCTGCAGCACTCATAAAACAAACTCGCCTCAAGTTCAAGAGTCAAATAAACTGCAACACAATAATTATGGGTGACTTCAACACACCGCTGTAGCCATTAGACAGATCCTCTAGACAAAAACTGAATAAAGAAACTATAGAATTCAACAGCAAAATCAGTAACATAGACTTCACCGACATATATAGAATATATCAACCATCAAAAAGTGGATACACGTTCTTCTCAGTAGCACATGGATCCTACTCAAAGGTAGACCATATATTATGCCATAGGGCAATTATTAGTAAATATAAAGTCCTGGAGATAATACCATGCACCATATCTGATCATAATGGAATGAATCTGGAAATCAATGATAAAAGAAGGAAGGAAAAATCCTGCATCACATGGAAAATGAACAACATGCTACTGAATGATAAATGGTTTACAGAAGACATAAAGGAGGAGATAAAAAAAATTCGTAGAGACAAATGACAATACAGACACAACACACTGGAATCTATGGGACACAATGAAAGCAGTTTTAAGAGGGAAATTCATTTCTTGGAGTTCTTTCCTCAAAAAAAAAAAAGAAAAAAACAGCAAATAAATGAACTCACACTACACCTCAAAAACCTAGAAATGGAAGAGCAAAACAACAGCAAATGTAGTAGAAGACAAGAAATAATTAAAATTAGAGCAGAAATCAAGGAAATTGAAACAAAAAAAAACATTGAAAATATTGATAAAAATAAAGTTGGTTCTTTGAAAAAATAAATAAGATTTATAGACCCTTAGCCATGCTAAGGAAGAGAAGAAAAGAGCGAACTCAAATTACTAACATACGGGATGAAAAAGGCAATAACACAACAGACACTACAGAAATAAGAAGATAATTAGAAAGTATATGGAAAACCTATCTTACAATAAAATAGATGATAGTGAAGATATCAATAAACTTCTTAAGTCATGCGATCTGCCCAGATTGAGTCAGGAAGACAGACACAATTTAAACAGAACAATAACAAAGGAAGAAATTGAAGAAGCCATCAAAATACTACCAACAAAAAAAAGCCATGGACCGGATGGGTATACAGCAGAGATCTACATAACCTTCAAAAAGGAATTAATACCAATACTTTTCAAGCTATTTCAAAAAATAGAAAAAGAAGAAACTCTTCCAAATTCATTCTATGAGGCCAATATCACCCTGATCCCAAAACCAGACAAAGACACTTCAAAGAAAGAAAACTACAGACCAATATCGCTAATAACCTTGGATGCAAAAATTCTCAATAAAATCTTGGTGAATTGAATACAAAAGCATATCAAAAAAATTATGCACCATGATCATGTAGGATTCATCCCTGGGATTCAAGGCTGGTTCATTATATGGAAATCAATAAATGCTATTCACCACATCAATAGACTTAAAGACAACAACCATATGATCATCTCGATAGATTCAGAAAAAACATTCGACAAAGTTCAACATCCCTTTATGTTGAAAACACTAGAAAAACTAGGGATAACAGGAACTTACCTCAAGATTGCAAAAGCTATATATGATAAACCTCAGGCTGGCATCATCCTAAATTGAGAAAAGCAGAAGGCATTCCCTCTAAAATCTGGAACAAGAGGGATGCCCTCTATCACCACTTCTATTTAATTTAGTTCTTGAAATACTAGGCATAGCAATTAGACAGACAAAAGAAATTAAAGGCATAAAACTTGGAAAAGTAGAACTTAAATTATCGCTATTTGCGGATGACATGATAATATATTTAACAGACCCAAAAGGGTCTACAGAGGAACTGTTAGAGTTAATAAATGAATTCAGCAAAGTGGCAGGATATACAATCAACTCGCATAAATCAAAGGCATTGCTGTATATCAGCAGCAAAACTTCTGAAATGGAAATGTGGAAAACCACTCCATTCAAAATATCCTCAAAGAAAATAAGATAATTGGAAAAACAAATAAATAGTTGGGAAACAACCTAACAAAAGAGGTGAAAGATTTATAAATGAAAACTACAGAACCCTAAAGAGATAGAAGAGATCTTAGAATATGGAAAAATATACCCAATTCATAGATAGGCAGAAATAACATCATCAAAATGGCGATATTACCCAAATTCTCTACAGGTTTAAATTGATGCCAATCAAAATCCCAACGACATTTCTTGTAGAAATGATAAAGCAATCATGAAATTCATATGGAAAAAACAAAAGACCCAGAATAGCAACAGCAATTCTAAGCAGGAAGTTTGAATCTGGAGGTATAGCGATACCAGAGTTCAAACTGTACTACAAAGCAATAGTAACAAAAACAGCATGGTACTGGTACCAAAATAGGCAGGTGGACCAATGGAACAGAATAGAGGACACAGAAACCAATCCACAAAATTACAACTTTCTTATATTTGATAAAAGGGGCTAAAAACCTGCAATATACGAACGATAGCATCCTCAACAAATGGTGCTAGAAAAATTGAAAATCGATATGCAACAAAATGACACTGAATCCCTTTCTCTCGCCAAGCAAGGAAGTTAACTCAAAGTGGATCAAGGAGCTAGATATCCAATCAGAGACACTGCATCTGATAGAAGAAAAAGTTGGCTACGATCTACATACTGTGGGGTCGGACTCCAAATTCCTTAATAGGACACCCATAGCCCAAGAGTTAATAACAAGAATAAATTAATGGGACTTACTTAAACTAAAAAGTTTTTTTTTGTTTCTCAGCAAGAAAAACAATAAGAGAGGTAAATAGAGAACCTACATCCTGGGAACAAATTTTTACCCCTCACACTTCAGATAAAGCCCTAATATCCAAAATATACAAAGAACTCAAAAAATTAAAAAATAAGATAACAAATAACCCAATCAACAAATGAGCCAAGGACCTGAACAGACACTTCACAGAGGAGGACATACAATCAATCAACAAGTACATGAAAAAATGCTCACAATCTCTAGCAGTCAGAGAAATGCAAATCAAAACCACCCTAGGATACCATCTCACTCCAGTAAGATCGGCAGCCATTAGGAAGTCAAACAACAGTAAGTGTTGGCGAGGATGTGGGGAAAAGGGGACACTTGTACACTGCTGGTGGGACTGTAAATTGGTGCAGCCAATTTGGAAAACAGTATGGATATTCCTGGGAAAGCTGGGAATGGATCCACCATTTGACAAAGATATCACCCTTCTTGGACTATTCTCTGAGCATCTTAAAACAGCGTACTATTGGGATACTGCCACATCAATGATCATAGCGGCACAATTCACAATAGCTAGACTGTGGAACCAACTTAGATGCCCTTCAATAGATGAATGGATAAAAAAATGTGGAATCTACACACAATGGAGTATTACGCAGCACTAAAAAATTACAAAATCATAGAATTTGCAGGGAAATGTATGGCATTAGAGCAGAATATGCTAAGCGAAGCTAGCCAATCCTTAAAAAACAAATGCCAAATGTCTTCTTTGATATAAAGAGAGCAACTAAGAACAGAAATGGAGGAAGAGCATGAGGAAAAGATTAACATTATATAAAATGAGTGAGGGGAGAGAAAGGGAGAGAGAACAGAAAGCATATGGAAATGGTAGGAAACCCTCAATGATACACAAAATTACACATAATAGGTTGTGAGGGGAAATGGGAGGGAAATAATGGAGAGAATTAAACAACAGCACATGAGGTAGAGAGGGAAGATGGGAGGGGAGGGGAGGGGGGATAGTAGGGGATAGGAAAGGTAGAAGAATACAACAGTCACTAATATGCCATTATGTAAAAATGTGAATGTGTAACCAATGTATTTCTGCAATTCTTATTTGGGGAAAAAAATAGGAGTTCATAATCCAAATGAGAAAAATGTATCAAAGATGATATATCATGAACTTTGTAATGTTTTGAACAACCAATAAAAATAAATAAATAAATAAAGGTTTAAAATTCAGTGGGAAGAAATCAGCTAAAAAAGTGTTGAGATGCATTCATTTTTCTTAGCAGAAACTTTGTTTTGTGTAGTTGTAACTATCACAAATTTATTTTACCAGAAATTTGGCTTTTGAAAATGCACATAAATTGAGATTAAAGGATAATTCACCTACCTTCATGAAAAATTCATAGCATTTCCTATATTTTTCATATTTCATTTTTTTAGTTAATATTTTGTCATGGACCAGGTCTAGCCTTAGGCTATTCTTCCAGAATACTACCTCATCTGACAAGTTCGTACAATGTGTTGGATTTTTCTTTTCTTCTTTTATTTAATTGTTTCTAGCTAATAATGTGTATTTCTCCTTACCTTTATTTGGACATACATACCCAACTATATCTTTGCATTTTATGTTTTACTGGGGAAGAGACTCATCAAAAGCTTTTTGTTATATGTACTAACAATCAAACATTCAGAGCATGCAATTATTCTTACTTTTGCATGAAAATGTCTTTGCACAATTTTTCTTATAAAGATTTAGAATTATTAATAATGTCCCTGCTGTAATAAGTAACTACTTACAAGAAGAATTAAACAATTGACTTTATATCAATTATGAATATGAAAAGTACTAAAATAAATATTTGGCATTAATACACAATTGATAGAAATTGAAATCACGAGAAAGCCATTTAAAATGTCAGTGCATATGGTCCTTAAATAATAGGTTTTTTAAAAAATTTTTCTCTAATTCATAAGATATATTATGCCATATTATCGCTTA
Source organism: Callospermophilus lateralis (assembly GCF_048772815.1). Classification (NCBI taxonomy): domain Eukaryota; kingdom Metazoa; phylum Chordata; class Mammalia; order Rodentia; family Sciuridae; genus Callospermophilus; species Callospermophilus lateralis. The sequence goes on along the minus strand of NW_027515276.1, from coordinate 6,666,022 downwards.
ATGTGATATAAAACCTTAAATTATCAGTATAGATAAATAAGAAAGAAACCTGTTTACTTAAATATGTTTAATTGATTTTCACTGTAAGATGTTAATTCTGGAAGACTTGAGAATTAAGAATGATATGGTCTATATTATATCTAACAGGCTAATCAAAGTACTTTTAAATATAAATCTATATATACATATATAATATATGTAATGCATATGCATGAATATAGATACATATATATAATAAATGTATAGTGATATATCTATCAGGTGATTATAATTTTAACGTTTTCTCAAGAAAAAAGAATGACTATAAAAAACAGTCTTAAATTTAAATTTCATAGCAAGATACTGTTTGTAATGACATGAGAGAAAAATTGATATGGATGGAAAATGAAAAAGGAAGAGAGAGAAGGGGGAAAATGAGGAAGAAAGTGAGTAAAGAAGAGGGAGAGGCATATTCGATGTTAAGAAAAAAGTGGAGGGGCTGGGTTTATGGCTCAGTGGTAACATGATTGTCTAGCATGTGTGAGGCACTGGGTTCTATTCTCAGCACCACATAAAAATAAACAAAATGAAGGTCCATCAACAACTGAAAAACAAAAAATAAAAAAGTAGAAATATTACCAAAATTCCAAGCTTTGTTGAATGTTAAATAAAAAACAATATGTTACATAGCCTTATGTAATTTCTAGACTCCCCAAAATAGTCATTAAATGTTAGATCATTAGTGCTATAACTAAAAATCCATTGTTCCTTCCTCTACATTCTGTGGCATGCTAGTACTAAAATAAATTGTATTATAACACCAAAAAAAAAAAAAAAAGCCAAATCATTTCTACAGTAACTGACCCGAGTTTAACATCAATGCAAGTAGATTCCTATGGGACATGATGTGCATTTTGACGTTCATTTTTATTCAACACTGGAACATTACTATTTCTTCAGTTTATGCACATCATAGGATACATATTTCATCCACAATTTAGCAAATTTATACTCATTTGTTTAACTTCAAATGACTTCCTGCTTCAGTACCCATGTATTACTCCATGTTTCTTGACTGCTCTTTTCATGAGACTTCTTTACAAACACATTATTTTCGATTTCCATTATCATATTTGAAGCAAAACACCCGTCATGATAAACCATAACCCTAATATTACCATTAAATGTATAAGTGGTTGGAAAGAATGATTGTATATCAATATAAGATTTCTTACTCAGTTAGAGATATCAATTCAATCCATTATTTAAAGTGGAACCAGTTATATTATTTATTCTCAGTATGGTCTATTCATGTATTATCTCTATATTCATAGACACAGGGTACACCTCTTTGTACCCCCAATACTAATTTATACGTCTTCAAAATATTGCTCCCAGAAATGGTGGAACAAATACATGTAACCTGATCTACATATACATTTTATCACAGTAATATTCTGAACAGCAAAAAGCAAAGTTCACACTTATCGATTGTACCATACCTAAATGGAAAGTGAACATGGATTACTAAAAATATCCATGTCCAGGTTGCCTAATGATCTCAAATGAAAATCCTATTGGTGACTACATATTTGTTTCTTCCAAAGATTATATATTCAAACTCAACCCTGTTGAATATGTCTAAAGCTGTCACTCACTTTACACTTTGAATTATTTTGTAATGTGTCTATTGATATCTGCTTTCCTACATATTTTCCCCAGTTCATCACTGTGACTGAATCTTCACATGTGCTATCACTAACATTCACTCTCTAACCGAAACCCTATTGCTAAAAAACTTTGGTCCAAATCCTATATTCACTCTTCTTCCTAAACCTACCTACTGTCTTCCTAATCCTACCGACTATCCCTTTTTGACTGGATGTTCTCTTCTACATTCAATCATCCAAGGTACAAGGTCCTATGCCATTGTATATCGATTTATCTGAGACATCTGTGCAGAACGTAATTCAATGCTAAGTATCCCAATCAAGGACCCAATGACCTTCTGGGCTTCAATTCTTACTTAGATTTCTCTTTTCGTTCATATATTTCACCTCTATATTCTTATAAATATCGCAGGTTCCCAATACCATTGTTCATCGAGCAGAATGGTTCCTAACCAAAATTGAAAATGTTATTAACACTAACCATACACTCTTCCCTCAATCTAACTTTACAGAAAAGCAGTGACAGTGTTGGTCTTACACTTCAGGAATGTATGGGATCTTTCACCTGATGAGAACCTCAAAGGTATGTGCAGAAATGATCCCTGGAGAAGATGTAGGCAGCTATGAAGGACCTGAGAGAGCAAAAGTCATCTTCCATGGAAAACAACCTGGTAGGATGAAGTTTGGTGTCTGAATCAGCCTCTGTCTTCTTAATGTAGAGAAGACGGACCAAACCAGGCCTTATGGAGAGCTGTTCCTGAGAGCCTATGGATTATATCTCATTCTAACTTATGAAAGGGTCACAGGAAGTAGGGGCAGCCTCCATCTAAAGGGACCATAAGAAGCAACTGTTAAAACAAAGTGGTTGCCAAGGCAGTGACCTCATTCAGTTCCTGAAGGAAGTGACCTCACCTCACTTCCTTGGTGTTGGAACTCTCTGAACTTGGGATCCAGGAAGCCAGGCACCCCGAGCCAGTCCCAGTCCCAGTCCCAGTTGTCTCACTTGTTTGGATTTACCAAGGACAGGGTCAGTCTTTCTTGGTACCTACTGATTTGACGATGTCCAAATGCCAGAAGAGCTCTGAAGAGGGGCCTTTCCTGAGAAAGAAGGTAGTGGCTCACCGCTGGCTCCTGTCAACTTCACAGAGTTGGCCAAGGAGACCAGATCTGAGAGAAGACAGGCCATTTCGGAGGAACATAGTATGGCCCAGCAGTAAGAGAACACTCCGAATAGTCACAGACCTACTTGGGGGAAGGAGGTGCCTTTGTGGGTGTGGTTGTGGGTTTGTGGTTTGGTCTCATGTTCTGAGAATAAGTTTTTTCAGATATCAGCTCCGGAGCCCAGGAATTAGTTCTCATTGGGGCTAAGGTTCCCCACCAGCGAGATTTGAAATTGGCGCTGGCTGCATTGTTAACAAGGGCGGGGACTTTTCACGCCACTGCAGAAAAGAAGAAGGTAGGAAGAAGAAGTCCTTAGGCGCCATGATGGGGTTTTTCTCTGGGGTATGGCTGCCATTTATACTTTTCCTAACATTCCTCCCTTTTTGTTTTTTTAGAAATTGGGGTGTTGTTTGTCATTTCTGGCTGATTCCTGCTGTGTAGGGGTGCTGTGGGGCCTAGAAAGGGAAGTGGACGAATGCTCGGGGGGCAGGTCTTGGGATATCATGGCAGCCAGAAATAAAACCCAGTGGTATAGATAGCTACTTCAGTAGGGGTAAAGTCTATGAAAGTTCCCTGATGCCACAAGTTGTCGATGGCATGAAACCAGTCCTGGATGGAGGAGATTGTTGGTATCAGCCACTGGTCCTGTAACAGAGACTCAAGGAAATACTGGAAGCGTTGCCTGGACATGGCGTCAGCAGCACCTGAAGAAGATCAGAGCGAATAAAAACAGAATGAAGATAAAAATTAAAGCAAAGGTCAATTTTTGGCAGAAGTTCCATGTTGGGGGACTGACATAGAAGAGGCCAAGGGCCATGAGGAAGCTTAGAATGTCATAAAGACTCATGAATCCAGGATGGCAGATTAGGAGGTTCTCCAAGCTCGTTGCCTCCCACTGTCTGATGTACATTGCATTCCATCGTGCCTGGTAGTGAGCTTCATCACTGAGTGAACTGTTCTCTTGGAGATGTTAGGGGTTCATCGGTCATCAGAGGCTGGTAGTGCCTAAGCAAAAGCTGGTTGAAATTTTGATTAAAAATTTTTTGCAGTTGGGTTTGAAGGAACTTCATTATGCATGGCAAGAGAGCACAAAAAGGGAGCATCCCAATAAGGGGCCCCAAGATAGGTAGTAAGTACACGGCAAGATAGGATTGGAAGAACCCTGTTATGGGATTGGAGGAGCTAGGTTTGAGCAATTTGGTTGATAATTCCTGCAATTTAACAACATTTTTTTCTATCAACCCAGATTCATTAACATAATAGCAACATTCCTCTCTGAGGAATAGGCATGTACCCCCTTTTTCTGCAGTGAGAAGATCAATTGCCCTTTGGTTCTGTAAAGCCACGTGTGCCAATGAAGTAACCTGGCGCTGCAAGGAGCCCAGAGACTCAGCAGTGGTATCGAGTGCTTCCTGCAGTTTTTGTTGCAGGTCATTGGATGCCCATAGAACATGACCTATAGCTCCACCAGAGAGTCCGAGACCCGCCACTGAGGTTGTTAAAGTGAGGCCTACAAGAACCGGCAGAAAGACTGCCCTACGGGTTCGGGAAGGTAGGGCCAACTGTCGGAATTCGGTGGGAGTATACAAAGACAGCTGAGGAACTACAGTAACCAAGAAACAGGTGCCAGAGACATTGATCGTTGAGGTACTTAAAGACCCATTACACCAGAGGAAATTTCCAGGTTGCATAAACGCAGAGCTCGATTGGGTGCTTAAGCTCAAGGAACAAATTGGTAAAGGATTCATTATTGGCAGGTGGAAACAGAAGAAAGCAAATAAAGCATTGGTGGAATAACTTTCCCACAGTGGGATACGTGTCACATGTAGGGGTTGTCCTTTCTTAGAGAAATTGTAGGTTTTTGCTGAAATATTTCCTGCCGCTAATGGGACCGCTGCTAGAAGTGGACGACTAATTGAAGCACAGAGAAAGCACTGAGAAGGAGGCACAGAAAGAGGGGTGGATTTTAATAATTGAAGAGTTTGGTGTAACAAATTGAGCCATGTGTCAGGGGGACCTGAGGGGGTTGAAGGGTCTGAATCCTTTTTGGATGAGCTATGGATAAGATCTCGAAGTTTTGATTCTGACTCCTTAATGTGTTCGACTACCTGGATGGTTGCCTTAGGTGGAATAATCAGGGTGCTGCCAACAGTCATCCACATTGTGGGTCTGGCTGAGGTTGTCCGAGCATAGACAGCAAACTCAACATAGCCCCAACGTTTGGCCTTGGGGTCAGGTATATCTAAAGTATACCATCCATTGTTATCCGATGAAGAGCCTTTATGCCACTTTAGGTAACTTGATGTCCACCCTTTTGGGTAACCAAGTGAGTGGTAAGAATAGCTACCATGTTCATCATGGAACCTGCATGACCAATAGGGGCACCCATTATATATCTCAGGCCACCAATGACAATAGTCTTATGTTTGATCAAAAAGGAAGCAAATGAAAGGCCAGTTCCATCTACCAGGGACGAAGGTCCTTGAAGGTGACAATTTTAGGGAAATAGAGGTGCAATTGTGGATGAAGCAAGTAGTTGCATCCACTGCACGGACCTTCTGCATGCCATGTTCTGAGTACCGTTCCTGAAGAGTGAATAAATACATGGTAGGAGAGGTGGGTAAAGACCAGTCCCGATAGAGTACAGAAAATAAGCAGAGCACAAAAAAACAAGCAGTTACAGAAGATTAGGGTGTTGGGAGAGCTCATTGTGACATTTTTAAGAGGAATTGGGCTGCATGGAACACCGTGTGAGCTGCAACTTAAATGGGTGAGATGAGTGTGGAGAGCAGGAGTTAAGGGGAGGTTCAGGAGGTGATTCTTGGAGTTCCTCTGGGTGGTCCTGTCGTCAGCAGGTGGGACCTCCTGGTGATATGGCTTCAACCTAGAAATGTGAATCCAGGGAGTGAGACAGTTGTCTGGTAAGGAGAGTTTGGCGGAAGTGGGGGTACAGAGAATGACAGGATAGGGGCATTTCCATTTTGGGGCAAGAGTCCCTTTCTCCTCTGGGGAATTATAATAGACTAGACTCCCAGGTGTTATGGGAGGAGTGTTTGGAGAGGACACTGGGTCCGGATGAAGCCAGTCCTGATATTTCCAGATTTCCGAGCAGAGATGATATAAAAGAGGCAAAGACAAATCTCGGGTGAGAGATCCTTGTGAAATGACCAACCCAGGGGGTATAAGAGGTCTTCCATACATTATCTCAAAGGGAGACAGTAAAGATGGTTTTTAGGGAGAGCTCTGATTCGAAGCAAATCCAAGGGAAGGAGTTTGACCCAGTCTAAGTTTAATTCCATTGTCAATTTGGTAAGGACTTCCTTTAGAGTACGATTTACCCTTTCCACTTTCCCTGAAGCTTGGGCGTAATATGGACAGTGGGAATGCCACTTGAAGGAGAGGGCTTGAGAGACCTTTTGTGTGATCCTAGAAATAAACTCAGGGCCATTGTCATATTGTAGAGAAGTGGGCATACCAAACCTGGGGATGATGTCTGTCAGTAAGATTAAAGCTACAGTGGAAGCCATTTTATTGGAAGTGGGAAATGCCTCAATCCAACCAGAGAAAGTGTCCACAAAGACAAGGAGGTATTTAGTGCGCCATACTGTGGGCATGTTGGTGAAGTCTACCTGCCAGTCAGCAGTGGGAATGTGTCCCCGGGCTTGGTGGGAAGGGAAAGGTTTGGGCCTTAAAGGAGTATAAGTGTTGGTCCACTGACAGATCTGACAATTAGAGGCTATATTCTGTAGCATGGCTTTGTCAGAGAGGGTGAGCGAGAAGAAGCTCTGTAAAAAGACGGTCAAAGACTGAGAATTGGAAAGGAATAGATTATGAAGGAACTTGAAGAGATCCTTGTTCTTACTGGAAGAAGTAGGGGCTTCAGATGAGCTGTCTAAAGTGGCCATTATATGGCCCCCAGGGGGTCCATCATTGGAAGTGGTAGCAGCCATTTGTGCCACCTGGTCAGCTTTGGCATTGCCCTCAGTGATAAGAGAGAAGTCCTTCTGATTAGACCTACAATGGACAACTCCCACCTGGGTGGGTAAGTGGGAGGCCTCTATCAGATTTGTTATAAGAGCCGAATTAGTGATCACATTACCTTTGGTGGTAAGTAGGCCTCGCTCCTTTTATATTGCAGGTTGGGATAAGATATGGAAGACATATTTTGAATCAGTATAAAGGGTGAGGGATTTGCCTTGTGCTAGAAGGCTGGCACGAGTGGCTACTATAAGTTCAGACTGCTGGTTGGTAGTTCCTGAAGGCAGAGCTTTGGCCTCTATAATCTCAGTGGCTGATACAACAGCGTATCCAAAGTAATGAGTGCCGTTCTGCCTAAAGGAACTGCCATCAGTAAACCAGATAAGGTCAGGCTTGGCTAGTAGTCACTCAGAAATGGAAGAATGACAGGGGAGGAAATCATCTAAGGTTTCCAACCAATTATGAGTTGGTGTGTTAGACGTGGGAGTCATTGGGAGCAGTGAGGCAGGGTTCTGTGCAGAGCAGGGAAGGAAAGTAATATTAGGGTTTTCCAGAAAGGAAGTGAGGAGCGACAGAAATCTGGATGGAGGAAGGGTTTGAAAGCCCTTATAAGCTAAAAGATCCTTCAAGTGATGTGGGGAGTGGATAGTTAAAGGGGCCCCAAAAGTCAGCTTAGAGGCTTCTTTGTGTAAAATTTGTCCAGCAGCCAGAGCTCTTAAGCAAGGGGCCCACTCACGGATGGTAGGGTCAAGTTGCTTGGATAAATATGCCACAGGTGCAAATGTAGGACCATAGTTTTGACCTAAGACCCCAAGTTCTTGCCTCCCGTTTTCATGGACATATACATGAAATGGTCTTGAAAGATCAGGAAGGTGAAGGGCAGGTGCCTTTAAGACAAGTTGCTGAAGCCTGCGCAAGTTGTAGTTTGGGCAGGAGGCAAGAGATTCACTAGGGGGTCCCTTTGCTAGGTCATACAGGATTTGTAAAGAAGAGAATAATTTGGGATCCAGGCCCTAAAATAACCTGCTAGTCCTAGGAATGATAGTATTTTGGCTTTTGTATGGGGCACTGGAAGATAAGAGAGGAGTTGCCTCCTATCCAGTGTTATTTCCTTTTTTCTGGGTGTAAGGCAAAAACCAAGATAGGTGACAGAAGACTGGGAAATCTGGGCCTTGTGGGGAGACTCCCTATTTCCCTTGTCTGCTAGGAAATTAAGAAGCTGAGCAGTGTGGGATTGAGAGTGTTCCCAGAGGGACTACATAGAAGAAGGTTATCGACATATTGAAGGAGAGTAGAGTCAGGACAGGTCGGGTGAAAGGATGTGAGGTCCTGGGCAAGAACTTGGCCAAAGAGATGGGGGCTATCCCTGAATCCCTGTGGGAGGACAGTCCAGGTAAGCTGATGAGAATGGCGGGTGTGAGAGTCAGTGCAAGTAAAAGCAAAGATATACTGAGATTCTGAGAACAAGGGAATAGAAAAGAACGCATGTTTTAAATTTAGGACCAAGAAGTGGGTAATAGTGGCAGGGATCTGAGAGAAAAGGGTGTAAGGGTTGGACACTAGCGGGTGGATGGGGACCACAGAGGAGTTGACAAGGGGAAGGTCTAGAACCAGCCTGTAGGACACGTTAGGTTTCTTTACTGCCAGAATGGGGGTGTTGAAAGGAGAGTGTGTAGGCCTAAGATACCCCTTTCATAATAAATCCTGGATGATGGCTTCTAATCCGAGGAAGGCTGTGGTTGTGAGTGGATATCATGGTTGACTAATATATCTTGAAGGGTCCCGTAAGACAATATGAATAGGACTGCATTTAGCCATAAAGGGTGTAGTTGTGTCCCAAAACTCAGGGTTAACTGGTTTAGATAGTCGTGGGAGAGTGCATGAAGGAGGTGTATCTGCCCCTAGGAACATCATGAGAAAATGAGAGGTAGGAGAGGTGTGGGGTGATATGTGAATGGTGACTTTTAATAGTGAGAGTATGTCCCTTTCCAGAAGGGGAATGGGGCAATGGCTCATAACGAGAAAGGAGTGAGTGAAGGACAAAAGGGATTTTGAGGGAAAATACGTTTACCTCCTACCACGACAATAGGAGTTTTTGAGGGTGTGGTAGGACCCCAATACTCCCTCAAGACTGAAAAAGTGGCACCAATATCCAAGAGGAAGGTAATGAAGCGTCCATCCACCAGGAAGGTGACCCTAGGCTCTTGATTCTTGATGGTAATAGTCTGGATGGAAGGCCCAGGGCTCCATCAATCCTCCTCTGCCAAGCCCAGGAGAGGCTGGGGTTGCTGGGTGGCTGAACAACCTCCCTTCCGGGTTGTTGGGCAGTCTGCCCCCCAGTGTCTCCTTTGATGGCATGTTGGGCAGGGGTTTTACGGTGTTCTCGGCGAAGGACAATCCTTACCACATTTGAAGAAAGCTCCAGGGGGTGTCACATTGGGACGGCTTGGTGATGGCCTTCTCTGAATGACCTGGGCCAACATTTTGAATTTGGCATTTTCAGCTCTCTGCCTACGGCAATCACTTTCATCCTCTCTACCATGAAAAACCTTTAAAGCGACAGCGAGGATTTTGGTCTGAGGAGTAGCAGGGCCCTGTTCAAGCTTTTTAAGCTTGGCTTTAATGTCAGAGTATTTTTGGGCCAGAACATATGTCATTAAGACATGACGGCCATCAGGGGTTTCTGGGTCGAGTTATGTGCACTGTTGAAGGGCCTTGGTTAGTCTATCCAGGAATTCTGAAGGTGTTTACTCCTTCCTTTGAATGACCTCCTGCACCTTTTTAAAGTTAACAGCCTTGCGGGTGGCCTTTTTCAGGCCCGCCAAGAGGCAGGATGTAAAAAGGTCATGAGTCTGTAAGCCTTCAGGGGTGTTGTAATCCCATAGGGGATCCTGCTCTGGGACAGCATGAGGGCCCGTGGGGTGGTTAGGATTGGTCCTATGATTTTCATCAGCATGGGCTTGGGCTAGCTCCCAGACCCATTGCCTTTCCTCCGGGAGGTGTGTATTGGCCAAGAGCATGTATATGTCATGAAGAGTGAGGCTATATGCTTGCAGGACCCATTGAAACTCCCGTATGTAAGTGGTGGGTTTAGTGGTGATTGAGCCTAACTTCCTCTCTAGCTGAGTAATGTCTGACCTGGAGAAGAGCACGTGGACTCTGATGACACCCTCGGGACCAGCTACCTCACGAAGGGGTGCGATTGTGTTAGGGGTGGGAAGGAGTCCTTTAGACCTGGTAACAGGAGGACTGAAAGAGGCAGGCGGCGGACAGGAAGGAGAGGAAGGAGAAGGGAGTGTCTCTTTGGAAGAGGAGGAGGTAGAGCAGGCAGAAGAGGACGGAGGGGAGGGGGATAAAATGGAAGGCTGAGGATCCATGGAATCAGGCAGAGGATGAGGAGGGTATAGCAGAAGAGAAGGGGCAGATGGGGCTGGGGATAATGTGGGGGTTCATCTGCTGGGTCGAATGAGGAAGAATCTGTGAAGTCAGAAGTAGAAGTAGGGGAAGAGAGGGTATTGCAAGCAAGGAGGACCTGAGGGGGAGGGCAGGAGGAGCAGAGACAAGGTGCTGTGTGGGAAGGCTAAAACCTTCAATGCAGGGAATCTTCCTCCACTTTTTCAGACGCTGGCAGTAGTTAAAAAGGTCCCAGGGGAGGTTTGGATCTAAGGATCCTTCTTGGACTGATCCCCTCATGGAAACCTCAAGCCACAGGTTATGATGAGTGTCTATATGGAAGAAGATGAGGGCCTTGTGGGAGTGCTTTGGTTTTAATTGTGGTCATTTGTGTGGTGGTTGGAAGTGATGACTGGGTCTACCTGGGCTTGAACTCTGGTGTGATTCGCCTTAGAGTCTGAGTTCTGGAACTGATCTCAGAGAAATATTGCCATGAACTGTGTTCAGATTTTAGGAGGCCACGCATGGGATTCGCCCTTGGAAACTGAGATCAAGGACAGAGTGGCTTTCCACAGAGCCTTGGAATCTCAGCTAGGATATCATATGATTTTATTCTGAAAGATTTGGCAGCCATAGTTGAGAGTCAGAACACCTATGGACGTCACATTGAAGACCTCAATGGGCCTGGCTTCATGTGACCTTTTGAAGACTCTATGGGAAGACTTGCCTGTGAGAGTTCTCCAGAGCTTTCATTGAAATGAGCTTCCTCACCATTTAATGGTTCCTGAATGAACTGAAACCCACAGTGTCTCCAACTTCATCCATGAAAAAAAGCTAGATAAATACAATGAAATTTTTGAAATTCCAATAATCAGGTGGCACTGGAGAACCTTTGGATGTCTTGTTGCTGATCATGAGTGTACGAGAGAATGCCAAGATTGACCGGGTTTCATGAAAATGGTGTAGAACAAAGATGCCAGTAAGTTGGAGCCTGCTGAGTAGTGGGCCTATTGCAGTGGTGGGCAGGTGTGTGATAATATATCTGTGGTGTGGCCATGAGGATTTGCCATTGCCTTCCAAATGGCTTGTGACTGACATTGTGCATCCAGCAGACCCTTCTATGTAAAGGCATCTTCTTACATGGAGAGGTTCCAGGGCAAAGTTCAGAGTCAGATTTCTATGGACAAGGGGGCAAGCTCTGTGAGATATAACCTGGTTGTTGCATTCTCCTGCAGACCCTGACACACCACAAGTGACTGAACTCCTTCCAAAACTGGGTCCCAGTTGAACTCATTGTATTTCATGCAGCAAATACCAACCTCCAGTGCAGCAGCAAGAAACACCACGAAAAGTGGAGGATGAACAAATGGCTTCACAGTCCACACGGGAAGACACTTAGCACCCAGTGGCCACAGTTTACCTAAAAAGAGAAAATTCAGCACTGCTGCCTTATGTTCATTAGAATACAAGAAACCATGTCCTCCAGGTCACATAGATTCAAACCCAGCTTTGATGGTCTCACTAGAAAGGAAGCTAAAGCTCCTTACAACAACATATGTTTCAAGTGCCCAACCTCAGAGGAAGTTCCTCAAGAAGTCTTTAGGCCGGCAGAGCTCCATGTTTTTGGAGTGTTAACTGTTAGACCAGGACATAAGAAAAGACCACTGACTCTAATTAAAATCAAATTAAATTAATCTTATTATTTCCACCTTTCATGCTGCCTCCCCTCCCAAAACAGCTGGAACAAGACAGCAACCCCAGCTTTCCTACAGCCCAGCTTTATAGCCCAGAAAGTTACACAAAAGGGGTGTTACAGATAACAGAACTCTGACAAGCATCACACTAATGGTAGTTTAGATTTTTTTTGCTGTCCCTACATCAGAATTCAGAGGACCATTAGAGCCTCAGAGAGGGATGTTGTCTGGCCAGAGAAGGCAAATATTTATGATGTGTCACTAAAGTTTCAGAGAGGGCTGCTATCTGGTCAGAGAGCTGGGCATGCGTGAGTTCAAGGCACGGGCAGGCATTTCAAGCAGGTTCAGAACTTGCAGTAATTTATGGTAAAGCCAAAATTATCTTTTCATGGCTTTGTGGCAAGATGGCTCCCAATTTTAATAAAAGATCAGGTTGGGTCTATCATTTCCCCCTTTTCTCTGTGTCCCTTTCAAATCTTTAATAGATTAGGGGAAGAGCACTGAGGAAATTTTAATCCCTCAGGTAAGATTCTCCAAATTTTTAGAACTCACCCAAAACCGATCTCCCTGATTTTACCTGACTTAATTAATTACTTATATTGATAGTCTATTTATCTTTCTCTTCATTGTTGTAAGAAGAGTGGCGTCAATCATTATTTCTTCTTCTGACCTGAGACAGGGTGAAGTGAGTGGGCGTGAGGGACATGAGTTGCCTTTTATAAGTCAGTTGGGGGACATGAGTTGCCTTTTAGAAGTCAGTTCGGATTGAAGTCTGGTTGGGGAAGAACAGGTTGTAAAGTCATCTGGGGATGGGTTCTTCTATGAGAGAAACAAAAACCATGAGTACTGAATAAATGTTGCAGCAGCTGGAACATGTCACTGTATGGAAGTTCCCTCACCAGTCTTTAATATCCCCAGTTATCAGGACTATCAAATTAACATTTAACTTTTAGTGTTACAGTTGTCCCTCCCCGTAAGATACAGTTTAACAATTTAATGTCATCTGATCTTGTAAAATCCTTTTTTTTGTATGACCTCTATGTCTAATAGAGAAACCTTTAATTCTGTTACTCAGGGCTGGATAATCGTACTAGCAAACACCAAGCCTACCTGTGTAGGTTAGGAATATCTGCAGGCCTTAAATTAGAAATTTCTGCCTGTGGCAGCTCTTCTTGATAGTCTCTTTTTATAAGTATCAGGCATTCCTGTCTGAGAATCCTTCTTTGTAGCCTCCAGTCTTACTTATTTTGGGAGGCTAAAAATAAAGTGCATACCTTAAAATATTATTATTATTATTATTATTTTTAATATATTATTATTATTTAAAATGCCCAGGAATGGCTGTATTTTGGTCTTAACTGTCTTTCCAAAGTGTTTAAGATGAAGCAGTCAAACGGACTTTTGTTTCTATCTATTGTTAACAGTCAGCTGAGCTTTATGGGAGTCAATTCTGGAAAAACGAGAGCAGATTTTCAATTCTGCTAGTGCCATTTGCGCTAGGTGGGTCCAGGTCTTGCTTGACCATTTGGCTTCCCTCAGAAGCATCAGGGATATCTCCTTTCTCTGATGACTCTCGTAACAAATGAACTGATTGGCTTTCTGTTCTCCAGTGGTCTCATTAATCTCCCTGATCAGGAGGTTATGTGGCTCAGAGTTGAAAAGCTCTTTAGAGAAGTCCCCTGTTCCCTGGATTCAGATTGACTCAGAGGGTAAGAGCCAAAATATTGGTTTTCTTGGCCCTTTTCATTTAACTTTAATTTTAAATCCTAATCTTAAACATCCAGCAAATAAATTTTAACAGCCTTATATTAAGAGTACTGGACTTTAATGTCTATAACTTTATAATTATCTTTTAATTAATTGGGATCTGTATTATTCTGTCTGTATTGTAGGTGATGACTTATTATCTTGAATAAACCCATGTTGTGTTCTTAAAGCAACTAACAGGGAATCTTTAGATCACTTATAAGAAAATTTCAAAATAAAATTAACAAAAGTAAAAATACTTAGTTCGTGTAATAGCTACCCTAAATTTTTTGGCTGAGTATTACTTTATATCCCCTGTTTTAGATCCTAGGAATCTTGACATTTTTTTAGGTTTTTAACATAACTTTAAAGAAATATTATCTGACCTACTGGTTTCGTAGTCATTCTCACATATAGTAAGATGGGACACACAGCCTTATCTCAGGTAAGGCAGGGCTCTTTATAAATCTTAAGTATTTTAGTTCTAAAGCTGATCTTTATTTTTAAATATCATTTGACAAAGTTTACATAAATTGCAGTCTCATGAACATTGGCTAACACCATATGATATCACATTTAAAACATGAATTAAAGAAAGCCTGAACGTTTTCAACTTTTACATAGATTAGGCTCTCATTAACTTAAAAATACATTTAAATTCTTCCACAATGTAAAAAGTAACATGAAACTTTACATATCTTATTGATAACAGGTAAATAAATCTCCAATATATTTTTTTTACCATACAACTTCAGAACACCAGCTTGATATAATGCTCTTTTAAAGTTTCTACCTTACAGACTTGCATACCTGTAAGATATGAAAACATTAATAGCATCACAATTACATTGCTGTTTCTACATTAGCCAAGTTTACCTTTTAAAGAAATGGCAGTACAGTGCTCTAAAATAACAGTTCTGATTTAATAAGTTGTTTAATTTTTATGGTTCCTTGCTCTAGAAAAAATAAAACTTAATAAACACAATGTTATGGGTAAACTTATGTTTCAAAAAATTTTTGTCTCATTAACACATGACTGATTTTTAAAATCTTATATAGAGTTTAGTAAAAACTCATACAGACCTTAGTAAATGAATCAGATATCTAACAAAAGTACTCACGAATGAGTAATCCCATATCAAATTTACTTTACTTATTTATCAAAATATTAGAGAAATGTATTGAACAGTGTAAACCATTTTTATGTTGAAGAAAATGTCCTAGAACCAAGGCACATTAGACGTTTTGTAGATATTAATATTTTATTAGATTTTTGAACACCTAGAAAAATTTGTAAGCTTAAATTTAAAAACATTTATTTTTATCTGTTTATCCAATTTAAATTGAAACATTTAAACCACGTGAACTAAAGATCTTTGGATCCACTTTTTAAAATTTGTTTTTATGAGCGCTTTTTTTATGAGCGCTCCTTATATATGTTAATTTGTGTATCATATATATGATATACGAACATATGTATATATAGACAGACAACACATAACAAAATTGTACACACATAATAATAGTAAAGGCCTTGTAGTTTTTCGCAGGTTAAATCTTTATTGCAATGTTTCAAAAAGTCCACAGTTGGTCAAAGATAGAACTGATCAGAAAAACATTAACCTAGGTCTGCATGCTCAGAATCATGAGCTCAAAAAGAAAATACAGAATCTAAGGAAAAAAATAAGAGTTCTAGAAAAAACGACTGGCCAGTAATTAGTAAATACCATACAATTTACTTTTTCTTTCCGTTAGGCATCAAATCAGTCTCCTACTAAGCTTGCAGGCTTCTTTCATTTGCATTTCAACATAAGTCATGGCTGAGGTCTGGAAGGAGCAGGAAAAAACTGCTATTCTGAGCAGACACCTCAGGCCTAAGGCATTTTAACCATCATTTTCAGGTTCGGGTGTTGAAACTTATGATACAAGTTTAAGATACAATTCACAAAATTTTATGTCTTTACATCTTATTTTGTCAACAGATACCATACTATGGTTTACTATCCTTGTCCAAATTAATGCACTGGTACACACAGTGACATTTTCCCTGGCTACCGAAATCAAAATTGGTTAAAAAAAAAAAAAAGACTGAATGATTGGGAAGTTACTTGCCAATTGGAAGTAGAGTTCTTCAGTTTTCCATCCTAAGTATTTAAGTTCTCTGGCATGAATTACCTGAAATCTTAAACTAAACAATTACCTAAACCCGACTTTTAACTGCAAGATTGTGCAATGCTTCAAAAACCCATTCAGATACCAGTTTGTTATGATAAAACATCATCATTTAGACACACATTCAGCTAAGATCATTCCCAAGAAAAATTTTATAATATCAACACATTATTGCACATGTCTTAAAGGACCAGAAATACAAAGACACAAGACAGACAGAAAGGAGGTAGAGACTATGGTTGCCAGACAGAATCCTTTAAACCAGAGCAGATAAGAGAAAAATCTACTACACCAGTGGCACCATAAAAATCTACTACACCAGTGGCACCATGGGGGGGACCAGATGTTTTAACAGAGGGGCAACCTGAAATGTAAAATAAAGTGTCTATATGGTGACTTTAATGAATTTAGTGTCCCCTTTTTCTTTTTCTCTTTTTTAACAAGACAGAGGTGGCGTAATTCTTACAGTGCACGGAAGGAAGGAGGGTATTCCCTGAATCAACAGGGCTTTGGCAGCTGCTGGGGGTCCCTCAGTCCCTCCTTTTACTTACAGGATTAGCTCCTCTGGTTCAGTTCCACCCAAAGCAAGCTCCATCTCCTAACATTTCAGTAGACAGCTCTCACAAAGTTCTGGGGCGGAGGGGGGATACCAAATTTGTAACTTAAAGTTCGGTTCCTGACCTAGAAGCCAATTTATACCAATTAAATAATGAGGAATGGGTTCTGAGAAAAAGAAAAGGGGAGGTTAATTGCTTTGCTAACAAAGGAGAAACACAGGGGACTCTGCCAAATTTTGTGACTCTCTTGATCTGGAGGGACAAGGGGTTTTAAAGGAGTTTCACTTGTTAACCTGGGAGATACTCAGTTCTTAGGTCCCCAGCAGGCATTGCCCTCTGCAATGGGTGTGCTCCAGGCAGTCAGCTAGGGGCTTCTATCATCCTGCTTAACAAAGGGGGGTAAAGTTCATTGCAGTTCCTTAAAACACAGTTCAAACGGGTGTCAGGCTTACTCTCTTTATTACCCATTTTCACGTCCAATATCCTTAAGTTTTTACCACTGAAATCACACAACAAAATGAACAAAAGCAAACAAACAAACAAAAAAAATAGAACGCAGAACAAAACACACACACACACACACACACACACACACACACAAAGAAAAACAGAAACCCGGCGCCTAAACAGAAAAACAGTGGTACAGTGCAAAATCTTGCTAAAGCTCCAGGGTACGAGCGCGTGCGTGCCCGTGGGCACCTCTCTACACTTCCAGAGGAATTTCCTACAGAACAGAACAGAGGACAGAATGATTCTTGTTACTGTCCTGGACAGGAGTATATGTGAGTCTCCCCAGGCCACATCTCTGTCATCAGAAGAGATCTCCCTTAACCGGATATCAGATGTTATAAAGGCGCCACTTTCCTATGGAGGCCTCCTCCATCAGGTGCTTGCTAATAGTTTTAGTGCGGAGGTTCAATGCAATGCTCCCGGGACTAAAGGCTCTCTTCCTAATATAGAGAAGATGGACCAAACCAGGCCTGAGTGGAGAGCTGTTCCTTGGTGCCTATGGTTTATATACCATTCTAATTTGTGAAAGTGCCACAGAAAGTAGGGTCAGCCTCCTTCTCATGGTACGCTTGGAAGCAACTGTTTGGACAAAGTGGTTGCCAAGGCAGTGACCTCATTCAGTTCCTGAAGGATGCGACCTCACCTCACTTCCTTGGTAATGGAACTCTCTGAACTTGGGATCCAGGAAGCCAGGCACAGAGAGCCAATCCCTGTCCCAGTCCCAGTGGTCTCACTTGCTTCGATTTAGCAAGGACAGAGTCAGTCTTTCTTGGTACCTACTGATGTGAGGATGGCCAAATGCCAGGAAAACTCTGAAGAGGGGCCTTTTTTGAAAAAGCAGGTAGTGGCTCACAGCTGGCTCCTGACCACTTCACAGAGTTGGACAAGGAGACCAGATCTGAGACAGGACAGGCCATATCGGGGGAACACAGTATGGCCCAGCAGTCAGAGGACACTCCGGAGAGTGAGAGACCTACTTGGGGGAAGGAGGTGCCTTTGTGGATGTCGATGTGTGCTTGTGGTTTTGTCTCATGTTCAGAGAATAGGTAGGAAAGTCGGTTTGTTTGATTTGGAGTGAACTGTTTCTAGTAAGTTGTTGGACAAGGCGAGTGTTTCTATGTCTGTGTAACCCACTGTGTCTGTGGTTGTAGACGTTAGAAAAGAGAATGCATCAATGGATGTTTCCTGTCTATTAGAAAGCTTCCCAGCATTCATCCTGCCCAACTAATGAATGCTCTAGGGCTTGCCTTATCAATGGGCAACACCGGCTATCTTCCTAAGTTCCTGTTTTCTTCCTGAATTCTGGCCACTCTCCAGAATAGACTCATGCTTTTGTGTCCACGATATGTAGCACCTCCAAGCACTGTGACATGGACATGTACTGGATAGCTGAAGGAATTGGCAAGAATCTCAGAAAACTCAGATACCAGTGTGACCAGGATAGTCTCAGTGGAGAAACCCTGCAATTGGCCTTTTGATTACCTATTGTTCTGTTGCCCTGAATGTCAGGAAGGTCTTTGACTCAGGCCACGCCTTCGAGATTCCAGAAGAAAACAGTTTTCAAACGGAAATGAGTGGGCATCACCTGTGGCTGTTTGCTTAATTGCTTTGGAAAGGGATGTGTCTGAATCATCCCCTTGGCCCTGTGTGAGCCTAGAGCTTAGATTCTTAGCACCTGATAGATCATAAGAAAGATCCCATGTGTGGATCCAAATCAAAATGACCAAAAATCAGTCATTGTGGATGAAGTCTCTCGCATTCCTCCGTAACGTTCTTTACCTCCCTCAAGTGAGAATAGGGATCCAATGGGTCAAATGAGTTATTCAAAGCCCTGCAGATGCTAGCCCATAGGTTCTTGGGTTTTCTTATGAATCCAATTCAAATAAAGAATCTAAACCGACAGTCAGTAGGCCTCAAATTGGAGAACAGAGCTGTGTTAACAGCAGGCATATTTGATCACTCCTGGATCACAGGAAGGGTGTCCAGGCCACCCTGACTTTTGGTAAATGAGGGGAAAGGGAGCTTATTTGGGACACTGTCTTGTGCTGCGCCTCTCATGGAATCCTCCTGCCAGAAGTTATGATGAGTGTCTATATGGAAGAAGATGAGTGTCATGTGAGAGTGTTTTGGTTTTTACTGCGGTCATTTGTGTGGAAGTTGGAAGAGATAACTGGGTCCAACTTGGCTTGCACTTTGGTGTGATTCTGCTTAGAGACTGTGTTTTGGAACTGACCTCCGAGAAGGTACAAGGTCCTATGACATTGTATATCCATATTTCTGCGACATCTCTACAGAACGTAATTCAATGCTATGTATACCAATCAAGGGCCAAATGAACTTCTGGACTTCAAATCTTACCTAGATTTCTGTTTTCATACTTATATTGAAAGGTTAATAAAATAGATACTTGCCACTTCCTGTTTTTCTGTATGCTTAACAAAACACCGTTGTAATCTTGAGAACTGTTTACTATTCTTGTTCCCAGAATGTGCTGTCCCCAACTGCCAAACTGCAGAATGTACTCCGACAACCAGTTGCACGCAAACTGCCCACTTGCCATTACCCATCAATAAATTTCTCTTCCTGCCCTCTCCAAGGAAAATATATAAGCATTTCTTAAGATGTTCTCAGGGCTCTCTGCTCTGTTCAAGTGATCTCTGAGCCCTTCATGCCGGACTCCCAATAAACCCTTTGCTGTTGCATGAGACTGTCTCTTGGTGGTCTCTGCCACAGATGCTCGCCCAACCTTTACATCTGGTGGCCCTAGCGAGATCCGGCAGCTGCAGACAAAATACCCCCAACGGGCTCCTCTGGGGGTAAATAAGACCCATCTTTCTGGTTTCAGGCTTCAGGTTAGGGTATGGCAAAATGGCTATTGGTAAAGAGCGTGAGCTCTCTTCCATGGTGGCTGACACACATGCCACAGAGCCACAGACCATGTCCCTGGGAGATAGACTCGGGAAAACGAGGAACAATAGTCTCCTCAACTCAGTGATATTTTGTTTCTGATTCGGTATTGCCAGCCCTTCAGGTTTTGCCGACTAGTCAGTCCTGGTCTCAGTATTGGACGTCCATTGCCTGTCTTTATTGTCTTGTCTTGTCTGTGTTGTGTGTCGTTGCTTTCACTGTCTGTGTATATTTTATTATGGGACAGATCATTTCAATGCCTCTGTCCCTGACCCTTGATCACTGGACCAAATTCTGCTTAAGGGCTCAGAATCTTTCTTTTTCAGTAAAACGCCAGACCTGGCAGATTCTGTGTCACAGAATGACCCACCATTGCAGTCGGATGGCTCCTAGAAGGATCTTTGTACTTCGCACTTATTTGAAAAGTCCGAGATATTGTCTTTCAGCAGGGGCCACATAGACATCCAGATCAACAGCCATATATCTTAACTTGTCAGTACCTCTACAAATCTCCTCCTCCATGGGTCAAGCCTTTCCTTGTCCCTGCACCTGCTCCTACTCCTTCCCCCACAATTCTATCTCTCAAACTCTCTGCTCCTCCTCCTCCACCCTCTGTTCTCCTTGAGTCTCAAGATTCTACTGGACTCTCCTCCCCCTCCTTGTCATCTGGCCTCGTCTCCCAACCCCCAACACCCTCTAAGTGATTCCCCTTCTGCTGACTCAGCCTCTCCACCATTCGAGGAAGCTAGGCTGGCCCAGTGCCATCAAGATGACTGTCCCGCAGCACAGACAGCCCCTCCTTCCCTGGAGGAAGCTGGCCCGGCTAAAAGAACTCAGAGAACTCACCGACGTTTTCACACCTGCCTACTTGGTGTGACTGCCAACACCACCTAGCGACTCTCTTCATGACAGAGCAATGAGAGAAAAATCTCCTAAAATGTAGAAAAAATATCCTCAGACCTGATGGGCGACCAACACAACTTACCAACATAATGAAAGCTGGCTTCTCCTTAAACCTATTCAACAGGGACCCCAACACTTTGGAAGATAGGGAGCATCTGTTCAATTATTGCCAGGCTCTAACAGCGGGTCTCCAAGGGACCGCTGGGTGACCAACTAATTTGGCCATGGTAAGAGAAATTATTCAAAGGCCTGATGAATCTCCCTTTATGTTTCTAGAGAGAATCATGGAGGCATATAAGAGATATACTTCTTTCGATCCTCAGGCAGCGGATTAAAAGGCATCTGTCATGATGGCCTTAATTGAGCAAGCTGCCATGGATATTAAAAAAAATTTAAAAGAGAGATTTAGTCAAAGAAGCCAAGAAAGTATACTATAAGAGAGAAACAGGGAGAAAGAAAGGGAGCAAACGGAGGATGAGAGAAGCAAAAGACAGACTAAGGCATTGACTAAGGTCCTGATCACAACAAGAAAGAGGCCAGAAATTAAGACACAGGGTGACAGGAAGGGCCCATGCCAGAGGCCACCCCTGGCCTCAGATCAGTGTGCCTACTCTAAAGAAAAAGGATACTGGGCCATAGAGTTCCCTATAAAGAGACAGCCACGCCAGCTGGCCATTCTGACTCTGGAGGATGACTAAGAAAGTCGGGGCTCAGATCCCTTCCCCTAGCTCAGGGTAACTTTTGAAGTGGAGTGGACTCCAGTAAACTTTGAAGTGAATACAGGAGCAGTATACTCAGCCCTTAAGGCCCCATTGGGCCCTCTATCAAATAAAAGGTCTCTAGTTCAAAGAGCTGATGACAGTAAATATCGGGCTTAGACAACTAAGAGGACCATGGACCTGGGGAAAGAAAAAAATCCATCACTCCTTCCTAGTAAGACCAGAATGCCCGCACCCATTGATGGGCAGAGATCTGCTCACCAAGCTCTGGGCCAAAATAACTTTTAACCCTGAAGGCCCCCAAATGAAATTTGTAAATCCTTCAGTAAAACTCCTATAGTCACCGCTTTAACTATATTAGTAGAAGATGAACGTCCACTCTTCACACCCCCCAAGACTGATCAAACAGGCAAGCTACCCCAAAAATGGATAACAGATTACCCAGATGCCTGGGCAAAAACTGCGGTGTTAGGTCTGGCCGTGAAACAACCTCCAATAACAGTGGAGTTAAAAACCTCAGTCTCCCCAATCAATGTCAAATAATATCCTCTAAGCAAAAAAACTAAAGGTGGGATAAGGCCCCATATTCAGAAATATCTGGCCTTAGGAGTCCTAAGGCCCTGTCAATCGGCCTGGAACACTCTCCTGCTACTAGAAAAAAAAAAAAGCCAGGAACCGGGGACTATCGCCCCATTAAAGAGCTAAGAGAGATCAACAAAAGAGTGCAGGACATTCACCCCACGGTACCTAATCCGTACAATCTGCTTAGCACTCTGAACCCTGAGCGGAAATTATATACTGTTCTGAACTTAAAAGATGCTTTCTTTTGCTTGCCTCTGCATAAAGATAGTCAGTTGCTGTTTGCTTTCGGGTGGGTAGACCCAGAAACCAAAACGTCTGGTAAACTAACTTGGACTACACTCCCACAGGGGTTCAAAAACTCCCCCACTCTCTTTGATGAAGCCCTCCACAGAGATCTCAACAACTTCAGAACTACACACCCTGAAGTTACCCAGCTTCAATACGTGGATGACCTGCTACTGGCAGCCAACACCAAGGAAAACTGTGAGTCTGGGACCCAAGCACTATTATATGAGCTTGCTCAACTCGGGTATTGAGTTTCGGCCAAAAAGGCCCAAATTTGCTAGCATGAAGTAATCTTCCTGGGCTATTCCCTTAGGGGCAGTAAACGATGGCTCACTGAGCCCAGAAACCAAACCATTGTGTAGATACCACCCCCATCTTACAGCAGACAACTCAGAGAATTTCTTGGGACTGCTGGCTTTTGCAGGTTATGGATACCTGGGTTTGCGTCCTTAGCTGCTCCTTTATACCGCTGTTAAAGGAAGATGCCCAATTCCAATGGAACCCTGAGTACCAGGAAGTTTTTGATAACATCTAAGGACACTGACACTGAACACCTCAACTTCACTGAGCTCAGCCTGCAATTACAGCAAGCCCTACACTACGTTAAAAATGCACATCAACTCACTCACCTTGGTTCAAAGAAACTGCAGGCATTACCGTAGGATTAAGAACAGAGTTCTCCACTAACCAACTCACAGCGAAAGGAAATAACTGAACGGGTAACAAAAGCCTGTCGGATCCGTCAATTGGGTAATGCTTACCCTTCCAAGTTTCCTAGAGGAAAGCACCTACGAGGAACCAGACCAGGACAATTCTGGGAAGTGGACATTAATGAAATTAAGCCAGCAAGGTATGGACTTAAATATCTCCTAGTCTTTGTAGATACATTTTCAGGATGGATTGAAGCCTTACACACACACACACACACACACACAAAAAAAAAAAAAAAAAAAAAAAAAAAAAACGGCGCAAATGGTTTTCAAGAAGATCCTGAAAGATATTTTTCCAAGATACGATCTGCCTAATGGACTGATAATGGACTGGTGTTCATGGCCCAGGTAAGTCAGGTGTTAACCAGGACCCTGTGGATTAATTGGAAGTTACATTATGCTTATATATCCCAGAACTCAGGACAGGTAGAAAAAATAAATAGAACCATTAAAGAGACCTTAACGGCCCCCTTAGGGATCTGGTGGCTATCTCTCCACCCAGACATTTTTCAGCTCGGTAGAGGTCTTTCCTTTTGAGATATACCTGATGAAGAGGATCTCACTAAAATTTCATTAAATCCCTTCCATACCATAGATAATTGAAACAAACATTATGGATGCAGGGACACGCGAGCCAGATGCAGGTTGGCTAGCCTATATTACTATGTATGCCCGGCAGACTATCAAAGCGACAAACAGCCATGGCTGTGTGGGGGAAAAGCCGACTTCTTGTTTAAGTCATGGGGATGTGAGCATACAGGGGCTGCCTGGTGGAACCCAAACTCCTCATCAAATTCAGTACACAGCATTGGCCATATTACCAATTAGACAACCAAAAACTATGGCCCCCAGAGGGTTCTCTAGATCTTCAAATTCTGCATGACATTTTTAACTTTGGCAAGTGCTCAAAAGGGGGAAATTCCCCTATGTGGAATCCTTTTTCCTCCTGCGCTCACATCCTGTACTATGCTTCCCCAATAGTTCCTCACACTCAGCCTTCTGCTCTAGACTCTCTGCTTTCACTCCCACCTCAGCAACCTGATTTCTCCCCTCCAATTACTAGATCAAAAACCCAAACCTCCGCTGGATCTCAGAACATTGCCCCCTTGCTGAGGAAGCAGGTACCGAGGTACCCCTCCACCCACTCACTCCTCTCTTTTCCTGTCAGTGTCTGCACTAGGTCCCACCAAGTCCTCTAGCAAGCTTAGCCAAAGCTCAAACCAGCTGAGAAGAGCCCTCAGACCCCTATCCAAGATGTAATGAAAATGACTTTTAAAGTTGATTTGTCATCACTGAAAACAGGTTCTAAGAATTTAAAGTCCCTCACAGGCTTTTTGGAATACTCACTCCCGTCTTCCCCTCTGCTCTACCTGTTCTACTGCTCAAGTTTTTGTTCTATGAAAATCCCAAACCCCTTTCCCATTATTCTTTGGCATCTCTCCTTCCTCATTCTCAGATCCACAGAGCTGCTCTCAGCATCACCTTCCCTGTCATCCCCCTCTGTACCAGGTCCACAGAAATGTCTTAAATGACCTTCTCCAGAAGTCTTCACCAAGGCTTACTTTAGGTCTTTCACCAAAAGAGTCCCTCTGAAAAAGTTCAATGGAGACAAACTTCCAATCTTCGTGTTGCCCTGTTCTACTTGGCCACTGGCTGGAAAAATCACCACCCCTAAGCTAGACATCGCCTTACCAGTTTTTCACAAAATATGTGAACAAGGACTCTGGCCTTGAGCTGGGGCTTCACAGAGATGGCTACATTTCTAAGATAAAAAAGTTACCAACTGGGCTCCATGGTGACAGCTGGCAAGGAGGAAAAAAAAGAGACAAAAAAGCTCTCCCGTTCCAAGGTGTCCTTGAAAAGTTAACGTGCACAGAACAGAGGAAAAAAACAGAAGCAAAAACTGATTTGTGTAAATTTCTGCAGACTGTGAACTTCTGAGCCCCTTCCCTTACATGTTGGGTACAAATACTAAAACTACCAAAACTTGGGGTTCAGTGGATTAATTGATTACAACAGAAGCAATGCCCTCTAAATACGGATGCGACCAAATAAAACTGCTTTCCTGTCTTTGGTGCTATCTTAGGTGCCTTTCCTTGTCCATCCCTACAACAGTATAATTCTATACACTTTAACATTATTTATGTTTTCATAAAATGGTCAATAGATGCGATTAATTATGTAATGATGCAGATGTTTTCGAGAGTGCTCTATCAGGATGCAGGTTCATTTAAAGATCAAATAGGGGGGCATACAACCCGGTTCCACCAGGAACCTGTATCCCTCAGTTTAGCCATCCTATTAGGAATAATAGTTGCTAAAGGGGTGGGCACAGGAACAAATGCCCTAGTCCATGAGACACACCAAAGACACAATTAGAAGCAGAAATAGACCAAAGCTTAAAGACATTAAAAACCGCATCACAGCTTTACAGGAATTTTAACCTCTCTCTCTCTGAAGTTGTTTACAGAGCAGGCGAGTGTTGGCCCTCCTCTTCATGAGAGAAGGGTGCCTTTTTGCTTGCATTGAGGAAAGAATGATGTTTTTATGCCGACAATACTGGAGTTGTAAAAGAATCTATGAGTAAATTAAGAAAACGACTTGAAGAGGGTCAAAGAAAGACAGAGGCCCCCAATGGGAGGTTTGAGTCTTGGTTCACATAGTCCACCTGGTTAACTACGCTTTTATCCACCCAGGCTGGTCCATTAATAATTCTCATATTATTGTTAACTGTAGGACCCTGTTTGCTCAACCATGTAGTTTCTTTTCTCACCCAAATTGAACCTGTTATTAACCCTAACCATACACTGTTCTCTCAATCTAATTTTACAGAAGAGCGGGGACAGAGTTGGTCTTAAAATACAGCAATATAGAGGATCTTCCACCTGCTGAGAACCTCAAAGGTCCATGAAGAAATGATCCCTGGAGAAGATGTAGTCAACTATGAAGGACCTGAGAGAGCAAAAGTCTTCCATGGCAAAAAACCTGCTCATGATGAAGGGATGTGTCTGAATCAGCCACTCTCTTCTTAATGTAGAGAAGATGGACCAAAGCAGGGATGTGTTGAGAGCTTCTCCTGCGTGCCAATGGTTGACATACCATTCTAACTTGTGAAAGTGTCACAGAAAGTAGGGGCAGCCTCCTTCTCATGGGAACCTTAGAAGCAACTGTTAGGACAAAGTTGTTGCCAAGGCAGTGACCAAATTCAGTTCCTAAAGGAAGTGACCTCACCTAACTTCTATGGTGATAGAACTCTCTGAACTTGGAATCCAGGAAGCCTGGCACCCAGAGCCAGTCCCGGTCCCAGTCCCAGTTGTCAAACTTATTTTGATTTACCAAGGACAGACTCAGTCTTTTTTGGGACCTACTGATGTGAGGATGGCCAAATGCAAGAAAAGCTATGGGGAGGGGGCTTTCCTGAGAAAGCAGGCATTGACTCACCACTTGATCCTGAAAACTTCACAGAGTTGGCCAAGAAGACCAGATTTGAGACAGAACAGGCCATTTCTGGGAACATAGTATGGCCCACCAGTCAGAGGACTCTCCGGATAGTCACAGACCTTCATGGGGGAAGGAGGTGCCTTTGTGATGTGGGTGTGAGTTTGTGGTTTTTGTCTCATGTTCTGAGAATAGGTATGAAAGAAGGTTTGTTTTGTTTGGAGTGAATGGTTTCTAGTAAGTCGTTTGACAACGCGAGTGTTTCTATGTCAGTGTATCCCACTGCGCCCGTGGTTGTAGACATTAGAAGAGAGAATGCATCAATGAATATGTCCTGTCAGGTAGAAAGCTTCCCAGCATTCATCCTTCCCAATTAATTAATGGACTGCAGCTTGCCTTATTGATGAGCAACACCTACTACTTCCTAAGATCCTGTTTTCTTCCTGAATTCTGGCCACTCTCCAGAATAGGCTCATGGTTTTGTGTTTAAGATATGTACAACCACGAAGCTCTGTGAAATGACCATCTACTAGATAGCTAAAGGGAATGGCGAGCATCTCAGAAAACTCAGATATCAGTGTGATCAGTAAAGTCTCAGTGGAGAAACCATGCTTGGGGCCTTTTGCTTACCTTTTCTTCTGTTGCCCTGAATGTCAGGAAGGTCTTTTCCGCAGGCCACCACTTTGTGAAGCCTGAAGAAAACAGTTTTCAAATGGAAATGAATGGGTATTACCTGTGGTTCCTTGCTTAATTGTTTTGGAGAGGATGTGTCTGAATCAGCCTATTTGCCCTGTGTGAGGCTGTGGCTTAGTTTCTCACCTTCTGATGGATATAAAGAAAGATCCCATGTGTACATCCAAAACCAAAATGGCCAAAGAGCAATCCTTGTGGATGAAGTCTCTCGCCTTCCTCTGTAACTTTCCTGAACTCCATCAAGTCAGAATAGGGATCCTTTGGGTAAAATGAGATCTTCAGAGCTCTGCAGAGGCTAGCCCATGGTTGCTTGGGTTTTCTCAAGACTCCAATTCACATAAAGAATCCAAACCCCACAGTCAGTTGACCTCAAATTGAAGAAGTGGAGCAGTATTAATGGGAGGCCTATTTGATCTCTCCTGGTTCACAAGAAGGGTGTCCATGCCACCCTGAATTAGGCAATTTAGGTGCAAGAGAGCTTATTTGGGACATGGACTTGAGCTGTCCCCCTCATGGAAAACTCTAGCCAGAGGTTATTATGTGTGTTGGAGTCTTTTAATTTAAATTGTGGTCATTTGGGTGGCGGTTAGAAGAGATGACTTGGTCCACATGTGCTTGAACTCTGGTGTGATTCCCTTAGAGACTGAGTTCTGCAACTGAACTCAGAGAAGTATTGCCATGAATAGTGTTGAGGTTTCAGAATGCCAGGCATGAGTGTCGCCCTTGGAAACTGAGTTCTAGGCCCAGGGTGGCTTTCCACAGAGCACTGGGCCTCTCAGCCAGGATACCACATGATTTTATTCTGAAAGACTTGGCACCCATCATTGAGAGTCAAAACTCATATGGACCTCACATTGTAGAGCTAAATGAGCTAAACATCATGTGATCTTTTCACCACTCTTTGGGAAGCCTTACCTGTGAGTGTTCTCCAGAGCTTTCATTGAAATGAGCTTCCTAACCATCTAATGGTTCCTGAATGAATTGAAACTCACAGTGCCTCCAACTTCATCCTTGAAAAATGGCTAGATAAATACCATGAAATTTTTGAAATTCCCATCACCAGGTGGCACTGGAGAACCTTTGGATGACATGTTGCTGATCATGAATGTTCCAGACAGTGTCTTGTTTTACTGGGTTTCATGTAAATGGTGTAGAACAGAGATGTCAGTAAGTTGGACTCTGTTGAGTAGTGGGCCTAGAGCAGTGTTGGGCAGGTATATGATAAAACATCTGTGTGGGGCCATTTGGATCTGCCATTGGCTTCCAAATGGCTTGTGACTTATATGGCGCAGCCAGCAGAACCTTCCGTGTAAAGGCAACTTGTTATATGGAGAGATTTCAGGACATTGTTCAGAATCAGGTTGCTATGGTCAAGGGGTCAAGCTATGTGGGATAGAAGCCTGGTTCTTGTATCATCCTGCAGACCCTGACCCACCACACGTGACAGAACTCCCTCTTGCACTTTGTCCCAGTTGAACTCCTTGTATTTTATGAAGCAAATACCAAACTCCCAGTACAGCAGGAAGAAACACCACGAAATGGAGGATGACCATATGGCTTCACAGTCCACACGGGGAGACACTAAGCGCCCAGTGGCCACAGTTTACCTACAAAGAGAGAATTCAGCACTGCTGCCTCGTGTTCATTGTAAAATAAGAAACTTTGTCCTCCTGGTCACATAGATGCAGACCCAGCTTTGAGGTTCTCACTACAAAGGAAGCTTAACTCGTGACAACAACCTATATTTCCGTGCCCAACCTCAGTGGCAGTTTCTCAAAAAGTTTTAGGCAAGCAGAGCTCCATGTTTGTGGAGTGTGTACTTTGTCCTTATTTTTGGAAACTCCTATACCACCTCCAAGTTTGTGCACTCTTGAGCATTTTCCATTCCAGAAATGTAATCACAGATTTTGTAACTCTTCTTCTCTAATTGTGTCTTACTTGGGGCGAAGGTAATGTCAAGGCATGGTTCTGGATGAGAGTGGGAAGATTTGTTGTAGCACATATTTGCATACACATTGGATTAATTTTCCTATTTTCCATTCGAAATTCTGAATCCCTGACACTAACACATATTCTACTAGACTCTGACTACTAATTCTAATATGATGGAGAAAAATAACCCAAACAGTATATAAGTACATGCAGTTCAGAGTTCGACTTGCCTTTTGCATGATAAAGGGTAGGTGTTATAAATCTAGTCAATTTTTAATTGAAATAGTTCTCGATGTGTTTTCAAAGGTAACAAATATGTGAACTACTGTCTCCCATTCTCTGGAGCCTATTCAGCACATGTATTTTTATATGCACAAATAGAATCCTGCATGGTATCACATGTACATTCTTGTGAATTACATGACATAGCAGATACAAAGTGTGAGGAGTGATCACTCCTCCTAAACCCTGTTGGAACTGAAAATTCAACCTATGGGTGAGCTTCCCAGTAGAACAACATAATACATAAACCCATGTTCAGTAAAATGAATGTTTTTGCATCTTTATGATATATATTTCATGATGAATTTCGATTGGCATATATATTGCTACTTATTAATGTCTATGTTTGTGTGTGTGTGTGTGTGTGTGTGTGTGTGTGTATATATATATATATATATATATATATATATATATATATATATATATTTATATTTATACTCTCCAGATTTTTAAAAACATGAAATATATGTGTCTTATATACAATCCCTAAATTCATTCATGTTCATGTATGTGGATTAATAATCAAATTTTCACAAGATTATTCTTAGAAATATACATCCACCCGAAATACATATTTGTTTCCTAGTACTGAAAATTAACTTCAGTGAAAGGTGCATACAAATCCTAATATGTCTACATTAACTAACCCAGTTTAACATCAATGCATGTAGGTTACTATGGAACATGATGTGTATTTTGACGTTAATTTTTATTCCACACTGGTACATTACTATTTCTTCAGTTTATGTACATCATAGAATATATATTTGATTCACTAGTTGGCAAATTTATAGGCATTTGTTTCACTTTCAATCACTTTCTGCTCCAGAACACATGTATTCCTCTATGTTTCTTTACTGGTCTATTCATGAGACTTTTTTCCAAATATATTATTTTTGATTTCCATAATCAATTTTGAAACAAAACTCACAAACCCTTCATGATAAACCATAACCCTAAGATGATCATTAGATATATAACTGGTTGGAATGAATGATTGTATATCAATATAACATTTCTTATATATTTTCAGATATCTATTCAATCCATTATTTAAAGTGGATCCAGTTATATTATTTATTCACAGTATGGTCTATTCATGCATTATGTGTATATTCACAGAAATAGGGTACACCTCTTTGTACGACCATACTAATTTATAAGTCTTCAAAATATTGCTCCAAGAAATGGTGGAAGAAATACTCATGTCACCTGATCTACATACACATTTTATCGCAGAAATATTCTGGACACCAAAAGCAAAGGTCACACTTACAATTGTACCAAAGCCTAAATAGAAAGTGAGCATGGATTACTAAAAACATCCATGTCCATGTTGCCTAATGCTCTCAAATATCAATCCTATTGGTGACTACATATTTGTTTCTTCCTAATATTATATATTCAACCTCAAACCTGTTGAAAATGTCTAACCCTATCACACACTTTATACTTTGCTTGATTTCCTAATGTCTCTATTGATATCTGCTTTCCTACATGTTTTCCCCAGTTCATCATTGTGACTGACTCTTCACATGTACTGACATTTACATACACTCTCTACCCGAAACCCTATTGCTAAAGAACTTTTGGTCCAAATCCTATACTCACTCTTTTTTCTAAACCTACCGACTACCTTCCTAATCCTACCGACTATCGCTTTTTGACTGGATGTTCTCTTCAACATTCAATCATCCAAAGTACAAGGTCCAATGCCAGTGTATATTGATTTATTTGAGACATCTGTGCAGCACATAACTCAAAGCTAAGTATCCCACTCAAGTCCCCAATGCCCTTCTGGGCTTCAAATCTTACCTAGATTTCTGCTTTCATAGTTATATTTCACATATATACTCTTGTAAATACCACAGGTTGCCAATGCCATTATTTATCCTGCAGAATGATTCGTAACCCAAATCGAACCTATTATTAACCCTAACCATACACTCTTCCTTCAATACAACTTACAGAAGAGCAGGGACAGAGTGGGTCTTACAATATAGGAATGTAGATTATCTTCCACCTGCTGAGAACCTAAAGATCCATGGAGAAATGATCCTTGGAGAATATGTAGGCAGTTATGTAGGACCTGAGAGAGCAATAGTCATCTTCCATGGCAAACAACCTGGTCAGGAAGAATTGATGTGTCTGAATCAGCCTCTGCCTTCTTAAAGTAGAGAAGATGGACCTATGCAGGCCTGTGTGGAGAGCTGTTCCTGGGTGCCTATGGTTGATATACCATTCTAACTTCTGAATGTGTCACAGGATGTTGGGGCAACCTCCATCTCATAGGAACCTTGGAAGCAACTGTTAGGACAAAGTGGTTACCAAGGCAGTGACCATATTCAGTTCCTGAAAGAAGTGACCTCACTTCACTTCCTTGGTGATGGAATTCTCTGAACTTGGGATCCCGGAAGCCAGGCACCCAGAGTCAGTCTCACTCCGAGTCCCAGTGGGCTAACTTATTTGTTTTTCCCAAAGACATAGTCAGTCTTTCTTGGTACCTACTGATGTGAGGATGGCCAAATTCCAGCAGAGCTCGGAAGAGGGGCCTTT
Organism: Callospermophilus lateralis; assembly: GCF_048772815.1. Taxonomy (NCBI): domain Eukaryota; kingdom Metazoa; phylum Chordata; class Mammalia; order Rodentia; family Sciuridae; genus Callospermophilus; species Callospermophilus lateralis. The sequence continues at coordinate 6,634,155 of NW_027515276.1, read as the reverse complement.
CCTGAGAAAGTAGGTAGTGGTGAACCACTTGCTCCTGACAACTTCACAGAATTGGCCAAGGAGACCAGATCTGAAACAGGACAGGCCATTTTTGGGGGAACATAATATGGCCCACCAGTCAGAAGACACTTTGGATAATCACAGACCTACTTGGGTGAAAGAATCGCCTTTGCTGTTGTAGGTGTGAGTTTGTGGTTTTTTCTGATGTTCTGAGAATAGCTAGGAAAGGTGGTTTATTTGGTTTGGAGTGGACTATTTCTAGTAAGTCCTTTGACATGGTGAGTGTTTCTATCTCTGTGTATCCCAGTGTATCCATTGTTGTAGACATTAGAAAAGATAATGCATTAATGGAAGCGTTGTCACTAGTTGAAAGCTTCCCCACATTCTTACTGCCCAATTGATGAATGGACTGCAGCTTGCCTTATGGATGGGCAACATCTACTATCTTCTTAAGTTCCTGTTTTCTTCGTGTTTTCCAGCCACTCTCCAGAATAGGCTCATGGTTTTGAGTCCCAGATTTGTAACACCACAGGGCTCTGTGACATGGCCACGTACTGGATAGCTTAAGGGAATGGGAGCATCTCAGAAAACTCAGATATCAGTGTGACCAGTAATGTCTCAGTGGAGAAACCCTTCTTTGGGCCATTTGCTTACTTCTGTTTCTATTATCCTGAATATCAGGAAAGTCTTTGCCTCAGGCCACCCAGTTGTGTAGCATTAAGAAGACTGTTTTCATATGGAAATGAATGGACATCACCTGTGGCTCTTTGCTTAATTGCTTTGGAATGGAATGTGTCTGAATCAGCCTCTTGTCCTTGAATGTGGTTGTGGCTTAGATTCTCAGCACCTGATGGATCTAAAGAAAGATCCCATGTGGTTCCAAAACCAAAATGACCAAAAGAGAAGTCATTGTGGATGAATATTTTTGCCTTCTTGTTTTAGGTTCCTGACCTCCATCAAGTGAGAATAGGGATCCTTAGGGTCAAATGAGTCTTTGAAATCCCTGCAGAGGCTAGCCCACATGTGCTTGGGTTTTCTCATGACTCCAAATCACATCAAGAATTCATAGGCTTCAGCCAGTAGGCCTCAAATTGGAGAAGTGGAACACTTTAACAGCAGGAATATTTGATCACTCCTGGTTCACAGGAATAGTGTTCAGGCCACCATGTTTTTAGGCAAATGAGGGGCAAGTGAGCTTATTTTGGACACTACCTTGTGCTCATTGAAACCTCCAGCTAGAGGTTATTATGAGTGTCTACAAGGAAAAAGATTATGGCCCTGTGGGAGTGATTTCATTTTAATTTTGGTCATTTTTGTGGCAGTTGGAAGGGATGACTGGGTCCACCTGGGCTTGAAATCTGGTATGATTTACCCTTAGAGACTGAGTTCTGGAACTGACCTCAGAGAAGTATTGCCATGAATTGTGTTGGGATTTTAGGAGGCCACGCATGAGACTCACTCTTGGAAACTGAGATCTTGGCCCAGGGTGGCTTTCCACAGAGGCCTGGGAATCTCAGCCAGGATATCACATGATTTTATTCTGAAAGACTTGGTAGCCATAGTTGAGATTCAAAACACACATGGACCTCACATTGTAGACGTCAATTGGCCTGGCTTCATGTGACCTGTTGGCAACTCTTTGAGAAGCCTTGACTTTAAAGTTCTCCAGAGCATTCATTGAAATGAGCTTTCTCAACACTTAACGGTTCCTGAATGAATTGAAACCCACAGTGCCTGTAACTTCATCCTTGAAAAATTGCTAGATAAATACCATAAAAGTTTTGAAATTCCCTTGACCAGGTGGCACTGCAGAAACTTTGGATGTCCTGTTGCTGATCATGTGTATACCAGACAGTGCCTTGTTTGACTGGGTTTCATGAAAATGGTGTAGAATACGAGATGCCAGGAATTTGGAGCCTGGTGAGTAGTGGGCCTAGAGTAGTGGTGGGCAGGTATGTGATGAAACATCAAGGTGGGGCCATGTGGATCGGCTATCAGCTTACAAATGGCTTGTGACTGATATGGCGCAGCCCCCATTCCCTTGTAGGTAAAGGCATCTTGTTATGTGGAGAGGTTTCAGGGCAATGTTCATAATCAGGTTGCTATGGTTATTGGGACAAGCTATGTGGGATAAAAGACTGGTTGGTACATTCTCCTGCAGACGCTAACCCACCCCACGTGACAGAACACGCTCCAGCACTGTATCCCAGATGAACTTCTTATATTGTGTGAAGCAAGTACCAAACTCCCAGTGTAGCAGCAAGACACACCACGAAAAGTGGAGGATGATCAAATGTCTTCACAGTCCCAACCGGGAGACACTTAGCCTCCAGTGGACATAGTTTACCTACAAAGAGAAAATTGAGCACTGCTGCCTCATGTTCATTGGAAAATAAGAAATCATGTCTTCCAGGTCACATAGAAGCAGACCCAGCTTTTATGGTCTCACTACAAAGGAAGCCAAAGCTCATGACAACAACATATATTTCAAGTGCCCAACCTCAGAGGCAGTATTCCAAGAAGTCTTAGGCCAGCAGAGCTCTTTGTTTGTGGAGTGTTTACCCTGTCCCTTACTTTTGGAAACGCCTCTACCACCTCCAAGGTTGTGAACTCCCTAGGGTATTCCATTCCATATATGTATTCATAGATTTTCACACTTTTCTACTATAATTGTGTCTTACTTGGGTGAAGGTAATGTCAAGGCATTGTTCTGGATATGAGTGAGAAGATTTTTGTGTAGCACATATTTACATACACAATGGATTCATTTTTCAATTTTCCATTTGAAATACTGAATCCCTGACACTAACCCATACCCTACTAGACTCTGACTAATGATCCTAATATGATGGTGAAAAATAACCCAAAAAGAAAAGAAACACAAGCAGTTCAGAGGAGGCATGGTGTATAGTTGGAATTGCCTTTTGCATTATATTTTGTAGGAGTTATAAATCTAGTCAATTTTTTGTTGAAATAGTTCTACATGTGTTTTTAAAATTAACAAATATATGAATCCCTGTCTCCCTTTCTCTGTAGCCTATTCAGCACATGTATTTTTATATGCCCATATAGAATCCTACCTGATATCACTCGTATACACTTGTGAGGTGGCTGAATTGGCAGATGCAAATTGAGAGAAGAGATCACTCCTCCTAAACGCTGTTGGAACTGAAAATTCAACCTATGGGTGAGCATCCTAGTTGAATAACATTATACATAATTTCATGTTCAGTAAAATTAATATTTTTCAATCTGTGGATTATATATATTTTATGATGAATTTCTATTGGCATATATATCGCTACTTTTTTATTGGTTGCTCAAAACATTACAAAGCTCTTGACATATCATATTTCATACATTAGATTCAAGTGGGGTATGAACTCCCATTTTTACTCCAAATACAGATTGCAGAATCACATCAGTTACACATCCATATTTTTACATAATGCCCTATTAGGTTCTGTTGTATTCTGCTACCTTTCCTATACTCTACAATACCCCCTCCCTTCTCTTCCCATCTTTTCTCTCTACCATACCTACTGTAATTCATTTCTCTCCTTGTTTATTTTCCCACAACCTCTTATATGTAATTTTGTGTAACAATAAGTGTCTCTCTCCATTACCATGCAATTTCCCTCTTCTCTCCCTTTCCCTCCCACCTCATGTTTCTGCTTAATGTTAATCTTTTCTTCATGCTCTTCCTCCCTGCTCTGTTCTTAGTTGCTCTCATTATATCAAAGAAGACATTTGGTATTTGTTTTTTAGGGATTGGCTAGATTCACTAAGCATAATCTGCTCTAGTGCCATGCATTTCCCTGCAAATTCCATTATTTTGGCATATTTTAGTGCTGCGTAATCCTCCATAGTATATAAAAGTCACATTTTTTTATTCATTCATCTATTGAAGGGCATCTGGGTTGGTTCCACAGTGTAGCAATTGTGAATTGTGCTGCTATGAAAATTGATGTGGCAGTATCCCTGTAGTACGCTCTTTTAAGGTCTTCAGGGAATAGTCCAAGAAGGGCAATAGCTGGGTCAAATGGTGCTTCCATTCCAAGCTTTCACAGGAGTCTCCATACTGCTTTCCAAATTGGCTGCACCAGTTTCAGTCCCACCAGCAATGTACAAGAGTACCCTTTTCCCCACATCCTCGCCAGCACTTGTTGTTGTTTGACTTCATTATGGCTGCCAATCTCACTGGATTGAGATGGTATTTTAGGATGGTTTTTATTTGCATTTCTCTTACTGCTAGAAATGGAGAGCATTTTTTCATGTACTTGTTAATTGATTCTATGTCCTCCTCCGAGAAGTTTCTGTTCAGGTCCTTGGCCCATTGGGTTATTGGTTATCTTATTGTATAATTTTCTGAGTTATTTGTATACTTTGTATACTCTAGATATTAGGGCTCCATGTGAAGGGTGAGGACTAAAAATTTGTTCCCATGATGTAGGCTCCATATTTACCTCTCTTATTGTTTCTCTTTATGAGAAAAAAACATTCAGTTTAAGTAAGTCCCATTTCTTGATTCTTGTTATTAACTCTTGTTTTATGGGTGTCCTATTAAGAAATTCGGAGCCTGACCACACAATATGTAGATCGGAGCCAACTTTTTCTTCTATCAGACGCAGAGACTCTGATTTGAATCTAGCTCCTTGATCCACTTTGAGTTAACTTTTGTGCATGGCGAGAGGAGGGGATTCAGTTTCTTTTTGTTGCATATGGATTTTCAGTTTACCAAACACCATTTGATGAAGATGCTATCCTTCCTCCATTGCAGGCCATTAGCTCCTTTATCAAATATAAGATAGTTGTAGCTTTTTGGATTAGTCTCTGTGTCCTCCATTCTGTACCATTGGTCCACCCACCTGTTTTCGTACAAGTACCATGCTGTTTTTATTATGATTGCTCTGTAATATAGTTTGATATCTGGTATCGCTATACTGCCTGATTCACACTTCCTGCTTAGAATTGCTTTTGCTATTCTGGGTCTTTTATTTTTCCATTTGAATTTTATGATTGCTTTATCTATTTCTACAAAAAATTCCTTTGGGATTTTGATTGGCATTGCATTAAACCTATAGAGAACTTTTGGTAATATCGCCATATTGATGATGTTAGTTCTGGCTATCCATGAACGAGGTATATTTTTCCATCTTCTAAGATCTTATTCTATTTCTTCTGTAGTTTGCATTATATAAATCTTTCACCTCTTTTGTTAGGTTGATTCCCAAGTATTTAATTATTTTGAGGAAATTGGGAATGCAGTGTTTGGACTCATTTTTGTTTCAGAAGTTTTGTCGCTAATATACAGAAATGCCTTTGATTTATGCATGTTGATTTTGTATCCTGCCACATTGCTGCATTCATTTATTAGTTCTAGTAGTTTTTTCTGTAGACCCTTTTGGGTCTTCTATGTATAGAATCATGTCATCTGCAAATAGTGATAATTTAAGTTCTTCTTTTCCTATTTTTATGCCTTTAATGTCTTTCATCTCTCTAATTGCTCTGGCCAGTTTTTGGAGAACTATATTGAATAGAAGTGGTAATAGAGGACATCCCTGTCTTGTTCCAGATTTTAGAGGGAATGCCTTCAACTTTTCTCCATTCAGAATGATGCTAGCCTGAGGCTTAACATAGATAGCTTTTACAATGTCGAGGTAAGTTCCTGTTATCCCTAGTTTTTAAAATGTTTTGAACATAAAGGAATGCTCTACTTCGTTGAATGGTTTTTCTGCGTCTATCGAGATGATCATATGGTTCTTATCTTTAAGTCCAATGATGTTGTGAATAACATTTATTGATTTCCGTATATTGAACCAGCCTTGCATCCCAGGGATGAATCCTAGTTGATCATGGTGCACAATTTTATTGATGTGCCTTTCTATCCAATTCACCAGAAATTTAATGAGGATTCTTGCATCTAGGTTCATCAGAGATATTGGTCTGTAGTTTTCTTTCTTTGAGGTGTCTTTGTCTGGTTTCAGAATCAGGGTGATGTTGGCCTCATAGAATGAATTTGGCAGAGCTCCCAGTTTTTCTATTTCCTGAATAACTTGAAAAGTATTGGTATTAATTCTTCTTTAAAGGTTTTGTAAAACTCTGCTGTATACCCATCCGGTCCTGGGCTTTTCTTGGTTGGTAGTCTTTTGATTGCTTCTTCTACTTCATCCATTGATATTGGTCTGTTTAAATTGTGTGTTCCCTTATGACTCAGTCTGGGCAAATCATATGACTTAAGAAATTTATCGAAGTCTTCACTATTTTCTATTTTATTGGAATACAGTTTTCCAAATAATTTCTAATTTTCTTCTGTATTTATGTTGCATCTGTTGTGATATTGCCTTTTTCATCCCGTATGTTAGTAATTTGAGTTCTCTCTCTTCTTCTCTTCGTTAGCACGGCTAAGGGTCTGTCGATCTTATTTATCTTTTCGAAGAACCAACTTTTAGTTTTGTTAATTTTTTCAATAGTTTCTTTTGTTTCAATTTCGCTCTGATTTTAATTATTTCTTGCCTTCTGCTACATTTGCTGTTGTTTTGCTCTTCCTTTTCTAGGGCTTTGAGATAAAGTGTGAGCTCATTTATTTGTTGTTTTTTTTTTTCTTTTTCTGAGGAATAACCTCCAGGCGATGAATTTACCTCTTAAAACTTCTTTCATTGTGTCCCATAGAATCTGATATGTTGTGTCTGTATTTTCATTTATCTCGAAGAATTTTTTTATTTCCTCCTTTATGTCTTCTGTAACCCATTGATCATTCAGTAACATATTGTTCATTTTGCAGGTGATGTATGATTTTTTCTTTTTTCTTTTATCATTGGTTTCCAGTTTCATCCCATTATGATCACAAAAAATTCATGGTATTATCTTCTCCCCCTTATATTTACTGAGGGTTGCCCATTGATCATTCAGTAACATATTGTTCATTTTGCAGGTGATGTATGATTTTTTCTTTTTTCTTTTATCATTGGTTTCCAGTTTCATTCCATTATGATCACAAAAAATTCATGGTATTATCTCCTCCCCTTTATATTTACTGAGGGTTGCCCTATGGCATAACATATGGTCTATTTTTGAGAAGGATCCATGTGCTGCTGAGAAAAAAGTATATCCACTTGATGATGGTTGATATATTGTATATATGTCAGTTAAGTCTAGGGTATTGATTGTGATATTGAGTTCTATAATTCCTTTATTCAACTTTTGTTTGGAGGATCTGTCCAATGGTGAGAGAGGTGAGTTGAAGTCACCCATAATTATTGTATTGTGGTCTATTTGATTCTTGAACTTGAGGAGAATTTGTTTTATGAATGTCGCAGCACCATTATTTGCTGCGTGAATATTGATAATTGTTATGTCTTGTCGGTGAATGGTTTCTGTTAACAGTATATAATGTCCTTCCTTATCCCTTTTGATTAAATTAGTCTTGAGGTCGATTTTATTCGATAGGAGGATGGCCACCCCTGCTTGCTTACGAGGTCTGTGTGCATGGTATAAATTTTCCCAATCTTTCACCATCAGCTTGTGTATGTCTTTTCCATTCAGATGTGTCCCCTGGAGGCAACATATTGTTGGATATTTTTTTTTTAATTCAAGTTACAAGCCTATGTCACTTTATTGGAGAGTTTAAGCCATTAACGTTTAGAGTTACTATTGATATATGGTTTGTACTGCCACCCATGTTTGCCTATATCTTTTTTTTTAAATTAGATTGTTTCTCCATGATTAGCTTTTCCCCGCCCTCTGTCATTACTGAGGCACTTCCCACTGATGGTTTTCGTTGTTGATTTTCATTTCTTCCTTGTGTAGTGTTTTGCTCCAGATGCTTTCCAATGCTGGTTTTCTGGCTGCAAATTCTTTTAGCTTTTGTTTATCATGAAATATTTTTATTTCGTTGTCTTACATTAAGCTTAATTTTGCTGGATACATAATTCTTGGTTGGCATCCATTGTCTTTCAGTGTTTGAAGTACGTTGATCCAGGATCTTCTCACTTCCAGCATCTGTGATAAAAAAATCCATTGTTAACCTTTTTGGTTTACCCCTGATTGTAATCTGCCTCCTTTCTCTGGTAGCTTTTAATATTTTCTCTTTGTTTTGTATATTGGATATCTTCATAACAATGTGTCTTGGCATGGGTCTACTGTGATTTTGTGTCCTCAGTGTCCTGTAAGCATCTACAATTGTTTATCTGTTTCCATTTTTATTTCTGGAAAGTTTTCTCTAATTATTTCATTCAGCAGGTTACTCATTCCCTTGGTTTGAATGTCTGTACCTTCCTCTTTCCGGTTGACTCATAAGTTTGTTTTTTTATGTTATCCCATATCTCTTGGATGTTTTCTCATAATTTTTTACAGCATTTCTTTCTTGGCTAGAGTTTTTTTCAAGATGATATATTTTGTCTTCATTATCTGACATTCTGTCTTCTACTTGCTCCACTCTGTTAGTGATACTCTCAATTGAGTTTTTAATTTGGTTTATCATTTCCTTCATTTCTAGAATTATTGTTTGATTTTTCTAATAATCTCTATCTCCTGATAAAGATGCTTAATTTCTTATTTTATCTGTTTATGTAATTCATTTTCAATGCGTTCTTTCACTGTTTTTGTTGTCTCATATCCTCTTTAAGGTTCCATTCCATCTGTCTAAGGTATTCCTTGAGTTCTTTATATGACCATTTTTCTGATGACTCTAGATGCTCTTGAATATTTAGGCTGTCCTTCATTGTTTGCACTTTTTTTATTCCTTGCTTTTTTATGCTTCTCATGTTACTTCTTGTTCTGTTTGACTACTGAGTTACTGCTTACTCTTATAAATTTATTTGATGCTTGGAAGGAAAGATATTAGAAGGGAAGGGAAGAAGTCACTAAGGAGAATGAGAGTAGGCAGGTAGAATTCAAGGAAGGGGGTATAACAAAATTGAAAAGAAATGAAAAGACAAAAGAAAAAAATAGAAAATAAAGAAAATTTTAAGTAATAATGATAATTTAAAAATGAAAATTAAAATTTAAAATAATAATAATAATAATAAAATAAAAAATTAAAAAAAATAAAAACATTAAAAAAGTTAAAGAACAACAACAAAAATGAAAATCAAAGAAAAAGAAAAGCATACAAATAAAATAATAATATTAATACATGCAGTCCTAGAGTTCAATTTACTTCTCTTCCAGTAGGTGGAGCTGTGTGCACTGGGCCAAGATTCTCCTCTCAATTAGCGGGAACCAATCACTGTGCAGCAGCTCTTCCTCCCAGTCTGAGCGGGTCTCCAATCCTGAGTGCCTAGGGCCTTCTCTTGTGCTTCCTCAAGCCAGGCCCCGCTCACCTTTGACGCTCACCACAATACTGGTTACACGCCAGGCCTCTGCTCCTGGTAGCCCTGTTTTAATGAACGCCTGGGCACACTCTCCCTGTTTGCCTCCCTCAGACCCTAAGTTTGTAGAGCTTTGGCCTGAGAACCCCCAGCGAATTTTCTTGTCCTCCGGGAGCCATGCCCCCGGTAGGTGGTGTAAGAGACCTCAATTGTCAGCACTGGTGGGAGTGGTAGCCGGGAATTCCATGCCGCGAGTCCCGAGCCAATCCTGATTCCCTAGGTCTGGCTATCGCGCTCCTGGGAGACCTGGGAGGGGCCATTATGGCAGAGCTGGGAAGGGCCCTTGAGGTTTCCCCATGGTTTTGAGAGAGATGGCAATGGGATTACACACTTGTCGCGTTGGTTTCAATGAAGTTATCTCCTCAGCCTGTAATGTCAGTTCTCTGCCATGGTCGTATCCCATTAAAATGGTGACCATTCGTTCCCTTTGCTGGGTGACCAATGCAACAGGTGGGTCCTGACTTTATCTCCCAAGCCGCATTTCAATCCTGTGGCCACTGCCTATGAAGGCTCAGTTGTCTTTTAACTCTGTCAATTCAGAAAGACTGACCAGTTATTTCAGCGGGAATGTTAGTGCTGAGTCACAAAAACCAGACGAATCTAAGCTTGAATGCAGCCAATCCGGGCTCTGTGTGTGTTCTGAGGGGCCCAGACTGTTCGCCCCAGATTATTCACAACAGGTCAACATTGCCTAGTGATTCTGAGAAAACAGCATTTAGACAGTTTACGACTCCCTATGCCCGTGCAGCTGAAGAGATCATAGACTTGATTTCTCCATGCCTGCCTTCATAATGGATCTCCTGTATTGCTACTTTTTAATATCTGTGCATGTGCGTGTGTGTGTGTGTGTATATATATATATATATATATATATATATATATATATATACACTCCAGATTTTTCAAAATATAAAATATGAAATATATGTGTCTTATTATACACTCCCTAAATTCATTCATATTCATATCTGTGGATTCATAATCAACTTTCCACAAGATTATTCTCAGAAATAATCATCCACCTGCAATACATATTGTTTCCTAGTACTGAAAACTAAATTCAGTGAATGGTGCATACAATCCCTAATATTTCTACAGTTACTTAGCCAGTTTAAAATGAATGCAAGTAGATTCCTAGGGGACATGATGTGTATTTTGACTTTCATTTTTATTCAACACTTGTACGTTACTATGTCTTCAGTTTATGCACATCATAGGATATATATTTCAGTCACAAATTAGAAAATTAATAGGAATTTGTTTCACGATCAATCACTTCCTGATTCAGAACACATGCATTCCTCCATGTTTCTTGACTAGTCTTTTCATGAGACTTCTTTCCAAACACATTATTTTTGTTTAACATCATCACTTATAAAGCAAAACTCAAACACCATTCATCATAAACCATTATCCTAATATTACCATTAGATATATAACTGGTTGGAATGAATGATTGTATATCAATATAAGATTTCTTATATATTTTCACATATCAATTCAATCCATTATTTAAAGTGGAATCAGTTATGTTATTTATTCATAGTATGGTCTATTCATGCATTATCTCTATATTCATAGAAACAGGTTACACCTCTTTGTGCCCCAATTACTAATGTATACATCTTCAAATTATTGCTCCCAGAAATGGTGAAAGAAATACTCATGTCACTTAATCTACATATACATTTTATCACAGTAATATTCTGAACAAAAAAAAAAAAATAAAATGTCACATTTATGATTGTACCAAAGCCTAAAAGGAAAGTGAATGTTGATAACTAATAGCATCCATGTCCAGGTTGCCTAATGCTCTCAAATGTCATTCCCATTTGTGACGACATATTTGTTTTTTCCTATGATTATATATTCAAACTCAAGCCTGTTGAAAATGTCTAATCCTATCACTCACTTTATACATTGCCTGATTTCGTAATGTCTCTATTGACACCTGCTTTCCTACATATTTTCCCCAGTTCATCATTTTGGCTGACTCTTCACATGTGCTTACATTTTCATTCACTCTCTAAACGAAACCCTATTGCTAAAGAAGCTTTTTATTCCAAATCATATACTCAATCTTCTTCCTAAACCTACTGACTATCTTCCTAATCCTACCGACTATTCCTTTTTGACTGGATGTTCTCTTCTACATTCAATCATCCAAGGTACTAGGTCCTATGCCATTGTATTTCGATTTAACTGAGACAATTGTACAGAACATAATTCAACACTAAGTATCCAAACCAAGCGCCCAATGCCCTTCTGGGCTTCAAATCTTTCTTAGATTCCCATTTTCATACATATATTTCACCTATATATTCTTATAAATATCGCAGGTTCCCAATCCCATTATTCATCCTGCAGAATGATTCCTAACCCAAATCGAAAATATTATTAACCCTAACCATACACTAACTTTGCAGGAGAGCAGGAACTGTGTGGGTATTAAACTACAGGAATCCAGGGGATCTTCACCTGCTGAGAAACTCAAATGTTCATGCAGAAATGATCCCTGGTGAAGATGAAGGCAGCTATGAAGTACCTCAGAAAGCAAAAGTCATCTTCCATGGCAATCATTCTGGTAAGGATGAAGGGTTGTGTCTGAATCAGTCTCTCTCTTCTTAATGTATAGAACATGGACCAAACCAGTCCTGTGTGGAAGCTGTTCCCGGGTGCTTATGGTTGATACAGCATTCTAACTAGAGAAAGTGTCCCATGAAAATCGGGGCAGCCTCCACCTCATGGTACTTTTGGAAGCAACTGTTAGGACAAAGTGGTTGCCAAGGCAGTGACATCATTCAGATCCTGAAGGAAGTGATCTCACCTCACTTCCTTGGTGAGGGAACTCTCTGAACTTGGGATCCAGGAAGCCAGGCACCCAGAGACAGTCCCTTTTCTAGTCCCAGTGGTCTCACATGTTTGGAATTACCAAGGACAGAGTCAGTCTTTCTTGGTACCTACAGATGTGAGGATGGCCAAATGCCAGGAAACCTGTGAAGAGGGGCTTTTCCTGAGAAAGCAGGTAGTGTCTCACCGCTGACTCTTGAGAACTTCACAGAGTTGGCCAAGCAGACATGATCTGAGACAGAAGAGGTCATTTCTGGGGAACATAGTATGGCCCACCAGTCAGAGGACACTCCGGGGAGTCACAGACCTACTAGGGGGAAGGAGGTGCCTTTGTGGGTGTGGGTGTGAGTTTGTGGTTTTGTCTCATGTTCTGAGAATAGTTAGGAAAGGCGGTTTATTTGGTATGGAGTGGAATATTTCTATTAAGTCCTTTGACAAGGCGAGTGTTTCTATGTGTGTGTATCCCACTGAGTCCATTGTTGTAGACATTAGAAAAGACAATGCATCAATGGATGTGTCCTGTCTAGTAGAAAGCTTCCCAGCATTAATCCTGCCCAATTCATGAGTGGACTCTGGCTTGCCATATGGATGGGCAACACCTACAAGCTTCCTAATTTCCTGTTTTCTCTCTCAATTCTGGCCACTCTCCAGAATAGTATCATGGTTTTGTGTCCAAGATTTGTACCACCTCCAAGATCTGTGACATGGCTATGTAATGGATAGCTGAAGGAAATGGCTAGCATCTCAGAAATCTCAGATATCTGTTGACCAGGAAAGTCTCAGTGGAGAAACCCTGCTTTGGTCCTTTTGCTTACCTATTGTTCTGTTGAATGTCAGGAAGTTTTTTGCCTCAAGCCACCACTTTGTGAAGCCTGAAAAAAAGAGTTTTCAAATGGAAATGAATGGGCATCACCTGTGGCTCTTTGCTTAATTGCTTAGGATTGGGATATGTCTGAATCAGCCTGTTGGCCCTGTGTGAGGCTGTGGCTTAGATTCTCAGCACCTGATGGATCTAAAGATAGATCCCATGTGTGCATCCAAAACCAAAATGGCAAAAAGATCATATATTTTTGATGAACTCTCTTGCCTACCTCTGGTAGGTTCCTGATATCCATCAAGTGAGAATAGGGATCCTTTGGGTCAAATATGTTCTTCAAATCCCTGCAGAGGCTAGGCCATAGGGGCTTGATTTTCATGACTCCAATTCACTTAAAGAATCTAAACCCCAAAGCTAGAAGGCCTCAAGTTGGAGAAGCCAAGCAATATTAAAGGCAGGCCTATTTGATCACTCCTGGTTCACAGGAAGAGAGTCCAGGCTACCCTGACTTTAGCAAATGAGGGGCAGGGAGCTTATTTTGGACACTGTCGTGGGGTGCGTCACTAATGGAAACCTCCAGCGAGAGGATATGATGAGTGTCTATATGGAAGAAGATGAGGGCCATGTGAGAGTGTTTTGGTTTTAATTGTGGACATGTGTCTGGCGGTTGGAAGAGATCACTGGGTCAAACTAGGCTTGCACTCTGGTGTGATGCCCCTTAGAGACTGAGTTCTTTACTGATCTCAGAGAATTATTGCCAGGAATTGTGTTGGAATTTTAAATGGCCATGCATGAGAGTTGCCTTTGGAAAGTGACATCTAAGCCCAAGTTGACTTTCCACAGAGGACAGGGAATCTCAGCCAGGATATCACATGATATTATTCTTAAAGACTTGGCAGCCATATTTGAGAGTCAAAACACACATGGACCATACATTGTAGACCTCAATGGGCCTGGCTTAATCTGACTTTTGGAAGCCTTGCCTGTAAGAATTCTCCAGAGTTTTCATTGAAATGAGCTTCCTCACCATTTAATGGTTTCTGAGTGAATTGAAATCCACAGTGCCTCCAACTTCATCCTTGAAAATTGGCTAGATCAATAACATGAACTTTTTGAAATTCCCATGACCGGGTAGCACTGGAGAACATTTGGATGTCCTGTTGCTGATCATGAGTATACAGGACAGTGCCCTGATTGACTGGGTTTTATGAAAATGGTGTAGAACAGAGATTCCAGTAAGTTGGATCATGCTGAGTAGTTGTACTAGAGCAGTGGTTGGCAGGTGTGTGATAAAACATCTGTGGTGGGGGCATGTGGATCTGCCATTGGCTTCCAAATGGATTGTGACTGACATTTTGCAGTCAGTAGAGCCTTATATGTAAAAGCATATTGTTATATGGAGAGGTTTCAGGGCAATGTTCAGAATGAGGTTGCTATGGTCAATGGGGCAAGCTATGTGGGATAGAAGCCTGGTTGGTGCATTCTCCTGCAGAACCCGACCCACCACACTTGACAGAACTCACTTCAGCACTGTGTCCCAGTTGAACCCTTGTATTTAATGAAGCAATACCAAACTCCCAGTGCAGCAGCAAGAAACACCACGAAAGTGGAGGATGACCAAATGAATTTACAGTCCACACGGGGAGACACCAGTGGCCACAGTGTACCTACAAATAGAAAATTCAGCACTGCTGCCTCATGTTCATTGGAAAATAAGAAACCATGTCCTCCAGGTCACATAGATGCAGAACCAGATTTGATGGTCTCACTACATATGAAGCTAATGCTTCTGACAACAGCATATATTTCATTGCCCAACCTCAGAGGCAGTTTCTTCAGATGTTAAGCTGGCAGAACTTCATGTTTTTGGAGTGATTACCCTGTCCCTTTTGGAAACTCCTCTACCACTTCCAAATTTGTGAACTTCTGAGCATTTTCCATTCCACATATGTATTCACAGATTTTCTAAATCTTCTCCTCTAATTGTGTCTTATGTAGGGCGAAGGTAATGTCAAGGCATTGTTCTGAATGAGAGTGGGAAGATATTTGTGTAGCACATATTTGCATACACATTGGATACATTTTCCAATTTTCCATTCGAAATACTGAATCCCTGACACTAACACATACCCTACTAGACTTTGACTTCTTATCCTAATTTGATGGAGAATAATAACCCAAACAGAATACAAATACAAGAGGTTCACAGGAGGCATGGTGAATAATTGGACTTGCCTTTCATATGATAAATGGTAGGTGTTATAAATCTAGCGAATTTTAATTGAAACAGTTCTCCATGTGTTTTAAAAGTAAACAAATATGTGAATAACTGTCTCCCTTTCTCTGTAGCCTATTCATCACATGTATTTTTATAAGCACATATAGAATTCTACCTGGTATCAGTCATACATTTGGTGAGGGGGCTGGCTTGGCAGATACAAATTGTGAGAAGAGATCACTCCTACTAAATGCTGTTGGAACTGAAAATTCAACATATGGGTGAGCTTCTTAGTTGAACAACATAAATCCATGTACATTAAAATTAATATTTTTGGATCTGTGGATGATATATATTTCATGGTGAATTTCAATTCACATACATAATGCTACTTTTTAATATCTGTGTATGTGTGTCTGTGTGTGTATATATATATATATATATATATATATATATATATATATATATTCACTCTCCAGATTTTTAAAAATATTTAGTATATTTTTATACCCTCCCTAAATTCATTCATATTCATGTATGTGGATTTATAATCAACTTTTCACAAGATTATTCTCAGAAATATTCCTCCACCTGAAATACATATTTTTTTCCTAGTACTGAAAACTAACTTTGGGGGATCACATGATGGCGGCGAATGGAGTGCATTACCCCCATGTACCGCGTCACTGTGCGGGAGAATGACAAGTTAGAACGGCTAAAACCTATCTTGTTAGGAATTTCCAGCAAATTTGGGGTGCTCCACAACCTAGTGGACATATATCCATCTCACGAGGATCAGCTACGGGGGCTCAAACGCGAGTGATTTGTCCTCACGGAGGGTCATGCTGCTTATTCAGCAAATTGCCCTGTAGCTAGAGTCTGTGGCGCGCACTGGGAAACGACGAGATAGCATCGCAAATATACAGTGGTGCGGATTCTATGGGCTCCTGCCAGCTATGCAATTACTGTGCCTAGTGCTGAATTCTGGGATTGAGACGGGGATGGATGCGGTCCAATTCCATTCTCCATACCGGTCAGACCACAGAGGAAGCCAGCATCCACCATCTTGAAGAGCTGACGTCACCATCCCTGTTTTCGACTGATCGCAGCTCATTCAGTTATAGAACAGGTAATTTCAGGATGCCATTCACCTTTGTCTCGCAGACAAATTACTCAGGCTCAGTGCTAAAGAACCCGCAGAAACTGCGTCTTGGAGCCTGCTCCTATTAGAACATACACTGAGCCCAGAGCGGCCAAATTTGGCCTCCCCGAACTGATCTTGCTCAGGGCTAAAGAACCCGTGGAAACTGCTTCCCGGTCCGGGTCTTGCTGAATAATGTGGAGGTAAATATCAACCGAGCCTTCATAGGCAGTGGCAACAGGATTGAGACGGGGCTTGTGAGGGCAAGTCAGGACTCACCCATTGCATTGGTCACCCAGCAAAGGGAAAGAAATGCTGCCTTTTGCATGGGATACCAACATGGCAGAGATCTGATGTCATCAGAAAGCAGCGGAGGAGATAACTTCATTGATACCAGCGGTGACAGAAACAGTTAGTCTCCTGGTAAAGAAAGTGAGTCACAAACACCCGAGTCTCTCTCACTTTTTCATCAAGCCAGAGGGGCAGAGCAGAGCCGCTGCCCATGCTCGGAACAGGCCCAGCGACACACCTGCATGATAATCACTTCACCCCAGTTGGAATAGAGGAAGAGCAGAGCCGCCGCAGGTGCCCAGAACAGGCCCAGTGACCAGCAGGCGTGGTAGTAACGTCACCTCAATTGGAGTAGTTGCAGAGCAGAGCCTTCTCCCGCGCCTAGTACAATCCAAGTGGCCCACCGGCATGGTAGTCACGTCATCCCAATAGGAGTAGGGGCAGAGCAGAATCTTTGCACGTGCCCGGAACAGGCCCAGCAACCTACCGGATTGGTAGTCATGACACCCCAATTGGAGTAGCGGCAGAGCAGAGCCACCACCCGCGCCCTCAAGGTAGACAAATTTGCACCTGACCAGCAGAAGAGGCCCAGTGGCCTGCCAGCATGGCAGACAATTCACCCATTTGGAGTAGGGGCAGAGCAGATCCATCGCCCATGCCCTCAAGGTAGGCAGACCTGTGACCGACCACAGAACAGGCCCACCCACCCGCCGGCGTGGTAGTCACGTCATCCCAATTGGAGTAGGGGCAGAGCAGAGCCGCCGCCTGCGCCTCCAAGGTAGGCAGACCTGCGACCGATCGGCAGAACACCCCAGGGGTCCACGGGTGTGGTAGACACGTAACACCAATTGGAGGAGGGGCAGAGCAGGGCCGCCTCCCACGCCTGCATGGTAGGCAGACCTGCGACCGATCAGGAGAACAGGCCCAGCGGCCCATCAGCGTGGTAGATAGATCACCCCAATTGGAGGAGCAGCACAGCCACCCCCCGCCCCTGCAAGGAAGATTTTTCAAATATACAAGAGCAATATAAATATATAGGGGGAAAATTTCAAAATCACAATAGTTTCACCAAGCAGAAAGAAATGCGAGCCGTATGAAAAGACAAAGATAAAAGGACCACAAGCAATGCAGGTCAACACAAATTTAGAAGAGTTAATAGCTGCAGCAGATGGAATGTCAGATAAAGAACTCAGGATATACATGCTTCAGATGATCTGGAGTCTCCAGGAAGACATTAGACAGCAAAATCAGACAATGAAAGATCACTTCGACAATGAATTACACAACAAATCCAAGAAGCAAAAGATCAATTATACAGGGAGATAGAAGTTGTAAAAAATAACAAACAGAAATCCTAGAAATGCAGGAAGCAATAAACCAACTTAAAAACTCAATTGAGAATACTACCATCAGAGTAGAACACTTAGAAGATAGAACATCAGACAATGAAGACAAAGTATTTCAACTTGAAAAGAACATAGACAGCTCAGCAAGACTGTTAAGAAACCATGAACAGAACATCCGAGAAATATGGGATAACATAAAGAGACCAAACTTTTGAGTCATTGGGATACAGGAAGGTATAGAGGTCCAAACCAAAAGAATGAGCAATGTAATCAATGAAATAATATGAGAAAACTTCCCAGACTTGAAGAATGAGACAGACTCCCAAGTCCTAGAAGCCAACAGGACGCCGAATGTGCAAAATCATAAGAGATCCACACCTAGACGCATTATAATGAAGATACCCAACGTACAGAATAAAGAGAGAATTTTTAAAGCTACAATTGAAAGGAAGCAGATTACATTTAGGGGTAAAGCAATCAGGATAACAGCTGATATTTCAACACAGACTCTGAAAGCTAGAAGATCCTTGAAATATATGTTTTTGTCAGGAGCTTTAGCTTCATTTCTAGTGAAAGCATTAAAGCTGCGTCTGCATCTATGTAACCTGGAGGACATGGATTCTTATTTTCCAAAAGACATAAGGCGGCAGTGCTGAATTCACTCTTTGTAGGTAAACTGTGGCCACTTAAGGCTAAGTGTCTCCTGTGTGGACAGTGAAGCCATTTGATCATCCTCCACTTTTCATGGTGTTTCTTGCCGCTGCACTGGGAGTTTGGTATTTGTTTCACTAAATAAAACGAGTTCAACTGAGACCCAGTGCTGAAGGGAGTTCTGTCATGTGTGGTGGGTCAGAGTCTGCAGGAGAATTCACCAACCAGGATTCTATCCCACATAGATTGCCCCCTTTATCATAGCAACCTGATTCTGAACATTGCCCTGAAAATCTGCATATAAAAAGATGCCTTTACATGGAGAGGTTTCAGACATATAAGTTTCTGCTGGATGCACCATGTCAGTCTCAAGCCCTTTCGAAGCAATGGCAGATCCACATGGCCCCACAAGAGATGTTTTATCACACACCTGCACACCACCGCTCTAGGCCCACTATTCAGTAGGCTACAAGTTACTGGCATTTTATTCTACATCATTTTCATGAAACCCAGACAATCAAGGCACTGTCTGGTCCACTCATGATGAGCAAAAAGGACATGAAAGGTTCTCCAGTGCCACCTGGTCATTGGAATGGCAAAAATTTCATGGTATTTATGTAGCCACTTTTCAATGATGAAGTTGGAAGCACTGTGGGTTTCAATTCATTCAGGAACCATTAAATGGTGAGGAAGCTCATTTCAATAAAAGCTCTGGAGAACTCTCACAGGCAATTTTTCCCAAGGAGTTGGCTAGATCTCAGTTTACAAGGGCGAATCTCATTAGTGGCCTATTCCACTGCCACACAAATGACCACAATTGAAACCAAAACACTCCCACATGACCCTCATCTTCTGCCATAGAGAAACTCATCATAACCTCTTGCTGCAGGTTTCCATGAGGGGTGCAGCCCAAGACAGTGTCCAAAATAAGCTCACTTACCCCTCAATTGCCTAAAGTCAGGTTGGCCTGGACACCCTTCCTGTGAACCAGGAGTGATCAAATAGGCCTGCCCTTAATACTGCTCTGCTTCTCCATTTTGACTCTTACTGATTGTTGAGTATAAATTCCTTTGTGTGAATTGGAATCATGAGAAAATCCAAGCACCTATGCATTAGCCTCTGCAGGGCTTTGAAGAACTCATTTGACCCAAATGATATCTATTCTCACTTGATAGAGGTCAGGACTTACAGAGGAAGTCAAGAGACTTCATCCACATTGACTGCTCTTTTGGCCATTTTGGTTTTGGATTCACAGATGGGATCTTTCTGTAGTTCCATCAGGTGCCGAGAATCTAAGCCCCAGCCTCACATAGGGCCAAGGGGCTGATTCAGACACATCCCTTTTTAAGCAATTAAGCAAACAGCCACAGGTGATGCCCATTCATTTTCATTTGAAAACTGTTTTCTTCAGGATTTACAAAGGGGTTGCCTGAGGCAAAGAAATTCCTGACATTCAGGGCAACAGAACAATAGGTTAGCAAAAGGCCCAAAGCAGGGTTTCTCCACTGAGACTTTACTGGTCACACTGATATCTGAGTTTTCTGAGATGCTCCCATTGCCTTCAGCTATCCAGTACATGGCCATGTAACAAATCTTGGAGGCGGTACATATCTTGGACACCAAATCATGAGACTATTCTGGAGAGTGGCCAGAATTCAGGAAGAAAACTGGAGCTTAGGAAGATAGTAGGTGTTGTCCATTCATAAGGCAAGCTGCAGTCCATTCATCAATTGCACAGGATGAATGCTGGGAAGCTTTCTACTAGACAGGACACTTCCATTGATGCATTCTCTTTTCAAATGTCAACAACCACGGACACTGTGGGATACACTTTTAGAAACCCTCGCAGTGTCAAACGACCTTCTAGAAACAATACACTCAAAAAGAAACAATCCACTATTCCTACCTATTCTCAGAACATGTGACAAAACCACAAACTCACACCCACACCCACAAAGCACCTCCTTCCCAGAAGTAGGTCTTTGATTATCCGGAGTTTCCTCTGACTGGTGGGCCATACTATGTTCCCCCGAAATGGCCTGTACTTTCTCAGATCTGGTGTCTTTGCCAGAACAACTACCTGCTTTCTCAGGAAACAGCCATCTTCATAGCTTTCCTGGCATTTGGCCATCCTCACATCAGTTGGTACCAATAAAGACTGACTCTGTCCTTGGTAAATACAATCAAGTGTGCCAACTGTGACTGGGACTGGCTCTGGGGGCCTAGCTTCCTGGTTCCAAAGTTCAGAGAGTTCCATTACAAAGGAAGTGAGGGGAGGTCACTTTTTTCAGGAACTGAATGAGGTCACTGCCTTGGCAACCACTTTGCTCTAACAGTTGCTTGCAAGGGTCCCATGAGATGGATGCTGCCCCAATTACTGTGACATTTTCACAAGTTAGAATGGTATATCAAACATAGCCACCCAGGAACAGCTCTCCACACAGGCTTGGTTTGGTCCATCTTCTCTACATTAAGAAGAGAGAGGCTGATTCAGACACAACCCTTCATCCTGACCAGGCTGTTTGCCATGGAAGATGACCTTTGCTCTCTCAGGTTCTTCATACCTGCCTACATGTTTTCCAGGGATAATTTCTGCATGGACCATTGAGGTTCTAAGTAGGTGGAAGATCCCCTCCATCCCTGCATTGTAAGACCAACTCTGTTCCAGCTCTTCTGTAATGTTAGATTGAGGGAACAGTGTATGGTTAGGCTTCATAACCAGTTCGATTTGGGTTAGGAATCATTCTACGGGATGTATAATGGTATTGGGTAACTGCGATACTTACAAGAATATATAGGTGAAATATAAGTATGAAAACAGAAATCCAGGTAAGATTTGAAGTCCAGAAAGTCATTGGGTCCTTGATTGGATTACTTAGCTTGAATTACGTTCTGCACAGATATGTCAGATAAATTGATATACAATGGCATAGGAACTTGTACCTTGGATGATTGATTGTAGAAGAGAACATCCCCTCAAACAGAGATAGTCAGTAGGATCAGGAAGATAGTCGGTAAGTATCAGAAGAACAATGAGTATAGGATTTGGACCAAAAGTTATTTAGCAATAGGGTTTCGGTTAGAGAGTGAATTTCAATAACAGCACATGTGGAGGGTCTCCAACAATGATGAAGTGGGGAAAATATGTAGGAATGCAGATATCAATAGAGACATTAGGAAATCAGGCAAAGTATAAAGTGAGTGATAGGATTAGATATTTTCAACAGGATTGAGGTTGAGCATATAATCTTAGAAAGAAACAAATATGCAGTCACCAATTGGATTGACATTTGAGAGCATAAGGCACCCTGGACATGGATGATTTTAGTAATCCATGTTCACTTTCTATTTAGGATTTGGTAGAATCATAAGTGTGACCTTTGAATTTTGTGTCCAGAATATTACTGTGATGAAATGTATATGTAGATCAGGTGACATGAGTATTTCTTCCACTATTTCTGGAAGCAATATTTTGAAGACGTATAAATTTGTATTGGGGCTACAAAAAGGTGCACCCTGTGTCTATGAATACAGAGGAAATGCATGAATAGACCATACTGTGAATAAATAATAAAACTGGTTTCAACTTGAAATAATAGATTGAAATAAATGTGAAAATATATAAGAAATCTTATATTAATATACAATCATTCATTCCAACCCATTATACATTTAATGGAAATATGAGGATTTTGGTTTATCATGAAAAATGTGTGAGTTTTGCTTCAAATTGATTATGGAAATCGAAAATAATTTGTTTGGAAAGAAGTCTCATGAAAAGACCAGTCAAGAAACCTGGAGGAATACATGTGTTCTGAAGCAGGAAGCGATTGAAAGTGAAACAAATGCCTATAAAATTGCGAAATTGTTGATGAAATATGTGTCCTATTGTGGTAAGCCATTGTTGTAGATTGTGGCCGCCATTAGAAGATGGTGCCGGCTTCCACTGTGGCCTGTGATAAACAAATTCTTTTGTGGAGAGTTGGCACGCTATCCCTTGCCACCCTATAAGAAAGATCCACGCAGCGTCCTAAGATTGGTACGTGGGAGACTTTATTAGGCTGTGCTTGGGCGCTCGCCAGTAGAGAGGGGGGTCACAAAAAGATACTTTAATCAAGGCCTGAATAAACTGCTGAAAGAAGATTCCTGAGTTGCGTCTTCCTTGCGGGCAAGGGGTCGCGACAAGTGGTGCTGAAAACCCGGGAACCAGAACTTTCAGAAGTCAGGGGTGGTGAACCAGTTAGTCCCAGGTAAGTAGGACCCGCGGTCAAAGCGGAGATCAGTCCTAGATAAGTGGGACCCGCTATCAAAGCGGAGATCAGTCCCAGATAATTGGGACCCGCTATCAAAGCGGAGATTAGTCCTAGGTAATTGGGACCCGCTATCAAAGCGGAGATTAGTCCTAGGTAATTGGGACCCGCAATCAAAGCGGAGATTAGTCCTAGGTAATTGGGACCCGCTATCAAAGCGGCAGCTCCTCTGTAAAGCCAGAGAGAGCATTACATCTTATTGCAGCTGCACTGTGTACTTTCGCTCTTACTTTCACTTTTGTTTTTTGTATGTCTTTTGTTGTGTCATGGGTGCCGTATCTTCAAGTCCGCTTCTCCTGGCCCTAGATAACCTGTTACGTTCCAAGGGCCTAGAAGTGAAACATAGTACTTTACAGAGATTTTTACAGAAGACAGATATTGTTGCACCGTGGTTCGCGTTCTCAGGTATCCTCACTCTACCTAGCTGGGATAAGTTAGGCACAGATCTTGACTTTGCTTCTGAGCAGGGCATATTAGATGGTGGGGTGATACCCCTTTGGAAGATGATCCGTAGTTGCCTCGCAGATGGCAGATGTCAGGAAGCACTTACTAAAGGACAAGAAGTTTTAGAGCAATTGCATGAAGAAAGATCAGAAATGGCAGGCAGTGAGGTATTTCAGGAGGGTGGGAGTGTGCGGAGCGAGAAACAGGGGAGGAAACAATTATCTCCGGCAGGCAGTGACGTATTTCAGGAGGATGGCAGTGTGCGGAGCGAGAAACAGGGGAGGAGGCGATTGTCTCTGGCACAGAGTGAAATATTTCAGGAGGAAGGGAATGTGCAGAGCGAGAAACGGGGGAGGAAACGCTTGTATCCAGATCTCAGTACACTGCGCACACTCCCATGCAAAAGTGGGTCAGAAGAGGAGGACGATGAGGAGGAGGAGCTCGGGAGACTGTCTCGGCAGCTAGGAAGTCTAACTATGGGAGAAGGGAACAAAAATAAACAGGAGCTCAGAAGAAAAAAAAAAAAAATGATCCTCCGGACCCGCCGCCGTACGGTGGGGGTGTTTCGAGGAGAGCTTTCCATGCCCAAACACGGGGGCTGTTAACACTTTTACTGATGGTTCCAAGTCTGGAATGGGAGCCTACATAATTAATGACTCTCCCCCTATCCAACATCAATTTGCTCCTGGAAATCCACAATGGGTAGAACTACAAATTGTTATTGAAGTTTTTAAACAGTGTTCTTTTCCTTTTAATCTTATTTCGGACTCCAGCTATGTGGTACAAGCACTAAAAGTCCTGGAGGCCGTGGGAACTATTAGTGATGCCCACAATGTGTCTGTTTACTTTACTCAGCTTCAACAGCTTATCTCTAACCGCACTGCTTCTTTTTATCCAATGCATATCAGGGCTCACACTCTCTTCCTGGTCCGTTATCCCAAGGTAATGCCTGTGCGGACTTAGCCACTAGAGGTCAATTGATATGCTTGGCTTCCTCCTTATAGGGGGCTAAGTTGTTTCACCAAAACTTCCATGTTAATGCATTAATGCTGCGCAGGCGTTTTTCCATTTCAAGAGCGGATGCTCGGCAGATAGTATTGCAATGTCCCCATTGTGTCACATTTCTTCATCCCCCTAATTATGGAGTAAACCCACGGGGATTAAAGCCATTGATTGTTTGGCAAATGGATGTGACACATATACCTGACTTTGGTAACCTTAAGTATGTGCATGTTTCCATTGATACGTGCTCTGGAATTATCCATGCTTCTGCTTTATCGGGAGAAAAGGCACGTAATGTCATTACTCACTGTTTAGAGGCATGGGCAGCATGGGGTGCACCTGCATCCCTTAAGACTTATAATGGAACTGCTTATACTGGCAGACAATTTACAGCTTTTTGTTCTACTATGGGAGTGCAACTTACTCATGGTTTGCCTTATAATCCTCAAGGACAAGGCATTGTTGAGCGTGCTCATCGCACCTTAAAGGAAACTTTACAAAAACAAAAAGGGGGAATAGGAGCTGAACACACTCCTAAAGAACGCGTGTCCTTAGCTCTATTTACCATTAATTTTTTGAATTTGGATATTCATGGTCGCTCTGCGGCCGATAGACATGTGTCCCCTCAGCCCTCTGTGATTGGCTATGTTAAGTGGAAGGATGTTCTTACGGGCCAATGGAACGGCCCTGACCCCGTGCTGAAATGGGCACGGGGATCTGTATGTGTTTTTCCCCAGGATCGTACGGAACTGTTGTGGGTCCCTGAACGCTTGACAAGAAGAGTCTCGACATCAACTGACCAGCAACAAGAGATACCACAACAATCCTGTGATGAAGATCTTCATTCTGCTAAGTGCTCTGGCTCTGGTGCTGGTGCCGATGGCACAGGCGACACCAATACGGTGGTGGGCAGTGGCACGGGCCTGGCCAATGCCGATGCCGATTCATGGTAATTCTAGTGTCCTCCCCACTCTTTTTTCAACCTCATGTGAGATGTCTGCTCCCTGTGCCTATCCTAGAGGGGACATGGAGAGAATTTTTAATCAATCTCAAGTTAATCTGACAGGAGTTTTTTGTTTCAGCCTTAGAAACGCTAATTGCATTAGCCTTAAGACCAAAAATTTGACTAACTGGGAGGACCCATTGCGGTCCAATCAGGTCTCAGGAAGCATTATCAGTGCTGTATTGAGCAAGGTAGCTTCGGGGAAGCAATCAGGCTCAGAGACCCCCGCAAACAGCAGCTCTGCTCTTAACATAACTACCTTGGCTATTATCTCCGAGGTACTAATCCCAGTGCCTCCTTTTTCTAGTAGTATTTATAATGCCACTCATTTCAAGGCCTCTCCTTACTGTTCCCCTAATCTTGGTTTCCCCCCAACATTTACGCCTTGTCAGGATCATTCTTGGGAGAAACATCAAGTTGCTAAAGGTTTCTCCCTTTCCCCCTCTCTTAATAGGTATGTTTATAACTTTAACAATAGTGCCAGCTCCTCTACAGGAGTAGGTTGGTCCTGGTTTCAATGGCTGATTTCCAATGAAAAGGGGGCTTCAGCCGATATTTCTGCACTGGCTCAGTTGCTAGGAGCCAAAAGTTGGCTGGCTAATATTTCTGGTACTGTTAGGGAAAGTGAACAAGGTAATAGACTTACATCTGTTTCATTCAACTCTCTGTTGTATAATGCCACATTGCCTCCTGCAATGGTCTGTGTCCAATCCCCCTTCTTATTCCTTTTGGCTGAGGCCACCTCGTCGGGGATGCTGGATTGTTCTCATACTACCTGTCTCTTATCTGAGTGTTGGAATGGTTCCTGGACTGTAGCAGTGATTATGAAAATTCCAACTTTTGTCCCAATCCCGGTCACTGCGGATCCTGATAAATTCCCTATTGTTGAGCTACTTAGAGTCCGCAGAGATTTTGGAATCACAGCGGCTATAGTGACAGCCGTGGCGGTATCTGCTGCTGCAGCGGTTACGGCTGGAGTGGCTATGGCCAATCAAGTACAAACTGCTGCCACCATTAATCACCATTAATCAAGTTGTCCAACAAACTTCCACCATACTTGAATCCCAAAACACAATTAATCAGCATATTTTGTCAGGGATTTTAGCTGCCAACCAAAGAATAGACTTATAATTTTGTTCAACTAGGAAGTTCACCCATAGGTTGAATATTCAGTTCCAAAAGCGTTTACGAGGAGTGATCTCTTCTCACAATTTGTATTTGGTGAGGAAGCCACCTCACAAAAATGTAGGTGTGATACCAGGTAGCTTTCGGTATGTGCATATAAAAATACATATGTTGAATAGGCTACAGAGAAAGGGAGACAGTAATACACATATTTTGAACTTTAAAAACACATGGAGAACTATTTAATTAAAAATTGACTAGGTTAATAACACATAAACTTTATCATGCAAAAGGCAAGTCCAAATATACATCATGCCTCCTTTGAACTGCTTGTATTTATATTCTGTTTGTGTTATTTTTCTCCATCATATTAGGATTAGTAGTCAGAGTCTGGTAGGGTATGGGATAGTGTCAGGGATTCTGTATTTTGAATGGAAAATTGGAAATTGTATCCAATGTGTGTGCAAATATGTGCAACCCAAAACTTCCCACTCTGATCCAGAACAATGCCTTGACATTACCTTCGCTCCAAGTAAGACACAATTAGAGGAGAAGAGTTAGAAAATTTGTGAATACATGTCTGGAATGAAAAATGCTCAGGAGTTCACAAACTTCGAGATGGTAGAGGAGTTTCCAAAAGCAAGGGATATGGTAAACACAACACCAACATGGAGCTCTTCTGGCCTAAAGACTGTTTGAGAAACTGCATGTGAGATTGGGCACTTGAAATATAAGGTGTTGTCAGAAGTTTTAGCTTTATTTTTAGTGAGACCATCAAAGATGGGTCTGCATCTATGTGACCTGGACGACATGTTTTCTTATTTTCCAAAAACATGAGGCAGCAGTGCTGAATTCTCTCTTTGTAGGTAAACTGTGGCCACTGGGGGCTTAGTGTCTCCCCGTGTCGCTGTGAAGCCATTTGGTCATCCTCCACTTTTCGTGGTGTTTCTTGCTGCTGCACAGTGAGTTTGATATTTGCTTCACAAAAAACAAGGAGTTCAACTGGGACACAGTGCTGCAGGGAGTTCTGTCACTTGTGGTGGGTTAGAGTCTGCAGGAGAATGCACCATCCAGGCTTCTATCACTCATTGCTTGCTACAATGCCCCCTTTTCCATTGCAACCTAATTCTGAACATTGCCCTGAAACCTCTCTATATAACAAAGTGCCTTTACATAAATGGGTCTGCTGGCTGCTGCAAGTCAATCACATGCTATTTGGAAGCCAATGGCAGATCCACATGGCCCCACCACAGATGTTTTGTCACACACCTGCCCACACCTGGTCAAGGCGCACTACTCAGAAGGTTCCAACTTACTGGCATCTCTGTTCTATGACATTTTCATGAAACCCAGTAAATCAAGGCCCAGTCTGGTACACTTATGATGAGCATCAGGAGATCTAACTGTTCTCCAGTGCCACCTGGTCATGGGAATTTCAAAAATTTCATGGTATTTATCTAGCCATTTTTCAAAGATGAATTTGGAGCCACAGTGGGTTTCAATTCATTCATGAACCATTAAATGTTGTGGAAGCTCATTTCAATGAAAGATCTGGAGACCTCTCACAGGCAAGGCTTCCCAAAGAGTGGCCTAAAGGTCACATGAGGCCAGGCCCATTGAGGTCTACAATGTTAGGTTCATGGGTGTTTTGACTCTCAAATATGCCTGCCAAGTCTTTCAGAATAAAATCAG
Organism: Callospermophilus lateralis; assembly: GCF_048772815.1. NCBI lineage: Eukaryota > Metazoa > Chordata > Mammalia > Rodentia > Sciuridae > Callospermophilus > Callospermophilus lateralis. The sequence goes on along the minus strand of NW_027515276.1, from coordinate 6,605,894 downwards.
GTTATATGCTGGCTGACATTCTCAGTGCTTTGTGGAAAGCCACCCTGGGCCTAGATCTCAGTTTCCAAGGGCAACTCTAATGCGTGGCCTCCTAAAATCCCAACACAATTCATGTCAGTACTTCTCTGAGGTCAGTTCCAGAACTCAGTCTCTAAGATGAATCAAACCCGAGTTAAAGCCCAGGTGGACCCAGTCTTCTCTTCCAACAGCCAAATAAATGACCACAATTAAATCCAAAACACTCCCACATTGCCCTCATCTTCTTCCATATAGACACTCATCATTACCTCTGGCTGGAGGTTTCCATGAGGGGTAAAGCACAAGACAGAGTCTGAAATAATCTCCCTTGCCCTCATTTGCCTAAAGTCAGTGTGACCTGGACACCCTTCCTGTAAACAAGGAGTGATTTAATAGGCCTGCCACTAATACTGCTCTGCTTCTCCAATTTGAGGCCTACTGACTGTCAGGTATAGATTCTTTATGTGATTTGGATTCATTAGAAAACCTAAGCACCTATGGGCTAGCCTCTGCAGGGCTTTGAAAAACTCGATTAATTCAAAGGATCCCCAAATTCACTTGATGGAGGTCAGGAACCTAACAGAGAAAGGCAATAAACTTCATCTAAAATGACTGATTTTTTAGACATTTTGATTTTGGATGCACACATGGGATCTTTCTTAAGATCCATTAGGCACTGAATATCTAAGACACAGCCTCACACACGGCCAAGAGGCTGATTCACACACATATCTCTCAAAGCATTTTAGCAAACAGCCACAGGTGATGCCCATTCATTTCCATTTGAAAACTGTTTTCTTCAGGATTCACAAAGGGGTGGCCTGAGGCAAAGACCTTCCTGACATTCAGGGCAACAGAGGAATAGGGATGCAAAAGGCCCAAAGCAGGTTTTCTCCACTGAGACTTTCCTTGTCACACTGATATCTGAGTTTTCTGAGATGCTCCCTTTCCTTTCAGCTATAGAATACATGGCCATGTCACAGAGGTTGGAGGTGGTACATAACTTGGACAAAAAACCATGAGCCTACTCTGGAGAGTGGCCAGATTCAGAAAGAAAACAGGAACTTAGGAAGATAGTACGTGATGCCCATTGATAACAGAAGTCACAGTCCATTCATAAATTAGGCAGGATAAATGCTGGAATTCTTTCTACTAGACAGGACACATCCATAGATGAATTCTCTTTTCTAATGAATACAACCACGGACACAGAGAGTTACACAGACATAGAAACTCGCATTGTCAAAGGAATTACTAGACACAGTCCACTCCAAACCCAACAAACTGCCTTTCCTACTTATTCTCAGAACATGAGAAAAACCACAAACTCACTCCCACACCCACAAAGACACCTCCTTCCCCCAAGTAATTCTGTGACTGTCCTGAGTGTTGTTTGACTGGTAGGCCATACTATGTTCCCCCAAATGGACTGTCCTGTCTCAGACATGGTCTCCTTGGCCAAATCTGTGACGTTGTCAGGAGCCAGAAGTGGGCAAGTACCTTTTTCTCAAGAAAGGCCCCTCTACAAAGCTCTCCTGGCATTTGGCCATCCTCACATCAGTAGGTTCTAGGAAACACTGACTCTGTCCTTGGTAAATCCAAACAAGTGACCTCACTGGGACTTGGACTGGGACTGGGACTGGCTCTGGTTGCCTGGCTTCTGCATCACAAGTTCAGAGAGTTCCATCACCAAGGAAGAGAGGTGAGATCACTTACTTCAGGTAGTGAATGAGGACACTGCCTTGGCAATCACTTTGTCCTAACAGTTGCTTCCAAGGGTCTCATGAGATAGAGGCTGCCCCTACTTCCTGTGACACTTTCACAAGTTAGAATGGTGAATCAACCATAGGCACCCAGGAACAGCTCTTCACACAGGCCTGGTATGGTCCATTTTCTCTACATTGAGAACAGAGAGGCTCATTAAGATACAACCCTTCATCCTGACCAGGTTGTTTGCAATGGAAGATGAGTTTTGCTCTTTAAGGTCCTTCATAGCTGTTTATATCTTCTCCAGGAATCACATCTGCATGGACCTTTTAGGTTTTCAGCATATGGAAGATCCCCTACATTCCTGTATTGTAAGACCAACACTGTCCCTGGTCTTTTGTTAAGTGATATTGTGGGAACAGTGTATGTTTAGGGTTTAATAACATGTTTGATTTGGGTTAGGAATCATTCTGCTAGATGAATAATGGTATTGGGAACCTGTGACATTTATTAAAACATAGAGATAAAATATAAGTATGAAAACAGAAATCTAGGTAAGATTTGAAGCTCAGAAGGACATTGAGCTGTTGATTGTGATACTTAGCTTTGAATTATGTTCCGCATATATGTCTCAGATAAATCGATAATCAATGGCATAGGACCTTGTACCTTGGATGATTGAATGGAAAAGAGAACTTCCACTCAAACAGGGAAACTCAGTAAGATTAGGAAGATAGTCAGTAGCTTTCAGAAGAAGAGTGAGTGCAGGATTTGGACCAAAAATTCTTTATCAATAGGGTTTCGGTTAGAGAGTGAAAGTAAATATCATCACATGTGAAGAGTCACTCACATGGTGAACTGGGGAAAATATTTAGGAAAGCAGACATCAATAGAGACATTAGGAAATCAGGCAAAGTATAAAGTGAGTGATAGGATTAGACATTATTAACTGCATTTAGGTTGAATATATAATCTTAGGAAGAAACAAATACGTAGTCACCAATAGAATTGATATTTGAGACTATTAGGCAACCTGGACCTGGATGTTTTTAGTAATCCATGTTCAGTTTCCATTTAGGCTTTGGTACAATCATAAGTGTGACTTTTGCTTTTTGTGTCCAGAATATTACTGTGATACAATGTATATGTAGATAAGGTGATCTGAGTATTTCTTCCACCATTTCTGGGAGCAATATTTTGAAGAAGTATAAATTAGTATTCGGGGTACAAACAGGTGTACTCTTTGTCTTTGAATATGGAGAATATGCATGTATAGACCATACTGTGAATAAATAATATAACTGGTTCCAACTTTAAATAATGGATTGAATTGAAATGTAAAAATATACAGGAAATCTTATTTTGATATACAACCATTCATTCCAACCCGTTTTACATCTAATGGTAATATGAGGATTATGGTTTATCATGAAGAGTGTGTGAGTTTTGCTTCAAATTGATTATGGAAATTGAAAATAATTTGTTTGGAAAAAAGTCTCATAAAGAGACCAATCAAGAAACCTGGAGAAATACATGTGTTCTGAAGCAGGAAGTGACTGAAAGTGAAACAAATGCCTATAAATTTGCGAACTTGTAGATGAAATATATATCCTATGATGTGCATTAACTGAAGGAGTAGTAATGTGCCACTGTTGAGTAAAAATGAACGTCAAAATAAACATCATGTCCCATAGGAATCTTCTTGCATTGATGTTAAACTGAGTCAGTTAATTTAGAAATATTAGGATTAGAATGCACCATTCACTGAAGTTAGTTTTCAGACCTAAGAAACAAATATGTATTTCAGGTAGATGAATATTTCTGAGAATAATCTAGTGAAAATTTGATTATAACTCCACATACATGAACATGAATGAATTTTGGGACTGTACATAAGACACATCTATTTCATATTTTGAAATATATGGAGAGTGTGTGTATATATATATATATATATATATATATATATATATATATATATATACACACACACACACACACACACACACACACACACACAACAGACATTAAAAAGTAGCAATACATATGCCAATTGAAATTCTTCATGAAATATATATCATCCACAGATCCAAAAATCTTCATTTTACTGAGCGTGGATTTATGTGTAATATTGTTCAACTAGGAAGCTCACCAATAGTTTAAATTTTCAGTTCCAACAGCGTTTAGGAGGAGTGATCTCTTCTCATAATTTGTATCTGCCAAGACAGCAGTCTCACAAAAATGTACGTGTGATACCAGGTAGGATTCTATATGTGCATAGAAAAATATATGTGCTGAATATGCTACAGAGAAAGGGAGACAGGAATTCACATATTTGTCAACTTTAAAAACACATATAGAGATGGAGGGGCAGATCTGCCAATCGCTCCTTCAAGGTAGGCGGACCTGCGACCCACCGGCTGAACAGGACCAGTGGCCCGCCACCGTGGAAGACACATCGCCCTGGTTGGGGGAGGGGCAATGCCACCGGGCCTGCAAGGTAGGCAGACCTGTGACCCACAGCAGGACAGGCCCAGCAATCTGCGGAGGGGCAGAGACGCCCTCCGCGCCTGCAAGGTAGGTGGACCTGCGACCACCGACAGCCCAGGCCTATGGCCCGCCAGCATGGTAGACAAATCGTCCCGGTTGGGGGAGGGGCAGAGCAGCCACACGCACCTGCAAGGTAGACAGACCTGCAGGGGACAGACAAAACAGACCCAGTGGCCCGCAGATGGTCAAAGCTGCCGCCCACGCCTGCAAAGTAGCCCGACTTGCGACCCACTGGCAGAACAGGCCCAGTGCCTGCAGAGGGGCAGAGCTGCTGCTCGCACCTTCAAGGTATGCGGACCAGCTACCGACTGACAGAACAGGCCCAGCAGCCTGCTGGTGTGGTAGGCACATTGTCCCAATTGTAGGAGGGGCAGAGCCACCACCCGTGCCTGCGAGAGAGACTTTGAAACTATACAAGCAATAAAAATATATAGGGGAAAAATTCAATAACACAACAGTTTGTCCAAGCAGAAAGAAACATGAACAGAATGAAAAGACAAGGAAAGAAAGGACCATAAGCAATGCAGGTAAAGTCAACTTTAGAAGAGGTAATATCTGCAGCAGATGGAATGTCAGATAAAGAACTCAGGATATACATGCTTCAGATGATCTGGAGTCTCAAGGAAGACATTAGAGAGCAAAATCAGACAATGAAAGATCACCTTGATAATGAATTACATAAAAAAATCCAAGAAGCATAATATCAACTATGCAGGGAGATAAAGATTATAAAATCAAACAAACAGATATCCTAGGAATGCAGGAATCAATAAACCAACTTAAAAACTCAATTGAGAATACTACCAGCAGAGTAGAACACTTAGAAGATAGAACATCAGACAATGAAGACAAATTATTTCAACTTGAAAAGAACACAGACAGCTCAGGAAGACTTTTAAGAAACCATGAGCAGAACATCCAAGAAATATGGGATAACATAAAAAGACCAAACTTAAGAGTCATTGGGATACAGGAAGGTATAGAGGTCCAAACAAAAGGAATGAGCAATATATTCAATGAAATAAAAGAGAAAACTTCCCAGACTTGTAGAATGAGACAGAATCGCGAATCCTAGAAGCTGACAGGATGCCAAATGTGCAAAATTATAAGAGATCCACACCTAGACATATTATAACGAAGATGCCCAACATACAGAAAAAGGAGAGAATTTTAAAAGCTACAAGATAAAGGAAGCAGATTATATTTAGTGGTAAACCAATCAGGATAACAGCTGATCTTTCAACACAGACTCTGAAAGCTAGAAGATCCTGCAATAACATTTTTCAAACACTGAAAGTAAATGGGTTCCATCCAAGAATTGGGTATCTAGCGAAATTAAGCTTCAGGATAGAAGATGAAATTAAAACTTTCCACGATAACAAAAGTTAAAAGAATTTGCAGCTAGAAAACGATTTCTTCAAAACATCCTTGGCAAAACACTACAGGAAGAGGAAATGGAAAATAACAATGAAAACCAACAGTGGGAGGTAGGACAGTAAAGGGGGGAAAATAATCAAGGAGGAAAAAAACCATCTTTAGTAACATAAATATACAAATATGGCTGGAAGAACAACCCATATCTCAATAATAACCCTAAATGTTAATGGCTTAAACTCACCAATTAAGAGACACAGGCTAGTAGAATGGATCACAAAACAAGACCCAACCGTATGCTGCCTACTGGAGACACATTTGTTAGGAAAAGATATACATAGACTGAAGGTGAAAAGTTGGGAAAAATCATATCACCCATATGGACTTCGGAAACAAGCAGAAGTGTCCATACTCATATCAAATAAAATAGATTTCAAGCTAAAGTTAATCAAAAGGGATAAAGAGCAACACTACATACTTCTCAAGGAAACCATACACCAACAAGACATAACAATCATAAATATATATGCCCCAAACATTGGTGCAGCTATGTTCATTAAACAAATTCTTCTCAAGTTCAAGAGTCTAATAGACCACCATACAATACTCATGGGAGACTCAAACACACCTCTCTCACTACTGGACTGATCTTCCAAACAAAAGTTGAATAATGAAACTATAGAACTCAATAACACAATTAATAACCCAGACTTATGATATATATAGAATATACAACCCAACATCAAGCAGCTACACTTTTTTCTCAGCAGCACATGGATACTTCTCAAAAAATAAATCATATATTATGTCACAGAGCAACTCTTAGACAATATAAAGGAGTAGATATAATACCAGGCATCTTATCTGATCATAATGAAATGAAACTGAAAATCAACGATAAAAGAAAGAAGGAAAAATCATGTATCACTTGGAGAATGAAAAATAAGTTACTGAATGATCAATGGGTTATAGAAGACACCAAGGAGGAAATTAAAAAATTCTTAGAGATAAATGAAAACACAGACATAACATATCGGAATCTATGGGACACATTGAAAGCAGTTCTAAGAACAAAATTCATTGCTTAGATTTCATTCCTTAAAAAAAGGAAAAAAAAAAACGACAAATAAATGATCTCATACTTCATCTCAGAATCCTAGAAAAAGAAGAGCAAAACAACAGCAAAATAAGTAGAAGGCAAGAAATAATTAAAATTAGAGCTGAAATTAATGAAATCGAAACAAAAGAAACAATTGAAAAAATTGACAAAATTAAAGATGGTTCTTTGAAAAAATAAATCAAAACGACAGACCCTTAGCCAAGCTAACAAAGAAAAGAAGAGGGAGAACTCAGTATCACAACAGATAGTTCAAAAATACAGAAGATAATCCGAAATTATTTTGAATTCTTATTTTTCAATAAAATAGAAGATAGTGAAGGCATCGATAAATTTCTCAGTCATATAATCTGCCCAGATTTAGTCAGGAGGATATAGGCAACTTAACAGACCCATAACAATTGAGAAAATAGAATAAACCATCAAAAGACTACCAACTAAGAAAAGCCCAGGACCGGATGGGTATACAGCAGAGTTTTACAAAACCTTTAAAGAGGAACTAATACCAATACTTTTCAAGCTATTTTAGGAAAAATGCAAAAATCCTCAATAAAATTGTGGCGAATCGGATACAAAAACATATTAAAAAAATTGTGCACCATGATCAAGTAGGATTCATCCCTGGGATGCAAGGCTGCTTCATTATACAGAAATCAATAAATGTTATTCATCACATAAATAGACTTAAAAATAAGAACCATTTGATCATCTCGATAGATGCAGAAAAAGCATTTGACAATGTTCAGCATCCCTTTATGTTCAAAACTCTGGAAAAACTAGGGATAACAGGAACATACCTCAATAATGTAAAAGCAATCTATGCTAAGTCTCAGGCTAGCATCATTCTGAATGGAGAAAAATTGAAGGTATTCCCTCTAAAATCTGGAAGAAGATAGGGATGCCCTCTCTCACTACTTCTGTTCAACATAGTTCTCGAAACACTGGCCAGAGCAATTAGAGAGATTAAAGAAATCAAAGGCATAAAAATAGGAAAAGAAGAACGTAAATTATCACTATTTGCAGATGACATGATTCTATACTTAGCAGACCCAGCAAGGTATACAAAGAAAGTATTAGAGGTAATAAATGAATTCACCAAAGTGGCAGGATATAAAATCAATATGCATAAATCAAAGGCATTCCTGTATATAAGCAACAAATCCTCTGAAATAGAAATGAGGACAACAACTCCATTCAAAATATCCACACACACACACAAAAAATACTTGGGAATCAACCTAACAAAAAAGGTGAAAGACTTATAAAATGAAAACTACAGAACCCTAAAGAGAGAAATAGAAGAAGATCTTAGAAGATGGAAAAATATACTATGTTCATGAATAGGCAGAACTAACATCATCAAAATGGCAATATAACCAAAAGTTCTCTATATGTTAAATGCAATGCCAATCGGGTCTAAAAGCATGTAATGGAGGAAGGATAGCATCTTCAACAAATGGTTCTGGGAAAACTGGAAATTCATATGCAAAAAAATGAAACTGAATCCATTTCTCTCGCCATGCACAAAAGTTAACTCAAAATGGATCAAGGAGCTTGATATCAAATCAGAGACACGGCATCTGATACAAGAAAAAGTTGGCTATGATCTACATACTGTGGGGTTGGGCTCCAACCAAATTCCTCAATAGGACACCATTAGCACACGAGTTAATACCTAGAATCAACAAATGGGACTTACTCAAACTAAAAAGTTTTTTCTCATCAAAAGAGACAATAAGAGAGGTAAATAAGTAGTCTACATCCTGGGAACAAATCTTTACTCCTCACACTTCAGATAGAGCCCTAATATCCAGAGTATACAAAGAACTCAAAAAATTAAACAATAAGAAGACGAATAACCCAATCAACAAATGGTCCAAGGACCTGAACAGACACTTCTCAGATGAGGACATACAATCAATCAATAAGTACATGAGAAAATGCTCACCATCTCTTGCAGTCAGAAAAATGGAAAACAAACCCTCCCTAAGATACCATCTCACTCCAGTATGATTGGCAGCCATTATGAAGTCAAACAACAAGTGCTGGCGAGGATGTGGGGAAAAGGGTACACCTGTACATTGCTGGTGGGACTGCAAATTGGTGCAGCCAATTTGGAAAGAAGTATGGAGATTTCTTGGAAGCTAGGAATGGAACCACCATTTGACCCAGCTATTCCCCTTCTCAGTCTATTCCCTAAGACCTAAAATGTGCATGCTGCAGGGACACTGCTACATTGATGTTCATAACAGCACAATTCAAAATAGCAAGAGTGTGGAACCAACCTAGATGCCCTTCAATAGATGAATGGAAAAAAAATGTGGCATTTATACACAATGGAGTAATACTCTGCTTTAAAAAATGTCAAAATCATAGAATTTGCAGGGAAATAGATGGCATTAGAACAGATTATGCTAAGTGAAGCTAGCCAATCCCTAAAAAAACAAATGCCAATAGTTTTCTTTGATATAAGGAGAGTAACTAAGAACAGATTTGGGAGGAAGAGCATGAGAAGAAGATTAAGATTAAACAGGGGTGACAGGTAGAAGAGAAAAGGAAAGAGAAGGGAAATTGCATGGAAATGGAAGGAGACCCTCATGGTTTTACAAAATTACATACAAGAGGAAGTGAGGGAAAAGGGGGGGAAAAACCAAGGGGGAGAAATGAATTACAGTAGATGGGGTAGAGAGAGAAGATGGGAGAAGAGGGCATGGGGGATTGTAGAGGATAGGAAAGACAGCAGACTACAACAGACACTAGTATTGCAATACGTAAAACAGTGGATGTGTAACAGATGTGATGCTGAAACCTGTATACGGAGTAAAAATGGGAGTTCATAACCCACTTGAATCAAAGTGTGAAATATGATATGTCAAGAAATAGGTAAATTTTGAACAACCAACAATAAAAATTAAAGGAAAAAAAAACACATAGAGAACTATTTCAATGAAAAATGGACTAGACATATAACACCTACGCTTTATCATGCAAAAGGCAAGTCCAACTATACACCATGCCTCCTCTGAACGGCTTGTATTTCTATTCTGTTTGTGTTATTATTCTCCATCATAGTAGGATTAGTAGTCAGAGTCTAGTAGGGTATGTGTTAGTGTCAGGGATTCAGTATTTTGAATGGAAAAAAGGAAAATGAATCCAATGTGTATGCAAATATGGGCTACACAATAAATTACCCACTCTCATCCAGAACAATGGCTTCACATTACCTTCGCCCCAAATAAGACACAATTAGAGGAGAAGAGTTAGAAAATCTGTGAATATATATATGGAATGGAAAATGCAAAGGAGTTCACAACCTTGGATGTGGTAGAGGAGTTTCCAAATGTAAGGGACAAGGTAAACACTCCACAAACTTGGAGCTCTGCTGGCCTAAAGACTTCTTGAGAAACTGCCTCTGAGGTTGGGAACTCAAAATATATGTTGTTGTCAGGAGCTTTAGCTTTCTTTCTAGTGAGACCATCAGAGCTGGGTCTACATCTATGAGACCTGGAGGACGTGGTTTCTTATTTTCCAATGAACACTAGGCTACAGTACTGAATTATCTCTATGTAGGTAAACTGTGACCACTGGGGTCTAAGAGTCTCCCCGTGTGGACTGTGAGGGCATTTGGTCATTCTCCACTTTTCGTGGTGTTTCTTGCTGCTGCACTGGGAGTTTGGTATTTTCTTCACGAAATACAAGGAGTTGAACTGGGACACAGTGCTGGAGGGAGTACTGTCATGTGTAGTGGGTCATGGTCTGCAGGAGAATGCACCAACCAGGCTTCTAGCCCACTCATGATCAGCAACAGGGCATACAAAGGTTCTCCAGTGCCACCTGGTCATAGGAATTTCAAAAATTTCATGGTATTTATCTAGCCATTTTTCAAGGTGGAAGTTGGAGGCACTGTAGGTTTCAATTCATTTAGGAACCATTAAATTGTGAGGAAGCTCATTTCAATGAAATCTCTGGAGGACACTCACAGGCAAGTCTTCCCAAAGAGTCGCCAAAAGGTCACATGAAGCCAGGCCCATTGAGGTCTACAGTGTGAGGTCTATGTGTGTTTTGACTATGGCTGCCAAGTCTTTCAGAATAAAATCTTGTGATATCCAGGGTGAGATTCCCAGTGCTCTGTGGAAAGCCACCCTCGGCCTAGGTCTCAGTTTCAAGGGCGAGTCTCATGTGTGGCCTCCTAAAAACTCAACACAATTCATGCCAATACTTCTCTGAGTTCAGTTCCATAACTCAGTCTCTAAGGGGAATCAGACCAGATTTCAAGTCCTGGTTGACCTACTCATCTCTTCCAACCCCAACACAAATGACCAAAATTAAACCAAAACATTCCCACATGACCCTCATCTTATTGCATATAGACACTCATCTTAACCTCTGCCTGGAAGTTTCCATGAAGGACACAGCCCAAGACAGTGTCCAAAATAGGCTTCCTTGCCCCTTATTTTCCTAATGTCAGGGTGGCCTGGACACCCTTCCTGTGACCCAGGAGTGATCAAATAGGCCTGCCGTAATACTGCTCTGCTTCTCCAATTTGAGGCCTACTGACAGTGGGGTTTAGAATCTTTATGTGAATTGGAGTCATGAGAAAACACAAGCACCTCTGGGCTAGCATGTGCAGGGCTTTGAAGAAATCATTTGACCCAAAGGATCCCTATTCTCACTTGATGGAGGTCAGGAACCTTACAGTGGAAGGCAAGAGACTTTATGCTCAATGACTCCTCTTTTGGGCATTTCGGTTTTGGATTCACACATGGGATCTTTCTTTATATCGATCAGGTGCTAAGAATCTAAGCCAAAGCCTCACACAGGGCCAAGAGGCTGATTCAGACACACCCCTTTCTAAAGCAATTAGGCAAAGAGCCACAGGTGAGGCACATTCATTTCCATTTGAAAAATGTTTTCTTCCAGCTTCACAAAGGGGTGGCCTGAGGCAAAGAAATTCCTGAAATACAGGGAAATAGAACAAAAGGTAAGCAAAATGCCCAAAGCACGGTTTTTCCACTGAGACTTTACTGGTCACACTGATATCTGAGTTTTCTTAGTTGCTCGCCATTCCCTTCAGCTATCCAGTACATGGCCATGTCACAGAGCTTGAAGGTGGTACTTCGCTTGGACACAAAACCATGAGCCTATTCTGGAGAGTGGCCACAATTCAAAAATAAAACCAGACCTTAGGAAAATAGCAGGTGTTGCCCATCGATAAGGAAAGTCACAGTGCATTCATATATTCGGCTGGATGAATGCTGGGAAGCTTTCTACCAGACAGGACACATCCATTCATGCATTCTCTTTTCTAATGTTTACAACCACGGGCCCAATGGGATACACAGACATAGAAACACTTGCCTTATCAAATCACTTATTAGAAACAGTTCACTCCAAACCAAACAAACCGCCATTCCTACCTATTCTGAGAACATGAGACAAAAGCACAAACACACACCCACACCCACAAAGCACCTTCTTCCCCCAAGTAGGTCTCTGACTATCCGGAGTGTCCTCTGACTATTGGGCCATACTATGTTCCCCTGAAATTGCCTGCCCTGTTTCAGATCTGGTTTCCTTGGCCAACTCTGTAAAGTTGTCAGGAGGCAGCGGTGATCCACTACCTGCTTTCTCAGGAAAGGCCACTCTTCAGAGCTTTCCTGGCTTTTGGCCATCCTCATATCAGTAGGTACCAACAAAGACTGATTCTGTCCTTGGTAAATCCAAAGAAGTGAGACCACTGCTACTGGGACTGGAATGGGATTTGGGTGCCTGGCTTCCTTGATCCAAAGTTCAGAGAGTTCTATCACCAAGGATGTGAGGTGAGGTCTGAGGTCACTTCCTTCAGGAACTGAATGAGCTCACACCCTTGGCAACCACTTTGTCCTAACAGTTGCTTACAAGGGTCCCCTGAAATGAAGGCTGCCCCTACTTTCTGTGACAGTTTCACAAGTTAGAATGGTATATCAACCATAGGCAACCGGAAACAGCTCTCCACACAGAGCTGGTTTGGTCCTTCTTCTCTACATTAAGAAGAGAGAGGATGATTCAGACATATCCCTTCATCCTGACCAGGTTGTTTGCAAGAGAAGATGACTTTTGCTCACTCAGTTCCTTCATAGCTGCCTACAACTTCTCCAGGGATCATTTTTGCATGTACCTTTGAGTTTCTTAGCAATAGGAAGTTCCCCTACATTCCTGTATTGTAAGACCTACTCTGTCCCTACTCTTCTGTAAAGTTAGATTGAGGGAACAGTGTATGGTTAGGGTTAATAACAGGTTCAATTTGCATTAGGAATCATTCTGCTGGATGAATAATGGTATTGAAAACCTGCGATATTTACAAGAATATATAGGTGAAAATTAAGTATGAAAACAGAAATCTAGGTAAGATTTGAAGCCCAGAAGAGCATTGGGACCTTGATTGTGATACTGAGCTTTGATTTATTTTCTGCACAGATGTCTCAGATACATCAATATACAATGGCAAAGGTCCGTGTATTTTGGATGATTGATTGTCAAAGAGAACTTCCAGTCAAAAAGGGATAATCAGTAGGATTAGGAAGATAGTCGGTAGGTTTAGAAAGGAGAGTGAGCATAGGATTTGGACCAAAAGTTCTTTAGCTATAGGGTTTTGGGTATAGAGTGAATGTAAATGTCACCACATGTGAAGAGTCAGTCACAATGATGAACTGGGGAAAATATGTAGGAAAGCAGATATCAATAGAGACATTAGGAAATCTGGCAAAGTGTAGTCCGTAGTGAAAGGTTAATAAAATAGGTACTTATCACTTCCTGTTTTCTGTATGCTTAATAAAACACTGTTGAAATCTTGAGAAATGTTTGCTAGTCTTGTTCCCAGAATGTGCTGTCCTCAGCTGCCAAACTGCAGAAAGTAATTCCTCACCCGGTTGCCCACAAACAGCTCACTCGCCCGGACCCATCAATAAACATCCTGCCCTGCCCTCTCCAAGGAAAGTATATAGGCTCTGCTTAAGCTGTTCTCAGGGCTCTCTGCTCTATTCAAGTGAACTCTGAGCCCCAGCACGCTGGGCCCATAATAAACCCTTTGCTTTTGCATGAGACAGTCTCTTGGTGGTTTCTTCCCCGGACGCTCGCCCGACCTTTACATATGGAGGTTCCACTGAGATCCAGCAGCGGCAGATGAGAGATCCCAACGGGCTCCTCTCGGGGTATGTAAGGTGCCTCTTTCTAGTTTCAGGTTTCAGGTTAGGGCTTGGCAAATGGCTGTTGATGAAGAGTGTGAGCTCTCTCCGACGGTGGCTGAGAGACATGTCATAGAGCCACAGGCCACGTCACTGGGGGACTCCCCAGAGGACTCGGGAAATCGAGGAACAATAGTCTCCTCGACTCAGTGATATTTTGTTTCAGATTCGGGATTGCCAGCCCATCGGGTTTTGCCGGCTACTCAGTCCTGGTCTCAGTGTTGGACGTCCATTGCCTGTCTTTATTGTATTGTCTTGTCTGTGTCGTGTGTTGTTGCTTTTACTGATTGTTTATCTTTCATTATGGGATAGAGCACTTCAATGCCTCTTTTGCTGACCCTTGATCATTGCACCAAATTCCGCTTAAGGGCTCAGAATCTTTCTTTTTCAGTTAAATGCTGGACCTGGCAGACTCTCTGTGCCTCAGAATGGCCCACCTTTGGATTCAGATGGCCCCTAGAAGGATCTTTCTACTTCCCACTAATTTAAAAAGTCAGAGATATTGACTTTCAGCCAGTGCCACATAGACATCAGGATCAAGAGACATATATCTTAACTTTGCAGGACCTCTGCAATTCTCCTCCTCCATGTGTGGAGCTTTTCCTTGCCCCTGCCCCCGCTCCTACTCTTTCCGTCATGCTCTCTCAAACCTTCTGCTTCTCCTCCTCCTTCAACCTCTGTTCTCCCTGAGTCACAAGATTTTACTCTACTGGACTCTCGTCCTACTACTTATTCACTGCCCTTGTCCCCCAACCCCCAACACCCTCTAAGTAATTCCCCTGCTGCTGTCTCAGCCTCTCTGCCATTGGAGGAAGCTAAGCGAGCCCAGCGCACTCCAGATAACTCCCCTGCGGAAAACACAGCCCCTCCTTTCCTGGAGGTTGCTGGCCCGGCTAAAGGAATTTGCCGGCGTTGAATGATTGAAATCCCTGGAACTCACGTGATGCTCCCTCTCCATTTCTAAGGAACAATGATTGATGACAACCATGGGGGAAAAATGCAAGCCTACCAGTATTTACCTTTCTCCTCTTCAGACCTAAATAACTGGAAAAATAACAATCCCCCTTTTACCGAGGACCCCACCTGGGTCTCAGGTGTGGTTGAGTCATTGATGTTTTCACACCAGCCTACTTGGGATGACTGCCAACAACTCCTAGGGACTCTCTTCATGACAGAGGAACAAAAGAGAATCTTCCTGGATTCTAGAAAAAAATATTCTCGGACCAGATGGGTGACCGACAAAACTTCCCAACATATGCAAAGCCGCCTTTCCCTTGCACCGACCCAACTGGGACCCCAAAACCTGTGAAGGTAATGAGCATCCTTCCTCTTATTGCCGGGCTCTAGTAGTGGGTATCTTAGTGGCCGCTAGGCGACCAACTATTTTGGCCAAGGTAAGAGAGATTATTCAAGGGACTGATGAATGTCCCTCCATGTTCCTACAGAGAATTATGGAGGCATATAGGAAATTTAATCCTTTCGATCCTCAGGGAGAGAATCAAAAGGCATCTGTCATGGTGGCCTTTATTGGGCAAGCTGTTCTGGATATTAAAAGACAGTTACAATGCTTAGATGGATTACAAGATATGACTTTGAGAGGTTTAGTCAGAGAAGCCAAGAAGGTATACTATAAGAGAGAAACTGAGGAAGACTAGGGAGCAAAGGGAGGATAAAAGAAACAAAAGACAGACTAAGGCATTGACTATGATCCTGGTCACAACAACAAATAGACCAGAAATTAAGAAACATGGAGACAGGAAGGGACACCGGGGCCCACACAAGAGGCCACCCCTGGCATCAATTCAATGTGCCTACTCTAAAAAACAGGACACTGGGCTAAAGAGTGCGCTAGAAAGAGACAGCCAGGCCAGCTGGAAATTCTGACTCTGTAGGATTACTAAGAAAGTCGGGGCTCAGATCCTCTCCCCGAGCTCAGGGTAACTTTTGAAGTGGAAGGGACCCCAGTATACTTTGAAGTGGATACAGGGGCAAGATATTCTGCCTTTAAGGCCCCATTGGAACCTCTATCAAATAAAAGGTCTCTAATTCAAGAGGCTAATGGCAGTAAATATCGGGCTTGGACAACTAAGAGGACCATGGACCAGGGGAAAGGAAAAATCCATCACTCATTCCTAGTAATCCCAGAATGCACATCCCCATTGATTGGCAGAGATCTGCTCACAAAGCTCTGGGCCAAAATAACTTTTTACCCTGAAGGCCCCCAAGTGGAATTTCTAAATCCTTCAGTAAAAACTCCTATAATCACGGCTCTAACTATGTCAGTAGAAAATGTACATCAAATCACTCACCTTGGTTCAAAGAAACTGCATTCATTTCTGAAGGATCAAGAACAGAGTTTTCCATTAACCAACTCACCGTGAAAGGAAACAACTGAATGGATAACAAAAGCCTGTTGGGTCCATCAATTGGTTAATTCTTACCCTTCCAAGCTTCCTGCAGGAAAGCACCTACGAGGAACCAGACCAGGACAATTCTGGGAAGTGGACTTTACTGAAATTAAGCCAGCAAGGAATGGACTTAAATATCTCCTAGTCTTTGTAGATACATTTTCAGGATGGATTGAAGCCTTCCCCCCCCCAAAAAAAAAAAGAAAAGAAAAAAAAATGAAACAGCGCAAATGGTGGTCAAGAAGATCCTGGAAGATATTTTTCCAAGGTACGGCCTGCTAAAGTAATAGGGTCTGATAATGGACCGGCGTTCGTGGCCCAGGTAACTCAGAGGTTAGCAAGGACCCTGGGGATTAATTGGAAGTTACATTGTGTTTACAGACCCCCGAGTTCAGGACAGGTAGAAAGAATGAATAGAACCATTAAAGAGACCATAACGAAATTAAACTTAGAGACCGGCATAAAAGATTGGACTATGCTCCTGCTTTATGTACTGTTTCATGCAAGAAATACTCAATCTATTTCTTTGTGTAACCTCACACCCTGTGAAATTCTCTATGGTGTCCCTCCTCCAGTAAGGGACCTACACCAACTCTAAGACCTAACAATTCCTTCCACACCCCCTTGCTTAACAGACTTAAAGCTCTTGAAAGAACTCAGGGATACCTGTGAAAACAGATGGCCACTGCCTGCCAACCTGGGGATGAGGGGACTCTACAGCGATATCAAGTAGAGACTTCGTCTATTTAAGACGACATCTGGTGTCATCCCTGGAACTCCGCTGAAAAGGACCATACCAGGTGCTACTTATAACACCTACAGGGTAAAGGTAGTCAAAATCACTTCCTGGATCCCTACCTCTCATCTCAAGCCTGTGCCCTGTCCAGACTCTGGCTGGAAACTGGAAAAGACTGGAAACCCTTTCAAATTGTGGATTCACTGTGTGGATAAGGCTATAGACTCTCCCCTTGACCACCAGTAGTCCTAACCCTCATAAGCCTGTTCAGCAGCGATGGCTGATCACAAATCCTACTGGAACGGAAGTATGGTCTATCTTGCATACAGCCCGCTTAGGAACCTGGTGGCCATCTCTCCAGCCAGACATTTGTCAGCTGCGTATAGGTCTTCCTGATTCGGATATCCCTAATGAAGAGGATCCCACTAAAATTCCATTAAATTCCTTCCATACCATAGATAATGGAAACAAATATTATTGATGTAGGGACATGCGAGGCAGATGCTGGTTGGCTAGCCTAGATTACTATGTTTTCCCAGTGTACTATCAAAGCCACAAACAGTCAAGGCTGTGTGCGGGGAACGCCGACATCTTCTGTAAGTCATGGGGATGTGAGCATACAGGGACTGCCACATGGAACCCAAACTACTCATGAAATTCTCTACACAGCATTGGCCATATTACCAATTAGACAACCAAAACAGATGGCCCCCAGAGGGGTCTCTAGATCCTCAAATTCTGTGTGACCTTTTTAACTTCTGCAAGTGCTCAAAAGGGTGAAAGGAGATTCCTCTATGTGGAGGCCTTTTCTCTCCTTTGCTCATATCGTGAACTATGCTTCTCCAATACATGCTCACCCTCAGCCTTCTGCTCTAGACTCTCTGTTGTCACTCCCACCTCATCAACTTGATTTCTCCCCTCCAATTACTATATTAAAAACCCAAACCTCCACCGTTTCTCAGACCATTGCCCCCTTGCTGAGGTAGCAGGTACTGAGGTAACCCTCCACTCACTCACTCCTCTCTTCTCCTGTCAGTGCCCACACTGGGTCCCACCAGGTCCTCTTACCAGCTAACCCAAAGCTCAAACCAGCTGAGAAGAGCCCTCAGACCCCTATCCAAGATGTAATGAAAATGGCCTTTAAAGTTGCTTTGCCATCACTGAAAACAGGTTACTAAGAATTTAAAGTCCCTTACAGGCTTTTTGGGATACTCACTCCCATCTCCCGCTCTGTTCTACCCGTTCTACTACTCATGTTTTTGTTGCTAGGAAGATCTCAAAACCCTTTTCCATTATTTTTTTACATCTCTCCTTCCTCATTCTCAGATCCAAAGAGCTGCTCTCAGCCCTGCATTCCCGGTCTTCCCCCTCTGTACCAGGCCCACAGGAAAGTCTTAACTGACCTTATCCAGAAGTTTTCACCATGGCTAACTTTAGGACTTTCAGCAAAAGAGTCCCTATAAAAGAGTTCAGTGTAGATAAACTTCCTCTTTTTGTGTTGCCCTGGTCTACCTGGCAACTGGCTGAAAAAAATCAGCACTCCTGAGCTAGACACACCCTTACTAGTTTTTCACAACATATGTGATCAAGGCTTCTGTCCTTTAGCTGGGGCTTCATAGAGATGGCTACATTGCTAAGATGAATAAGTTACAAACTGGGCTCCATGGAAACAGCTGGCAGGGGGAAAAAAAGGGAAAAAAAAGCTCTCCCCCACCCAGGTGTCCTTGAAAATTTAACTTGCCCAGAACTGAGGAAAAATCAGAAACAAAAACTGCTCTTTGTGAACTTCTGCAGACTGTGAACTTCAGAGCCCCTTCCCTTACATGTTGGGTACAAAATTCTGAAACTACCTAAACTTGGGTTTCAGGGGATTAATTGATTACAACAGAAGCAATGCCCTCTGAATCTGGTTGCAACCAAATATGACTGTTTCCTTGTCTTTGGTGCTATCTTAGGTGCCTTGCCTTGTCCGTCCCTACAACAATATAATTCTATATACTTAAACGTTGTTTATGTTTTTATGAAATGGTCAACAGAAGTGATTAATTGTGTAATGGTGCAGATGTTTCCCAGAGTGCTCTATTATGACGCAGGTTCATTGGAAGATCAAATAGAGGGGCATACAACCCGGTTCAGTTGGGAACATATATCTCTCACCTTAGCCATTCTATTATGAATAGGAGTTGCTGCCTGGGTTCGCACAGGAACCACTGCCCTGGTCCATGGGACACAACAAATGACCCAATTAGAAGAAGCAATAGATCAAAACTTAAAGATATTAGAAAATTCCATCACAACTTTGCAGGAATCTTTTACCTCTCTCTTTGAAGTTGTTTTACAGAAAAGTCGAGGTTTGGACCTCCATTTCATGAGAGAAGGGAGCCTTTGTGCTGCATTGAGGAAAGAATGATTTTTTTTTTTTTATGTCGACCATACTGGAGTTGTAACAAACCCTATGAGTAAATTAAAAAGATGTCTTGAAGAGCATCAAAGAGAGATAGAGACCCAAAATTGGTGGTTTGAGTCTTGGTTTACACAGTCCCCCTGGTTAACTACGTTTTAATCAACCCTGGCCGGTCCAATAATAATCCTCATTTTATTCCTTACTATAAAACCCTGTTTCTCAACCATGTAATTTCTTTTCTCCAAGCTCAAATTGGACAAGTTAAACTTATGTTAATACCCCACTAGCATACATAAAATGTGACACCCCCCAACAATCACTTTTATGATTAAAAGTAGCCAGAAGAAGAAGTGGGGAATGAAATGTTAATAAAATATGTACTTGTCACTTCCTGTTTTTCTGTATGCTTAACAAAACACTGTTGAAATGTTGAGAAATGTTTCCTAAACTTGTTCCCAGAATGTGCTGTCCCCAACTGCCAAACTGCAGAATGTACTCCCTCACGCGTTTACACACAAACCGCTAACTCGCCCTGACCCATCAATAAACTTCCCTCCCTGCCCTCTCCAAGAAAATTATATAAGTTCTGCTTAAGATGTTCTCAGGGCTCTCTGCTCTATTCAAGTGAGCTCTAAGCCCCAGCATTCTGGACCCCAAATAAACCCTTTCTGTTGCATGAGATAGTCTCTTGGTGGTCTCATCCTCTGACACTCGCCCTACATTTACTTGGATGATTGAATGTAGATGAGAACATCCATTCAAAAGTGATAGTCGGTAAAATTAGGAAGATAGTCGGTAGGTTTAGGAAGAAGAGTGATTATAAAAATTGTAACAAAAGTTCTTTAGCAATAGGGTTTGGGTTACAGAGTGAATGTAAATGTCAACACAAGTGAAGAGTCAGTCACAATGATGAATTGGAGAAAATATGTTGGAATGCAGATATCAATACAGACATTACAAAATCAGGAAAAAGTATAAAGTCAGTGATAGGATTAGACATTTTCAACAGGGTTGAGTTTGAATATATAATCTTAGGAAGAAACGAATATGTAGTCATCAATAGGATTGATATTTGAGAGCAATCGGCAAATTGGACATTGATGTTTTTAGTAATCCATGTTCACTTTCCATTTAGGCTTTGGTACAAATATAAGTTTGACCTTTGAATTTTGTGTCCAGAATATTACTGTGATAACATGTATATATAGATCGGGTGACATAAGTATTTCTTCCACCATTTTTGGGAGCAATATTTTGAAGACTTATAAATTAGTATTTGGGGTACAAACAGGTGTACCCGGTGTCTATGAATATAGAGATAATGCATGAATAGACCAACTGTGAATAAGTAATATAACTGGTTCCACTTTAAATGGTGGATTGAATTGATATTTGAAAAGATATAAGAAATCGTATATTGATATACAATCATTCATTCCAACAAGTTATACATCAATGTTAATATTAGGGTTATGGTTTATCATGAAGGGTGTGTGAGTTTTGCTTCAATGTGATTATAAAAATCGAAAATAATGTGTTTGTAAAAAAGAATCTTGAGAAGACCAGTCAAGAAATATGGAAGAATACATGTGTTCTAAAGTAGGAAGTGATTGAAAGTGAAAAAATGCCTATAATTTTGTGATCTTTTTGATGAAATATATATCCTATGATGTGCATAAACTGAAGAAATAGTAATGTACCAGTGTTGAATTAAAATGAACATCAAAATACACATCATGTTCCATATGAATCTTCTTGCATTGAGATTAAACTGGGTCAGTTACTCTAGATATATTAGGATTTGTATGCAACATTCACTGAAGTTAGTTTTCAGTACTAAAAACAAAAAAGTATTTCAGGTGGATGAATATTTCTGAGAATAATATTTAGAAAAGATGATCATAAATCCACATACATGAATATGAATGAATTAAGGGAGTGTATATTAAGATACAAATATTTCATATTTTGAAAAATCTGGAGAATGTGTGTATGTATATATATATATATACACACACACACACACACACACACATATATACATACAAACACACATATATATACATACACACACACATTAAAAACTAGCAATATATATGCTATTCGAAATTCATCATGAAATATATATCATTCACAGATCTAAAAATATTCATTTTACTGAACATGGATTTATATATAATGTTGTAAAACTAGGAAGCTCACCCATTGGTTATATTTTCAGTTCCAACAGCGTTTAGGAGGAGTGATCTTCTCTCACAATTTGTATCTGCCAAGTCGTTCACCTCACAAGAATGTAGGTGTGGTACCAGGTAGGATTCTATATGTGTTTATTGCGGTTGCATTGGGAGTTTAGTAATTGCTTCATGGAATCCAAGGAGTTCAACTGGGACACAGTGCTGGAGCGAGTTCTCTCAGGCGTGGTGCGTTAGGGTATGCAGGAGAATGCACCAACCAGGCTTCTATCCCACATAATTGCCCCCTTAAACATAGCAACCTGATTGTAAACATTGCCCTGAAACGTCACCATATAACAAGATGCCTTTGCATAGGAGGGTCTGCTGATTGCACCATGTCAGTCACAAGCCATTTGGAAGCCAATGGCAGATCCACATGGCCCCACCACAGATGTTTTTCACACACCTGCCAACCACTACTCTAGGACAACTACTCAGCAGGATCCAACTTATTTTCATGAAACCCAATCAATCAAGGCACTGTCTGGTACACTCATGATCAGCAACAGAATATCCAATGGTTCTCCAGTGCCACCTGGTCATGGGAAATTGAAAATTTTCATGGTATTTATCTAGCCATTTTTCACGGATGAAGTTGGATGCACTGTGGGTTTCAATTCATTCAGGAACCATTAAATGTTGAGGAAACTCATTTCAATGTAAGTTCTGGAGAATTCTCACAGGCAAGGCTTCCCAAAGAGTGGCCAAAAGGTCACATGAAGCCAGGGCCATTGAAGTCTAAAATGTGATGTCATTGTCTGTTTTGACTCTCAACAATGGCTTCCAAGTCTTTCAGAATAAAATCATGTGATATCCTGGTTGAGATCAGAGTGCCCTGTGGAAAGCTACCCTGGGCCTTCATCTCAGTTTCCAAGGATGACTCTCATGCGTGGCTTCCTCAAATCCCAACACATTTCATAGCAATACTTCTCTGAGGTGAGTTCCAGAACTCAGTCTCTAAGGGGAATCACACCAGGTGGACCCAGTCATCTCTTCCAACTGCCACACAAATGACCACAATAAAACCGAAATTCTCCCACATGGTCCTCATCTTCTTCCATATTGACACTCATCATAACCTCTGGCTGGAGGTGTCCATGAGGGACGCAGCCCAAGACAGTGTCCAAAATAAGCTCTGTTGCTCCTCATTTGCCTAAATTCAGGGTGGCCTGGACACCCTTCCTTTGTACCAGGAGTGATCAAAAAGGCCTGCCTGTCATACTGCTCCACTTTTCCCATTTGAGGCCTATTGAGTGTCGCTTAAAGATACTTTATGTGAATTGGAGTGATGAGAAAACCTAAGCACCTACGGGATAGCCTCAGAAGGGCTTTGACGAACTCATCTGACCCAAATGATCCCTATTCTCACTTGATGGAATTCAGGAACCTTACAGAGGAAGGCAGAAGACTTCATCCACAATTACAGCTCTTTTTGCCATTTTTGATTTGGATGCACACATGGGATCTTTCTTTAGATCCATCAGGTGCTGAGAATCTAAGTCAAAGAATCACACTGGGCCAAGAGGCTGATTCAGACACAACTCTTTCCAAATCAATTAAGTAAAGAGCCAAAGGTGAAGCCTATTTATTACCATTTGAAAACTATTTTCTTCAGGATTCACAAAGGGGTGGTGTGAGACAAAGACTTCCTGACTCTCAGGGCAACAGAACAATAGGCAAGCAAATGGCCCAAAGCAGGGTTTCTCCACTGAGACGTTCCTGGTCAACTGATATCTGAGTTTTCTCAGATGCTCGTCATTTCCTTCAGCTATCCAGAACATTGCCTTGTCACAGATCTTGGGTGTGGTACATAACTTAGACACAAAACCATGAGCCTATTCTGGAGAGTGTCCAGAATTCTGGAGGAAAACAGCAACTTAAGAAGGTAGCAGGTATTGCCCATTAATAAGGCAATCCACAGTCCATTCATAAAATGGGCAGGATGAATGCTGGGAAGCTTTCTACTAGACAAGACATATCCATTGATGCATTCTCTTTTCTAATGTCTACAACCACGGACACAGTGTGATACACAGACCCAGAAACACTTGCCTTGTTAAACACTTACTAAAAACAGTTCACTCCAAACCAAACAAACTGACTTTTCTTCCTATTCTCAGAACATGGGGCAAAACCACAAACCCACACCCACACCGACAATGACACCTTCTTCCCCCAAATAGGTATGAGACTATCCGGAGTATCCTCCGACTGGTGGGCCATACTATGTTCCCCCGAAATGTCCTGTCCTGTCTCATATCTGGTCTCCTTGGCCAACTCTGTGAAGTTGTCAGGAGCCAGGAGTGAGCCACTACCTGCTTTTCCAGGAAAAACCCCTCTTCCAAGCTTTCCAAGCATTTGGCTTCCTCACCTTAGTAGGTACCAAGAAAGACTGATTCTGTCCTTGGTAAATCCAAACAAGTGAGACCACTGGGACTGGGACTGGGACTGGATCTGGGTGCCTGGCGTCCTGGATCCCATGTTCAGAGAGTTCCATCAATAAGGAAGTGCTTTGAGGTCATTTCCTTCAGGAACTTGATGAGATCACTGCCTCGGCAACCAGTTTGTCCTAAGAGTTTCTTCCAACGGTCCCATGAGATGGAGGCTGCTCCTACTTCCTGTGACACTTTCACAAGTTAGAATGGTATATCAACCATAGGGAACCAGGACGAGCTCTCCACACAGTCTTGGTTTGGTCCATCTTCTCTACATTAAGATGAGAGAGGCTGATTCAGAAACGTCCCTTCATCCTGGCCAGGTTGTTTGCAATGGAAGATAACTTTTGCTCTCTCAGGTCCTTCATACCTGCCTACATCTTCTCCAGGGATCATTTCTGCATGGAGCTTTGAGGTTCTCAGCAGATGGAAGATCCACTACATTCCTGTATTGTAAGATCAACACTGTCCCTGCTCTTCTGTAAACATGTTATTAACACAAACAGTGTATGGTTAGTGTTAATAACATGTTCCATTTGGGTTAGGAATTATTCTGCTGCATGAATAATGGTATTGGAAACTTGTGATTATTTTAAGAATATAGAGATGAAATATATGTATGAAAAAAGAAGTCTAAGTAAGATTTGAAGCCCAGAAGGGCATTGGGCCCTTAATTGTGATACTTAGGGTTGAATTACATTCTGCACCGATGTCTCAGATAAATCAATATACAATAGCATAAGACCTTGTACCTTGAATGATTGAATGTAGAAGAGAACATCTAGTCAAAAAGGGATACTCGGTAGGATTAAGAAGATAGTTAGTATGTTTAGGAAGAAGAGTGAGTATAGGATTTGGAACAAAAGTTCTTTAGCAATAGGTTATTTATTAGGGTGTGAATGTAAATGTCAGCACATGTGAAGAGTCAGTCACAATGATGAACTGGGGAATATATGTAGGAAAGCAGATAGCAATAGAGACATAATGAAATCAGGCAAAGTATAAAGTGAGGGATAGGATTAGACATGTTCAATTGGGTTGAGTTTGAATATATAATTTTAAGAAGAAACACATATGTAGTCACCAATAGGATTGACATTTGAGAGCATTAGGGAACCTGGACATGGATGTTTTTAGTAATCCATGTTTTCTTTCCATTTGGGCTTTTATACAATCATAAGTGTGACCTTTGCATTTTGTGTCCAGAATATTTCTGTGATTAAATGTATATAAAGATCAGGTGACATGAGTCCACATCCACCATTTCAGGGAGCAATATTTTGAAGACGTATAAATTAGTATTGGGGGTACAAAGAGGTGTACACTGTGTCTATGAATATAGAGATAATGCATGAATAGACCATAGTGTGAATAAATAATATAACTGGTTCCACTTTAAATAATGGATAGAATTGATATCTGAAAAGATATAAGAAATCTTATATTGACATACAATCATTCATTCAAACCAGTTATACATCTAATGGTAATATCAGAGTGATAATTAATATGAATGGTATGTGAGTTTTGCTTCAAAAGTGATTATGAAAATCAAAATTAATGTGTTTGGTATAAAATCTCATGAAAAGACCAGTCAAGAAACTTAGAGGAATACATGTGTTCTGAAGCAGGAAGTGATTGAAAGTGAAACAAATGCCTATAAATTTTTGAACTTGTGGATGAAATGATATATCCTATGATGTCCATAAACTGAAAAAATAATAATGTACCAATATTGAATAAAAATAAACTTCAAAATACACATCATGTCCCGTAGGATTCTACTTGCATTGATGTTAAACTGATTCAGTTACTGTAGAAATATTAGGATTTGTAAGCTCCATTCACTGAAGTTAGTTTTCAGTACTAGGAAATAAATATGTATTTCAGGCGGATGAATATTTCTGAGAATTATCTTGTGAAAAGTTGATTATAAACCACATATAGAAACATGAGTGAATTTAGGGAGTGTATAATAAGACATATATATTTCATATTTTGAAAAATCTGGACAGTATATATATATAGATAGATAGATAGATAGATACTCACACGCAGACATTATAATGTAGCAATATAAATGCTAATCGAAATTCACCGTGTAATACATATCATCCACATATCCAAAAATATTCATTTTACTGAACATCGATTTATATATAATGTTGTTCATCTAGGAAATTCACCAATAGGTTTAATTTTCAGTTCCATCATTATTTAGGGGGAGTGATATCTTATCACAATATGTATCTTTCAAAATCAGCGAGCTTACAAAAATGTACTTGTGATACCAGGTAGGATTCTAAATATGCATAAAAAATACATGTGATGAATAGGCTACAGAGAATGGGAGACAGAAATTTACATATGTGTTAACTTTAAAAACTCATGGAGAACTATTACAATGAAAAGTTTACTACATTTATAACACATACCCTTGATAAAGCAGAAGGGCAGTCCAAGTATACACCATGCCTCCTATGAACGGCCTGTATTTCTATTCTGTTAGGTTTCTTGTTCTCCATCATATTAGGATTAGTAGTCAGAGTCTAGTAGGTTATGGGTTAATGTCAGGGATTCAGTATTTCAAATGGAAAATATGAAAATGAATCTAATGTGTATGCAAATATGTGCTACACAAAAATCATCCCACTCTCATCCAGAACAATGCCTTGACATAACCTTCGCCCCAATTAAGACACAATTAGTGGAGAAGAGTTAGAAAATCTGTGAATACGTATGTGGAAATGAAAATGCTCAGGAGTTCACAGCCTTGGAGGCGGTAGAGAAATTTCCAAAAGTATGGGATAGGGTAAATACTCCACAAATATGGAGTTCTGCTGGCCTAATGACTCTTTGAGAAACTGCCTTTGAAGTTGGGACCTTGTAATATATGTTGTTGTCAGGAGCTTCAGCTTCCTTTGTAGTGAGACAATCAAAGCTGGATCTGCATATATGTGACCTGAAGGACATGGTTTCTTATTTTCTAGTGAACATGAGGCAGCAGTTCTGAATTCCCTCACTGTAGGTAAACTGTGGCCACTGGGAGCTAAGTGTCTCCTCGTGTGGACTGAGAAGCCATTTGGTCATCCTCCACTTTTCCTGGTGATTCTTACTGCTGCACTGGGAGTTTGGTATTGGCATCAGTAAATACCATGAGTTCAACGGGGACACAGTGCTGGAGGGAGTACTCTCACGTGTGGTGGGTCAGGGTGTGCAGGAGAATGCCCCAACCAGGCTTCTATTCAACAAAGCTTGCCTCCTTGTCTGCAGCAACCCAATTCTGAACATTGCCCTAAAACCTCTCAATGTAACAAGATGCCTTAACATATAAGGGTCTGCTGGCTGCACCATGTCAGTCACAAGGCATTTGGAAGCCAATGGCAGATCCATGTGGCCCCATCACAGATATTTTATCATACACCTGCAAACCACTGCTCTAGGCCCACTACTAAGCAGGTTCCAACGTACTGGCACCTTTGTTCTACACCATTTTCATGAAACCCAGTAAATCAAGGCACTGTCTGGTACACTCATGATCAGCAACAGAACATCCAAAGATTCTCCAGTGCCACCTGCTCTTGGGAATTTCAAATATTCCATGGTATTTATCTAGCCATTTTTCAAGGATGAAGTTGGTGTCACTGTGGGTTTCAATTCATTCAGGAACCATTAAATGGTGAGGAAGCTCATTTCAATGAAAGCTCAGGAGAACTCTCACAGGCAAGTCTTCCCAAAGAGTGGCCAAAAGGTCAAATGAAGCCTGGCCCATTGAGGTCTACAATGTGAGTTCCATGTGTGATTTGACTCTCAAGTATGGCTGCCAAGTTTTTCAGAATAAAATCATGTGATATCCTAGCTGAGATTCCCAGTGCTCTGTGGAAAGCCATCCTGGGCCTAAATCTCAGTCTCCAAGGGCAATTCTCATGCGTGGCCTTCTAATATCCCAACAGAATTCATGGTAATACTTCTCTGAGTTCAGTTCCAAAACTCAGTCTCTAAGGGGAATCACACCATAGTTCAAGCCCAGGTTGACCCAGGAATCTCTTCCTACTGCCACACAACTGACCACAATTAATACCAAAACACTCCCACATGGCCCTCATCTTCTTTTATATAGACACTCATCATAACACCTGGGTTGAGGTTTCCATGAGGGGTGCATACCAAGACAGTGCCCAAAATAATCTCCCTTGCCTCTAATTTGCCTAAAGTCAGGGTGGCCTGGAAACCCTTCCTGTTAACCAGGAATGATCAAATAGGCCTGCCATTAATACTGATCTACTTCTCCAAATAATCACACTGGGAAAATATGCTGATTAAGACACATCTCTTTACAAAGCAATAAAACAAAGAGCCACAGGTGATGCCTATTCATTTCCATTTGAAAACTCTTTTCTTCAGGATTCACAAAGGGGTGGCCTAAGGCAAAGACCTTCTAGATATTCACAGCACCAGAACCATAGGTAAGCAAAATTCCCAAAGCAGGGTTTCTCCACATAGTCTTTACTGTTCACACTGATATCTGAGTTTCCTGAGATGCTCCCATTTCCTTCAGCTCTCCAGTACATGGCCATGTCACAGAGCTTGGAGGTGGTACATATCTTGGACAGAAAACCATGAGCCTATTCTGGAGAGTGGCCAGAATTCAGGAATAAAACAGGAAATTAGGAAGTTAGTCATTGCTACCCATCCATAAGGAAAGCTGCAGTCCAATCATGAATCGGGCAGTATGAATTTTGGGAAGCATTGTACTAGACAGGACACATTCATTGATGCATTATGTTTTCTAATGTCTACAACTACAAACACAGTGGGATACATAGACATAGAAACACTTGCCTTGTCAAACGACTTACTAGAAACAGTCCACTTCAAATCAAACAAACTGCCTTTCCTACCAATTCTCAGAACATGAGACAAAACAACAAACTCACACCCACAACAACATAGGACTTTCTTCCCCCAAGTAGGTCTTTGACTCTCGGAATTTCCTCTGACTGTTGTACCATACTATGTTCCCCCAAAATGCCCTGTACTGTCTCAGAGCTGGAATTTTTGGCCAACTCTTTGAAGTTGTCAGGAGCCAGCTTTGAGCCACTACCTTCTTTCTCAGGGAAGGCCACTCTCCAAAGCTCTCCTGGCATTTGGCCATTCTCAAATCAGTAGGTACCAAGAAAGACTGATTCTGTCCTTGGTAAAACCAAACAAGTGAGCCCACTGGGACTGGGTCTGGGACTGGTTCTGTGTGCCTGGCTTCCGAGATTCCAAGTTCAGAGTGTTCCAAGACCAAGGAAGTGAGATAGGTCACTTCCGTTCGGAACTGAATGAGGTCACTGGTTTGGCAACCACTTTGTCCTAACAGTTCCTTCAAAGGGTCCCATGAGATGGAGGCTGCCCCTACTTTCTGTGACACTTTCACAACTTAGAATGGTATATCAACCATAGGCACCCAGGAACAGCTCTCACACAGAACTGGTTTGGTCCATCTTCTCTACATTAAGAAGAGAGAGCCTGATTCACACACATCCCTTCATCCTAACCAGGTTGTTTGCCTTACAAGATGACTTTTGCCCTCTCAGGTCCTTTATAGCTGCCTTCATCTTCCCCAGGGATAATTTCTGCATGGACCTTTGAGGTTCTCAGCGGGTGGAAGATCCCCTATATTCCTCTATATTAAGACCAACTCTGTCCCTGTTCTTCTATAAAGTTAGATTGAGGGAACAATGTATGATTAGGGTTAATAACATGTTCGATTTGAGTTAGGAATCATTCTGCTGGATGAATAATGGTATTGGGAACCTGGGATATTTATAAGAATATAGATGTGAAATATAAGTATGAAAACAGAAATCTAGGTAAGATTTTAAGCCCAGAAGGGCATTGGGTCCTTGATTGTAATACTTAGCATTGAATTTCGTTCGCACAGATGTCTCAGATAAATCAATATACAATGGCATATCACCTTGTACCCTGGATGATTGAATGTAGAAGAGTTCATCCAGTCAAAAAGGGATAGTTGTTAGGGTTAGGAAGATAGTCGGTCTGTTTCGGAAGAAGAGTGAGTATAGGATTTGGACCAAAAGTTCAATAGCCCTAGGTTTTCGGTTAGAGAGTGAATGTAAATTTCAGCACATGTGGAGAGTCAGTCACAATGATGAACTGGGAAAATTATGTAGGAAATCAGATATCAATACACACATTATGAAACCAGGCAAAGTATAAAGTGAATGATAGGATTAGACATTATCAATAAGGTTGAGTTTCAATATATAATCTTAGGAAGAAACAAATATGTAGTCACCAATATGATTGACATTGGAGAGCATGAGGCAACCTGGACATGGATGTTTTTAGTAATCCAGGATCACTTTCCATCTAGGATTTGCTACAATCAGAAGTGTGACCTTTGCATTTTGTGATCAGAATATTACTGTGATAAAATGTATATGTAGATCAGGTGACAGGAGTATTTCTTCTAACATTTCTTGGAGCAATATTTTGAAGAGATATAACTTAGTATTGGGGGTACACAGAGTTGTACCCTGTGTCTATGAATGTAGAAGAAATGCATGAATTGACAATACTGTGAATAAATAATATACTGTTTCCACTTTAAATGATGGATTGAATTGATATCTGAAAATACGTAAGAAATCTTTTATTGATATACAATCATTCATTCCAACGAGTTATACATCTAATGGTAATATTAGGGTTATGTTTTATCATGAAGGGTGTGTGAGTTTAGCTTCAAAAGTTATTATGGAAATGGAAAATAATGTGTTTGAAAAGAAATCTCATAAAAAGATGAGTCAAGAAATATAGAGGAATTCATATGTTCTGAAGCAGGATTTGATGGTAAGTATAAAAAAAGCCTATAAATTTCCTAACTTGTGGATGAAATATATATCCTATGATGTGCAAAAACTGAAAAAATAGTAATGCACCAGTGTTGAATGAAAATGAACGTCAAAATACACATCATATCCCATAGGAATCTACTTGCATTGATGCTAAACTGTGTCAGTTACTGTAGAAATATTATGATTTGTATGCACTATTCACTGAAGTTAGTTTTCAGTAGTAGGAAACAAATACGTATTTCAAGTGGATGAATTTTTATGAGAATAATCTTGTGAAATGTTGACTATAAATTTACATATATGAACACGAATGAATTTAGGGAGTGTATAATAAGAAACATATATTTCATATTTTGAAAAATCTTGAGAGTGTATATATATATATATATAGATAGATATGTGTGTGTGTGTGCATTTATGTATGTATATATATATATATATATATATATATATATATATATATATACACACACACACACACACACACACAGACACTAAAATGTATCAATATGCATGCCAATCGAAATTCACTATGAAACATATATCATCCACAGATCCAAAAACAATCATTTTACTGAACATGGATTTATGTATAATATTGTTCAACTAGGAAGTTCACCCATAGGTTGAATTTTAAGTTCCAACAGCGTTTAGGAGGAGTGATCTTTTCCCATGGTTTGTATCTCCCAAGACAGCCAAACTCACAAGGATGTACGTGTGATACCAGTTATGTTTCTATATTTACATATAAAAATACATGTGCTGAACAGGCTACAGAGAAAGGGAGACAGGAATTCACATATTTGTTAACCTTAAAAACACATGGAGATCTATTTCAATTAAAAATTGACTAGATTTATAACACCTACACTTTATCATGCAAAAGGAAAGTCCAACTATACACCATGCCTTCTCTGAACTGCTTTCATTTCCATTCTGTTTGGTTATTTTTGTCCATCATTTTAGGATTAGTAGTCAGAGTCTATTAGGGTATGGGTTAGTGTCAGGAATTCAGTAATTCGAATGGAAAATAGGAAAATGAATCCAATGTGTATGCAAATATGTGCTACACAAAAATATTCCCACTCTCATCCAGAACATTGCCTTTACATTACCTTTGCCCCAAATAAGACACAATTAGAGAAGAAGAGTTAGGAAATCTGTGAATACATATCTGAAATGGAAAATATTCAGGAGTTCACAATATTGGATGTGGTAGAGGAGTTTCCAAAAGTAAGGGACAGGGTAAACACTTCACAAACATGGAGCTCATTGGGCCTAAAGACTCTTGAGAAACTGCCTCTGAGGTTGGGCACTTGAAATATATGTTGTTGTCAGGAATTTTAGCATCCTTTCTAGTGAGACCAACAAAGCTGGGTCTGATCTCTGTGACCTGGAGGATATGTTTTTTTTTTTTTTTTTATTTTCCAATGAACATGAGGAAGCAGTGCTGAATTCTCTCTTTGTAGGTAAACTGTGGCCGCTGGGGTCTAAGTGTCTCCCCATGTGGACTGTGAAGCCATTTGATCATCTTCCACTTTTCGAGGTGTTTCTTGCTGCTGCATGGTGAATTTGGTATTTGCTTCAGGAAATACAAGGAGTTCAACAGGTACCAGTGATGGAGGGAGTTCTGTCACGTTTGGTGGGTCAAGGTCTGCAGGAAAATGCACCAACCAGGCTTCTACCCCACATAGCTTGCCCGCTTGTCCATAGCAATCTGATTCTGAACATTGCCCTGAAACCTCTGATATAACAAGATGCTTTTATATATAAGGGTCTGCTGACATCACCATGTCAGTCTCAAGCCATTTGGAATCCAAGGGCAGATCCACATGGTATCACCACAGATGTTTTATCACATACCTGCACACCACTGCTCTAGGCCCACTACTCAGCAGTCTCCAACTTACAGGGATCTCTTTTCTACACTGTTTTCATGAAACCAAGTAAATCCAAGCACAGTCTGGTACACTCATGATCAGCAACAAGTCATCCAAAGTTTCTCCATTGCCACCTGGTCATGGAAATTTCAAAAAATCCATGGTATGTACATAGCTATTTTTTAAAGATGAAGTTGGAGGCACTGTGGGTTTCAATTTATTTAGGAAACATTAAATGGTGAGGAAGCTCATTTCAAAGAAATCTCTGGAGAACTCTCACAGGCAAGGCTTCCCAAAGAGTGGCCAATATTTCACATGAATCCAGGCCCATTGAGGTCTAAAATGTGAGGTCCATGTGTGTTTTGACTCTCAATTATGGCTGCCAAGACTTTCAGAATAAAATCACGTGAAATCCTGGCTGAGATTCCCAGTGCTCTGTGGAAGCCACCTTGGCCTAGATCTCAGATTTCAGGGTGACTCTCATGTGTTGCCTCCTAAAATCCCAACACAATTCATGGCAATACTTCTCTGAGGACAGTTCCAGAATTCAGTCTCTAAGGGGAATAACACCAGAGTTCAAGCCCAGGTGAACTAAGTCATCTCTTTCAACCGCCACACAAATGACCAGAATTAAAACCAAAACACTCCCACATGGCCCTCAACATCCTCCATATAGACACTTATCATAACCTCTGGCTGGAAATTTCCATGAGGGGTGCAGACAAAGAAAGTATCCAAATAAGTTCCCTTGCCCGTCATTTGCCTAAAGTCAGGGTGGCCTGGACACCCTTCCTGAGAACCAAGAGTGATTAAATAGGCCTGCACTTAATACTGCTCTGCATCTCCAATTTGGGGCCTACTTACTTTCAGGTATAGATTCTTTATGTGATTTGGAGTCATGAGAAAAGCCAAGCACCTCTGGGCTAGTCTCTGCAGGGTTTGAAGAACTCATTTGACCCAAATTATCCCTATTCTCACTTGATGGATTTCAGGAACCTAACAGAGGAAAGCAAAAGACTTAATCTACAATGACTGCTCATTTGGCCATTTTGGTTTTGGATGCACACATGGTATCTTTCTTTAGATCCATCAGGTGCTAAGAATCTAAGCCACAGCCTCACATAGGGTCATGAGGCTGATTCAGACACATCCCTTTCCAAAGCAATCAAGCAAAGAGCCACAGGTGATGCCCATTCATTTGCATTTGACAACTCATTTCTTCAGGCTTCACAAAGGGGTGGTCTGAGGCAAAAAGCTTCCTGAAATTCAGGGCAACAGAACAATAGGTAAGCAAATGGCCCAAAGCAGGATTTCTCCACTGAGACTTTCCTGGTCACACTGATATCTGAGTTTTCTGAGATGCTCGCCATTCCCTTTAGCTATCCAGTACATGGCCATGTCACAGAGCTTGGAGGTGGTATATATATTGGACACATAACCGTGAGCCTATTCTGGAGAGTGGAGTGGATTCAGGAACAAAATAGAATCTTAGGAAGATAGTAGGTATTGCCCATTCATAAGGCAAGCCGCAGTCCATTCATAAATTGGCAGGATGAATGTTGGGAAGATTTCTACTAGACAGGAGACATCCATTGATGCATTCTCTTTTCTAATGTCTAGAACCACGGACACAGTGGGATACACAGACTTAGAAACACTCGCCTTTTCAAAAGACTTATTAGAAACAATTCACTTCAAACCAAAAAACCGCCTTTATTACCTATTCTCACAACATGAGACAAAACCACAAACCAACACCCACATACACAAAGACACCTTCTTCCCCCAAGTCAGTCTGTGACTATCCATAGTGTCCTCTGATTGGTGGGCCATACTATGTTACCCCGAAATGGCCTGTTCTGTCTCAGATCTGGTCTCCTTGGTCAACACTGTGAAATTCTCAGGAGCCAGCGGTGATCCACTAACTGCTTTCTCAGGAAAGGCCACTCTTCAGAGCTTTCCTGGCATTTGGGCATCCTCACCTCCGTAGGTACCAACAAAGACTGACTCTGTCCTTGGTTAATCTGAACAATTTAAACCACTGTGACTGGGACTGGGACTGAGACTGAATTTGGGTGCCTGGCTTCCTGGATCCCAAGTTCAGAGAGTTCCATCACAAAGGATGTTAGGTGAGGTCACTTCCTTTAAGATCTGAATGAGGTCACTGCCTTGGCAACCACTTTGTCCTAACAGTTGCTTCAAAGTGTCCCATAAAATGGAGGCTGCCCCTACATCCTGTGACACTTTCACAAGTTAGAATGGTATATCAACCATAGGCACCCTGGAAGTGCTCTCCACACTGGCCTAGTTTGGTCCTTCTTCTCCATATTAAGAAGAGAGAGGCTGATTCAGACACATCCCTTCATCCTGACCAGGTTGTTTTCAATGGAAGATGACTTTTGCTCTCTCAGTTCGTACATATGTGCCTACAACTTCTCCAGGGATCATTTTTGCGTGGACCTTTGAGTTTCTCAGCAGTTGGAAGAAACCGTAAATTCCTGTATTGTAAGACCAACTCTGTCCCTGCTCTTCTGTAAAGTTAGATTGAGGGAAGAGTGTATGGTTAGGGTTAATAACAGTTTCGATTGGGGTTAGGAATCATTCTGCTGGATGAATAATGGTATGGCGAACCTTCGATATTTTCAAGAATATATAGGTGAAATATAAGCACAAAAACAGAAATAAAGGTAATATTTGAAGCCCAGAAGGGCGTTGGGCCCTTGATTGCAATATTTAGCATTGATTTATTTTCTGCACAGATGTCTCAGATAAATCAATATACAAATGCATAGGACCTTGTACTTTGGATTATTTATTGTCAAAGAGAACTTCCAGTCATAAAGGGATAGTCGGGGGGCTGGGGATGTGGCTCAAGTGGTAGCACGCTCGCCTGGCATGCGTGCGGCCCGAGTTCGATCCTCAGCACCACGTACAAACAAAGATGTTGTGTCTGCCAAGTACTAAAAAAAATAAATGTTAAAAAATTCTCTCTCTCTCTCCCTCTCTCTCTAACTCTTTCTTTAAAAAAAAAATTTAAAAAAAAGAATAGTCGGTAGGATTAGGACGATAGTCGGTAAGTTTAGAACGGAGAGTGAGTATAGGATTTGCACCAAAAGTTCTTTAGCTATGGGGTTTCGGGTATAGAGTGAATGTAAATGTCAGCACATGTGAAGAGTCAGTCACAATGATGAAATGGGGAAAATATGTAGGAAAGCAGATTTCAATAGAGACATTAGGAAATCTGGCAAAGTATATTTGGTAATGAAAATTTAGTAAAATAGGTAAATGTCACTTCCCGTTTTTCTGTATGCTTAACAAAACACTTTTGAAATCTTGAGAACTGTTTGCTAATCTTGTTCCCAGAATGTGCTGTCCCCAACTGCCAACCTGCAGAATGTACTCATTCACCCGGTTGCACGCAAACTGCTCACTCGCCCAGACCAAACAATAAAGTTCCCTCTCTGCCCTCTCCAAGCAAAGTACATAAGCTCTGCTTAAGCTGTTCTCAGGGCTCTCTGCTCTATTCAAGTGAGCTCTGAGCCCCAGCATGCTGGACCCCCAATAAACCCTTTGCTTTTGCATGAGACAGTCTTTTGGTGGTCTCTTCACCCGATGCTCGTCTGACCTTTACATATGGAGGTTCCAGTGAGATCCGGCAGCGGCGAACGAGAGAACCCAACAGGCTCATCTTGGGGTATGTATGGTGCCTCTTTCTGGTTTCAGGTTTCAGGTTAGGGCTTCGCAAAATGGCTGTCAATGAAGAGTGTGACCTCTCTCCGATGGTGGCTGACATACGTGTCACAGAGCCACAGGCCACATCCCTGGGGGATGCACCAGAGTACTCGGGAAATCGAGGAGCAATAGTCTCCTCAACTCAGTGATATTTTGTTTCAGATTCGGTATCGCCAGCCCATCGGGTTTGGCCAGATACTTAGTCCTGGTCTCAGTGTTGGAAGTTCCATTGTCTGTCTTTATTTTCTTGTCTTGTCTGTGTCGTGTGTCATCGCTTTTACTGTTTGTGTATCTTTCATTATGGGACAGAGCACTTCAATGCCTCTGTCCCTGACCCTTGATCACTGGACCAAAGTACCCTTAAGGGCTCAGAATCTTTCTTTTTCAGTAAAATTCTGGACCTGGCAGACTCTCTGTGCCTCAGAATGGCCCACCTTTGGATTCGGATGGCCGCTAGAAGGATCTTTCTACTTCCCACTAATTTAAAAAGTCAGAGGATATTGTCTTTCAGCCAGGGCCACATATCCATCCGGATCAACAGCCATATATCTTAACTTGGCAGGACCTCTGCAAATCTCCTCCATGGGTGAAGCATTTCCTTGCCCCTACCCCCGCTCCTACTCCTTCCCCCATGATCTCTCAAACCCTCTGCTTCTCCTCCTCCTCCACCCTCTGTTCTCCCTGAGTCACAAGATTTGACTCTACTGGACTCTCATCCCCCTCCTTATCTCCTGCCCACGTCCCCCAAAGACCAACACCCTCTAAGTGATTCCCCTGCTGCTGACTCAACCTCTCCACCATTGGAGGAAGATAAGCCAGCCCAGCGCCCTCCAGATAATTTCCCCGCAGCACACACAGCCCCTCCTCCTCTGGAGGAAGCTAGCCCAGCTAAAGGTACTCACCAGCAGTGAATGATTGAAAAACCTGGAACTTGAATGATGCTCCCCCTCATCCCTAGTGGCCAATGATTGACAACGGCCTTGGGGGAAAAATGCAAGCCTACCAGTATTAACCTTTCTCCTCTTCAGACCAATATAACTTTAAAAATAAATATCCCCCTTTTACCGAGGACCCCACCCAGCTCCTAGGTGTGGTTGAGTCATTGATGTTTTCACACCAGCCTACTTGGGATGACTGTCAACAACACCTAGGGTTGTCTCTTCATGATAGAGAAACAAAAGAGAATCCTCCTGGATGCTGGAGAAAATATCCTCTGACCAGATGGGTGACCGACAAAACTTCCCAACATATTCAACCCGGCTTTCCCTTGAATCAACGAAACTGGGACCCCAACACCTTTGAAGGTAGGGAGCATCTGTTCACTTATCGCTGGTCTCTAATTGTGGGTATCTTAGTGGCCTCTAGGCGACTAACAAATTTTGCCAAGTTAAGAGAGATTATTCAAGGGCCTGATGAATCTCCCTCTATGTTTTTAGAGAGAATTATGGAGGCATATAGGAGATATACTCCTTTCGATCCTCAGGCAGAGGATCAAAAGGCATCTGTCAAGATGGCCTTTATGGGCATGCTGCCCTGGATATTAAAAGAAAGTTACAATGCTTAGATGGATTACAAGATATGACTTTGAGAGATTTAGTCAGAGTAGCCGAGAAGGTATACTATAAGAGAGAAACTGAGGAAGAGTAGGGAGCAAAGGGAGGATAAAAGAAACAAAAGACAGACTAAGGCATTGACTAAGGTCCTGGTCACAACAACAAATAGGCCAGAAATAAGAAACATGGAGACAGGAATGGATATCGGGGCCCATACTAGAGGCCACCCCTGGCCTCAATTTAATGTGCCTACTGTAAAGAAAAAGGACACTGCTTCAAAGAGTGCCATTGAAAGAGACAGCCACTCTAGCCAGCCATTCTGACTCTGGAGGATGACTAAGAACGTTGGGGCTCAGATCCCCTCCGAGAGCTCAGGGTAAATTTTGAAGTGGAGGGGACCCCAGCAAACTTTGAAGTGGATACAGGGGCAATATACTCTGCCCTTAAGGCCCCATTGGTCTCTCTATCAAATAAAAGGTCTCTAATTCAAGGGGCTAATGGCAGAAAATATCGGGCTTGGACAACTAAGAGGACCATGGACCAGGGGAAAGGAAAAATCCATCACTCGTTCTTAGTAATCCCAGAATGCCCGGCCCAATTGATGGGCAGAGATCTGCTCACCAAGCTCCGGGCCAAAATAACTTTTAACCCTGAAGGACCACAAGTGGAATTTCTAAATCCTTCAGTAAAAACTCCTATAGTCACGACTCTATATATGTCAGTAGAAAATGTACATCAACTCATTCAACTTGGTTCAAAGAAATTGCATTCATTCCTGAAGGATCAAGAACAGAGTTTTTTACTAACCGACTCAAAGCAAAAGGAAATAACTGAATGGGTAACAAAAGCCTGTCAGGTCTGTCATGGATAATGCTTACCATTCCAAGCTTCCTGCAAAAAAGCACCTACGAGGAACCAGACCAGGACAATTCTGGGAAGTGGAATTTACTAAAATTAAGCCAGCAAGGTTTGAAATTAAATATCGCCTAGTCTTTGTAGATATATTTTGAGGATGGATTGAAGCCTTTTCCAGGAAAAAAGAAAAAAAAAACGAAACAGCGCAAATGGTCGTCAAGAAGATCCTGAAAGATATTTTTACAAGATACGGCCTGCCTTAAGTAATAAGGTCTGATAATGGACTGGCATTTGTAGCCCAGGTAAGTCAGGGGTTAGGCAAAACCCTGGGGATTAATTAAAAGTTACATTGTGCTTATAGACCACCGAGTTCAGGACAGGTAGAAAGAATGAACAGAACCATTAAAGAGACCATAACGAAATTAAGCTTAGAAACCTGCATAATAGATTGTACTATGCTCCTGCCTTATGCACTATTTCATGGAAGAAATACTCCCTCTGTTTCTTCGTGTAACCTCACCCCCTATGAAATTGTCCATGGTGCCCCTCCTTCAGTAAGGGACCTCACCCCAACTCTAAGACCTAACAATTCCTTCCACACCCCATTGCTTCACTGAATTAAAGCTCTTGAAAGAACTCAGGGATACCTGTGAAAACAGATGGCCAATGCCTATCAACCTGGGGACGAGTGGACTCTACATCGATATCAAGTAAGAGACTTCATCTATGTAAGTCGACAACAGGTGTCATCCCTGGAACCCCACTGGAAATGACGATACAAGGTGCTACTTATAACACCTACAGCGGTAAAGGTAGAAAGAATCACTTCCTGGATCCATACCTCTCATCTCAAGCCTGACCCTGTCCAGACTCTGGCTTGAAACAGGAAAAAATTGTAAAAACTTTCAAATTGTGTATTTACCCTGTGTCTAAGGCTATACACTCTCCCCTTGACCACCAGTAGTCCTAAACCTCTTCAACCCGTTCAGCAGCGATGGCTGATCACAAATCCTACTGGTAAAGAAGTATGATCTATCTCGCATACAGCCCACTTAGGGACTTGGTGGACATCTATCCACCCAGACATTTGTCAGCTGGCTATAGGTCTTTCCTATTGGGATATACCTGGTGAAGAGGATCCCACTAAATTTCCATTAAATCCATTCTGCACCATTGATAATGGAAACAATCATTATGGATGTAGGGACACGCAAGCCAGATGCAGGTTGACTAGCCTAGATTACTATGTTTGCCCGGTGGACTACCAATGCCACAAACAGTCACGGTTGTGTGGGGGGAATGCCGACTTCTTCTGTAAGTCATAGGGTTGTGATCATACAGGCAGTGCATGATGGAACCCAAACTCCTCATCAACTTCTGTACACAGCATTGGCCCTATTACCAATTAGATCACCAAAACCGATGGCCCCTAGAGGGGTCTCTAGATCCTCAAATTCTGCCTGACCTTTTTAACTTCTGAAAGTCCTCAAAAGGGTGAAAGGAGATTTCCCTATGTGGAGGCCTTTTCCCTCCTTCGCTCACATCCTGAACTATGCTTCTCCAATAGGTCCTCACACTCAGCCTTCTGCTCCAGACTCTCTGCTGTCACTCTCACCTCAGCAACATGATTTCTCCCCTCCAATTACTAGATCAAAAACCCAAACCTCCGCCGGATCTAAGACCATTGCCCCCTTGCTGAGGTAGCAGGTACTAAGGTAACCCTCCACCGAATCACTCCTCTCTTCTCCAGTCAGTGCCCGCACCGGGTCCCACCAGTTCCTCTTACCAGCTAACCCAAAGCTCAAACCAGCTGAGGAGAACCCTCAGACCCCTATCCAAGATTTAGTGAAAATGGCCTTTAAAGTTTCTTTGTCATCACTGAAAACAGATTACTAAGAATTTAAAGTCCCTCACAGGCTTTTAGGGATACTAACTCCCATCTTCCCCTCTGCTCTACCTGTTCTACTGCTCACCTTTTTGTTGCTAGGAAAATCACAAACCCCTTTCCCAGTATTCTTTCACATCTCTGCTACCTCATTCTCAGATCCACGGAGCTGCTCAAAGCCACGCCTTCCCCATCTCCCCCCTCTGTTCCAGGCCCACAGAAAAACATTAACTGAAATTCTACAGAAGTCTTCAGCATGGCTGACTTTAGGACTTTCAGCAAAAGAGTCCCCATGAAAGACTTCAAAGTAGAAAAACTTCCTCTTTTCCTGTTGCCCTGTTGTACTTGGCCACTGGCTAAAAATATCAGCACTCCTAAGTTAGACACCCCCTTACTAGTTTTTCACAAAATATGTGAACAAGGCCTTTGGCATTGAGCTGGGGCTTCACAGAGATGGCTACATTTCTAAGATAAAGAAGTTACCAACTGGGCTCCATGGTAACAGCTGGAAGGGGGAAAAATAAAGGGAAGAAAAAGCTCTCCTTCACCCAGGTGGCCTTGAAAAGTTAACTTGCCCAGAACAGAGGAAAAAAACAGAAAAAATCTGCTTTTTGTGAACTTCTGCAGGCTGTGAACTTCTGCGCCCCTTCCCTTATATGTTGGGTACAAAATTCTGAAACTACCTAAACGTGGGTTTCAGGGAATTAATTGATTATAACAGAAGTAATGCCCTCTGAATCCGGTTGCAAATAAAATGGAAAGTTTCCCTGTTTTTGGTAGTATCTTAGGTGCCTTGCCATGTCCGTCTCTACAACAGTATAATTCTATAGACTTAAACATTGTTTATGTTTTCATGAAATTGTCAAGACGATGTGATTAATTTTGTAAAGGTGCAGAGGTTTCCCAGAGTGCTTTATCATAATGCAGGTTCATTTGAAGATCAAATAAGGGGGCATAAAACCCGGTTCCATTGAGAACATATATCCATCACTTTAGCCATCCTATTAGGAATAGGAGTTGCTGCAGGTGTGAGCACAAGAACCACTGCCTTGGTCCATGGGATACAACAAATGACACAATTAGAAGCAGCAATAGACCAAAACTTAAAGATATTAGGAACCTCCATCTTGGCTTTGCAGGAATCTTTAACCTCTCTCTCTGAAGTTGTTTTACAGAACAGGCGAGGGTTGAACCTCCTCTTCATGAGAGAAGGGGGCCTTTGTTCTGCATTGATGGAGAATCTTGTGTTTTTGCTGACCATACTGGAGTTTTAAAAAAATCTAGGAGTAAATTAAAAAGATGCCTTGAAGAGTGTCATTGAGAGAGAGAGGCCCAAAAAGGGTGGTTTGAGTCTTGGTTCACACAGTCCCCCTGGTTAACTACGCATTTATCAACCCTGGCCATTTCAATAATAATCCTCATATTATTGCTAACTATAAAACCCTGTTTGCTCAACCGTGTAATTTCTTTTCTCCAAGCTCAAATTGGACGAGTTAAACTTATGGTAATACCCCACTAGCAAACATAGAATGTGACACCCCGCAATGATCACTTTTATGATTAAAAGTAGCCAGAAGAAGAAGTGGGGAATGAAAGGTTAATAAAATAGGCACTTTTCACTTCCTTTTTTCCTGTATGCTTAACAAAACACTGTTGAAATCTTGAGAAATGTTTGCTAATCTTGTTCCCAGAATATGCTGTCCCCAACTGACTAACTGCAGAATGTGCTCCCTCAGTGGGTTGCATGCAAACTGACCACTCGCCTTGACCCATCAATAAAGTTCCCTCCCTGCCGTCACCAAGGAAAGTGTATAAGCTCTGCTTAAGCTGTTCTAAGGGCTCTCTACTCTATTCAAGTGAGCTCTGAGCATCAGCATGCTGGACCCCCAATAAACCCTTTGCTGTTGCATGAGATAGTCTCTTGGTGGTCTCTTCCTTCGACCTCACCCGACCTTTACTTGGATAATTAAATGTAGAAGAGAACATGCATTCAAAAAGATAGTCGGTAGGATTAGGAATATAGTTGGTAGGTTTAGGAAGAAGACTGTGTATAGGTTTTGGAACAAAAGTTCCTTAGCAATAGGGTTTCGGTTAGAGAGTGAATGTAAATGTCAGCACATGTGAAGAGTCAGTCACAATGATGAACTGGAGAAAATATGTAGGAAATCAGATATCAATACACACATTATGAAATCAGGCAATGTATAAAGTGAATGATAGGATTAGACATGATCAACCAGGTTGAGTTTCAATATATAATCTTAGGAAGAAACAAATATGTAGTCACAAATATGATTGACATTGGAGAGCATTAGGCAACCTGGACATGGATGTTTTTAATAATCCAGGATCACTTTCCATTTAGGATGTGCTACAATCATAAGTTTGACCTTTGCATTTTGTGATCAGAATATTACAGTGATAAAATGTATATG
The DNA here is from genome assembly GCF_048772815.1 of Callospermophilus lateralis. Lineage (NCBI taxonomy): Eukaryota > Metazoa > Chordata > Mammalia > Rodentia > Sciuridae > Callospermophilus > Callospermophilus lateralis. The sequence goes on along the minus strand of NW_027515276.1, from coordinate 6,562,482 downwards.
TAGATCAGGTGACATGCATATTTTTTCTAACATTTCTGGGAGCAATATTTTGAAGAGGTATAAATTAGTGTTGGGGGTACACAGAGTTGTTCCCTGTGTCTATGAATATAGAAGTAATGCATGAATTGACAATACTGTGAATAAATAATATAACTGTTTCCACTTTAAATCATGGATTGAATTGATATCTGAAAATATATAAGAAATCTTATATTGATATACAATCATTCATTCCAACGAGTAATGCATCTAATGGTCATATTAGGGTTATGTTTTATCATGAAGGGTGTGTGAGTTTAGTTTCAAAAGTGATTATGAAAATGAAAAATTATGTGTTTGGAAAGAAGTCTCATGAAAAGACGAGTCAAGAAACATAGAGGAATACATGTGTTCTGAAGCAGGAAGTGATTGTAAGTATAAAAAAACGTATAAATTTACTAACTTGTGGATGAAATATATATCCTATGATGTGCAAAAACTGAAAAAAATAGTAATGTACCAGTGTTGAATGAAAATGAATGTCAAAATACATATCATGTCCCATAGGAATCTACTTGCATTGATGTTAAACTGGGTCAGTTACTGTAGAAACATTAGGATTTGAAAGGACCATTTACTAAAGTTAGTTTTCAGTACTAGGAATCAAATATATATTTCAGGTGGATGAATATATCTGAGCATAATCTTGTGAACATTTTATTATAAATCAACATTCATGACATGAATAAATTTAGGGAGTGTATATAAGACACATACATTTCATATTTTGAAAAATCGGAGGGTGTATAATATATATATATATATATATATATATATATATATATATATATATATATATATCACAGATACATTAGAAATTAGCAATATATAAATATATATGCGTATCAAAATTTATCATGAAATATATATCATCCACAGATTAAAAAGTATTCATTTTAGTGAACATGGATTTATGTATAATATTGTTCAACTAGGAACCTCACCCATAGGTGGAATTTTAAGATCCAAAAGCGTTTAGGAGGAGTGATCTCTTCTCACAATTTGTATCTGCAAAGTCAGCCACCTCACAAAAATGTACGTGTGATACCAGGTAGGATTCCATATGTGCATATAAAAATACATGTGCTGAATAGGCTCCAGAGAAATGGAGACAGTAATTCAGAAATAAGTCAACATTAAAAACAATGGAGAACTGTTTTCATTAACAATTGACTATATTTATAACACCTACCATTTATCATGCAAAAAGCAAGTCCAACTGTACACCATGCCTCCTCTGAACTGCTTATGTTTCTATAATGTTTGGGTTACTTTCCTCCATCATATTAGGATTAGTAATCAGAGTCTAGTAGGGTGTGAGTTAGTGTCAGGGATTCAGTATATCGAATGGAAAATAGGAAAATGAATCCAATGTGTATGCAAATATGTGGCACACAAAAATCTTCCCACTCTCATCAAGAACAACACCTAGATATTACCTTCGCCCCAAGTAAGACACAATTAGAGGAGAAGAGTTAGAAAATCCGTGACTACATATCTGGAATGGAATACGATCAGGAGTTTACAACCTTGGAAGTGGTAGAGGAGTTTCCAAAAGTAAGGGACAGGGTAAAAACTCCACAAACATGGACCTCTGCCTGCCTAAAGACTTCTTGAGAAACTGTCTCTGAGGTTGGGCACTTAAAACATATGTTGTTGTCAGGAGCTTTAGCTTCCTTTCTAGGGAGACCATCAAAGCTGGGTTTCATCTCTTTGACCTTGTGGATATGGTTTCTTATTTTCCAATGAACATGAGGCAGCAGTGGTGAATTCTCTCTTTGTAGGTAAACTGTGGCCACGGGGAGCTAAGTGTATCCACATGTTGACTGTGAAACCATTTGGTCATCCTCCACATTTCGTGGTGATTCTTGGTGCTGCAATGGGAATTTGGTATTTGCTTCATGGAATACAAGGAGCTCAACTGGAACACAGTGCTGGAGGGAGTTCTGTCATGTGTGGTGGGTCAGGGTCAGCAGGAGAATGCACCAACCAGGTTTCTAGCCCACATAGTTTGCCCCCTTGACCATAATAACCTGATTGTGAACATTTCCCTTAAACCTCTTCTTATAAAAAGATGCCTTTACATATAAGGGTCTGCTGGATGCACCATGTCAGCCACATGCCATTTGGAAGTCAAAGGCAGATCCACAAGGCCCCACGACAGAAGTTTTATCACAAAACTGCACATCTCTGCTCTAGGTCCACTAATCAGCAGGCTTGAACTTACTGGCATCTCTGTTCTACACCATTTTCATGAAACTTAGTCAATCAAGGAACTGTCTGGTGCACTCATCGTCAGCAACAGTACATCCAAAGGTTCTCCTGTGCAACCTGGTCAAAGGAATTTAAAAAATTTCATGGTATTTATCGAGCCATTATTCAAGCATGAGGTTGGAGGCACTGTTGGTTTCAATTTTTTCAGGAAACATTAAATGGTGAGGAAGTTCATTTCAATGAAACCTCTGGAAAATTCTCACAGGCAAGTCTTCCCAAGGAGTGGCCAAAAGGTCACAGAAATCCAGGACTATTGAGGTCTACAATGTGAGGTCCATGTGTGTTTTGACACTCAAGTATGCCTGCCAAGTGTTTCAGAAAAAATCATGTGATATCCATGCTGAGATTCTCAGTGCTCTGTGGAAAGCCACCCTGGACCTAGATCTCAGTTTATAAGGGCGACTCTCATGTGTGGCCTGCTAAAATCCCAACACAATTCATGGCAATACTTCTCTGAGTTTAGTTCCAGAACTCAGTCTCTAAGTCCCCTTGAACTCACACCAGAGTTCAAGCCCAGTTGGACCCAGTCATTTCTTCCAATCGCCACACAAATGACCAAAATTAAAACCTAAACACTCCCACAAGGCCCTCATCTTCTCCATATAGACACTCATCATAACCTCTGGCTGAAGGTTTCCATGAGGGGCGCAGCCCAAGACAGTGACCAAAATGAGCACCCTTGGCCCTCATTTGCCTAAAGTCAGGGTGGCCTGGACACCATTCCTGTGAACCAGGAGGGATTAAATAGACCTGCCATTAATACTCCTCTGCTTCTCCATTTTGAGGCCTACTGAATGTCAGGTATAGATTCTTTATGTGGTTTGGAGTCATGAGAAAACCCAAGCACTTCTGCAGGGCTTTGAAGAACTCATTTGACCCAAAGGATCCCTATTCTCACTTGATGGAGTCAGGAACATCACAGAAGAAGGCTAGAGACTTCATCCACAATGACTGATCTTTTTGCCATTTTGGTTTTGGATGCACACACGGGATCTTTCTTTAGATCCATCATGTGCTAAGCTGGAGCCTCACACAGGGCCAAGTGGCTGATTCAGACACCTCCCTTTCCAAAGCAATTATGCCAAAAGCCACAGGTGATCCTCATTCATTTCCATTTGATAACTGTTTTTTTCAGTCTTCACAAAGGGGTGGCCAGAGGCAAATACCTTCCTGACATTCAGGGCAACAGAACAAAATGTAAGCAAAAGGCCCAAAGCAGGGTTTCTCCACTGAGAGTTTCCTGGCCACACTGATATCTGAGTTTTCTGAGATGCTCTCCATGCCATTCCCTTCAGCTATTCAGTACATGGTCATGTCACAGTGATTGGAGGTGGTACATATCATGGATAAAAAACGATGAGCCTATTCTGGCTAGTGGCCAGAATTCTGGAAGAAAACAGGAACTTAGGAAGGTTGTAGGTGTTTCTCATTGGTAAGGCAAGCCGCAGTCCTTTCATAAATTGGACAGGTTGATTGGTGGGAGGCATTCTACTACACAGGACATATTCATTGATGCATTCTCTTTTCTAATGTGTACAACCACGGACACAGTGGGATACACAGAAATAGAAACACTCACCATGTCAAATGACTTATTAGAAACAGTCCATTCCAAAAGAAATAAATCACGTTTTTTTACCTATTCTCAGAACATGAGACAAAACCACAAACTGACATCCACACACCCAGGCACCTCCTTCCCCCAAGTAGGTCTGTGACTCTTCTGAGTGTCCTCTGACTGGTAGGCCATACGATGTTCCTCCGAAATGGCCTTTCCTGTCTCAGATCTGGTGTCATTCACCAACTCTGTGAAGTTGTCAGGAGGCAGTGGTGAGCCAATTCCAGTCTTGTCAGTAAAGGCCCCTCTTCAGAGCTTTCTTGGAATTTGGCCACCTTCAAATGAATAGGTACCTAGAAAGACTGATTCTATCCTTGGTAAATCCAAACAAGTGAGACCACTGGGACTTGGACGGGTAATGGCTCTGGGTGCCTGGCTTCCTGGATCCCAAATTCAGAGAATTCCATCACCAAGGAAGTATGTGAGGTCACTTCCTTCAGGAACTGAATGAGGTAACTGACTTGGCCACCAATATGTCCTAACAGTTGCTTCCTAGGTTCTCATAAGATGGAGGCTGCCCCTATTTCCTGTGACACATTCACAAATTAGAATGGTATAGAAACCACAGGCACATGGGAACAGCTCTCCAAAAAGGCCTGGTTTGGTCCGACTTCTCTACATTAAGAAGAGAGAGGCTGATTCAGAAACATCCCTTCATCCTGATTAGGTTGTTTGCCATGGAAGATGACTTTTGCTCTCTCAGGTCCTAAATAGCTGCGTAAATCTTCTCCATGGATCGTTTCTGCATGGACCTTTGAGGTTTTCAGCAGATGGAAGATCCCCTACATTCCTGTATTGAAAGACCAACTCGGTCCCTGCTCTTCTGTAAAGTTAGATTGACAGAACATTGTATGGTTAGGGTTAATAGCATGTTCTATTTTGGTTAGGAATCATTCTGCTGGATGAATAATTGTTTGGGAACCTTTGATACTTATAAGAATATAGACTTGAAATATAAGTACAAAAACAGAAATCTAGGTAAGATTTGAAGCCCAGAAGGGCATTTGGCAATTGATTGGCATACTAAGCTTGAATTATGTTCTGTACCGAGGTCTCAGATAAATTCATTTACAATGGCATAGGATGCTGTACCTCAGATGACTGAATTTAGAAGAGATCATCCAGTCCAAAAGGGATAGTCCAAAGGATTAGGAAGATTGTCAGTAGGATTAGGAAGAAGAGTGAGTCTAGGAGTTGGACCAAAAGTTCTTTAGCAATAGGGTTTTAGTTAGAGAGTGAATGTAAATGTCAGCACATGTGAAGAGTCAGTCACAATGATGAACTGGGGAAAATATGTAGGAAAGAGAGTAAATATGTATCAATAGACACATTAGGAAATCAGGCAACGTCTAAAGTGAGTGATAGGATTAGACATTTTCAACAGGGTTGAGGTTGAATATATAATCTTAGGAAGAAACAATTATTTAGTCACCAATAGGATTGACATTTGAGCGCATTAGGGAACCTAGACATGGAGGTTTTTAGTAACCCATGCTCACTTTAAATTTAGGCTTTAGTACAATCATAAGTGTGACCTTTGCATTTTGTGTCAAGAATATTACTGTGGTAAAATATATATTTAGATCAGATTACATGAGTATTTCTTCCACCAATATGAGGAGCAATATTTTGAAAACTTATAAATTAGTATTGCGGATAAAATAGGCGTACCCTGTGTTGATGAATAAGAGATGATGCATGAATAGACCATATTGTGAATTAATTATATAACTGGTTCCAACTTTAAATAATGCATTGAAATTATATTTGAAAATATATAGGAAATCTTATATTGATATATATACATTTATTCCAACCAGTTATACATCTAATGGTAATATTAGGGTTACGGTTTATCATGAAGAGTGTGTGAGTTTTGCTTCAAAAATGAGTATAGAATAGAAAATAATGTTTTTAGAAAGAAGTCTATTGAAAAGACCACTAAAGAATCATAGAGGAATACATGTTTTCTGAAAGAGGAAGTGATTGAAAGTGAACCACATGCCTATAAATTTGTGAATTTGTGGATGAAAGGTTATATCCTATGATGTCCATAAACTTAAGAAATAGTAATGTATCAGTGTGGAATAAAAATGAACTTCAAAATACATTTCATGTCCCATAGGAATCTAACTGCATTGATGTTAAACTTGGTCAGTTACTATAGAAATATTAGGATATATAAGGACCATTCACTGAAGTTAGTTTTCAGTACTAGGAAACAAATATGTATTTTAGGTGGTTAAATATTTCTGAGAATAATCTGTTGAGAGCCACAGCCAAAGGAGCCCCAGTAAACTTGCAGCTGCCAGCAAACTTCCATCTGCCGGCTGATGATTGGCTCACAGCGGCCCCAGCATCATCTAGCTGATTTGCTTCTCTGTGGTGATGCTCATTGGAGATGCTCAATGAGCGGTTTCCCCGACCTTTCAGACTGCCAGCGGATGATTGGCTCACAGCGGCCCCAGCAACATCTAGCTGATTGGCTCCTCTGTGGTGATGCACATTGGGCTGGTTCCCTGCCCTTTCAGACCACGGAACTGCTCATTGGGGGACTTTTTTGGCTCCGCCCATGCGACCCAGCCAATCGGCCTCAAGAGGAGGAGACTTGTGTTTGAGGGAGAGGCTTGTGGGAAGCCTGTGGTGGCAGTTGGGCTCTGACGGCTATTCCTGAGGAGCTGTTTTGTTTGGTGTCATCTTGTTGGGTTGTATTATAGTAGAAATGCGGAATCAGAAATTATTAAAAAAAAAAAACCTGAAAGAGTGTTCAGTAAATTGTTAGATGCAATTAAGGCATGGAAGACTTTACAAGGACATGGAGGTTTACAAGGTTAATTATCTAAGGTAATACAAGGAGCTAATGAACCTTATGCTGAATTTGTAGATAGGCTTATTCAAACAGCTACCAGAGTTTTTGGAAATACACAACAAGCAATGCCATTACTAAAACAACTGGCTTATGAGCAAGCGAATCTTTGGTGCAATGATATCATTAGACCATGGAAACATGAAGATTTAAACACATATATTAAATTATGTAGAGACATTAAAGAACAAGAGCAAGTCGTGGAAGCTGCAGTAAAACAGGCTTTAGATGCCAGAGACATTAATGAACAAGTGCAAATTGTGGCAGCTGCAGTAAAACAGGCTTTAGATGCCAGGCCAAGAACATGCTACAATTGTGAAGAAACAGGACATTTTAAAAGGAATTGTCCCATAGGAGGAGGGTTTAACAAAACTAGGTATCAAAGGAGTAGAATACCAGGTATTTGTCCACGATGCAGTAGAGGGAGACTTTGGGCTAATGAATGCTGTTCTCAAACCACCATAGAGGGTACACCATTATCAAAAAACGAACAAGGACCAGGTGTTTATCCACAATATTGTGGACAAATACATGGAGCTCCATTGCCAAAAATGGACAAGGGGGCTCAATGCTACGGGGCCCAAAACCACAAATATACGCGGCACTGGAGAAACCCAGCAACCACATCAGGGTAGTGCCCAGGACACATTGTCCATCAGATCCCTCATCAGACAAACCAGAGGGAGCTCAGGGTTGGACATCTGTGCCTCCGCCAGAGCAGTACTAACTGCAGAGATGGGAGTTCAATTCATTTCCACATGGGTAAAAGGACCTCTTCCCAAAGGAACAGTAGGCTTATTATTGGGACGCAGCTCTTCTACTCTAAAAGGACTTATGATAAGTCCTGGGGTAATTGATCTCGACTATGAAGGTGAAATAAAAATTATAGCCAGTTCTCCAAAGGGTATATCAGTAATTTCACCAGGAGATAGAATAGCACAGTTACTAATAATACCCAGCCTACATGAAAAATTTTCCAGTTGTACTGTAGAAAGAGGTTCCAAGTGATTAGGCTCCACAGGTGTAGATTGGGCTATGCTTTCTTTAAATTTAGATTCTGGTCCCATGCTAAAACTAAATAATCAAGGGCATAAATTTAATGGGCTACTGGATACAGATGCAGACCTTAGCATCATCTCTCGTCAAGAATGGCCAAAACATTGGCCGTTACAACAAGCCACTCAAACGCTTCGAGGCCTAGGAGTGGCGTCTAATCCCCATAGAAGTGCAATGGTATTAGATTGGAAGGATCCTGAAGGATGTGAAGGAACTCTACAGCCATATGTATTGGATCATCTTCCCGTAAATTTATGGGGACGAGATAGTCTTCTGGACTCAGTGATATTTTTTTTCGGATTCAGTATTGCCAGTCAATCGGGTTTTGCCGGCTCCTCAGTCCTGGTCTCAGTGTTGGACGTCCATTGCCTGTCTTCATTGCCTTGTCTTGTCTGTGTCATGTTTCATTGCTTTAACTGTTTGTGTATCTTTCATTATGGGACAGAGCACTTCAATGCCTCTTTCCCTGATCCTTGATCACTGGACCAAAGTCCGCTTAAGGGCTCAGAATCTTTCTTTTTCAGTAAAGCCCCGGATGTGGCAGACTCTCTGTTCTTCAGAATGGCCCACCTTTGGATTTGGATTACCCCTAGAAGGATCTTTCTACTTCCCACTAATTTAAAAAAGTCAGAGATATTGTCTTTCAGCCGGGGCCACATAGCCATCTGGATCAACAGCCATATATCTTAACTCGGCGGGAACTCTGCATATCTCCTTTTCCATGGGTGAAGCCTTTCTTGCCCCTGCCCCCACTCTGACTCCTTCCCCCAGGAACTCTCAAATCCTCTGCTTCTCCTCCTCCTACACCCTCTGTTCTCCTTGAGTCACCAGATTTCACTCTACTGGACTCTCCTTCCCCTCCTTATCCCCTGCCCTTGTCCCCCAACCTCCAACACCCTCTAAGTGATTCCCCTGCTGCTGACTCAGCCTCTCCTCCATTGGAGGAAGCTATGCCGGCCCAGCGCCCTCCAGATAATTCCCTTGTGGCACACACAGCACCTCTTCCCTTGGAGGAAGCTGATCCGTCTAAAGGAACTCGCTGGCGGTGAATGATTGAAAACCCTGGAACTCTCGGGATGCTCCCCCTCCATCCCTATGGGCCAATGATTGACGATGGCCACGGGGAAAAAATGCAAGCCTACCAGTATTAGCCTTTCTCCTCGTCAGACCTAAATAACTTAAAAAAATTATAATCCCCCTTTTTCTGAGGACCCTACTTGTCTCTCAGGTCTGGTTGAGTCATTGATGTTTTCACACCAGCCTACTTCAGAAGACTGCCAAAAACTCCTAGGGATTCTCTTCATGACAGAGGAACAACAGTGAATCCTCCAGGAAGCTAGAAAAAAAATATCCTCAAACAAGATGTGCGTCCGACACAACTTCCCAACATAATCAAAGGCAGCTTTCCCTTGAACCCACCCAACTGAGACCCCAAAATCTTTGAAGGTAGGGAGCATCTGTCCACTTATCACCGGGCTCTAATAGTGTGTCTCCAAGCAGCCGCTAACGACAAACTAATTTGGACAAGGTAAGAGAGATTATTCAAGGGCCTGATGAATCTCCCACTATGTTTCTAGAGAGAATTATAGAGGCATATAGGAGATATACTCCTTTTGATCCTCAGGCAGAGAATCAAAAGGCATCTGTCACGATGGACTTTATTGGGCAAACTGGCCTGGATATTAAAACAAAGTTACAAAGCTAGATTGATTACAAGATATGACTTTGAGAGATTTAGTCAGAGAAGTCAAGAACGTATACTATAAGAGAGAAACTGAGGAAGAGAAGGGAGCAAAGGGAGGATAAAAGAAACAAAAGGCAGACTAAGGCGTTGACTAAGGTCCTGGTCACAACAACAAATAGGCCAGAAATTAAGAAACAGGTAGACAAGAAGGGATAACATTGGCCCATGCCAGAGGGCACCCTGCCCTCAGATCAATGTGCCTACCCTAAAGAAAAAAGGACACTGGGCCAAAATTGCCCTAAAAAGCGACAGCCACACCAGCCAGCCATACTGACTCTGGAGGATGACTAAGAAAGTCGGGGCTCAGTTTCCCTCCCCAAGCTCAAGGTAACTTTTGAAGTGTTTCAAAAGTGATTATGGAAATCGAAAATAATGTGTTTGGAAAGAAGTCTCATGAAAAGGTCAGTCAAGAAACATGGATGATTACATGTGTTCTGAAGCACGAAGTGATTGAAAGTGAGACAAATGCCTATAAATTTGCTAACTTGTGGATGAAATATATATTCCATGATGTGCATAAATTGAATAAATAGTAATGTAGAAGTGTTGAATAAAATTGAACATCAAAATACACATCATGTCCCATAGTAATCTACTTGAATTGATTTTATACAGGGTCAGTTAGTGTAGAAATGTTAGGATATGTTTGCACCATTCAAAGAAGTTAGTTTTCAGTACTAGGAAACAAATATGTATTTCAGGTGGATGAATATTACTGAGAATAATCTTGTGAAAAGTTGATTAAAAATCCAAATACATCAATATGAATGAATTTAGGGAGTGTATAATAAGACACATGTTTTATATATATATATATATATATATATATATATATATATATATATATATATATATATATATCACAGACATTAAAATTAGCAATATATATGCCAATTGAAATTCATCATGAAATATATATCATCATCATATCCAAAAATATTCATTTTAATGAATATGGATTTTTATATAAGTTTGTTCAAATAGGAAGCTCACCCATGGGTTGAATTTTCAGTTCCAATAGTGTTTAGGACGAGTGATCACTTCTCACAATTTGTATGTGCCATGTCAGCCACCTCACGAGAATGTACGTGTGACACCAGGTAGGATTCTATATGTGCATATTAAAACACATGTGCTGAATAGGCTACTGTGAAAGGAAGACAGTAATTCATATATTTGTTAACTTTAAAAACACATGTAGAACTATTTCAATTAAAAATTGACTAGATTTATAACTCCTACCCTATATATTTCAAAAGGCATGTCCAACTATACACCATGCCTCCTCTGAAATGCTTGTATTTCTATTCTGTTTGGGTTATGTTTCTCCATCATATTAGGATTAGTAGTCAGAGTCTAGTAGGGAATGGGTTATTGTCAGGGATTCACAAAAATCTTTCCACTCTCATTCAGAACAATGCCTAGACATTACCCTCGTCCCAAGTAAGACACAATTAGAGGATAAGAGTTAAAAATTCTGTGAATACATATCTGGAAATGAATATTCTCATGAGTTCACAACCTTGGATGTCGTAAAGGAGTTTCCAAAAGTATGGGACAGGGTAAGCACTCCACAAACATGGAGCTCTGCTGCCCTAAAGACTTCTTGAGAAACTGCCTCTGAGGTTGGGCACTTGATATATATGTTTTCGTAAGGAGCTTTCTTTGTACTGAGACCATCAAAGCTGGGTGTGCATCTATGCGACCTGGAGGACATGGTTTCATATTTTCCAATGAACATGAGGCAGCAGTGCTGAATTCTCTCTATGTAGGTAAACTGTGTCCACTGGGGCCTAAGTGTCTCCGCGTGTGGACTGTGAAGCCATTTGGTCATCCTTCACTTTTCCTGGTGTTTCTTGCTGCTGCACTGGGAGTTTGGTATTTGCTTATGAAGTAAAAAAAAGATCACCTGGGACACAGTGCTTGAGGGAGTTCTGTCACGTGTGGTGGATCAGGGTCTGCAAGAGAATATACCAACAATGCTTCTATTCCACATAGCTTTTCCCCTTGACCACAGCAACATAATTGTCAACATTGCCCTGAAACCTCTCTATATAACAAGATACCATTACATATAAGGGTCTGCTGGCTGCACCATGTCAGTCACAAGGCATTTGGAAGCCAATGGAAGATCAACATGGCCCCACCACAGATGTTTTATCACACACCTCCCCTCCTCTGGTCTAGGCCCACTACTCAGCAGGCTCCAATTTACTGGCATCTCTGTTATACACCATTTTGATGAAACCTAGTCAATCAAGGCACTGTCTGGTATACTCATGATCAGCAACCGGTTTTCCAAATTTTCTCCAGTGCCACCTGGTCATGGAAATTTCAATAATTTTATTGTATTTATCTAGCCATTTTTCACGGATGAAGATGGAGGCACTGTGGATTTCAATTTGTACAGGAACCATTAAATGATGAGAAACCTCATTTCAATGAAAGCTCTGTAGAACTGTTAAAGACAAGGCTTCCCAGGGAGTGGCCAAAAAGTCACATGAAATCAGACCCATTGAGGTCTACAATGTGAGGTCCATGTGTGTTTTGACTGTCACCTATGCCTACCAAGTCTTTCAGAAAAAAAAAATTATGTGGTATCCTGGCTGAGATTCCCAGTGCTCTGTGGAAAGCCACCCTGGGCCTAGATCTCAGTTTCCAAGGGAGACTCTCATGCGTGCCCTCCTAGAATCCCAACACAATTCACGGCACAAGTTCTCTGAGATCAGATCCAGAATGCACTCTCTAAGTGTAATCACACCAGAGTTCAAGCCCATGTGGACCCAGGCATCTCCTTTAACAGCCACACAATGACCACAATTAAACCAAAACACTCCCACATGGCCCTCATCTTTTTCCATATAGATACTCATCATAACCTCTGGCTGGAGGTTTCCATGAGGGGCACATTCCAAGACAGTGTCCAAAATAAGCTCCCTTGCCCCTCATTTGCCTAAAGTCAGGGTGGCCTGGACATACTTCCTGTGAACCAGGAGTGATCAAATAGGCATGCGGTTAATACTGCACCGCTTCTTCAATTTGAGGCCTACTGAGTTAGATGTATAGATTCTTTATGTAAATTAGAGTCATGAGAAAACCCAAGCACCTCTGCAGGGCTTTGAAGAACTCAATTGACACAAAGGATCCCTATTCTCACTTGATAGAGGTCAGGAACCTCACAGAGGAAAGCGAGACTTTATCCACAATGACTGGTGTATTTGCCATTTTGGTTTTGGATGCACACATGGGATCTTTCTTTAGATCCATCTGGTGCTGAGAATCTAAGCCACAACCTCACACAGGGCCAAGATGCTAATTCAGACACATCCCTTTCCAAAGCAATTAAGCAAAGAGCCACAGGTGATGCCCAATCATTTCCATTTGAAAACTGTTTACTTCAGGCTTCACAAAGGGGTGGCCAGAGCAAGAACTTCCTGACATTCAGTTCAACAGAACAATATATAAGCAAAATGCCCAAAGCAGGGTTTTTCCACTGAGATTTTCCTGGTCACACTGATATCTGAGTTTTTTGAGATGCTCGCCATTCCCTTCAGCTATCCAGTACATGGCCATGTCACAGAGCTTGGAGGTGTTATATATGTTGGACACAAAACCATGATCCTATTCTGGAGAGTGAACAGAGTTCATGAATAAACCTGGAAATTAGGAATGTATTAGGTTATGCCCATCTTTAAGTAAAGCCGCAAACCATTCATAAATTGGGCAGGATGAAATGGGAAGCTTTCTACTAGACAGGACACATCCATTGATGCACTCTCTTTTCTAATGTCTACAACCACGGACACCATGGGATACACAGACATAGAAACACTCTCCTTTTCAAACGACTTATGAGAAACAGTTCACTCCAAACCAAACAAACCACCTTTTTTTCCTATTCTCACAACATGAGACAAAATCACAAACTCACAACCACACCCACAAAGGCACCTCCTTACCCTAAGTAGGTCTGTGACTCTATGGAGTGTCCTCTGACTGGTGGGCCACACAATGTTCCCCCGAAATGTCCTGTCCTGTCTCAGATATGGTCTCCTTGGCCATCTCTATGAAGTTGTCAGGAGCCAGCGGTGGGCCACTACCTGCTTTTTCAGGAAAGGACCCTCTTCAGAGCTCTCTTGGCTTTTGGCCATTCTAACATCAGTAGGTATAAAGAAAGACTGACTCTGTCCTTGGTAATTCCAAACAACTGAACCCACTGGGTCTGGTACTGGGACTGGCTCTGTGTGCCTGGCTTCCAGGATCCTAAGTTCAGAGAGTTCCATCACCAAGGGAGTAAGGTGAGGTCACTTCCTTCAGGAACTGAATGAGGTCACTGCCTTGGCAACCACTTTATCCTAACAGTTGCTTCCAAGTGTCTCATTAGATGGAGGCTTCCCCTACTTCCTGTGAAACATTCACAAGTTAGAATGGTATATCAACCATAGGAACCCGGTAATAGCTCTCCACACAGGCCTGGTTTGGTCCATCTCCTCTACATTGAGAAGAGAGGTTCTGATTCAGACACATCCCGTCATCCTGACCAGGTATTTTGCCATGGAAGATTACTTTTGCTTTCTCAGGTCCTCCATAGCTGACTACATATTCTCCAGGGATCATTTCTGCATTGAACTTGTGGTTCTCAACAGGTGAAAGATCCCCTACATTCCTGTATTGTAAGACCAACTCTGTCCCTGCTCTTCTTTAAATTTACATTGAGGGAACAGTGTATTGTTAGGGTTAATAAAATGTTTGATTTGGGTTAGAAATCATTCTGCTGGATGAATAATGGTATTGGGAACCTGCGATATTTTTAAAAATATAGAGGTGAAATATATAAATGAAAAAAAAAGTCTAGGTAATATTGAAGCCCAGAGGGGCAATGGGCCCTTCATTGGGATAGTTAGCTTTGATTTACGTTGTGCACAGATATCTCAGATAAATCGATATACAATGGCATAGGACGTTGTACCTTTTATGATTAAAATTCGAAGAGAACATCCAGTCAAAAATGGATAGTAAGTAGGATTAGATAGATATTCGGTAGGTTAACAAAGAAGAGTGAGTATAGGATTTGGAACAAAAGTTCTTTAGCAATAGGGTTTGGGTTAAAGTGTGAAAGTAAATATCAGCACACTTGAAGGGTCAGTCACAATGATGAACAGTGGAAAATATGTAGGAAAGCAGATATCAATAGAGATATTACAAAATCAACAAATGGGCCAAGGACCTGAACAGACACTTCTCAGAAGAAGACATACAATCAATTAATAAGTACATGAAAAAAATCTCACCTTCTCTAGCAGTCAGAGAAATGCAAATCAAAACCACCCTAAGATACCATCTCACTCCAGTAAGATTGGCAGCCATTAGGATGTCAAACAATAATAAGTGGTGGCAAGGATGTGGGGAAAAGGGTACACTTGTACATTGCTGGTGGGACTGCAAAATGGTGCGGCCATTATGGAAAGCAGTATGGAGATTCCTGGGAAAGCTGGGAATGGAACCACCATTTGACCCAGCTATCGCCCTCCTCGGACTATTCCCTGAGGACCATAAAAGAGCATGCTATAGGGATACCGCCACATCAATGATCATAGCAGCACAATTCACAATAGGCAGACTGTGGAACCAACCTAGATGCCCTTCAATAGATGAATGGATAAAAAATAATGTGGCATCTATACACAATGGAGTATTATGCAGCACTAAAAAATGACAAATTCATGGAATTTGCAGGGAAATGGATGGCATTAGAGCAGATTATGCTAAGTGAAGCTAGCCAATCCTTAAAAAACAAATGCCAAATGTCTTCTTTGATTTAAGGAGAGCAATTAAGAACTGAACAGAGGGAAAGAGCATGAGGAAAATATTAACATTAAACTGAGACAAGTGATGGGAGGGAAAGGGAGAGAGAAGGGAAATTGCATGGAAACGGAAAGAACCCTCATCGTTATACGAAATCACATATACGAGGTTGTGAGGGGAAAGGGGGGGAAGGGAGAGAACGGAACAACAACAGATGAGGTAGAGAGGGAAGATAAAGGGGAGGGGAGGGGGGATAGTAGGGGATAGGAAAGTCAGCAGAATACAACAGTCACTAATATGGCATTATGTAAACATTGTGAATGTGTAACTGATGTGATTCTGCAATCTGTATTTGGGGTAAAAATGGAAATGCATAACTCACTTGAATCAAATGTATGAAAGATGAAAAAAATAAAAATTAAAAAAGTACTAAATTGGCTCATCGTAACAATAAAAAAAGAGATATTACAAAATCAGGCAAAGTATAAAGTGAGTGATATGATTAGATATTTGCAACAGGGTTGATTTTGAATATATAATCTTAGGAAGAAACAAATATGTAGTCACCAATAGGATTGATATTTGAGAGCATTAGGCAACCTGAACATGGAAGTAATCCATGTTCACTTTCCATTTAGGCTTTAGTACAATAATAAGTGTGAACTTTGCATTTTGTGTCCAGAATATTACTGTGATAAAATGTGTATGTAGATTAGGTGACATGAGTATTTCTTTCACCATTTCTGCGAGTAATATTTTGAAGACATATACATAAGTATTGGTTGTACAAAAAGCTGTACCCTGTGTCTATGAATATACAGATAATGCATGAATAGACCATACTGTGAATAAATAGTATAGCTGGTTCCACTTTAAATAATGGATTGAATTGATATTCACAAAGGAGTGGTCTGAGGCAAAAACCTTCCTGAAATTCAGGGCAACAGAACAATAGGTAAACAAAATGCACAAAGCAGGGTTTCTCCACTGAGACTTTCCTGGTCACACTGATATCTGAGTTTTCCTAGATGCTCGCTTTTCCCTTCAGCTATCCAGTACATAGCCATATCACATAGCTTGGAGGTAGTACATATCTTGGACACAAAACAATGAGGCAATTCTGGAGAGTGTCCAGAATTCAGGATGTAAACAGAAACTTTGAAAGATAGCAGGTGTTTCCCTTCAATAAGGAAAGCTGCAGTCCATTAAGAAATCGGGCAGGATGAATGTTGTGAAGCTTTCTCCTAGACAGGACACATCCATTGATGCATTTTCTTTTCTAATGTCTACAACCACGGACAGAGTGGGATACACAGACATAGAAGCACTCGCCTTGTCAAAGGACTTACTAGAAACAGTCCACGCCAATTCAAACAAACAGCCTTTCTAACATCTTCTCAGAACTTGAGAAAAAAAACATACACACACCTACACCCACAAAGGCACCTCCTTTGTGGAGTGTCCTCTGAATGGTGGGCCATACTATATTCCCCCAAAATGGCCTATTGTATCTCAAATCTGGTCTCCTTGGCCAACTCTGTGCAGTTGTCAGGAGCCACCGGTGAACCAATACCTGCTTTCTCAGAAAGGTCTTTCTTCAGAGCTTTCCTGGCATTTGGCCATCCTCACATCTGTTGGTACTAAGAAAGACTGACTCTGTGCTCGGTAAATTGAAACAAGTGAGACCACAGGGACTGGGACTGCGACTGGCTCTGGGTGCCTCTCTTCCTGGATCCCAAGTTCAGAGAGTTCCATCACCAAGGAAGTGAAGTGAAGTCACTTCCTTCAGGAACAGAATGAGGTCACTGCATTGGCAACCTCTTTGTCCTAACAGTAACTTCTAAGGGTCCCATGAGATGGAGTCTGTCCCTTCTTTCTGTCACACTTTCACAAGTTAGAATGGTATATCAACCATAGGCACCTGGGAAGAGCTCTCCACACAGGCCTGATTTGGTCCATCTTCTCTACATTTAGAAGATAGAGGTTGATTCAGACACATCCATTCATCTTGACCAGGTTGTTTACCATAAAAGATGACTTTTCCTCTCTGAGGTCCTTCATAGCTGCCTATATCTTCTCCAGGGATCATTTCTGCATGGACCTTTGATGTTCTCAGAAGGTGGAAGATCCCCTACATTCCTGTGTTGTAAGACCAACTCTGTCCCTCCTCTTTTGTAAAGTTAGATTGAGGGAACAGTGTATGTTTAGGGTTAATAAAATGTTTGATTTGGGTTAGGAATCTCTCTGCCCCATGAATAATGGTATTGGGAACCTGTGATATTTACAAGAATATATAGGTGAAATGTAAGTATGAAAACAGAAATCTAGGTAAGATTCGAAGTCAGAAGGGCATTGGGTCCTTGAGTGGGATTCTTAGGTTTGAATTATGTTCTGCATGTATGTCTCCGACAAATTGAAATACAATGGTTTAGGACCTTATACCTTGGATGATTAATTGTCGAAGAGAACATCGAGTCAAAAAGCAATAGTCAGTAGGATTAGGAAGATAGTCAGTAGGTTTAGAAATAAGAGTGAGTATAGGATTTAGACCAAAATTTCTTTAGCAATAGGGTCTCGGGTAGACATTGAATGTAAATGTCAGCATATGTGAAGTGTCAGACACAATGATGAACTGGGGAATATATGTAGGAAAGCAGATATCAATAGAGATATAAGGAAATCAGGCAAAGTATAAACTGAGTGATAGAATTAGACATTTTCAACAGCCTTGAAGTTGAATATATAATCTTAGAAAGAAACAAATATGTAGTCACCAATAGGATTTACATTTGAGAGCATTAGGCAACTTTGATATGGTTGTTTTTAGTAATCCATGCTCACTTTCCATTTAGGCTTTGATACAATCATGAGTATGACCTTTGTTTTTTGTGTCCAGAATATTACTGTGATAAATATATATATATTGATAGATAGATAGATCAGGTGACATGAATATTTCTTCTACCATTTTTGGGAGCAATGTTTTGAAGAGGTATAAATTAGTATTGGGGGAACAAAGAGGTGTACACTGTGTCTATGAATATAGAGATAATGCATTAATAGACCATACTGTGAATAAATAGCATACCTGGTTCCAACTTTAATAATGGATTGAATTGAAATGTGAAAATGTACAGGAAATCTTATATTGATATTCACACATTCATTCCAACCACTTATACATCTAATGGTAATATTAATGTTATGGTTTATCTTGAAGAGTGTGTGGGTTTAGCTTCAAAATTGATTATGGAAATCGAAAATAATGTGTTTGGAAAGAAGTCTCATGAAAAGACCAGTCAAGTAACATGGAGGAATACATGTGTTCTGAAGCAGGAAATGATTAAAAGTGAAACAAATTCCTATAAACTTGTGAACTTGTGAATGAAATATATATCCTATGATGTGCAAACCTGAAGAAATAGTAATGTACCAGTGTTGAATTAAAATGAATGTCAAAATAGACATCATGTCCCATAGGAATATACTTGCATTGATGTTAAACTGTGTCAGTTACTGTAGAAATATTAGGATTTTTAAGCACCATTGATTGAAGTTAGTTTTCAGCACTGGGAAACAAATATGTATTTCAGGTAGATGATTATTTCTGAGAATAATCTTGTGAAAAGTTGATTATAAATCCACATACATGAACATGAATGAATTTACGGAGTGTATATAAGACAAATATATTTCATATTTTATAAAATCTGTAGAGTGTATGTGTATATATATATATATATATATATATATATATATATAGACAAAAAAACACAAAAATTCATTAAAAAGTATCAATATATATATGCCAATCGTAATTAATCATGTAATATATATCACCCTCAGATGCAAAAATATTTATTTTACTAAACATGGGTTTATGTATAATATTGTTCTAATAGGAAGCTCACCCATAGTTTGGATTTTCAGTTCCAACAGCGTTTAGGAGGACTGATCTCTTCTTACAATTTGTTTCTGCCAAGTCAGCCAACTCATAAAAATATACGTGTGATACCAAGTAGGAATCTATATGTGCATATAAAAAGTACATGTGCTGAGTAGGCTACAGAGAAAGGGAGACAGGAATTCACATATTTGTTAACTTTAAAAACGCATGGAGAGAGCTGGGGATGTGGCTCAAGTGGTAGCGCGCTCGCCTTGCATGAGTGCGGCATGGGTTCGAATCTCAGCACCACGTGCAAACAAAGATGTTGTGTCCCCCGATAACTAAAACAATAAATATTATAGAATTCTCTCTCTCCTCTCTAACTCTCTCTTTAAAAAAAAACACATGGAGGACTATTTCAATTAAAAATTGAGTAGATTTATAAAACCGACCCTTTATCATGCAAGAGGGAAGTCCAACTATACACCATGCCTCCTCTGAACTGCTTGTATTTTCATTTTTTTTTTGTTTATTTTTCTCCATCATATTAGGATTAGTAGTCAGAGTCTAGTAGGGTATGAGTTAGTGTCAGGGATTCAGTATTTCGAATGGAAAATTGGAAAATGGATCAATGTGTATGCAAATGTGTACTACAAAAAAATTTTCCCACTCTCATTCAGAACAATGCCTTGACATTACCTTCACCCCAAGTAAGACACAATTAGAGGAGAAGAGTTAGAAAATCTTTGAATACATATCTGAAATTGAAAATGCTTAGGGTTCACATCCTTGGAGATTGTAGAGGAGTTTCCAAAAGTAAGGGACAGTGTAAAAACTCTACAAAAATGGAGATTTGCCTGCCTAAAGACGTCTGGAGAAACTGTCTCTAGGTTGGGCACTTGAAATATATGTTTTTGTGAGGATCTTTAGCTTCCTTTCTAGTGAGACCATCAAAGCTGCGTCTTCATCTCTGTGATCTGGTGGACATGGTTTATAATTTTCCAATAAACATGAAGCAGCAGTGCTGAATTCTCTCTTGTATGTAAACTGTGGCCACTGGGGGCTAAGTGTCTCCCCATATGGACTGCGAAGCCATTTCATCATCCTCCACTTTTCCTAATGTTTCTTCCTGCTGCACTCGGAGTTTGGTATTTGCTTCACGAAATACAAGGAGTTCAACTGGGACACAGTGTTGCTGCGAGTTCTGTCACGTGTGGTGGATCAGGGTCTGCAGGAGAATGCACCAACAGGGCTTGTATACCACATAGGATGCCCCCTTGACCATAGCAACCTGATTCTGAACATTTCACTGAAACCTCTCCATATAAAAAGTTGCCTTTACATATAAGGGTCTGCTGGCTGCACCATGTCAGTCACAAGCCATTTGGAAGCCAATGGCAGATCCACATGGCCCCACCTCAGATGTTTTATCACACATTTGCTCACCACTGCTCTAGGCCCACTACTCAGCAGGATCCAAATTATTGAGATCTCTGTTCTACACCATTTTCATCAAAACCAGTCAATCAAGGCACTGTCTGGTACACTCGTGATCAGCAACAGGACATCCAAATGTTCTTCATTGCCACCTTGTCATTGGAATTTCAAAAATTTCATGGTATTTATCTAGCCAATTTTCAATAATGAAGTTGGAAGCACTATGGCTTTCAAATCATTCAGGAATCATTCAATGGTGAGGAAGCTCATTTCAATGAAAAAATTGAAGAACTCTCACAGGCAAGGCTTCCCAAAGAGTGGCCTAAAAGTCACATGAATCCAGGCCCATCGAGGTCTACAATTGAGGTCCATGTGTGTTTTGACTAGCAAAGATGGCTTCCAAGTCTTTCAGAAAAAAATAATGTGATATCCTGGCTGAGATTCCCAGTGCTCTGTGGAAAGCCACCCTAGGACTAGATCTCAGTTTCCAACGGAGACTCTCATGCATGGCCTCCTAAATTCTTAACACAATTCATGGCAATACTTCTTTGATGATTGATCCAGAACTGAGTGTTTAAGGGGAATGACACCAGAGTTCAAGCCCAGGTGGATCCAGTCATCTCTTCCAACTGCCACACGAACGACTACAATTAAAACCAAAACACTTCCACATGGTCCTCACCTTCTTCCAGAGAGACACTCATCATTACCTCTGGCTGGAGTTTTTCATGTGGGACGCATCCCAAGAGAGTGTCCAAAATAATCTTCCTTGCCCCTCATTTGCCTAAAGTCAGGGTGGCATGGTCACCCTTCCTGTGAACCTGGAGTGATCCAATAGGCCTGCTTCTCCAATTTGAGGCCTACTGACTCTCAGGGACAGATTCTTTAAGTGATTTGGAGTCACAAGAAAACACAAGCACCTCTGCAGTTCTTCAAAGAACTCATTTGACCTAAAGGATCCCTATTCTCACTTGATAGAGGTCAGAATCCTAACAGAGGAAGGCAAGAGATTCATCAACAATGACAGATTTTTGGCCATTTTGGTTTTGATTGCACACATGGAATCTATCTTTAGATCCATCATGTGCTGAGAATCTAAGCCACAACCTCATACAGGGCCAAGAGGCTGATTTAGACACATCCTTTTACAAGCAATTAAGCAAAGAGCCACAGGTGATGCCCATTCATTTCCATTTGAAAACTGTTTTCTTCCGGCTTCACAAAGGGGTGGCCTGAGGCAAAGACCTTCCTGACATTCAGGACAACAGAACCATAGGTAAGCAAATGAACCAAAGCAGGGTTTCTCCACTGAGAATTTCCGGGTCACACTGATATCTGAGTTTTCTAAGATGTTCCCATTCTCTACAGCTATCAAGTATATGGACATGTCTCAGAGCTTGGAGGTGGTACATATCTTGGAAACAAAACCATGAGACTATTCTGGAGAGTGGCCAGAATTCAGGAAGAAAACAGGAACTTAGGAATTTAGTAGGTGTTGCCCATCCATAAGGCAAACCAAAGTCCATTCTTCAATTAGGCAGGATGAATGCTGGGAAGTTTTCTACTAGACAGGACACATCCTTTGATGGCTTCTCTTTTCTAATGTCTACAACCACGGACACAGTGGGATACTCAGACTTAGAAACACTAGCCTTGTCAAACGACTTACTAGAAACAGTCCACTCCAACCCAAAAAAAACTGCCTTTCCTACCTATTCTCAGAACATGAGAGAAAAGCACAAACTCACTGAACACCCACAAAGGCACCTCCTTAACCCAAGTAGGTCTGTGACTATCCGGAGTGTCCTCTAACTGGTGGGCCATACTATGTTCCCCTGAAATGGCCTGTCCTTTCTCAGATCTGGTCTCCTTGGCCAACACTGTGAAGTTGTCAGGAGCCAGCGGTGAACCAATACCTGCTTTCTCAGGAAAGGCCCCTCTTCAGAGCTCTTCTGCCATTTGACAATCCTCATATCAGTCGGTACCAAGGAAGACTGAATCTGTCCTTTATAAATCCAAACAAGTGAGACCACTGGGACTGGGACTGGGACTGGCTCTGGGTGCCTGGCTTCCTTCATCACAATTTCAGATTTTTTGATCACCAAGGAAGAGAGGTGAGGTCACTTTCTTTAGGAACTGAATGAGGTCACTACCTTGGCCACCACTTTGTCCTAACAGTTGCTTCGAAAGGTCCCATGAAATGGAGGCTGCCCCTACTTCCTTTGACACTTTCACAAGTTAGAATGGTATATCAACCATAGGCACCTGTAAACAGCTATCCACACAGGCATGGTTTCATCAGTTCTCTACATTAAGAAAGGAGAGGCTGATTCAGACACATCCCTTCATACTGACCCTGTTGTTTGCCATGGAATATGACTTTTCCCCTCTTAGGTCCTTCATAGCTGCCTGCAACTTCTTCAGGGTATAATTTCTGCATGGTCCTTTGATGTTCTCAGCAGGTGGAAGATCACGTACATTACTGTATTGTAAGATAAACTCTGTCTCAGCTCTTCTGTAAAGTTAGTTTGAGGGAACAATGTATGGTTAGGCTTAATAACATGTTTCATTTGAGTTAGGAATCATTCTGCTTAATGAATAATGGTATTGGGAACTTGCGATATTTACAAGAATATTTTGGTGAAATATAAGTTTGAAAACAGAAATCTAGATAAGATTTGAATCCAGGAAGGGCATTGGGCTGTTGATTGGGATACTTAGCTTTGAATTATGTTCTGCACAGATGTCTCAGATAAATCAATATACAGTGGCATAGGACCTTGTACCTTGGATGATTGCTTGTCGAAGAGATCATCCAGTCAAAAAGGGATAGTCTTTAGGATTAGGAAGATAGTTGGTATGTTAGAAAAAAGAGTGAGTATAGGATTTGGACCAAAAGTTCTTTAGCAATAGGGTTTCGGATAAAGAGTGAATGTAAATGTCAGCACATGTGAAGAGTCAGTCACAATGATGAACTGTGGAAAATATGTAGGAAAGCAGATATCAATAGGAAATCAGGCAAAATATAAAGTGAGTGATAGGATTAGTCATTTTCAACAGGGTTGAGGTTGAATATATTATCTTAAGAAGAAACAAATATGTAGTCACCAATAGGATTGATTTGAGAGCGTTAGGCAACCTGGATATGGATGTGTTTAGTAATCCATGCTCACTTTCCATTTAGGCTTTGGTGAAAGGTTAATAAAATAGGTACTTGTTACTTACTGTTTTTCTGTGTGCTTAACAAAACACTGTTGAAGTCTTGAGGACTGTTTGCTAATCTTGTTTCCAGAATGTGCTGTCCCCAACTGCCAAACTGCAAATGTATACCCTCACCCGTTTGCACGCAAACCACCCACTTGCCCTGACCCATCAATAAACTTCCCTCCCTGCCCTCTCCAAGGAAAGCATATAAGCTCTGCTTAAGCTGTTCTCATTGCTCTCTGCTCTATTCAAGTGAGCTCTGAGCCCCAGAATGCTGGACCCATAATAAACCATTTACTGTTGAAGGAGACATTCTCTTGGTGGTCTCTTCCTCCGATGCTTGCCCGACCTTTACATCTGGAGGCACCAGCAAGATCCGACAGCGGCGGATGAAAGATCCCCAAGGGGCTCCTTTCAGGGTAAGTAAGGGAACTCTTTTTGGTTTTAGGTTTCAGGTTAGGGCTTGGAAAAATGGCTATGGGTGATGAGCGTGAGCTCTCTCTGACAGAGGCTGACATACGTGTCACAGAGCCACAGGCCACGTCCCTGGGGGATGCCCCAGAGGACTCAGGAAATCGAGGAACAATAGTCTCCTTGACTCAGTGATATTTTGCTTCGGATTCAGTATTGCCAGCCCATCAGGTTTTGCCGGCTACTCAGGCCTGGCCTCAGTATTGGACGTCCAATGCCTGACTTTATTGTCTTGTCTTGTCAGTGTAGTGTGTCGTTGCTTTCACTGTTTGTGTATCTCTCATTTTGGAACAGAGAACTTCAACACCTCTCTTCCTGACCCTTGATCACTGGAACAAAGTCCGCTTAAGGGCCCAGAATCTTTCTTTTTCAGTAAATCGCTGGACCTGGCAGACCCTCTGTGCCTCAGAATGACCCACCTTTGGAGTTGCATAGCCCCTAGAAACATCTACGTCCCACTAATTCGAAAAGTCAGAGATTTTGTATTTCAACTGGGCCACATGGACATCCAGATCAACAGCCATATATCTCAACTTTGCAGGACCTCTGCAAATCTCCTCCTCCATGGGTGAAGCTTTTCCTTGTCTCTGCCCCTGCTCTTACTCCTTCCACCATGATTCTATCTCTCAACCCTCTGCTCCTCCTCCTCCACCCTCTCTTCTCCCTGAGTCTCAAGACTCTACTGGACTCTCCTCGCCTTCTTATCCGCTGCCCTCGTCCACCAAGCCCCAACAACCTCTAAGTGATTCCCCTGCTGCTGACTCAGCCTCTCCGCCACTGGAGGAAGCTAGGCCAGCCCAGCGCCCACCAAATGACTCCCCCTTGTCACACACACAGCCCCTCCTTCCCTGGAGGAAGCTGGCCCGGCTAAAAGAACTCAAAGAACTCCCTGGCGTTTTCACACCTGCCTACTTGGGATGACTGCCAACAAATCCTAGGGATTCTCTTCATGACAGAGGAACGAGAGAGAAACTTTCTGGAAGCTAGAAAAAAATATCCTCGGACCAGATGGGTGACCAACACAACTTCCCAACATTATCAAAGCCGGCTTACCCTTGAACTGACCCAACTGGGACCCCGACACCTTTGAAGGTAGGGAGCATCTGTCCACTTATTGCCGGGCCCTAATAGTGGGTTTCCAACCGGCCGCTAGCCAAACAAATAATTTGGCCAAGGTAAGAGAGATTATTCAAGGGCCTGATGAATATCCCTCTATGTTTCTAGAGAGAATTATGGAGGCATATAGGAGATATACTCCTTTCGATCTTCAGGCAGAGGATCAAAAGACATATGTCATGATGGCCTTCATTGGGCAAGCTGATCTGGATATTAAAAGAAAGTTACAATACTTAGATGGATTACAAGATATGACTTTGAGAGATTTAGTCAGGGTATCCGAGAAAGTATCCTATAAGAGAGAAACAGAGAGAACGAAAGGGAGCAAAGGGAGGATGACAGATGAAAAAGACAGATGAAGGTATTAACTAAGGTCCTGGTCACAACAATAAATAGGCCAGAAATTAAGAAACAGGGAGACAAGAAGCTATACCTGGGTCCCCACCAGAGGCCACCCTTGTCCTCAGATCAATGTGCCTACTGTAAAGAAAAAGGACACTGAGCCAAAAAGTGCCCTAGAAAGAGACAGCCACGCCAGACAGCCTTTCTGACTCTGGAGGTTGACTGAGAATGTCGGGGCTCAGATCCCTTCCCCGAGCTCAGGGTAACTTTTGAAGTGAAGGGGACCCCATAAACTTTGAAGTGGATACAGCAGCAGTATACTCAGCCCTTAAGGCCCCATTGGGCCCTCTATCAAATAAAAGGTCTCTAGTTCAAAGGGCTAACAGCAGTAAATATCAGACTTAGACAACTAAGAGGACCATGGACATGGGGAAAGGAAAAATCCAACATTCCTTCCTAGTAATCCCAGAATGCCTGGCACCATTGATGGGCAGAGATCTGCTCAGTAAGCTCCGGGCCAAAACAACTTTTAACCCCGAAGGCCCCAAAATGAAATTTCTAAATCCTTCATTAAAAACTCCTATAGTCATGGCTTTATAAATGTCAGTCGAAGATGAACATCCACTTTTCACACACCCCAAGAATGATCAAACAGGCAAGCTACCCCAGAAATGGATAACAGATTACCCAGATGCCTGGGCAAAAATTGTTGGGTTAGGCCTAGCCATGAAACAACCTCCAAGAACAGTGGAGTTAAAAACCTCAGCCTCCCCAATCAATGTCAAACAACATCCTCTGAGCAAAAATGCTAAAGATGGGTTAAGGCCCCATATTCAGAAATATCTGGCTTTAGGGTCCTAAGGCCCTTTCAATCGGCCTGGAACACTCACCTGCTACCAGTAAAAAATCCAGGAACTGGTCACTATCCCCGTTCAAGACCTAAGAGAGATCAACAACAGAGTGCAGGACATTCACCCCACGGTAAATAATTTGTGCAATCTGCTTATCACTCTGAACCCTGAGTAAAAATGGTATGGACATAAAGATGCTATCTTTTGCATGCCTCTGCATAAAGACAGTCAGTTTCTGTTTGCTTTTGAGTGGGTAGACCCAGAAACCGGAACGTATGGTAAACTAACATGGACTAGACTCCCACAGGGGTTCAAAAACTCCCCCACTATCTTTGATGAAGCCCTCCACAGAGATGTCAACAACTTCAGAACTATGCACCCCGAAGTTACCCAGCTTCAATACGTGGATGACCTGCTACTGCAGCCAACACCAAGGAAAACTGTGAGTCTGGGAACCAAGCACTATTATGTAAGCTTGCTCAACTCGGGTATAGAGCTTCTTCCAAAAAACCCCAAATTTGCCAGCAAGAAGTAGTCTTCCTGGGCTATTCCCTTAGAGGTGGTAAACGTTGGCTCACTGAGCCCAGAAAACAAACGGTTGTGCAGATACCCCCCCCCCCCAGCAGCAGACAACAAAAAGAGTTTCTTGGAACTACTGGGTTTTGCAGGTTATGGATTCCTGTGTTTGCGTCCTTAACTTCTCCTTTATACCCGCTGTTAAAGGGAGATGCCCAATTCCAATGGACCCCTGAGCACCAGCAAGCTTTTGATAACATCTTACTACACTGGCACTGATCTCCTCAACTTCACTGAGCCAAGCCTGCAATTTCAGAAAGCCCTACACTACGTTAAAAATGTACATCAATTCACACACCTTGGTCCAAAGAAACTGCAGGCATTCCCGAAGGATCAAGAACAGAGTTTTCCACTAACCGACTCACAGCGAAAGGACATAACTGAACGGGTAACAAAACCCTGTCCGTTCTGTCAATAGAACAATTACCCTTCCAAGCTTCCTGCAGGAAAGCACCTATGAGCAACCAGACCAGGAAATTCTGGGAAGTGGACTTTACTGAAATTTAGCCAGCAAGGTATGGACTTCAATATCTCCTAGTGTTTGTAGATATATTTTCAGGATGGATTGAAACCTTCCTCACAAAAAAAAGGCACAAATGGTGGTAGAAAATCCTGAAAGATATTTTTCTATGATACGGCCTACCTAAGGTAATAGGGTCTGATAATGGACCGGCGTTCATGGCCCAGGTAAGTAAGGGGTTAGCCAGGATCCTGGGGATAAATTGGAAGTTACATTGTGCTTATAGACCCCAGAGCTCAGGTCAGGTTAAAAAAATTAATAGAACCATTAAAGAGACCTTAACGAAATTAAGCTTAGAGAGGGCATCAAAGATTGGACTATGCTCCTGCCTTATGCACTGTTTCATGCAAGAAATACTCCCTCTGTTTCTTTGTGTAACCTCACCTCCTATGAAATTCTCTATGGGGCCCCTCCTCCAGTAAGGACCTAATCACAACTCTAAGACCTACCGATCCCTTCCACACCCCCTTGCTTGACAAACTTAAAGCTATTGAAAGAACTCAGGGATACCTGTCAAAACAGCTGGCCACTGCCTACCAACCTGGTGAAGAGGAGACTCCACATCGATATCAAAAAAGAGACTTCATCTACATAAGATGACATCAGGTGTCATCCCTGGAACCCCGCTGGACAGGACCATACCAGGTGCTACTTATAAAACCTACAGTGGTAAAGGTAGACGGAATCACTTCCTGGATCCTAATTCTCATCTCAAGCCTGCGCCCTGTCCAGACTCTGGCTTGAAAGTGGAAAAGACTGGTAACCCTTTCAAATTGCATATTTACCATGTCGATAAGGCTATAGACTCTCCCCTTGGTCACCACTAGTCCTAACCATCATCAGCCCATTCAGCAGCGATGGCTGATCACAAATTCTATTAGACAAGAAGTATGGTCTGTCTCACATACAGCCCCCTTAGGGACCTGGTGGCCAACTCTCCACCCAGATATTTGTCAGCTGGGTATACGTCTTTCCAATTGGGATATCTCTGATGAAGAGGATCCCACTAAAATTCCATTAAATTTCTCCCGTACCATAGATAATGGAAACAAACATTATGGATGTAGGGACACGCAAGCCTGATGCAGGTTGGCTAGCCTAGATTACTATGTTTGCCCGGTGGACTATCAAAGCCACAAACAACCACGGCTGTGTGGGGGAAAAGCCGTCTTCTTCCGTAAGTCATGGGGATGTGAGCATACAGGGGCTGCCTGGTGGAACCCAAACTCCTCATCAAATTCAGTTCACAGCATTGGCCATATTACCAATTAGACAACCAAAACCGATGGCCCCCAGAGGGGTCTCTAGATCCTCAAATTCTGTGTGACTATTTCAACTTCGGCAAGTGCTCAAAAGGATTGAAGAAAATTCCCCTATGTGTAGGCCTTTTCCCTCCTTTGCTCACATCACGAAATATGTTTCTCCAATAGATCCTTCTGCTCCAGATTCTCTGCTGTCACTCTCACATCAACAACCTGATTTCTCCCCTCCAATTACTAGATCAAAACCCCAAACCTCCGCTGGTTCTCAGACCATTGCCCCCATGCTGAGGCAGCAGGTACTGAGGTACCCTTCCACCCACTCACTCCTCTCTTCTCCTGTCAGTGCCCACACCGGGTCCCACCAGGTCCTCTTACCAGCTAACCCAAAGCTCAAACCAGCTGAGGAGTGCCCTCAGACGCCTATCCAAGATGTAATGAAAATGGACTTTAAAGTTGCTTTGTCATCACTAAAAACAGGTTACTAAGAATTTAAAGTCCCTCACAGGCTTTTTAGATACTCATTCCCGTCTTCCCATCTGCTCTACCTGTTCTACTGCTCAAGTTTTGTTGCCAGGAAAATCCCAAACCCTTTTCCCATTATTCTTTTATATCTCTTTTTCCTCATTCTCAGAACCACAGAACTGCTCTCACCCCCCGCCTTCCCCGTCTTCCCCTCTGTACCAGGCCCACAGAAAAATCTTAAATGGCCTTCTCCAGAAGTCTTCATCGTGGCTGACTTTAGGACTTTCAGCAACAAAGTCCCTATAAAAGAGTTCAGTGTAGATAAACTTCCTCTTTTCGTGTTGCTCTGTTATACTTGGCCACTGGCTGGAAAAATCAGCCCTTCTAAGCTAGACACCCCCTTACTAGTTTTTCACAAAATATGTGAACAAGGCCTCTGGCCTTGAGCTGAGGCTTCCAGAGATGGCTACATTTCCAAGATAAAGAAGTTACCAACTGGGCTCCATGGTAACAGCTGGCAGGGAGAAAATAAAAGAGAAGGAAAAAGCTCTCCCCCTCCCAGGTGTCCTTAATAAGTTATCTTACCCAGAGAAGAGGAAAATAAAAACAGAACCAAAAACTGCTTTTTGTGAACTTCTGCAGACTGTGAATTTTGGAGTCTTTTCCCTTACATGTTTGGTACAAAATTCTGAAACTACCTAAACTTGGGATTCAGGGGATTAATTGATTACAACAGAAGCAATGCCCTCTATATCCGGTTGCAACCAAATAGGACTGTTTCCCTGTCTTTGGTGCTATCTTAGGTGCCTTGCCTTGTCCATACCTACAACAGTATAATTCTATATACTTAAACATTGTTTATTCATAAAATTATCAGCAGATGTGATTAATTATGTAATGGTGCAGATGTTTCCCCGAGTGCTCTATCATGAGGCAGGATCATTTAAATTTCAAATAGGGGGGCATACAACCCGGTTCCACTGGCAACCTGTATCCTTCACTTTAGCCATCCTATGAGGAATAGTAGTTGCTGCAGAGAAGGGCAAAGGAACCACTGCCCTAATCCATGGGACACAACAAATGACCCAATTTGAAGCAGCAATAGACCAAAACTTAAAGATATTAAAAAACCACCATCACAGCTTTACAAGAATCTTTAACCTCTCTCTCTGAAGTTGTTTTACAGAACAGGCAAGGGTTCGACCTCCTTTTCATGAGAGAAGGGGCCTTTGTCCTGCATTGAGGGAAGAATGTTGTTATTATGCCTACCATACTGGAGTTGTAAAAGAATCTATGATTAAATTAAGAAGACACATTGAAGAGCATCAACAAGAGAGAGAGGCCCAAAAAGGGTGGTTTGAGTCTTGGTTCACAGAGTCCCCCTGGGTAACTATGCTTTTATCAGCCCTGGCCGGTCCATTAATAATCCTCACATTATTGCTAACTGTAGGACCCTGTTTGCTCAACTGTGTAGTTTCCTTTCTCCAAGCTC
Source organism: Callospermophilus lateralis (assembly GCF_048772815.1). Lineage (NCBI taxonomy): Eukaryota > Metazoa > Chordata > Mammalia > Rodentia > Sciuridae > Callospermophilus > Callospermophilus lateralis. The sequence goes on along the minus strand of NW_027515276.1, from coordinate 6,531,461 downwards.
AAATTGGACAAGTTAAACTTATGGTAATCAGAAATCAATATACCACACTAGCAGACATAAAATGTGACATCCTCAATGATCACTATTATGATTTAATGTAACCAAAAGAAAGTGGGGAATGAAAGGTAAATAAAATAGGTAATTGTCACTTCCAGTTTTACGGTATGCTTAAAAAAACACTGTTGATATCTTGAGAACTGTTCGCTAATCTTGTTCCCTGAATGTTCTGTACCAACTGCAAAACTGCAGAATGTACTCCCTCACCCATTTGCACGCAAACTGCCCACTCGCCCTGACCCATCAATGATCTTCCCTCCCTGCCCTCTCCAAGGAAAGTATATAAGCTCTGCTTAAGCTGTTCTCAGGGCTCTCTGCTCTATTCAAGGGAGCTCTGAGCCCCAGCATGTTGGACACCCATAAACTTTTGGCTGTTGCATTAGACAGTCCCTGGTAGTCTCTTCCTCCGATGCTCGCCTGACATTTACATTGGTAAAATAATAAGTGTGACCATTGCTTCTGTGTCGAAATGTACAAATTATTATTGGGGGTACAAATAGGTGTACCCTGTGATATGAATATAGAGATAATGCATGAATAGACAATACTGTGAATAAATAATATAATAGATTCCAAATTTAATAATGGATTCAATTGATATCTGAAAATATACAGGAAATCTTATATTGATATACATACATTCATTCCAACCAGTTAAACATCTAAACGTTATATTAGGATTATGATTTATCATGAAGAGTGTGTGAGTTTTGCTTCAAAATTGATTATGGAAGTTGAAAATAATGTGTTTGGAAAGAAGTCTCATGAAAAGACCAGACAAGAAACCTGGAGGAATCCATGTGTTCTGAAGCAGGAAGTTATTGAAAGTGAAACAAATGCCTATAAGTTTGCTAACTTGTGGATGAAATATATATCTTATGATGTGCATAAATTGAAGAAATAGTAATGTAGCAGTGTTGAATAAAAATGAATGTCAAAATACACATCATGTCCCATAGTAATCTACTTGCATTGATGTTAAACTGGGTCAGTTACTGTACAAATTTAGTATTTGTATGCAACGTTAACTAAAGTTAGTTTTCAGTACTGGTAACAAATATGTATTTCAGGTGGATGAATATTTCTGAGAATAATCTTGTGAATACTTGATTATAAATCCATACACATGAACATGAATGAATTTAGGGAGTGTATATAAGACACATATATTTCATATTTTGAAAAATCTGGAGAGTATATATATATATATATATATATATATATATATATATATATATACACAAAAAACATACATGCAGAGACATTAAATTACCAATATATATGCCAATCGAAATTTATCATGAAATATATATCATCCACAGATGCAAAAATATTTATTTTACTGAACATGGATTTATGTTTAATGTTGTTCAACTAGGAAGCTCACCCATAGGTTGAGTTTTAAGTTCCAACAGGGTTTAGGAGGAGTGATCTCTTCTCATAATTTGTATCTGCCAAGTCCGCCACCTCACAAGAATGTACATGTGATACCAGGTAGGATTCTATATGTGCATATAAAAATACATGTTCTGAATAGGCTACAGGGAAAGGGAGACAGGAATTTATATATTTATTAACTTTAAAAACACAAGGAGAACTATTTCAATTAAAAATTAACTAGATTTATAACACCTACCCTTCATAATGCAAATGGCAAGTCCAAATATACACCATGCCTCCTTTGAACTGCTTGTATTTCTATTCTGTTTGGGTTAGTTTTCTCCATCATATTAGGATTAGCAGTCAGAGTCTAGTAGTTTATGAGTTAGTGTCAGGGACTAAGTATTTCGAATGGAAAATTGGAAAATGAATCCAATGTGTATGCATATATGTGCTACACAAAAATCTTCCCACTCTCATCCACAACAATGCCTTGACATTAACTTCGCCCCAAGTAAGACACAATTAGAGGAGAAGAGTTAGAAAATCTGTGAATGCATATGTGGAATGGAATATACTCAGGATTTCACAAACTTGGAAGTGGTAGAGCAGTTTCCAAAAGTAAGGCACATGGTAAACACTCCACAAACATGGAGTTCTGCTGGCCTAAAGACTTCTTGATAAACTGCCTCTGAGGTTGGGCACTTGAAATATATGTTTTTGTCAGTAGCTTTAGCTTACTTTCTAGTGAGACCATCAAAGCTGGGTCTGCATCTATGTGACCTGGAGGACATTGTTTCTAATTTTCCAATGAACATGAGGCAGCAGTGCGAATACTCTCTTTGTAGTTAAACTATGGCCACTGGGAGCTAAGTGACTCACCGTGTGAACTGTGAAGCCATTTGGTCCTCCTCCACTTTTCGTGGTGGTTCTTGCTGCTGCACTGGGACTTTGGTATTTTCTTCATGAAATACAAGGAGATCAACTGGGACACAGTGCTGGAGGGTGTTCTGTCACGTGTGGAGGTCACGGTCTGCATGTGAATGCACCAACCAGGATTCTATCCCACATGGGTTGCCCCTTTGTCCATAGCAACCTGATTCTGAACATTGCCTTGAAATCTCCCTATACAAAAAGATGCCTTTACATGGAAGGTTCTGCTGGCTGTACCATGTCATTCACAAGCCATTTGGAAGCCAGTGGCAGATCCACATGGCCCCACCACACGTTTTATCACACACCTTCACACCACTGCTCTAGGCCCACTAATTTGCAGGCTCCAACTTACTGGCATCTCTGTTCTACACAATTTTCATGAAACCTAGTCAGTCAAGGCACTGTCTGATACACTCATGATCAGCAATAGGACATCCAAAGATTCTCCAGTGCCACATGGTCATGGGAATTCCAAAAATTTCATGGTGTTTATCTAGCCAATTTTTTGAGGATGAAGTTGGAGGAACTGTGGTTTTCAAAAACCATTAAATGTTGAGGAAGCTCATTTCAATGAAACTCTGGAGAACTCTCATAGGCAAGGCTTCCCAAAGAGTTGTCAAAAGGTCACATGAAGCCAGTCCAATTGAAGTCTACAATGTGAGGTACATGTGTGTTTTGACTCTCAGCTATGGCTGCCAAGACTTTAAGAAGAAAATCATGGATTATCTTGGCTGAGATTCCCAGTGCTCTGTGGCCTTGATCTAAGTTTATAAGGGCTACTCTCATGCGTGGGCTCCTAAAATCCCAACAAAGCTCATGGCAATACTTCTCTGAGGTCAGTTCCAGAATTCAGTCTCTATAGGGATTCACACTAGAGTTCAAGCCCAGGTGGACCCAGTGATTTCTTCCAATCGCCACACAAATGACCAAAATTTAAACGAAAACACTCCCATATGGCCCTCATCTTTTCCACATAGACACTCATCATAACCTCTAGCTGGAGGTTTCTATGAGGGGCGCTGGACAAGACAGTGTCCAAAATAAGCTCACTTGCCCGTCATTTGCCTAAAGTCAGGGTGGCCTGGAAACCCTTCCTCTGAACCAGGAGTGATCAAATAGGCCTACCATTATTACTGTTCCACTTCTCCAATTGGAGGCCTACTGACTGTGGGGTTTAGATTCTTCATGTGGATTTGGGTCATGAGAAAACCCAAGCACCAATGGGCTAGACTCTGAAGGGCTTTGAAAAACTCATTTGACCCAAAGGATTCCTATTCTCACCTTATGGAGGTCAGGAAACTTACAGAGGAAGGCGAGAGACTTCATCCATAATGAGTACTCTTTTGGCCATTTTGGTTTTGGATGCACACATGGCATCTTTCTTTAGATCCATCAGGTGCTGAGAATCTAAGCCACAGCCTCACACAGGGCCAACAGGCTGATTCAGACACATCCCTTTCGAAATCAATTACTCAAAGAGGGACAGGTGATGCCCATTCATTTACATTAGAGAACTGTTTTATTCAGGCTTCACAACGAGGTGGCCTTAGGCAAAGACCTTCCTGACATTCAGTGCTATAGAACAATAGGTAAGCAAAAGTCCCAAAGCAGGGTTTCTCCACTGAGACTTTCCTGGTAACATTGATATCTGAGTTTTCTGAGATTCTCGCCATTCCCTTCAGCTATCCAGTACATGGCCAAGTCACAGAGCTTGGAGGTGGTACCTATCTTGGTCACAAAATCATGAGCCTATTCTGGAGAGTGGCCAGAATTCAGGAAGAAAACAGGAACTTAGGAAGATTTCAGGTCTTGCCCACAATTAAGGCAACCCTCTGTCCTTTTATAAATTGGGCAGCGTGAATGTTGGGAAGCTTTCTCCTAGACAGGACACATCAATTGATGCATTTTCTTTTGTAATGTCTACACCCACGGACACAGTGGGATACACAGACATAGAAACACTTGCCTTGTCAAATGACTTAATAGAAACAGTCCACTCCAAACCAAACAAACCAACTTTCCTACCTATTCTCAGAACATGAGACAAAACCACAAACCCACACTCATTCCCACAAATGCACCTCCTTCCCCCAAGAAGGTCTGTTACTAACCGGAGTGTCCTCTGCCTGGTGAGCCATTCTTTGTTCACCCGAAATGGCCTGTCTGTTCTCAAATCTGGATCCTTGGCCCACTCTGTGAAGTTGTCAGGAGCCAGCTTTGAGCCACCACTACCTGCATTCTCAGGGAAGACACCTCTTCAGATTTTTTCTGGCATTTGACCATCTTCACATCTGTAAGTACCAAGAAAGACTGACTCTTTCCATGATAAATCCAAAAAAGTGAGATCTCTGTGACTGTTACTGGGCCTGACCCTGGGTGCCTGGTTTCTGGGATCCCAAGTTCAGAGAGTTCCATCACAAAGAAGTGAGGTAGGTCACTTCCTTCATGAACTGAATGAGCTCACAGCCTTGGAAAACACTTTGTCCTAACAGTTTCTTCCTAAGGTCCCATGAGATGGAGGCTGCCCCTACTTCCTGTGACACTTTCACAAGTTAGAATGGTATATCAACAATAGGTACTGGGGGAGAGATCTCCACACAGAGTTGGTTTGGTCCATTTTGTCTACATTAAAATGTGAGAGGCTTATTCAGACACATCTCTTCACCCTGACCAGGTTGTTTGCCATGGAAAATGACTTTTGCTCTCTCAGGTCCTTCATAGCATTCTATATCTTCTTCAGGGATAATTTCTGCATGGATCTTTGAGATTCTCAGCAGGTGGAAGATCCCCTATATTCCTGGATTGTAAGACCAACTCTATCCCTGCACTGCTGTAAAGTTAGATTGAGGGAACAGCGTATGGTTAATGTTAATATCATGTTCTATTTGCGTTAGGAATCATTCTGCTGGATGAATAACGGTATTGGGAACCTGAGATATTTACAAGAATATATAGGTGAAATATAAGTATGGAAACAGAAATCTAGGGAGGACTTGAAGCCAAGTAGGACTTTGGGCCCTTGAGTAGCATACTTTGCTTTGAATTATATTCTGCACAGGTGTCTCAGATAAATTGATATACAAAGAAATAGGATCGTATACACTAGATGATTGAATAACATACAGAATATACAATAAAAAAGGGATAGTCTGTAGGATTAGCAAGATAGTCAGTAGGTTTAGAAAGAAGAATGAGTATAGGATTTGTACCAAAAGTTCTTTACAAATAAGGTTTCGGGTAGAGAGTGAATGTAAATGTCAGCACATGTGAAGAGTCAGTCACAATGACGAATTGGGGAAAATATGTAGGAAAGCAGATATAAATAGAGACATTAGGAAGTCAGTAAAAGTATGAAGTGTGTAATTTGTTTAGACATTTTCAACGGTTTGAGTCTGAATATATAACCTTAGGCAGAAACTAATATGTTGTCACAAATTGGATTGACTTTTGAGAGCATTAGGTAACCAGGACATGGATGTTTTTATTAATCCATGCTCACTTTTTATTTAGGCTTTGGTAAAATCATAAGTGTGACCTTTGCATTTTGTGTCCAGAATATTATTGTGATAAAATGTATATGTAGATCAGGTGACTTGAGTATTTCTTCCACCATTTCTGTAGCAATATTTTGTAGATGTATAAATTACTATTGAGGGTACAAATAGGTGTACCCTGTGTCTATGAATATTCAGATAATGCATGAATAAACCATACTGTGTGTAAATAATATAACTTGCTCTACTTTAAATAATGGATTGAATTGATATCTGAAAATATAAAGGAAATCTCATATTGATATACAATCATTCACTGCAACCAGTTATACATCTAATGGTAATATTATGGTTGTGGTTTATCCTGAAAGGTGTGTGAGTTTTGTTTCAAAAGTGATTATGGAAATCAAAAATAATGTGTTTGGAAAGAAGTCTCATGAAAAGAATAGTCAAGAAACCTGTAAGAATACATGTGTTCTCAAGAAGGAAGTGATTGAACATTATATATCATACTATATATAATGTGCATAAACTGCAGAAATAGTAATGTACCAATGTTGAATTAAAATGAACATCAAAATACACATCATGTCCCATAGGAATCTACTTGCATTGATGTTAATCTGGGTCAGTTACTGTAGAAATATTAGGATTTTTATGCACCATTCACTGAAGTTACTTTTCAGTACTAGGAAAAAAGTATGTATTTAAGTTGGATGAATATTTCTGAGAATAATCTTGTGAAAATTTGATTATAAATCCACATAAATCACAAAACATTATAAACACAAAAGTCACATGGACATTAAAATGTAGCAATATATATGCCAATTTAAATCCATCTTGAAATATATATCATCCACTGATCCAAAACTATTTATTTAATGAACTTGAATTTATGTATAATGTTGTTCAGCTAGGAAGCTCCCCCATAGATTGAATTTTCTGTTCCAAATCAGTGTTTAGGAGGAGTGATCTCCTAAATGTGTATGCAAATATGTGCTACACAAAAATCTTCCCACTCTCATCCAGAACAATGCCTTGATATTACCTTCACCCCAAGTAAGACACAGTTGGAGGACATGAGTTAGAAAATCTGTAAATACATATCTGGAATGTAAAATGGTCAGGAGTTCACAACCTTGCAGGTTGTAGAGGAGTTTCCAAAAGTAAAGGACAGGCTTGATAGACCCAACCTGATCTTTTATTAGAATTGGGAGCCATCTTGCCAGAAAGCCATGAAAAGATAATTTGGGCTTTACTATAAATTACTGCAAATTCTGAACCTGCTTGGAATGCCTGTCCGTGCCTTGAACTCATCCATGCCTGGCTCTCTGACCAGATAACAGTGCTCTCTGAAACATTAGTGACACCTAATAAATATTGGCCTTCCCAGGCCAGACAACGACCCTCTCTGAGTCTCTAATGGTCCTCATAATTTCTGATGTTGCGGCCAGCAAAAAAAAATGTAAACTACCATCAGTGTGATGCTTTCAAAGTTCTGTTATCTGTAACCCCCTTTTTGTGTAACTTTCTGGGCTATATAGCTGGGCTGTAGGAAAGGTGGTGTTGCTGTCTTGTTCCCGCCATTTTTGGAGGGAGAGGCAGCCTGGCCAGTTTTAATAATAAGCCTGCCTTAATTTGATTTTAATTGGAGTCACTGGTCTTTTCTTGCATCCTATTCCAACATTTTGGAGTTCCCCAGTGAGATGACCCTGCCCGACCAGATCACAAGACCAGACTGTTGAAAATTCTGAAGCTGGCCTTCCCTCCAGGGCTACGGGCTGGGGAGCCACTCTAGGGGGTGCACAACTTGAGATGTTCCAAGGCCTTGGAGTGAGCCGTCGGTCTGTGGAGCACTGCAGTGAACCACCGCACTGAAACTATTAGCAAGTACCTGGTGGAGGAGGCCTCCATAGGTAAGTGGCACCTTGATAACATCTTATATCTGGTTAAGGGAGATCTCTTCTAATGACAGAGAGGTGGCCTGGGGAGGCTCACATTCACTCCTGTCCAGGATAGTAATGAGAATCGTTCTGTCCTCTGTTCCGTTCTGTAGGCAATTCCTCTGGAAGGTTAGAGAGGTGCCGAGGGACACGCATGCGCTCCTACCCCAGAGCTTTAGCAAGACGTTGAATTGCTCATCTGTTTTTCTGTTTTGGCACCGGGATTCTGTTTTGTTTTTTTTTTTCTTTGTGTGTGTGTGTTTTGTTCTGTGTTCTATATGTTTTTTGTTTGTTTGTTTTTGTGCGTTTTGTTTTGTGATTTCTGTGATAAAATCTTAAGGATATTGAACGTGAAAATGGGTAACAAAGCAAGTAAGCCTGACACCCCTTTGGACTGTGTTTTAAGGAACTGTGATGAACTTTACCACCATTTGTTAAGCAGAATGAGAGAAGCCCCTAGCTGGCTGCCTGGAGCACACCCAGTGCAGATGGTAATGCCTGCTGGGGAATGAAGAACTGAGTATTTCCCAGCATCTGCCGAAGCCATGTTGCTTCAGGGAATTTACTCCTTCGTTCCCTGCACTGCAAGGATAATGCCACCTCTGTCTTCTTAAAAAAAGAGAAAAACAAAAAGGGGACACTAAATGCAGTAAAGTCGCCATGGAGACACTTTACTTTATATTTCAGGTTGCTCCTCTGTGAAAACATTTGGTCCCCTTGTGGGGACATCTGTGGTGCCACTGGAGAAGGAGATTTTTCTCTTATTTGCTCTGTTTTAAAGGGTTCTGTCTGTCAGCCATTGTCTGGAGTTCATTTCTGTCTGTCTTGTGCCTTTTTACTAGCCCTTTAAGACATGTGCAATAATGTGTTAATATTATAAATTGTTTCATGGAAATGATCTTAGCTGAATGTGTGTCTAAATGATGATGTTTCATTGTACCAATCTGGTATCTGAATGGGTTTTTGAAGCATTCCACAATCTTGCAGTTAAAAGTCGGGTTTAGGTATTTGTTTAGTTCATGGTTTCAGATAATTCATGCCAGAGAACTTAAATACTTAGGATGGAAAACTAAAGAACTCTACTTCTAAGTTGGCAAGTAACTTCCCAATCATTCAGTCTTTTTTTCACCAATTTTAAATTAGGTAGCCTCGGAAAATGTCACGGTGTGTACCAGTGCATTAATTTGGACAAGGATACTAAATCATAGTATGATATCTGTTGACAAAACAACTTGTAAAGATATAAAATTTTGTGAATTGTATCTTAAACTTGTATCATAATTTTCAACATCCTAACATGAAAATTATGGTTAAAATATCTTAGGCCTAAGGTTTCTGCTCAGAATAGCCTTTTTTTCCTTCTTCTTCCAGACCTCAGCCACGACTTATTTTGAAATGCAAATGAAAGAAGCCTGTAAGCTTAGTAGGAGACTTATTTGAGGCCTAAGGGAAAAAAAAGGTAAATTTTATGGTATTTACTAATTACTGGCCAGTCATTTTTCTAGGACTCATAATTTTTTCCTTAGGTTCTTTATTTATTTTTTGAGCTCATGATTTTGCTCCTACAGACCTAGGTTAATGTTTTTCTGATCAGTAATATTTTGACCAACTGTGGAATTTTTAAATCATTGCAATGGAGATTTCACCTGTGAAAAGCTACAAGGCCTTCACTTTTATTATGTGTGCACAATTTGTTATGTGTTGTATGTCTATATATATATATATATATATATATATATATATATATATATATATATCCATATATCATATATATGATACAAATTAACATATATAAGGAGCACTCATATTAAAAAGAACTCATAAAAACAATTTTAAAAAGTGGATCCAAAGATCTTTAATTCACGTGATTTAAATGTTTCAATTTAAATTGGGTAAACAGATAAATATAAATATCTTTAAATTTAAGCTTACAAGTTTTTCTAGGTGTTCAAAAATCTAATAAACTATTAATGTCTACAAAAGGTCTAATATGCCTTTGTTCCAGGACTTTTCTTTCAATCAAAAAAATGGTTTACAGTGTTCAAAAATTTGTCTAATATTTTGATAAATAAGTAAAGTAAATTTGATATGGGATTACTCATTCATGAGTACTTTTGTTTGATATCTGATTGATATACTAAGAACTGTATAAGTTTGTACTAAAGTCTGTATAAGATTGTAAAAATCAGTCATGTGTAAAGAGACAAAAATTTCTTAAACATAAGTTTACCCATAACATTAAGTTTATTAAGATTTAAATTTTCTAGAGCAAGCAACCATAAAAAATAAACAAATGTTTAAATAAGAACTGTTATTTTAGAGCACTGTACTGCCATTTCTTTAAAAGCTAAACTTGGTTAATGTAGAAACATCAATGCAATTGTGATGCTATTAATGTGCTCATATTTTCCAGTTATGCAACTCTATAAGGTAGAAACTTTAAAAGAGCATTATATCAAGCAGGTGTTCTGAAGTTGTATGGTAAATAAAATATATATTGGGGATTTATTTACCTGTTATCAATAATATATGTAAAGTTTTATGTTACTTTTTACATTGTGGAACAATTTAAATGTATTTTTAAGTTAATGAGACCCTAATCTATGTAAAGGTTAAAATCTTTCAGCCGTACTTTAATTCATGTTTTAAATGTAATATCATATGGTGTGAGCTAATGTTCATGTGACCTCAAACAATTCATGTAAACTTTGTAAAATGATATTTAAAAAAAAGATCAGCTTGAGAACTAAAGCATTTAAGGTTTATAAGGAGCCCTGCTTACCTGAGATAAGACTCTGTGTCCCATCTTACTACATGTGAGAATGACTACGAAAGCAGTAGGTCAGATTTTATTTCATTTAAAGTTATGTTCAAATTTTCTTTTCTGTCAAGATTACTAGGATCTCAAAAAGGTGATATAATATATAACTCACCAAAAAATTCAGGGTAGCTATTACATGAACTAAGTATTTTTACTCTTGTTAAAAAATTTTATTTTTTAATTTCTTTATAAGTGATCTAAAGATTCCCTGTTGGTGTTTTACAGAAGTGTTGCTTTAAGAACACAACATGGGTTAATTTAAGAAAATAAGTCATCAACTACAAGACAGACAGAATAATAAGATCCCAATTAATAAAATATAAATAATTATAAACTTATAGACATTAAAGTGCAGTACTCTTAATATATGGCTGTTAAAATTTATTTGCTGGTTGTTTCAGATTAGGATTGAAAATTAAAGTTAAATGAAATGGGCCAAAAAAAAAAAAAACAATATTTGACTCTTGCCCTTTGAGTCAGTCTGAATCCAGGGAACAGGGGACTTCTCTATGAGCTTTGCAACTCTGGGCCACATAACCTCCCGATCAGGGAGATTAATGAGACCACTGGAGAACAGAAAGCCAATCAGTGCATTTGCTACAAAGAGGAGAGTCATCAGGAAAGGGAGAAATCCCTGATGCTTCTGAGGGAAGCCACATGGTCAAGCAAGACCTGAACCCACCTAGCTCAAATTGCACTAGCAGAACTGAGAAGCTGCTCTCAAGTTTCCCAAGGAATGACTCCCATAAAAGCTCAGCTGACTGCTAACAATAGATAGAAACAAAAGTCATTTGACTGCTTCATCTTAAACACTTAGCAAAGACAGTTAAAACCAAAATACAGCCATTCCTGGGCATTTTAAATAATAATAATAATAATAATAATAATAATAATAATAATAATAATAATATTTTAAGGTATACACTTTATGTTAGCCTCCCAAAATAAGTAAAACTGTTGGCTACAAAGACTATCAAGAGGAGCTGCCAGAGGCAGAAGTTTTTAGTTTAAGGCCTACAGATATTCCTAACCTACACAGGTAGGCTTGGTGTTTGCTAGTACGATTATCCAGCCCTGAGTAACAGAATTAAATGTTTCTCTATTAGACACAGAGGTCATACTAGTGAAAGGATTTTGCAAAATCAGATGACATTAAATTATTAAACTGTATATTATGGGGAGGGACAACTGTAACACTAAAAGTTAAATATTAAGTTGACAGTCCTGATAATTGGGGATATTAAAGACTGGTGAGGGTACTTCATACAGTGACATGATCCAGCTACTGCAACATTTATTCAATACTCATGTTTTTTGTTTCTCTCATAGAAGAACCCATCCCCAGATGACTTTACAACCTGTTCTTCCTCAACAAGACTTCAAAAAGAACTGACTTCTAAAAGGCAACTCATATTCCTCAACTGACTTCAAAAAGGCAACTCATGTCTCTCACGCCATGCACACTCATGTCACCCTCTCTCAGCTGAGAAGAAGGCAAAATGAGAGACGACTCTCCACTTACACCAATGGAGCCCAAAATAAATAGACTATCAATATAAGTAATTAATTAAGTCAGGTAATATCAGGGAGACTGGTTTTCGGTGAGTTCTAAAAATTTGGAGACTGTTAACTGAGGGATTAAAATTTCCTCAGTGCTTTTCCACTAACCTATCAAGGATTACAAAGGGACACATAAGAAAAGGGGGGAATGATAGACCCAACCTTATCTTTTATTAAAATTGGGAGCCATCTTGCAACAAAGCCATGAAAAAATCATTTTGGCTTTACTGTAAATTACTGCAAATTCTGAACCTGCTTGGAATGACTGCCCGTGCCTTAAACTCACCCGTGCATGGCTCTCTGACCAGATAGCAGCCCTCTCTGAAACTTTGTCACACCTCATAAATATTGGCCTTCTGTGGCCAGAAAATGACCCTCTCTGAGGCTCTAATGGTCCTCATAAATTTTGATGTTGGGGCTAGCAAAAAAAAAATGTAAACTCCCATTAGTGTGATGCTTGTCAGAGTTCTGTTATCTGTTACCCCATTTTTGTGTAACTTTCTGGGCTGCAAACCTGGGCTGTAGTAAAGGTGGGGTTGCTCTCTTGCTCTCGCAATCTTTGGTGGGAGAGGCAGCCCAGCCAGTGGAAATAATAAGCTTACTTTAATTTGATTTTAACTGGAGTCAGTGTTCTTTTCTTACATCCTGGTCTAAGAGGTAAACACTCCACAAACATAGAGCTCTGCCGGCCTAAAGACTTCTTGAGAAACTGCCTCTGAGGTTGGGTACTTTAAATATATTTTGTTGTCAGAAGGTTTAGCTTCTTTTTTATTGAGACCATCAAAGCTGGGTCTGCATCTATGTGAATGGAGAGCATGGTTTCTTATTTTCCAATGAACATGAGGCAGCAGTGCTGAATTCTCTCTTGGTAGGTAAACTGTGGCCACTGGGGGCTAAGTGTCTCCCCGTGTGGACTGTGAAGCCATTTGATCATCCTCCATTTTTGTGGTGTTTCTTGGTGCTGCACTGGGAGTTTGGTATTTGCTTCACGAAATACAAGGAGTTCAACTGGGACACAGTGCTGGAGGGAGTTCTTTCACGTGTGGTGGGTCAGGAACTGCAGGAGAATGCACCAACCAGGCTTCTATTTCACACAGCTTTTTCCTTGACCATACCAACCTGATTCTGAACATTGCCTTGAAACCTCTCCATATAATAAGATGCCTTTACATGTAAGGTTCTGCTGGATGCACCATGGCAGCCAAAAGGCATTTGGAAGTCAATTGGAAATCCACACGGCCCCACCTCAGATATTTTATCACACACCTGCACATCACTGCTCTGGGCCCACTACTCAGCATTCTCAACTTACTGGCATCTCTGTTCTTCACCATTATCATCAAACCCAGTCAATCAAGGCACTGTCTGGTACACTCATGATCAGCAACAGGAGATCCAAAGGTTCTCCAGTGCCACCTGGTCATGGGAGTTTCAAAAATTTCAGGGTATTTATCTAGCCACTTTTCAAGGATGAAGTTGGAGAAACTGTGGGTTTCAATTCATTCAGGAACCATTTAATGTTGAGGAACCTCATTTCAATGAATGCTCTCGAGAACTCTCAAAGGCAAGGCTTCCCAAAGAGTAGCCAAATAGTCACATGAAGCCCAGCCCATTGAGGTCTACAATGTGAGGTCCATGTGTGTTTTGACTCTCAACTATGCCTATCAAGTCTTTCAGAATAAAATCATGTGATATCCTGGCTGAGATTCCAAGTGATCAGTCGAAAGCCACCCTTGACCTAGATTTCAGTTTCCAATGGCGACTCTCATGCGTGGCCTTCTAAAATCGCAACACAATTCATGACAATACTTCTCTGAGGTCAGTTCCAGAACTCAGTCTCTAAGGTGAATCATACCAAAGTTCTAGCCCTGGTGGATCCAGTCATTTCTTCCAACCACTACACAAATGAACACAATTAAAACCAAAACACTCCCACATGGTCCTCACCTTCTTCCATATAGACACTCATTATAACCTCTGGCTGGAGGTTTCCATGAGGGGCGCAGCACAAGACAGTATCCAAAACAAGCTCCCTTATCCCTTATTTGCTTAAAGTCAGCTGGGCCTGGACACCATTCCTGTGAACCAGGAGTGATAAAATAAGCCTGGCCTTAATACTGCTCTGCTTCTCCAATTTGAGGCCTACTGACTGTCAGGTATAGATTCTTAATGTGATTTAAAGTAATGAAAAAACCCAAGTTCATATGGGGTAGCCTCTGCAGGGCTTTGAAGAACTCATTTCACCCAAAGGATCCCTAGTCTCATTTGATGGAGATCAGAAACCTATCAGAGTAAGGCAAGATACTTCATACACAATTACTGATATTTTTGCCATTTTGGTTTTGGAAGCACACATGGGATCTTTCTTTAGTTCCATCAGGTGCTGAGAATCTAAGCCACTGCCTCAAACAGGGCCAAGTGGCTGATTCAGACACATCCCTTTCCAAAGCAATTAAGCAAAGATACACAGGTGATGCCCATTCATTTCCATTTGAAAACAGTTTTCTTCAGGCTTCACAAATTGGTGGCCTGAGGCAGAGACCTTCCTGACTCTCAGAGCAACAGAAAAATAGGTAAGCAAAAGGCCCAAAGCAGGGTTTCTCTACTGAGACTTTCTTTGTCACACTGATATCTGAGTTTTCTGAGATGCTTGCTATTCCCTTCAGCTATCCAGTATATGGCAATGTCACAGAGCTTGGAGGTGGTACATATCTTGGACACAAAACCATGAGCCTACTCTGGAGAGTGGCCAGAATTCAGGAAGAAAACAGGAACTTCGGAAGATACTAGGTGTTGCCCGTCCCTAAAGCAACCTGCAGTCCACTCATAAATTGGGCAGGATGAATGTTGGCAAGCTTTCTACTAGACAGGACACATCCATGAATGCATTTTCTTTTATAATGTCTACAACCACGGACACAGTGGGATACACAGGCATACAAACAATCACCTTGTCAAATGACTTACTATAAACAGTCCACTCTAAAGCAAACAAACCTCCTTTGTTACCTATTCTCAGAACATGAGACATAACCACAAAATCACAATCACACCCACAACGACACCTCCTTTATTCAAGTAGGTCTGTGACTAATTGGAATGTACTCTGACTGATGGGCCATACTATGTTTCCTTGAAATGGCCTGTCCTTCTCAGATCTGGTCACCTTGGCCAACACTGTGAAGTTTACAGGAGCCAGTGGTGAGCCACTACCTGCTTTCTCAGGAAATTCCCCTTTTTAGAGCTCTCTTGGCATTTGGCAATCCTCACATCAGTAGGTACCAAGGAAGACTTACTCTGTCCTTGGTTATTCCAAACAACTGAGCCCACTGGGTAAGAAACTGGGACTGACTCTGGGTGCCTGGCTTCCTGGATCCCAAGTTCAGAGAGATCCGTCATCAAGGAAGAGAGGTAGGTCACCTCATTCAGGAACTGAATGAGGTTACTGCCCTGGCAACCACTTTGTCCTAACAATTGCTTTCAAGGGTCCCATGAGATGGTGGCTGCCCCTACCTCCTGTGACACTTTCACAAGTTAGAATGGTATATCAACCATTGGCACCTGGGAACAGCTCTCCACACAGGCCTGGTTTGGTCCATCTTCTCTACATTAAGAAGAGAGAAGCTGTTTCAGACACAACCCTTCATCCTGACCAGGTTGTTTGCCATGGAGGATGACTTTTGCTCTCTTAGGTCCTCCATAGCTGCTTACAACTTCTCCAGGAATCATTTCTGCATGGACCTTTGAGTTTCTCAGCATGTGGAAGATCCCCTATATTCCTGTATTGTAAGAACAACTCTATCCCTGCTCTTCTGTAAAGTTAAATTGACTGAACAGTGTATGGTTAGGTTAACTAACAGGTTCGATTTGGATTAGGAAACTTTTTGCGGGATGAATAATGGTATTTGGAAACTGCGATATTTACAAGAATATATAGGTGAATTATATGTATGAAAACAGAAATCTAGCTAAGATTTGAAGCCCAAAAGGGCATTGGGCCCTTGATTGGGATACGTAGGTTTGAATTATGTTCTGCCCTGATGTGTCAGGTAAATCGATATACAATGGCTTAGGTCCTTGTACCATGAATGATTAAATGTAGAAGAGAACTTCCAGTCAAAAGGTTTAGTCGGTAGGATTCGGAAGATTCTTGGTAGGTTTAGAAAGAAGAGTGAGTATAGGATTTGGACCAAATGTTGTTTAGCAATAGGGTTTCTGGTAGACAGTGAATGTTAATGTCAGCACAAGTGAAGAGACAGTCACAATGATGAACTGGGGAAAATAGTTAGGAAAGCTGATATCAATAGAGACATTACGAAATCAGGCAAAGTATAAAGTGAGTGATAGGATTAGATATTTTCAACAGGGTTGAGTTTGAATATATAATCTTAGAAAGAAACAAATGTGTAGTGACCAATAGGATTGACATTTGACAGCATTAGGCAACCTGGACATGGATGTTTAGTAATCCATGCTCACTTTTCATTTAGTCTTTGCTACAATTCTAAGTGTGACCTTTGCTTTTTTTGTCCAGAATATTACTGTGATAAAACGTATATGTAGATCAGGTGACATGACTATTTTTCCACCATTTCTGGCAGCAACATATTCAAGACGTATAAATTAGTAATGGGGGTAAAAAGAGGTGTACCCTTTGTCTGTGCATATAGAGATAATGCATGAATAGACCATACTGTGAATAAATAATATATCTGGTTCCGACTTTAAATAATGGATTGAAATTATATGTGAAAAAATACATGAAATCTTATATTGACATACAAACATTCATTCCAACCAGTTATATATCTAATGGCCACATTAAGGTTATGGTTTATCATGAAGGGTGTGTGAGTTTTGCTTCAAACGTGATTATGGAAATCTAAAATAATGTGTTTGGAAAGAAGTCTCATGAAAAGACCAGTCAAGAAACCTGGAGGAATACATGTTTTATGAAGCAGGAAGTGATTGTGAAACAAATGCGTATAAATTTCTGAACTTGTGGATGAAATATATATATCCTATGATTTGTAAAATTTGAAGAAATAGTAATGTACCAGTGTTGAATGAAAATAAACGTCAGAATACACATCATGTCCCATACGAATCTACTTGATTGATGTTAATCTGGGTTAGTTACTGTACAAATATTAGGATTTGTAAGCACCATTTACTGAAGTTAGTTTTCAGAACTATGAAACAAATGTGTATTTCAGGAGGATGAATATTTCTGAGAATAATTTTGTGAAAAGTTTATTATAAATCCACATTTTTGAACATGAATGAATTTAGGGAGTCTATTTAAGATACATACATTTCATATTTTAAAAATCAGGACAGTATATATATATATATATATATATATATATATATATATATATATATATATATATATATATTCATAATTATATATATATGTGTATATATATATATATATATATATATATATATATATATATATATACACACACACACACACACACAAAACACACACACAGACATTAAAATGTAGGAATATATACGCCAATCGAAGTTCATCATAAAATATATAGCATCCACAGATGCAAAAATATTTATTTTACTGAACAAGGATTTATGTATAATGTCGTTCTACTAGGAAGCTCACCCATAGTTTGAATTTTCAGTTCCAACAGCGTTTAGAGGAGTGATCTCTTCTCACAACTTGTATCTGCCAAGTCAGTCACCTCACAAAAATGAACGTGTGATACCAGGTAGGATTCTATAAAGCATATAAAAATACATGTGCTGAATAGGCTACAGAGAAAGGCAGACAGGCATTTACATATTTGTTAACTTTAACAACACATGGAGAACTATTTCAATTAAAAATTGACTAGATTTATAACACCTACCATTTATCATGAAAAAGGCAAGTCCAACTATACCCCACGCCTCCTCTGAACTGCTTGTATTTCTATTCTGTTTGGGTTGTTTTTCTCCATCATTTGGATTAGTAGACAGAGTATAGTAGGGTATGGGTTATTGTTAGGGATTCAGTATTTTCAATGGTATATAGGAAAATGAATCCAATGTGTATAAAAATATATGCTACACAATTATCTTCCCACTCTCATCCAGAACAATGCCTTTACATTACCTTCACCTCAAGTAAGACACAATTAGGGTAGAAGAGTTTGAAAATCCGTGAATGCATATCTGGGGTGGAAACAGTACTAAGAAACAAATACGTATTTCAGGTGGATGAATATTTCTGAGAATAATCTTGTGAAAAGTTGATTATAAATCCACAACATAAATATGAATGAATTTAGGAAGTGTGTAATAAGACACATATTTCATATTTTGAATACTCCTGAGAGTGTATCTATATATATATTTATATACACACACAGAGACAGACATTAAAAATTGCAATATATATGCCAAACGAAATTCACCATGAAATGTATATCATCCACAGATCCAAATATATTCATTTTACTGAACATGGATTTATGTATAATGTTGTTCAACTAGGAAGCTCACTCACATTTGAATTACCAGTTCAAGCAGCGTTTAGGAGGAGTGATCTCTTCTTCAAATTTGTATCTGCCAAGTCAGCCACCTCACAAGAATGTACGTGTGGTACCAGGTAGGATTCTATATGTGCATATAAAAATACGTGTGCTGAATAGGCTACAGAGAAAGGGGGACAGGAATTCACTTATTTGTTAACTTTAAAAACGCATGGAGAACTATTTCAACAAATAATTGACTAGATTTATAACTGCTACACTATACCATGCAAAAGGCAACTCCAACTATAAAACATACCTCATCTAAACTGCTTGTATTTCTATTATGTTTGTGTTATTTTTCTCCATCATATTAGGATTAGTAGTCAGAGTCTAATAGGGTATATGTTAGTTTCAGGGATTCAGCATTTCTAATGGAAAATAGGAAATTGAATCCAATGTGTATGCAAATATGTGCTACAAAAAAATCTTCCCACTTTCATCCAGAACAATGCCTTGACATTACATTCTCCTCAAGTAAGACACAATTAGAGGATAAGAGTTAGAAAATCTGTGAATATATATCTGGAATGGAAAATACTCTGGAGTTTACAACTTTGGAGGTGGTAGAGAAGATTCTAAAAGTAAGGGACAGGGTAAACCTTCCACAAACATGTAGCTCTGCTGGCCTAAACACTTTTTTGAGAAACTGCCTCTAAGAGTGGGCACTTGAAGTATTTGATGTTCTGAGGAGATTTAGTTCCTTTGTAGAGAAACCATGAAAGCTGGGTCTGCATCTATGTTACTTGGAGGACATGGTTTCTTATTATCCAATGAACATGAGGCAGCAGTGCTGAATTCTCTCTTTGTAGGTAAACTATGGACACTGGGGTCTAAGTGTCTTTCAGTGTGGACTGTGAAGCCAATTGGTCATCCTCCACTTTTCGTGGTGTTTCTCGCTGCTGCACTGGGAGTTTGTTATTTGCTTCAAAAAATACAAGGAGTTAAAATGGGACAGAGTGGTGGAGGGAGTTCTTTAAGGTGTGGTGAGTCAGGGTCTTCAGGAGAATGCACCAACCAAGGTTCTATCCCATGTAGATTGCCCCCTTGAGAATAGCAACATGATTCTGAACATTGCAGTGAATCCTCTCCATATAACAAGATGCCTTTACATATATGGGTCTGCTGGCTGCACCATGTCAGTCACAAGCCATTTGGAAGCCAATGGCTGATCCACATGGCCGCAACACAGATGTTTTATCACACAATTGCATACCACTGCTCTAGGCCCACTACTCACCAGGCTCCAACTTACTGGCATATCTGTTCTACACCATTTTCATGAAACAAAGTCAATCAAGGCAGTGTCTGGTATACTCAGGATCAGAAACAGGACATCCAAAGTATTTCCAGTGCCAGCTGATCATGAAAATATCAAAAATTTCATGGTAATTTTCTAGCCATTTTTTACGGATGAAGTTTGAGGCTCTGAGGGATTCAATTAATTCAGGAACCATTAAATGGTGAAGAAGCTAATTTCAATGAAAGCTCTGGAGCACTCTCACAGGCAAGGTTTCCCTAAGCGTGGCCAAAATGTCACATGAAGCCAGGCCCATTGAGATCTACATTATGAGGTCCATGTGTGTTTTAAACTCAAATATGGCTGCCAAGTCTTTAAGAAAAATTGTATGTTATATCCGGGCTGAAATTCCCAATGTTCTGTGGAAATCCAACCTGGGCCTAGATCTCAGGTTCCAAGGGCGACTCTCATGTGTGGCCTCCTAAAATCCCAACACAATTCATGGCAATACTTCTCTGAGGTCAGTTAAAGAACTCAGTCTCTAAGGGGAATCACACCAGAGTTCAAGCCCAGTGGAACAGTCATCTCTTCCAACCGCCACACAAATGACCACAATTAAAAACAAAACACTCCCACATGGTCCTCATCTTTTTCCATATAGACACTCCTTATAACGTCTGGCTGGAGTTTTCAATGAGGTCCACAGCCCAAGTCAGTGTCCAAATTAAGGTCCTGTTCCCCTCATTTGTCTAACATCAAGGTGGCCTGGACACACTTCCTGTAAACCAGGAATGATCAAATAGGCCTGCCATTAATACTGCTTGGCTTTTTCAATTTGAGGCCTTCTGACTCTGTGGTTTAGATTCTTTATGTGAATTTGAGTCATGAGAAAATCCAAGCCCCTCTGCAGAGATTTGAAGAACTCATTTGGCCCAAAGGATTCCTATTCTCACTTGATGGAAGTCAGGATCCTAACAGAGGAAGGTAAAAGAATTCATTCACAATGAGTGAATGTTTGCCATTTTGGTTTTGGATGCACACATGTGATGTTTCTTTTGATCCATCAGGTGCTGAGAATCTAAGCCACAGCCTCACACAGGGCCAAGAGGATGATTCAGACACATCTTTTTCCAAAGCAATTAAGCAAAGAGACACAGGTGATGCCCTTCATTTCCATTTGAAAAATGTTTTCCTCAGGCTTCCCAAAGGGGTGGCCAGAGGCAAAGACATCCTGAGATTCAAGGCAACAGAACAATAGGTTAGCAAAAGGCCCAAAGCAGGGTTTCTCCACTGAGACTTTCCTGGTCACACTGATATCTGAGTTTTCTGAGATGCTGGCCATTCCCTTCAGATATCCAGTACATGGCCATGTGACAGAGATTGGAGGTGGTACATATCTTGGACACAAACCCAAGAGCCTATTCTGAAGAGTTGTCAGAATTCAGAAAGAAAACAGGGACTTAATAAGGTAGTAGGTGTTGCCTATCGATATGGAAACCACACTCCATTCATTAATTGGGCAGGATGAATGCTGGGAAGCTTTCTACTAGAGGGGACACATGCATTGATGCATTCTCTTTTCTAATGTATACAACCACAGACACAGTGGGATACACAGACATAGAAACACTCACCTTGTAAAACGACTTACTAGAAACAGTTCACTGCAAACCAAAGAAACCTCCTTTCCTACCTATTCTCAGAACAGAGACAAAACCACACACCCACACTCAAAAAGACACCTCCTTCCCCCAAGTAGGGCTGTGATTATCCGGAGTGTCCTCTGACAGGTTTGCCATACTATGTTCCCCGGTAATGGTCTGTCCTGTCTCAGATCTGGTCTCCTTGTACAACTCTGTAAAGCAGTCAGGAGCCAGCAGTGAGCCACTACCTGCTTAGTCAGGAAAGGCCCCTGTTCATATCTTTCCTGGCATTTGGCCATCCTCACATCAGTCAGTACCAAGAAGACTGACTCTGTCCTTGGTGATTCCAAACATATGAGACCACTTGGACTGGGACTGGGACTGGGCTGGTGCTTGGTTTCCTTGGTCCCAAGTTCAGAAAGTTCCATCAACAAGGAAGTGAGGTAGGTCACTTCCTTTAAGAACTGAATGAGGTCACTGCCTTGGCAACCACTTTGTCCTAACAGTTGCTTCCAAGGGTCCCATGAGATGGAGGCTGCCCCTACTTCCTTTGGCACTTTCACAACTTAGAATGGTATATCAACCTTAGGCACCCGAGAACAGCTCTCCACACAAGCCTGGTTTGGTCCATCTTCTCTACAGTAAGAAGATAGAGGCTGATTCAGACAAAACCCTTCATCCTGACCAGGTTGTTTGCCATGGAAAATGACTTTTTGTCTCTCAGGTCCTTCATTGCTGCCTACATCTTCTCCAGGGATCATTTCTGCATGGACCTTTGAGGTTCTTAACAGGTAGAGCATCCCCTACATTCCTGTATTGTAAGAACAATCTGTCTCTGCTCTTCTGTAAAGTTAGATTGAGTGAACAGTGTATGGTTAGGGTTAATTTCATGTTCGATTTGGGTTAGGAATTATTCTGCTGGATTAATAATGGTATTGGGAACCTGTGATATTTATAAGAATATCGAGGTTAAATATACGTATGAAAACAGAAATTAAAGTAAGATTTGAATCCCAGAAGGACATTGGGCCATTGATTGGGATATTTAGCTTTGAATTACTATCTGCAAACATGTCTCAAATAAATCGATATACAATGGCAGAGGAACTTGAACCTTGGATGATTGAATGCTGAAGAGAACATCCAGTCAAAAGGGATTGTCGGTAGGATTAAGAAGATAGTCGCAGTCATTAATATGGTATTATGTAAAAATGTGGATGTGTAACCGATGTGATTCTGCAACTTGTATTTGGGGTAAAAATGGGAGCTGATAACCCATTTGAATCAAATGTATGGAAGATGATATGCCATGAGCTTTGTAATGTTTTGAACAACCAATAAAAAAAATTTAAAAAAAAAAGAAGATAGTCGTTATGTTTAGCAAGTAGAGTTAGTATAGGATATGTAACAAAAGTTCTTTAGCAATTTTTTTCGGGCAGTGAGTGAATATAAATGTCAGCACATATGAAGAAATCAGACACAATGATGAACTGGGGAAAATTTGTAGAAAAGCAGATATCAATGGAGACATTAGGAAATCAGGCAAAGTATAAAGTGAGTGATAGAATAAGACATTTTCAACAGGGTTGAGATTGAATATCTAATCTTAGGAAGAAACAAATATGTAGGTCACCAATAGGATTGACATTTGAGAGCATTAGGCAACATGGACATGGATATTGTTAGTAATCCATGTTCACTTTACATTTAGGCTTTGGTACAATCCTAAGTGGGACCTTTGCATTTTGTTTCCAGAATATTACTGTGATAAAATGTATATGTAGATCAGATGACATGATTTTTTCTTCCACCATTTCTAGGAGCAGTATTTTGAAAACGTATAAATTAGCATTGGGGGTAAAAAGAGGTGTACCCTGTTTTTATGAATATACAGATAATGCATGAATAGACCTTAATTTCAATAAATAATACAACTTGTTCCACTTTAAATAATGGATTGAATTGATATCTGAAAATATATAAGAAATCTTATATTGATATGCAATCATTCATGACAACCAGCTATACACCTAATGTTAATATTAGGGTACGATTTATCATGAAGTTTGTGTGAGTTTTGCTTCAAATGTGATTATGGAAATCGAAAATAATGTGTTTGGAAAGAAGTCTCATGAAAATGCCAGTCAAGGAACACCGAGGAATTCATGAGTTCTGAAGCAGGAAGTGATTGAAATTGAAAAAAATGACGATAAATTTGCTTACTTGTGGATGAAATATTATAATATGATGTGAATAAACTGAAGAAATAGTAATGTACCAGTGCTGAATAAAAATGAACATCAAAATACACATCATGTCCCACAGGAATCTTCTCGCATTGATGTTAAACTGTGTCAGTTACTGTAGAAATATTAGGATTTCTTTGCACCATTCACCAAAGTTAGTTTTCTTTTTTTTAATTTTTATTTATGCTTGTTCAAAACATTACATAGTTCTTGATATATCATATTCCACACTGTGATTCAAGTGGGTTATGAACTCCCATTTTTACCCCATAAACAGATTGCAGAATCACATCAGTTACACATCCATTGATTTACATATTGCCATACTAGTGTCTGTCGTATTCTGCTGCCTTTCCTAACCTCTACTATTCCCCTCCCCTTACCTCCCCTCTCCTCTTCTCTCTCTACCTCTTTACTGTAATTCATTTCTCCCCCTTGTATAATTTTTTCCTGTCCCTCACCTCCTCTTGTATGTAATTTTGTATAACCCTGAGGGTCTCCTTTTATTTCCATGCAATTTCCCTTCTCTCTCCCTTTCCCTTCCTCCTCTCATCCCTGTTTAATGTTAATTTTCTTCTCATTCTATTCGTCCCTACTCTGTTCTTAGTTACTCTCTTTATATCAAAAAGACATTTGGCATTTGGTTTTAGGGATTGGCTAGCTTCACTTAGCATAATCTGCTCTAATGCCATCCATTTCTCTGTAAAAATTTTGTCATTTTTTAATGCAGAGTAATACTCCATTGTGTATAAATGCCTCATTTTTTATCCATTCATCTATGGAAGTGCATCTAGGTTGGTTCCACATTCTTGCTATTGTAAATTGTGCTGCTATGAACATCAATGTAGCAGTGTCCCTGTAGCATTTTTTTTAGGTCTTTAGGGAATAGACTGAGAAGGGGAATACCTGGGTCAAATGGTGGTTCCATTCCCACCTCTACAAGAAATCTCCATACTGCTTTCCAATTTGGCTGCACCAATTTGCAGTCCCACCAGCAATGTACAAGTGTACCCTTTTCTCCACATCCTCGCCAGCACTTGTTGTTGTTTGAGTTCATAATAAATATCTGGAATGGAAAATGCTCAGGAGTTCACAACCTTGAAGGTGGTAGAGGAGTTTCCAAAAGTAAGGGACAGGGTAAATACCACAAACATGGAGCTGTGTCGGCCTTAAGACTTCTTGAGAAAATGCCTCTGAGGTTGGGCACTTGAAATATATGTTGTTGTCAGGAGCTTTAGCTTCCTTTGTAGTGAGACCATCAAAGCTGAGTCTTCATCTATGTGACCTGAAGAACATGGTTTTTTATTTTCCTATAAACACGAGGCAGCAAACCTTAGGGACAGGGTAAAACTCCACAAACATGGATCTCTGCTGGCCTAAACACTTCTGGAGATACTGACAATGAGGTTGGGTACTGGAAATATATGTTGTTTTCAGAAGCTTTAGCTTCCTTTGTAGTGAGACCATCAAACTTGGGTCTGCATTTTTGTGACCTGGAGGACATGAATTCTTATTGTCCAATGAACATGAGGCAGCAGTGTTGAATTCACTCTTTGTAACTAAACTGTGGCCAATGGGGGATAAGTGTCTCCCCGTCTGGACTTTGAAATCATTTGGTCATCCTCCACTTTTCGTGGTGTTTCTTGCTGCTGCAGTGGGTGTTTTGTATTTGGTTCATGACATACAAGGAGTTAAAATGGGACACAATGCTGGAGGGAGTCCTGTAACGTATCGTGTGTCAGGGTCTGCAGGAGAATGCACCAACCAGGCTTCTATCCCCCATTGCTTGCCCCCTTTACCATAGGAACTTGATTCTGAACATTGCCCTGAAAACTCTCCATGTAACATGATGCCTTTACATACAAAGTTCTGCTAGCTGCACCATGTCAGTCACAAGCCATTTGGAAGCCAATGTAAGATCCACATGACCCCACCACAGATGTATTGTCACACACCTGCACACAACTGCTCTAGGCCTGCCATAAATACTGCTCTGCTTCTCCAATTTGAGGCCTACTTACTGTCAGGTATAGATTCTTTATGTGATTTGGCATCATGAGACAACCCAAGCAGTTCTGCAGGACTTTGAAGAACTCATTTGATCCAAAGGATCCCTATTCTCACTTGATGGAGGTCAGGAACCAAACAGAAGAAGGCAAGAGACTTCATCCACAATGACAGATTTTTTGCCATTTTGGTTTTGGATGCACACATGTGATCTTCTTTAGATCTATCAGGAGCTGAGAATCTTAGCCACAGCCTCAAACAGGGCCTAGTGTCTGACTAAGAAACATCCCTTTCCAGAGCAATTAAGCAAAGAGCCACAGGTGATGCCCATTCATTTCCATTTGAAAACTGTTTCTTCATGCTTCACAAAGGGGTGGCCTGAGGCAAAGACCTTCCTGACATTCAAGGCAACAGAAAAATAGATAAGCAAATGGAGCCAAGCAGGGTTTCTCCACTGAGACTTTACTGGTCACACTGATATCTGAGTTTTCTGAGATGTTCCCATTCCCTTCAGCTATCAAGGACATGGCCATGTCACAGAGTTTGGAGGTGGTACATATCTTGGACAATAAACCATGATAGTATTCTGGAGAGTGGCCAGAATTCAGGAAGAAAACAGCAACTTAGGAAGTTAGTAGGTGTTTCCCATCCATAAGGCAAGCAACAGTCCATTAATCAATTGTGCAGGATGAATGCTGTGAAGCTTTCTACTAGACAGGACACCTCCATTGATGCATTCTCGTTTCTAATGTCTAAAACCACGGACACAGTGGCTACACAGACATAGAAACACTCGCCTTGTCTATAGACTTACTAGAAACAGTCGACTCCAAACCAAACCAACCACCTTTCCTACCTATTCTCAGAACATGAAACAAAACCGCAAACTCACACCCACAACCAAAAAGGCACCTCCTTCCCAAAAATAGGTCTTTAACTATCTGGAGTGTCCTCTGACTGGTGGGCCATACTATGTTCCACTCGAAATGGCCTGTCTGGTCTCAGATCTTGTCTCTTTGGCCAACTCTGTTATTCTGCGAGGAGCCTGCTGTTAGCCACAACCTGCTGTCTCAAGAAAGGCCCCTCTTCAGAGCTCTACTGGCATTTGGCCATCCTCACATCAGTAGGTACCAAGAAGGTCTGACTCTGTACTTGGTAAATCCAAACAAGTGAGCCCACTGGGACTGGGACTGGGACTGGCTCTTGGTGCCTGGCTTCTTGCATCCCAATTTCAGAGAGTTCCATCACCAAGGAAATGAGGTATGTCACTTTCTTTGCAACTGAATGAGGTCACTGCCTTGGCAACAACTTTGTCCTAACACTTGCTTCCAATGGTTCCATGAGTTGGAGGGTGCCCCTACTTCCTGTGACAATTTGACTAGTTAGAATGGTACATCAAAATAGACACCATGGAACAGCTCTACACGCAGGCCTGGTTAGGTTCATCTTCTCTACATTAAGAAGAGAGAGTCTGATGCATACACATCCCTTCATCCTGTCCAGGTTGTTTGCCATGGAAGATGGCTTTTGCTCATGCAGGTCCTTCATAGCTGCCTACATCTTCTCCAGGGATCATTTCTGCATCGAACTTTGAGGTTCTCAGCAGTTGGAAGATTACCTACATCCCTAATTGAAAGAATAGCCCTGTCCCTGCTCTTTTGTAATGTTAGATTGAGGCAACAGTGTATGGTTAGGGTTAATAACACGTTCGATTTGGGTTAGGAATCATTCTGCGGGATGAATAAGGTTATTGGAAACCTGCAATATATAGAAATATAGTGGTTAAATATAAGTATGAAAACAGAAATCTAGGTAAGATTTGAAGCTCAGAAGTGCATTTGGCAATAGATTGGGACACGTAGCTTTGAATTATGTTCTGCATACATGTTTCAGAAAAATTGATATACAATGGCATAGGACCTTGTACCTCAGATGATTGAATGCAGTAGAGTACATCCACTCAAAAAGGGATAGTCGATAGGATCAGGAAGATAGTCAGTATGTTTCGGAAGAAGATAGAGTATAGGATTTGGACCAAAGTTCATTAGCAATAGGGTTTCGGTTAGAGAGTGAATGTCAATGTCAGCACATGTGAAGGGTCAGTCACAATGTTGAACTGGAAAAAAATATGTAGGAAAGTAGATATCAATAGAGACATTAGGAAATCAGGCAAAGTATAAAGTGAGTGAAAAAACTAGACATTTCCAACAGTTTTGAGGTTGAATATATAATCTTAGGAAGAAACAAAAATGTGGTCACCAATAGGATTGACATTTGAGAGCATTAGGCAACCTGGATATGGATGTTTTTAGTAATCCATGTTCAGTTTCCATTTAGGCTTTGGTACAATCATACGTGTGACTTTTGCATTTTGTGTCCAGAATATTACTATGATAACATGCAAATGTAGATCAGGTGACATGAGTATTTCTTCCACCATTTCTGGGAGCATATTTAGAAGACTAATAAATTAGTATTGGGGGTAGTAAGAGGTGTACCCTGTGTCTATGAATATAGAGATAATGCATGAATAGACAATATAGTGAATAAATAATATAACTGGTTCCACTTTAAATAATGGAATAAACTGATATAAGAGAATATATAAAAAATACTATATTGTTATAAAATTATTCATTCCAACCAGTTATACATCTAATGGTGATATTATAGTTATGGTTTATCATGAAGTGAGTGTCAGTTTTGCTTCAAAAGTGATAAAAGAAATCAAAAATAATATATTTCGAAAGAAGTCTCATTATAAGACCAGTCAAGAAACCTGGAAGAATCCATGTGTTCTGAAGCAGGAAGTGATTGAAAGTGAAACAAATGCCTATAAGTTTGCTAACTTGTGGATGAAATATATATCCTATGATGTGCATAAATTGAAGAAATAGTAATGTACCAGTGTTGAATTAAAATGAATTTCAAAATACACATCATGTCACATAGGAATGTACTTGCATTGATGTTAAACTGGGTCAGTTACTGTAGAAGTATTATTATTTGTATGCAACATTAACTGAAGTTAGTTTTCAGTACTGGAAACACTATGTATTTCAGGTGGATGAATATTTCTGAGAATGATCTTGTGAAAAGTTGATTATAAATCCATATACATGAACATGAATGAATTTAGGGAGTGTATATAAGACACATATATTTCATATTTTGAAAAATCTGGAGAGTGTATGTAAATTTATATATATATATATATATATATATATATATATATATATATATATATATACAAAAACCACACACAGACAATAAATTAGCAATCAAATTTATCATGAAATATATATCCTCCACAGATGCAAAATTATTTCTTTTAGAACATGTATTTATGTATAATGTTGTTCTTCTAGGAAACACACCCCTAGGTTAAATTTTCAGTTCCAACAGAGTTTAACAGGAGTGATCACTTCTCACAAATTGTATTTGCCAAATTAGCCACCTCACAAAATGTAGGTGTGATACCAGGTAGTGTTCTATATGTGCATTTAAAAATACATGTGCTGAATAGGCTACAGAGAAAGGGAGATAGGTATTCACATATTTGTTAACATTAAAAACACATGGAGAACTATTTCAATTAAAAATTGACTAGATTTATAACACCTACAATTAATCATGCAAAAAACAAGTCCAACTATACACTATGATTCCTCTGAACTGCTTGTATTCCTATTCTGTTTGTGTTATTTTTCTCCATCATATTAGGAGTAGTAGTCAGAGTCTATTAGGGTATGCGTTAGTGTCAAGGATTCAGTATTTCGAATGGAAATATGGAAAATGACTCTAATTGGTATGCAAATATGTGATACACAAAAATGTTCACACTCTCATCCAGAAGATTGCCTTGACATTACCTTAGTTCCAAGTAAGATACAATTAGAGGAGAAAAGTTAGAAAATCTGTAAATACATATCAGGAATAAAAAATGCTCAGGAGTTCACAAACTTGTAGGTGATAGAGGAGTTTCCAAAAGTAAGGGACAGGGTAAACACTCCACAAACATTGAGCTCTGCTTGTGTAAAGACTTCTTGAGAAACTCTCTGAGGTTGGGCTCTTAAAATACATGTTGTTGTCAGGAGCTTTAGCTTCCTTTGTTGTGTGACCATCAAATCTGGGTGTGCAAATATGTGACCTGAAGGACATTGTTTCTAATTTTCCAATGAAAATGAGGCAGCAGTGCTGAATACTCTTTTTGTAGTTAAACTATGGCCACTGGGGTGTAAGTGTCTCCCCGGGTTGACTGTGAAGCCATTTGGTCATGCTCCAATTTTCGTGGTGTTACTACTTGGTGCACTGGGAGTTTGGTATTTGCTTCATGAAATACAAGGAGTTCAACTGGGACACAGTGCTGGAGGGAGTTCTGTCACGTGTGGAGGGACACGGTCTGCATGAGAATGCACCAACCAGGATTCTGTCCCACATAGGTTGCCCCTTTGTCCATAGCAACCTGATTCTGAACATTGCCCAGAAACCTATCCATATAACAAGATGCCTTTACATATAAGGGTCTGCTGGCTGTACCCTGTCAGTCACAAGGCAATTGGAAGCCAATGGCAGATCCACATGCCCCAACACACATGTTTTATCACACACCTTCCCACCACTGCTCTAGGCCCACTAATGAACAGGCTCCAACATACTGGCATCACTGTTCTACACAATTTTCATGAAACCCAGTCAGTCAAGGCACTGTGAGATACACTCATGATCAGCAACAGGACATCCAAAAGTTTTCCAGTGCCACCTGGTCATGGGAATTTCAAAAGTTTCATGGTATTTATCAAGCCATTTTTTGAGGATAAAGTTGGAGGCTCTGTGGGTTTCAATTCATTCAGGAACCATTAAATGTTGAAGAAGCTCATTTCAATGAAAGATCTTGAGAACACTCACAGGCAAGTCTTCCCAAACAGTGGCCAAAAGGTCACATGAAGTCAGGCCCATTGAGGTCTACAATGTGAGGTCCATGTGTGTTTTGACTCTCAACTGTGGCTTTAAAGAATTTCAGAATAAAATCATGTGATATCCAGGCTGAGATTCCCAGTGCTCTGGGAAAAGCCACCCTGCACCTAGATCTCCCTGCACCACAATTAATACCTGAGATCTAGGTTGCATGGCCTAGTAAAATCCAAACACAATTCATGACAATACTTGTCTTATGTCACTTCCAGAATTCAGTCTCTAAGGAGAATCATACCAGAGTTCAAGCCCAGGTGGACCCAGTCATCTGTTCCAAGCGCCAAACAAATTACCACAATTCAAAACAAAATGCTCCCACATGCCCCTTATCTTCTTCAATTTGAGGCCAAATGACTGTGGGGTTTAGATTCTTTATGTAAATTGGATTCATGTGAAAACCCAAGCACCTATGGGCTAAACTTTGCAGGGCTTTAAAGAACTCATTTGACCCAAAGGATCCCTATTTTCACTTGATAGATGTCAGGGCCATTAGAGAGGAAGGTGAGAGTTTTCATCCACAATAACTGCTCTTTTGGCCATTTTGGTTTTGGATGCACCCATGGGATCTTTCTTTAGATCCATCAGGTGCTGAGAATCTAAGCCACAGCCTCACACAGGGCCAAGAGGCTGATTCAGACACATCTCTTTCCAAAGCAACTAAGCAAAGAGCAAAACACACACAGACATTATAAAGTGGCAATATATATGCCAATTGAAATTCATGATGAAATATATATCGTCCACAGATCCAAAAATATTAATTTTACTGAACATGGATTCATGAATAATGTTGTTCAACTAGAAAGGTTACCCTTAGGCTGAATTTTATGATCCAATAGCGTTTAGGAGGAGTGATCTCTTGTCATAATTAGTATCTGCCATGTCAGCCACCTCACAAGAATGTATATGTGATACCAGGTAGGATTCAATATGTTTATATAAAAATACATGTGATGAATAGGCTACAGAGGAAAGGATACAGGAATTCACATATTTATTAACTTTAAAAACACAAGGAGAACTATTTCAATTAAAAATTAACTAGATTTATAACACCTACCCTACATAATGCAAAAGGCAAGTCCAACTATACACCATGCCTCTTCTGAACTGCTTGTATTTCTATTGTGTTTGTATGCACTGTGGGTTTCAAGAACCATTAAATGTTGAGGAAGCTCATTTCAATGAAACTCTGGAGAACTCTCATAGGCAAGGCTTCCCAAAGAGTGGCCAAAAGGTTAGATATAGCCAGGCCCATTGAGGTCTACAATGTGAGGTCCATGTGTGTTTTGACTCTCAACTATGGCTACCAAGTCTTTAAGAATAAAATCATGGGATATCTTTGCTGAAATTCCCAGTGCTCTGTGGAAAGCCACCCTCGGCCTTGATCTTAGTTTCCAAGGGCGACTCTCATGCTTGACCTCTTAAAATATCACCACAATTCATGGCAATACTTCTTTGAGTTCAGTTCCAGAAGTCAGTCTCTAAGGGGAATCACACAAGAATTCAAGCCCAGGTGGACCCAGTCATCTCTTCCAACCCTCACACAAATGACCACAATTAATACCAAAACACTCTCACATGGCCCTCCTCTTCTTCTATAAAGGCACTCATCATAACATCTGGCTGGAGGTTTCCATGAGGGGCACAGCCCAAGACAGTGTCCCAAATAAGCTCCCTTGCCACTCATTTGCCTAAATTCAGGCATAGGACAAGGACACCCCAACAGACCCCTCTGGAGGTAAGTAAGGCGCTTCTTTTCATTTTTCCTTGTGATCACTCAGAGCTTTTTGTTCAGGTTCCATTTTTCCGTTTTTGGTTTGGGTTGGCAGAGTGGCTTCCAGCGGAGAACGTAAGTTCCCCCTGTCAGTGGTGGACAAACGTGTCCTAAAGCCACAGGCCATGTCCTTGCAAGGGATGCCTTGGAGGACTCGGGGAGTGATGGATGTGCTCTCATTAGTTGAGGAGGGACGAATGAGCCCACATTAGGTGACTCTGCTGGCAACCCATCATATCTTGCTGACTAATTTTTTCTCTCAGGTTGAATTCACTGTCTGTCTTTGTGGTCTAACCCATCAGGTTTTGCCAGTTACTAGGTTCTAATCTTTACTTCTGAACTTGTGTTAAATGTTAACTGTGTGTACATGTTTGTGTCACGTTTGTATTGTCCTTGTCTCTGTTTGAGAAACTCTCATTATGGGACAAAGCCATTCCATGCCTCTGTCCTTGAAGCCATTCCTGGTCCCTGCCTCCAATCCGACCCCTTCACCCAGGATCCTATCACTCAAACCTTCTACTCCTCCCCCTCTTCCCTTCATTCTCCCTGAGTCACAAGATTGTAGATCTTGGGGTTGTGAACAAACGGGAGCTGCATGATGGTCTTTGTGTGTCATTTTATCTGTGTTTCTGTTAAATGTGATGGCATTGTTTGGTCCGATGCAGAGTCCCGAGTTCCAACCTGCATTACATATGTGGAAGTTACTTTAGCTAAATTTTAAACTAATGCTTCTCCTGTGAGGGACCAAAAGTCAATAGAACCGCCAGTTTTTCTGTTCTCACCTTTTCACCTCTCTTAGCTGTGCTTTAAAGAACTTTGATAAACTTTACTCCCCTTTGTTAAGCAAGATTACGGAAGCAGTGATTTCTTTTCTTCCCGTAGTTGGATTGAGCATGCCCACTGCAGAGGGAAATGTCTGGGGTCTAAGAACTTTGATATCTCGCTTAAACTTTTCTCAAAACCCTGTCCTCATTATTAAATTGGCATTAATTCGCTTTGGGATGGGAACCAAGCCTTCAGTCATAAATTTTGACACCCCAGAGGGGACTTTAAATAAACCCCACTCTGCCCTCTTGGGGAAGCCTAGCACTCAAAACAACTGAAGCAGAGAATGAATTTTTTGGGAGTTGACTACTGCAAAGTTGGGAGACATAGAATATGCCTGGTGCCTGGGGTCAAAGCAAACCAGAGGAACTAATCCTGTAAGTAAATGGTGAGGCTAAGGGACTCCCAGCAGCTGACAGATCCATTTTGCTGTGGGGAACTCCCTTATTCCTTACGTGCACTTTAAGGATTTCTCCACCTCTGTTTACTTAACAAAAGGGACAATGAATGCATTAATATGTTGATATTATAGATTGTTTCTTGGGGATGATCTAGGGTGAATGGGTATCTAGAAATGATTTTTTTTATTTTAACCATCTGGTATCTAAATGGGTTTCTAAAGCATTGCACTATCTTACAGTTAAAAGTTGGGTTTAAACAATTGTTTAGTTTGATTTCAGGTAGTTCATGCTAGAAAACTTAAATACTTAGGGTAAAAAAAAATAAAGAGTTTTAATTTTGAACTAGACAGCCTGAAAAAATTTCACTAGATATATCAGTGCATTAACTTGGGAAGAGATAATAAATTATGATATGGTATCTATTCCCATCAGTGTGTAAGATTTTAAAAAATGGTACTAAATTAAAACGTTGGTCTGGCTTATTGAAATGACATTAATTAGCAACAGTCTTGGAAATTTTTAAAGCTTAATTTTGGATACACATGGTAGCATGTGGTTCTTTTTAAAAATTTTTCAGCCAATTTAATTTAACTTAATACTATTAGAAACTTCATAAGAAAGAAAGGGGCTTAATGATCCTATAGAAACTTCTTCTGATGGTGGCATTAATATTATCAAAAAATGATCCTATTTTCAGTTTTGTGTGAGCAAGTTTTTCTAGTGTAGAAAAATCTAAAGAAATAAAATTTTGAGAATTATATCTTAAACTTGCATCAAAATTTTCAACATCCAAACCTGGAAATTATGACTTATAGATAAATGCCTTAGGCGTGAGGTTTCTTCTCAGAATTCCAATCTTTCCAGTTTTCCAGACCTCAGCCAGGACTTACTTTGATATGCAAATAAAAGAAGCCTGCAGCACTCAGCAGGAGTCAGATAAAAAGAGTAAATGTGTCTTTTTACCTGAACTCAAACTAGACCTAACCAAAAAAGTATATAATATGATATTTACTAATTACTAGCCAGTCATCATTTTTAGGACTCTTGCTTTTCTTAGATTCTGTAATTTTTTTTTTTTGAGCTCATGATCTTGATTCTGCTGATGGGTTAATGTTTTCTGATCAGTTCTATTTTTGATCGACTCTGGAGTTTTCAGCATTGCAATGGAGATTTCACCTGAAAAAAGCTACAAGGCCTTTACTATTGTGTTATGTGTTACATTTGTGTTACGTGTTGTATGTTGGTATGTCTGTATGTGTGTATGTCCATATATCATGCAGGGATATGACAATTGACAGATGAGGAGCGCTCATGAAAAATTTAAAAATGTATCCAAATGTCTTTGATTCACGTGATTCATATGTTTTAATTCAAATTGGGTAAACAGATAAAAATAAAGATGTCTTTAAAATTAGGCCAATAAGTTTTCTAGGTTTTCAAAAAGGCCCTAATAAAATGTAGATGTCTATAAAATAATCTGCTTAAATTCAGAAATTGAAAAGCATTGTATTGAAATGTGAACAGAAAGAGGTTAGTAGATGGAAAAGAGAAACTAAAAGGTTCTAGATATAGATATAATAGAGGAAAAACGTGTTTCTGGATAAGAGAGTCTATATGATTAAGTAATTAAAAGGGTTTAAGTAAATAATAAAAAAAGGTGTGTGTAACTTGGTTATATGTGTAAGTTTTGAGCAAGTAATCTAAAAAAATTAAACAGCTGGTAAAACAAGTACTGTTTTTATAAAATTGTGCCATGTTATTTCTTTAAAATCTAAACTTGTTTAATACAAAAACATCAATGTAATTGTGGTGTTAATGTGTTCATATCTTCCAGGTATACAAGTCTGTAAGGTAGAAGCTTGCAAAGACCATTGTATCAAGCTGGTGTTCTAAGGTTGTATGGTAATTCTAGGCTTAAAAGAAAAACATGTTGGAGATTTATGTATATCATTTGTGTTCTATAATTGGACTTGTTATCAATAAGATATGTACAGTTCCATGTTACTTTTTACACTGAGATACAATCTAAAAGTATTTTTAACTTAATGAGAGCCAAATCTGTGAAGGTTTTATTGTAAACTCAAAGGTAATGCCCATTCATTTCCATGTGAAAACTGTTTTCTTCAGGCTTCACAAAGGGGTGGCCTGAGACAAAGACTTTCCTGATATTCAGGGCAACATAACAATAGGTAATCAAAAGGCCCAAAGCAGGGTTTCTCCACTGAGACTTTACTGGCTACACTGATATCTGAGTTTTCTGAGATGCTTGCCATTCCCTTCAGCTACCAGTACATGGCCATGTCACAGAGCTTGGAAGTGGTACATATATTTGACACAAAATCATGAGCCTATTCTGGAGAGTGGCCAGAATTCAGGAAGAAAACAGGAACGTAGGAAGATAGTTGGTGTTGCCCATTGATAAGGCAAGCCACACTCCATTCATAAATTGTGCCGGATGAATGCTGGGAAGTTTTCTCCTTGAGAGGATACACCCATTGAGGCATTATCTTTTCTAATGTCTACAACCACGAAAACAGTGGGATACACAGACCTAAAAACACTCGCCTTGTCAAAGGACTAACTAGAAGCAGTCCACTCCAAACCAAACACACCCCCTTTCCTAACTCTTCTCAGAACAAAAGAAAAAACCACAAACCCACACCCACAACCACAAAGGCACCTCCTTCCCCCAAGTGGGTCTGGAACTATACAGAGTGTCCTCTGACTGGAGGGCCATACTATGTTCCCCAGAAATGGTCTGTCCTGTCTCAGATCTGGACTCCTTGGTCAACTCTGTGAAGTTGTCAGGAGCCAGCAGTGAGCCTCTACCTGTTTTCTCCGGAAGGGCCCCTCTTCAGAATTTTTCTGGAATTTGGCCATTCTCACATAAGTAGGTACCACAAAAGACTGACTCTGTCCTTGGAAAATCCAAACAAGTGAGAACACTGGAACTGGTGCTGGGACTGGGCCTGGGTGCCTAGCTTCCTGGAACCCAAATTTGGAGAGTTCCATCAACAAGGATGTGAGGTGAGGTCACTTCCTTTAGTAACTGAATGAGGTCACTGCCTTGGCAACAAATTTGTCCTAACATTTGCTTCCTAAGGTCTCATAACATGGAGGATGTCCCTACTTCCTGTGACACTTTCACAAGTTAGAATGGTAAAGAAACAATAGTCACCTGGGAACAGCTCTCCACACAGGCCTCTCCTCTACATTAAGAAGAGAGAATCTGATTCAGTCACAACCCTTCATCCTGACCAGGCTGTTTGCCATGGAAGATGCCTTTTGCTCTCTCAGGTCCTTCATAGCTGCCTACATCTTCTCCAGGGATCATTTCTGCATGGAACTTTGAAGTTTTCAGGAGGTGGAAGATCCCCTGCATTCCAGTATTGTAAGACCAAATCTGTCCCTGCTTTTCTGAATACTTAGATTGAGGGAACAGTGTATGGTTAGGGTTAACAATATGTTCAATTAAAACCAAAATACTCCCACATGGCCCTCATATTCTTCCATGTAGACATTCATTATAACCTCTGGCTGGAGGTTTCCATAAGGGGCGCACCCCAAGACAGTGTCCAAAATAAGTTCCCTTGCCCCTCATTTTCCTAAAGTCAGGGTTTCCTGGACACCCTTCCTGTAAACCAGGATTGATCAAATAAGCCTGCCAGTAATACTGCTCTGTTTCTTCATTTTGAAGCCTACTGACTGTGAGGTATAGATTCTTTATGTGATTTGGAGTCATGTGAGAACCCAAGCACTGCTGCAGGGCTTTGAAGAA
Source organism: Callospermophilus lateralis (assembly GCF_048772815.1). NCBI lineage: Eukaryota > Metazoa > Chordata > Mammalia > Rodentia > Sciuridae > Callospermophilus > Callospermophilus lateralis. Next base: position 6,493,840 of record NW_027515276.1, on the reverse strand, counting down.
CTCATTTGTCTCAAAGGATCCCTATACTTACTTGATGGAGGTCAGGAACCTAACAGAGGAAGCAAGAGACTTCATCCACAATGACTGATCTTTTTGCCATTTTGGTTTTGGATGCACACATGGGATCTTTCTTTAGATCCATCAGGTGCTGAAAATCAAAGCCACAGCCTCTCTCAGAGCCGAAAGGATGATTCAGACACATCCCTTTCCAAACCAATTAAGCAAAGAGCCACAGGTGATGCTCATTCATTTCCAATTGAAAGCACTTTTCTTCAGGCTTCACAAACTGGTGGCCTGAGGAAAAGACCTTCCTGACATTCAGGTCAACAGAACAGTAGGTAAGCAAAAGGCACAAAGCAGGGTTTCTCTACTGAGACTTTACTGGTCACACTGATATCCGAGTTTTCAGAGATGCTCCCAATTCCCTTCATCTATCCAGTACATGGCCATGTCACAGAACTCGACGGAGGTCCATATCTTGGACAAAAAAAACATGAGCCTATTCTGGAGAGTGGCCAGAATTCAGGAAGAAAACAGGAACTAAGGAAAGAAGTAGGTGTTGTCCATATAAGGCAAGCCACAGTCCATTCATAAATTGGGAAGGATGTGTGCTGAGATGCTTTCTACTAGACAGGACACATCCAATGATGCATTCACTTTTCTAATATCTAAAACCACGGAAAAAGTGGGATACACAAACATAGAAACACTCGCCAAGTCAAATGACTTACTAAAAACAGTCCACTCCAAACCAAACATACTGCCTTTCCTACCTATTCTCAGAACATGATAAAAAAACACAAATTCACACCCACACCCACAAAAGCACCTCCTTCCCCCAAGTAGGTCTGTGACTATCCAGAGTGTCCTCAGACTGATGGGCCTTACTCTGCTCCCTCGAAATGGACTGTCCTGTCTCAGATCAGGTCTCCTTTACCAACTCTGTAAAGTTTTCAGCATCAATCAGTGAGTCACTACCTGCTTTCTCAGGAAAGGCCCCTCTTCAGAGCTTTCCTGGCATTTAGCCATCCACACATCAGTATGTACCAAAAAGACTGACTCTGTCCTTGGTAAATCCAAACAAGTGAACCCACTGGGACTGGGACTGGGACTGACTCTGAGTGCCTGGCTTCCTGGATCCCAAGTTCAGAGAGTTCCATCACCAAGGAAGTGAGGTAGGTCACTTCCTTCAGGAACTGAATGAGGTCACTACCTTGGTAACCACTTTATCCTAACATTTGCTTCCAAGGGTCCCACGAGAGAGAGGCTTCCCCTACTTCCTGTGTCACATTCACAAGATAGAATGGTATATCAACCATAGGCACATGTTAACAGCTCTCCACACAGACCTGGTTTGGTCCATCTTCTCTACTTTAAGAAAAGAGAGGCTTATTCAGACACATCGCTTCATCCTGACCAGGTATTTTACCAAGGAAGATTACTGTTGCTCTCTCAGGTCCTTCATAGCTGCCTACATCTTCTTCAGGGTTTATTTCTGCATGGAACTTGAGGTTCTCAACAGGTGGAAGATCCCCTACCTACCTGTATTATAACACCAACTCTGTCCCTGGTCTTTGTAAAGTTAAATTGAGGGAACAGTGCATGGTTAGGGTTAATAACATGCTCAATTTGGGTTAGGAATCATTCTGCGAGATGAATAATGGTATTGGGGACCTCCGATATTTACAAGCATATATAGGTGTAATATAAGTATGAATACAGAAATCTAGGAAAGATTTGAAACCCAGATGAACACTGGGCCCTTGATTGGGATACTTAGCTTTGAATTATTTCCGCAAAGTTGTCTCAAATAAATCGTTATACAATGGCATAGGACCTTGTACCTTGAATGACTGAATGAGGAAGAGATCCTCCAGACAAAAAGGGATAGTTCCAAAAATTATTTAGATATAGGGTTTTGGTTAGAGAGTGAATGCAAATGTCAGCATATGTGAAGAGTCAGTCACAGTGATGAACTGGGGAAAATGTGTAGGAAAGCAGATATCAATAGAGACATTAGGAAATCAGGGAAAGTACAAAGTGAGTAATAGGATAAGACGTTTTTAACAGGGTTGAGTTTGAATATATAATCTTAGGAAGAAACAAATATGTAGTCACCAATAGGAATGATATTTGAGATCATTAGTTAATCAGGACATGGATGTTGTTAGTAATACATGCTCACATTAAATTTAGGCTTTGGTACAATCATAAGGGTGTCCGTTGCATTTTTTGTCAGGAATATTACTGTGATGAAATGTAAATGTATATCAGGTGACTACAGTATTTCTTCAAACATTTCTGAAAGCAACATTTTAAGACTTATAAATTAGTATTGGGGACACAAGTACATGTACCCTGTGCCTATGATTATAAAGATGATGCCTTAATAGACCATACTGTAAATAAATAATATAACTTGATCAAACTTTAAATAATGGATTGAATTGATATCTGAAAATATATAGGAAATCTTATATTGATATACATAAGTTCATTCTAACCAGTTATACATCTAATGGTAATTTTAGCATTATGGTTTATCATGAAGAGTGTGGGAGTTTTGCTTCAAAAATGATTATGGAAATCGAAAATAATGTGTTTGGAAATAATCTCATGAAAAGCACAGTCAAGAAACATGGAGGAATACATATATTCTGAAGCAGGAAGTAATTGCAAGTGAACCAAATGCATACAGATTTGTTAACTTGTGGATGAAAAGTATTATCTCATAATGTCCATAAACTGAAGAAATAGTAATGTACCAGTGTTGAATAAAAATGAACTTCAAAATACACATCATGTCCCATAGGATTTTACTTGCATTGATGTTAAACTGGGTCAGTTACTGTACAAATATTAGGATTTGTAAGCACCTTTCACCGAAGTTAGTTTTCAGTACTGGGAAATAAATATGTATTTCATGTGGATGAATATTTCTGAGAATAATTTTGTGAAAATTTGATTATAAATCCACATATAGGAACATGAATTAAATTAGTGAGTGTAAAATAAGACACATATATTTCATATTTTGAATAATCTGGAGAAAAAAAAAAAAATATATATATATATATATATATATATATATATATATATATATATATATATATATATATATATAAAGATACAAACACAGACATTAAAATGTAGTAATATGTATGCCAATCAAAATTCATCATGAAATATATATCATCCTCATATCCAAAACTATTCTTTTTACTGAGCATGGATTTATGTATAATGCTGTTCATCTAGGAAATTCACCAATATGTTGAATTTTCAGTTCCATCAGTATTTAGGGGGAGTGATCTCTTCTCACAATTTGTATCTTCCTAAAACAGCAAGCTCACAAGAATGTACGTGTGATACCAGGTAGGATACTAAATATGCATAATAAATTTCATGAGATGAATAGGGTACAGAGAAAGGGAGACAGAAATGTACACATGTATTAACTTTAAAAACTCATGGAGAAGTATTACAATGAAAAGTTGACTAGATTTATAACACATTCACTTGATAAAGCAGAAGGCAAGTCCTAGTATACACCATGCCTCCAATGAACGGCCTGTATTTCTATTCTGTTAGGTTTCTTTTTCTACATCATATTAAGATTAGTAGTCAGAGTCTAGTAGGGTATGGGTTAGTGACAGGGATTCAGTATTTCTAATGGAAAATAGGAAAATGAATCTAATGTGTATGCAAATATTTGCTAGACAAAAATCTTCCCACTGTCCTCCAAAACAATGCCTTGATATTTTCTTCGCCACAAGTAATACACAATTAGTGGAGAAGAGTTTGAAAGTCTGTGAATATATATCTGGAAAAGAAAATGCTCAGGAGTTCACAACCTTGGAGGTGGTAGTGGAATTTCCAAAAGTAAGGTACAGGGTAAACACTCCACAAACATGGAACTCTGGTGGCCTAATGAGTTGTTGAGAAACTGCCTCTGAGTTTGGGCCCTTGAAAAATTTGTTGTTGTCAGGAGCTTTAGCTTCCTTTGTATTGAGACCATCAAACCTGGGTCGGCATCTATGTGACCTGGATGACATGGTTCCTTATATGCTATTGAACATGAGGCAGAAGTTCTGAATTTTCCCTTTGTTAGTAAACTGAGGACACTGGGGTCTAAGTGTCTAACCATGTGATCTGTGAAGCCATTTGGTCATACTCCACTTTTCGTGGTGTTTCTTACTGCTGCACTGGGAGTTTGGTATTGGCTTCACGTAATACAAGGAGAAAAACTGGGACAAAGTGCTAGAGGGAGTACTCTCACGTGTAGTGGATGAGGGTCTGCAGAAGAATGCACCAACCAGGCTTCTATCCCAAAAAACTTGCACCCATGTCCATAGCAACCTGATTCTGAACATTGCCCTGAAACCTCTCCATATAACAAGGTCCCTTTACTTGTAAGGTTATGCTGGCTGCACCATGTCAGTCACAAGTCATTCGGAAACCAATGGCAGAACCACGTGTCCCCACGACAGATGTTTTATCATACACCTGCCCACCACTGCTCTGGGCCCACTAGTCAGCAGGCTCCAACTTTCTGGCATCTCTGTTCTCACCATTTTCATGAAACCCAGTCAATCAATGCAATGTCTGGTACACTCGTGATCAGCAACAGATATCCAAAGGTTCTCCAGTGCCACCTGTTCACGGGAATTTAAAAAATTCATGGTATTTATATAGCCAATTTTCAAGGATGAAGTTGGAGGCACTGTGGCTTTCAATTTATTCAGGAACGATGAAATGGTGAGGAAGATTATTTCAATTAAAGCTCAGGAGAACTCTCAGAGGCAAGGCTTCCCAAAGAGTGGCCAAAAGGTCACATTAAGCCAGGCCCATTGAGGTCTACAATTGAGGTCCATGTGTGTTTTGACTCTCAACAATGGCTGCCACGTCTTTCTGAATAAAGTCATGTGATATCCTGGCTGAGATTCCCAGTGCTCTTTGGAAAGCTATCCTGGGCCTAGATCTCAGTCTCCAAGGGCAACTCTCATGTGTGGCCTCCTAAAATCCCAACACAATTCATGTCAATACTTCTCTGAGTTCATTTCCAGAACTCAGTCTCTAAGGGGAATCACTCCAGAGTTCAAGCCCATGTGGACCCAGTCATCTCTTCCAAATACCACACAAATGACCACAATTAAATCAAAACACTCCCACATGGCCCTCATCTTCTTCAATATAAACTCTCATCATAACCTCTTGCTGGAGGTTTCCATGAGGGGCGCAGCCTAAGACAGTGTCCAAAATAAGCTCATTTGCCCCTTATTTGCCTAAATTCAGGGTGGCCTGGAAACCCTTCCTGTGAATCAGGTGTGATCAAATAGGCCTGCCATTAATACTGCTCTACTTCTCCAATTTGAGGCCTACTCTCTGTGGGGCATAGATTCTTTATGTGAATTGGGGTCATGAGAAAACCCAAGCACCTATGGGCTACCCTCTGCAGGGCTTTGAAGAACCCATTTCAGTGAGTCTAGGAGTTGGACCAAAAGTTCTTTAGATATAGGGGTTTTGTTAGAGAGTGAATGTAAATGTCAGCATATTTCAAGAGTCAGTCACAGTGATGAACTGGGGAAAATGTGTAGGAAATCAGATATCAATAGAGACATTAGGAAATCAGGCAAAGTACAAAGTGAGTGATAGGATGAGACATTTTTAACAGGGTTCAATTTCAATATTTAATCTTAGGAAGAAACAAATATGTACTCACCAATAGGAATGATATTTGAGATCATTAGTTAATCAGGACATGTATGTTGTTAGTAATACATGCTCACTTTCAATATAGGCTTTGGTACAATCATAAGTGTGTCCGTTGCATTTTGTGTCAGGAATATTACTGTGATGAAATGTATATGTATATCAGGTGACTAGAGTTTTTCTTCCAATATTCTTAAAGCAATATTTTAAAGACTTAAAAATTAGTATTTGGGATACAAATAGGTATACCATCGGTCTATGAATATAGAGATGATGCCTTAATAGACCATACTGTGAATAAATAATATAACTGGTTCAAACTTTAAATAATGGATTGAATTGATATATGAAAATATATAGGAAATCTTATATTGATATACATAGATTCATTCTAACCAGTTATACATCTAATGGTAATATTAGCATTATGGTTTATCATGAAGAGTGTCTGAGTTTTGCTTCAAAAATGATTATGGAAATCAAAAATAATGTGTTTGGAAAGAATCTCATGAAAAGAACAGTCAAGAAACATGTAGGAATACATGTGTTCTGAAGTAGGAAGTGATTGAAAGTGAACTAAATGCCTATAAATTTGTGAAATTGTGGATGAAAGAATATATCCTATTATGTCCATAAACTGCAGAAATAGTAATGTATCAGTGTTGAATAAAAATGAACTTCAAAATACACATCATGGTCCCATAGGTGTCTACTTGCATTGATGTGAAACTGGGTCAGTCACTGTGGAAATATTACGATTTGTATGCACCATTCACTGAATTTAGTTTTCAGTACTAGGAGATAAATATGTATTTAAGGTGGATGAATATTTCTAAGAATTATTTTGTGAAAATTTGATTATAAATCCACATACACACACATGAGTAAATTTAGAAAGTGTATAATAAGACACATATATTTCATATTTTGGAAAATCTAAAGAGTAGATATCTATATCTATATAGATAGATAGATAGATAGATAGATAGATAGATACTCACATACACAGACATTAAAATGTAGCAATATATATGCCATTCGAAAATCATAATAAAATAGATATCATCCACGTATCCAAAAATATTCATTTTACTGAACATTTATTTATGCATAATATTGTTCATCTAGGAAATTCACCCATATGTTGAATTTCCAGTTCCATCAGTATTTAGAGGGAGTGATCTCTTCTCACAATTTTTATCTTCCAAAATAAGCGAGCTCACAAGAATGTACATGTGATACCAGGTAGAATTCTAAAGATGCATTAAAAAATACATGTGATGAATAGGCTACAGAGAAAGGGAGACAGAAATTTACATATGTGTTAATTTTAAAAACTCATGGAGAAGTATTACAATGAAAAGTTGACTAGATTTATAACACATACCGTTGATAAAGCCGAAGGCAAGTCCAAGTATACACCATGCCTCCTATGAAAGGCCTGTATTTCTATTCTGTTAAGTTTCTTTTTCTCCATGATATTTGGATTAGTAGTCAGAGTCTAGTAGGGTATGGGTTAGTGTCAGGGATTCAGTATTTCAAATGGAATATATGAAAATGAATCTAATGTGTATGCAAATATGTGCTACACAAAAATCTTCCCACTCTCATCCAGAACAATGCTTTGACATTACCTTCGCCCCAAATAAGACACAATTAGTGGAGAAAAGTTAGAAAATCTGTGAATACATATGTGGAAAGAAAAATGCTCAGGAGTTCACAAACTTGTAGGAGGTAGAACGGGTTACAAAAAGGGAGAGGGTAAACACTCCACAAACATGGAGCTCTGCTGGCCTAATGACTTTTTGAGAAACTGCCTCTGAGGTCGGGCAGTTAAAATATATATTGTTGTCAGGAGTTTTAGCTTCCTTTGTAGTGAGACCATCAATTCTGGGTCTCCATCTATGTGACCTGGATGACATGGTTTTTTGTTTTCTAGTGAACATGAGGCAGCAGTGCTGAATTCTCTCTTTGTAGGTAAACTTTGGCCACTGGGGTCTAAGTATCTAACTGTGTTGTCTGTAGAACCATTTGGTCATTATCCACTTTCGTGGTGTTTTTTACTGCTGCACTGTGAGTTTGGTATTGGCTTCACGAAATACAAGGAGTTCTACTGGGACACAGTGCTGGAGGATGTACTCTCACATGTGGTGGGTTAGTAAAATGCACCGGTGAGGCTTCAATCCCACATAGCTTTTCAACTTGACAATAGCAACTTGATTCTGACCTTTGGCAGGAATCCTCTCCATATAACAAGATGCTCTTACATAGAAGGGTCTGCTGGCTGTACCATGTCAGTCACAAGTCTTTCTAAGCCAATGGCAGATCCACGTGGCCCCACCACAAATGTTTTTTTCACACACCTACAATCCTCTGCTCTAGGCCCACTAGTCTGCAGGCTCCAACTTTCTGGCATCTATGTTCTACACTTTTTTCATGAAACCCAGTCAATCAAGGCACTGTCTGGTACAATCATGATCAGGAACAGGACATTCAGAGGTTCTCCAGTGCAACCTGGTCATAGTAATTTCAAAAAATTCATGGTATTTATCTAGATATTTTTCAATAATGAAGTTGGAGGCACTGTGGGATTTAATTTATACAGGAACACTTAAAAGGTGAGTAATCTCATTTTAATGAAAGCTCTGGAGAACTTTCACAGGCAAGGCTTCCCAAAGAGTGGGCAAAAGGTCACATGAAGCCAGGCCCATTGAGGTCTACAATGTGAATTCCATGTGTGTTTTGACTCTCAACTATGGCTGACAATCTTTCAAAATAAAATCTTGTGATATCCTGGCTGAGATTCCCAGTGCTCTGTGGAAAGTCACCCTGGGCCTAGATCTCAGTTTCCAATGGCGAATCTCATGCGTGGCCTCCAAAAATCCCAACACAATTCATGGCAATACTTCTCTGAGTTCAGTTCCACAACTCAGTCTCTAAGGGGAATCACAACAGAGTTCAAGCCCAGGTGGACCCAGGCATCTCTTCCAATTGCCACACAAATGACGACAATTAAAACCAAAACACTCCCACAGGGCCCTCTTCTTCTTTTATATAGACACTAATCATAACCTCTAGCTGGAGGTTTCCATGAGGGGCACAGCCCAAGACAGTGTCAAAAATAATCTCCCTTGCCCCTCATTTGCCTAAAGTCAGGGTGGCCTGGACAACATTCCTGTGAAACAGAAGTGATCATATAGGACTGCTGTTAATACTGCTCCACTTCTCAAATTTGAGGCCTACTGACTGTGGGGTATAGATTCTTTGTGTGAATTGGAGTCATGAGAAAACGCAAGCACCTATTGTCCAGCCTCTGCAGGGCTTTGAAGAACTCATTTGACACAAATGATCCCTATTCTCACTTGATGGAGGTCAGAAATATTACAGAGGAAGGTGAGAGGCTTCATCCAAAATGACTGATCTTTTTTCCATTTTGGTTTTGAATGCCCACATGGGATCTTTCTCTAGACCCATCAGGTGCTGAAAATCTAAACCACAGGCTTACACAGGGCCAAGAGGCTGATTCAGACAAATCTTTTCCAAAGCAATAAAGTAAAAAGCCACAGGTGATTCCCATTCATTTCCATTTGAAAACTCTTTTCTTCAGGCTTCACTAAGGTTTGGCCTGAGGCAAAGACCTTTCTGACATTCAGAGCAACAGAACAATAGGTAATCAAAAGCCCCCAAGCAGGGTTTCTCCTAGGAGACTTTCCTGGTTACTCTGATATGTGAGTTTTCTGAGATGCTCGCCATTCTCTTCAGCTATCCAGTACATGGCCATGTCACAGAGCTTGGAGGTGGTACCTATCTTGTACAAAAATACATGATACTAATCTTGAGAGTGGTCAGAATTCAGGAAAAAAATGAGAACTTAGGTAGATAGCAGGTGTTGCCCATGGATAAGGCAAGCCTCAGTCCATTCATTAATTGGGAAGGATGCATACTGGGAAGTTTTCTACTAGACAGGACACACCCAATGAGTTATTTTCTTTTCTAATATCTACCAAGAAAAACACAATGGGATACACAGACACAGAAACAGTCTCCTTGTCAAATGACTTACTAGAAACAGTCCACTCCAAACCAAACAAACCTCCTTTTTTACCTATTCTCAGATCATGTGTAAAAAACACAAACACAAACCAACACCCACTAATGCACCTCCTTCTTCCAAGTAGGTCTGTGACTATCTGGAATGTCCTCTGACTGGTAGGACATACAATGTTCCCCAGAAATGGCCTTTCTGTCTCAGATCTGGTCTCCTTGGTCAAATCTGTGAAGTTGTAAGGACGCAGTGGTGAGCCAATTCCTATCCTCTCAGGAAAGACCCCTCTTCAGAGCTTTCTTGGTATTTGGCAACCCTTACATCAGTAGGTACCAAGAAAGACTGACTCTGTTCCTGGAAAATCCAAAGAAATGAGCCCACTGCGACTGGGACTGGGACTGGCTCAGGGTGCCTTGCTTCCTGGATCACAAAATTCAGAGAGCTCCATCACCAAGGAAGTGAGGTGAGGTCACTACCTTCAGAAAATGAATGAGGTCACTGTCTTGGCCACCACTTTGTCCTAACAGTTTCTTCCTATTGTCTCCTTACATGGAGGCTGCCCTACTTCCTGTGATACTTTCTCATGTTAGAATGGTATAGAAACCATAGTCACCTTGGAACAGCTCTCCACACAGGCCTGGTTTGGTCCATCTTCCCTACATTAAGAATTGAGAGGCTGACTCAGACACATCTTTTCATCCTGACCATGTTTTTTGCCATGGAATATGACTTTTGTTCTCTCAGGTCCTTCATAGCTGCCTGCATCTTCTCCAGGGATCATTTCTGCATAGATTTTGAGGTACTCAGCAGTTGGAAGATCTCCTAACTTCCTGTATTGTAATACCAACTTTGTCCCTGCTCTTCTGTAAAGTGAGATTGAGAGAACATTGTATGGTTAGGATTAATAGCATGTTCGATTTGGGTTGGAAATCATTCTGCTGGATGAATAATGGTATTGGGAACCAGCGATATTTATAAGAATATAGAGGTAGAACATAAGTATGAAAACAGAAATCTAGGTAATATTTGAAGCCCAGAAGGATTTGGACCCTTGATTGGGATCCTTAGCTTGAGTTATGTTTTTCACCGAGGTCTCAGTTAAATTGATATACAATGGCATAAGACCCTGTACCTCAGATGATTAAATGTAGAAGAGATCATCCAGTCAAAAAGGGATTGTGTGTAGGATTAGGAAGATAGTCAGTAGGTTTAGAAGGAAGAGTGAGTCTAGGATTTGGACCAAATGTTCTTTAGCAATAGGGTTTTGGTTAGAGAGTGAATATAAATGACACCATATGTGAAGAGTCAGGCACAATGATGAACTGGGGAAAATATGTAGGAAAGCAGACATCAATAGAGACATTAGGAAATCAGGCAAAGTATAACGTGATAGGATTAGACATTTTCAACAGGGTTGAGGTTGAATACATAATCTTAAGAAGAAACCAATTTGTAGTCACCAATAAGATTGACATTTGAGAGCATTAGGCAACCTGGACATGGATATATTTAGTAATCCATGTTCACATTCCATTGAGGCTTTGGTACAATCATAAGGGTGACCTTCGCATTTTGTGTCCAGAATATTACTGTGATAATATGTATATGAAGATCAGGTGACATGAGTATTTCTTCCACCATTTCTGGGGGAAATATTTTGAAAAGATATAAATTAGTACTGGGGATACTAATCGGCTTACCCTGTGTTGATGAATATAGAGATGATGCATTAATAGACCATACTGTGAATAAATTATATGACTGGTTCCAAATTTAAATAATGGATTGTATTGATATCTGAAAAAATAGAGGAAATCATTTATTGATATACATACATTCATTCCAACCACTTATATATCTAATGGTTATCTTAGGGTTACCGTTTATCATAAATAGTGTGTGAGTTTTGCTTCAAAAATGATTATGGAATCGAAAATAATGTCTTTAGAAAGAAGTCTAGTGAAAAGACCAGTCAAGAAACATGGAGAAATATAAGTGTTCTGAAGGAGGAAGTGATTGAAAGTGAACCAAATGTTTATAAATTTGTGAACTTGTGAATGAAAGGATATAATTTATGATGTCTATAAACTGAAGAAATAATAACGTACCAGGTTTGATTAAAATGAACTTTAATAAACACATCATATCCAATAGGAATCTACTTGCATTGATGTTAAACTTGGTCAGTTACTGTAGAAATATTAGGATTTGTAAGCACCCTTCCCTGAAGTTAGTTTTCAGTACTAGGAAACAAATATTTATTTCAGTGGATGTGTATTTCTGAAAATAAACTTTTTAAAAGTTGATTAAAAATCCACATATATGAATATGAATGAATTCAGGCGGTGTATAAGAAGACACATATATTTCATATTTTGGTAAATCTGGAGAATGAATATATATATATATATATATATATATATATATATATATATATAATGTATATATAGACACACAAACACACACATTATAATGTAGCAATATATATGCCAATTGAAATTCATCATGAAAAATAACTCATCCGCATATCCCAAAATATTCATTTTACTGAACATGAATATGTGTATAGTGTTGTTCATCTAGGAAGCTCACCCATGGGTTGAATTTTCAGTTAAAACAGCGTTTAGGAGGAGTGATCTCTTCTCACAATTTGTATCTGCCAAGTCAGCCACCTCACAAGAATGTATATGTGAAACCAGGTAGGATTCTATTTGTGCATATAAAAATACATTTGCTTAATAGGCTACAGAGAAAGGGAGACAGGAATTCACATTTTTCTTAACTTTAAAAACACATGGAAAATTATTTCAACAAATAATTGACTAGATTTATAACTCCTACCTTATATCATGCAAAAGGTAATTCCAACTATACACCATGCTTCTTCTGACATGCTTGTATTTCTATTCTGTTTGGGTTATTTTTCTCCATTATATTAGGATTAGTAGTCAGTTTAGTAGGGTATGTGTTAGTGTCAGGGATTCAGTATATAAAACAGAAAATTGGAAAATGAATCCAATGTGTATGCAAATATGTGCTACAAAACAATCTTCCCTCTCTCATCCAGAACAATGACTTGACATTCCTTTTGCCCCAAGTAACTCAGAATTAGAGGAGAAGAGTTAGAAAATCTGTGAATATATATTTAGAATGGAAAATGCTCAGGAGTTCACAACCTTGGAGTTGATAGAGCAGTTTCCAAAAGTAAGTGACATGGTAAACACTCCACAAACATGGAGATCTGCTGGCCTAAACACTTCTTGAGAAATTGCCTCTGAGCTTGGGCACTTGAAATATATGTTGTTTTCAGGAGCTTTAACTTCCGATGTAGTGAGACCATCAAAGCTAGGTCTGCATCTATGTGACCAGTAGGACATGGTTTCTTATTTTCCAATGAACATGAGGCAGCAGTGCTAAATTCTCTCTTTGTAGCTAAATTGTGGCCAAGGGGGCTAAGTGTCACCCCATGTGGACTGTGAAGCCATTTGGTCATCCTCGACTTTTCATTGTGTTTCTTGCTGCTGCACTGGGAGTTTGGTATTTGCTTCATGAAATACAAGGAGTTCAAGTGGGACACAGTGCTGGAGGGAGTTCTGTCACGTGTGGTGGGTCAGTGTCTGCATGAGAATGCACCAACTAGGCTTCTATCCCACATAGCTTGCCCCTTGACCATAGCAACCTGATTCTAAACAGTGCCGTGAAAAATCTCCATATAACAAGATGCCTTTATATAGAAGGGTCTGCTGGCTGCACCGTGTCTGTGTCAAGGCATTTGAAAGTCAATGGCAGATCCACAGGTGCCACCACAGATGTTTTATCACACACCTGCACACCACTGCTCTAGGCCCACTACACATCAGGCTCCAACTTACTGGCATCTCTGTTCTACACCATTTTCATGATACCTAGTCAATCAAGACACTGTCTGGTATACTCATGATCAGCAACAGGACATCCAAAGGTTCTCCAGTGCCACCTGGTCATGAGAATTTCTAAAAATTCATGGTATTTATCTAACTATTTTTCACAGATGAAGTTGTTGGTACTGTGGGTTTCAATTCATTCACGATCCATTAAATGTTGAGGAAGCTCATTTTAATGAAGGATCTGGAGATCTCTCACAGGCAAGGCTTCCCAAAGAGTGGCCAAATTGTCACATGAAGACAGGCCCATTGAGGTCTCCAATGTGAGGTCCATGTGTGTTTTGACTCTCAACGATGGCTGCCAGGTCTTTCAGAATAAAACCTGTGATATCCTAGCTGAGATTCCCAGTGCTCTCTGGAAAGCCTCTCTGGGCCAAGATCTCAGTTTCCAAGGGCGACTCTCATGCATGGCCTCCTGAAATCCCAACAACATTCATGGCAATACTTCTCTGAAGTCAGTTCCAAATCTCATTCTCTAAGGGGAATCACACCAGAGTTCAAGCCCAGGTGGACCCAGTCATCTCTTCCAACTACCACACAAATGACCACAATTAAAACCAAAACACTCCCACATGGCCCTCATCTTCTTCCATATAAACACACATCATAACCTCTGGATGGAGTTTTCCATGAGGGGCACATCCAAACCAGTGCCCAAAATAAGCTCCCTTGCCCCTCATTTGCCTAACATCAGCGTTGATTGGACTCGCTTCCTGTGAACCAGCAGTGATCAAATAGGCCTGCCGTAAATGCTTCACTTCTCCACTTTTAGGCCTTCTTACTGTGGGGTTTAGATTCTTTTTTTTCTAAATTTTTTTGGAAATTTAATTGGAAAGTTAAAAAATTGTTTTGCAGAATATTAAATTTCTAATGGCAAAGCCTTCACCTTGTTTGTGAAGGAAACCTTGATGCCTTGCCAATCTGGTTATATGGAGACACTCAAAATTTTCTGTTACATACTACATGGATGAATGGCTAAAGCACATAGTTTTTTAAAACTGAAAGGCAGATACCAGCAAGTAAGATAACAAATAAAGGACAATTTTATTAAAAAATAAAGTTGTTATATGACTCAAATATTGGAAATTCAATTCTTTTTTTTTTGGTTGTTCAAAACATTATAAAGCTCATGATATATCATCTTTCATACATTTGACTTAATTGGGTTATGAACTCCCATTTTTACCCCAAATACAAATCGCAGAATCACATCAGTTACACACTCACGTTTTTACATAATAGCATACTAGTTATTGTTGAATTCTGCTACCTTTCCTATCCCCTACTCTTCCCCTTCCCCTCCCATCTTCCCTCTCTACCTCATCTGCTGTTGTTTAATTCTCTCCCTTGTTTTCCCCTCTTTAGCCTCACAACCTCTTATATGTAATTTTGTGTAACATTGAGTAGTCTCCTACCATTTCCATATAATTTTCCTTCTCTCTCCCTTTCTCTCCCCCCACTCATCTCTGTTTAGTTTTAATATTTTTCTCATGTTCTTCCTCCCTGTTCTGTTCTTATTTGCTCTCTCTATATAAAAGGAAACATTTGGCATTTGTTTTTTAAGGATTGGATAGCTTCGCTTAGCATAATCTATTCTAATGCCATTAATTTCCCTGCAAATTCTATGATTTTGTCATTTTCAGTGCTGTGTAATACTCCATTGTGTATTGATGCCACATTTTTATTATCCATTCGTCTATTGAAGGGCATCTAGTTTGGTTCCACAGTCTAGTTATTGTGAATTGTGCCGCTATGATCATCGATGTGGCAGTATCCTTATACTGCTCTCTATTAAGATCCTCAGGGAAGAGTCTGAGAAGGGCGATATCTCGGTCAAATGGTGGTTCCATTACCAGCTTTCCCAGGAATCTCCATACTGCTTTCCATATTGGACTCTCCAATTTGCAGGCCCACAAGCAGTGTACAAGTGTACCCTTTACCCCACATCCTCACCAACACTTATTGTTGTTCGACTTCATAATGGCTGCCAATCTTACTGGAGTGAGATGGTATCTTAGGGTGGTTTTGATTGCATTTCTCTGACTGCTACAGATGGTGAGCATTTTTTCATGTACTTGTTGATTGATTGTATGTCCTCCTCTGTGAAATGTCTGTTAAGATCCTTGGCCCATTGTTGATTGGGTTATTTGTTATCTCATTGTTTAATTTTTTTGAGTTCTTTGTATATTCTAGATATTAGGGCTCTATCTGAATGTAAGGGGTAAAAATTTGTTCCCAGGATGTAGGCTCTCTATTTAACTCTCTTATTGTTTCTCTTGCTGAGAAAAAACTTTTTTAGATTAAGTAAGTCCCATTTGTTTATTCTTTTTATGAACTCTTGGGCTATGGGTGTCCTATTAAGGAATTTGGAGCCCAACCCCACAGTATGTACATCGTAGCCAACTTTTTCTTCTATCAGATGCAGTGTCTCTGATTTTATATCTGGCTCCTTGATCCATTTTGAGTTAACTTTTATGCATTGTGAGAGAAAGGGATTCCATTTCATTTTGTTGCATATGAATTTCCAATTGTCCCTGCACCATTTGTTGAAGATGCTATCCTTCTTACATTGCATGCTTTTAGGCCCCTTTTCAAATATAAGAAAGTTGTAATTTTGTGGATATGTCTCTGTGTCCTCTATTCTGTACCATTGGTCCATCTGCCTGTTTTGATACCAGTACCACACTGTTTTTGTTACTATTGCTTTGTAGTACAGTTTGAACTCTGGATTCACACTTCCTGCTTAGAATTGCTTTCACTATTCTGGGTCTTTTGTTGTTCCATATGAAATTCATGATTACTTTATCTATTTCTACAAGAAATGCCATTGGGTTTTTGATTGGCATTGCATTAAACCTGTAGAGAACTTTGGGTAATATCGCCATTTTGATGATGTTATTTCTGCCTATCCATGTACAGGGCATATTTTTCCATCCTCTAACATCTTCTTCTATCTCTCTCTTTAGGGTTCTGTAGTTTTCATTGTATAAATCTTTCACCTCTTTGGTTAGGTTGATTCCCAAGTTTTTTATTTTCTTTGAGTATACTGTAAATGGAGTGGTTTTCCTCATTTCCATTTCAGAAGTTTTGTTGCTGATATACAGGAATGCCTTTGATTTATGCGTGTTGATTTTATATCCTGCCAATTTGCTGAATTCATTTATTAACTCTAGCAGTTTCTTTGTAGACCCTTTTGGGTCTGTTAAATATATTATCATGTCATCCACAAATAGCGATAATTTAAGTTCTTCTTTTCCTATTTTTATGCCTTTAATTTCCTTTGTCTGTATCATTGCTCTGGATAGTATTTCAAGAACTAAATTAAATAGAAGTGGTGATAGAGGGCATCCATGTCTTGTTGCAAATTTTAGAGGGAATGCCTTCAGTTTTTCTCCATTTAGGATGATGCTAGCCTGAGGTTTAGCATATATAGCTATTACCATGTTGAGGTAAGTTCCTGTTATTCCTATTTTTTATAGAGTTTTAAACAAAAAGGGATGCTGTGCTTTGTAGAATGCTTTTTTTGCATCTATCGAGATGATCATATGGTTCTTCTCTTTAAGTCTATTGATGTGATGGATTACATTTATTGATTTCCGTATATTGAACCAGCCTTGCATCCCTGGGATAAATCCCTCTTGATCATGAAGCACAATTTTTTTATATGCTTTTGTTTTTTATTTGCCAGGATTTTATTGAGAATTTTTGCATCCAAGTTTATTAGAGATATTGGTCTGTAGTTTTCTTTCTTTGAAGTGTCTTTGTCTGGTTTTGGGATCAGGGTGATGTTGGCCTCATAGAATGAATTTGGAAGAACTCCTTCGTTTTCTATTTTTTGAAATAGCTTGAAAAGTATTGGTATTAATTCATCTTTGAACGTTTTGTAGAACTCTGCTGTATAACCATCTGGTCCAGGGCTTTTTTTGGTTGGTAGTCTTTTGAAGGTTTCTTCTATTTCTTCCTTTGTTATTGGTCTATTTAAATTGTGTGAGTCTTCCGGACTCAAACTTGGCAGATCATATGACATAAGAAATTTATCAATATCTTCATTATCTTCTGTTTTATTGGAATATGGGGTTTCAAAATACTTTCTAATTATCATCTGAATTTCTGTAGTGTCTGTTGTGATGTTGCCTTTTTTATCCCATATGTTAGTAATTTGAGTTCTCTTTCTACTTCTCTTCATTAGCATGGCTAAGGCCCTGTCTATTTAATTTATTTTCAAAGAACCAACTTTTATTTTTTCAATTTTTTTGTTTCAATTTTGTTGATTTCTCCTCTAATTTTAATTATTTCTTGTCTTCTACTACATTTGCTGTTTTGCTTTTTTTTTCTAGGTTTTTGAGATGTAGTGTGAGATCATTTATTTGTTGTTTTTTTCTTTTTTTTTTTTTTGAGGAAAGAATTCCAAGAAATGAATTTCCCTCTTAAAACTGCTTTCATTGTTTTCCATAGAATCCGGTATGTTTTGTCTGTATTGTCATTTGTCTCTAAGAAATTTTTTATCTCCTCCTTTATGTCTTCTGTAACCCACTGATCATTCAGTAACATATTGTTCATTTTCCATGTGATGTAGAATTTTTCCTTCCTTCTTCAATCATTAAATTCAAGTTTCATTCCATTATGATCAGATATGGTGCATGGTATTATCTCCATACTTTTATATTTACTAAGAGTTTCCATATAGCATAATATATGGTCTATATTTGAGTAGGACCAATGTGCTGCTGAGAAGAACATGTATCCACTTTATGATGTTTGATATATTGTATATATGTTGGTTAAGTCTAGGTTATTGATTGTGCTATTAAGTTCTATAGTTTCTTAATTCAGATTTTCTCTAGAGGATCTGTCCAATGGCGAGAGTTGTGTGCTGAAGTCACCCGTAATTATTGTGTTATAGCCTATATGACTCTTGAAGTTGAGGAGAGTTTGTTTTATGACTTTTCACCACCATTGTTTGATGAATACAAATTGATAATTGTTATGTCTTGTTGGTTAATGGTGCCTTTTAACAGTATATAGTGTCCTTCTTTATCACTTTTGATTAACTTAGGTTTTAAGTTGATTTTAATCGATATGAGTATGGCCACTCCTTCTTGCTTCCGAGGGCCAACAATGGCTGCGAAGTCTTTCAGAATAAAATCATGTGATTTCCTGGCTGAGATTCCCATTGCTCTGTGGAAAGCCACCTTGGGCCTAGATCTCAGTTTCAAAGGGTGACATTCATGCGTGGCCTCCTAGAAACCAACACAATTCATTTCAATACTTCTATGAGGTACGTTCCAGAACTCAGGCTCTAAGGGAAATCACACCAGAGTTCAAGCCCAGGTGGACCAAGTCATCTCTTCCAACCCCCACACAAATGACCACAATTAGAACAAAAAAACTCCCACATGGCCCTCATCTTCGTCCATAAAGACCCTCATCAAAAGTTCTGGTTGGAAGTTTTCATGAGGGTCGCAACCAAAGACAGTTTCCAGAATAAGCTCCCTTGCCTCTAATTTCCCTAAAGTCAGGGTGGCCTGGACACCCTTCCTGTGAACCAGGAGTGATCAAAAAGGCCTGCCATTAATTCCGCTCTGTTTCTATAATTTGAGGCTTACTGAATGTCAGGTATAGATTTTTTATGTGATTTGGAGTCATGAGAAAACCCAAGCATATCTGCAGAGCATTGAAGAATTCATTTGACAAAGAGGATCCCTATTCTCACTTGAAGGGGGTCAGGAACCTAACAGAGAAAGGCAAGAATCTTCATCCACAATGACTGCTCTTTTTGCCATTTTGGTTTTGAATGCACACATGGGATCTTTCTTTAGATCCATTAGGTGCTGAGAATCTAAGCCACAGCCTCACACAGGGCCAAGAGGCAGATTCAGACAAATCCCTTTCCAAAGCAATTAAGCAAAGAGCCACAGGTGATGTCCATTTATTTCCATTTGAAAATTTTTTCTTCAGGCTTCACAAAGGGGTGGCCTGAGGCAAAGACCTTCCTGACATTCAGGGCAACAGAACCCTTGATTGGTATACTTAGCTTGAATTATGTTCTGCACCGAGGTCTCAGATAAATCGATATACAATGGCATAGGACCTTGTACCTCGGATGATTGAATGTAGAAGAGAACATCCAGTCAAAAAGGGATAGTCTGTAGGATTAGGAAGATAGTCAGTAGGTTTAGGAAGAAGAGTGACTCTAGGAGTTGGAACAAAAGTTCTTTAGCAATAGGGTTTCAGTTAGAGAGTGAATGTAAATGTCAGCACATGTGAAGAGACAGTCACAATGATGAAGTGGGAAAAATATGTAGGAAAGCAGATATCAATAGAAAGATTAGGAAATCAGGCAAAGTATAAAGTGAGTGATAGGATTAGACATTTTCAACAGGCTTGAGGTTGAATATATAATCTTAGGAAGAAACAAATATGTAGTAATCAATAGGATTGACATTTGAGAGCATTAGGCACCCTGGACATGGATGTTTTTAGTAATCCATGGTCACTTTCCATTTAGGCTTTGGTACAATCATATGTGTGACCTTTGCATTTTGTGTCCAGAATACTACCGTGATAAATTGTATATGTAGATAAGGTGACATGAGTATTTCTTCCACCATTATGGGGAGTAATATTCTGGAAACTTATAAATTAGTACTGGTGATACAAATAGGTGTACCTTGTGTTGATGATTATTGAGATGTTGCATGAATAGACCATATTGTGATAAAGTATATAACTAGTTCCAACTTTAAATAATGGATTGAGTTTGCATCTGAAAATATATTGGAAATCTTATATTGATATATATACAATCATTCCAACCAGTTATATATGTAATGGTAATATTAGGGTTACGGTTTATCGTGAAGGGTGAGTATTGCTTCAAAAATGATTATGGAATCAAAAATAATGTGTTTAGAAAGAAGTCTAGTGAAAAGACCAGTAAAGAAACATGGAGGAATACATGTGTTCTGAAGTAGTAAGTAAATGAATGTGAACCAAATGCCTATAATTTTGTGAAGTTGTGGATGAAAAAAATATATCCTATGATGTCCATAAACAGATAAAATAGTAATATACCAGTGTTGAATAAAAATGAACTTCAAAATACACATCATGTCCCATAGCAATCTACTTGCATTGATGTTAAACTGGGTCAGGTACTGTAGAAATATTAGGATTTGTATGCACCACCTACTGAACTTAGTTTTCAGTAGTAGGAAACAAATATGTATTACAGGAATATAAATATTGCTGAAAATAATCTTGTAAAGATTGGATTTTGAACCTATATACATGAATATAAATGAATTTAGGGAGTGTATAATAAGACACATATTTTTCATATTTTTTTAAAATCTGGAGGAAAAAAAAAATATATATATATATATATATATATATATATATATATATATACACACATATATATTTTTTCCAGATTTAAAAAAAATACACAAACACACACACACACACACACACATGCACACATACACACACACACACACACATTAATATTTAGCAATACATATGCCAATCGAAATTCATCATGTAATATAATTCATCCACATATCCAAAAATATTCATTTTACTGAACATGGATTTATGTATAGTGTTTTTCACTAGGAAGCTCACCCATAGGTTGAATTTTCAGTTCCATCATTATTTAGGGAGAGTCATCTGTTCTCACAATTTTATATTCCAAAGTCAGGGAGCTCAAAAGAATGTCCGTGTGATACCAGGTAGGATATTATATATATGCATAAAAAAATACATGTGCTGAATAGGATACAGAGAAAGGGAGACAGGAATTTATATATGTGATAATTTTAAAAAATCATGGAGAAATATTACAATGAAAAGTTGACTAGATTTAAAACACATACTCTTGATAATGCAGAAGGCAAATAGAAGTATACACCATGCTTCCTATGAAAGGCCTGTATTTCTATTCGGTTAGGTTTCTTTCTCTCCATGATATTAGGATTAGTAGTCAGAGTCTAGTAGGGTATGGGTTAGTGTCAGGGATTCAGTATTTCAAATAGAAAAAAGGAAAATTAATCTAATGTGTATGCAAAAATGTGATACCCATAAATCTTCCCTCTCTCATCCAGAACAATGCCTTGACATAACCATCACTAAAAGTAAGACACAATTAGAGGAGAGGAGTTAGAAAATCTGTGAATTTATGTGGAATGGAAAATGCTCAGGAGTTCACAACACTGGAGGTGGTAGAACAGTTTCCAAAAGTAAGGGAGAGGGTAAACAATCCAGAAACATGGAGCTGTGCTGGCCTAAAGACTTCTTGAGAAACTTCCTCTGAGGTTGGGAACAAGAAATATATGTAATTGTCAGGAGATTTAGCTTCGTTTGTAGTGACACCATGAAATCTGGGTCTGCATCTATGTTACCTGGAGAACATGGTTTCTTATTTTCCAATGATCATGAGGCAGCGGTGCTGAATTCTCTCTTTGTAGGTAAACTGAGGCCACTGGGCTGAAGTGTCTCCCATGTGGACTGTGAAGCCATTTGGTGATCCTCCACTTTCCAGGGTGTTTCTTACTGCTGCACTGGGAGTTTGGTACTTGCTTCACGAAATACAAGGAGTTCAACTGGGATAAAAATGCTGGAGGAGTTCTGTCATGTGTGGTTGGTCAGGGTCGCAAAGAGAATGTACGAACCAGGCTTCTATCCTACATAGCTTTCCCCTTGACTATAGCAACCTGATTCTGAACATTGCCCTGAAACCTCTCCATATGACAAGATGCCTTTACATATAAAGGTCTGCTGCCTGCACCATGTCAGTTGCAAGTCTTTCAAAGCCAATGGAAGATCCAGGTGGTCCTACCAAAAATATTTATTTACACACCTACAGTCCACTTCTCTACGCCCACTACTCAGCAGGCTCCAAATTACTGGCATCTCTGTTCTACACCATTTTCACGAAACCCAGTCAATCAAGGCACTCTTTGGTACACTCATGATCAGCAACAGGAAATCCAAAGTTTATCCAGTGCCACCTGGTCATGGGAATTTCAGAAATTTCTTGGTATTAATCTAGTCATATTTCAAAAATGAAGTTAGAGGCACTGTGGGTTTCAATTAATTCAGGAACCATTAAATGGTGAGGAAGCTCATTTCAATGAAAGCTCTGAAGAACACTCACAGAAAAGCCTTCCAAAAGACTGGCAGAAAGGTCACATGAATCCAGACACATTGTGGTCTACAATGTGAGGTCCATATGTGTTTGGACTCTCAACTCTGGCTGCCAAGTCTTCAAGAAGTAAATCATGTGATATCCTGGCTCAGAATCCCCGAGCTCCGTGGAAAGCCATCCTGGGCCTAGATCTCAGTTTCCAAAGGCGATTCTCACGCGTGGCCTAGTAAAATCCCAAGAGAATTCACGGCAATACTTCTCTGAGGTCAGATCCAGAACTCATTCTTTAAGGGGAATCACACCAGAGTTCAAGCCCAGGTGATCCCAGTCATCTCTTCCAACTACCACACAAATTACCAAAATTAAAACAAGAACACTCCCATATGGCCCTCATCTTCTTCCATATTGACACTCATCATAATTTGGCTGGATGTTTAAATGAGGGGCGCAGACCAAGACAGTGTCCAAAATAAGCTCCTTTGACCCTCATTTGCCTAAAGTCAAGGTGGCCTGGACACCCATTCTGTGAACCAGGAGTGATCAAATAGGCCTGCCATTAATACCGCTCCAATTCTCCAATTTGAGGCCTACTGACTGTGGGGTTTAGATTCTTTATGTGAATTTTAGTCATGATAAAACCAAACACCTATGGGCTAGCCTCTGCAGGTTTTGAAGAACTCATTTGATCCAAAGGATCCCTATTTTCACTTGATGGAGTTCAGGAACCTTACAGAGGAAGTCAAGAGACTTCATCCCAATGACTGCTCTTTTGGCCATTTTTCATTTGGATGCAAACATGGGAACTTTCTTTAGATCCATCAGGTGCTGAGAATCTAAGTCACAGCCACACACAGGGCCAGGGGGCTGATTCAGACACATCCCTTTTCAAAGCACTTAAGAAAACAGCCACAGGTATGCCCAATCATTTCCATTTGAAAACTGTTTTCTTCAGGCTTCAAAAAGGGGTGGCCAGAGGCAAAGACCTTCCTGACATTCAGGGCAACAGAACAATTGGTAAGCAAAAGGCCCAAATCAGGGTTTCTCCACTGAGACTTTCCTGGTCACACTGATATCTGAGTTTTCTGAGATGCTCCCCATTCCCTACAGCTATCCAGTACATTGTTATGTCACAGAGCTTTGAGGTGGTAAATATCTTGGACACAAAACCATAGGCCTATTCTTGAGATTGGCTGGAATTCAGGAAGAAAACAGGAACTTAGGAAGCTAGCAGGTGTTGCACATCAATAAGGCAAGCTACAGTCCATTCATAAATGGGGCAATATGAATGCTGAGAAGCTTTCTACTAGACAAGACACATCCATTCATGAATTCTCTTTTCTAATGTCTACAACAACGGACACAGTGAGATACACAGACAGAGAAACACTCGCCATGTTAAACGACTTACTAGAAACAGTCCACTTCCAACGAAACAAACTGACTTTCCTACCTATTCTCAGAAAATGAGACAAAACCACAAACCCACAACCACACCCACAAAGGCACCTTCTTCCCCCAAGTAGGTCTTTGACTATCCGGAGTGTCCTCTGACTTGTAGGCCATAATATGTTCCCCCAAAATAGCCTGTCCTGTCTCAGATCTGGTCTCCTTGGCAAACTCTGTGAACTTCTCAGGAGCCAACGGTGAGCCACTAACTGCTTTCTCAAGAAAAACAACGCTTCCGAGCTTTCCTGGCATTTGTTCTTCTCACGTCTGAAGGTACCAAGAAAGACTGACTGTCCTTGGTAAATTCAAATAAGTGAGACCACAGGGATGGGGACTGGGACTGGCTCTGTGTGCCTGGCTTCCTGGATCCAAAGTTCAGAAAGTTCCATCACCAAGGAAGTGAGGTGAGGTCATTTCCTTCCTGAACTGAATGAGGTCCCTGTCTTGGCAACCACTTTGTCTTAACTGTTGCTTCCAAGGGTCCCATGAGATTGAGGCTGCCCCTACTTCCTGTGACACTTTCACAAGTTAGAATGGTATATCAACCATTGGCACCCAGGAATAGATCTCCACACAGGCCTGTTTTGGTCCATGTTCTCTACATTAAGAAGAGAATCTGATTCAGACACAACCTTTTATCCTGACCGGGTTGTTTGCCATGGAAGATGACTTTTGCTCTCTCAGGTCCTTCATAGCTGCCTACATCTTCTCCAGGGATCATTTCTGCATGGGCCTTTGAGGTTCTCAGCAGGTGGAAGTTTTCCTACATTTCTTTCTTGTAAAATCAACTCTTTCCCTGCTCTTCTATAAAGTTAGATTGAGGGAACAGTGTATGATTATGGTTAAAAACATGTTTGATTTGGGTTAGAAATCATTGTGCTGGATGAATAATGGTATTGGGAACTTGCTATGTGTATAAGAATATATAGGTGTAATATATGTATGAAAAAAGAAATCTAAGTATGATTTGAAGGCCAGAAGGGCATTGGGCCCTTGATTGGGATACGCAGCATTGAATTACGTTCTGCAGAGATGTCTCAGATAAATCGATATACAATGGCATAGGTCCTTGTACCTTGCATGAATTAATGTAGAAGGAACATCCAGTCAAAAAGGGATAGTCGGTAGTGAAAGGTTAATAAAATAGGTACTTGTAATTTCCTGTTTTTCTGTATGCTTAACAAAACACTGTTGAAATCTTGAGAAATGTTTGCTAATCTTGTTCTAGAATGTACTGTTCCCAACTGCCAAACTGCAGAATGTACTGCCTCACTCGGTGTCACGCGAACCGCCCACTCACCCTTACACATCAGTAAACTTCCCTCCCTTCCCTCTCCAAGAAATGTATGTAAGCTCTGCATAAGCTGTTCTCAGAGCTCTCTGATCTATTTAAGTTAGCTGTGAGCCCCAGCAAGCTGGACCCAAAAAAACCCTTTGCTGTTGCATGAGACAGTCTCTTGGTAGTCTCTTCCTCTGACACTCGCCTGACCTTTACATATTGAGGTTCCACCGAGTTCTGGCAGTGGCGGATGAGAGACCCCCAACGGGCTCCTCTCGGAGCAAGTAAGGCGCCTCTTTCTGGTTTCAGGTGTCATGTTAGGGCTTGGCAAAATTGCTGGCGATGAAGAGCCTGGGGTCTCTCCGACGGTGGCTGAGAGACGTGTCACAGAGACATAGGGCACCTCCCTGGGGGACCCCGCAGAGGACTCGGAGAATCAAGGAACAATTGCTTCATCGACTCAGTGATATTTTGTTTTAGATTAGGTATTGCCATCCTATCGGGTTTTGCCCGCTACGCATTCCTGGTCTCAGTGTTGGACGTCCATTGCCTGTCTTCATGGTCTTGTCTTATCTGTGTCATGTGACTTTGCTTTTACTGTTTGTGTACCTTTCATTATGGGACAGAGCACTTCAATGCCTCTGTCCCTGACCCTTGATCACTTAACCAAAGTCCTCTTAAGGGCTCAGTATCTTTCTTTTTTTAGTAAAACGCTAGACCTGGCAGACTCTCTGTGCCTCAGAATGGCCCATTTTGGAGTCGTATGGCCCCTAGAAATATCTATCTACTTCCCACTAATTTAAAAAGTCAGAGATATTGTCTTTCAGCCAGGGCCACATAGCCATCCTGATCAACACCCATATATCTTAACTTTGCCGACCTCTGCAAATCTCCTCCTCCATGGGTGAAGCCTTTCCTTGCCCATGCCTCTGCTCATACTCCTTCCCCCATGATCTCTCAAACCCTCACCTCTTCCACCTCCTCCACCCTCTGTTCTCCCTGAGTCACAAGATTTGACTCTACTGGACTCTTCTTCCCCTCCTTATCCACTGCCCTCGTCCCCTAACACACAACACATTCTAAGTGATTCCCCTGCTTCTGACTAAGCCTCTCTACCATTGGAGGAAGCTAAGCCGGTAATAGGATCTGATAATGGACCGATGTTCATGGCCCAGGTAAGTCAGGGGTTAGCCAGGAACCTGGGGATTAATTGGAAGTTATATTGTGCTTATAGACCCCAGAGTTCAGGACAAGTAGAAAGAATGAATAGAACAATTAAAGAGACCTTAACGAAATTAAGCTTAGAGACCAGCATAAAAGATTGGACTATGCTCCTGACTTATGCAATGTTTCATGCAAGAAAAAATCCTTCTGTTTCTTTGAGTAGCCTTACCCCCTGAGAAATTCTGTATGGTGGCCCTCGTCCAGTAAGGGTCCTAAGCCCAACTGTAAGACCTAAGGATCCATTTCACACCCTCTTGGTTGACAGACTTAAAGCTCTTGAAAGAACTCAGTGATACCTGTGAAAATAGCTGGCCACTGCCTACCAAACTGTGTACCAGGGGATTCCACATCCATATCAAATAAGAGACTTCATGTATGTAAGATGACATCAGGTGTCATCCCTGGAACCCTGCTGAAAAGGACCATACCAGGTGCTACTTATAACACCTACAGTGGTAAAGGTATACAGAATCACTTCCTGGATCCATGCCTCTCATCTCAAGCCTGCTCCTTGTCCAGAATCTTTCTGGAAACTGGAAAAGACTGGTAACAGTTTCAAATTGTGTATTCGCCATGTGGATAAGGTAATATACTCTCCCCTTGGACACAAGTAGTCCTAACCCTCATCAGCCTGTTAAGCAGCGATGGCTGATCACAAATCCTACTGGAAAAGAGTATAATCTATCTCGCATACAGCCCCCTTAGGGAACTGGTGGCCATCTCTCCACCCAGACATTTGTCAGCTGGCCATAGGTCTTTTTTATTGGGATATCCCTGATGAAGAAAATCCCACTAAAATACCATTAAATCCCTTCCGTACCATAGATAATGGAAACAAACATTATGGATGTAGGGACACGCGAGCCAGATGCAGTTGGCTAGCCTAGATTACTATGTTTGCCCGGCAAACTATCAAAGCCACAAACAGTAACGGCTGTGTGGGGGAAAAGCCGACTTCTTCTGTATTTCATGGAGATGTGATCATACAGGGGCTGCCTGATGGAACCCCAATACTTCATCAAATTCAGTACACAGCATTGGCCATATTACCAAGTAGAAAACAGAAAAAGGATGGCCCCCAGAGGGGTCTCTAGATCCTCAAATTTTGCGTGACCTTTTTAACTTCTGCAAGTGCTCAAAAGGGTGAAAGGAGATTCCCCTATGTGGAAGCCTTTTCCCTCCTTCACTCACATCCTGAACTATGCTTCTCCAATAGATTTTTATCCTCAGCCTTCTGCTCCAGACTCTCTGCTGTCACTCCCACCTCAGCAACCTGATTTCTCCCCTCCAATTACTAGATCAGAAACCCAAACCTCCACCAGTTCTCAGACAATTGCCCACTAGTGAGGTAGCAGGTACTGAGGTACCCCTCCACCGACTCATTCCTCTCTTCTCCTGTCAGTGCCTTCACCGGGTCCCACCAGGTCCTCTTTCCAGCTAACCCAAAGCTCAAACGAGCTGAGGAGAGCTCTCAGACCCTTATCCAAGATGTAATATAAATGGCCATTAAAGTTGCTTTGTCATCACTGAAAACAGGTTACTAAAATTTAAAGTCCCTCACAGAATTTTGGGATACTCACTCCCGTTTTCTGCTCTGCTCTACCTTTTCTACTGCTGAAGTTTTGTTGCTAGGAAATTCCCAAACCCCTTTCCAATTATTCTTTTACATCTCTCTTTTTCCTCATTCTCAGATCCTCAGAGCTTCTCTCAGCCCCACCTTCCCCGTATTCCCCCTCTGTACCAGGCCCACAGAAAAGTCTTAAATGTCCTTCTCCAGAAGTCTTCACCATGGCTGAATTTAGAACTTTCAGCATAGAGTTTCTATAAAGAGTTCAATGTAGATAAACTTTCTCTTTTTGTATTGCCCTGTTCTACTTGGCCACTGGCTAAAAAACTCAGTACTTCTAAGCTAGACAACCTCTAACTTGTTTTTCACAAAATATGTGAACAAGGCCTCTGGCCTTCAGGTGGGGCTTCACAGAAATGGCTACATTTCTAAGATAAAGAAATTACCAAATGGGCTCCGTTGTAACAGCTGGCAGGGGGAAAATAAGAAAGGGAATAAAAAGCTCTCCCCCTCCCATGTGTCTTTGAAAATTTAACTTGCCCAGAACAGAGGAAAAATCAGAAACAAATACTGCTTTTTTGAACTTCTGCAGACTGTAAACTTCTGAGCCCCATCCTTATATGCTGGGTACAAAATTCTGAAACTACCTGAACTTGAGTTTCAGGGGATTAATTGATTACAACAGAAGCAATGCCCTCTGAATCCGGTTGCAACAAAATAGGACTGTTTCCCTGTCTTCAGTGCTATCTTAGTTGCCTTGCCTTGTCTGTCCCTACAACAGCATAATTCTATATACTTAAACATTGTTTATGTTTTCATGAAATGGTCAACAGATGGGATTAATTTTGAAATGGTGCAGATGTTTCCCAGAGTGCTCTATCATGATGCAGGTTCGTTTGAAGATCAAATGGGGGGGGCATACAACCGGTTCCACTGGGAACATGTATCGCTCACTTTAGCCATCCTATTATGAATAGGAGTTGCTGCACGGGTGGGTACAGGAGCCACTGCCATTGTCCATGGGACACAACAAATGACCCAATTAGAAGCAGCAATAGAGCAAAACTAAGATATTAGAAACCCCCATCAGAGCTTTTCATGAATCTTTAACCTCTCTCTCTGAAGTTGTTTTACAGAACAGTTGAGGGTTGGACCTCCTCTTTATTAGAGATGGGGGCCTTTGTGATGCATTGAGCGAAGAATGTTGTTTTTATGCTGACCATACTGGAGTTGTAATAAATCTATGAGTAAATTTAAAAGACACCTTGAAGAGCATCAACAAGAGAGAGAGGCCCAAAAAGGGTGGCTTGAGTCTTGGTTCACACACTCCTCCTGGTTAACTACGTTTTTATCAACCTGGCAGGTCCAATAATAATCCTCATATTATTGCTAACTATAAAACCCTGTTTGCTCAACCGTGTAATTTCTTTTCTCCAGGCTCAAAATGGATGAGTTAAACTTATGGTAATACCCCACTAGCAGACATAGAATGTGACACCCTCCAATGATCATTTTTATGATTAAAAGTAGCCAGAAGAAGAAGTGGGGAATTAAAGGTTAATAAAATAGGTACTTGTCACTTCTTGTTTTTCTGTATGCTTAACAAAACACTGTTGAAATTTGAGAAATGCTTCCAAATCTTGTTCCCAGAATGTTCTGTCCCCAACTGCGCAACTGCAGAATGTACTCCCTCACCCAGTTGCACGCAAACCACCCACTCGCCCTGACCCATCAATAAAATTTCCTCCCTGCCCTCTCCAGGGAAAGTATATAAGCTCTACTTAAGCTATTCTCAGGGCTATCTGCTCGATTCAAGTGATCTCTGAGCCCCAGCATGCTGGACACCCAAAAAACCCTTTGATGTTGCATGAGATAGTCTGTTGGTTGTCTCCTCCTCTGAAGCTCGCCCCACATTTATTTGGATGATTGAATGCAGAAGAGAACATCCAGTCAAAAAGGGATAGTCTATAGCATTAGGAAGATAGTCAGTACTTTTAGGAAGAAGGGTGAGTATAGGAATTGGAAAAAAAGTTCTTTAGCAAAAGGGTTTCGATTAGAGAGTGAATGTAAATGTCAGCACAGGTGAAGAGTCAGTCACAATGATGAACTGGGGAAAATATGTAGGAAAGCAGATATCAATAGAGACATTACGAAAACAGGCAAAGTATAAAGTGAGTGATAGGATTAGATATTTTGAACAGGGTTGAGTTTACATATATAATCTTAGGAAGAAACAAATATGTAGTCACAAATAAGATTGACATTTGAGATCATTAGGCAAATTTCAGGTGGATGAATATTTCTCAGAATAATCTTGTGAATAGTTGATTATAAATCCACATACATAAACATGAATGAATTTAGGGAGTGTATATAAGACACATATATTTCATATTTTGAAAAATCTGGAGAGTGTATATATATATATATATATATATATATATATATATATATATATACACAAAACACACACACAGACAAAAAAGTAGCAATATATATGTCAATCAAAATTCATTATAAAATATACATCATCCAGAGATCTAAAAATATTAATTTTACTGAACATGGATTTATGTATAATGCTGTTCAACTAGCAAGCTCCCCCATAAGTTGAATATCCAATTCCAACAAGTTTAGTAGGAGTGATCTCTTCTAACAATTTGTATCTGCCAAGTCAGCCACCTCACAAGAATGTACGTGTGGTACCAGGTAGGAATCTATATGTGCATATAAGAATACAGAGAAAGGGAGACAGGAATTCACATATTTGTTAACCTTAAAAATACATGGACAACTATTTCAACAACAAATCGACTAGATTCATAACTCCAACTCTGTATCATGCAAAAGGCAACTCCAACAATACACCAGGCCTACTCTGAACTGCTTGTATTTCTATTCTGTTTGGGTTAGTTTTCTCCATCATATTAGAATTAGTAGTCAGAGTCTGGTCGGGTATGGGTTAGAGTCAGGGATTCAGTATTTTGAATGGAAAATAGAAAACTGAATCCAATGTGTATGCAAATATATGCTACAGAAAATTCTTTCCACTCTCCTCCAGAACAATGCCTTGACATTACCTTCGCCCCAAGTAAGACACAATTAGAAGAGAAGAGTTAGAAAATCTGTGAATACCTATCAGGAATGGAAAATGCTCCAGATTTCACATCTTTGGAGGTGGTAGAGGAGTTTCCAAAAGTAAGGGACAGGGTAAACACTCCACAAACATGGAGCTCTGCTGGCCTAAAGACTTTTTGAGAACCTGCCTTTGAGGTTGGGCACTTAAAATATATGTTGTTTTCATTAGCTTTAGCTTTATTTGTAGTGAGACAATCAAAGCTCGATCTGCTTCTATGTGACCTGGAGGACATGGTTATTTATTTTCCAATAAAAATGAGGCAGCAGTGCTGAATTCTCTCTTTGTAGGTAAACTGTGGCCACTGAGGGCTAAGTGTCTCCCCGTGTGGCTTGTGACACAACTTGGTCATCCTCCAATTATCGTCGTGTTTTTTGCTGCTGCACTGGGAGTTTGGTATTTGCTTCATGAAATACAATGAGTTCAAATGGGAGACAGTGCTGAAGGGAGTTCTGTTAGCTGTGGTGGGCATGGTCTCCAGGAGAATGCACCAACCAGGGTTCTATCCCACGTAGCTTGCCCCCTTGACAATAGCAACATGATTCTGAACATTGCCCTAAAACCTCTCCATATAAAAATATGCCTTTACGTATATGGGTCTGATGGCTGCAACATGTCAGTCTCAAGCCATTTGGAAGCCAATGGAAGATCCACATGGCCCCACCACAGATGTTTTATCACTCACTTTCATAACACTTCTCTAGGCCCACTACTCACCAGGCTCCTACTTACTAGCATCTCTGTTCTACACCATTTTCATGAAACCCAGTCAATCAAGGCCCTGTCTGGTATATTCATGATCATCAACAGGACATCAAAGGTTCTCCAGTGACATCTGGTCATGGGAATTTTAAAAATTTCATGGTAATTATCTAGCAATTTTTCATGGATGAATTTGGAAGCACTGTGGGTTTCAATTCATTCAGGAACCCTTAAAGGGTTAGGAAACTAATTTCAGGCAAAGCTCTGGAGTACTCTCACATGCAAGGCTACCCAATGAGTGGCCAAAAAGTCACATGAAGCGAGGCCAATTGAGGTCTATAAAGCGAGGTCCATGTGGGTTTTGAATCTCTATAATGCATGCCAAGTCTTTCAGAATAAAATCATGTAATATGCTGGCTGAGATTCCCAGTGTTCTGTGGAAAGCCAACCTGTGCCTAGATCTCAGGTTCCAATGGCAACTTCATGCCTGGCCTCCTAAAATCCCAACACAATTCATGGCAATACTTCTCTCAGGTCAGTTCCAGAACTCAGTCTATAAGGAGAATCACACCAGAGTTCAAGTCCAGGTGGACCCAGACAACTCTTCCAACCGCTACTCAAATGAAAACAATTAAAACCAGAATACTCCCTCATGGCCCTATTCTTCTTCCATATAGACACTAATCATAACCTCTTCCTGGAGTTTTCCATGAGTTGTGCAGCCCAAGAAAATGTCCAAAATAAGCTTCTTGCACCTCTTTTGCCTAACTTCAGCGTGGCCTGGGCACCCTTCCTGTGAACCTGGAGTGATCAAATAGGCCTGCCCTTAATACTGCTCCGCTTATCCAATTTGAGGCTCTCTGACTGTGGGGTCTAGATTCTTTATGTGAATTGGAGTCATGAGAAAAGCCAAGACAGTGTCCAAAATCAGCTCGCTTTTTCCTCATTTGCCTAAAGTCAGGGTGGCCTGGACACCGTTTCTGTGAACCAGGAGTGATCAAATAAGCCTGCCGTTAATACTTCTGTGTTTCTCCAATTTGAGGCCTACTGATTTCAGGTATCAATTTCTTATGTGATTTGGAGTTACTCAAAAACCCAAGCACCTCTGCAGGGAATTGAAGAACTCATTTGACCCAAAGAATCCCTATTCTCACTTGATGGAGTTCAGGAACCTAACAGAGGAAGGCAAGAGACTTCATCCATAATGAATGATTTTTTTGCCATTATGGTTTTGGATGCACACATGGGATCATTCTTTAGATGCATCAGGTGCTGAGAATCTAACTCAAAGCCACACACATGGCCAAGAGACTAATTCAGACACATCCCTTCCCAAAGCAAATAAGCAAAGAGCCACAGGTGATGCCATTCATTTCCATTTGAAAACTGTTTACTTCAGGCTTCACAAAGGGGTGGATTGAGGCAAAGAATTTCCTGACATTCAGTGAAAAACAACAATAAGTAAGCAAAAGGCCCAAAGCAGGGTTTCTCCACTGAGACTTTCCTGGTCACACTGATATCTGAGTTTTCTGAGATGCTCACAATTCTCTTCAGCTATCCAGTACATGGCCATGTCACAGAGTTGGAGGTGGTACATATTTTGAACACAAATCCATGAGCCTATTCTAGAGAGTGGCCAGAATTCAGGAAGAAAACAGCAACTTAGAAAGATAGCAGGTGTTGCACATCGACAAGACAAGCTGCACTCCATTCATATGTTGGGCAGGTTGAAATATGGGAAGATTTACACTTGACAGGACACATCCATTAATGCATTCTCTTTTCCAATGTCTACAACAATGGACACAGTGGGATACACAGACATAGAAACACTCACCTTGTGAAACAACTTACTAGAAACTGTCCACTCCAAACCAAACCGCCTTTCCCATCTATTCTCAGAACATGAGACAAAACAATAAACCCACACACACTCCCACAAAGGCACCTCCTTCACCCAAGTAGGTCTGTGACTATCCAGAGTGTCCTCTGACTGGTGGGCCATACTATGTTCCCCTGAAATGGTCTGTCTTCTCTCAGATCTGGTTTCCTTGGCCAACTCTGTGCAGTTGTCAGGAGCCAGTGGTGAACCACTATCTGCTTTCTCAGGAAAGGTCCATCTTCAGAGCTTTCCTGGAATTTGGCCATCCTCACATCATTAGGTACCAAGAAAACTGACTCTGTCCTTGGTAAATCCAAACAAGTGAGCCCACTGGGACTGGGACTGGGACTGCCTCTTGGTGCTTGGCTTTTTGGATACCAAGCTCAGACAGTTCCATCACCAAGGAAATGAGGTATGTCACTTTCTTTGGAACTGAATGAGGTCACTGCCTTGGCAACGACTTTGTCCTAACACTTGCTTCCAAAGGTCCCATGAGATGGAGCCTTCCCCTACTTCCTGTGACACTTTCACAAGGTAGTATGGTATATCAACCATTGGCACCCAGGAACAGCTCTCTACACAGGCATGGTTTGGGCCATCTTCTCTACAATAAGAAGAGAGAGGCTGATTCATACATATCCCTTCATCCTTACCAGGTTGTTTGCCATGGAAGATGACTTTTGCTCTCTCAGGTCCTTCATACCTGCCTACAACTTCTCCAGGTATCATTTCTGCATGGACCTTTGAAGTTCTCAGCAGGTGGAAGGTCCCCAAGTTTCCTGTATTGTAAAAACCACTCTGTCCCTGCTCTTCTGTAAAATGAGATTGAGGGGAGAGAGTATGTTTAGGGTTAATAACATGTTTGATTTGGGTTACGAATCATTCTGTGCGATGAATAATGCTATTGGGAACCTGCGATATTTACAAGAATATAGAGGTGAAATATAAGTATGAAAACAGAAATCTAGGTATGATTTGAAGCCCAGAAGGACATTGGGCCCTTAATTGGGATACTTAGCTTTGAATTATGCTCTGCAAAATTGTCTCAGATAATTCGATATACAACGACATAGGACATTTTATTGAATGTAGAAGAGAACATCCAGTCAAAAAGGGATAGTCGGTAGGATTAGGAAGATAGTCGGTAGGTTTAGAAAGAAGAGTGAGTATAGGATTTGGACCAAAAGTTCTTTAGCAATAGGGTTTCGATTATAGAGTGAATGTAAATGTCAGCACATATGAAGTGTCAGTCACTAGGATCAACTTGGGAAAATTTGTTGAAAAGCAGGTGTCAATAGAGACATTACGAAATCAGGCAAAGTATAAAGTGAGTGATAGGATTAGACATTTCCAACAGGGTTGAGTTTTAATATATAAATTAGGAAGAAACAAATATGTAGTCACCAATAGGATTGACAATTGACAGCATTAGGCAACCTGGACATGGATGTTTTTAGTAATTCATGTACACTTTACATTTAGGCTTTGGTACAATCATAAATGTGACCTTTACATTTTTTTTGTCCAGAATATTACTTTGATAAAATGTATATGTACATCAGGTGACATGAGTATGTCTTCCACCATTTCTGCAAGCAATATATTGAAGATGTAAAATTAGAATCGGGGGTACAAAGAGGTGTACCCTGTGTCTATGAATATAGAGATAAAGAATGAATAGACCTTAATGTGAATGAATAATATAACTTTTTTCAACTTTAAAAAATGAATTGATCTAATATCTGAAAAATCACAGGAAATCGTATATTGATATACAATCATTCATTCCAAGCAGTTATACATCTAATGGTAATATTCGTGTTTTGGTTTATCATGAAGAGTGTGTGAGTTTTGCTTCAAAAGTGACTATGGAAATAATGTGTTTGGAAAGAAGACTCATGAAAATACCAGTAAAGAAACCCTGACAATACATGTGTTTTGAAGCAAAAAGTGATTAAATTTGAAACAAATGCCTACAAATTTGTGAAATTGTGGATGAAATGTATATCCTATGATGTGCAAAAACTGAAGAAATAATAATGTAAAAGTGTCGAATACAAATGAATAAAGAATTACATATCATGTCCCACTGGAATCTACTTGCATTGATGTTAGACTGGGTCAGTTACTGTAGAATAATTAGGATTTGTATGCATCATTCCCTGAAGTTAGTTTTCAGTACTAGGAAACAAATATGTATTTCAGGTGGATGAATATTTCTGAGAATAATCTTGTGAAAAGTTGATTAAAAATCCACATACTTGAACATAAATGAATTTAGAGAGTGTATATTAGACACATATATTTCATATTTTGAAAAATCTGGAGAGTGTACAGACACACACACACACAAAAAAAAAACACTCACAGACATTAAAAAGTAGCAATATAAATGCCAATCGAAATTCATCAGTAAATATATATCATCCACAGATGCAAAAATATTTATTTTACTGAACATGAGTTTACGTATAATGTTGTTCTACTAGGACACTCCCTATAGGTTGAATTTTCAGTTCCAACAGCATTTAGGAGGAGTGATCTCTTCTCACAATTTGTATCTGCCAAGTCAGCCACCTCACAAAGATGTACGTGTTATACCTGCTAGGATTCTATATATGCATATAAATATACAAGTGTGAATAGGCTAAAGAGAAAGGGAAACATGAATTCTCATATTTGTTAACTTTAAAAACACATGGAGATCTTTTTCTATTAAACATTGACTAGATTTATAACTCCTACCTTGTATAATGCAAAATGCAAGTCCAACTATACAACATGCCTCCAATGAACTGCTTGTATTTCTATAGGTTTGTGTTATTTTTCTCTATCATATTAGGATGAGTTGTCTGAGTCTAGTATGTATGGGTTAGTGTCAGGGATTCCGTATTTCAAAAGGAAAATTGGAAATTGAATCCAATTTGTATGCAAATATATGCTGCACAAATATCCTCCCACTCTCATCCAGAACAATGCCTTGAAATTACCTTCACCCCAAGTAAGACACAGTTAGAGGAGAATAGATAGAAAATCAGTGAATACATATCTGGAATGGAAAATGCTCAGGAGTTCACAACCTTGGAGGTTGTAGAGGAGTTTCCAAAAGTAAGGGACAGGGTAAACACTCCACAAACATGGAGCTCTGCTGGCCTAAAAACTTTTAGAGCAACTGCCTCTGAGTTTGGGAACGTGAAAATTATGTTGTTGTCAGGAGAATTGGCTTCCTTTGTAGTGAGACCATCAAACTGGGTCTGCCTCTATGTGACGTGGAGGACATGGTATCTTATTTTCCAATGAACATGAGGTAGCAGTGTTGATTTTCTTCTTTTTAGGTAAACTGTGGCCTCTGGGGGCTAAGTGTCTCCCCGTTGGACTGTGAAGCCATTTGGTCCTCCTCCACTTTTTGTGGGGTTTTTGCTGCTGAACTGGGAGTTTGGTATTTGCTTCATGAAATTCAAGGAGTTCAACTGAGACACAGTGCTGGAGGGAGTTCTGTCATGTGTGGTGGTTCAGAGTCTGCAGAAGAACGCACCAACCACGCTTCTATCCCTCAAAGCTTGCCACATTGCATCCTTGTCCATAGCAACCTGATTCTGAACATTGCCCTGAATCCTCTCCATATAACAAGATGCCTTTAATTACAAGGGTCTGCTGGCTGCTTCATGTAATCCACAAGCCATTTGGAAATCAATGGAAGATCCACATTGCTCCAACACAGATGTTTTATCACACTCCTGCCCACCACAGCTCTAGGCCCACTTCTAAGCAGGCTGCAACTTTCTGGCACCTCTGTTCTACACAATTTTCATAAAACCCAGTCAAGCAAGGCACTGACTGGTACATCCATGATCAGCAACAGGACATCCAAAGATTCTCCATTGCCACCTGGTCATGGGAATTTCAAAAATTTCATGGTATTTATTTAGACATTTTTCAAGGATGAAGTTGGAGGCACAGTGGGTTTCAATTTATTCAGGAACCACTAAATGGTGAGCAAGATTATTTCAATGAAAGCTCTGGAGAACCCTCACAGGCAAGGCTTCCCAAAGAATGGCCAAAAGGTCACATTAAGCCAGGCCCATTAAGGTCTACAATATGAGGTCCATGTGTGTTTTCACTCTCAACTATGGCTGCCAAGTCTTTCGAATGAAATCATGTGTTATCTTGGCTGAAATTCCCAGTGCTCTGTGGAAAGCCACTCTGGGGCTAGATCTCAGTTTCCAAGGGTGACTCTCATACATCGCCTCTTAAATCACAACACAATACATGGCAATACTTCTCTGAGATCAGTTCCTGAACTCAGTCTATAAGGGGAATCACACCAGAGTTCAAGCCCAGGTAGACCTTGTTATGTCTTCCAAGTGTCACACAAATATCCACAATTAAATCCAAAACACTTCCACATGGCACTCATCTTCTTCCATTTACACAATCATCATAATCTCTGGCTGGAGGTTTCCATGAGGGGTGCAGCCCAAGACAGTGCCCAATATATCCTCCCTTGCCCCTCATTTGCCTAAAATAAGGGTGGCCAGGACATCCTTCCAGTGAACCAAGAGTGATCAAATAGGCCTGCCATTAATATGGCACTGCTTCTCCAATTTGAGGCCTACTGACTGTGTGTTTTAGATTCTTTATGTGAATTGGAGTCTTGAGAAAAACCAAGCACTTATGGGCTAGCCTCTGCAGGGTTTTGAGGAACACATTTGAACCAAATTATCACTATTCTCACATGATGGATGACAGGAACCTTACAGAGGAATGTGAGAGACTTCATCCACACTGACTGCTCTTTTGTCCATTTTGGTTTTGGATGCACACATGGGATACTTCTTTAGATCCATCAGGTGCTGAGAATCTAAGCCACAGTCTCACACAGGGCCAAAAGGCTGATTCAGACACATCCCTTTCCAAAGCAATTAAGCAAAGAGCCACAGGTGATGCCCTTTCATTTCCATTTGAAAACTGTTTCTTTAGGCTCTACAATGGTGTGGCCTGAGGCAAAGACCTTCCTGACATTCAGGGCAACAGAACAATTGGTGAGCAAAAGGCACAAAGCAGGGTTTCTTCACTTAGAATTTCCTGGTCAAAGTAATATCTGAGTTTTCTGAGATGCTCCCATTTCTTTCAGCTATCCAGTACATGGCCATGTCACAGAGCTTGGAGGTGGTACATATTTTGGACAAAAAACCATGAGCCTATTCTGGAGAGTGGCCAGAATTCAGGACTTATGAGTGGAGTTGTCCACTCATAAGTCAAGCTGCAGTCCATTCATAAATTGGGCAAGTTGAGTCTAGACAGGACACATCCAATGATTCATTCTCTTTTCTAATATCTAAAACCACGGACACAGTGGGATACACAGACAAAGAAACACTGGCCTTGTCAAACGACTTACCAGAAACAGTTCACTCCAAACCAAACAAACCGCCTTTCCTACCTATTCTCAGAACATGAGACAAAATCTCAAACCCACACCCACACACACAAAGGAAGCTCCTTCCCCAAGTAGGTCTGTGACTATTGGGAGTGTCCTCTGACTGGTGGGCCAAACTATGTTCTGATGAAATCGCCTGTCCTGTGTCAGATATGGTCTCGTTGGCCAAATCTGTGAAGTTGTCACTAGCCAGCGGTGAGCCACTACCTGCTGTCTCAGGAAAGGCCCCTCTTCAGAGCTTTCCTGACATTTGTTTATCCTCACCTCAGTAGGTACCAAGAAAGACTGACTCTGTCCTTGGTAAATCCAAAAAATAAGACCACTGGGACTGGGACTGAGACTGGCTCTGGGTGCGTGGCTTCCCGGATTCCAAGTTCAGAGAGTTCCATCACCAAGGAAGTGAGGTGAGATTACTTCCTTCAGGAATTCTTTGAGGTCATTGCCTTGGCAACCACTTTGTCCTATGAGATGGAGGCTGCCCTTACTTCCTGTGACACTTTT
Organism: Callospermophilus lateralis; assembly: GCF_048772815.1. Taxonomy (NCBI): domain Eukaryota; kingdom Metazoa; phylum Chordata; class Mammalia; order Rodentia; family Sciuridae; genus Callospermophilus; species Callospermophilus lateralis. The sequence goes on along the minus strand of NW_027515276.1, from coordinate 6,453,835 downwards.
ACAAGTTAGAATGGTATATCAACCATTGGCACCCAGGAATAGCTCTCCACACATGCCTGGTTTGGTCTATCTTCTGTACATTAACAAGAGAGAGGCTTATTCAGACACAACCCTTCATCCTGGAAAGGTTGTTTGCGATGGAAGATGACATTTGCTCTCTCAGGTCCTTCATAGATGCCTACATCTTCTCCAGGGATCAAATCTGCATGGACATTTGAGGTTCTCAGCAGGAGGAAGATACCCTACATTCCTGTATTGTAAGACGAACTCTGTCCCTGCTCTTCTGCAAAGTTAGATTGAGGGAAGAGTGTATGGTTAGGGTTAATAACATGTTTGATTTGGGTTACGAATCATTGCGAAGGATGATTAATAGTATTGGGAACCTGCGATATTTATAAGATTATAGAGGTGAAATATAAGTATGGAAACAGAAATCTAGGTAAGATTTGAAGCCCAGAAGGGCATTAGGCCCTTGATTGGGATACTTAGCTTATAATTACGTTCTGCACAGATGTCTCAGATAAATCGATAATCAATGGCATAGGACCTTACACCTTGGAAGATTGATTTTAGAAGAGAACATCCACTCAAATTGAGATAGTCGGTGGGATTAGGAAGGTAGTCAGTAGGTTTAGGAAATAGAGTGAGTATAGGACATGGAGCAAAAGTTCTGTAGCAATAGTGTTTTGGTTATAGAGTGAATGTAAATTTCAGCACATGTGAAGAGTCAGTCACAATGATTAACTGGGGAAAATATGTAGAAAGGAAAATATCAATACAGACCTTACGAAATGAGGCAATTATACAGTGAGTGATAGGATTAGACATTTTCAATAGGGTTGAGATTGAATACATAATCTTAGGAAGAAACAAATATGTCGTCACCAATAGGAATGACATTTGAAAGCATTAGGCAACCAGGACATTTATCGTTTTAGTAATCCATGTTCACTTTCCATTTAGTATTTGGTACAATCATAAGTGTGATTTTTGCATTTTGTGCCCAGAAAAATATTGTGATCAAATGTATATGTAGATCATATGACATGAGTATTTCTTCCACGATTACTGGGAGCAATATTTGAAGACATATAAATTAGTATTGGGGGTACAAAGTGGTGTACAATGTGTCTATGAATATAGAGATAATGCATGAATAGACCATACTGTGAATAAATATTATAACTGGTTCCACTTTAAATAATGGATTGAATTGATATCTGAAAATATATAGGAAATCATATATTGACATACAATCATTCACTCCAACCAGTTATATATCTAATGGTAATCTTAGGGTTATTGTTTATCATGAAGTGTGTGTGAGTTTTGTTTCAAAAGTGATTATGGAAATCGAAAATAATATGTTTGGAAAAAAGTCTCATGAAAAGACCAGTCAAGAAATATGGAGGAATCCATGTGTTCTGAAGCAGGAAGTGATTGAAAGTGAAACAAATGCCTATAAATTTTCTAAATTGTGAATGAAATATATATCCTGTTATGTGCATAAACTGATGAAATATTAATGTATCAGTGTTGAATAAAAGTGAATGTCAAAATACACATCATGTCCAATAGGAATCTTCTTGCATTGAAGTTAAACTTGGTCAGTTACTGTAGAAATATTAGAATTGTGTGCATTATGCACCAAAGATAGTTTTTTTTTTTATTTTTATTTATGGTTGTTCAAAACATTACATAGTTCTTGATATATCATATTTCACACTTTGATTCAAGTGGGTTATGAACTCCCATTTTTACCCTTTATACAGATTGCAGAATCACATCAGTTACACATCCATTGATTCACATATTGCCATACAAGTGTCTGTTGTATTCTGCTGACTTTCCTATCCTCTACTATCCCCCTAGCCTCCCTGCCCCTCCCCACTTCTCTCTCTACTCCCTCTACTCTAATAAATTTCTCCCCCTTGTATTATTTTTCCCTTTCCCCTCAATTCCTCTTGTATGTAATTTTGTATAACCCAGAGGGTCTCCTTCCAATTCCATGCAATTTCCCTTCTCCCTCCCTTCCACCTCTCATCCCTGTTTAATGTTAATCATCTTGTCATGCTCTTTGTACCTATCTGTTCTTAGTTACTCTCCTTATATCAAAGATGACATTTGGCATTTGTTTTACAGGTATTGTGTAGCTTCACTTAGCATAATCCAGTCTAATGCCATCCATTTTCCTGCAAATTCTATGATTTTTTCATTTTTCAATGCAGAGTAATAATCCATTGTGTATTAATGCCACATTTTTTTTATCCATTATTCTATTGAAGGGCATCTAAGTTGGTTCCACAGTCTTGCTGTTGTGAATTGTGCTGCTATGAACATCGATGTAGCAGTGTCCCTGTAGCATGCTCTTTTTAGGTCTTTAGTGAATAGACCAAGAAGGGGAATAGCTGGGTCAAATGGTGCTTCCATTCCCAGCTTTCCAAGAAATCTCCATACTGCTTTCCCAATTGGCTGCACCAATTTGCAGTCCCACCAGCAATGTACAAGTGTACCTCTTTTCCCACATCCTTGCCAGCACTTCTTGTTGTTTGACTTTATAATGGCTGCCAATCTTACTGGAGTGAGATGGTATCTTAGGGTGGTTTTGATTAGCATTTCTCTGACTGCTGCTGATGGTGAGCATTTTTTCATGTACTTGTTGATTGATTGTATGTCCTCATCTGAGAAGTGTCTGTTGAGGTCCTTGGACCATTTGTTGATTGGGTTATTTGTTATCTTATTGTCTAATTTTTTGAGTTCTTTGTATACTCTGGATATTAGGGCTCTATCTGAAGTGTGAGTAGTAAAGATTTCTTCCCAGGATGTAGGCTCCATATTTACCTCTCTTATTGTTTCTTTTGCTGAGAAAAAACTTTTTTAGTTGAGTAAGTCCCATTTGTTGATTCTAGTTATTAACTCTTGTACTATGGGTGTCCTATTGAGGAATCTGTAGCCCGACCCCACAGTATGTACATCGTAACCAAATTTTTCTTCTATCAGACAGTGTGTCTCTGATTTGATATCATGCTCCTTGATCCATTTTGAGTTAACTTTTGTGCATGGCGAGAGAAAGGGATTCAGTTTCATTTTGTTACATATGGATTTTCAGTTTTCCCAACACCATTTGTTGAAGATGCTATCCTTCCTCCATTGCATGCTTTTAGCCCCTTTATCAAATATAAGATAGTTGTAGTTTTGTGGATTGGTTTCTGTGTCCTCTATTCTGTACCATTGGTCCACCTGCCTTTTTCGGTACCAGTACCATGCTATTTTTGTTACTATTGCTCTGTAGTATAGTTTGAAGTCTGGTATCGCTATACCACCTGATTCACACTTCCTGCTTAGCATTGTTTTGCAATTCTGGGTCTTTTATTTTTTCATATGAATTTCATGATTGCTTTCTCTATTTATACAAGAAATGCCTTTGGGATTTTGATTGGCATTGGATTAACCCTATAGAGAACTTTTGGTAATATCGCCATTTTGATGATGTTAGTTCTGCCTATCCATGAACAGGGTATATTTTTACATCTTCTAAGATTTCTTCTATTTCTCTCTTTAGGGTTCTGTAGTTTTCATTGTATAAGACTTTCACCTCTTTTGTTAGGTTGATTCCCATTTTTTTTTTTTAGGATATTGTGAATGGAGTGGTTGTCCTCATTTCCATTTCAGAGGATTTGTCGCTGATATACAGGAATGCATTTGATTTATGCGTGTTGATTTTATATCCTGCCACTTTGCTGAATTCATTTATTAGCTCTATTAGTTTCTTTATAGACCCTTTTGGGTCTGCTAGGTATAGAATCATGTCATCTGCAATAGTGATAATTTAAGTTATTCTTTTCCTATTTATATGCCTTTAATTTCTTTCATCTGTCTAATTGCTCTGGCCAGTCTTTTGAGAACTATATTGAACAGAAGTGGTGAGAGCGGGCATCCCTGTCTTGTTCCAGATTTTGGAGGGAATGTCTTCAATTTTTCTCCATTAAGAATGACGCTAGCCTGCGGTTTAGCATAGATTGTTTTTACAATATTGAGGAATGTTTCTGTTATTCCTAGTTTTTCGAGAGTTTTGAACATAAAGGGATGCTGTACTTTGTCGAATGCTTTTTCTGCATCTATCTAGATGATAATATGGTTTTTATTTTTAAGTCTATTGATGTGGTGAATAACACTTATGGATTTTCGTATATTGAACCCTCCTTGCATCCCAGGGATGAATCCTACTTGATCATGGTCCACATTTTTTTGATATGTTTTTGTATCTGATTCGCCAGAATTTAATTTAAGATTTTTGCATTTAGGTTAATTAGAGATATCGGTGTTTAGTCTTCTTTCTTTGAAGTGTCTATCTGGTGAAGGAATCAGAGTGATATTGGCCTCGTAGAATGAATTTGGAAGATCTCCCTCTTTTTCAATTTTCTGAAATAGCTTGAAAAGTATTGGTATTAGTTCATATTTAAAGGTTTTGTAAAAGTCTGCTGTATACCCATACCGTCCTGGGATTTTCTTAGTTGGTAGTCTTTGGATGGTTTCTTTTATTTCCTCAATTGATATTGGTATGTTTAGGTTGTCTATATCCTCCTAACTCACTCTGGTCAGATCATATGACTTAAGAAATATTTTGATGCCTTCACTACCTTCTATTATTTTGGAGTATAAGGATTCAAAGTAATTTCTGATTATCTTCTGTATTTCTGAAATATCTGTTGTGATATTGCCTTTTTCATCCCATATGATAGTAATTTCAGTTCTCTCTCCTCTTCATTAGCATGGCTAGGGGTCTGTCCATTTTATTTATTTTTTCAACGAACCAACTTTTAGTTTTGTCAATTTTTTCAATTGTTTCTTTTGTTTCGATTTCATTGATTTCTGCTCTGATTTTAATTATTTCTTTCCTTCTACTTCTTTTGCTGTTGTTTGCTCTTGTTTTTCTAAGATTTTGAGATGAAGTATGAGATCATTTATTTGTTGTTTTTTTCTTTTTCTAAGGAATGAACTCCAAGCAATGAATTTTCCTCTTAGAACTGCTTTCAATGTGTCCCATAGATTCCGATATATTGTGTCTGTGTTTTCATTTTTCTCTAAGAATTTTTTATTTTCCTCCTTGATGTCTTCTATAACCCATTGATCATTCAGTAACCTATTGTTCATTCTCCAAATGATGCATGATTTTTCCTTCCTTCTTTTATCATTGATTTTTAGTTTCATTCCATTATGATACGACAAGATGCATGGTATTATCTCTACTCCTTTAATTTGTCTAAGAGTTGCCCTGTGACATAATATATGATCTATTTTTGAGAAGGATCCATGTGCTGCTGAGGAAAAATGTAACTGCTTGATGTTGGGTGGTATATTCTATATATGTCAATTAAGTCTAGGTTATTAATTGTGTTATTGAGTTCTATAGTTTCCTATTTCAACTTTTGTTTGGAAGACCTGTCCAGTGGTGAGAGAGCTGTATTGAAGTCTCCCATGATTATTGTATGGTGGTCTATTAGACTCTTGAACTTGAGAAAAGTTTGTTTGATGAACATAGCTGCACCATTGTTTGGGGCATACATATTTATGATTGTTATGTCTTGCTGGTGTATGGTTCTCTTGAACAGTATGTAGTGTCCCTCTTTATCCCTTTTGATTAACTTTGGCTTGAAATCTATTTTATTTGATATGAGTATGGACACTCCTGCTTTTTTCCGAAGTCCATATGAGTGATATGATTTTTTCCAAACTTTCACCTTCAGTGTATGTATGTCTTGTTCTTATCAAATGCGTCTCCGGTAGGCAGCATATTATTGGGTCTTGTTTTGTGATCCATTCTACTGGCCTGTGTCTGTTAATTGGTTAGTTTAAGCCATTAACATTTACGGTTATTATTGAGATAAGGGTTGTTCTTCCAGCCATATTTGTTTATTTATGTTATTAAACATGGATTGTTTTCCTCTTTGATTATTTCCCCCCTTTAATGTCCTACCTCCCACTGTTGGTTTTCATTATTTTCCAATTACTCTTCCTGTAATATTTTGCCAAGGATGTTTTGAAGAGATGGTTTTCTAGCTACAAATTCTTTTAACTTTTGTTTATCGTGGAAAGTTTTAATTTCATCTTCCATCCTGAAGCTTAATTTTGCTGGATACACAGTACATGGTTGGAACCCATTTTCTTTCTGTGATTGAAAAATGTCATTCCAGGATCTTCTAGCTTTCAGAGTCTTTGTTGAAAGATCAGCTGTTATCCTGATTGGTTTACCCCTAAATGTAATCTGCTTCCTTTCTCTTGTAGATTTTAAAATTCTCTCCTTATTCTGTATGTTGGGCATCTTCATTATAATGTGTCTAGGTGTGGCTCTCTTATGATTTTTCACATTCGGCGTCCTGTAGGCTTTTAGAACTTGGGAGTCTGTCTCATTCTTCAAGTCTGGGAAGTTTTCTCATATTATTTCATTGAATAGATTGCTCATTCCTTTGGTTTGGACCTCTATACCTTCCTGTATCCCAATGACTCTTAAGTTTGGTCTCTTTATTTTATCCCATATTTCTTGGATGTTCTGTTCATGGTTTCTTAACAGTTTGGCTGAGCTGTCTATGTTCTTTTCAAGTTGAAATACTTTGTCTTCATTGTCTGATGTTCTATCTTCTAAGTGTTCTACTCTGATGGTAGTATTCTCAATTGAGTTTTTAAGATGGTTTATTGCTTCCTGCATTTCTAGGATTTCTGTTTGTTATTTTTTACAACCTCTATCTCCCTGTATAGTTGATCTTTTGCTTCTTGGTTTTGTTTATGTAATTCATTGTTGAAGTGATCTTTCATTGTCTGATTTTGCTGTCTAATGTCTTCTTTGAGACTTCAGATCATCTGAAGAATGTATATCCTGAGTTCTTTATCTGACATTCCATCTGCTGCAGCTATTACCTCTTCTAAAGTTGTGTTGACCTGCATTGCTTGTGGTTCTTTTTTCCTTTTCTTTTCATACTGCTCGCGTTTCTTTATGCTTGGTGAAACTGTTGTGATTTTGAAATTTCCCCCCTATATATTTATATTGCTCTTGTATATTTGAAAAGTCTTCATTGCAGGGGCAGGGGTGGCTTTGCTGTTCCACCAATTGGGGTGATATATCTACCACTCTGATGGGCCACTAGGCCTGTTATTCTGATCGGTCGCAGGTCTGCTTACCATGTAGGCGCAGGAGGCTGCTCTCCTCTGCCCCTCCTCCAATTGGTGTGACGTGTCTACCACGCCCGTGGACCCCTGCGGTGTTCTGCCGATCGGTCGCAGGTCTGCCTACCTTGCTTGCGTGGGTGGCGGCTCTGCTCTACCCCTACCCCAATTGGGGTGACGTGACTACCACGCCGGTGGGCCGCTGGGCCTGGTCTGCCGGTTGGTCGCAGGTCAGGATACCTTGTGAGCACGGGCTACAGATCTGTTCTGCCCCTACTCCAAATGGGGTAAAGTGTCTGCTGCGCCAGCAGGCCGCTGGGCCTCTTCTTCTGGTCAGGTGCAGGTCTGCTACCTTGCGGGCGCGGGTGGTGGCTCTGCTCTGCCCCTACTCCAATTGGTGTGTCGTGACTACCATGCCTGCAGGTTGCTGGGCCTGTTCTGGGCATGGGCAAAGGCTCTGCTCTGCCCCTACTCCTATTGGGGTAATGTGACTACCATGCTGGTGACCCACTGGGATTGTACTAGGCACGGGAGAAGGCTCTGCTCTGCAACTACTCCAATTGGGGTGACGTGACTACCACACCTGTGGGTCGCTGGGCCTGTTCTGGGCCCGGGCAGCGGCTCTGTTCTGCCTCTACTCCAATTGGGTTGACGTGACTACCATGCAGGTGTGTCACTGGGTCTGTTCCAGGTGCGGGCAGCTGCTCTGCTCTTCCCCTCTGGCTTGATGACAAAGTGAGAGAGACCCGGGTGTTTGTGACTCACTTTCTTCACCAGGAGACCAACTGTTTCTGTCACTGCTGGTATCAATGAAGTTATCTCCTCTGCTGCATTCTGATGACATCAGTAATTTGTCATGTTGGTATCCCATGTGAAAGGCAGCATTTCGTTCCCATTTCTGGGTGACCAAAGCAATGGGTGAGTCCTGACCGGCCCTCACAAGCCGCGTCTCAATCCTGTTGCCACTGCCTATGAAGGCTCGGTTGATATTTACCTCCACAGTATTCAGCAAGACCCGGAACGAGAAGCAGTTTCCGCGGGTTCTTTAGCCCTGGGCCAGATCAGTTCCGAGAGGCGGAATTCGGCCGCTCTGGGCTTGGTGTATGTTCTAATAGGAGCAGGCTCCAAGACGGAGTTTCTGCAGGTTCTTTGGCACTGAGCCTGAGTAATTTGTCTGCGACACAAAGGTGAATGGCATCCTGAAATTACCTGTTCTATAGCTGAATGAGCTTCGATCTGTCGAAAACAGGGATGGTGACATCAGCTCTCCAAGATGGTGGCCGCTGGCTTCCTCTGTGGTCTGACCGGTGTGGAGAACCGAATTGGACCGCATCCTTTCCCGTCTCAAACCCAGAATTCAGCACTTAGCCCAGTGATTGCATACCTGTCAGGAGCCCACAGAATCCACACCGCTGTATATTTGCATTGCTATCTCTTCGTTTCCCAGTGCACGCCGCAGACTCTAGCCGCAGACCGATTTCCTGAATAAGCAGCATGACCCTCTATGCGGACAAATCACTCGTGTTTGAGCCCGCGTAGCTGATCCTCGTGAGATGGAAATATGTCCACTAGGTTTTGGAGCACCCCAATTTTGCTGGAAATTTCTAACAAGATAGGTTTTAGCCATTATAACTCGTCATTCTCCCGCACAGTGACGCGGTACATGAGGGTGATGCACTCCCTTCACCACCATCATATGATCCCCCAAAGTTAGTTTTCAGTACTAAGAAACAAATATGTATTTCTGGTGGATGAATAATTCTGAGAATATTCTTGAGAAAACTTGATTATAAATCCAAATACATGAATATGAGTGAATTTAGGGAGTGTATAATAAGAAAAATATACTTCATATTTTGAAAAATCTGGAGAGTGAATATATATATATATATATATATATATATATATATATATACACACATACACACACAGACATTAAAAAGTAGCATTATGTATGCCAATCGAAATTCACCACGAAGTAATATATCATCCACAGATCCAAAAATATTCATTTTAATGAACATGGATTTATCTTGTTCAAATAAGAAGCTCACTCATATGTTGAATTTTCAGTTCCAACAGCATTTAGTAGGAGTGATCTCTTCTCACAATTTGCATCTGCCAAGCCAGCCACCTCACAAAATGTACGAGTGATACCAGGTAGAATTTTATATGTGCATATAAAAATACATGTGATGAATAGGCTACAGAGAAAGGGAGACAGTTATTCACATGTTTGTTAACTTTTAAAAGACATGGAGAACTATTTCAATTAAAATTTGCTAGATTTATAACACCTACCATTTATCATACGAAAGGCTAGTCCAACTATACACCATGCCTCCTGTGAACCTCTTGTATTTCTATTCTGTTTGGGTTATTTTTCTCCACCATATTAGGATTAAAAGTCAAAGTCTAGTAGGGTATGTGTTAGTGTCAGGGATTCAGTATTTCGAATGGAAAATTGGAAAATGTATCAAATGTGTATGCAAATATGTGCTACACAAAAATCTTCCCACCCTCATTCAGCACAATGCCTTGACATTACCTTCGCCCCACATAAGACACAATTAGAGGAGAAGAGTTAGAAAATCTGTGAATACATATGTGTAATGAAAAATGCTCAGGAGTTCACAAATCTGCAGGTGGTAGAGGAGTTTCCAAAAGTAAGGGACAGGGTAAAAACTCCACAAACATGAAGTTCTGCCAGCCTAACATCTGGAGAAACTGCCTCTGAGGTTGGGCAATGAAATATATGATGTTGTCAGGAGCATTAGCTTCATTTGTTGTGAGACCATCATAGCTGAGTCTTCATCTATGTGATCTGGATGACATGGATTCTTATTTTCCAATGAACATGAGGCAGCAGTGCTGAATTTTCTATTTGTAGGTAACCTGTGGCCACTGGGGTCTAAGTGTCTCCCCTAGTGGACTGTAATTCCATTTGGTCATCCTCCACTATTCGTGGTATTTCTTGCTGCTGCACTGGGAGATTGGTATTTGCTTCATGAAATACAAGGATTTCAAATGGGACACAGTGCTGAAGTAAGTTCTGTCAAGTGTGGTGGGTCAGGTTCGTCAGGAGAATGCACCAACCAGGGTTCTATCCCACATAGCTTGCCCCATTGACCATAGCAACCTGATTCTGAACATTGCCCTAAAACCTCTTCATATAACAATATGCTTTTACATATAAGGGTCTACTGGCTGCAAAATGTCAGTCACAATCCATTTGGAAGCCAATGGCAGATCCAAATGCCCCCACCACAGATGTTTTATTACACACCTGCCAACCACTACTCTAGTACAACTACTCAGCAGGATCCAACTTACTGGCATCTCTGTTAAACACCACTTTCATAAAACCCAGTCAATCAAGGCACTGTCTTGTATACTCATGATCAGCAACAGGACATCCAAATATTCTCCAGTGCTACCCGGTCATGGGAATTTCAAAAATTTCATGGTATTGATATAGCCAATTTTCAAGGATGAAGTTGGAGGCACTGTGAATTTTAATTCACTCAGAAACCATTAAATGGTGAGGAAGCTCATTTCAATGAAAACTCTGGAGAATTCTTACAGGCAAGGCTTCCAAAAGTGGCGAAAAGTCAGATTAAGCCAGGCCCGTTGAGGTCTACAATGTATGGTCCATGTGTGTTTCGACTCTCAAATATGGCTGCCAAGTCTTTAAGAATAATATCATGTGATATCCTGGCTGAGATTCCCTGTGCTCTGTGGAAAGTCAACTTGGGCCTAGATGTCACTTTCCAAGGGCAACTCTCATGCATGGCCATCTAAAATTCCAACAAATTCCTGGCAATAATTCTCTGAGATCAGTAAAAGAACTCAGTCTCTAAGGGGAATCACACCAAAGTGCAAGCCTAGGTGGACCCAGAGATCTCTTCCAACCGCCAGACAAATATCCACAATTAAAACCAAACACTCTCACATGGCCCTCATCTTCTTCCATATAGATACTCATCATATTCTCTGGCTGGAGGTTTCCATAAGGGACGCAGCCCATGACAGTGTCCAAAATAAGCTCCCTGCCCCTCATTTGCCTAAAGTCAGGGTGGCCTGGACTCTCTTCCTGTGAACCAGTAGTGATCAAATAGGCCTGCCTTTAATATTGCTTGGCTTCTCCAACTTGAGGGCTTCTAGCTTTGGGGTTTAGATTCTTTAAGTGAATTGGAGTCATGAAAATCAAACACCTATGGCCTAGCCTCTGAAGGGCTTTGAAGAACTCATTTGACCCAAAGGATCCCTATTCTCACTTGATGGATATCAGGAACCTACCAGAGGAAGGCAAGAGAGTTCATCAACAATATCTGATCTTTTTGCCATTTTGGTTTTGGATGCACGCATGGGATCTATCTTTAGATCCATCAGGTGCTGAGAATCTAAGCCACAGCCTCACACAGGGCCAACAGGCTGATTCAGACATATCCCAATTCTAAGCAATTAAGCAAAGAGTCACAGGTGATTCCCGTTCATTTCCATTTGAAAACTGTTTTCTTCAGGGTTCACAAAGTGGTGGCTTGAGGCAAAAAACTTCCTGACATTCAACAGAACAATAGGTAAGCAAAAGGAACAAAGAAGTGTTTCTCCACTGAGACTTTCCTGGTCAACAGATATTTGAGATTTCTGAGATGCTAGCCATTTCTTTCAGCTATCCAGTACATAGCCATGTCACAGATCTTGGAGGTACAAATCTTGGACACAAAACCACGATACTATTCTGGAGAGTGGCCAGAATTGAGAAAGAAAACAGGAAATTAGGAAGCTTGTAGGTGTTGCCCATCCATAAGGCAAGCCAGAGTCCACTCATGAATTGGGCAGGATGAATGCTGGGAAGCTTTCTACTAGACAGGACACATCCATTGATGCATTGTCTTTTCTAATGTCTACAACAATGGACTCAGTGGGATACACACACATAGAAACACTCGCCTTGTCAAAGGACTTAATAGAAATATTCCACTCCATACCAAACAAACCGCCTTTCCTACCTATTCTCAGAACATGAGACAAAACCACAAACTCACACCCACACCCAAAAAGGCACCTCCTTCACCCTAGTAGGTCTGTGACTCCCTGGAGTGTCCTCTGACTGGTGGGCCATTCTATGTTCTTCCAAAATGACCTCTCCTGTCTCAGATCATGTCTGCTTGGCCAACTCTGTGAAGTTCTCAAGAGCCAGCGGTGAGACACTACCTGCTTTCTCAGGAAAAGCCCCTCTTCAGAGGTTTCCTGGCATTTGGCCATCCTCACATCTGTAGGTACCAAGAAAGACTGACTCTGTCCTTGGTAAATCCAAACATGTCAGACCACTGGGACTAGAACAGGGACTGTCTCTTGGTGCCTGGCTTCCTGGATTTCAAGTTCAGAGAGTTCCATCACCAAGGAAGTGAGGTGAGATCACTTCCTTCAGGATATGAATGATGTCACTGCCTTGGCAACCACTTTGTCCTAACAGTTGCTTCCAAAAGTATCATGAGGTGGAGGCTGTCCTGATTTTCATGGGACACTTTCTCTAGTTAGAATGTTATATCAACCATAAGCACCCGGGAACAGCTTCCACACAGGACTGGTTTGGTCCATGTTCTATACATTAAGAAGAGAGAGACTGATTCAGACACAACCCTCCATCCTGACCAGGATGATTGCCATGGAAGATGACTTTTGCTTTCTGAGGTACTTCATAGCTGCCTTCATCTTCACCAGGGATCATTTCTGCATGAACATTTGAGTTTCTCAGCAGGTGAAGATCCCCTAGATTCCTGTAGTTTAATACCCACACTGTTATTGCTCTCCTGCAAAGTGAGTGTATGGTTACGGTTAATAATATGTTCGATTTGGGTTAGGAATCATTCTGCAGGAAGAATAATGAGATTGGGAACCTGCAATATTTATAAGAATATATACGTGAAATATATGTATGAAAACGGGAATCTAAGAAAGATTTGAAGCCCAGAAGGGCATTGGGCCCTTTATTTGGATACTTAGTGTTGAATTATGTTCTGTACAGTTGTCTCAGTTAAATCGAAATACAGTGGCATAGGACCTTGTACCTTGGATGATTGAATGTAGAAGAGAACATCCAGTCAAAAAGGGATAGTCAGTAGGATTAGGAAGAGAGTCAGTAGGTTTAGGAAGAATAGTGAGTATATGATTTGGAATAAAAAGCTTCTTTAGCAATAGGGTTTCGTTTAGAGAGTGAATGGAAATGTCAGCACATGTGAAGAGTCAGTCACAATGATGAACTGGGGAAAATATGTAGGAAAGCAGGTGTCAATAGAGACATTACGAAATCAGGCAAAGTATAAAGTGAGGGATAGGATTAGACATTTTCAACAGGGTTGAGTTTGAATACATAATCATAGGAAAAAACAAATATCTCGTCACGAATGGGAATGACATTTGAGAGCATTAGGCAACCTGGACATGGATGTTATTAGTTATCCACGTTCACTTTCCTTTTAGGCTTTGGTACAATCATAAGTGTGACATTTTTATGGTTTTTTTTTTTTTGTTCAGAATATTACTTTGATAAAATGTATATGTAGATCAGGTGGCATGAGTATTTCTTTCACCATTTCTGGGAGCAATATTTTGAAGACGTATACATTAGTATTAGGGGTACAAAGAGGTGTACCCTGTGTCTATTAATATAGAAATAATGCATGAATAGACCATACTATGAATAAATAACGTAACTGATTCCACTTTAAATAATGGATTGAATTTATATGTGAAAATATATAAGAAATCTTATATTGATATACAATCATTCATTCCAACCAGTTATATATCTAATGGTAATGTTAGGATTATGGTTTAACATGAATGGTGTTTGAGTTTTGCTTTATACGTGATGATGTTAAACAAAAATAATATGTTTGGAAAGAAGTCTCATGAAAACACCAGTCAAGAAACATGGAGGAATACATGTGTTCTGAATCAGGAAGTGATTGATCATGAAACAAATGCCTATAAATTTTCTAATTTGTGACTGAAATATATATCCCATCATGTGCATGAACTGAAGACATAGTAACGTACAAGGGTTGAATAAAAATGAAAGTCAAAATACACATCATGTCCCCTAGGAATCTACTTGCATTCATTTTAAACTGGCTAAGTAACTGTAGAAATATTAGGGTTTGTATGCACCATTCACTGAATTTAGTTTTCAGTACTAGGAAACAATATGTATTTCAGGTGGATGATAATTTCTGAAAATAATCTTGATGAAAGTTGATTATAAATCCACAGATATGAATATGAATGTATTTAGGGAGTGCATAATAAGACACATATATTTCATATTTTGAAAAATCTAAAGAGTATATATATATATATATATATATATATATATATATATATACACACACACACACACGCAAATGCACAGATATTAAAAAGTAGCAATACAGGAGATCCATTATGAAGGCAGGCATGGAGAATTCAAGTCTCTGATCTCTTCAGCTGCGCGGGCATAGGGAGTCGTAAACTGTCTAAATGCTGTTTGCTAAGAATCACTAGGCAATATTGACCTCTTGTGAATCTGGGGCGAACAGTCTGGGCCCCTCAGAACACACACAAAACCCGGATTGGCTGCATTCAAGCTTAGATTCATCTGGTTTTTGTGAAACAGCACTAACATTCCCGCTGAAATAATTGGTCGGGCTTTCGGAATTGACAGAGTTAAAAGCCAACTGAGCCTTCATAGGCAGTGGCCACAGGATTGAAATGGGGCTTGGGAGAGATAGTCAGGACCCACCTGTTGCATTGGTCACCCAGCAAAGGGAACGAACGGTCACCATTTTAATGGGATACCACCATGGCAGCGAACTGACGTCACAGTCGGAGGAGATAACTTCATTGAAACCAGTGCGACAAGTGTGTTATCCCATTGCCATCTCTCTCAACACCGCAGGGAAACCTCAAGGGCACTTCCCACCTCTGCCGTAATGGCCCCTCCCAGCTCTCCAAGGAGCGCGATACCCAGACCTAGGGAATCAGGATTGGCTCGGGACTCGAGGCGTGTAATTGCCGGCTACCGCTCCCACCAGTGCTGACAATTGAGGTCTCTTACACCACCTACCGGGGCCATGGCTCCCGAAGGGCAAGCAAATTCGCTGGGGTTTCTCAGCCCCAAGCTCTACAAACTTAGGGTCTGAGGGAGGCAATCAAGGAGAGTGTGCCCAGGCGTTCATGGAAACAGGGCTACCAGGAGCAGAGGCCTGGCTTGTAACCAGTATTGTGGTGAGCGTCACAGGTGAGTGGGGCCTGGCTTGAGGAAGCAGAAGAGAAGGCCCTAGGCACTCAGGGTTGGAGACCCGCCCAGTCTGGGAGGAAGAGCTGCTGCACAGTGATTGGTTCCCACTTATTGAGAGGAGAAGCTTGGCCCAGTGCGCACAGCTCCACCTACTGGAAGAGAAGTTAATTGAACTCTAGGACTGCATGTATTATTACTATTTTTTTATTTGTATTTTTTTCTTTTTCTTTCATTTTCATTTTTGTTGTTGTTGTTCTTTAACTTTTTAAAATGTTTTTATTTTTTTAATTTCTTTTATTTTATTATTATTATTATTAATATTATTATTTTAAATTTTAATTTTCAATTTTTTAATCATCATTATTACTTAAAATTTTCTTTCTTTATTTTCTATTTTTTTTTGTCTTTTCATTTCATTTCAATTTTTTTATTCCCCCTTACTTGAATTCTACCTGCCTACTCTCATTCTATTTAGTGACTTCTCCCTTCCCTTCTAATATCTTTCCTCCCAAGCATCAAATAAATTTATAAGAGTAAGCAGTAACTCAGTAGTCAAACAGAACGAGAAGTAATATGAGAAGCATAAAAAAGCAAGGAAGAAAAGGAGTACAAACAATGAAGGACAGCCTAAATATTCAAGAGCACCTAGAGTCATCAGAAAAAATGGTCATATAAAGAACTCAAGGAATACCTTAGACAGATGGAATGGAACCTTAAAGAGGATACGAGACAGCAAAAACAAACAGTGATAGAACGCATTGAAAATAAATTACATAAACAGATAAAATAAGAAATTAAGCATCTTTATCAGGAGATAGAGATTATTAGAAAAATCAAACAATAATTCTAGAAATCAAGGAAATGATAAACCAAATTAAAAATTCAATTGAGAGTATCACTAACAGTGTAGAGCAAGTAGAAGACAGAATGAAGACAAAATATATCATCTTGAAAAAAGTCTAGCCAACAAAGAAATGCTGTAAAAAATTATGAGAAAACATTCAAGAGATATGGGATAACATTAAAAAAAAAAAAAACTAATGAGTCATATGGATAGAGGAAGGTACAGAGATTCAAACCAAGGGAATGAGAAACCTGCTGAATGAAATAATTACAGAAAACTTTCCAGAAATAAAAATGGAAACGGATAAACAAATTGTAGATGCTTACAGGACATCGAGCACACAAAATCACAGTAGACCAATGCCAAGACACATTGTTATGAAGATATCCAATATACAGAACAAAGAGAAAATATTAAAAGCTACCAGAGAAAGGAGGCAGATTACAATCATTACAATCAGGGGTAAACCAAAAAGGTTAACAATGGATTTTTCATCATAGATGCTGGAAGTGAGAAGATCCTGGAACAACGTACTTCAAACACTGAAAGACAATGGATGCCAACCAAGAATTATGTATCCAGCAAAATTAAGCTTAAGGTAAGACAACGAGATAAAAATATTTCATGATAAACAAAACCTAAAAGAATTTGCAGCCAGATAACCAGCATTGCAAAGCATCTTGAGCAAAACACTACACGAGGAAGAAATGAAAATCAACAACGAAAACCATGAGTGAGAAGTGCCTCAGTAATGACAGAGGGCGGGGGAAAAGCTAATCATGGAGAAACAAACTAATTTAAAAAAAAGATATAAGCAAACATGGGTGGCAGTACAAACCATATATCAATAGTAACTCTAAAAGTAAATGGCTTAAACTCTCGAATAAAGTGACATAGGCTTGTAACTTGAAATAAAAAAAAAAATCCAACAATATATTGCCTCCAGGGGACACATCTGAATGGAAAAGACATACACAGGCTGAAGGTGAAAGATTGGGAAAATTTATACCATGCACACGGTCCTCGTAAGCAAGCAGGGGTGGCCATCCTCCTATCGAATAAAATCGACCTCAAGACTAATTTAATCAAAAGGGATAAAGAAGGACATTATATACTGCTAAAATGAACCATTCACTGACAAGACATAACAATTATCAATATTCACGCAGCAAATAATGGTGCTGCGATGTTCATAAAACAAATTCTCCTCAAGATCAAGAATCAAATAGACCACAATACAATAATTATGGGTGACTTCAACTCACCTCTCTCACCATTGGACAGATCCTCCAAACAAAAGTTGAAAAAAGAAACTAGAGAACTCAATATCGCAATCAATACCCTAGACTTAACTGACATATATAGAATATATCAACCATCATCAAGTGGATATACTTTTTTCTCAGCAGCACATGGATCCTTCTCAAAAATAGACCATATGTTATGCCATAGGGCAACCCTCAGTAAATATAAAGGGGTGGAGATAATACCATGAATTTTTTGTGATCATAATGGAATGAAACTGGAAACTAATGATAAAAGAAGGAAGAAAAAATCATACATCACATCCAAAATGATGAATATGTTACTGAATGATCAATGGGTTACAGAAGACATAAAGGAGGAAATCAAAAAATTCTTAGAGATAAATGAAAATACAGACACAACATATCAGATTCTATGGGGTACAATGAAAAGAAGTTTTAAGGGGTAAATTCATCGCCTAGAGGTCATTCCTCAAAATAGAAAAGAAGAACAAATAAATGAGCTCACACTTCATCTCAAAGCCTTAGAAAAGGAAGAGCAAAACAACAGCAAATGTAGCAGAAGGCAAGAAATAATTAAAATCATAGCGAAATTGAAACAAAAGAAACTATTGAAAAAATTAACAAAACTAAAAGGTGGTTCTTCAAAAAGATAAATAAGATAGACCGACCCTTAGCCATGCTAACGAAGAGAAGAAGAGAGAGAAATCAAATTACTAACATACGGGATGAAAAAGGCAATATTACAACAGATGCTACATAAATACAGAAGAAAATTAGAAATTATTTTGAAAACCTGTATTCCAATAAAATAGAAAATAGTGAAGACATCGATAAATTTCTTAAGTCATATGATTTGCCCAGACTGAGTCACGAGGAAACACACAATTTAAACAGACCAATATCAATGGATGAAGTAGAAGAAGCAATCAAAAGACTACCAACCAAGAAAAGCCCAGGACCGGATGGGTATACAGCAGAGTTTTACAAAACCTTTAAAGAAGAATTAATACCAATACTTCTCAAGTTATTCAGGAAATAGAAAAACTGGGAGCTCTGCCGAATTCATTCTATGAGGCCAACATCATCCTGATTCTGAAACCAGACAAAGACACCTCAAAGAAAGAAAACTACAGACCAATATCTCTGATGAACCTAGATGCAAAAATCCTCATTAAAATTCTGGCGAATTGGATAGAAAGGCATATCAAAAAAATCGTGCACCATGATCAACTTGGATTCATCCCTGGGATGCAAGGAGGGTTCAATATATGGAAATCAATAAATGTTATTCACAACATCAATAGACTTAAAGATAAGAACCATATGATCATCTCGATAGACGCAGAAAAACCATTCAACAAAGTAGAGCATTTCTTTATGTTCAAAACATTTTAAAAACTAGGGATAACAGGAACTTACCTCGACATTGTAAAAGCTATCTATGTTAATCCTCAGCCTAGCATCATTCTGAATGGAGAAAAATTGAAGGCATTCCCTCTAAAATCTGGAACAAGACAGGGATGTCCTCTATTACCACTTCTATTCAATATAGTTCTCCAAAAACTGGCCAGAGCAATTAGAGAGATGAAAGACATTAAAGGCATAAAAATAGGAAAAGGAGAACTTAAATTATCACTATTTGTAGATGACATGATTCTATACATAGAAGACCCAAAAGGGTCTACAGAAAAAACTACTAGAACTCATAAATGAATGCAGCAATGTGGCAGGATACAAAATCAACATGAATAAATCAAAGGCATTTCTGTATATCAGCGACAAAACTTCTGAAACAAAAATGAGTCAAAACACTGCATTCCCAATTTCCTCAAATAATTAAATACTTGGGAATAAACCTAACAAAAGAGGTGAAAGATTTATATAATGCAAACTACAGAACCCTAAAAAGAGAAATAGAATAAGATCTTAGAAGATGGAAAAATATACCGTGTTCATGGATAGGCAGAACTAACATCATCAAAATGGTGATATTACCAAATGTTCTCTATAGGTTTAATGCAATGCCAATCAAAATCCCATAGAAACTTTTTGTAGAAATAGATAAAGCAATCATAAAATTCAAATGGAAAAATAAAAGACCCAGAATAGCAAAAGCAATTCTAAGCAGGAAGTGTGAATCAGGCAGTATAGCGATACCAGATTTCAAACTATATTACAGAGCAATCATAATAAAAACAGCATGGTACTGGTACCAAAACAGGCGTGTGGACCAATGGTACAGAATGGAGGACACAGAAACTAATCCAAAAAGCTACAACTATCTTATATTTGATAAAGGAGCTAATGGCCTGCAATGGAGGAAGGATAGCATCTTCATCAAATGGTGTTGGGTAAACTGGAAATCCATATGCAACAAAATGAAACTGAATCCCCTCCTCTCGCCATGCACCAAAGTTAACTCAATGTGGATCAAGGAGCTAGATTCAAATCAGAGTCTCTGCGTCTGATAGAATACAAGGTTGGCTCCGATCTACATATTGTGTGGTCAGGCTCCAAATTCCTTAATAGGACACCCATAGAACAAGAGTTAATAATAAGAATCAACAAATGGGACTTACTTAAACTGAATTATTTTTTCTCAGAAAGAGAAACAATAAGAGAGGTAAATATGGAGCTTACATCATGGGAACAAATTTTTAGTCCTCACCCTTCACATGGAGCCCTAATATCCAGAGTATACAAAGTATACAAAGAACTTAGAAAATTAGACAATAAGATAACCAATAACCCAATGGGCCAAGGACCTGAAAAGAAGCTTCTCAGAGGAGGACATAGAATCAATTAACAAGTACATGAAAAAAATGCTCTCCATTTCTAGCAGTATGAGAAAGGCAAATAAAAACCACCCTAAAATACCATCTCAATCCAGTGAGATTGGCAGCCATTATGAAGTCAAACAACAACAAGTGCTGGCGAGGATGTGGGGAAAAGGGTACTCTTGTACATTGCTGGTGGGACTGAAACTGGTGCGGCCAATTTGGAAAGCAGTATGGAGATTCCTGGGAAAGCTGGGAATGGAAGCACAATTTGACCAAGCTATTGCCCTTCTCGGACTATTCCCTGAAGAACTTAAAAGAGCGTACTACAGGGATACTGCCACATGGATTTTCATAGCAGCACAATTCACAATTGCTACACTGTGGAACCAACCCAGATGCCCTTCAATAGATGAATGGATTAAAAAAAGTGACTTTTATATACTATCGAGAATTACGCAGCACTAAAAAATGACAAAATCATGGAATCTGCAGGGAAATGCATGGCACTGAGCAGATTATGCTTAGTGAATCTAGCCAATCCCTAAAAAACAATTACCAAATGTCTTCTTTGATATAATGAGAGCAACTAAGAACAGAGCAGGGAGGAAGAGCATGAAGAAAAGATTAACATTAAGCAGAAACATGACGTGGGAGGGAAAGGGAGAGAAGAGGGAAATTGCATGGTAATGGAGAGAGACACTTATTGTTACACAAAATTACATATAAGAGGTTGTGGGAAAATAAACAAGGAGAGAAATGAATTACAGTAGGTATTGTAGAGAGAGAAGATGGGAAGAGAGGGGAGTGGGGATAGTAGAGTATAGGAAAGGTAGCAGAATACAACAGTAACTAATAGGGCATTATGTAAAAATATGGATGTGTAACTAATGTGATTCTGCAATCTGTATTTGGAGTAAAAATGGGAGTTCATAACCCACTTGAATCTAATGTATGAAATATGATATTCAAGAGCTTTGTAATGTTTTGAGCAACCAATAAAAGAAAAAAAAAGTAGCAACATATATGCCAATAGAAATTCATCATGAAATGTATATAATCCACAGATCGAAAAATGTTCATTTTACTGAACATGGATTCATGTATAATGTTTTTCAACTAGGAAGCTCACCCATAGGTTGAATTTTCAGTTCCAACAGCGTTTAGGAGGAGTGAACTCTTCTCTCAATTTGTATCTGCCAATTCAGCCACCTCACAAGTGTATACGAGTGATATCAGGTAGAATTCTATATGTGCATATAAAAATACATGTGCTGAATAGGCTACAGAGAAAGGGAGACAGGGATTCACATATTTGCTAATTTTAAAAACACATTTAGAACTATTTCAACAAAAAAATTGACTAGACTTATAACTCCTACATAATATAATGCAAAAGGCAATTCCAACTATACACAATGCATCCTCTGAACTGCTTGTGTTTCTTCTCTTTTTGACTTATTTTTCACCATCATATTAGGATTATTAGTCAGAGACTAGTAGGGTATGGGTTAGTGTCAGGGATTCAGTATTTCAAATGGAAAATTGAAAAATGAATCCAATGTGTATGTAAATATGTGCTACACAAAAATCTTCCCACTCACATCCAGAACAATGCCTTGACATTACCTACGCCCCAAGTAAAACACAATTAGAGTAGAAAAGTGTGAAAATCTATGAATACATATATGGAATGGAATATGCTCGGGAGTTCACAACCTTGGAGGTGGTAGAGGAGTTTCCAAAAGTAAAGGACAGGGTAAACACTCCACAAAAAGGAGCTCTGCTGGCCTAAGAATTCTTGGGAAACGGCTTCTGAGGTTGGGCACTTGAAATATATGTTGTTGTCATGAGCTTTAGCTTCCTTTGTAGTGAGACCATCATAGCTGGGTCTGCATCTATGTAACCAAAAGACATGGTTTCTTATATTCCAATGAACATGAGGCAGCAGTGCTCAATTCTCTCTTTGTAGCTAAACTGTGTCCATTGGAAGCTAAGTGTCTCCCAGTGGGGACTGTGAAACATTTGGTCATCCTCCACTTTTCGTGGTATTTCTTGCTGCTGCACTGGGAATTTGGTATTTGCTTCACAAAACATAAAAAGTTCATCTGAGATACAGTGCTGGAGGGAGTTCTGTCACGTGTGGTGGGTCAGGGTCTGCAGGAGAATGCACCAACCAGGCTTCTATCCCACATAGCTTGCCCCAATAACCATAGCAACCTGATTCTGAATATTGCCCTGAAAACTCTCCATTTAACAAGATGCCTTTACATATAAGGGTCTGATGTCTGCACTATATCAGTCACAAAAAATTTGGAAGCCAATGGCAGATTCACATGGCCCCACCATGATGTTTTATCACACACCTGCCCACCACTGCTCTAGGCCCCCTACTCAGCAGGCTCCAAATTACTGGCTTCTCTTGTTCTACACCATTTTCATGAAACCCAGTCAAAAACAAGGAACTGTCTGGTATACACATGATCAGCAACAGGACATCAAAAGTTTCTGCAGTGCCACCTGGTCATGGGAATTTCAAAAATTTCATGGTATTTATCTAGAAATTTTTCAAGGATGAAGTTAGAGGCACTGTGGGTTTCAATTCATTCAGGAACCATTAAGTGTTGAGAAAGTTCATTACAATGAAAGCTCTGGAGAACTCTCACAGTCAATGCTTCTCAAACAGTTGCCAAAAGGTCTCCTAAAGCCAGGCCAACTGACATCTACAATGTGAGGTCCATGTGTGTTTTGACTCTCAAATATGGGTGCTAAGTCTTTCAGAATAAAATCATGTGATATCCTGGCTGAGATTCTCAGGCCTCTGTGGAAACCACCCTGGGCCTAGATCTCAGTTTCCAAGAGTGAGTCTCATGCGTGGCCTCCTAAAATCCCAACACAATTCATGGCAATACTTCTCTGAGGTCAGTTTCAGAACTCAGTCTCTAAGGGGAATCACACCAGAGTTCAAGCCCAGGTGGACCCAGTCATCCCTTCCATCCGCCAAAAAATGACCACAATTAAAATCAAAACACTCCCACAGGGCCATCATCTTCTTCCATGTAGACACTCATCATAACCTCCAGCTGGAGGTTTCTATGAGCCCAAATAAGCTCACTTGCCCCTCATTTGCCTAAAATCATGATGGCCTGGACACTCTTCCTGTGAACCAGGAATGATCAAATATTCCTGCTGTTAAAGTGTTCCACTTCAGCAATTTGAGGCCTACTGGCTGTAGGGTATAGATTCTTTATGTGATTTGGAGTCATGAGAAAACCCAAGCAAATATGGGCTAGCCTCTGCAGGGATTTCAAGAACTCATTTGACCCAAAGGATCCCTATTCTCACTTGATGGAGGTCAGGAACCTAAAACAAGAAGGCAAAAATATTCATCAACAATGACTGCTCTTTTGGCCATTTTAGTTTTGGAAGCACATGGGATCTTTCTTTAGATCCATCAGGTGCTGAGAATCAAAGCCACAACCTCATACAAGGACAAGAGGCTGATTCAGACACATCTCATTCCAAATCAATTAAGCAAAGAGCCACAGGTGATGTCCATACATTTCCATATGCAAACAGTTTTCTTCAGGCTACACAAAGGGGTGGCCTGAGGCAAAGACCTTCCTGACATTCAGGGTAATAGAAATAGAAGTAAGCAAATGGCCCAAAGAAGGGTTTCTCCACTGAGACTTTACTGGTCACACTGAAATCTGAGTTTTCTTAGATGCCTCCATTCCCTTCAGCAATCCAGTACATGGCCATGTCACAGAATCTTGTGGTGTTACATATTTGGGAAACAAAACCATGAGCCTATTCTGGAGAGTGGCCAGAATTCACGAAGAAAACAGGAACATTAGAAGATAGTAGATGTTGCCCATCCATAAGGCAAGCTGCAGTCCATTCATTAATTGGGCAGTATGAATGCGGGGAAGCTTTCAACTAGAGACAACACATCCATTGATGCATTCTCTTTTCTAATGTCTACAACCACGAATACAGTGGGATACACAGACCTAGAAACACTCACCATGTCAAACGACTTACTAGAAACAGTCCACTCCAAACCAAACAAACCACCTTTCCTACCTATTCTCAGAACATGAGAAAAAACCACAAACTCACACCTACAACGGCAAAGGCACTTACTTCCCCCAAATAGGTCTGTGACTATCCGGAGTGTCTTCTGACTGGTGGGCCATATTATGTTCCCCCAAAATGGCCTGTCCTGTTTCAGATCTGGTCTCCTTGTCCAACTCTGTGAAGTTGTCAGGAGCCAAAGGTGAGCCACTACCTGCTTTCTCAGGAAAGGCCCCTCATCAGAGCTCTGCTGGCATTTGGCCATCCTCACATCAGTAGGTACCAAGAAAGACTGACTATGTCTTTGGGAAAAGCAAACAAGTTAGCCCACTGGAACTGGGAGTGGGACTGGCTCTGGGTGCCTTCCTTCCTGGATCCCAGGTTCAGAGAATTCCAACACCAAGGAAGTGAAGTGAGGTCACTTCTTTCAGGAACTGAATATGGTCACTACCTTGGTAACCACTTTGTGCTAACAGTTGCATCCAGGGTTCCCATGAGATGGAGGCTGCCCCAACATCCTGTGACACATTCAGAAGTTAGAATGGTATATCAACCATAGGCACCAGGGAACAGCTCTCCACAGAGGCCTGGTTCAGTCCATCTTCTCTTCATTAAGAAGAGAGAGGCTGATTCAGACTATCAATTAATCCTGACCAGGTTGTTTGCCATGGAAGATGACTATTGCTCTCTCAGGTCCTACATAGCTGCCTATATCTTCTGCAAGGATCATTTCTCCATGGATCTTTGATGTTCTCAGCAGGTGGAAGATCATCTACATTCCTATATTGTAAGACCCACACTGTCCCTGCTCTTAAGTAAGTTATACTTAGGGAACAGTGTATGGTTAGGGTTAATAACATGTTCAATTTGGGTTACAAATCATTCTGCGGGATGAATAATGGTATTGGCAAAATGCGATATTTACAAGAGTATATATGTGAAACATAAGTATGAAAGCAGAAATCTAGGTAAGATTTGAAGCCCAGAAGGACATTGGGGACTTGAGTGGGATACTTAGCTTTGAGTAATGTGCAGCACAGATGTCTCAGATAAATCAATATACACTGGCATCGTACCTTGTACCTTGGATATTGAATGTTGAAGAGAA
Source organism: Callospermophilus lateralis (assembly GCF_048772815.1). Taxonomy (NCBI): domain Eukaryota; kingdom Metazoa; phylum Chordata; class Mammalia; order Rodentia; family Sciuridae; genus Callospermophilus; species Callospermophilus lateralis. Next base: position 6,428,316 of record NW_027515276.1, on the reverse strand, counting down.
CATCCAGTCAAAAACTGATAGTCGGTAGGATTAGGAAGGTAGTTGGTAGGTTTAGAAAGAAGAGTGAGTATAGGATTTGGACCAAAAGTTCTTTCGCAATAAGATTTCGGGTAGAGAGTGTATGTAAATGTAAGCACATGTGAAGAGTCAGTCACAATGATGAAATGGGGAAAAATATAGGAAAGCAGATATCAATAGAGACATTAGGAAATCAAGCAAAGTATAAATTGTGTGATAGGGTTAGACATTTTCAACAGGTTTGAATTTGAATATATAATCTTAAGAAGAAACAAATATGTAGTCAAAAATAGAATTGATATTTGAGAGCATTAGGCAACCTGGAGATGGATGTTTTTAGTAATCCATGCTCACTTTCCATTTACGCTTTGGTACAATTGTAAGTGTGACCTTTGCTTTTTGTGTCCAGAATATTTCTGTAATAAAATGTGTATGTAGATCAGGTGAAAAGAGTATTTCTTCCACCAATTCTGCGAGCAATATTTTGAAGACTTACAAATTAGTATGGGGGTACAAATAGGTGTACCCTGTTTCAATGAATATAGACATAATGCATGAATAGACCATACTGTGAATAAATAATATAACTGGATCCACTTTAAATAATGGATTGAATAAATATCTGAAAATTTATAAGAAATTTTATATTGATATGCAATCATTCATTCCAACCAGTTATATATCTAAGGATAATCTAAGGGTTATGGTTTATCATGAAGGGTGTGTGAGTTTTGGTTCAAAATTGATTATGGAAATCGAAAATAATATATTTGGAAAAAAGTCTCATGAATAGACCAGTCAAGAAACATCGAGGAATACATGTGTTCTGGAGCAGGAAGTGATTGAAAGTGAAACAAATGCCTATAAATTTGCTAATTAGTGAATAAAATATATATACTGAGATGTGCATAAACTGAAGAAATAGTAATGTACCAGTGTGGAATAAAAATTAATGTCAAAATACACATCATGTCCCATAGGAACCTACATGCATTGATGTTAAACTGGGTCAGTTAAAGTAGACATATTAGGATTTGTATGCACCTTTTACTGAAGTTAGTTTTCAGTACTAGGAAACAAATATGTATTTTGGGTGGATGAATATTTCTAAGAATAATCTTGTGAAAAGTTGATTATTAATCCACATACATGAACATGAATGAATTTAGGGAGTGTATATAAGACACATATATTTCATATTTTTAAAAATATGGAGAGTATATATATATATATATATATATATATACACACACACACACGCACACACACACAAACACAGACATTAAAAAGTAGCAATATATATGCCAATCAAAATTCATCATGAAATATATATCATAAAGATGCAAAAACATTCATTTTAGTGAACATGGGTTTATGTATAATGTTGTTCCACTGGGAAGCTCACCCATAGGTTGAATTTTCAGTTCCAACAGTGTTTAGGAGGAGTGATCACTTCTCACACTTTGTATCTGCTAAGTCATTTACCTCACAAGGATGTACGTGTGATACCTTGTAGGATTCTATTGGTGCATATAAAAATACATGTGCTGAATAAGCTCCAGAGAATGGGAGACAGTAATTCACATATTTGTTAACTTTAAAAACACATGGAGAACTATTTCAATTAAATATTGAATAGATTTATAACACCTACCCTTTATCATGCAAAAGGCAAGTCCAACTCTGAACTGCAAGTATTTATGTACTGTTTGGGTTATTTTCTTCCATCATATTTGGATTAGTAGTCAGAGTCTAGTAGAATATGGGTTAGTGTCAGGGATTCAGAATTTCAAATGGAAAATAGAAAAATTAATCTTCTGACTCTCATCCAGAACAATGCCTTGTCATTACTTTCGCCCCAAGGGAGACACAATTAGAGTAGAAGAGTTACAAAATCTGTGATTACCTTTCTGGAATAGAAAATGCTCAGGAGTGCACAAACTTGGAGGTGGAATAGGAGTTTCCAAAAGTAAGGACAGGGTACACACTCCACAAACATGAAGCTCTGCTTGCCTAAAACTTCTTGAGAAACTGCCAGTGAAATTGGGCACTGAAATATAGGTTGTTGTCAGGAGTTAAGCTTCCTTTGTAGTGAGACCCTCAAAGCTGGGTCTGCATCTATGAGACCTGGAGGACAACATTTCTTATTTTCCAATGAACACGAGGCAGCAGTGCTGAATTCTCTCTTTGTAGGTAAACTGTGGGCACTGGGGGTTTATTGTCTCCCCGTATGGACTGTGAAACCATTTGGTCATGCTCCACTTTTCGTGGTGTTTCTTGCTGCTGCACTTGGAGTTTGGTTCATGCTTCACGAAATACAAGGAGTTCAACTGGGAAACAGTGCTTGAGGTAGTTCTGTCACGTGTGGTGGGTCAGGGTCTGCAAGAAAATTCACCAACCAGGCTTCTATCTCTCAAAGATTGCCCGCTTGTCCATAGCAACCTGATTCTGAACATTGCCCTGAAACTACGCCATATAACAAGATGCTTTTACATATAAGGGTCTGATGTCTGCACTCTGTCAGTTACAAGCCATTTGGTAGCCAATGGCAGATCCAAATGGCCCCACCATGATGTTTTATCACACACCTCTCCACCACTGCTCTAGGCCCACTACTCAGCAGGCTCCAAAATACTGGCTTCTCTGTTCTAAACAAATTTCATGAAACCCTGTCAATCAAGGCACTGTCTGGTACACTCATGGTAAGCAACAGGACATAGAAAGTTTCTGCAGTTCCACCTGGTCATGGAAATTTCAAAAATTTCGTGTTATTTATCTAGCCATTTTTCAAGGATGACGTTGGATGCACTGTGGATTTCAATTATTCAGGAACCATTAAATGTTGAGAAAGTTCATTTCAAAGAAAATTCTAGAGAACTCTCACAGGCAAGGCCTTCCAAAGAGTGGACAAAGGTCACTTGAAGCCAGGACCATTGAGGTCTACAATGTGAGGTCCTATGTCTTTTGACTCTCAACTATGGCTGCCAAGTCTTTCAGAATAAAATCATGTGATATCCAGGCTGAGATTCCCAGTTCTTTGTGGAAAGCCACCCTGGTCCTAGATCTCAGGTTCCAAGGGCGACTCTCATGCGTGGCCTCCTAAAATCCCAACACAATTCATGGCAATACTTCTCTGAGATCAGTTTCAAAACTCAGTCTCTACGTGGAAACACACCAGAGTTCAAGTCCAGTTGACCCAGTCATCTCTTCCAACCGCCACACCAATGACCAGAATTAAAACCAAAACACTCCCACATGGCCCTCATTTTCTTCCATATAGTCACTCATCATAACCTTGGCTGGAAGTTTTTATGAGGCACACAGCCCAAGACAATGTCAAAATAAGCTCCCTTGCCCTTCATTTGTCTAAAGTCAGTGTTTCCTGGACAACGTTCCTGTGAACCAGGACTGATCAAAGAGGCATGCCATTAATACTGTTCCGCTTTTCCAATTTGAGGCATACTGACTGTCGGGTATAGTTTCTTTATGTGATTTGCAGTCATAAGAAAACCCAAGCACCTATGGGCTAGCCTCTGCAGGGCTTGAAGAACTCAGTTGACCCAAAGATCCCTGTTATCACTTGATGGAGATCAGGAACCTTACAGAGGAAGGCAAGAGACTTCATCACAATGACTTCTCTTTTGGCCATTTTGGATTTGGATGCACACATGGGATCTTTCTTTAGATCCATCAGGTGCTGAGAATCTAAGCGATAATCTCAAACTGCACTAAGAGGCTGATTCAGACATATCCCTTTGCAAAGCAATTAAGCCAGGAGCCACAGGTGATGCCCATTTATTTCCATTTGAAAACTGTTTTTTTCAGGCATTGGAAATGTGGGGCCTTAGGCAAAGACCTTCCTTACATTCAGGGCAACAGAACAATAGGTAAGCAAAATCCCAAAGCAGATTTACTCCACTGAGACTTTCCTGGTCACACTGATATCTGAGTTTTCTGAGATATTCACCATTCTCTTCAGCTATCCAGTACATGGCCATGTCCCAGATTGTGGAGGAGATACATATCTTGAACACAAAACCATGAGCCTATGGGAGAGTGGCCAGAATTCAGGAAGAAATCACGAATGTAGGAAGGTAGTAGGTGTTGCCCATCCATAAGGTAACCTGCAGTCCATTCATAAATTGGACAGGATGAATTCTGCGAAGATTTCTACTAGACAGGACACATCTATTGATGCATTCTCTTTTCTATTGTCTACAACCACGGACACAGTGGGATATCCAGACATAGAAACACTCGCCTTCTCAAAGGACTTACTAGAAACAGTCCACTCCAAACCAAACAAACCGACTTTCCTACATATTCTCAAAACATGAGACAAAATCAAAAACACACACACACACACACCCACAAAGGCACCTTCTTTCCCCAAATAGGTCTGTGACTATCCAGAGCGTCCTCTGACTGGTGGGCCATACTATGTTCCCCCGAAACGGGCTGTGCTATGTCAGATCTGGTCTCCTTGGCCAAAACTGTGATGTTATCAGGAGCCAGCGGTGAGCAACTGCCTGTTTTCTCAGGTAAAGCCCCTCTTCAGAGCTTTCCTGGCATTTGTCCATCTTCAATTTAGTTGCCAAGAAAGACTGACTCTGTCCTTCTTAAATCCAAACATTTGAGACCACTGGTACTTGGACTGGGACTGCCTCAGGGTGCCTGGCTTCCTGGATCCCATGTTCAGAGTGTTCCATCAACAAGAAAGTGACATAGGTCACTTGGTCTAGAACTGAATGAGGTCACTGCCTTGGCAACCACTTTGTCTTAACAGTTGCTTCCAAGGGTCCCTGAGATGGATCCTGCCCCTACTTCCTATGACACTTTCACAAGCTAGAATGGAATATCAACCACAGGCACCCGGGAACAGCTCTCCACACAAGCCTGGTTTGGTCTATCTTCTCTACATTAAGAAGAGAGAGACTGCTTCAGACACATCCCTTCATCCTGACCTGTTTTTTTTTTTTTTTTTTGTCATGAAAGATGACTTTCGCACTCTCAGGTCCTTCATAGCTGCCTACATCTTCTTTAGGGATCATTTCTGCATGGACCTTTGAGGTTCTCTGCAGGTTGAAGATCTCCTACATTCCTGTATTGTAAGACCAACTCTGTCCCTGCTATTCTGTAAAGTTAGATTGAGGGAACAGTGTATGGTTACGGTTAATAACATGTTTGATTTGGGTTAGGATCATTCTGCTGGATGAATAATGGTATTGGGAACCTGCGATATATATAAGATTATATAGGTGAAATATATGAATGAAAACAGAAATCTCGGTAAAATTTGAAGCCCAGAAGGGCATTAGGTCCTTGATTGGGATACTTAGCATTTAATTATGTTCTGCACAGATGTCTCAGATAAATCTATACACAATGGCATAGGACCTGATACCTTGGATGATTGAATGTTGAGGAGAACAACCATTCAAAGAGGGAGAGTCGGTAGGATTAGGAAGATAGTTGGTAGGATTAGAAAAAAGTGTGAGTATAGCATTTGGACAAATAGTTCTTTAGCAATAGGTTTTCAGGTAGACAGAAAATGTAAATGTCAGCACATGTGAAGAGTCAGTCACAGTGATGAAATGGGGAAAATATGTAGGAAAGCAGATATCAATAGCGACATTAGGAAATCAGGCAAAGTATAAAGTGAGTGATAGCAATAGACACTTTCAACAGGCTTGAGATTGAATATATAATCTTAGGAAGTAACAAATATGTAGTCACGAATAGGATTGACATTTGAGAGCATTAGGCAACGTGGACATGGGTGATTTTCATAACCCATA